>NW_026555180.1:0-1447500 GCF_021234165.1 Pteronotus mesoamericanus
CACATCCCAACGGGTGAGAATTGCGGTGGAGGCTCGAGAGGGTGGGCTGGGTGTACACGGGCACTGGCACCAGAGGGACATTGAAACAGCCAGTTAGCGTCCCACCCGAGAAGAACGGGGTCTGAATCATAAACAGGAACCCCTAAACTACAGCAGCTAAAGCCGAGAAAATACAGACAAAACGCAACCTCAAAAAGCTTAGGGGTGCTCTCTGCCAGAGACAGGTGGCTGGGGATGCAAAAAGACATTTAAAGGGCAAACTCAAAAGTTGCAGCGGCAGCCACCCTCCTTGATCACTGGGTAGAGGCGGCAGCAGGGTGGGCTGGTGCCTGGGAAAAGACTGGTGAGGAAAACTTTGTGAAGAGAACTGACACGGCGGCCAGTGGAGCCCGGGTGATAACGCACTTCCCACTCTGCAACTACCATCTAACTCAGGCATAAAGGAATCAATTAACCTGCCTTTTGTGCGCTCCGCACACAGCTTGTACGCCTGTGAGCTACGGGGCTGAGTGCAGACTGGCTGGGAGAGCCTTGAGGAGAGACTGGAGACAGAGACGTTGGGGAAAGAACGGGAGGAGGAACCTGGGAGTCCCGACTCCCTCCCCGTTCGGTAGTCTCCATTGTGGGCTGGAAAGGCGCGACCCCAAAGAGGCAGAAGCGGGGTGCGCATGAACCAGACTGCCTGTGGTTGAAAAGCAGTCTGCACAGGGGTTGGATCCCTGGCCGAAGGGGTCACAGAACTGCCCTGAGGCCCCTGAGGGGAGACTAAAAACAGAGGCTTTGGGGAAAGACGGGAGGAGGAACCGGGGAGTCCCGACTCCTTCTCCTTGCAATAGTCTCCATTGTGTGGGAAGAGGCCACACCCCCAAAGAGCCAAAAGCTGAAAAGCAAACATAGACACCCCCAAAACAACCAGAGCAGGCGCGCACACTTGCGCCGAGTGTCCGGCGAGGGTTGGCGAGCGTGTGTGTGACCGACGCGGGCTGGTGAATGCTTGCACCTGTCGGCAAGGCCTCACACAGACTGACACCCATACAGCCTGCGAGGCAGTCCACAGAGGGGCAAGGGCAGGCGTAAATTGACCTACGCGCCGCGATTGCGGAGCAGCCCACAAAATAAGTAGAGCTGCCCAGAGTCCCAGGAGAAGAGACCAGAAACAGGATTAACCGGAGAGTCCTAGAGCTGATTTCCTCCCATTTCTGTAGTCCCCATTTGGCGAGGGCAAGCAACGCACCCAAAGAGCCAAATGCGGGGAAAACACACAATAGAAGACCCTAAACTGACCAGTGCCGCAAAGCTCGTGGGCCAGGGAGGCCAGATGAGTACGGGAGGTCGTGAATAAGCCCCCTGGTCTGGGGCAAGCACATGCGAGCCCAGGCAGGTAGGGGACACTGCCGCGCTGGGAATGCGCTCAAGGAGCCCGCGTGAGAGCGCAGAGAGATCCCAAAAAATAGCTCAGCCCTGACCGAAGGGGTCACGGAGCTGCTCCAAGCAGGAGTCAGACACAGGCATTAGACTCCTGAAAGACTCTAACAAACAACCCAAGGCTGTATAGGGTCAACAACTGACATCATCAGAGGCAAGCCCAGAAAGAAAACTAAAGGACAAAAATACTTAACAGACTCTCACAAAAATGGGAAGAAAAAGAAGTTCCCCCAAAATGAGTGGAAAAGGGGACTCCCCACAGAGAGAGCTAAATGAAATAGAGGCAAGGGAATTATCAGATATGGAATTCAAAACAATGGTTCTAAGGAAGCTCAATGAGCTCAGCCAGCTCAAAGATAACTGTGAGAAACTGCAGAGAAACTATCAGGATCTTACAGCAAACTATATCAGCCTGGAAAAGGACATAGAAACTATCAAGAAGACACAGGAGGATATGAAGAATACCATTTCTGAATTGAAGAACACAGTAGAAGGAATCCAAAGCAGGCTGGATGAGCTGAGGATCGAATCAGTGAGATGGAGGACAAGGTAGAAAAAAGCTCCCAGAAAGAACAAGAAATGGAAAAACGACTCAAAAAGAATGAAGAAGCATTTAGGGAAATGCAGGACAACCTGAAATGCAATAATATCCGATAATAGGGATACCAGAAGGAGAAGAAGAGGAGCAAGGAATAGAGAACCTCCTCGAAAAAGTAATGATGGAAAATTTCCCTAATTTGAGGAGAGAAAGGCTCTCATGGATCCAGGAGGCACAGAGGACCCCACTCAAGAGGGACCCAAGGAGGTCCACTCCAAGACACATCATCATTAAAATGGCAAATGTCAAAGACAAAGAGAGAATCCTCAAGGCAGCAAGGGAGAAGGAGAAAGTAACATACAAGGGGGCCCTGATACGCCTAGGAGCTGACATCTCAACAGAAACACTACAAGCCAGAAGGGAATGGCAACAAATATTCCAAGCCATGAAAAGCAAGGGCCTACAGCCAAGGCTGCTCTACCCAGCTAGGCTCTCCATTAAAATAGAAGGAGAAATACGGAGTTTCCCAGACAAAAGAAAGCTAAAAGAATACATCTCTACCAAACCAGCACTCCAAGATCTGCTAAGGGGACTGGTTTAAGCAGATGAAGGAAAAGAATGAGACAGAGAGGAACACAAGTACAAAGAGAAAACATGAGTAAGTTTCTATCAGTAATATCTCTCAATGTGAATGGACTAAATGCCCCAATCAAAAGACACAGGATAGCTGAATGGATAATAAAACATGACCCACACATATGCTGCCTACAAGAGACCCACCTCAGAGCAAAAGACCTACGCAGATTGAAAGTAAAGGGATGGAAAACAATATTCCAAGCAAATGGACATGAGAAAAAGGCTGGCGTTGCCATACTTGTATCAGACAAAGTAGATTTCAAAGCAAAGGCCATAAAGAGAGACCCAGAGGGGCACTTTATCATACTTAAAGGAAGAATCTATCAAGAAGACATCAACATTGTAAACTTATATGCTCCCAATATAGGAGCCCCCAAGTTTATAAGGAAATTGTTGGATGACTTCAAAAAAGATATAGACAGCAACACACTGATAGTAGGGGATTTCAACACCCCACTGTCAAAAATGGACAGATCTTCCACACAAAACATTAATAAACATATCGTGGCGCTGAATCAAAGAGACTTAACTGACATGTATAGAACCTTACATCCCAAAGAAGAAAAATACACATTCTTTTCAAATGCTCATGGCAGTTTTTCAAAGATAGACCACATGATAGGACACAAAGGAAGCCTCAGCAAATACAGGAAAATTGAAATAATACCAAACTTTTTCTCAGACCACAAGGCCTTGAAACTCGAAATCAACCTCAAAGAGAAACTTCAAAAACTTGCAAACTCATGGAGACCGAACAGTACACCATTAAACAATGAAATCTACTTTGTCTGATCAAACTCTACTACAAAGCCACTATACTCAAAACAATCTGGTACTAGCACAAGAACAGACCCATAGACCAGTGGAACAGAATAGAAAGCCCAGAAATAAGCCCAGGTCTCTATGGACATCTAATATTCGACAAAGGGGGCAGAATCATAAAATGGAGCAATAACAGCCTCTTCAACAAATGGTCTTGGTAGAGCTGGATGGCTACATGCAAAAAATTGAAATTGGATCATCAGCTGACACCATACACAAAAATAAACTCAAGATGGATAAAAGACTTAAATATAAGTCGCAACACCATCAAAGTCCTCGAGGAGAACATTGGCAGGAAACTCTCAGGTATCCCACGCAGCAATTTTTTCACCAATATGTCTCCTAAAGCAAGGGACATAAAGGAAAAAATAAACAAGTTGGACCTCATCAAAATAATAAGCTTCTGCACGGCAAAAGAAAACATCAGCAAAATGAAAAGGGAGCCAACTTTATGGGAAAATATATTTGCTAATGATACATCAGATAGAGGTTTGATCTCCAAGATATATAAAGAACTCACTCGACTCTACTCCAAGAAGACAAACGATCCAATAAAAAAATGGACAAAGGACCTGGGCAGATGCTTTTCTAAGGAGGAGATACAGAGGGCCCATAGGTATTTGAAAGGATGCTCAGCATCACTAGTCATCAGAGAAATGCAGATCAAAACCACCATGAGGTACCACCTCACACCGGTCAGAATGGCCATCATAAACAGATCCACAAACAACAGGTGCTGGCGAGGCTGGGGAGAAAAGGGAACCCTAGTACACTGTTGGTGGGAATGCAGACTGGTGCAGCCACTGTGGAAAGCAGTGTGGAATTTCCTCAGAAAGCTGAAAATGGAACTGCCTTTTGATCCAGCGATTCCCCTGCTGGGACTATACCCTGAGAACACCAAAACACCAATACAAAAGAACCTATGCACCCCAATGTTCATAGCAGCACAATTTACAATAGCCAAGTGTTGGAAGCAACCTAAATGCCCATTAGTAGATGATTGGATCAAAAATCATGGTACATATACACAATGAAGTACTACACAGCAGAAAGAAAAAAAGAAGTACTAAACTTTGCGACAGCATGGATGGAACTGGAGAGCATCATGTTAAGCGAAATAAGCCAGGGGGCAAAAGACAAATACCATATGATCTCACCTATAAGCGGAACCTAACCAACAATGCAAAGATGGAAGGAAAATATGACCAGCAACACTGAAAGGAAAAGAAATCAACAGAGACAAGGGGTGGGGGCAGGGAAAGGGAAGGGAAGGGGAAAGTCAAGGAACATATAGCAAGGACTCATGGACAAAACCAAAGGGGAAGAGCTGAGGGAGGGAAGGTGGGAGGGGGCAAGAGAAAGAGGTGGGGGGGAGGCAGAGACAAATGTATTTAAAAAGTAAATAAAAAGAAAAAAAAAGAAGTACAAATAGGAAGTTACAGAATAGCCATGGGGATGTAAAGTACAGTATAGGAAAGGGAGTAGCCAAAGAACTTATATGTATGACCCATGGACATGGACAATAGTGTGGGAATGGCCTGAGGGAATGAGGGGTACTAGGTGGAGGGGGGCAAAGGGGGGAAAACTGGGACAACTGTAATAGCATAATCAATAAAATATAAATTTAAAAAAATAAAAATAAAAATAAAAAGTAAATTGAAGAAAAAAAATAAAACACATGGAAATAAAATCATTATATTACCTTGCAACATGGCTAATATCTGGTAAGGGGGTACTTAGATTTCTGGTTTTAGTAGCATGGTAGGTTAGATAACATGAAGGCTATCTTGGTACAAATAGCAAAAAGTCTAGATATATTTTAATGAAGATTCTTTTAAAGCCACGGAGCTCTAAAGTGGAAACTCCTCAGGTGGCAGATGTAAAGAATAGTACCTTAGGTGTATTGAAAAATCATAACTCAATTTTTAGCATAGAATGCCAAATGCAGATAAATGCTCATTTGAAACTAGATTTAAAATTTAGTCATTTTCAGACAAAGATTTAGTGTCTACCATTCACAAGCATTATTGAAGAATAGCTACATCAGGAATAAAAAATTGAATGCTAAAGTAAGCAGAAAAGTGCAAGAGGAAATTAAAAATCATGCAGACAAAGACAATGAAGTCATACAAGAATAAATGTGGGAAAGAGGAAAACAAGTATTAAATCTTATTATAAAGCCAGAATGACTAATTATTGGGGTGCTTATGGAAGAGTAAACAAATTGATCACTTCAATAGAATCAGGAGATCAGGAACAAACATAGGTGGTCTATCCAGAAAGTATACAGCCATGTGATATGAAAAAATAGAGACAATTACTGAAGAAGATTCAAGATACAAGGAATATTGTGCGAAGGACAATGATGCTTCAGTCCCCTTCAAAGTGGGCACCTTGGGACCACACACAGTTCTCCTCAGTGCCATCACCTGCCCTGTAGTATTTTACTGAATCTCATTGATGGTTTGAAATGGCTTCCCTTTCAAAGGTGATTTTAGTTTTGGGAAAAACCAGAAGTCACAGGGCACCAAATCTGGGCTGTAAGGGGGTTGAGTCACCTGGGTGGTTTGATGTTTGGCCAAAACACTCTGTAGAAGATGTGATGCTTGAGTGGGCATGTTGTCCTGATGAAGTTCCCAATCACCAGTTGTCCACGGCTGCAGTCTTCTGAATCATCCAAATAGTTTTCATGGAGGAATGTTCAGCTTAATGCAAAATTTAATGAGTATTTTTGGCTCTGCTTGCTCAGCTATTTTGAATGTGAGGGCCATGCAGTACACATGCTTACTCGATGATGCCGACTGCCCTCACTGATTAGGATAGTAAGTTGCCATTGTTCACACATGCCTATTGCAGTCCGTTGTTCTTGGCTGCCATGTTACATTGATGTCTTGCAAACCATTCTCATTATACTAGCATGGTTGGATTTTTCTGGACAGACCTCCTATATGCATGAGTGCATGTGTATATTTAGCTATATCTACATCTATTTATTTTTATATCTGTTTTTGAGTGTGTGTCTATATATATACACTTAGGAGTTCAGTGTAGCATCCCAATATTGAAATGAAATGACAAATAAAGAGATAAATGATGGACTTGTCACTAAATGGTTACCGTAGGAGAAATCCACAACAGTAATTTAGAACATGAACATATTGAAGTTGTTAAAGATTTTGCTATGCTAGTTCAGTCTTCAATTCAACTGAAGACTGCAGCTAAGAAACTAAGAGAAGGGTGAGACTTGGAAAGGCAGCAATGGAGACTTAAAAAAGATCATCAAGAGCAAATATGTGTTATTAGAGACCAAGGTGAAGATCACTCACAGGCTCATATTCCCAATTACTATGTATGTATGCAAAAGTTGGACAGTGAAGAAGGCTGATAGGAATACAATTGATTCATTTGCAACATGGTGTTGGAGAGCTCTATGAACTGCCAGACAGATGAACGAGTGGGTCCCAGAGCAAATTAAGTCTGAAACATGATGAAGACAAAAATGACAAAACTGAATCTGTCCTACTTTGGGCACATCACGAGAAGGCAGGGTTCTTTTGGAAAGATAATATGCTTGGTAAAATAGAAGGCAGCAGAAAAAAAGGAAGACCGAAAGATGGATCAACTACATAAAGAAACCATAGACATGGGCCTACAGGAGCTGAGCAGGGCTGTTGAGTCCAGGACCCTGTAGACATCGCTCATTCACAGGGTTGCCAAGAGTTGGAATAGACTCAACAGCACATAACATACAGACACAATAAATATTATAGAAAAAACTGGGAAGAGAAGAGATTGAAAAGATAAAATTAGATCCTTACCTCACACTTTTTCCAAAAATATATTTCAGATGGATAACTGCTTTAATTATCAAAGATAATACTAAAGTTTTTAGAAAAAATATGAAAGGATATACTTTTGATATGAAGTGTATTTTTTAAAGACAACAAAAAATAAATATTACAAGATTTATTTGTCTCCAAAGAAAAAGAATACCATAAAATGTAAGTTCCAAAAACAAAATTTAAAAAGCCAAGTAATTATTAAAGAATTAGAATCCATAATATCTGCGGAATGCAAGTAAAAAAATTATAAGCCTTAAAAATAAGGTACTATTGAAAGAAAATTTATTGATAAGATTAAAGTAAGAAAAGACAGTGATGTGATTTAGTAGAAAGAAGGCCTTGTTTTAGTGTCAGGCTGACTTGCAATTAAATACCATATGAACTGGTCACCTAACTGAAATAGGGTGGGGGCATGGGAGACTGAATTATGGTAATGGTGTTTACCTCATCAGGTTGTTGTGAGTAGAATTATCATCATAATGGTATTTTATTCATTTTACTAACTCATAGTGTTTCCTATTTAACAGGAACAGAGGTACTGTCATTTCTCTCTATTTTATATTTATTTTTTGAAGATTTTATTTATTTAATTTTAGAGAGAGGAGAGTGGAGGGAGAAAGAAAGGGAGAGAAGCATCAATATGTGGTTGCCTTTCATGTGCCCCTACTGGGAACCTGGCCGGCAACCCAGGCATGTGCCCTGAGTGGAAATCGACCAGTGACCCTTTGATTCACAGGCCAGCACTCAGTCCCCAGAGCCACACCATCCAGGGCCATTTCCCTCTATTTTAGAAGTGAAGAAACTAAGGTAAAAGAAAGCTGAAGAACTTTTCCAAAGTTTTACTATTGGCAAGTGTCAGGACTAGGACTCAAACCCATACTTCTGAGCCAGGCTTCAGAGTTTGTATTTATTACATTCTCTCTCTCTCCCCTCAATATCTCTCTCTCTCTCTCTCTCTCTCTCTCTCTCTCTCTCTCTATATATATATATATATATATTTGTATGTGTATGTGTATGTAAATGTGTGGGTGTGTGTATTTATACACATAACATATTTGTGTGTATACCAGAAAGACTAATGCAGATTTGTAGAGTAATCAGGACTTTTTAAGATGGAAGATTTTGGACATTTGCTTTTTGAAAATACCATGTTTTTAAATTAATTAATTAATTAACTTATAATTTAGAATACTATTTCATTAATGTATGGGTCAAGTTATGCCTGGTATAAGAACCAGGACTACATTTGATAGGCTCTTAGGAGAGAAAATATATAATACCATGTATTTTTAACTAATAAGCTGACAAAGTAATTTTGGGGATTTACTCTAGCAGTCTAAAATAATTCTATCAAGAAATACATATATAAAAATTAATAAAATTTTCATTATATAATGGGAATCAATAAGAGTTCAGTCCTTAGGGCCTTAAGAACAGATTTTTTTTCTTTTTCTTATTTTTCTGAAGAAAGGGACTTGGCAATTTACTTCAGTGATTTAATTGGAAAATCCTCTTGCATAAATAACAACTAGGCTTTTTTTTTCTTTTCAACTTTATAAATGAACTAGGGTAGACAAAAATGTTCATGATCACTGAGCAGTACACATAAAAGCCAGTTTGCCATACAGTGGGATTGATTTTCTAGCTCTGCCCTTCTCCCACCCAAGGGTAGCTCCATCTCTCTGTCCTTTTCCTCCACATCACAATGTCTTAGTAACACATGAGCCCCTGTTCCTCTCCACTTTTTTCAAACTGGGAAAAAATTTTGGATCTTTATTGAGATTGCAAATACAACATTTTCATCCACTGTTAAAGTTCACAGATATCTGAATTTTGGCATTAACTCTGATTTGTAGGATGAATTTTTTTTTTCTCATCAGAGATATAGTGGCAATTTTGAATTGAGAGGGCATAAATATAAGATGTACTCTTAACTCTGAAACAATATGGAATATGGTTTGTTCAGCGTGCACATATGTAGAGATGAGAACCATGACCTTGGAAAATAGAGAAAATGTCTGTGTCTGCCACTTTCCCTGATAGAAACATAATCTCCTTCCTTCTTGTCCAATGTGTCTGGATGCCAGGGACTTGGTGAACATGGCTCTGAGGTCACATGTCTCTTGCATTTCTCCATCCTCCCAGATTCAAAATAAGGCTCCTAGGCTCTGGCAGCTTTGGGAAGGAGCAAGGTGAACTAGAAGGACTTCTTTCTTCATGCTCAGGGGAGGAGCAAGGTGGAATGCTGCTGACACTAAGGCTGGCTGGAGACACTGGGAGCTTCAAAGTGAGAAGACAAACAAATCTCTATAGCTCTTTGTATAAATAGCTTTCATTTTTCCTATTTACCTCACAGCACCATATTGAGTGTATCTACTGTGCCCTCCAAAGTGTCTGCTTAACAATTTTGGGTGTGTTATTTGTCTACCCTGACAGCCATTTTATGTCATTTACCCTCCCTTTATACCCGCTCACCCTCCGTTATCCCTGTGCAAGGAAGTGGAAGTAAAAACAAATGTGATATAGCACAATTGTTAAGAATGTGTGCTTTGAGTCAGAAAAACCTGGGTATACCATTCCATCTTTTATTGTGTTACACTAGAAATTTATTTAACCCAGCCTTCCTTTTCTTGTCTGTGAAATATGGATAATAGCAACTACCTCAAATGTCATTGGGAAAATTATTTGGAAAAATACATCGTAAGTGCCTGGTGAATAGAAAAAACACAATTATAATAGATGCTCTCAGCAGCATGATCGTAAGAACTTCCTTTTTATGATAACATAAAGCATTAGAAAAACCCCATTTATTCATTTAATTATATATCCTGACATCCTAAAATAGAGTGTTGTTAAACATATTTAAACCACCATATGATTACAAAAAAAAAATTGGCCATCATTGGGGGATCAAAAATTGGAAATATATTTAATTCCTAAAATAAATCTGTATCCACCTATCTATCCATCTATCTATTTATCATCTTTAATCCTCACCTAATAATGTTTATTGATTTTAGAGAGAGAGGAAGAGGGGGAGAAAGATAGAAACATCAATGTGAGAAAGAAACATCGATTGGTTGCCTGCTGTATGTGCCATGACTGGAGACTGAATCCTCAACCGTTTTGGTGCACGGGACAATGCTCTAACCAACTGAGCACCCAGCCAGAGCTGAATTTGTAAAATTCAAATGTGACTTGTTAAATCACTTGAGAATACTAAAGAAGTAGCCAGTACTGGAGGATAGGACAGGTTTTATCCACACAAAGACAATCTAATTCTTAATTTGTCAGTTTCAGTATTATGATCTATAATAATTCATGTTTCTGAACAAGTGATATTTATTGTACCTCCTGCCTTTTTTTCTACCCCATAAAACATGAGATTTACAAATGAAGATATGTTAATTAGGAAGGGAACAATAGAGAAAACCAAGGGTCTGAATAAATCACCAATTGGATAAACCAGTTACATTCACAAATACAGTGGCCCATGGTTAGAGAGAATCCATTATTCATGGGTTATTTATCAGAACAAAGTTTTGGCAGTGCAATTTCCCCTCATAACTGCCCAAATGATCTGTTATTCTATTGTTTTTCTCCCTGAGAATTATAATGCAGAAGGAAGGCATAGGAAGGACAGGTAAAGGTGAGGTTGATGTTAAAGTAACTTTTTTTTTTTTTGTAAGTTAAAAGGAGCAGAGATTTCTGTAGCCTCCTTGAAAAGCTAGAACTTCAGCTCTCTGCCAAGGACCACAGCTGAAACTGACAAGGTCTGACATGTACCCCTTCTTTTCCTGCTCCCATTTTCTATTAAAATACAGTAGACACTGGATCAGGAAAGATAGTGGAGCCTTAAAATAATAACTCTTTCAAATTGTCCCATGTTAGTTTCCATAGGAAATAAAAGCGGTAACTATAGCCGGCAGCAAGCAACTGTCTTGTTAGAAACCTCCCTTGTCGGTTCAGCTGTGGCTGTTGGCTGAAATCAGAAAGTGGCCTATTTCAAAAGGCTCTTTGGCTTCAGAGTCTATGGAGTTTTCACTTTGGAAAGCAATAAAAAAGAATGGAAAATATGTGAAAATTACTGCCAACACCAAGTTTTCATATACCTTAGGATACTATTTCTCATGCAAAGAACTTGTCATTTCACTGTCTAGTAGTTGATGAATGAGAACTAAAACCCACATTATAAAAATGAAAGATACATTGAAAAGTGAAACTGTACATCTTTGGAAGGTTAAATCCTAGATCTTGCATGTGTGTTGCTTCCACTGTAAACCTTATCATGTGAAATAGCTTACAGAAACATTTCATTGGGGAGGAAGCTCAGTTTCCATCAGACAGCATCTTTGGTCCCTTTATATTTTGCAAGTACATTCCAAGTTACACATGCTAAGCAGACTTCCACAGAAGAAAGGTAGACAGGTTTTATAAAAAACACAGCCAGCCACAGAATTTAAATAAATTTTAAAAATATATTCTCTTGGGGAAGGAAATTATCCCAAACACTAATTCTTATACAAGTTTAAAATAAAGACTCCTCAAAATAATCATTTTCAAATGGTTTTATTGCTGAGAAAGCATTTTACAAACATTCCCTGTTATGAATTATAGTATGGTGTAGTAATTCTACCTTGGACAAAAGTTTTTTCAAAAGTCTGTGAGGTTTTAAAAACATCACACAAAAATATCTCTGAACTACCTGTCGTGGCCTCTCTGCTATGGTCATCCATCTGTACTATTGATAATAAAAACAACCAAATTTATTGTAAGAGGAAGAAAGAATAGAAAATGTAATTAGACAAAGATTTACTGTACACATTTACACACTGTAAGTGGAGAGTAACCCATCAGAAACATATTTAAACCAAAGAGTAATCCATCAGATACATGTAAGTATGTTATCTGACCAACTGTAAACTCCTACGCATTTTCACTTTCTCTGAGTTTCACCTGCAACATCCACAAAAATAGCTGCAGTAAAATGATGTGATTCTGATGTTTTATAAGTTTGACATAAAAAAATGTATAATTTTTACATTTAATCTTTTTAAAAATGTTTGAATATTTATACCTGAAAAATAATGTTCTTTATCATATTTTACACTCATCACCTGAGGATATCAGTGTTCACACGTCGCGTGTGTATATGTGTGTGTGTGTGTGTTTTTGTGTGTTTTAAATCAAGGCCAGACCTTATTTTTATATACATTTATATATTTTTCAATTCGATTTAAATTTCACAGAGAATTTTAAAAAATATTCAAAGCCCAATGCTGGAGCAAGACTAAATGACAGGGTTGGCATGTGAGAAAGGTCCTGAAAATTGTGTTACAGAGAGAAAGCACAGACAATTCAGAGGGACTATTTCTCTGCCTAAATACAAGAGGAGCCTGGAATGCCTTTAAAGTGGCTGCTAAACCTTTGTCTATAAGTAGAATTGTAATAATGGAAACACTGTTCAACTCGCCTAGTCTTTCTTCATAACTCATGAATGTCTTTGCCATAGGTTCTTTATGGGGCATCCATTAGGAATGTACACTAATAGTTTAATCCCACTACACCCAATTATACATCCCCCTTAACCAGTGCCTGCTTCTTTTTCCTTCTCTTCCTCTGAATTATATCTAATAAAATAGAATATGTTAATAGACAGGATTAAAAAAACAATAAACCTTTCTCTTTCCAACATTAAAAATTACAAATAGTAACTGTAGTATAAGAAAAATAACCGGACAGTGGGCCAAATTGGTTAATGATGTATAGAAGGGAGAATGAGCACCTCATCTATCTCCTATCATTAATAGCAGTACACCTGACCAAACAGAAATGATATTACCACCTGGAACAAAACTACATAAATACCCAAGATTTTATTAAACAACTCATTTTAGAAATTAAATCATTAAGCTGTTCTCCATGAACTCTTCAGAAGAGCTGTCTGAGAAAAATAATGGATTGTCTGCAAACTTTTATCTTAACTTTTGCCTGTAGAGCTGTGATATTTAATTATTAAAATATAGTATTAATGAAACATGCAATCTTGGAAAGGAAACTACTTTTATCATTGCACATGAAAGGCAAAATTTAATATGCTGAATATACTGTATACACATTACAAATGTATTTGCATCCACCTTCTAAATAGCAAGCACCCTCTCTTCCCCCTCCCTCCTTTACAGCTGCTCAATCTGCAAGAATGTGCAGAAGTAATTTATCTGAAATGGCCACTATTGTTCTTGATTCTGATTTGATTCCAAAAAAGCCAAATAATAGCAACCATTTTAAACATCAATTTTGTGCACCTGTTGTGCTGCATTATGATGCCCTGTGATTTCCATTTACGTCACATCTCTTGACATGCCTTTAATATACCATGCTGTTCTGCACAACAAAAATTCAGGATGCTGGAAACCAATGTCATCCCTAGTGTATTAACAAAATGGCAATGGTAAATGCTATTGAGAGAAAGCTGACAGGAGCACATCAACCTAACTACTAGCCAGAACAGTTAAGTAGATTTAAAATAGCTCAACAGACCAGAGGGACTCAATACAAAGCCAAAGTATTAATATTGTTAATAGTTCTGTTACTTAGGCAAAATAATAGGACCTTCGTAGTTTCTTTTTCTCCTTGTTGCTCTTGTCCTTGAATGAAATGAGAGTTGAGAGTCTGAGTCGTTTTTTCTACTCTACTGTATGTGCGGGCTGTTTTCTTTGTTGATTAACTTAAGAAGGCATGTGATTCCACGTTAGCTGCTTTTCAACCCTGCAACATCATCTTAATTTGCATCTTAATTTATGGCTCCGACATTTTCAAATATGTCTTAGTAGCTTCTTGCCTTAGCTTCACTTTTTAATATCACCACAACTATATGAAGACATACAGTGACCAAAAAAGAGTAAGTTGTAATACTTGATGGTTAAGGAATGGACCAAAAGGTTTGTACAGCACCAGCAGATGCATGAATTTGGAAGTTATGAAATACCCAAGCTGTTTTAGCTCATTTTTCTTGTTTATAACAAGTTTCTTCCATGCTAAGTAGAATCATGCAAATGCTCATAATGCCCAGGTATTTATGGCCACCCTTAAGTATGTTAAATGACCATAACATCAAGATTTTATGGCATTAAAAATTATTGTATCCATTTAAAGTGAAAGTGTAAAGAAGTTTGGTGTGCTTCTTGGTGGTATTAACAAATCATATTAAGTGGCTCCTTCCAAAAATCTGAAGAAAATAAAAATTGTCTGACCCACATGGTCACACCTGGCTCTGTCCTAATGTAGGAGTTACTCCCTCTGTCAACATTTTTGACAGATGGCCTTTTGGGTTCTGTGTGAATTTTCTGCTGAGGGGCAAACTCTGCTTAACCAAGTAGTCTGCTTTATTTATAAACAGCCTTAATTGTTAGATAGTTTTTCTTTACACTGAGCTGGTATCTTGGCACTTTGAAGCAGAACTAAGTAACATGCAGAAAAGTGAATGCCAGCCAATGTTTCCTTGGTGGATGTGGGATCTATACAGTCACACAGGGCCTCATGCATGGTTTAATGGTCTTCTGTCATTGTCTTGAAATTTGTGACCCACACTTTATTTTTCACTGGGTATCCCAAGTTATGCAGTTCACCCTGAGTGATGCGAACTACGATTTATGGTGAGAAACTGGTAAGAACTCTTATGCAGCACAATCTTTTGGGGGCTTCTGAAGTTATGCTATTTTTCTTATATGTATATCTTGTCAGTGGAATTACATAGTGTTTTTTGGTCTAATTTGCAAACTGATTTAACTTGTGGATTTTTTTTTTCTGTTTTGTGTGCTTCCTCCCTCATACCTGCCCTATGCCACTTAATTCAATGAGATGCCAGGATGGGGTAGGAAGACAAACTTAACAAAGGTAGTCTCTGAACTTTAGCATTCATAAGATTCTCTGTTTTTGAAATATGTACTAACTAAAATTCTCTCTTGCCAATCAAAATAGAAGTACATCTTTTTTCTAAGTTAAGCAGGGTCTAAGCTAACAAGTATCCTAAAATGGAACACTTGGTTTGAATGTTGATTTATAGTTCTCACAGTTTCTATGATGTTGGAAATGACACCTACCTTCAATGCCTCCCTTTTCTTCTCTGGCCTGACTACATTTCATGGCTTCAGCAAGCTTGGCTGAAAAGTGCTGGAATGCTAAGTCAGCCTGGGGCTTCATGAACTTGAACACAGGGCTTCTCAGGGGCCAGCCTAATGTTCTGTCTCACTCATCATACCGTGTTTCAGAGACCACAATGACCTATCTTGGAACCCCATCAGACAAACATGTTCACACCTAGCACAGGTCTTCTGTTTTCTCTCTTGGATTTGCCTGCTGCTTCTCCAGGTACTGTGAATCACCTCACACTTGTGTGAAAGAAATTCTGCAAAAAGTTTTCCAAAAAAAGCAGAATGACTGGAACCTTTTTAGGTAGTGAGGCTTAAGCATGACTGCATAGGTAAGTCATTTAAAACACTAGCTATTAAAGTTGGGGAAATGATGTGTGGTGGTGTGAGAAAGGGAGAGATTGAGAAGCACAAACTCAACCCTGCTTCAGCCAGGTCTTTGTATAGCACAGAAGTGAATTACTGGAAGAAGCCAGAACTCCAAGAGATTGATTAGAATATAAATTATCTCCTAAAAAATAGAATCTAAACACTCTTCCAGCCAACAAAACTAAGAGTGTTGGTGTATCTCTAATGCCACCCCTTTAATTGAACACCAGAAATGAACATTTGGATATTTTAATACTGTATATACTCAGTTTTCAAAGTAAAATTGAGTTATTTTGAAATATTCTCAGAAGTGTTGCTTTTTATGTAGTTAAATCTTTTTGCTATTTATTTCAGATTAATAGCATTGCTCAGATTTCACATTTTGACTCTAAGATACTCTGGTAATTTTGGGATTTCCCAGAACATGAGCACATGCATATATCTTTTGGGAGGCTAGAATCTTGACCAGAACCAATCATTTTCATGAAAGCAATGCAGGGTTGAAATTTCTCATTATTAAGCACTTGCTTCCTTATCTAGAAAATTTAGTTTGTCAGCCATAAACTTTCTTGTAAGTCTGGTCAAGAATGAATAAAAGAAAATGACATAGTTTTTGTGCTTCCTCTCTAACATGGTATCTTCCCTTGGCTTATCACATGAAAACTGCTGCAGGCCACTGCACTCCTGGGGGTGGCTGCAGTTGACAGCAAAACTCTCTGGGTATTGACTGCATCCTAGTGGTTAGCACACATTTGCCAGTTGCTGAGAACCTCGAGCTCAAAACTTACCAAGTTACCTCCAGGCAGCATTCATACTAAATAAGCACCACACAAGTCTGTTTCAAGCAGCAAGTCAAAGCAACAGGTAGTGTCTTAACTCTGAAATAGATTTCCTTGTGTACAATTACAAGCTTCTGAAGAAATTTTTCCCCACAAGAGAGAAAAGGATAGTAAATTTTCTCCTGAAAAATGTTCATTTTACATGTGAAACCAGTTGGTAAGAGTGAGATATTTTTATTGACTAAGACTACTGTGATTTTTGTAATCAAGTAAAACATTAAACTCAGAAGAACAGAGAGAATTTACTATGAAGAGGAAATGGAAAACAAGAACAGCACGCATATACAAATATGTCAGATAAAATTTTAATCATTCTTCTTATGTCTTTCCCTTCTTGTACACACACGAAGAAAAGAAATTTTAACCCTGCATTAACTCCTACAGGCCCAAATCGCCTTCTCTGAAGACCAAGGATTACTTTGATAAACACTGACTACTAGGAAGTTAAAGAAGAGTAGGGTCTGCTGACATTCTGCTTGATTGAAGGGACTATTTTACTTAGCACAGGCTCAGTGCATAAGCTCTCTTTGCCCTAACAAGACACCCAGCCTCCTCTATGTCACCTTTAGTAATAAGAATATTAGGTCCCAGTGCTTGATTTTCATTCTTCAAGTCTCTGACTCCCACTGTTCACTCAGTTCAGAAATTTATATAGAGGTGTATATTATCTCACTCTTTCCTAACTGATGTGAGCCTGAGTATGTTTAGAATAGAGAGAGATTCTGGGAAGAGACTAATTTAATACCACATGAATATAATATTCTTTCTTATTTCATTATGATTGACAGAACCTCTATCAGAGTACAAGATAATATTTCATTAAATTAGAAGAAATAGCTATATCTTCTCTAACACTTTAATAATGAGAAATGTTCCCATTAAGTAAAAATCTTTTTCTAAAGTTGGCTTCCAGTTACCACAATGCGCTTTCAGAGGACAAAAGGAAATGCCCATTTTTCTCATGTAATTGATGCTATCAACTTCTATAGGGTCCTAGAATATGGTGGAATGCTTATCAATTCCTAATACAATCTGTTCTCACTCAATCTCTAGTTCTCCTCATTTCCTGTTCCCTGCTTCTCTTTGTTTTTCAAGAATGAGAGAATATATACATCCACAAATGTCATGATAGCAGTATTATTTAAATGTCACTTGCTTGGTCACTCCAATTTTTACTTTATTGAAAAGCAGAGTACTGCATGATACAGGACCCTAGTTTCTGAGTCTCAGAAGATATCAGCTTCCTAGGTGGAAAACATGTATCTAGGGAAGGTCTTTGTTGCCAACACAAGCTGCTATTTTTAGGTTTCCATGAATGTGTTAGGAGGACAGTTCTGCATGAAATATGGAAAAATATTTTAATATTATCCCCCCAGTAACTTGGACATGTTGGATCTGTGTGGTACAGGTTGGGGTAATATATTTTCCCTTTTCTTCCCAGGTCATATGGAAATGTGAGCCTATAGAGGCGACCAAGGTGAACTCCCTCATTCCACACCAGGGTTGGTTTATTCACCATGGGGTGTTCTTGATAGTGCTCTGTCCACTCTAATTTTAAACACCTAAGCAATAGGAGTCCCACCACTTCCCTTGGAAGATTACCCTACAGTCTAATGGACCTCAATGTTAAGAAGGTTTTCAATTGGTAATTAGTAATCAACCTAAATTTCCCTTTTCTTAATTTCATTCATTACTCCAAGTCCTATCTCCTTGTTCTACCTAGCTCTTCACCCTCATTAGTGTTTATGTTCTCCAAATACCAATAGGTAGCTGATAAAAACAAATAAACAAACAAACAAACAAAACTCTCAGTCATCATTTAGCTAGACCACAGACAGTTCTTAGAAAAATATTTCAGTTCTCACATATAGTATTATCCTTAAAAATATATTTTAACATAAAAAGATTCAATTATCTTTTAATAAGCAAAAATAAAGTCTGTAAATTAGAAGCACAGTGAACTGTAATGGATTAGAAGGGAATAAATACGTGCTTAATGTGGGTGGGTGATAATGGAATAGCTAACCTCACCTTCTTTTGTCCTTCACACAGACCCAGAATAAACCATTAAAACAATTGAATACAATCCTTTTCCCCAAAATTGTCTATTTCTATACTGTTTTTAAAAATAATACTATGCTTTCATATTATGGACTAAAGGAGTGTTTTTTCTGGTTTACAAAAACATTCATTATTAATATATTATCTACCAATAATCATCAATTTAGTAAAACCACTGACATTAATACTAATAATTTGTGTTATTGTATAATTGCATAAAACTTTACAAGGTGGTAGTTAGGTGAAAACCAAGCCTAAGTTATATCTCATTTATAACACGAATTGTTCTTTTCTATATTGAGACCACTTCACGAATTTGATTTACTGATATAGCCAAAAGAACAATGTGTTAGTAGCAAATCTTCAAAATAATATTTAAAATACTGAGATTTCTGTTTAGGAAATAATTAGATCCCTATTGTATCTATGTTCCTATAGTAGTGGTTTGATTTTGCCTCTATTCATGAATGCTTTTGATTCTTTTGACTTTTATCTTGAATATTAAGCTAGTTTTCTACTTGCATTCATGATACTGAATACATGTTTTACATGAATAAACAAGCCCAAGGAACAGAAGGAATATTGCATAACTTTTGGAAAGTTGTTTTAAGGATCATACTCTGGACTATTTAAATTTATCAGATGGTACCCTCATGCTATAAACTATTGGCATTTCTGAATACATCTATGTGCCTTTCTAGAACACTTCTGGATGACATCAGGAACATTGGAAACCATCACCAAATGCAACAACCTTTCATTCTCAGTATGTAGACACCAGTTCCAGACTAGGTGAGTGCTTATTGTCTCTGACTTCCTTCCCTAATCTCTGTGGTGACTGTCTAGGATGTCACACTGATTTCTAAGAATTTCTTGTTCATATATTTGTTGGAAGCATATAAGATTATTTTAAGTTGAAAAGAGCAGAAATAAACTCTAAGAAACTTAAGCAGAAAGGGGGGATTGATTGAGGTAACATTATGGAATTCTGAGGCACTAAACCTAAGGAGTAGAACAATCAAGTGTGCAGAAGGAGAGGAAGGCAATCTCCTTCTAGGTTTTCTGGGAAAAGGTATAAAATTCATGTGTCTTCTGCCATGTTGATGTTACTATCACTCAGTACAAACAGCTCCCAGCAAGTGGGCTTCACTGTTTCAATTTTAAATTCTGGGAGAGAGGACCAAGCTTTATTTGTGTTCTTATTGAAATTGGCTCATGAACTAGGTCAGGCACTGGGACTCAAGATTATTTTCAGTGCATCTGGAGGCCCATCATTATGCAAAGGATCCTTCTTAGAAACTGCTGTGATAAATCCATACATAAGAGAGGTTAAATCCCCTGGAGTTAAAACTATATGACATAGTAGGTATCAAAAGTGATTAATTTGATATATAGCAACCAATACTTGTTTAGTGTTACTCCCCACCTTTTGCTGAGTTTGGCATGTGAAGTTTCTAAAATTTTCTTCGGTCATGGATGAAAGGTGTTTATGTAACAATCTAGGATTTTCCAAGTGTAGCTGGTTGCAAGACTCCAGTCACACTACAGCTTGTATATAAAGCAAAAATATAATTTACTTCCTACATTTTGGTTGCAGCTCATCTTGGCTTCTTCCCGAGCCCTCACTCAGTAGTAGGTGAGGGTAAGGGAGAAAAATTAATTACGAGTATATATCCAGTTAAGCTTCAAGCTGTCAAGCCTGATAATTTAAGTCTTTCTCAGTTGGTGTTCATGCTTCCATTTGGATAATATGACCGACCCTCTTACCTATTTACCCCCATCCCTGCTTCTTCCTCTAAGATGATAATCTAGTGTGTGGGGAAAGTTTGGTGTGATTTAAGATTCCTACTGGTCTTGAGAATAAAGTAGGAATTCTCAGATTCACATGCTAACTTTATATTATGTTCTAGACCTCCTCTCCTTGCTGAGTCTACTATCTGCTTTCTTGCATTCCTGGAATCAGTCTGGAGCTGAACTCTATTTCATCTTGGGAAAAAAGATACGAGAAGAGCACACAGCAGCTCATGTGAATATTCCCTCAGCTCAGCTCTCTCCATCTGTAGAAACCCCACCTGTGCTCAGTTCATTCCCAGGCCTGCTATGCGATGGTCCTGTCCTGTGACAGCAGTAACCAAGAATTGCCAGAGAAGTTCAACCACAGGGTCTCCCTATGCCTCATGACATGACAAAAGCAATGGCCATTTCGATGTGGGCTTTGTAAAGAAATGTCAATTTTTCAATCTTTTGAGGATATCTAGCACTGTATGGAGAATATCTAGCTCTGACTATTTAACACTTCAAACTCTCTTCTTTTTTCTGGACATTACAATTTGCTGGACACGTCATGAGATAAAAATATTGAGGTCTAAGATTATCTCTGTATATATGAAAGCCACAGTTTACAGAGTTTCTCTGACTGTACAACTTTTGATTTCATATATCAAGTAGAAATTTTTGCATCAATAAAGTAAGATTTCAAATTGTTCAAGGATTAACCTTACTTGCGTCTCTTCCCTAGTCTGCTACACTCTGGGGATTTTCCAGGGCTACCTAAGTCTTAACAGAAAATCTAAATGTTCATAGTTCTTGATGTAGTTTTGGATCTAGAATGCCTTTTATTATTATCACATAGATCTAAAGAGCAGAGTTTTTTCTGATTAATATTGGTATAGTAAATAGCCTTTTTATTAAATATTACTATTTTTTTAAAGCAACATTAGCAGTTTTATCCAAGTCTGGTGTGATGTTTTGAGAAATAACTCTAGAGATGTTTTGTCAGTAGTACCTCACCAGAGCCCAGTGTCTGGATTCTAACTTGCATCTGCTTTTTTTTTTTTTCCTAGTGTTTGATTCCCATGCTTATAGGAATGCAAATGTAAGTATAAAATAAACTTTCCATATAACCATCTTTTAAAAATCTGCTCTTCTATAGTCTCTTTATGTAGTGTGCTTTCTTTGTAACCAGGAAGTAGTTACAGAATGCAAATAAATTGAACCTCTTTTCTTATTTTCATACTGACCTTTTCAGGGAATGTTATGACTTTCCTCTCCCTGCCCCTTGTGACCCTGCGCTGGCTAGATCTTCTTAGAACTCCTGGATCCTTAACATTTGGGGGCTCCATATAGACCTGTTTGAGCATGTCATGTAAGTTATTTCTTTAGAAAAATGTACATGAGTTTTTGGTGGATTCACATACCTAGGAAAACTGTGAGTCCCAGGTAGCTTTCAAATCTCTTTCCTTCCTTCATGTTTGATAAATTCTAGGAGGTGTGGTGAAAGGCTCTAGCCAGTGGAAGGGCCTCCTGTTCCTCTCACTCTGTGCTCAACCATAGTCATTCAGTTATTCATTCATTCAACAAAAGATTTCTTGAGTATCCACTGTTTCCCAAGAGCTAGGAGGGGTCAACAGAAAACAGAATTCTCTGCCTGTGGCCACAATTTACATTCAACTCCAGAAAGTGTTCTTTCTTTTTCTTACTTGTAGAAGGATCCAGATAATAAAATATGAAAGGTCAGATTACAGTCGTCCCAAATATCAGCAGATAAAATATGTATAAACTGAATTCACATGCCAAGAATCACTGTTACAGTCATTATATTCAATATTTTCATCAAATTATTGTATTAAATGCTTGCAGACACATTGAGCTATCACATATATGAAACACATGAACTAAAACATGGAGGACAACAGGTGTGGTGAACAACAAGTGTGTCAGACACCAAAAAACCAGGGATGTTTAGACTTATGCTAATGCAAACACTTTTGCTGTATTGAGGTTATTGCCCCAAACCACATGATCATAATCATACTATACTATAATGAATCATACTATACTTATACTATAAAGCATACTATAACAATTTGCTTCTTGCAGGTGTAGTCTTAGATAAACTCATGAATTAGTACAAATATCATGTATATTTTTTAATACCTTAATTCAAAACCTTTGGTGTACATGACATGATATGATAAATCAAATTATAGTGTAAAATTTTTCCTGCTACATATATTTATTATTTTTATACTCAAAATAAACATCATAACATTTCTAAATAGCATTATATCTATCTATCTATCTATCTATCTATCTATATGCTGTAAGTCTTCAGTATTGTCTATAGGTTCTGTGACTTTAAGCAGGATGATGTATAACAAAACCAATTTTATCACATGTTAATTGATATACATGAGTTAAATTCTTAGGACATCTCATCAACATTATAATGAAGCGATGCTGAATGAAATGACATTATTCAAGGACATGCTGCATTCATGTAATGTAAATATAAATACATATGTATATACCTATATTTTTTATGGAGTTAAAGATGCCATGAGTAGCTTGTTTTTTTACAGTTTTAGTTTTTAAAAAGCTTATGTAACACTGTAGCAGATTTTACTTTTTAAAACATTGACTTAGTTATCAAAAAGTACCCATAATGTCAATAAGTGGCCCCTATAAGAACATTTACAAATTAAACAAAAAGAAATTTGGGCTTTTTAATATCATCAACTAACAGTTGTAAAATAAGTAAGTGACTCTGATAGTGAAGTTAGAGTAAAACGACTTACTACAGGTAGTACTAGGAACTATACATATGTCAATCCAAATTTTTCCAGCCTGCCCAATACCACCTTTTTCCTGCTTCTTCCATGAGACTGTGCCAACTTTACCAAACAATATTTAATGCTGTTTTCAGGCTACTATTTTAACAATGTCTCCTCCTCTTCCTCTGCCTCCACTGCTTATTTTTCTTCTCTGTCTCTTTCTTCTCCTTCTCCTTCTCCTCCTTCTTCTTCTTCTTCTTCTTCTTCTTCTTCTTCTTCTTCTTCTTCTTCTTCTTCTTCTTCTTCTTCTCCTCCTCCTCCTCCTTCTCCTTCTTCTTCTCCTTCTTCTTCTTCTCTTCCTTCTCCTCCTTCTTTTTCTTCTTCTGCTTCCTCCTTCTCTTCTTCTTCTTTCCTCCTCCCTCTCCCCTTCCCCTCTCCCTTCCCCTGCCCTCCCCCATTCTTCTTCTTCTTTTTCTTCTGCTCCTCTTCCTTGTCCTCATCTTCCTCCTCATCCTCCTCCTCCTCCTCCTCCTCCTTCTTCTTCTTCTTCTGTCTTTAACTAATTTTTTCTTTGTTCTTTAACCTCTTGTGCGTGATAAGTAAGGGGGCTCTCAGTAAAATACTAAAGCTTCTGATGAATTTTTTCTCCCAAGGTTCTTGGCTAACAAGTGGAAAACAGTAAACTTAAAGATTTTGTGGTAAAAAGAAAATTTACCTTGTAATGGCAAATACCTCACCAACTGCAATTCAGAAATGGTATCAAGAATGACCCCAGAGGACCACTCAGCACAAAACACCAGGATGGCTACAACACTATGGATTTAAAATAGTTAATTGCTGACCATCAACAAAGTTACATGATTTATTTTGTTTCTACTTCTGGTCAGGTGGGTGAAATTCCTATTAGGCTAACTAGTATTTTTTCTGTCTTTCTATATCTTATATGGGATTATTTATGCTAAACCCAGAGTGAAAGTACAGTCACTCCCTGCTCTTCTCCTAATTTATTTTCATTTATTTTATATCCAGCTTTATTAGTTTGCTATTATCTAATTTAAATTAATAATATGCCAATACATAAACAGCGAAAAACTTCTTTCCTATATAATACCATGTGAATTGGTCAAGAGCACTGTCAATTCCAAGGAGAAATTTGGCCTTGAGAACTGAAGCTACCACTGTTAACCTCCCTGGCACCTTCATTATTGTGTCTAAAGCTTCTAAGAACATCACAGCAGGCTGTCCTCTGATTGCCAATGCAGTCTCTGAAAGCTGGGACAAGTGTAAGAAGAGCATCTGATATGACCCAGTTTTTAGTGAGGTGACTCCAGATGACCACCATTTAAAATAAAGTTACATTTAGCAGCTCTTCAGGCAAGTACCATAATGCATTTTATAAAACATCCCATGATTACAAGACTTCAGTTTCAGTGGAAGAGAGTCTTTATTTTATATTTTCTTCCTTGTGTGAAATGGGCATTTGCTTTTTTGCCAAAAAAGTTCAAAAGGGCCATGAAAACTAAAGTCCTTCAATGCTGTTAAATGCAACTTCAAATTTACAATAAAAGTTGAAGTGACAAATCTTCCAGTAAAATCTCTGGAGCCTCATAGCAGCACTTACACAATTTTCTCTTTAAGTTTGTATTTTAGTATTCAGTACCTTGAGAAACAGGGAAAGCAAATGTAGGCAAGAAAAGTAGAACAAAACAAAAACCAAAATAGAAAAAAAGAACACCAACAAAGACAGTAAAAAAAAAAAAAGCAAACTGTCACACAAGCTATTAAGCATATGCCAAAGTAAACAATCATGCCGTGTGCCAGGGGTCTGCCCTGCAGGTAGACGGCTGTGGCACGCAGCCGGGAGCAATGGAAGGGGATGAGATAGAGCTGAGAGTGGAGGGGCTATGGAGCTGGAGCAGAATGGCCTGCCTGAGCCTCAGGACACACCATCAGCCATGCAAAACAGGACATACCTTTCTGGCTTGCTGGTTCTGTCGGCTGAGACAAAGCAGTCCCATTCGCAGCGGGAGGCCAAATCAAAATGAAATTTTATTTAGTCTGCACTGTCCCCAGATTGGGTTTCAGAATGACTGCTTTAGGAGATAGCGTGGATGTGGCTGATGCATGCTTTGCATATGAAACTGCAGTAGGAAAAGAAATCTACATAATCAAAAAAATCTGTGCTCTGTGTGTGTGTGACAGAAACCCTGGACTCTAGTGATTTTACTGTAGTGTATGTTCTCAGACAGGCTCTTTTGGGGTGAAATGTATTTTTTAAAACTTTTACAGTATTCACCATAAATCCATAATATTCTAATTTATGAAAATATATAGGGTCGTGGTTAAATTTTTTTGATATTTTTGAATGCATCCAAAACATGTGTGAGAAAACAAATTGAATTTTAAAACATGGACAGATTATTTGGTGGGGTATTATTCTGACAATTACTATACCTCTGAATCTCAACAAAGTAAATGAAAAGCTTAAATCTGATGCAATACTGAAATAAAGAGAGAACTCCTTTGATTTTTCTCTGGGAAGACACTTATTCATATTTAAAAGCTATTTTTAAAAATAGGGAAAATGTTTCTGAAGGCTTTTTAGACAATGGAAATATTTTTAAAATAAAAAAAAGAGGCTATAAAGTGTATACAGACTGCATATCAGAGACTCTTTGAAAAAAATATACATACAGATATACTGACTATGTTATACAGGGTTATCGCTGGCCTTGCCAGGAAAGGAAAGTGGTATGTAAGAGACAGGGAGATGATGCGGGGCAGGGTGGGGGGAGGTGGCACAGATGAGTTGGTAAATACATATTATTTCTCGAAGAAATACTTATACTAGCTTGATTTAGATAAATCAGTTCCTTGAGGTTGAGTGCTGACCATCATTTTCTTTAAGGAGGAAAAAAGAAAAAGAAAATTGAAAGAAAGAAAAACCTACCTGCGTAAAATGGTGCACAATGCTCTGAAAACATGGGCAGTCATCAATGTTTTAGGAAGTGTTCCTAGGCTAGGAAGGATATGAAGTCTGTCCATGTGAGCTCTGAGGAGTTAGACTCCAAGCCACCATCCAGAACACTATAGAGATTTCTCTCAGTACACAGATCTAGCAGCAACCCCCAACTACAGATACATGGACTGACTGATACCCTTTCGGGAAAGCCAAGCCTAAATTTGTAATTCAGATTTAGGCATAATATTCCTTAGAAAAACTTTCCCCTGCTCCTACTTGAATTAGCTATCTGTCAATAATAATATTTACAGTTGTAAAGGTCTCCTTAAATTGATAATGTTGCATTCGGCACGATGCACCATGTTCTGCGTGCATGTCACTAGCATAATGAAAGCCTAAAATCTGAACAGAGCAGGGCATTTGTTCCCTCGGCTTCAGGAGCACCCCATCCAGGTCTCCTTTAACAAGGGGAACATCGTGGCTTCTCTGCTGCTTACAGACAAGCCTATATATTGACTTGCTGTTTCATCGTAATTATTCAGAGAGTTATTAAGCAGGAGTTTTGTCTGCCTATTATTTTCAGTGATAAAACACTCCTTTTTTGGGAAATGGAAAGATGTTAATTCTTAACAAATCCTATACCCCCCAAATTCAGTGCACCTGGCATTCACTTTCTACCTAATAATCATCCGTGAATATGCAAATGTTCAGTGTCTTGGTAACCTCATTAATTTATTCCTCAGGCAATCATGGAATGTGAACCAGTCCTGTGCCACTAGTGCTAGAAATGGTGCGGATCAGGGCTGGGAGAATCAGATGAGAGCTCAGGCTGCATACTGAAATACTGTTTCATCTTTATTCTGTCCTTTGACACTCTAATTCAAACAAAGACTCTTACCTCCCCCCACTTAACTGACAGCAAAAGGCAAAAATAAAAAGGAAAAAATGCCGAAAGATAATAATCAAGATCTCCACCTTTTGGCACCAAATACAAACTAGAGGTGATTCATGGGCTGAACAAAATCTCCACAGCAAAAGAGTTTCCAAACTGCAAAGTTGTCTTATTTTGATATTTATTACGAGGGGGAAAGTGTAGAGGGCAACCTGCTTTCCATACTGCAACGCAGGAAAATTATCTTTCTCTTCACCCACACTAAAAGCCCTGAATAATATTTATAAAATGTTAGGGGATCCCGGTAGGTTTCCTATTTAACAAGCCATGTATGACAAATCACAGTGTAATGTACTACGTTCTTAATCTTTAATTAAAATGTGAATATCTTCTAGAGAACGCAGTTAACTTTGACACGTTAAATCTTCTGGTTAAAGTGCCTTACAGGAAGAGCAAAGATGAAACACTGGAACAGTCTCTTGCTTCTCTCCATTCACCCAGACAGTTGGGGAAGGATGATAACATCTTGTAATACCTGCTCTGTAGTAATTAATCGCTGTGGTATTTAGGACCATTCAAGTAGACAAATATGACAGAGACAGGGACAATTAGGAACCTTGTTCAAGCTACATTAACTTTTCCAGCTATTACAACACGGCAGCTCAAGTTTGCTTGTAAAAGCTGCAGAGGGATTGCTATGCATTAGCCGTGCGATTATTAATGAAAGAAAAGGAGAATTGTGTTTATTGTAGTTTGAAAATTGCAAATAAATTTCAATTATCTGCTATGTCATTTTGTTAAACAGGCATTCTGGAAATGCCTTTGTACTCTAAATCATGAGCTACTTATAGTAAAGTAGTACCAAAAACCCTTAGGGAGATAGAAAATCAAATTTTTGTTGAACTGATTTTTTTTTTTTTTTTTTTTTTGGTAAGTGAAATTGAAGATGGGCAAAACCACCCGAATGGGTTTCAGGTAGCAAGCTCCATGCTGTGTGGCATCCTGGCATTTATTCAGTCTGCCTTTTACCAATAGACTTTGAGTCAGATGTCCCAAGCAGACATCAGGACAATCAGAATCACACTGTGAAAAGAAACCAGAGAGGCTCTCCTTCCGTTGGGAACATCTTCAAAACAATTATAAGAAATCAATTATGATAAATAAATAAGTTTTGCCACCTTGGCATCTCTGCTCCTCCCAATAACAAAGCCGGTTTTAAAATTTTTTGCAAAAAGAAAAAAAAAACCTGCAGAGGGGTTTTCTCAGCTGTAGAGGTGATGGAGAATCAACATTTCTAGAGGATGTCTCATGTCTATTCCCTTTCACGAGGATAACTGCCAGTCACTTTGAATGGCAAACTTCGTCTTGAACACATACACACAGATATGCGTGCGCGCGCGCACACACACACTTGGGAAGCAGGAATAAACATATCCTTTTCTCTGTTGCCTTCTGTGAAACTATTCATTTCTCAAAGCTTACAGACAGATATCTGCTACCAAACCTCACCTCGGTATCTCCCACCTAAACCATGTTACAGACACACTCTGAAGGAGCTGACAAGACTCATGTCTTGTGACTCTGAAAATGTCCCAAGTCCAAACTTCCCGTGTACCCTGCTATTTTCTTACCCAGGACAAGCTCTTGACAGATCTCCACCCAATTTATTATCTGATTTTACTGGCCATCAGGAATTGAATATGAAAAAATAATTCTGGTGTGTCCTGGACCAGAGGATCTGATCCAATTGTCTTCTTTAAACGAAAGAAAGACCAGCTTAGCATGGCACAAATCTGCATCCCCACCCCAGAATCTGTTGTCACACATACACACAAAAAGCTGCTCAGTGCTCAGGAACAATCTCCCCTCTCAGCCGAGCTGCGATGATGTCAGCTTTCTGATTACAAACTGCTTATTTATGCTTCAACAGCTGCCAAGAGCAGCAAATAAGTGGCTAAAAGAGTGTCTAGACCAAGCTTTCAGGCCTCTATTGTCTGGGGGTTGTTACCTGGTTGACAGCGATGGGTCCAGCTGCCTGGTGTGAAAGAGAGCAGTGATGGGGAGGCAGTGATTGACAGAGGGCCCTCCGGGTCAGCCCAGATGGCCCCATGTCTTTATATTCCTAGCTCTAAAGGAAAAGGCAGGGCCCTGCCTGAGGTTGGAGGTGAAAGGAAATGTTGGAGGGTAATGAAAAAAATCTTTTGGTCAAATTTGCTATCATGAACTCTTCCCAGGGGGAATGTTAGCAGGTCCAAGTAGCCACAGAGTAGCCATAAGTGAGCACTTGGAACATGGTAAGCGAGCCATTTCAGGTAAAGCTCACAGGCCTCTTTTGGGGAAGAATGTATAGACACAACATACATTCACTTTCTTTCTTTTCTTCTTCTTTTTACTTATTTATTTTTTTTCATATTGTTCTATGGTTTGGCATAATCTCAAGCAAAGGCATTTGTGGCCACCTTTTTAATTCGCCGTCCTGGTAGTTCTATGAGAGCTTCAGAAACCTTTTTTTCAAATTAAATACTTTCAATCAAATACTGACAGAACACAAAACACTCCAACATTTGGGAAAAACAAGGAGCTTTGCAAGCTGACGTAAATGTCTAATTAGAATATTCCACCACCACTTGCAACTTTTGAATCTTTCCTTCTCATTTGTTTCCAACCACGCTCTCCATTTTAACACTTTTCAGAGTAGATTTGAATGTACCACATCGCTCCCTTCATCCCTGTCTCACAATTCATTGCAGTTGATTGGCATCAAACATTTGCGGCTTTAATTCTGGTCCTCCTCTCACCCCTACTTTATAGTTTGAGGTTCTTGTGAAGGAAAGAATGCTGCTAAATATTGATCACAGAGAGGAACGCATTTGAAAGCAATAAAATAACTACCTCTATGATGCCCACTCCTCATTACTGCTACACAGATACTTGGTGACTTCTCAGGGAACTGTGGCATTATTATTTAGACACCATCTTTCCTATAGGGACAGTTAAGATCTAAAGCTTTCAGAGGGCAGCAACTAATAATGTTATACTTTCAGATTTTTTGTTCTTTTGTACTTCTTCCCAAGCACTGAAGAAATGATTATCTTCCAAATGTTGGACATTATCAGTAATGAAGATAATACAGACCTGATGATTCTGTAACCTTAATGTTTGTTGCATTAAAAAAGAAGAAGACCATGAAGAGTAAGGTTTCCACTACATGAAAAACAGCATCCATTTAAAATCATGGTAATCTGAGAAGCTGCCCAGATTTGAATGAAATGCAAGAGAGCACCTGAGGAGTCAAAGCTTAATTTGTGTATACAGTCGGCTTTCTCCATAATATCTGAATCAGGCTCTGTACCGAAAATGAAATCACATTAAATTAACTGTAAAAACTAAGTTGATTTAATTAAGCACAGAAAGACTTAATAGATATAATAAAATGTTAAAAAGTCAAATGATGCGCAGTTACATTTCAGTTAACACTGCTCAACAAATGTACTAAATTTATTCCTTTCAATAATGATGTGTTTTGAACATTTAATTAGATAAATAATGCCTAATCACTTCAGCAAATCTGAACTGGTAGGATCCTTGTCATCAAAGGTGACTAATGCTTGTTATAACTACCTTGTAGGGAAAGGTAAAACAGGAAAACTTGAGCTTTTTTCAAGGAGATGAGCAGAAACTAAGGAAAAGTCTGTCTTTCAAGCCTCATTAAAATTCAGGGTTTGCTAAACAAACCATTATTTACAGTAAGATGAGTGTTATTCAAATAGACTTCTACTTGTCTGCCTTTTTTTAAGTATCAGAAACTATAAGCAGTTGATAAAAAAAAGGTATTCAGTGTTAGATGTCCTATAATTCATCATAATACTCTTTCCTTTAATAACTACTTTGCTCAAGTGATTGGCATGATTACAAGAAAATTACTTTAAATTATTCATCTCTTATCTTTCCTCTCAGATGTCCTAAGTTGGATGATAGTTACCATAATGGGACCCTATTAATTACTAATGTGGGAAGTCCTTCATAATTTGGATGGAGTTTGTAGGCCAAATAAAGAAAATATTGCCAAATGCAACCTTACATCATCTGCTCCTTAGGATGGTGCCACCCACTGTCTATTAAATGAAATATCAAGGGCATTTATTTTTTCATTTGGAATTTGCTAAGAGCCCAACCCATATATGAAAAGCAGACTCAGAATTAACATCTATGTATGTATTCACACAAATGCACACACACTAGAGTATATTTGAACATTGCACAAAAGTAGTGAAATGTATAAGATAATTAACATAAAATTACCATTTCAAGCTTATGGTGTTAATTCATCCATATCCTTCTGGGGAAAAAAAGTCTTGGTACAGAATCTTTCCATTTATGATACTGCCTCAAATGATTTGGGGTATAAACCTATAACTCTATTTAGTTCATATCACTGATTCTATTTATTGGATGGAAGTTCTTTACTAAATTCTCACTTCTATAGGTTTTATTTCACCAGCAGCTGTATTAGAATACTTTCTATACATCTTTCAATCCTATCCACACTTGCTGGGCCAGGACATTCTAGTTTGATCACTGAGGTCTTCCCTACCAGAGAAACAGACTACAGAGCAAAGGTATTTGGTCTAAGTTGAGACTTGTTTTGTGTTGGAGGCCTTCTTCTTTCATTCTGTACTCCCCTTGGCTCACCTTGGTCATCTTGTGAGTATATATACCTTTGTTATTTCTGACCACAGACTCCTTGATTTTTGCCTATATTGGCCTTTTAGCAATCATTGGAATTTTAACCCCTAGGGCCACTTCCTGCGGTCTCATCCAGGTGTCTTGTATTTCTATAATGTTGCCCATAGTTTGCCCTGGAAATGAAAAAAAATGTGGAATGCAAAATGTACTCCCATGTATATGACATGATCAAGTGCACCATAGAGCAAGATGTGTGGAAAACTGTAATATAAGATGCAAACATATGCTCTGATTATAATTGGTTTGTTCAGATCTCCATTGCTTAGGCAACATTTTTTTAAGAGCCATAGCTGATCCCAGAACAATTAAAAATGTCCATAATTGAACTTAAAATACATAAAAGGGGAATATTCACACTTAATTATATCTTAATTGTATATTGGTAATGCAGGCCATGAAACCTATACATGAGTGAACATATTTTATTTCCCAACATGAACAATGCATCCAACAATGTAATTTTAATGTTATGAAAAAGATGAGGTTTTTGTTCTCATTCACTTTATTATTTTCCTGCTTATTTATTCATCTGTGAGCCAATACTATAGGATTTTACAGTAAAACTTGGAATTTTGTGTTCCCTTGCAGGCAATTTAAAACTTTTATTTAAAAATTCAAAAAAGTAGTCTTATTTGGGTTGCCTTTCCATGTGCAAGTTTTATAGTCTGGAACCTGGCCCTTCTTAGGAATAAATTAAGTTCCAAAGTCCAAGTTAGCTTTCGCTTAGTCATGAATGGACCTGAACAAATCACTTAGTCATTTTCTACCTCAGTTTCTTCATTTACAAATGGTTGTATTGGATCTATCTTTATTAGGAAAACTATTTTTAAAACTGACACATGAAAAAACAATGCCCCTTGGAAAAAAGATAGTATATATTGCTAAATCTCACTAATTTAGAACATAAGAATCTGAAAAAACATATATAAAAGGAAAGAAAAAACTGGATTTTATCTGTTCTTTGAGTGGGCTGATTTAAACTTCTTATAGTGTCTGTCCATTTTCTCCATGAATTAAAAAAAAGAGAGAGAGAACGAAAGGAAGAAAAAACAAAAAACAGGATATGAACGGAAATTGATTTATAATCAAAAGCCCCCAAATTCTGCTCTGATAACATACAGATGGTGTTGCCCTTGGGAAAATCATTCCACTTCAGGGCACACCATTCTTCTACCTGTAAATTCTGCTGCAGGAAGGACATACATGCTACGTAAGCTTGAATTAAAAGCAAAACCTAAGGCAACAAAGAGGTGATAAACTACAGACTTTTTTTTAAAGGATGCAATTAGTTAAAACATTATTATTCTTGTTTTACAAATGGGTAAACTAGAACAAGACCACAGGAACAATATTTGTACAGCCCAAATCAAGAATATGGAAAATGGAATAAACATAGAATGGTTATGATTCTTTTATAATCTACTAAGAGGACTTTGAAGTAGCCATTTCAAGGCCATAGAATGAAGAATCCTTCAGAAAGAAATGAATTTTACATTGGACTCTCTTCTGGCCACCTCACCTGAAAAACTTTGAATTATGGCTACAACCCACAACTATGATTCTACTAATTTCTATCTTTGGATAGAAAGACACATGGTGAGATACTGAGACCCTCCAAAACAGAATTCCTAGCATATGCCTCCTCATAAAGAGGCTACAGCACTACTTTCATTTGCCAATGGGTAACAGAGATAAATGAGACACAGAAAATTTTTTTCAGCTATAAAAACCAATAGGGGTTATGAAATTGATGCAAAGTTTTACCTCAATATTCTTCAACTATAAAAACAGTTTTCCTCAAGTCCTCCCTAGGAAATTAATAACACCACCAAGTGTCAAAAAGAATCTACTTCTTTCATTTACAGGAATAAAAAAAGTATGCAGATCAAATATTATAATGATTGAAAAATTTTAAATCTGTACATTTTATCATCACACTTATGTATTCCATTAATTTCTTAATTAGTTCTTCTGGATAACCATCTTTGAAATGGTAAATACATAACAGGGTTTACACATACATTTATTCATTGGGATATAGCACAGTTCTTTGACATAGAGCTATTCAGTTTAATTTTAAATGAGCATGATGACTAAGCCTTCATCTAACATCAGCACTAGCTGATGTTATAGAATTTATAACACATTTGTCTATCTGATTTAAACAATATTATTTAAAATTAGCTAGAATGATAGATCCAATTTAAACAAATTTTTATCCGTATGTTTGGCCAATTAGATATGGAGATATGAGTATTTCAGAAGAACGGTTACATAAGATCCATAAATCAGGCAGGCACATTTTCACATTTTCATTTATTCTTTCAACAAATATATACTGAACATCTGCAACTAATAGCCCCTTTTATATTTCTGGGAATAGAAGGCACTTCTGGTTTTTCCTATTTTCACATTGCTCATGGTTTGTGAGATAGACTATAACTTCAACAAGTCTTTATGATATAATTTAATAAGAATAAAAATAGAGGTACATCTATGGGGTTATGCAGACAGAGAAGAGAGTCCTGAGTTTTGAAGTCAGAAAAGATAGTTTCCTAGTGGGCAAGGAGTATCCAGCTTGAGGTCAGGGTCAGAGAGGCTGGCTGTCTAAGGGAGAAATAGCCAGTTATCTTAGACATAGGAAAGCCATCTCCCTAGTCCAGGGTGTTTGTTTGCAAACCATGATCTTGGTTAAGAAACTGGCATCCAAAAGTTTAAGATAAGTGACAGGTATGGGCATAAGAGAATGAGAAATTAATACAAGAGAGTCAAGGACATAAAAGAATGAGAAATTGACACAAGAAAGTCAACAAGGAGCTAAACTCTGAGTAGGAAGACTAGATCATGGATGTGGAGGCATTAATAGGAGGAACATAGCTTGATAATGCGCTAGAAAACCTCATGCCTTGCTCTGTACTCTTAGAACCTTTCTTAATGGAAGCCTTGTTTGAGCATATATGGTGGGGTTTGTCTACCATGGTAACCCCCTTTCCTAGAGCTGTGTCTGGAACTTGGCCTAGACTTACAATGTGGCTGAAGTGGGTCTTGCTTTAACACAGATGTAATCCCAGGAACGAGCCACTCCTCCTCCACCCTACTGCAAGTAGCCTCACTGCTCAGAAACTCTGGGTTGTGCTACATCCACAGAGAGGGTGCCCTAAACCCATGTCAGACCTCAGCCACTCTGATATTAAAGTTCGGTTAGCCACCATTGACATCTCTATAAATGGACCTGTATACTTTTGGGGTCCATTGATTCTTCTTCCTCTCTTTTCCTTAAAATTTAATAAAGAGAAAAAGAAGAAAAGATTCCCTGAAGATCAAGACATTTGGGGATTGTGTAAGAGTGTGGGCAGCCAGGTGGAAGAGACAACGGGCAGAGAAAAGAGAAACCATTCAATGACAATTGTGAAAAAAAACTCTGACTGCTAAGATGTTATTCTAGGAAAAATATGAATAACAAGTAGAAGTCTGATGAGGCCAAGTGGAGCACACTGCTTCCTCTGTGTGGACATTGGTCAAGGTCCTTTACTACCCAAGATTAAGCAAGCACTGCTGGCAGGTTTTGTCTGCATAATGGAGATGTTTGCTTTCTTCTGACACCACCTACTATCTTAAGAGTGTCAAAAGGTTGAGGAACAGGACAGAAAAGACGTTTTTGACAGCATAATAATTTTAAGGTAAGAATATCCTCAAAAGAGAAAGGGTAAAGTAGATAATAAGTTGGGATTTCTCCAGGTACCTATGCCTTCATTTGCTTTAGGTAACTCAGTGGCATTGAGGTTACTTTTTTTTTCTCCCATACAAGTGAAAGGGAGGGTGCCATCCCTATGTCCCTGTGCATCAAATGCAGAGTAAGTCTCTGTGTTATTGATAACTATCCTTAGCTGTTAACATAACCAAGTCATATTACCAGAAAGGCACACCTCATCTGAAGAATATAAAAAGTTAGTTATTTTGCTAATTCCTTGAAATTATAAGACATTACAAAATAGTCACTATTTTTTAAGAACAGTTCTTCCTGTGTTTTAAAAACAGCTATTAAAAGGTACAAACTTTCAGTTATAAGAGAAATAAATTCTGAGGACATAATGTACAGCATGATGACTATAGTTAACGTTACTCTTCTGTATATTTGAAAGTTGCTAAGAGATTAATTCTTCAAAGTTCTTATCACAATGAAAAAACTATGTAATTATGTGAGGTGATGGATGTTAACTAAACTGATTGTGGTAATCATTTTACAAAATACACATATATGAAATAATATTTTATTTTATTTATTTTAAAAATATACTTTTTATTTATTTTTAGAGAGAGGGTAAGGGAGGGAGAAAGATTAGGAAACATCAAGGTGTGGTTGCCTCTCATGTACCCCTCACTGGGGACCTGGCCTGCAACACGGGCATGTACCCTGACTGGGAATTAAACCCTTTGGTTCAAAGGCCAGCACTCAATCCACTGAACCACACCAGTCAAGGCTGAAATCGTTATATTTTATACTCTAAATTTGTACAATTTTTATGCCAATTATATCTCAATAAAACCAGAAAATATAGCTAGTAAAAGAAAACAAATAGAGAAGAAGAGACTAATGGGTCATGGTAGTATAGGATTTACTTACAAAATGTTTTGAAATAAAATATTTTGCTTCCTGTTTAAATTCAATTCTTTACTCTAAAAATGGTTACTATCTAGGGGTGTGTGCGTGTGTACATGTGTGTTTGTGTTGAGAAAAAAACAAGCATATGAAAAAACAGGAAAAAATATTTACTGCTTTATATTTTGTTCCATTAGTCTATATTACATTAATGAAATTAATTCTGTGTAGTATATTTCCCAGCAGAAGTCAAAGTCATAGTAAATATTACATTAAATATGACAGGTATACCTGTATACTAAAGACAGATAAATTGTGAAAGTTGAAAAGATAGAACTAGGTTGTATTTTAGTTATCTTTTTATTTTTGTTTGTTAAAAGTTCCAATTGGTTAATTTTGATATGGACTTGAAGAAAAAGCCAAAATGGGGAAGGATTTTTGTGGGAGGTGGGGGTAGGTGATGGCAGGAAAATGGAGACAACTGTACATCAGCAATGAAACAGAAGAAGAAGAAATCAGGGGGAAAAATACCATTTGCTATAGCAACAAGAAAAATAAACTATCTAGGACTAAATTTAACCAAGGAGTTAAAAGACATGTACGCAGAAAACTATACAACACTGAACAAAGAAATTAAGGAAGACACAAATAAATGGAACCATATACCGTGTTAATGGCTTGGAAGAATTAATATCATCAAAATGTCCATACTACCCAAAGCAATTTATAGATTCAACACAATCCCTATTAAAATACCAATGACGTATTTCACAGGCATAGAACAGACATTTCAAAAATTTATATGGAACCATAAACAACCCCAAATAGCTGCAGCAATTTTGAGAAAGAAAAACAAAGTAGGAGGGATCACAATACTGGACATAAAACTATATTACAAGGCCACTATAATCAAAACAATCTGGTACTGGCACAAGAATAGACGCATAGACCAATGGAACAGAATAGAAAACCCAGAAATAAACCCATGTCTCTATGGTCAATTAATATTTGACAAAGAGGGCAGAGCATAAGTTGGAGTAAAAACAGCCTCTTGAAAAAATAGTGTTGGAAGAGCGGGACAGCTACATGCAAAACTTTGAAATTTTATCACCAACTGACACCATACACAAAAGTAAACTCAAGATGGATAAAAGATTTGACTATAAGTTGCAACACCATAAAAGTCCTAGAGGAGAACATAGGCAGGAAACTCAGATATCCCATGCAGCAATATTTTCACTGATATGTTCCCTAAAGCAAGGGACATAAAGGAAAGAATAAACAAGTGGGACCTCATCAAAATAAGAAGCTTCTGCCTGGCTAAAGAAAACATCAGCAAGATGAAAAGGGAGCCACCTATATGGGAAAATATATTTGCTAATGATACATCATATAGGGGTTTGATCTCCAAAATATATAAAGAACTAACATGACTCCACCCCAAGAAGACAAACAATCCAATTAAAAAATGGGCAAAGGACCTGGGCAGACACATCTCCAAGGAAGAGATACAGAAGGCCCAGAGACACATGAAAGGATGCTCAACATCACTAGCCATCAGAGAAATGCAAATTAAAACCACAATGAGATACCACCTCACACCAGTCAGAATGGCCAGCATAAACAGATCAACAAACAACAGGTGTTGGCGAGGCTGTAGAGAAAAGGGAACCCTAATACACTGCTGGTGGGAATGCAGACTGGTGCAGCCACTGTGGAAAGCAGTGTGGAATTTCCTCAAAAAGCTGAAAATGGAACTGCCTTTTGATCCAGTGATTCCCCTGCTGGGACTATACCCTGAGAATCTCAAAATGCCAATTCAAAAGAACCTATGCACCCCAATGTTCATAGCAGCACAATTTATAATAGCCAGATGTTGGAAGCAACCTAAATGCTCATCAGTAGATGAGTGGATCAAAACACTATGGCACATTTACACAATGGAATACTACACAGCAGAAAGGAAAAAAGAACTACTACTCTTCACGACAGCATGGATGGAACTAGAGAGCATTATACTAAGTGAAATAAGCCAGGGGGTGAAAGACAAATACCATATGATCTCACCTATAAGTGGAACCTAACCAACAAAACAAATAAGCAAGGAAAATATGACCAGCAACATTGAAAGAAAAAAGAAACCAACAGAGTCAAGAGGGAAGGAAGGAGGGGTTGACCAGGAAAGAGAAGGGAAGGGTCAAGCCAAGGAACATGTATAAAGGACCCATGGACAAAACCAAAGTGAGGAAGGATTGAGGGAGGGAGGTAGGGGAGGAGGGGCAGAGGAAAGTGGTTGGTGGGAAGGTGGAGACAAATATATTCGAACAAAAAATTAAAATTAAAAATATGAAAAAAATAAATTTATATTAAAAATGTTTAAAAAAGAAACAGAATAAATTTAATTTTAACCTAATTAGTGTAGTAGAGCATAGCCCCATAATAAGATAGATGGCCCAATGAATTGCCCAGTGAGAAAGACTCTCTGGAGAATTCTGACATGCTTCCATGCCACCTTTTGCTATTGTACAATAGTGACAATGGAGGTAGAATGCCTTGAACAGGAAGCTTCCGAATATCTTCTCCCAGCTTAAATTGCTGTTTATTAGATTTTGCACTTTATAATGAAGTTGAATGCTTGGGGGTAAATCAAGGTGGTTTTCAGAGTTTGCAACAAAGTAAGATATACAGTGTACTTCAGGACATTAATTTGCAGAGAACTACATAATGCACATGAAGGCAAGTCTTTGATACATCTTATTTCATTACTCTATTCCTTGTTCCCCATTAGTTTCTCACAGTGTTTTAGAATTAGCAAAAAACATGTTAGTTTTTGCTATCTTTCCTTTCTAGTCCACACTTGCACTGTGGGCTGCATCTTACCAGTGTGTGGGCAGTTTTAGAAATACCCTATGCCATTCATGTTACACCAGAATCTATTTCACAGTTTTGCATGATGACTTTTGATATTTTGACTATCTCCCTTTCCCCAACCATCAACACTGATTAGGTTTCAGTGCAGGGCTGTTGTGTGCAAAGCACCAAACAAAGGCTTCCAACTGAGGGGACCAGAAGGGGTTGAAATCCAGCCATACTTCATTCTCTACACTGAAGGCTCTGGCCCTGGAGGAAGAGAAGCCTCTTCCTAATTCACACAGAGGCTCCGTCTAGCCCCACGGTGGCTTCTGCCAGAATTAACATGGTACATTACATCAATCCTTTTCATACTGAAGTCTAGAACCATTTGGATGTATAATAATTTTCTATCTATAGAATAGAAAATATCAAAATGCTTCACTGATAGTAAAGATGTATTATTTTGCAGAATTTTATATCAGCTATGAATACAGAGTTGTGTTCTGGCTTAATATATAACATGTGTGTGTATGTGTGGTTTTTTTTTTAGGTTGCGGTCAAAAACAGTTGAAGGTCATTGCATCTATCATCATAATTGATTAATGATAACAAATGATGATAATTATGCATCAACATAATACATTCCAGAATATTTGAAAGTATGTGTGTACTTGACCCTCAGATGCTTAAGAGGTTGACTGGGATTATCACCTGTACTTGATAGTCAGATGAGGAAACAGAGTCTGAGATGGGTACAATGGTCTGATGACATGTTGTTTTACCAGATCTAAGATTTGGGTAGATAAAAAGACAGATATATGGAGTAAAATCCAATGTATTATTTGTGATCAACTGCGGATTATTTTAAAAGTGAGAGTTCTGGCCAAGATGGAGACATAGGTAGATATACTTTGCCTCCTTGCACTACCAAAAGAAGGACAACAACAAATTGAAAAACAAAAACCAAACAGAACTGCAAGGAAATAGAACTGTATGGAAGTCTGACAACCAAGGAGTTAAAGAAGAAACATTCATCCAGACCAGTGTGGGGGTGGAAATAGACAGCCAGGGAGGAGAGGACCCACAGTAAGGTGGCAGCTGGAGGACTGGGTGAACAAGGCAGTGGCTGGCAGACCAGGTGGGCCCACATTTGTGTGTGGGAGAAACAACTAGGGGGAAAGACAGACCTCACGACCCAGTGTTCCAGTGCAGGATGCAGGGGGTGGGGAGGGAAGAAAGCCTCAAAACCCCTGGCTGTGAAAACTTGTGGGGGTTGTGGGGATGGGAGAAAATCCCGGCTTCACAGGAGTGTTCACTGGAGAGACCCACAGGGTCCCAGAAGTACATAAATCCACCACCAGAGAATCAATACCAGAAAGGTTCAATTTGCTTGTGGGTAGTGGGGGAAGTGACTTAAAGTGGGGCAAGAGCCAAGCAAGCGGCATTGCTCTCTCTCTGACCCATCCCCCACATACAGCATCACAATGCAGTGAGTGATGTGATTGCCCTACCCTAGTGAATATCTAAGGCTCTGCCCCTTACAATGTAACAGGAGCACTGAGACAAAGAAAAATGCCCAAATGAAAGAACAGATCAAAATTCCAGAAAAAAAAATACAACTAAGTGATGAAGAGATAGTCAACTTATCAAATGTAGAGTTCAAAACAGTGGTAATCAGGATGCTCACAGAACTAGTTGAGTATGGACACAAAATAGAGGAAAAAATGAAGGCTATGCAAAGTGAAATAAAGAAAAATATACAGGGAACCAACAGTGAGGGAAGGACACCTGGACTTAAATCAGTGGTTTGGAGCAGAAGGAAGAAATAAACATTCAACTGGAACAAAATGAAGAAAGAAGAATTCATAAAAATGAGGAGAGGCTTAGGAACCTCCAGGACACCTTTAAATATTCCAATATCCGAATCACAGGGGTGCCAGAAGGAGAAGAAAAAGAGCAAGGAATTAAAAACTTATTTGAAAAAATAATGAAGGACAACTTCCCCAACCTGGCAAAGGAAATAGACTTCCAGGGGATTTAGGAAGCTCAGAGAGTCCCAAAGAATTTGGACCCAAGGAAGCACACACCAAAGCACATCATAATTACATTACCCAAGAGTAAAGATAAAGAGAGAATCTTAAAAGCAGCAAGAGAAAAGGAGACAGCTACAAAGGAGTTCCCCTAAGATTATCAGCTGATTTCTCAAAAGAAATCTTAGGGGCAAGAAGGGACTGTAAAGAAGTGTTCAGTCCCTTCACTTTCACTTCATGACACTTTCAAAGTTGTGAAAGGCAAGGACCTACATCCAAGATCACTCTGCCCACCAAAGCTATCATTTAGAATGGAAGGGCAGATAAAGTGTTTCCCAGATAAGGTCAAGTTAAAGGAGTTCATCATTACCAAGCCCTTATTATATGAAATGTTAAAGGGACCTATCTAAGAAAATAAAAAAAATCAAAACTATAAACAGTAAAATGACAACAAACTGACAACTAGCAATAACTGAACCTAAAAACAAAAACAAACTAAGCAAACAACTAGAACAGGAACAGAACTACAGAAATGGAGATCACAGGGAGGGTTATCAGTGGGGAGGGAAAGGGGAAGAGGAAGAATAGGGGAAAAGGTTCAGGGAATAAGAAGCATAAATGGTAGGTACAAAATAGACATGGGGAGGTTAAGAGTAGTATGGGACATGGAGAAAGCAAAGAACTTTTATGTACAACCCATGGACATGAACTAAGGGGAGGGAATGCTGGTGCGAGAAGGGGTGCAAGGTGGAGGGTAATAAAGGGGAGAAAAAAAAGGACAATCAAAGTAGCATAATCAATAAAATATACTTAAAAAAGTTTAGCTGGATGTGAACCTACTCTTCCTAAGGTAAGACACAAGTGACATGTTTTTCTAAGAGGAGTTGAGGCTATGTGGCAGTAAAATGCTCAGGAAAGAGGGTGAGGCTACATGGCAGATAGGAGGTATATCCAGGGCCAATAAAGATGGTTGGATACACCTGCTCATACCCCTTAACTAGGTGCCTGGTGGTGCCCTGGTATGGGAGGGGACCAAGAGATGATTTTAGAAGGGAAAATTCCTCCCTAATGTAAAAGGGGTCAGGCTAGAATGGAAAACAATTTTTCAAGTGAAATAGTTAAAATTAAATGTAAAATAAGGTGAAAGAAAATACAACATAACTTTTCTCATTATTTTGCTTATCTTACTTCCAGGAATACAGTCTCAGGAAGTATAGCAACTGTGAATAACATACCTGTTATTCTTTTTCAGTTTTCTGTTATCTATGGACCAAAACCTTGAGCTTCAGGGTGTTCTAAGTCAACGGAATACCTGTTCTGAGGCAATTTCTTAAATGGTCCCTTACTTTTCTGAAGAGTTAAGACAGCCCCACATTCAGGGACCCCAGATCATGCCCTGGGGAGTCTGGGCCCTGCAACTACACCTTAAACTGGAAGACGAGACATCTTACACTAGAACTTGCCTGTGTTTAATTCAGTCATAACTAGATCACGTAAGACTTAGAAACAATAGAGCACACTCACTGTTTACAGAGGAGGAAATAGGCTTCAAGTTACTCACACACATACATGCACACACATGCACGAATAGAAGTTAGGGCCCTGTTTGAGCTAGGTTTCCTCTCCTAACACCTTACTGTATTCCTGGAAAACAGGCAAAAATATACAGCTTCTCTCAAAGCTGAACACACTTTGAAAGGAAGCCTGTGGCACACTCATTGGTATCTCAAGTTAAGTTGAAATGTAGCACCAGGATTAGCACCCCCACCAGCGCAGGAGTGTCTGGCTTTTTCCTCTGGCAGCCAAGTCGTCTGGCTGCCCAGGCCTGCTTGGCACAGACAAGACACACTTGCCTGGACCCTAGGGCACTCACAGCCAAGAGCAGCAGCAGATGCCGCTGAACCTCAGGTAGGAAGAGAAGCCACGAAGGGGAACCTACGCCTGAAACTGAGGAATTTAAGAAAACCAGGAAGGCCATATTTTACAGTTTTTGAAATTGATAAATAAAAAAGTCAGATAAAAATTACAATTCTGAAACAAAATTGTATTTCAATTCATCTAAAAGTAATTTGTTGACTTTGAAAAAAAGGTTTCAGATTATCACTTGCCAAGATCACAATTGTTATTTCCCAGCAGTACGTTTAAAGTCTTTTTAGAAAAAAATGATTTGAACATACTTCTTTACTATGTTATCATAGGAGCAATCTTTTTCAGGTTGACTTCCTTGCAATATTAATATTTGCTGTTGAAAATATTTATTTTCTTTTTTTCACATATTCTTTACAAATAATGAATTTAGCAATCACAAATTTTATAAAACCACAGAGGTTTCCTCTTAAATGGGTCTTTGATGTTGAGTGAGAAAGAAGTTTGTGTCCCTGTTCTGTTAGTCTTAAACACGGATAAGTAGACTTTCTAATATTATTTTACTCAAACTAAGGTCACTTTTCATTCAACGTTCCACCATCAAATGAACACTAGCCTTGAGAGGTCCAAAAGTAATTTTTAAAAATTAATACATGATTAGTGAAACCGATACTGCTTTTATTTTTTAAAATGTAAGTTTTCCATTATGTTTCATACAATGATACCTCGCTCCCTCAGCCCCCCTCTTCCTAGTTGGAAATAAAAGCCTGGGGCCCACCCGTCATGGTGGTGAGCAGGCAGGGGCATGCAGAATGCATGCCTGGAGCCTTCACCAAGGATGATAAGCCTGCATGAATTTTACGAGTTTCAGTATCAAGGTTGCCCTCGCCCAAGGGATTTAAGAATAAGGGGGAGGAGAAAGGGGGAGAGAAAGCAGATGTATGAATAACTGGCATTGTAAATCTTCACCGTGGCAACCTACAGCTAGGAAAAGTCTGTGATGGGTTCATGACTTGAGAAGAAAGCGACACAGCAGAATGTGAATGGATTTTCTTCAGCTACTTAATACACTGCTTAAAGCAGCTTAAGGGGGTGCGTGTGACTGTGTGCCTGTGGGGTGAGAGAGAGAGAGAGAGAGAGAGAGAGAGAGAGAGAGAGAAAGGATGTGTAAGAGGAGGAGCTCTCTGGAAATTCCTTGGAAGGAATCACTAGTGTTACACAGCTTGCCAGCTTTGGGAGCAAAAACAATACCGTTCAGCCTCAGAATATAAATGACTGGATTTTGCTTGGGGGAGGGGAACAAGGCTGTGGGGGAGGGGCATAAGATTATGAAACGAGTAACAGTGAGCAAATTGGACCCTCTGCAACACGGCAGAAGGTCATGGCGAAAGTCATGGTGTTGGCTGGTGAAGCTAGTTGATAGGAGAAAATGCCTCATGATAAATTGCTTCCTATTTTGCAAAATTTGGCAATTAATGAAAATAAGATGCATTTGAGTAGTCTATATGAACACCTGATTTTTCTTTTTCTCTCCCTCTCCCTCTCTCTACACACCCGCACACACACACAAGGTCTGCTGATGTATGAAAGTAAGCCCTGGCTCTAATTGTGCAATTATGAAACGGAAATGATGCAGGTTTGGCAACACAGGGAAAGAAGGCAGCTCAATAACATTGTTTAATAACAAGCAAATAAAGCTCAGAGGGGAAAGAGGTGACTATTTCTGCTTTAGACTCATTAAGGAGCCTGAAACGTATTGTAAAAGACTGATATTTAATTATGGGCTGGACTGATAACAGAGAGCAGGGCCTCACTGGGAGAAAGAGACCCTGTGCTCCTAGGAACTCACAGCTCCAAACATCAATTACCATGATTATCTACCCGGTGCTTACAAAATGCACTGTCTCCATGTTCCATCAGCGACCCGTAAACAGGCATCGCATAGGCAAATTTATGGGCACGGGCGGCCAGGGCCAGGTGGGAAAGCAAACTTCCCATCAGTGGCTTCTCAGCAAAGGAGGAAAGAAGCAGAGGAAAGAAAAATCTGTCTTCTGCACTGCTGAAAGAACAATTTATTACAGAGCATTTGCAGAGGATAGCATTTGTTGCCTTGGTGCTTGCTTTTTTTTCCCCCCCTCCTCTGTGGCCTGTCTGAATGAGAAATGGAAGTATATGAACCAAGTCCCTCTTACAGGGGAGCACGTGACATGGTTCCATCAAACTTTTTGGTGCTAGAAAGCCTCTGGGTCCAGACCACAAGGAATTAGGTGTGAAATGCTCTTTCTTTAACCTCAGCCTCAGGGAGGAGATAGGACAATGTGCTTGTATGTTTGCTTGCTTGAAATTTGAATTGGCTAGAATTACAAGTGTGCAGAGAAGGTCAGTATCCCAGTGCATATACAACAGGAAGTATCTTTTTGTTATTCTGTGACTTTTGTTGTGTAGTTTAGTTTTCAGGGTGGTTTGTCAAGTTCCAGTTACAGAAAATGCTTGGAGACTGTAGTTCTATCACATCTACTCTTAAAATAATAGTAAAATGCTAAGAACATATCTGTCTACCCATTACCAATTCAACCAAAAATTCAGCCTTTTATGCACAAATTATTCCAACAACTGGTGAAAGTATTGACCAAATGGCTCAGATATTTTTCATTCTCTGTGTTTATAGGTATATTTCAAAAAACAGAAAGCATCGTCCTATTTCAATCTTAATGGCAAAATTTTTTGAGGCAGCTATTACCTCTGTAGTCGAGTGCTCAGGTACATTCCATTTAAACTTAGGTCAAGCTCTTTTGTAACCACTTTCTGGAACAAGGTTGACCATAAATAATTTATGCTGATTGGCAGCCAGGCAGAGCTATTGTGCGTGAGTATAGGTGGTCAGTTGGTCCACAATTCCTGCCAGGTCCCTGCTATACTCCCACCATCTGCCTTTGGAGCTAGAATTTCTTATGCCTCTCATTACGCCTCTCAAATTGATAAGGGCTGAGGAATACACTTGCTGGGAAAGTTCCTGTCAGCCCCATCCTGGAGAACAAAAGAAATTTGGGCTACTTTTTAATTCTACCCTCTCAGCTCATCAACACTTGGTTTGCATTAAAATGTAAGAACATTACACTCTACATTCTGCTAATAATCAGAAACTACTGCTTTGAAGTTTCCTATTTCTCAGCTACTACCCATGACAGATGTTTGCCAGAGAAAAACTCAGGGGGCATTTTCTTGCAAGCCTTTGCCATTGTGCCGTTTAATATTTCAGCATTCTTGTGGAGTAATCAGGAAATAACAGTGACTTATTTATCTCACGTCTTGCTTCTTGCTAGGTCCTCACCAGCAGCAGCACGACCTCTGAAGACATGCATTAATTTCACCTCAGTATTTCTATAGCATCAATTAATAAAAACTGACTACGTTTTCAACAAATGCACATGTCCTGATAAATGAGGGTCTTGACTTAATTGCTCTGTAAATTAAGAGCTCATGGTAGTGACAATAGAAAAGAGTTTTAATATTTAAAAACTCATTAAATTTCTGTACTTCTTGAGTAGTTAAATTCACAGGACCACTTTAAGGAGCTAATTTAAATTTCATTCTTAAATGTATATCACAAATGAGGACAATTCATCTGCCAAAAAATGTTGGGCAATTGTGACTAAATTGAGTTACTTTTTGTCCGGATTGGTAATGGGCTCTGGTTTATTCCTCATTTTTTTCCCCCCGGTTACAATGATTGAATTAAAATGCTATGGACTAAGGGTTTTAAGGTCAGTTATCTATTTACCCAAAGAGAAAGATACAAAGTGAAAAGGCACGTGGTTGGTTTTACCTTTTTGCTTTTATCTGAATTGATCTTTTTTATTTGCATTTGATGCCTTTCATTTGAAATATGTTCTAATTTTAGGATCTAAAATAATTTTTCAGGGGAAAAGTTCTGTTGTTTTTGTTTATGACTCACAGCTGTATAAAGATCGAAATGCTTAAGTATGTGTTGAGATGACAAAGCTAGAAAGGGTTTGTACAAACCACAAATCTTGATGACTACAAAAGAGAGGCTCTTTTTAAGGAATTCATGTCTAAACTCCTGAATAACCACTTAATACAGAGAGTGGGGATTTTTTTTCCATTTAAATCAGAAGTTTTACTTTAAAAGTGATGATTTGCTCTAAGTATGATATATGGCTACAGAGCCTAGTGTTAAAAGTTGGTAAAAATCTAAGTCTGAGTTGATGAAGCCTCTGTGCCATTTTTGTACCTTTCACATTTTTTACTACTCATGTCCACGTGTCAATGTTAGTATTGTCATCAATATTTAGTCAATGATTAAACTGAAATGCATAGTCTGCTCAGTTTTTAGAGATCACTAGATGTTTTGAAGTATGAACTCTCTAGAAGGTGAACATAAGAAACCCTCTCTGGAATTTGTTCCAGGAAACTTGTGAGCTATTTTTGAAAGAATTATTTTCATGTGAACTTGATAGCTCCAAAAATAAAAGTGAAAAAACCTGGGGTGGGGAGATTTTGATTATAAAAGGCCATTGATCAGTCTTCAAATAACATTTTATATGGAAAAGAGGTATATACAGAAAAGGAGATATTATATAATTTTACAAAGCATTTTTTCCCACAGGTCAGAGGATATAAGATTGGAAGAGGGCCTCATACAATTATTCTTTAAAGGAGACTACTCCAGTTATCTCCAAAAAGAAACAGATGGATATGGAAGAAATCTAGAGTTTATGTTCCTATGTCCTTCTAGAAGAAAAAATTGTAAAAATGCAGTGAAAAGTAGATAATGTGCACATAGTATAAAAAAACAAGTAAAAGAGGAACTTTTTTATGCCTTCCATTCATTATCTCAACCTGCTTAATATCCTTCTGTCTTAGACTAGGAGCTATCATTCTAGAGTTCTCAACTATCAGAAAACTATTATATTAAAATATTCTCACAATGAATCCCACAGGATTGGGGAAAGCTATGTTGCAAATGGGATTTTGCACTGTGTGAATTGCCAAACCCAAAAGATTGTGAAATCCTGTGGCTAGGCACAGGTTCTACAATATGTGCATTTGTGAAAAGGGAATGTCATCACTACATATTATTTTTACCTTTGGCAAGAATTTTATAGAATTTCAGAGCATATCACACTCAAAAATACTTCTATAAGAGTGACAAAATTAAAACAAAATTTCTCTGGTGTCACATCATCATGCATCTATTAATTTGTTGTAATATTGTTTTTTATTTTATTTGACCTGGAAAATAAAAAAAAAACCTACAAGTTGTTAGTCCTTTAAAATCTTTAATCTGTTGACAACAATGGTGTACCAAATACTACAAAGGGCATAAGAGAGAAAAAGATAATAAAAAGGAGAAAAATTTTGAAAGATGAATGCCAGAAAAAAAATGCAGAGAAGAAAATAAGGGGAGATCAAAGTATCCTCTCTCTTTTTGCTTCTGTTTGGATATGAGCATATGAAAACAGAAAATAAATTGCTGTAGAAGGGGGCATCACATGGTGAAGATACTGAAGACCACAATACACAGAGCAACTTATCCCAATAGAAATGTCACTTCTCATGTTAAAGGACAGAGGAAGCACATAATTATTCATATTAAATGCTTACTCTGTTACAAAGCATTCACTAAAAATAAGATTGATTAAATCTGACCACATCATAGTTTGCCTTTTTCAGAGCTACTTTCAGAAACCCGCCGAAGTCTCCTTTTACAACTAACATAATGGGCATGTAGAAATGCATCTCCAGCCACTAGGGGGCAGAAAGGAACCCTTTGGTCAGAGATTTTTGGACTTCAACTCCGGTTTTGAATAGTGTAATTTGCATAGTCTTTTTTTTTCACTGTCAGATATCACTCACTAGGGACTTATCTGCATAGACTTTTCTAAGAAACCTCAAATTCTATGATGAGCTCTGAACTTCACTTTACCTATAAACTTTCTTACTATACACTAAGGAGATGATGTGAAGAAGGTGCTGGGTCTTAACCTTTACTGGTTTTCATATTTTGACAGATTTATCTTTTGAGGCAAAAGATGTATTTTATTTCAGTGTCTATAATATCTGTTGGTAGATTAACTCTGCCTTCATACAAGAATACAGAAACAGGACTATTAAAAAGTTTAATGCCTGCCATTTTCTACAGCATTTTTCACTGAAACTGGTCTCCAAAATATCTAATTCTGTGTCCCTCTGTCCTCTATAGTGAACTTTGTTGTTGCATTTGTTAGTGATGGTGTCCTTTTTGTGTTTTTGGTTGGGATGTGAACAGCTCCTTGAAAGGAAGGGAGATGCCTAATGTACTGATTGGATATAAGGTCATCTTGTACTCTCTTCACTCTGTCCAGTATGGGGGACTCAGTTGTGATGGCAGAATCAAAGAGAGAGTAGCCACTCAGGAGTAAAATTAAATGTTGAAAATAAAATAACTATGACTGATATATACTCAGCGGAGCCATAAAATGTAGTTCGCTCTGCTTGTGCCAAATGTCTAGCCAAACTGAAATATAATCTTTCAACAACTGAATAAGTAAAAAAAAAACCTGTCTCAGGAATGGTCATTGGAGTTGGTTGTTCGCCACATTTCTGAACAGTTTACATCTGTTGACCATCCCTAAATCCTACTTAACATGAAATACGATGAGAGAACATAGACTGAATTAATAGATGTAAAATGGATTGAGTTTAATTAACACATCTTTATAAATCCACGTTGAGGATTTGGCATTTAAAGAAAATGAGAGCAATATTCAGTAGCACAAACACCATAGTACACAGAGATTTAAAAATAAACCATAATAAGAAACATAAAGCCTATGAAACACTAAAAAACCAAACCACATGGAGATAGCCAGTCAAAAAAGTACAGCCCTTAGAATTTAATCTAAAAATCTGCCAGTAGAGCCATGTCTCTATTGCTGAATCACATATGACATCACTGTGATCTTTTCAGAAGAAATAAAATAATAAAACAAATGCAGGTGATTTCAGAACCATTCTATTTCCTTCAAAAACAAGATATAAAACATGCTCTCTAGAACATTGCTATTTCCCAGCAGGGATGGGCTCCTCTTGTCCCAAGCTCTAACTCTTTGGGAATGGACCCCATGAGCATAAATTCACATTTCTTTTGTGGTTCATTTTCTGTCCCTTGGAGGCTCCAGTGACAGGGCTGCTCCTTAATGACTTCCTGGGAGACATGTGACATTCATTAGAGACAAACTACATATACTTTAACAACGATGGTATTAAAAGTGGTAAAATCCACTGGTAAATACCATGGTAAAAGCCATATTAAATAAATCCTCCAATAGCACATATGAGTAGGGACCCCCTCAAAATGGAATTTATTTATAAAAAAATTATATATTCATTTTTACTTGCTTAAAGTTCAGTCACCTTCAAAGTACTTTCCATTTGGTGCAATACAACTATTGAAACTTTTTTCCACTGCTCAAAGCAGTTTTTGAACTTGTTGATTTTGATGCCTCTTAGTACTTCTGCCATTTGATGTCCAGTAGCTCAATCTTTCCTAAAATTATAAACTCACAGGTAATCAATAAAATGTTCACTTTATTCAGGGCTTTCCTATCATCCTTCATCTCACCTGCACTTCTTTAATATTCTAACTTCATGAATATATTTTTTTCTTTTTTTACACTTAAAGCTCTCTAGTTTTAAGATTGTAGTTATTAGTAATTTGGGTTTTCTTTCATAAATTAACAGTGAAGGTTCCAAGAGCCCCTGCTTTGTGGGTGAAAATAATGCTACTGATTATACTGAATCAGTAGACTATTTGCTTTGAGTTCTTGTTTCAGATGGATTTATACTGTTTTGTGTTTCTCTTACCTGGTCCAGCCTATCCTCCTCAATTATTATTATTTTTCAACAATAACATGTATTTTGATGTCATTAGGCTTCATAACAAACTGAAACTAACAGGACAGGTTTGATAAGAGTGTTCATGAGCTGAGTCCCAAATGCTCAGCTCTCTGTTCATGGATCAATCTAATCACGGGTGCCATATGCATCCAAAACTCTCTAAAATTCTCATAATTTCATCTGAATTTTTATTAGGTACTTGCAGAATCACAAAACATATTTTTAAATGTTACCTATATAGTCAAAAATTCACCCATGGGATTTTTAAAGGTAGTTCCTCTGTCCGGGAGAAAAAAAACAGGCATGTCAAAACAATTATATGTACAGCTGTCTTAATTGCTTGCACATTTGAGGCCACTAGGAACTGTCACTGAAAGAGCCAGAAGTAAACCCAGCTTTTGAGATTCTACGATGAACTCATAGCTCTGTTGGGTATTGACCTCTTCAGTTTTACAATACCAGAGACCTTTGTATCTATTTTAGGGGTGCTGCTGGATTTCTCATGTTGAAAATTTAAGTAGCTTAATATTATCCAAATGATACAAAATTGGAAAACCTCAGAAAAGAAAATGTTGCTTTGATCTAAAACACAAATCCAACTTAAATTCCAGTAACATAATTCAACTACATAATAATATTATAGAACCAAAGGCGATATCCTGATAAAAGACAGAAATTTACAAATCGTATTTGGATATGGATGTTTATGATGTATCTCAGACTCCATGTGAAGCAGAACCCAGGCATCGTTTTGGGCTCTGTATAAACTAGGCGTAAATAGCTTAAAATCCTATTTCAAGAAGAAAACCTGATCATCAAGAGCTCTGAGTATGTGAACAACTTAACTATAATTCAGGCAGTAACAATAATGATGCTATAGGAGCCACTAGGTGTTATTATTATAAGGTCTTTGCAAATGCTCAGCAGGCTAGGGTATTTTTCCAAATCTAGAAGTCGGATTCCAATGAAATAGTGGAACTTTTTTCAGAATATCATGTAACTACATTTTGCTTTTTCTGAAATTGTGGTGTGCCCAGCAACCTTCCTTGCTTCACTGCCCCCTTTCCCCTAATAACACACCCTTAACCAAAGGACTATGCTCAAAATAATGTCTTATGGAGAGGCTCAGAAGCAAGATTCTACAGTATCCATCATTTATCTCATCTCTGCTTCTCCACTGTTCATCTACCGTATCTTCCTTCCACATAAAATTTCTTAAGGAAACAGTTTGTAGATTATCATCTGTAATTAACTTAAGTTCAATGATTTCATACTGCCTTTAATTTCTTTTTGTGGTATGATCAGTGAATGCATTAGTAATCAATATAGTTAATATGTGTGTGTGTGTGCATATTTGCTATCACACACATTGTTTTCAACATTATCATGTAACTTGTGCAGTTTCCAGATCTTGATTATTTAAACAAAAGCAGATTTTACCTCTGCAAAACTTTACAAAGATTTCCAACAACCAAAAGAAAAAAAAAAGACAAATGGTTATTTGGTTTCAATCTAACATGTGCATCTTTTTGGCCTTAATAATTTCCCTCTGTTTATTTTCCATTAAAAAAGGAGGTAGTTATACAATACAATGTGGATATTTATAAAAATCTATAACTTTCTTTGATAGTGTGCATTAGTTCATACCATTTTTAATCTATACAGATCCTAGTTTTATTTTTGATATAAATTGCCATATAATTTAGTTGAATTTTGAAACTGGGGATGTGAACACTTCATTGGTTTCTCAGGGTCTCCTTCTTGTCAGAAATTTTCTTTTAAGATGCACTGATAAAATGTTGATTGCTTAGAAAACAAAGTTGCAATATTCACCACTCTGTGAGCACCATGACAAATTACAGAGCATTGTTGTTTAAATTAAATGTTAAAGTAGGTTAGTCCAGACATTTATAACCGTGTATGTAATTAGCCCAAACACGGATGAAATATCAACAAATTAACTGTTTTTGAAGAAAAAAAGAGTAATATTTGAAATACTCCAGGTTGAGCACTGGGGCCTTTAAACAAATGATGTCACACAGTCTAGGAGGCTTTGTCATGTTCAGTAAATTAGCATGGCCTAACCACAGCAGAAAATTTCCTTGAGCTGCAATAAAGACTAAATGCTTTCAGACTCCCATGATCCTTTGTAGTCATCATTTTAAAGCACTGCCGTAGTGAGCTAAACCTGTAAAGTTTTCTTTTGAGCGGCTGTGAGTTGATTAGATCTATTTCAGCCTAGTCGTGGTAATAGGCTCCTCTCTGCGAAACTGCTTACCCTCTGCTCCCCTGGCAGCTGGAGAGACTGGAATTAATCAGGTCTGCTGGGGACTTCCTCAGCGTCTCCGCAGGCCAGCGATATGGAATCATTTACCACAGAATCTGACTGTCAACTCTTTGTCATTTAGGCTTTTGATTATGCTTTCTTTCGTTTCCTTTCTTTTTTTCTTTAGGAAAAAAAAAAGGAAATGGATGACAGATTATCCTAATGCAGAATTTTACTGGTGACTTACACAGGTATCGACATAACCTTTGATCTGTGCTTTAAAAAATGTAGGTGTGTGCTAAGATAGTGAGGACCTGCTACTAAAATTAACGTTTTTTTCCTTATTAAGGTATATAGCCAGCCAATAAAAGACAGTCATTGGTACACCGTCTTTTGATCTGAAGCAGGTTACATTTAGAGAACTCATTTCTAAAGGACCTTTACTGTTTCCTTTAGCAGAAGTCCACAAAATGATTCACCCATGTCCCCAGCTCAAGTTTGTCTATTATAGCATACGGAGAATCACTACTTACAACACAAAGCATATTAGCATTCATGGCCAAATGTTTCCAAGTACCCACTGAAATTACAAAGAAACGGATTCAAGTCCACAAAAAATCTGAGTCTAATTTCGGTATTTGATTTTCTCAGATGCAAATATCTTGATAATTGAGTTGCCTGGTTTTATGTTTAAAATTTTTTTAAAAATTCCCATAATGTCATAACAAAAATAAACCATCCAAATCAAACTACAATTTTACATTAAGAATTTTTATCTTGGGGCAAATTTTCTTCAATTTAGCAACCAAGAATATTTTCTCTTATTTTAGCATTATAATTGTTTGACGTGGTTTCCCTTCCAAGGAAAACACATACCCAACAGATAGGGGAAAGACATTTAAATATCTTCTCTAGGGTATAACCATAATAATTATATGTAAATGCTGGGACTTAATGCTTCTAAAATTGTGATACAACATATTCTGGAATAAATGTAATCCCCCTAAAAGTATTTTTGCAGCCAATATTTTCTTTCACCTAATTGGTATGAAGGCTGTAATGAGTCAGAAAGGGAAATACTGTATATTGTAAATGCCAGCATGTAATGAATACATTGGTATCATATCGCCCATACCAATAAAAGTGCTGCTGAAACAGACAACAGACTACATGTGTTTACCTTATGATGTGAATGCCCTGCTCTCTGTATGGATTTTCTGAGCACTGCAACAAGTTTGAGCTGAGAAATTGTGAGTTATGCTGGGCTCGTGGACTCTATATAGAACGCAGCTTTCTCATTTGTTCTTCTGACACTGTTTATGTCTGGTTGAGCCACAAATAGACATAAATACAGCATAGATTTGAGGGCTCCCTTTCTGTGTATATTTGGTGGTTGAGAGTGTGTACCTAAACCTTTTCTCATGAGAAGAGGGAATGAGAGCTCAATGGCAGAGCACTAGAATAAACTCTGCCAAGGGCACACAGCTGATTTACATTGTGCTGACATTTTGGGCTTATGCATTTTTGAGAATTGCATTTATTTTAAACAGGGATTCAGGCCTTACTTAATACCATTCAGGCTCAAATGAATTGGCAGAGCCTTTGCTTTTTTGGCCTGCACACTAGATGGAGACTAGTCTTCTTGTCTCCATCTCTCTCTGGTTATGGAATCCAGCTCAGGCTCCAGCTGCCATCATTGCATTCCTTTTTTCTATGTGAGTGGGCAGGATGCCCAGGTGCCTCCTGAGGGTCCTCACCTACATTGCTCATTAGTCACCCTTTAGAAGGAAAAACTGTCCTGCCACAATGCTCTCTGCTACCTTGTGGTTCCCACAGGGCCAGGAGACAGTAATTTCTCTGCTGTTCTCAGGTGTCCCAGGCATCAAGACTATAAAGGGATGTTGCTAAGCTAATTTGGCATTGCACCTCCCAACAATGCAGCATGCAGTTGGCAAATTCAATGAGAGAGAGGGAGAAGGAGAAAGAAAGAGAAACAGAGAGGGGCAAAGAGTGGGAGAGAGAGAGGGAGAAAGAGAGGGAGGGAGGGAGAGAGGGAGACAGGGAATGGGAAGGGGTGAAGGAGGGAGAGAGAAGGGGAAGGAGGGAGGGAGGGAGAAAGGGAGAGAGGGATAGAGAGTGAGAAAGAGCTTCTCGCTAATTGAGCTATTTAACAGACTGCAGAGGCACCTGGAAAGCAGCCAATCATTACTCAGGGTCTTAATAGTATAGAGAGTCTCAAATCATTCCAAGAAAGAAGTTTCACATATTTGTTTGTTTGTCTTATTTTCATTTGTCTTTTGGGGTGATGTGGGAAGAGGAAAGGGTGGGAATAAGAGCATAGAAAATGGGAGGGTAATAAACATAAACAACAGTGCAGCATGTATAAATCCAGATATTAAAGTATGAAAAGCCAGTGTGTGTTCTCAGACTGGCAAGAAAATAATTACAATGACAACAAACAAACAAAAACAAATTGGGAATTTTCAGGACTGTAATCATCTTTGTAAAGTTTCTTTTTTTCTTTCCTTTGAATAGGTAACTTTTTACCTTACTGGATCTTTTTCTTTTTTTTAGGACGGGGGTTATTTCTCTGTGATCATTATCTGAGTCAGCACTGACCTGTCATGCTGGAACTTGCTGGGACAGCTTCAGCATGAAGCCGTGGACATAGGCCATGATGGTTTGCTTTGTAAACCACCCTGGGATAGAGCGGGTTTGTTGATTGGCAACATGGCTGGAGCTGGAAGGCTCTGCCAACCCATACCCCTCTTTTCTTTCTAAACTTGGCTCTAAACCTCCCTTTTCCTGGAAGCTTATGGGACTGTTCCCTCTCAATGTTCTCCTTTCAATCCTTTATGCACATTTCACATCAGTGTGTTCACTTGGCATAAATTTCTATTCATTGATTTCTTTTTGAGTCATTTGGTGTCTCCTCCTTCTTCTTGATTGGAATATAAACCCACTCAATGGGTAGACCATGTTTTCCAATTCTTTTACCATTTTTCTGCAATACTTTCTCAAATACCCTGTGTGCTGAAACCTTGATTAAGGCTTATTTATTGAACTACTATGGAGAATCATAGCTGTTAGCTGAAGCTTCCATTTCATTAAAATCTTAGCCAAACCATTCAAATTCTGTGCAACTCACTTTATCAATATTAAGAATAACCACAATGATGCATTATAGAATGTTCTATGAAAATTAATGGATAATTAATGGTGACAGTGCAAGATAGTGATTAAGAGCGTTGGCTCTGGAATCAGGCTGCCTGGTTTGAATCCTGGATCTGTACTGACTAACTGTTCAATAATTACAATGCTTTACATCTACCATTCAGTTTTAGGCTTAACAGATATTGAATGTTTGTTCTGTGCCAGCCCCCATGATAAGCATTTTATAAGCATTCTCTCACTATGTCACCATAGCACCCCTATGAAACATAGCTATTTGCATTTTGCACATGAGGGAGGTCAAGTGCTTAACATAGTACCTGCTATATAATAGGTACTCAGTGATCATAAAACTGAAACCATTTGGTGATTTCAAAGTTTTCTGAAAGCGGAAATTAAAAGAGAGGACTGACTCACGTGTCCTTTCTCCAGTCTTCCTAGGCTTGTTCCGGGTGTGTGCTTTATGAAGCAGCGCGAGCCTGGTATAACGAATATGCATCCAGAAGCATAGTTTATAGTGACGGCAGAAATAAACAGAATGAAGCTTGACTCGTGTTCTCACCAACCCAGTTTTTCCTAAGTGCTGCATTCTTGCTGGAATGTCCCAGCCAAGTGCCCCATGAAAGGGCTTTACCACTGAGATTGGCTTCTCCTCAAACTGTCAGAATCATTGCCAAATGTTGATATCAAATAGAGGCACATCTTCTCCCTTTCAGAATTCTAACATTCTCAATGGCTTAAAAAAAAAGTACATTTGTATGTGTGTGTACCATTTGTGTTTCTCTATGCATGTGTATATGTGTTTAGACACTAGGGGTGAGTTATGTTTGGGTCTAATTTATAAATGATTGTATCAGTAACTGAACTTGTCAGAACACTCAGCACATACTATAGATATCTCCAGAATTAAGTAGTTGGTGTAGTTTATAAATGCTTAAAAGTATTTGCCATAGCTTAATATTTTCATTATATGACCTACTTGTAAATATTAAAATGTTTTGTCTTGTTTTAAAATTAAGTAATATATTTTATTATAAAGACAGACATAATGTCACCTTTATTCCTAGATCAGTTAATTTGGTTTTCTAAAAATTTTAAGGTAGTCAATATTAGGCCTTTTAATATATAAACTCACTTAAAAGTATTCCCACTTTTATTAATTAAAAAAAATACCAAGATTCAAAGGCAGTTAAGATGATCCCATAGCAGTTAGAGAGGGCATTGTTTCTGGAACAACTATTTCTTTCACTTACTGAACACCTATTATTTTATTAGATCCTAATTTAAAGCCAGAGGAAGAGATATGATCCCCATTTTACAGATGAAGCCACCGAAGCTGAGAGAAACAATTATGTTTATGTAGACCATGTATTGTGTGTCAGAGCTTATTTCTTGTGTGAGGTCCCTGAATCCAGTCTGAATCCTATAACTGCCACACTATCTTGCATCCAAGTTCACAACAAAAGCATCAGAAACTAATACTTTGTATACAGACTAGCATGGGGGTCACATTACACCTTTCAGATAAAATTCAGGACATTGATTAAATTTGAATTTCAGATAAACAAGTAATTGTTTAGTTGTATCTTCAGTGGTATATTGCATGGGACATAGTTATACTTGAAATATTTATTGCTTATTTTAAATTTAAATTTACCTGGTGTCCTATATTTTTATTTTCTAAATCTGTCAAGTTTAATCAGAACATACTAAAAAAAAAAGCAGCATTATCTCTGTCTCTGTCTCCCTGAAATTTCTTCTTGTCATTAAGGGGTTCTGAGAGATTGCTGCTTTTTCTCACCTCTCCTCCTCCCCTTCCTCTCCTCTCCTCTCCCCTCTTCTCCTCTTCTCCTCTTCCCTCCTCCTCTTTTTTCTTTCTATTCTTTTCTCCCCCTCACCTTTGGATCTCTTTGATCCTTTCCTTCACTTACTTGTTATGATAAAGCTCCTAGAAGCTCCACAGAGGGCCTGGCTTCTGAGGACTCTGCCCTCCAGGATGCCTGCTTTGGTGGGAGCAATGACTGCATTTGGGCTTAAAAATGACTCTCCTGCCAAAGCTTCTGCACTGTCAGTGCTTATGGAGATTTAGTGCAGCTGTTCTTTTAGGTTCCTATTTTGTACCCTATATCCTAGGTTTTGATCAGAAGTCAATGAGGATTGAGCAAGAGGAACATTGAGTATTAAGCACCATACTCTGCTCAGATGACCTGTCATTCTTATCACATCCCAGAGGGTGCCTTTCCTATATCTCCACAGGCCTCTCCAGCTCATGTGTCAATAAATCTCATCTGCTAGTCCTGCAGAGATGCTGGGGCACGCCCTGTATCCAGTGGGCCATGATTTATGCTCAGTATGAGATCTCCTATTAGACTGCTCTCAATTCATTTTGAGGTGCTCTTTCTTATGTCACTGGAGCAAAGACACCGCATGGATGAAGGGATCATTTATAGTGCATTGGGATTTATTTTGAGGTGAAAATTAGCAAGCATAAGACATGATTCTCTGAGGTGCAGATCATAAGAGATGTATAAGGGGCTGCCCAATAGAGTGCAGAGGCAGACAGGCCTGGGTGATATCCAGCTCTTGCATTTATCATCTGTGTGGCATCAGACAAGTTAAATTACTGAGGGCTCTAAGTGGACCCCAAGGGGTCAAGTTCCCTAGTGATTCCTGAGAATTTGGGAAAAAGGACATTCTTTTTTAAAAATTATTTATTCACTTTTTTGATAGTAGCTTGGCAACTGTTCTTGCTTTTCTCTCTTCTAAGTTTATGGCAGACTGCCCTGTGCTCATCAAATCGCATTTCCATCTTTCTATCTTTTTTTTTCTGTTTCTTTTTATTGTATTTTATTTAAATTTTTTTTATTGTTCAAATGCATTTGTCTGCATTTTTCCACCACCACTTTCCCCTGCCCCACCCACCTCCACCTCCCACCCTTAATCCTTCCCCACTTTGGATTTGTCCCTGTGTCCTTTACACTTGTTCCTTGATTTGACCCTTCCCCTTCTTTATCCCATTACTCCCATCCCTACTTCCCTCTTGACTCTGTTGGTTTCTTTTTTCTTTGAATGTTTCTGGTTATATTTTCCTTGCTTGTTTGTTTTGTTGATTAGGTTCCACTTATAGGTGAGATCATATGGCATTTGTCTTTCACCACCTGGCTTATTTCACTTAGCATAATGCTCTCCAGTCCATCTTTTCAGGAATTCCATCAGAGATTATTAAATTCTTGAGAGAAGCCATAATATCACTTAGTTTGTGATCCTTATGAGAAATCCTTGGATATCTGCTTCACATAGACAAGGCTAATTTTACTCAAATCCTCACAGTGCACCTAAGTTTCTGACTGCCAAACCTGGCTATCTCCTGGTCACATTCAGGACCACATCCGGGAATGAAGACCAGTTTGTTGTGTTGGAAAAGACACAACTGTGGGGCCAGATCTAGATTCATCCCAAACTACAGAGCTTTTGCCAGCTCACTGCCATTGGGAAAGTTCTGAACATTAAGTTTCCTCATCTGTAAATTTTATATAATGGTTACCTTATAAACACTATTGTGACAATCTCTCATAGAGCTTCAATCATAACAGAGATTAGTAAGAGATATTTTAATGCTATTATTAGTATAGTCATTATTATTAGAATTAGTGTTATACCAACATAGGTAAACAGGCTACTTTTGTACATATTAACAGATCTTTGATACAGTTTTTTATATTCTTTAAAACTGTGCTGGCCTTAGGTAGTCAGTAACTTCAGGTGACTATCGAGCACTTTAAATGTCATGTGCTGTATATGTAAAATACTCACTAGATTTTGAAGCTATAGTAAGAAAATAAGAATGTAAACGCCAATTCAAAAGAACCTGCGCGCCCCAATGTTCATAGCAGCACAATTTACGATAGCCAAGTGTTGGAAGCAACCTAAATGCTCATCAGTAGATGAGTGGATCAAAAAACTATGGCACATTTACAAAATGGAATACTATGCAGCAGAAAGAAAAAAAGAACTACTAAACTTTGCAACAGCATGGGTGGAACTAGAGAGCATTATGTCAAGCGAAATAAGCCAGGGGGCAAAAGACAAATACCACTTGATCTCACCTATAAGTGGAACCTAACCAACAATGCAAAGATGCAAGGAAAATAAGACCAGCAACACTGAAAGGAAAAGAAACCAACAGAGACAAGAGGGAAGGCGGGGAAAAAGGAAGGGAAGGGGAAAGTCAAGGAACATATAGCAAGGACTCATGGACAAAACCAAAGGGGAAGGATTGAGGGGGGGGGGGCAAGGGAAAGTGGTAGGGGAAAGACAGAGATAAATGTATTGAAAAAATAAATAAATTTTAAAAAATGCAAAAAAAGAGAAAATAAGAATGTAAAGTATCAATAATTTTTACATTGTTTCATGTTAAAATGGTAATACCTTGAAAATTTCACCTTTTTGTTCCTTAAATTGAGTGTGGCTATTAGGAAATTGAAAATTATAGACGTGATTCATATGTATGCTTACACAGGCACAACTTAGAGATAGTGAAGTTTTGGTTCCTGACCACTACAATCAGTGAATATGGCAGCAAAGAGAGTCACATGAATTTTTTTGTTTCCCAGTGTGTATAAAAGACATCTTTACACTATACTGGAGCCTATTAAGTATGCAATAACATTATGTCTAAAAAATGTGTATATCTTAATTAAAAATGTTTCATTACTAAAAATTCTAACCATTACCTGAGCCTTCAGTGAATTGTAATCTTTTTACAGGTGGAGGGCCTTACTCTGATGTTAATGGCTGTTTACCGATCAGCGTGGTGCTGGCCCAAGATTGGATGGCTGTGGCAATTTCTTAAAATAAGTTTGCTAATTGATTGACTCATCCTTTCACAAACGATTTCTCTGTAGCATGTGATGTTGTTTGATAGCATTTTACCCACAAGCAGATCTTTCAAAATTCGAGTCAATCCTCTTAAACCCTGCTGCTGCTTTATCAACTCTGTTTATATAATGCTCTAAATCCTTTGTTGTTACTTCAAAAATTTTCACAGCATCTTCGCCAGGAATAGATTCTGTCTCCACAAAAAAACAAAACAAAACAAAAAACCTATTTCTTCTTCATCTTCTTTTTTTTTTTTTTTTTTTTTTTTGGCTTATCCATAGGAAGCAATTCTTCATTCATTAGAGTTTTATCATGAGATTACAGTAATTCAGTCATAATATCAGACTCCACTTCTAATTCTAGTTCTCTTACTATTTCTACCACATCTGTTTTTGCTTCCTCCACTAAAGTCTTGAATCCCTCCAAATCATCTATGAAAGTTGGAATCAATGTCTTTCAAACTCCTGTTAATGTTGATGTTTTGACCTCTTCTCATGAATCATAAATATTTCTAATGGCATTTAAAATGGTAAATACTTTCTAGACATTTTCAGTTTACTTTGCCCCAATCCATCAGCAGAATCACTATCTATGGCAATTATAGCCTTATAAAATATATTTCTTAAATTATAAGATTTGAAAGACAAAAATACTTTTTAATCTATTAACTATCAGATTGGCTATTATGTTAGCAGCCATTGAAACAATATTAATCTCATTGTACATCTTCATCAGAGTTCTTGGGTGATCAGGTGCACTGTCAATGAGCAGTAATATTTTCAAATGAATCTTTTCTGACCAGTAGGTCTCAACAGTGGGCTTAAAATATTTAATAAACAATGTTGTAAACGGATGTTTTGTCATACAGGTTTTGTTTTTCCAGTATGGAGCACAGGCAGAGTAAACATCATTTCTTAAGGTTCCTAGGATTTTCACAATGTTAAATGAACATTGGCTTCAACTTAAAGTCACCAGCTGCATTAGCCCCTAATAGAAGAGTCAGTTTGTCCTTTGAAGTTTTGAAGTCAGGCATTGATTTTTCTCTAGTTATGAAAAATCTAGATGACATATTCTTACAATGTAAGGTTGTTTTGACTATATTGACAATCTGTTGTTCGGTAGCAACCTCTTTAATTATCTTAGCTAGATCTTCTGCATAATTTGCTGCAGCTTCTATGTCAACACTTGCTGTTTCACCTTGTGCTTTTATGTTATAGAGATGGCTTATTTCCTTCAACCTCATAAATCAACCTCTGTTAGCTTCAAATGTTTCTTCTGCAGCTTTCTCCCCTCTCTCAGCCTTCTAGAATTGAAGAAAGTTGGGGCCTTGCACTGGATTAGTTTAAGGGAATGTGGCTATTCTGACTTTATATCCAGACCATTAAAACTTTCTCAATAACAATAAGGCTATTTTACTTCTTTATTATTTGTGTGTTCACAAATGAGTGGAATAGCACTCATAAATTCCTTCAAGAATTTCACCCTTGCATTCACAGTGTGGTTAATTGTTTGATGCAGGAGACCTAGGTTTCAGCCTTTCTCAGCTTTTGACACACCTTCCTTACTAAGCTTAATCATTTCTTTTGATTTAAAGTGAGAGACATGCAACTCTTAACTTCTATTAGAATACTTAGAGGTCACTGTAGGGTTATGAATTAGTCTAACTTCAATATTGTTGTGTCTTGGGGACTAGGAAGGCCTGAGGAAAGGGAAAGAAATGAGGGGACGACCAGTTGGTGGAGCAGTGGGGGCATACAACCTTTATGGATTAAGTTTTTTGTCTTATATGGATCCCATTTGCAGTGCCCCAAAACAATTACAATAGTAACATCAAAGGTCTCTGGATACAGAGCACCATAACAAGTATAATAATAATGGAAAACTTTGAAATATTGCAAGAGTTAGTCAAAATGTAACGCAGAGACACAAAGTGAGCAAGCTATGTTGAAAAAATGGTGCTGATAAATCTGTGCAATGCAACTTTGCCATAAACCTTCAATTTGTTCAAAACCCACAATATCCACAAAGAAAAATAAAGTGAAGCAGACTAAAATGAGGTATGCCTGTATTATATTCTATTAGATGTGCTGCCCTAGGGAATTCAGGTGATAAGCCTAAAAAGAAATGCAATTCAGTTGAGCTCTTTTCTTTTTGTTCAATTTTAACCTTTCATCTCTGTGTTTTAGGGAGACTTTACTCTGTACAATATTATTTTTTCAAATATCTTTCCCTTAGTAAACAGAATAAGCATGAAAAATGTAGAAGGAACCAAAATAAATGATAACAACAGAATTTGATAATCAAGAGATGTTCAATGTTATTTTGAAAAAAATTTAAATTCTCTACCAGGCCAAAAATTTTTATCTGGACTTATTTTAAATTCAGCATGGCAAGAAACCTTCAATGTAATATCTGAATTGCAAAGTGTACCAAATGGGAGAATAGCACCTGGACATTTGCTGAAATATTTGAAGAGATTTATTATTGGCTCAGCTAATGAATTTTCATAGAAAAATAATTTAATATAGCATATGTGTGACTGTGTGATTCTTAATTAAAATACTCAAGGTTTACATCTGTGAGCCAAGATCTAGTAATTTTTCCAAGTTTTATAGAAATGTAGAAAAAACCTGGATATACCTGGTATATATTATACAGTGTAACTAGGTACTAAAATTTCCCTTTATCACTAGGAATGTGAAATTATGGGCAAACCTTTTTTTTTTTTTTGACAAACAGAAGTACTACAATTATTTTCCTGCTTCATTTCCTTGCTCTATGCAATGCTGTTGAACTTGCCCTTTTAAAGATTAATCAAAGTCTGCATTTACTATTGCTGTAAGACTGTCACTATATTTTTGAACTCATGTAATGTGATAGGAATTAAAACAGAATTAAAATGTGTACAGTCCACAACAACAGTTTTTCAGGCTTCTTAATGCCATTGCTGGTGTTGAAGATTTGAAGGGGAATGGTTTAGAATTAGGGAGAAGATCTTGCCTATTAATAAATGTCAATTGTAAGTAGCTATGACTGGGTATTTTATGGCAGTGTTTAATACTCATAATAGTCATGTTATGTTTAAAATTGTGAAAAAAGGGGAAAGAGGTAAAATAGAAAAACCTTGCTTTTTTACTCTAGAACATGCCAGCTCCATGGAGTGAGTCCAGTTCTGCCATACCTGTGCTTCTTTCACTGTTTTGGGTTGGGTCTAGCCCCTCTGAGCTTGGGACAGAATGGGGATCCAGTGTCAGAGATATTCTTACATACTTTGTTGTCTGTTGGTATTGAGGAGGTGGCCTAAGTCTCTCTCTTACTTGGTCTTATTTCATCTGATGTTGGTATTCCTTCTTGCAATGTACTGGCCTCTGCATAGAAGGTATGGGGGTTTCTTAGAGTAATGTTCATCTGTGTACTTCTCCGGAGAAAGGCAGTCCCTTGGGTCCCTCCAGGGGTCCATGTCCCCAAATCCTTCTCTCAGAAGAGTGTTTTCTCCTTTTAATTCTGTGCTCCTTCCATAGAGCCATGCCCATTGTTAAATTTCACTTTTTCTGCCTCTGGATATCCAGGGAACTAGGGACAGATTTACCTCATAGCTACTATGATGCCAAAGACTACTCCTATCATCCTTCTCCCCTTCTTGGAAATTGCTAGGTGAGTTGTACACACCTGTTTTGATATTTTCTGTACTGGTCAATCACAACCAGAATACACGCATCAGGTTTCCTTGAGGATACTTCCATTGGCTTCTATTGGCGGCTCCACTATGTGCTAACTTTTTCAATGACTCAGCAAACTTTCAGCTGGGAAGTAAAGCATTGGTGTCCCTTTCTTCTAAGCACTCTTAATTGAACCACTGATTGTCTTATAGACTCACTAATTTGACTTTGGAAAAGGCAGGGAGAAACCTTGTCATTTATAACACTTGTACCTCTAAGATCACTGACCCCATTGACCAGTCCATCCTTCTGTACTCAATCTTCTTGTATAGATTACAAAGAAAAGTATAAATGGGGCTTGCAGCAAGACTGGTTTTCCCAACTTTTAATAAACAGAGAACAGTGTTCAGCTGTATCCATTGTATTATTTTTCACTTGTCAGTTTGGGATCTTAGAATACATTCTAGTCAAAATGTATTCAACTCATCATCCTATTGATGTTTTGAAAATCATTATTACCATTCAGCAAATACTCTTAGTTCTTCTTTGGGTCACATGGTAGAATTGCATTTCCCTGCCTCCTTAAATCAGGTTTCCCAGAGAAGCAGAACCAAAACAATGCATGTATATGTGTGTAGGTATATAACACATACATAATTATTTATAAAGAATTGGCTGTCAGAACTATGAAGGCTGACAAGTACCGAGATATAAAGGATGAATCAGTAAATCCTAGACCCAGGAGAGCAGATAGTGTAGTTCTAATCTTAAAACCAGCAGCTTTGAGATCCACGAAGAACTGATGTTTCAGTTTGAGTCTGAGGACAAGAAAAATCTGATGTCCCAGTTACAAGGCCATTAGGCAGAGGAATATTTTCTTACTCAGGAAAGGGTTGGCCTTTTGTTATATTCAGGCCTTCACCTGATTAGATGAGGCCCACTCACATTGGGGAAGGCAATCTGTATTACCCAGTCAACTGATTTAGATGTTAATCTTATCCAAAAACATCCTTACAGATATAACCACAACAGAGGTGAGCAAATATCTAGGCATTTAGTGATTCACACATGCAAGATTAATCATCTAACCTATGGCCATGATTTAGGCAACAGTGATCTCACATTGGGAGGAAATTTTTAAGAGCTACTCTGCAATTTACTACATTCACATTTAATGTCAAGGTGATTATGGAAGAATACATGTGCATGGAACCTCCATTAGACTGGTACCTCAAGTATCTCTAATAAGAAAGACCTCCCTGCTGCCTTTGCCCTAATATGTAATATGTATGTATGATCTAATTTTTTTGTATTGTCACAAAGATTTTGTAGGGTTTTTTGTCACTACAGCAAAATATAGCCTATCTTGACTGTATCCTAAATATAATACAATGTTGTATTAAACATGAGAATCCAGGTCAGAAGTTGAATCAGACCTACAGAATTTAGATCTTCTCTGTGTGAGATTCTAAGAGGTGCCCAAACTGTACCTAGCTTTGTTCTTACAATAACCAGACCATGTGGCAAGAAAAGGCATCTCTGGAGTCAAAGCCATGCACGAGGTAAATTACAATCTTTGCAAGACACTTGCTTTGACTCTACATACCCTGACTCACGTTTTCTGCCCATTACCTTTTCTTTCACTCAAAGTTATTTCCACAATAAATATAAAATTAAATAATTTAACTATTAAGTACTAATCATTGGTAATTTGCTCTTTATTTTCAGTTAATATGTGCTACGCTTAAATAAAGAGCTCTATTTATGGTTATGGTTTCTTTACTGTGTTCTGATAGAAGGTAAGGTGAACAGAGAGTGTTGGATTTTGATAGGATGAATGTGCTGTGAATTAATGACCTAAAATAAAGTTTGAAATATCTTGGCAAGCAAGCAGGTGGAAGTAATGAATCCTGCTGTGGCACTAAAGCTCATATTGTTCTTTGTACAGCACTAAACTGAATGCATCTCTATAAAGTAGGTAACTTCTTGGTTATCCAAGGAAATGCCCTAAATCATAATCTCTTTCCTCTAAAAATGATTAAAACAATTACATGAATATACATTTGAAAGTGTACTTGAAAGAAGGAGGCTGGAACCTGTTTGTTCATCTGTTTTTTACATTCTTAGGTTGGTTACAGGGGATCTGCTGGGCTCCAATTCTATTCATAGTCAAGGTCTGAGGTTATTGTTTAATTTGACGGCTAGTTAAGCCAATCTTGTGGCAGGAATCATTCATCATTTTATTTTGTCAGGTTCCTTAGGGGACATACATAGTAAAACATTCTTGAATATTTATAACTCTCTAAATATAAAATTATATGTCATACACTTACTAATTATTCTGAATATTGGCCATGGAAGTGGGAGGTCATTTTGAGGAAAACCTATTTACTACAAAATAATTAATGGTCCAACTAGTCTTGACCATGTAGAGTTAAATCTGGGAGAATCTCAGGTCTCAAACTGCTACTTAAGTGTATATGGGTTAAAAGTTGCAAAATTGAATGAACAAGTAAGTATGGCCATTAAAATTTAAGTACATGAAAATTGAATAATTACATCCTGCTTTTTATCCTGATATACCTTGTATTAAAAGATACTGTGTAGTCCTGGCCAGTGTTGCTCACTTTGTTGGAGTGTGGTCCCTTAGACTGAAATGTTGAGAGTTTGATTCCTGGTCAAAGGCACATACACAGGTTGTAGATTTGATACCGGGTTTCGGTGAGTACAAGAAGGAATCCAGTTGACAATTCTTTCTTACATCAATGTTTCTCTTACTCTCTCTCACATCCCTTTCCTCTTTCTCTAAAAGCAATAAAAATGTCCTTGGGTGAGGATAAAAAAAAGTTACTGTGTGGCACCATCTTCTTGGGAAATAAATAGATGAAATGGTTAAACAAGTGACTATCTCTAAGTCCTATCAGGGAGAGGAGAGCAATTGAGCCACATTTTTTCAATGCTCATGCAATGCCCAAATCAGGGCCCAGCACTTAACAGACACTCAATAAATATTTGTTGAGTCTATTAATGTATGAATGTAAACAAAAATCTTATCTTTCTATTAACATTGAAGTGACTACAGTGGAGGAAATTATTTTAAAATGTGGCCCAGAATCATACACAAATCATCTCCATTTGGCTCTTAATTAGCATGAAGAACACATTGTTGTTACTAGTTTTCAAATTTTGTTTAATAATCATGAAATGGTTAGAATATTTGTGCTACGTTCTTTAGGCTGAGCTAGTGGAAAAAAAATTCTTCACTGCAATAATGTATTTAACACCCTTTCTCTGAAGTGCTTGAAATATGATTTTAGGGTTCATTTTTGAGATCCTAAGGAAAATGTCTGGGTTATAAAGTCCAAATCAAGATCTTCTTTTCACCTTCAAGCTAAAGAGAGTAATTCAATGATAACTATATATACCTATCAAGTTATAAAGGGCTTGGGAGTGTTGGGGGTTGTTTATATAGTTTATATCGTTTCATGCTCAGTAAATGTTTTCTGACTGACAGGTGACTAGTGAAATGATTCACAGCAGTGTATATATTAAATTGTGATTGTCTATGGTCTACAGAAGGTGAGAAAACATAAACCCCCCCTTGCTGATTGGGTAAAAACTGAGTCATAATAGCTTTAGACATTGAAATAAAGAACAAACTGACGGTAACCAGAGGGGAGAAGGAAAATGGGGGAACAAAGGGGAAGGGCCTTCAAGAAACATGTGTAAAGGACACATGGACAAAGCCAAAGAGGGTAGGTTCGAGGGTGGGAGGTGGGGATGCATGTGGTGGGAGGAAGTGGTGGTGGGAAAATGGACAAAACTTTACTTGAACAAACAATAGAAAAACCTTATTAATATAGTAAAATACAATATTTATTTATGTATGGTAAAATAGCTTATATTAGTGTTAATGATACATTTGTAAAAAGAAAGATTTTCTTGTCAAAAAGGCAAAAAAACCAAAACAAAACCCCAAACAACCCTGTATTTCTAATTTAAAAGAAATTCTGCAGAAATGGAGGAAGACTCATCAAGAGATGTTTTATACAGAATCTCTAGTGTTACCAAGGAATTCAGCCTAAAAGAAGACCTAGTGGCCACTTACTATGGTTCTTGCCCCTTCTGGAGAAACTTTTTTTTCTCAACCCCATGCAGAGATCAAACCTACAATGAACACTGACCAGGCTTTAATTTTATTTTCCTGATGAGTAACCACCAATCCTCCCTTCCCTTAGACCACATCTACGGCCCCTCCAGGATTTATGCATTTGGGAGTGACCTGGCATTTTTGTGGAGAATAAACTGTAGTCCCCTGTGGAATCTCACTCTTTCCTTCACTCCCCTTTTGTGTCCCATCGAGGTGCTTTTCAGGCTATAGTCTTAATTACAAAGAGAAATGGAGCTAAATGGCAAGTTATCTGACATGTTTAAAGTCACAGGCACCATACTGGTGTTAGGATTAAAAATTTCTTTCTAGGGTTTTGAATTTGATACTTTTAGGAGCTTTGGATTTTCAGCTTTTTACCTATAGCCTTTGCACTAGGTGGGAGCTTCTTATCTTCTGCTGGTGGTGTGGCTCCCATCACATGGCCTTGATTAATGAGTCACAGCCCAAATGCTCAGAGCACTGCCTGGCACAAAGGAAGCACTAACAAGTGTTGGCTGGCCCTCCTTATTATAAATGACATCATATGCCAGAGAGTATTTTTCTTACTTTCTCCAAGAACATTAAAGCTATCTACATAATGGGCCATTCTCCTATCATTTAGAAAATAGCACATTTAATATATATTGAAGCACTTATTTTGTCATGTCCCTGTTACTGATACCACTTCACAAAGGCAAATTTCCTCCATACAAATTCAGTTTCAAATTTCAGTCATCATCCAAGATCATTATTAGGTACTCATAAAGATCTTGAAATTTCAGAGACATTCAGGTCACCATGGAAAGCATTAATTCAAATTCATGATTTCATATATATTGACCACTTACTACTGTATATGAGCCCCCAAAGTTAAACTTGAAATTTTTTAAAATGATGTCAGATTCCATTTCAGGATGGTGGCCTATCTGGGGCTGTGTCCCAGGTAAAATGGGACTTCAGCACACTTCTAATGAAGCTTATTGTGGTCTTCTTATTTCATCCTTATTTTCCTGGAATTTGGATTTTAAATTTAAGGTAAAAGCACCTTTCATTTTGTCTTTCTTGGCAAAATGACATGAATGACTTTGAATGCCATAATCAGATTTGGTGATTATTTCATTATTCATGCTCATCTACTCAACAACATTCATGACCATTCTCAACCATTTGGATTCCCTCTCAGGGGCAGATCTTCCTGCTGCCACCCCTGAATCTCCAGTACCAACCCAGAGCATCTTTCCTGAGACAATTCTGTCCTACTTTCTTGTGTCATTTCAGTACCTCCTTCTTTCTGAGACCTTCAATAAATCATAAGACAAAACTAATACTGCCCCCCCACCATTGAACACACTTAAAGTGCTTTTTGCTTTCCTTTTGAAGGGCTGATTAGGGCTTGAGATTATGTATAAGTGCTGTTTTTTCAAAAGTGATGTCCCTACTTCATGGGTGCTGCAGGAGCGTGGGGATTTCAATTGTTTTCTCTCTGTACCAGGCACAGTGCTAGTGTGGAATACATTGAGTGCAAAGGAGCCTGAGCATGGTAGGTAGGGACGGGTAATGAGAGATGGGCCGAGACCTAAAGGACCAGTCATGGCAGCTGTTTGAAATCTGTGGGTGCAGGAGTTGTGGCAGTTATTGCTGGAGAAACTGGAAAAAGGGAAAGAGAGCTAGAGCATGGGAAGAGAAAGAGGAGGGAAGAAGAGTGAAGCTGGAAGGTCAACAGATGGGAAGACTCTCAAGTTTTCTTCTAAAAAAGTGAGTTGCTTGGCAGGGTTTTGGAAAAGTGAGGAACTTGACCTGTGCTCTGGTTAACATAACTTGTCCACTTTGTGGATAATTTTTCCTGGTTAAAAAGGCAAAAAAAAAAAAAAAAAATTAGAGCCAGTTAGGGACTGTCACCAAAGACCAGCGGGAGGGGAGATAAGTCATAGCATCCAGGGACACACAGGGAAGCTTCGTGACAGCAATAGCCAAATTTCATCAAGCTTTTACTTTGTGCCAGGTCCTGCTATTCTGGGTTGACTCTCACACATTCTTGTGTTATTATTTATAATCCCCATTTTACAGATGTGGATATTGAGACAAAAATGGCAGAAGCAATATTGAAAACCAGGCTGTTTACTTGAGAGCCTGGACTCTCCTTCATGCCTTAACTGCCTCAATTGAACTGGGCACGCAGCAGCTCTTGGAACAGATAGATAAATTAAAGCAGAGTAGAGAGTCATATCTCACAGGGGCAATGTGAATAAAGAAAACAAGGAGAATCAACACTGACTCTTTAGGAATTTAACACTTAGAAATGCGGCAAAGGAGGAGGAACCAGAAATCGAAGTCAAAAATGACTGGTTAGAAACCAAGACGAAAACCAGGACAGACTAAGAGGAAAAAATGAGAGAAAAAATATTTCTGACAGATGGACTACTCCCACAAGCACCTAGACAGATGAAGGTAAGATAAATATCAAGAGTAATAGGTCAGCTTTGGGGACATAAGAGTCACCAGTGACCTCATGCATCTGGTATTTTAAAAATTTGTCATATTGAAATGGTTGCATACTTTTACCCTAAGACTTTTGTTTTCTAGATTTAGAATTTCATGGCATATCAAATTCTCAAACTCTAATTAACATACACTGGTATTCTCTGTTTTCATTTTATCATGTATTGCACTAAGAAGCTGAAATATACTTATGCACTTGAATAAGATTTTTTCTGACTAAATTGCCAATCTCTTGAGAAAAATCTGATAAACTAAAATTTAATTAATTTTCTTTATACCCTTCTCATCTTTCTTCAAATGGATTGATTTTTTTCCCACAGTAACTTAATACCTAGTCTACTTAAACACTGTTTTACTTCAGAGGCCCTACTTTTTTCTTAAATTTTATCTTCATCCTCTCACCCTCTACAAAGGTCACATTTTTAAATGTAAGTGATTCTTTCCTATGATACAGGTAGTCTATTTTCTTTTCTTTTTCTTTTTTTTAATATTTAATCAATTCACTGAGAAAATATTTATTAAGCACTTTTTGTGTGTTGGATTATGTGCTGGGTCCTGGATTACAAAGATTAACAAGACACAGTGCATTAAAACTAACAGCCGAGGGTTGAAGATGGCAGCTGAATAGGTGGAAGCTAAAGTTACTTGCTCTAGCTCCCAGCTCGAATTTTCAGCTGATCCTCCCACAATTAACCCCAACAATCAATGGGATCTTAGTTGATACAAAGTTTAGAAGTCGAGGAGTACAGAAGACAGTTTGTACCATCTTGCAGGGAGGGATAAGTGAAGGGGAAATACCTTCTACATGGTGCCTATGGCAGCAGAGAAATTATACAGAAATCACAGCTTAGGAGCTCCCTCCCATCTTGGAATAGGGGGCCCTAGTCCCAAACAGAAATATCCAACCCTAACTGGGATAGACTTGGGAGTATATACAGAGTCTGGGAGATCCAGGCTACACACACAGTTAGCAGCACATCCATAATGGTAATGCCAATCTGGAGAATTCCAAATAGGTATGCAATCCCCTAACAAAACCCAGCTTGCCACACCTGAGTCTATCAGAGGCATTGGCAGACTGCAGCTAGCTATGATCAAGAGAGGCATTTTCCTTTTGGAGGAAGGGATATGTGCAGAAAAACAGATTGTGACCCATTGCTGAGTTACAGGCATTGAATAAAGTTTTTTAAAAAGGAACTAAGCCATGGCTGGGCAAAATCCCCACATGCAGCTGCTCACCTAGCCAAGAGACCTGGTTGAAAGTACAGTTTGTTCCCACTGAATTCAGCAGGGCAGGGAGTTCAGAGAGATGCAAGACAAGGGGTTTGCTGGGCCCCATCCAAGCTTGGCTAACAGGTGGGAGGCTTTGAAGAACACAGAGTTCTGGACCTGAGTCACCTGCAAAGACAGTGTGATGGGAGTCAGAGGGGCAAGAGTTGAATACCAGAGATTCATTGCAGCCAGACAGACACCCACCCTTTTGTGGAGTAAAAACATCTAGGAAGGGAAAGTTGTGCTCATCTGTCTCTTGCAGAACAGTCCAGCAAGGCTCAGGAGCAGCCTGCTGGATGCATACCCACAGGAGAACAAAAGGGACCCACCAAAGGGGCCTTTCTGAACTTTTTTTATTTATAACAAAACATGCTGGTTCCTTGGGCCCTACGCCACTTAAACTAGCTGGGTAGAGGGTGCAGAAATTGGCATAACAAGGGGAATTCAGGGCCCCTCCCAGCCTTAGCTCTTACATAGAGCTGACATCAGTGCCAGACAGGAACGAGCTGACCCCTTTACCCAGATTTGTCCCTCACATGAAATGAACAACTAATTAATCAGAAACTATACATTATTGGAAATGATCTAGGACAGATTAACATGTGTGGCTCAGGGGTAGGGCAACACATCCAGAATCTTAAGTCTGAATAGTGCATCCAAAGGGAGACCAGGGCCCCATTTTCCCAATGGCACCAGAAGCCCTTTCAGAGACAGACAGTGCAGAGGTGAGGTTAAGATTAATGGCAGGACCATAGATAGAGGTAGATAGAGGCAGGTGGATGTGGTAACTGTGGTTCTTTTAGACATTGGATTACCCACCCCTGGGCCTTGTGCTGATGAAAAGCCAGCAGAGCAGAGCAGTGAGGGCCATCTCAAATGCAGCCAAGCCTGAAGGAGACAGCCACAGACTGTGGATCACTTGTAGCCTCAAACAGACTGCCTAGAGCTAGAAAGGGACAGGGTCTGACATTGCCTGAATCAAATCCAGAAGGAGAGGCCTGCAGCCAAGCACTGGACTCTACTGAGACAAATTCCACCTCATTCTTTTTCATCGTTAACATGTTTTTTTCCTTTCACAAAGCTTTTTAACATTTTTTCTTTTTCTTCAATTTTTTCCTATTAGTTTGCTATCTTTTTTATTTCATATCTCATATTTTATTCTGCCTTTGTCTTACTTCATTTTGTCTTCCTTCTTCCCTTCCTTACTTTCAGTTTAGATTTTATGTTTTCCCTTTTTGCCTTGTTTCTATTCCTTACAGATGTTGTTTCTCCTCACTTTTTTCTTCTCAAAACCATTTTTCTTTTTTTTTTTGGGTCATCTCATATTCTTTTTTACTGTCTTATAATATTCTTATTCTCTCTGCATCTTAGCTGATTTATGCTCATTTGTCACTGATATTGCTGTGGCTGTTGTTTTCCTCAATTTTCTTCCAATTTTTTCACAATTTTATTTCTTTTTTATCATTATTTCAAACCTCATATTTTACTCTTCTCTTTTCTTGTTTATTTTGCCTTCTTCCTTCCATTGCTTTTTTTTAGATTTTATTTTTCCTATTCTTTGATTGTTTCTATTCCCTACTCTTTTTATTTCTCCTCCCTCTACCCTCTCAAAAGTACTTTCTTCCCTTTAATCACCACATATACATTTTTGCATTTCTTAAAATATTCTTATTCACTTTCAATTTTTATTAACTCTGTTAATTTGTCATTGACATTGCAGTTGTTGTGGGGGGTAATTTATGCAGTTGTGGGGGATAAAGAACCAAGTGGAGATAAAAAATACAATATCTGAAATGAAGAATACACTAGAAGGATTAAGGGCATGCTGCAGGAAGCAGAGAAATGAATCAGTGAGTTGGAAGGCAAGGTAGAAAAAAGAACCCAGTCAGAGCAACAAAACAAAAAACAACTGAAAAAGAATGAAGCTTTTCAGGACAATATGAGATATAACAATATGTACATTATAGGGATACCAGAAGGAGAAGAGGAGTAAGTGATAGAAAAGCTGTTTGAAAAAATAGTGACAGAAAACTTCTCTAACTTGGTGAGGGAAAAAGTCATGCAAATTCATGAAGCACAGAGGGTCCCAATCAAGGTTAACCCAATGTGACCCACTCCAAGACACATCACAACAAAAATGACAAAACTAGAGAGGGACAAGATGGTGGAAGAGTGAGTGGAAGTCACACTGACCTCCTCCCAAGACCAATCTAGAATTACAACTAAATTGTGGAGGAATCATGCAGAATAAACTGAACAATAGCAAGAGAGGAGCATTATAACCTCGGACAGACAGAAGAATCAGTATTAGCACAACCTGACTGGTAAGGAATGCAGTAGAAACTCAAGAAGACAGGTTGGACCCCAAAGGGCAGCATCACCAGAGGGATACTTAAACAGTCAGTTAGATCCCCCTGAGAAGAGCGTGCTCTAAAGCATAAGCAGGGATCTCCAGCCTACAGCACCAGAGCCCCAAAAGTGTACAGATAACAGCCAGCAGCCAAAAGTGGCAGGGTTGCTCTCTTCCAGAGATGGGCAGCTGGAGGCAAAAAAGAACCATTTAAAGGGCCAACATATAAATTTGTGCTTCTAGCCACTTGCTGCTCTGGGCTGTGGCAAAGGTGGGGGCAGAGTGAGCAAGAGACACCTCAGGAGAGACTGGGGAAGGAGGCTTTGGGAGAGAACTAAGGGAATAGCCAGTGAGATCTCAGCATTGACTCATTTCCTCTATGGCAGCAGCCATCTTGCTCAGGCAGATCACTCCCTTAGGTGGCAACAGTGTGAAAGGATGCAATAACAGTGTTACTAGGAGGGATTCTGCCCCACCTTGTGGTGCCTAAGTCTGACATATGAGAGCAGAGTGACTAGATTTACAACTGAAGGAGATAAACACAGACAATGGATTCCTGAAAGTCTTGAACAGTCTGCATAAGGTCAGAGAGTGTCAATATCTGACATCATCAGAAGCAGATCCAGAAAAAAGCAAAACAAAACAGTGGTCTCCTACCATAGACATTCATACTACAAAGTCAGGAAGTAAAGCCAGAATAACTTAAGAAGTAAAAGAAATAAAAGAAGAGTCTCATAAATAATAGTAAGACAAACACCCCCATTGGAAGGGAAAGGATGAATCCTCAGAAAGAAAACTAAATGAAATAGGGGCAGGTAAACGATCAGATATTGAGTTCAAAACAATGGTTCTAAGGAAGCTCAATGAGATCAGTGAGCTCAGAGAAAATTACCAAAAACTACAGGGAAACTACGAGAAACTTGGTGCAAATTATATCAGCATGAAAAAAGACATAGAAACTATCAATAAGAGACAAGAGGAAATGAACACAATCTCTGAATTGAAGAACACAGTAGAAAGAATCAAAAGCAGGCTAGCTGAAGCAGAGGATCAAATAAATGAGCTGGAGGACAAGGTTGAAGAAAGTTCCTAAAGAAAGCGGGAAAATGAAAAAAAAAAAAACCTCAAAAAGAATAAAGAGACATTTAGGAAAATGCAGGACAACCTGAGACATAAAAATACTATCCATATAAAAGGGATACCAGAAGGAGAAGAAGAGGAGCAAGGGATAGAGAATCTGTTTGAAAAAAGTAATGATGGAAAACTTCCTTAATTGGAGGAGAGAAAAAGACACACAAGTCCAAGAAGGACTGAGGGTCCCATTCAAGAAGAACCCAATGAGGCCCAATGAGAACCCAAGACATGTCATCATTAAAATGCCGAATATCAAAGCAAAGGGAGAATCCTAAAGACAGCAAGTATGAAAGAAGGCTAGAAGAATACATCTCCACAAAATTAGATTTACAAGATGTTCTAAAGGGACTGCTTTAAGAAGATGAAGAAAAAGAGTGAAAAAGAGAGGAACACAAGTCCAAAAGGAAAAATGAATAAGTACCTATCAATAATAACTTTAAATATAAATGGATTAAATGCTCCAATCAAAAGATATAGGGTAGCTGAATAGATAAGAAAACTTGACTTGAACATATGCTGCCACAACAGACCCACCTCAAAACAAAAGATCTATACAGACTGAAAGTAAATAATGCAAAAAAAAATATTCCAAGCAAATAGACAGGTTAAAAAAGCAGGGGTATCAATATTTACATCAGACAAAATAGATTTCAAAACAAAGGCCATAAAAAGAGACCCAGAAGGAAACTTCATAATACTCAAAGGAGACTCCATCAAGAAGACATAAACATTGTAAACCTATATTCATTCAACATAAGAGGACCCAAATATATCAGGAAAATCTTGGAAGACTTCAAGAAAGATATAGGCAACAACACACTGATAGTAGGGGACTTTAATACCCCACTGTCAAAAATGGATGCATCTCTCAAACAAAACATCAACAAGGATATTGTGGAACTGAACAGCATATTGGATCATATGGACATAACTGACATATATAGAACCTTTCATCCCAAAGAAGCAAAATACACATTCTTTTCAAATGCACATGGAGCATTTTCAAAGATGAACCAATGATAGGACACAAAACAAGTCTCAGCAAATTCAAGAAAATTGTAACCATAACAAGCATTTTCTTGGACCACAAGGGCTTGAAACTAGAAACCAATCTCAAGGAAAAATATGAAAAACTTTCAAACTCATGGAGACTGAATAGCATGCTATTAAACAATGAATGGGTCAATGATGAGACCAAAGAAGAAAAAAAAAGTTTCTAGAAAAAATGAAAATGAATACACACTGTCCAAAACCTATGGGACACAGTGAAGGCAGTCCTGAGAAGGAAGTTCATAACAATACAGACCTGTCAATAAAAGACAGAAAGATTTCAAATAAAAGACCTAACCCTACATCTTCGAGAACTGGAGAAACAACAACAAACAAACCCTAGAGTGAGTAGAAGAAAGGGAATAATCAAGATCAGAGCAGAGTTGAAGGACATAGAGACTAAAAGAAAAAGGATCAACTAATCCAGGGGCTGGTTCTTTGAAAAGATAAACAAAATCAACAAGCCTTTAAGCAGACATATCAAGAAAAAAAGGGAGAGGACCCAAATAAATAATATCAGAAATGAAAGAGAAGTAACAACTGATATTACAGAAATACAAAAGGTTGTAAGAAATTACTATGAAAAATTAAATGGCAAGAAATTTGAAAACCTCAATGAAATGGACTAATTTCCAGAAAAATATAACCTTCCAACACTGAGTGAAGAAACCGAAAGCCTGAACAGACTGATAACAGCTGGGGAAATTGAAGCAGTAATCAAGAAGCTCCCGGCACACAAAAGCCCTGGGCCGGATGGTTTCCCAGAAGATTTTTACAAAACATTTAAGGAAGAGCTAACCTCTCTCCTTCTCAGACTATTCCAAAAAATTCAGGAAGAGGGAAGACTCCTAAACTCTTTTTATGAGGCTAGCATCATCCTAATCCCAAAACCTGATAACATACAAGAAAGAAAACTACAGCCCAACATCGCTGATGAACATAGATGCTGAAATCCTCAACCAAATATTGGCAAACTGCATCCAGCAATACATTAAAAAGATCATCCACTGTGATCAAGTGGGATTCATCCTAGGGATACAAGAATGGTTCAATATATACAAATCAATAAACGTAATATAACAGATAAACAAAAAGAAAGACAAAAATCACATGATCATATCAATAGATGCAGAAAAAGCATTCAATAAAGTACAACATCGATTTATGATAAAAAAAACACTCAGCAAAGTGGGAATAAAGGGGGCATACCTCAACATAGCAAAGGTCATATATGCAGAACCTATAGCCAACATCATGCTCAACAAGCAAAAACTAAAATCTGTCCCATTGAGGTCGGGAAAAAGACAAGGATGTCCACTTTCACCACGTCTAACCAACATAGTATTGGATGTGCTGCCACACTGGTCAGACAAGACAAAGAAATAAAAGACATTCAAATTGGAAAAGAGGAACTAAACTGTCATTGTTTGCAGAGGACATGATAGTGTACATAGAAAACCTCATAGACACCATATGCCTTAGTGGTCTAAAAATAACAAAAAATTCTGTTTTTCATTTATCTAAATGTCGTTGTGTTGTATGTGTCCCACCGTCATAAAAACTTTTCAATATTTTGGGACACGGTTGAATCTTAAATGTTGTTTAGGTATTGGAAAGGTGAGGAGTCATGGGCCAGTGGAGAAGACAGTGACTTCTATTCATAGAATACCATGAATAAAAGTGTGATGAGAAATCAGGGTGGAATGAAGTGGGGATGCACCTATAAGCATCATCAGATCATTGGATGTCATGAAGGATATTTATACAAGAAGACAGTAGGCTGAGGTGAGAGGTTGGGGAGCAATGACATCTGAAAGGCAGGATAAGTGGAATCCAGGGAGGTGACAACAAAATGACACCCTGAAAGGTGTGAGAAGGTAATGTGACAAGATCAATGGAATAAATATGTTTATAAAGTGGGGAGTGACCTGCAATGTCAAATGCAGGAAAGTAGACCAGAAAGACCAGTGTTATAAAATGTTTATAGAATTTGGTTTTTAGTGATCATAGGAAAAGCAGGTTCAGGAGTGTGGTTGCTGCAGAAGTCAGGTTACAGTGGTTTGAAGAATGTGTGGAAGGTGAAGTTCTGGAGTCAGTAATGGGAGGATGAGTCTATAGAAACCTTTCAATCAGGCAAAAAGAGAAAGATGGGACAGTTTGCTACAAGTGGATGTCAGCTCAACAGAGTGCCTGTGTCTTCCTTTCCTCCTCCCTCCTTCCATCCCTCCGCTCCTTCCCTCCCTCCCTTCCTTTCCTCCTTCTTTCATTAATTTATTTTTGTATGGGAGAGGCTTGAGCATATTTACCAAAAGAAGAGCTGGAGAGAGAGGAAAGGAAATGGCTAATAACAAAGTGTTGCCAAGAAGTGTTGAGAGCAAAGGTAGAGGATGTGTGTTGGAACCAGAAATGCAGAGATCTCTCTTCCTCACAAAATGGAAGGTAATCTATGTATCTTTGTATGTATAAAACCAAATCTCATTCCTTGTTTGTGAATTTGCCTACTTGCTAAAATTGATTTGTTATCCCAAATCAGTACTCATGATTCTTTGGCAGCCATTGAGGGCACGTGCAGAGTGGGAAAAAATTTGAGTCATCCAACCTGCTTCTTTCTGACTGAGGTGGAACAAAGCAGTGCTCTGCCTTCTTGCTTCAGTCCTCCTGCTGTACACAAGTGTCCTTTTCATAATCCCATTTACTGACACTTCTTTTTGCATATCTGTGATCTTTTGTTTGCTATTTTGCTGTTTAAAATGATCCTCAAGTGTGCTACTAAAGTACTGACTAGAGTTTCTAAACATAAGTAAGATGTTTTTAAGTAAAAACATACATAAAACAAAGTTAGATATTGGTCAGCTGATGAAAATGCTGTGACCAGAGTCCCACAGGAAACTATCCATGTATTTCTCCAGGAGCAATGGTTTAGTATTTGCTAATGACTCAGTGTGTTCACCAACATTGAAAAATGTAACTATTGCAAGTAATGAGAATTGACTCTCTCTCTCTCTTTATATGTGTGTATATATGTGCACATATACACTGCACAGATACACACATGAAAACATACATGAGTATGCATGAGCTATATATGTGAATCATTTAGTGACTTATTTAATAGCTCATTTAATCTCAATACCATCCCTTTGTGGTAGGTCTTTTTATTTTTCTCATTACATAAATGAGAATTTGGAGACTCTGAGAACTTAATGAATTATGCAATGTCATAGACCTATTTGTAAGAGGGTTGGGGTATGAACTTAGGCAATGTGGCTCTAGGGTATGTGATATTAATTACCTTGTCGTGTGCCTGTTTGGGTATGGATCTGGACTACGGTAGTGGCATTAATAAGGCATTAGTAGGATATTTCGTTAGCACCATTAGTCATCTAGTAACATTAAAAAGGCAAGTAGATAAGTGGTAGTAGTATGAGGACAAAGGTGAGATACTTGTAGGGTAAGTAAGATTTAGTGTTGAATGAACTGTCCAGAAATATTCAGAGTGAAGAGCAAGACCATACATTGAGGGTCAAGAGTTAGCTGTTATTTAAACAATCAAAACTAAAACTAAACTGAAACAATGTTATTGAGTTCCTACCAAGTATCAGACATTATTCATGGCCACAGGGTTATAATGGCTTATAAAACATTGTCTCATCCTCAGGGAATGTAGATCGTCATTTGGAGTCCTGAGTCACACGCTGATAATTGTCAAACAGTGACACATATATCCTGTTATACAAGTGTATAGGAAAAGCCACCCAAGTTCAGTTAAGGAGTATGAGTAGAGGTGTGCAACTTTAAACTTCTTAAAAGTTCAGATGCCTCATCTTTGACATGAGGATCAAAATAGTTTAACAGGTTTTTATGAGAAGCAAATAGGGTAATTCTGTGAAAGTATTCAGTATGGTGCTTAAGACATATTAAGTTCTTATTAGATGATGTTATAACAATAATATTTAGTATATGAAGAACAGAAATAAATATAGCTAAGAAGGCTGAGGAACCATAAGAAAGAAACAAGGTAGTTCATGACAGAGGGGTAGGCAATGAACAATTCTTTTGTAGAATAAAAAGAGTCACATGGAAGATGGTGGATCGAAGAGATTGGGAGCCAAAGATTTGTTTATCAACATCAAAGAAGGGTGGCTTTTTAATGTGATATGAGTCAAGAGGCAAAACTTTTGAGTAAATTAAAAATCCAGGTAATTGATAACAAATGTCTGTTATAACTGTGTTGAGTGTTAGCAGAATTTTATGACTCACTCTTCCATGAATCATCTGGTTTCTTAATTTAATCTGCTGTTGCTTACTTTTCCTAAGTCATCAGATTCGGTTTTGATCTGGATCCTTAAGAAAAATGAGCTGGACATATCACCCCTGGACAGTTTATTTATTAATTAATGCATATACTCACTTATCCATCAGACATTTATTAACTTCTGTGTGCAGGACTTTCATCTACATGTTAAGGAATACAAAATGAGTAGACATGGGGATGCTTGGAACCTTGGCAAAGAGAAAGGAAAATAAAGAAGAATAAGATAGCTGTGGGAAGCACTGAGATAGTGATAAGAATGAGCAATGGGGGGAACATACATGAGGAACTTAATGGAGAATCCAATAGAAGGAACTCAGTCAAGTGAACCATGCTTGTGAATTTAAGATGTTCATGCTTGACTAATGGTACTGACTGGCCACTTAATATTCTGGCAATCTTTTTCCTGATGTGACATCTTTCATTTGGGGAACTAAGATAGAACATGCTCAGTAAGCTTTCTTTAAGGCCATTCCTCAACATTTTTTACATCTCCAGCTAGAAGCTAAAGAAGATTTAAGCTATTTCCATAGGGGGGAAAAAAGAGCATATATAATCACAGAATCTTGGATATAAGGTAAAAGCATCACTTTCTAAAATCCATTCATGGATAACAATGATAAATTTTGCTTTGAATGATAAAGTGATATGACATGTTCTATTTCTTGTGGGACCAGCATAGACTTCATCAAGTCCAAGACTTGATACTTCAGTAAGGAGTGATGGAGACAGGGATTTGAACCAAGATGGGCATCAGTTATGATCCCATCACCTCAGGTAACCATCACAACTAGTCCTAAAATCATTAGTGTTCAAATTGAAAGTATCTTTCTGAGTAATGAGAAATATAACTCAGATAACCAAGTGACTTCCCAAGAAGACATGAGTAACTTGTGTCAACAGAATGACATAAACTATTTTATTTTTATTCGGAGTGTTCAAAATATGATTGTTATGGCAGAGACCGATACTCTAAGTTGGGTTGGAAATGAAACGCTTCCTTAGGAGGGATTCAACAAAAGGAGATTTTTGGAACTATCAACTCAATTTTATATTAATCTATTGACAAAATGCAGTCAAGATTTTTTAAGGAAACTAAAAGTATGTACAGAGTATAATGATAAAAAATGACTTTATGTTATGGAGGATAAGTAAATAAATTGAAATATCTCTAATGTTTCTTTCTTGTCACTATGACTAATGAAATATATGTCAAACCCAAAATAAAAGAATTTATGTGAATCTTGCCTATCTCATATTACCAATGAGCATTTTAAACTCTCACCTTGTGGATTTTTTATGATTAAAAGAGGTATTGCTTAAAATCTTAAATATTTCTTAAGCCCACTCACCTCAGTAACATTATTTTAAGTCTTCAAGCTATCTTTCTACACGGCTATGGTTGCTACTTAGAGTTCACAACTAACAATGATTATATTCACTAAGCAGTTACAAAAAACCAATTCAATATTAGGAAATTGTGAAAATTATAGAAATTTTATATGATACCACCTTATTAATTTCAGTGAGTTCAGGAACAAAGGAAATATTGGCTACATATATTTATATATTATTATATAAATTTACTTTTACTAAAGTATAAATGGTATAAAATATCATGAGTTTCAAATATACAGAAGTTATTCAACATTTAGATATCTTACGAATTGACTACTGAGATAGATCAGTAACCATCTGTCATTATACAAAGTTATTATGATGCAGCTAACTGTATTCTCTATGCTGTGTTTTACATCCTCACAACTTATTTATTTTATAACTGGAAGATTGTGGGTACAAATACATTTATCACAATAATATTCCCTGTGACTTTTATTTAAATTTAATATTTCTTCCCAGACTGGTTATTTTGGTAAATTGCATCTTCAAACTCAAGTATACATTTGAATCTAAGACTGTGTCTTTACTCAAGAAAGGAAAATTGTCTTCAAGAAGGAGCTCTGTCTTTGCAACTAGAAATAATCGACTGAACAGGCATGATGTGATTCACTTTTAAAGTATGTTCTTCAACATGACACTTCAGTAGTAATAGTAACTACGGTATCTTTCTTATTTTATGCTCCACTAGGGCATATGTGGCCAATTGTATCACCAGTGTAAGCCTTGATTATTTTTTACTTTCTATTGGTAATTTTTAATAACTGAAGACATTTGAAACTAAAAGGCAGTCAGTGGTGCTTGCAACAAAGCCAGGGCAGTTAAGATGGGTGAGGGTTTTAAGCTTTGCATTGTTCTGTGCACATTAGGAGAGGCAAAGTTAGCTATTAAAAAAAAATTAAACCATTAAAGTCTTGGGCTAAGGTCTGTGGACTGTTTAATGTCATAATTGCCTACTGCCTCAATCACCAAACTGAATGAACTTCTAAGCTAAAATGTCATAAACGCTCAACATAAAGATTTATGTAACCCAGGTATCCGACCTACCGCTATGCTATGCCTGTGTCAGGAAGTGTTTGTTATGTCTTACTCAACCTTTGGGAAAAAATAAATAAACCCGGAAATGTGCTTGTTCTGGCAATGATCAAAACATTAAGAACCAATTCTGTTATCTGTATGGCATGTTCAGAATTTGTGATAAACATAGCCATTTCCTATAAAAATAATTTAGATCCAAATTCCTTTCGTGGATATGTGCATGTTTATTATAACAAATGAAAATGGTTAGTGTAATGTTTTTCCACTGTGCATTTTGCTAAAATGTGAGAGGAACATTTCTAGTTAAACTCTATTTTCTGAAGCAGCACATTATGTTGTTATTCTCAGATTTTGATCCTCCTTTTAAAAAAGCCCCTACATTTTATAATGTGTGTGTTATAAATTAAGCTAAATGTAAGACAATATTTTGTAGTCAGATACTATTTGAAATGTCTTCTGTCTGTAAACTATGGGAATATTTTAAGGTCAATGATTTTTATAACAAAATAATGGCATATTTGCTTTTTAAAAAGTGATTAAATCAATCTATTGCACTTATAAAATTATGAAAATCATGTGCATTAAACATTTAGAAATAAAAAAATGAATAAAATAAGCAATAGACCTAAACGAACTCTTGGCTACATATAGATAGACATAGTTATAGATAAGTATGTGCAAAAATAGTCAACATTATTAGGTTTTACAGGTAAGAAAATTAAAATGCCAATGAAATGTCATTATAATTCTGCTAGTATGGCTAAAATTTAAAAAGACTGCATGTACTAAGAGTTAGTAAGAGTATGGAGCACATAGAAATCTTAGAAACTGATGGTGAGATTGTGTATTAAATGTTTAATATATACCAACCCTTAAATTATCCACTGATAAAAATAAGGAAGTGTTAGAGAATATCCCTGCCCATAAGATGGTTAGTCTGGTTGGAGGAAAGGTCAAGTGGCTAATAACCACTGCACTGTGTTAAGGGCAGGAGTACACAATGGGGTGGCACCTCAGCCTAATGGGACAAAGGATGAAAAAGACAGAGGATTTCAGGTGGTTTATCAGTTGAGCTTAAGCAGACTAGGAGTAAGTCAGGGAAAGAAGAAAAGAAGGGAGAAAAATATTGTAACTACAACAACACCCCACTCATAAGTATAGATTTATGGAAGAATATGGTAAATTTAGGGTACTTTCAAAGCCAGAGGGAATCATAGGAAAGCAGAAGTAGCATTCAGGTAACCAAAGAGAAAGGTAGGAACAACATATTTGAAGTACCATGTACAATATTGGGCTAAAATAGTTGGTCTTATCTTGAAAGCTATGAAAACCCAATAAAGGTTTTAAGTATCATGATCAAATGACACTTTGGTTTTTGGAATGAACAAACCAAACTTTCAGCAGCATTGAAAATTGACTGGGTATAGGTAAGATTGAAGACAAGGTGGTAAATTGAGTATTTAAAAAACATTCATAATTCATCATCAATAACTTATACAGAGTTATCTCCTTTGGTTATCAAGTCTTAATATTAGAATTTTCCACCAAATGTGTGTGTTATCTTTTTAGATGTTTATTTTCCTGTCTGAAATGTATGCAGTATGTGATAAAAGTACTGAATACCCTTCAGTAATGCTGCTAAGGAAAACTCGGGCAGATGATGACAAAATTATTTTACTAAAAGATTATCATAGTCAAAAAAATATTTCAGCCCTGACTGTTGTGGATGAGTTGGTTGGGTATCATTCCACAAAGTGAAGGGTTACCTATTCTATTCCCAGTCAGGGCACATGCCTGGGTTGGAGGTTGGTTCCTGGTCAGGGCACATGTGAGAGGAAACAGATTGATGTTTCTTCTCATCTCTCTAAAAACAAATAAATAAAATCTAAAAAAAAATATTTCAAAACAGAGAAACTACCTTCCATAATAGACCATTAGAGGCGAAGGCCCCAGGAAAGCTGTTTAGCACCATCTCCTTAGCAATTGCTATCTGCGTGCCTAAATTCACCCTTGACAAACAGGCCCTCAAACCCATTGAGGCTGGAGAATAAAACCAATATGAAGCTTCCTCTTCCAGGATTAAAGGTGGTCTCTAAAGATTTTGTAGCAAGATAGTTTACCCCTCAAAGTGCAAAGTAAGAAGAAATGCTCCACGTGGGTCACAAAGATTGCACAGGGTCATTTTGGCTCTATTTTAAGTCTGTCAGGAAAACAACTCATGCTCAGGAGGTTTATTTTGGGAGTCTAGTATAAAATCAAGTTGCAGAGGTGTTGAAAGATCTGAAAACAGGCAACTGAAGCAATCCAGAGTTTAACAACTGCAAGAAGTGAAAACACTCCCAGAGATTGGAAGGGCAATTGGAAGAGGGATGTACCAGGGCCCAGGAGCTGGGGCCCTGGAAGATGATTCTGCTTTGTGGGAACAGACTTCTAGGAGAGACAAAGCCACTACTGGTGAAGCCCTAGGAAAAAGAGGTGAGGTAAAAATAGTATGGTTTTGCTTCTCCTCTACCTGCCTTCTAATATCCTGCCAGCCTTCCAGCATCTGAAACTAACAAGTGTGCAAGGGATTCTAGGAAGTGTATTTTGCAATTGTTAGCCCACTGTGGTACAGAAGGATGGGGAAGCTACTCAAAAGCCAAGAGGCAAATAACCTACCCAAAATGGGTAGTCTTTACTGTTGGCCTTGGCACATCTTTCCCAGGTCAAGAAAAAGCAGTCAATTTGTCTGCTGCCAGTGAGAAGGCAATAAATATTGCATAGTAAGATCAAAAAGCCTCAAGATTCCCACAGGTGCTCTATAACATGATTCAAGTTTATATATTTCAACCAAGTCATGTTTAGTTCATTTAACAGAAAATATGGTTCTATTTTTCTACCCACAGTAGGTGCACAATAAAGTTTGTTGGAAGAATAATTTAAAAATGATCGGGACACAAAGGTCCTCTTATTTTAGTCACTTTCTGAAATCTGAAAGCAAATCTCTAGAGCTCAATTTTAAAAGTTCCTTTGACTGTAAATGGAGATAACCGTATTGCTGAGGAAGTGATTTAATTTTCGTGGAGGAGGCATTTAGCAAAGATTTTATGGAAGCAGGAATCCAGTTACATCTACAAAAAGTTAACACTAACCTTGAGATATGCTAAAATAATGAATGAACAGTTCTAAAATTTTGAGGAAATAAATGATTCACATAACAAGAGTTAAGAAAAGGGGCAATGAAAAGAAGTGACTATTAGGACTCTCTCACCACTATCTTATTTTATCCATTCATCTACAGTCTGCTGTTTGTTTGTATGTCACAAAAACAGTGACTATTTCCCTCAGAGGCTCAGAGATCTGGGTCTGGAACACTTTGCTGAACTCCCCCTTTGTGTGATTTCTACTTTGTGTTTATCTAATCCACCAACCTTCCATATTATCTTTTTGATCTAGCATTCAACTACACGTATAGAATTCTTATTTTGAGTTTGACATTGTGCTAAATATGGACCAAAATAAACAAAGTAACAAATTTTTAAAAAAATCAAAAGAAACTGAAGGTATGATTCTTAATCTCAGGAAACTCATAGATCTTGATTTTTAATATTTTTTCTAATAATTTATTCATTTAATAAGTACACATTCATCAGCTAATGATAACAGTTCATATTCTTAAGTAATAACTATATATGAAGCACTGACATGTTGTTAAGCATTTGACATGTTGTTTTTTCCCCCTTTCATCAATCCTATTAGGTATGTCATACTGTTAACATTGTTTGAGAGGTTACGCTGGCCTGTAGGCAGTGAGCTAACATCAGAACTTAAAGGACAGAGGCTGGAAAATAGGCATGTGGTTCATAAGTTGCAGTGTGATCATGACTAGACAAAAAGGGCACCTTGATGTAGAGCACACTTGTCTACTAAGTGCTACATACTGTGCTAAGAAGTAGAACAGCAAACAGCCAGGAATGGCTCTGGAATTTCAAAAATTGTAGTCTAATTCATGAGACTATGTACAAAGTGTAGCATATGGTGGTACAGATGCAGGGAGATGGAAGATGAAAAAGATGCCTAAAGAGAAACAAAGAAAAGTATGATTATATTAGTTCTATCTGTGCAGTGGGAGAGACTTGGGGCAAGTGATGCTTTAGCTGAGTCATGGAGCTTAGCTCACTGGGCAGGTGACAGAGGATGATGAGGGAGAAAAGGATATTAAGAAACCATTAGCAAAGATGAGGTGGGAACCAGAGTTATATTTTAAGAATATAGATCTTTCAGCACACTTAACTGTTGGGTGCCAAGTGAAAATAGCAGAGAGAAGCACCAAAGAGATAATGATGGTGCTATGATCATCTCACTGAGTGTGAACTTTATCCTGACAGTAATGAGGCAACATTAAAAAATTTTAAGAAACTATTGTTTTCAGAAAGACAACAAAGAGCAGTAAGAAAAAGACTGGAGGGGCACAGGGCAACAGCAGATTAGGTGTAATAAAGTGAGGATGTAAACTGGGTCAGTAGCAATGGCAATACCTATGGGAGATTGTAGAGGGTATAAACCATAGCATCAGCGTAAATTTGTCCATAGGGGCTGATAGGGGAAAAGGAAATTTAAAAAAAAAATGACTTGAGTAACAAAATAGTGTTCAGTACCATTCTTGAAAATAAGAAAAAAGGAGAAAAAGTTGGTTTGGGAAAATGACTTTTTTTCTGGTCCTTTTGCCTTTTTTCCCTTTGAGATTTTCCTCTCTTTATTCATTAAACTTTTATTTCATATCCCTTTTCTTGTGTCCTTCAAGGTCAGACTTCTGAGAAGGTGATGGTTCATATTTTATGATTTGAAATTAACATGGTAAGAATCTGTATGCAAATGTCACAGGTGAGCATAGGTAACCAGAATTTTGGTGATTGTGGACAAAGAATTGAACCGAACACACAGAGAGTTTATAGCAGAAAGAGAACAGATTTATTAAGTGATAGTACACTCCACAGAACATGGGAGCAAGCCAACTTTAAGCAGAGATTGATATCAAGAGCTGGAGGGATTTTACTCTTATAAAGTAGATATTTCCTGGCTAGTTTTGGTGGGGTTTTATTGAGCATGTGCAAGTAGTTTAGTTATATTACTTTAAAGCTACTGTGCATGTATTCTCCCATGATTTTCCTTGATTGGTCACCAGGGAAGGGGGTCCAACAATGTTAATTTATTATAATGGTATTATAATGAAAGGGGTCATATAGCATCTTTTGTACAGGTGCATTCATGATTCACCATGATTCAGTGCTTTTCCAGAAAGCAGAACAGGGTTTCTGTCTTGTATCGACGTCCTTTGTCTTAGCCCTGGGGCACCTCTGGAGTTTCGTCCTTCTTGACTATCTCCTGCCTCAACTTCTGCCCTGAGAGACATGGTTCTCAAGAATCTTTCTGAGGTTATTGAAGGGTGAAGATCATTCTTCTGTAACTTCTTTTGACTTAAATGGACCAGTATTCCCTGCCTATCGAGAACCACGGAACTCTTGCCGTATTCTATCTGGAGGCTGAAGAGGAACTCCTGAGGCCATCACAGATACTGTATGTTAGTCAGCTTCAACATCACTCTCAGGGGTTGGTTGAAAAAACTGGACCATCGTCATTCTGATGTGAAACTGCTTAAGACTAGAAGATACAAATTTAACAAGTAAATTAAACAAACAAGGTCCTAAAAATAATAAAAGCAGCAATGTTATTAAGGGACCTAAGAAGAGTAGTAGCCACGTTAAGCTAGGGAGTCAGGAGGTCAGGGTATCCCAAATCCCTTGGCCTTGTTGATTGTATTTATGTAGCTACTCTGCCTGTTCATAAATTTTCCTTATGTTGGTTTCAACCATCCAGAGTTATTTACATAGGTGCAGCAGGTTTTATTGATAGCAGTGCATATGCCACCTTGTTCTGCTAGAAGATAGTTAAATGCAAGGTGGTTATCCATAACTACATTTGCCAGTGAGTCTACTAATCTTGATAACCCAGCTAGAGAATCAGCAGTATCTTTAGAGACTTCTGTAATCTTAGTGAGTTCCCTTAGAGTGTCTTCATGGTAGGCAAAGCCTCCCCAGGAGGGTGCAGCAGCTGTAGTGGCAACAGCTCCAGCCACTAACAGACCAAAAGCTTGTTTTTTTTTTTCTGCTAAGAGTCAGACTTCCAGGACCCTAGGTTATGTTTATAATGGTAAGGTTTTGAGGTGCCAGCATCCCTAAGGTACAGTCACCCCAATGTTTAGAGTTGCTGAGCTGAGTATAGGCGACAGCTTCTTGAAGTTCTGAATGATCTGTTAGCCAGTTACTGGGAGTCACATATGGTTGGACAAGGCCAAGGGGTGCTGCAATGACTGTGGTGTTGTTGGAGCTATATTTGTTAAGAAGGGCATTTGGCAAAGGGGGAAAGGTAATTCTTAATGGGACCTAAATTGTTTCCCTGATTTTCCCCTCCTGCAGGAGGTGGTAGAAATTTTGCTAACATCCCTTAAAGGGATTGGTTCAATTTCCAGCTAACACATTTTGAAGTATTGTTGATATATGCATTATGAGTTTTGTCAAAGCAGCAATAGGTACTGTTAGGAATGCAGTTAGAATAATACTCTGGGTAGCATACTATATGTGACCAATTCAAAGGTTTGAAAATTTCTCCCTCAGAAAGATTTCCTGAAAATCTGGAACTTGAAAGAGAGTCAAGGGCTTCAAATGGGTTAATGGCCCTGGTATGAGTATTATTATAACATGGGGTGTATCCTATAGTACCGTTGTATTTAAGAGGGGTACTAGAGTAATTTAATGACTTTAATTCTACTGGGGTCATATGGAAGCACAAAGGAAGGTTGCGCTCCCATCTGACTCTTAAAGAAAAAGAGGAACATGTGTAATTAGCAGAAGAATTCAAAGCATTGATTAAGGATTAATTAGCTATTAAGTAGGCTTTTATATGAGTATTATATCTGGGAGGAGTTTCTGGGTTAGGATGATATATCCAAAATTGGGCCAGATTTTCTCCTACTGCTAAGGTTCAAGAAGTGTTTACTAAAAAATTTTCATCCCATTCCCCTATACAGGGTATAGATAAGTAGAAAATGGTTAATAGAAACAAAAAAGAGACTTTCATTTTGGACAATCATAGATATGATTCCATCCAGAAGGAAATAAACCTTTATACAGAGGACCAGTACTAACAGAAAGATTCCAAGAAGGGAAACTATCCAGAACAACTGTGATTTTAGTACATAATCATCAGTCATTACTTATCTTTTAGGGCTTCTTCCTTTTGAAGAGGAATCTGAGGTCCTCCAGTGGCTCATGGGTGTAGTCTGGGCTTTGGATCTCTAGTTGTTCCTGAGTCAGATAGGTATCAGTGGAACCAGCTTTATCCGGAAAATATGAACACAGCTATTGACCCCTTAAAGTTTTATAGCCACAGGGGTACTCAGGACTAGCTTGTAGGTTCCTTTCTATTTATGGTTAAGTTGGTCTGCTGGTGATCCCTCCTTCCAGGTTTTAAAGAATACCTAGTCTTCTGGAGATATAGTAGTTTGAAGGTTCCCTTTTTGGGCTGGCAAAACTTTATTTCCATATTCCTGTAAAGCTTCTAAGTTTATTTTCCCTAAGTTTATTATATACTTAATTGCTTGATGGATCTCTATCAAATATTGATCTAGAGTTAAAAAGGGTCAGTCATACAGCATTTCAAGTGGGTTGAGCTTAGTGTTGACCTTAAGAGAGCCCCTAATTCTCATGAAGGCTATAAGTAGCAAATTAGCCCAATTTTCATAAGTGTCCTGACAAAGTTTTGCTAATGTTCTTTTTAAAGTTTGATTTGCCTATTTTACCTCTCCAGAGGACTGTGGTCTTCAAGTGGAGTGGAGATAATATTTTATTCCTAGATCTTCAGAGACTGCTTGAGTGATCCTAGAAGTGAAGGATGGCCCATTATCACTTTGTAGGGATTGTGGAAGACCAAACGGGTATTATTTCCTTTTGGAGAGCTTTTGCTACTTCTGTGACTTCCTCTGTCCTTGTCAGAAAAGCCTCAATCCATCCAGTAAAGGTATCTATCAGGACTAGTAAGTATTTATATCCTCTGCAAGGAGGCATTTTGGTAGAATTAATCTGCTAGTCCTCTCCCAGATAGGTCCCTCTTCACTGAAAAGGTTCTATCAGCAGGGGCAGGAATGGCTTTTGCTCAGAGTTGTTGTAGACACAAAGAGTACAAGCCTGGCAAATATTCTTTTTGGTAACAGTTCTTCCCCTGTCTACGAATAAGTTATTAACCATTGTCATTGTAGCATCCCTTCCAATGTGGAAGGACTTATGCAAAGCCTTTAAGAATTTCCACTGGGAGGCCTGGAGAAGGAAGAGCCTCTGGTCAATTTATACCCAGGATCCTTCATGGACACCTCCTAGCTCCAAAGCCCAAGATAGTTCCTCAGATGTATATTTGGGCTTGATATTTGAGCCATTTATAGAGCGGAATACAGTCATTTGTTTGTCAGTCCCTTGTGCTGCTTTCTTTGCTGCTCGATCTGTTCTCCTATTTCCCTGAGAGATAGAGGACATATCTTTTGAATGGTTTTTGCAATGCATGACTGCCACTTGCTCAGGGAGCTTAACTGCTTTCAACAGATTTAGGATTTCTAGTCCATATTTAATAGGGAAATTCCTAGCAGTGAAGAGTACTCTTTCTTTCCATATAGCAGCGTGAACAGATCAAGGAAGGTGTATTTGGAGACTGTTTAGATATTAACCTTTTTTCCTTGTCCTAAAGTGAGAGCTCAGGTAAGGGCCAAATTATAGCCTTGATGGAAGGTGTTGTGCCTTCATGGCGTTATATAAACTATCTATTGCATGTCCTGCTTTTCGCTGCCCATTCTGTACAAAGCTGCTCCCATCAGTGAACCATTTGTTGTCAGAGTTTTCTCAGGGTTGGTCTAGCAAGTCAATCCTGCAGGAGTGAGTAAGATTAATAATGTCTGGACAGAAATGGGTCAAATCTGGGGATGATTCTGTAGACACTAAGGTGGCTGGATTTACGGTATTATAGGTCTTTATAGTTACTTCAGGATTGTCTGGAAGAAGGGCCTGATATTTGGTCTGTTTATTTCCTGTTAACTAGAGGTGCCTTTCATTTCTAATACTCTTTGTACCTGATGTGCAGTTCAGACTCCTAACTTCTGCCCGAGAGTGAGTTGAACAGCATTCTCTGTTAGCATGGCTGTGGCCGCAACTGCTCTTATGCATGGAGACCACCTGGTTGTTACAGTGTCCAGTTTTTTAGAGAAATATGCAACCAGTTGAGGTTCATTCCCTAGTTATTGGACTAAGGGCCCTAAAGCTATTCCTTGCCTCTCTGCTATGTATAGAGAGAAAACCTCGTTTAAGTTAGGGATGGGGTCTCAACTAGGGCCTGCTTGATTTTATTAAAAACCTGATCACATTATTTTCCCATATAATGTGTTAAGAGTGGGTCCCTTAGTAGCTTTGTACAAAGGTTTGGTAATTAGACCAAAGTTGGGGATCCAAATCCTACAGAATCCTGCCATTCCTAAAAGGGATTGAAGCTGCTGTTTAGTAGCAGGCAGAATTAACTCAGTAACAGCTTTAATTCTCTCCTGTGATAATTGCATAGACTCAGGAGTCAAAATATACTCTAAATAATTTACTTTTTGTCTGGTAACCTGAGCCTTCTTCTTTGATACCTGATATCCTCTTTCAGCTAGGACATTCAGAGTTTGGATGGTATTTTGATCAGAAGCCTCCTTCAGGAGGGGCTGCAAGTTAGTATATCATACAGATATTGTAAAATGGCTCCTCTTTGTAACTGTCACTAAGATTCTTTTCTAATATTCTAGCAAAGAAGTGGGGGTGGTCCCTGAACCCTTCTGGCAATATAGTCCAAGTGTAGTGCTGATGTATCATCATCTTTGGATCAGTCCACTCAAATGCAAACAAATACTGAGAGTCAGGATGCAAAGGGATGCAGAAGAAGGCACTTTTCAAATCTAACACTGAATACCACTGAGCATCATCAGGTAACTGTGAGAGCAAAGTATTAGTGTTAGCTACTATTGGATGTAAAGGGACTACTGCTTCATTGACAAATCTTAGATCCTGGATTAGCCTATATTCTCCAGGGAGTTTTATCACCAATAGCATGGGAGGATTGTAAGGAGATTAACAAGAAACTGTGAGCCCATGTTGTATAAATTTAGTTATGATAGGCTGTAACCCTTCCAAAGATTCTCATTTAATAGGATAAAAGTCCCTGTGAGGATACTCTGACCTGGGCTTTAACTGGACTTTAACTGGTAATACAATCTTTGCTCTTCCCAGAATCCCTGATTCCCAAAATAGCAGGCTTACTGCCTCCAGAACTGAACTTGGTATTTCCTCCTGGTTTTGGCTACTACTGATTATCATGACCTTGCTTAACTCAAGTGGCTCTTCAGGGAACAAAAAGATGGTTCCCATTCACGCTAAAATGTCCCAGGCTAACAGAGGAATAGGACACTGAAAAACAATCAAAAAGGGATGTTTGAATATTTGACTCTCAAATTGGCAAGTGTTAGGGAATGTATAGAAATAGGCCTTAAGGTTTCCTTTGACCCCCAATTATCTTAGCTGATTTGGAGAAAAGAGGTCCATAGTAATAGTTAAGGACAGAGTAAGTGGCCCCAGTAGCAACAAGAAAGTTGATTTTCTTATCTGCCAAATCCAGAGTTACCTTGGTAGGAGCTCCTTGGTAGAGATGGGAATATGACTATTCCCTGGGGATAGCCTAATCTCCAGGCACCCTCAGTCCTTGAGAGTAACCTTGGCCTTGGGTGATGACCCCCTTCCACTCTGGGAATGGGATCAATCTACCTTCCAGTGCCAGGGGTCAGAATTGATATTCTTGAATAGAGGACAAAATCCTGGAGGTGGCTGAGTGCAGTTCTTTGCCCAGTGTCCAGGGTGCTTGCACTTTTAACAGGTCTTATCCTTTCACCCTGATTCTTTTTAAGGCCTCCCCATGCTCTCCTGATGTAGCCAGTTTCCACCAATAACACTACTAAAGGCTAGTGCAAGGAGCTCAGCTTGCTTCTCCCTTTCCTTTGTTCCCTGTTTTCTTTCCTCCAAATCCCTATTGTTAAAGATTGAAAAGGCCATATCTGTGAGCTAATCTAGGGGAGTCTGTGGGCCCATTTGTAATTAATGAAGCTTCCTGTGAATATCAGCGGTGGACTTATAAAATGCTGTCCCATCAAGATGCGACTCTGCAGGGAGGAAAGATCCAAGTTTGTATATTTCCGGAAGGCTTCTACTAGTCTGTTTCTGAAGAAAGCTGGGTTCTCTTCCTTGCCCTGGGTGATTTCCCTAATCTTTTTATAATTTACAGGTGTCTTGATACAGGTGTCTTGATTCTCATTTCTGCCAGTAGGCAATCTATCATTACATCCCTACTCTGGATTCCCACCTGAGTATCGTATCCTCAGTAGGGATACTGGTCTGGGATGGCTTGGGTGGCAGGCTGGTTGGTGCCAGGGTTCTGGGTATGCAACTGGTCTGCATGTATATGGGCCTCCTCCCAGATCCTCTATTTCTCATCTGGGGAACAGCAGGTGCTCAGAACTATGTACGAATCCCTCCATGATATACTAAACTAAGAGTCTGGAAATTACGGGTGAAATACGGAGGGTCCTCCAAAAAACTCCCTACCCTGTCTTTACACTGTTGTAAATCAGTTATAGAGAAGGGCACTTGTACCCTTGTAGCACCTTCAGCACCTGCTACCTCCCTAAGGGGTAGAAGTGTAGGAGTTGTAGGGAGATAGATAAGAAGTGCCATTTCTGGTACGTCCTGCTGGGCTGAGATTTTCCTCAGCTAGTGGCTTTAGGTTGTCTGTAGCAGAAGGTGGTAGAAAGGTTGATCTCCCTAAGGTAGGGGCAGAGACTTCCAAGCTCTGGTGTTTCCTTAATCTCCCTTGAGAAGCTGGTGGGAAACTAAAGAAGGTATCTTCTAATTAATCAGCTTGGGCCCATAGGTTCTGTCAGGGTGGGGCTGGGGTAAAACCAGGGATCTCATTTCAGAGCCATAAATACCAGCATGTAAGGAATTTCAGACCATTTGCCTTCTCTCTGGCAGAATATATCTAACTGTAGTATAGTATAATTCCTGCTCCCATTTTCAGGCCATATCTCTCCATCCTCTAATTTATATTGAGGACAAATAGTATTACAAAAGAAAACCAATATCTTCCTTTTTTAAGTTTTTAGGGTCAAATTTATCCCAGTTGCTAAGAAAGCAAACCAGTGGTGATTTGGAAGGGATGGAATGTGTGATTCTCGTCTTGACTGTGGAGATCCTAAAGAGAAAGGATAAAACCCCACCAAGATACTCCCTTGCAATGTAGAGGCATCCCTTTTTGTTTGCCTCAGGAGCTTTCCTAGTGGTCCACTGGGTATTCCCCAGGATAACACTGTCCTACCAGATATCTCTGGACTGAGAAATCCTAGTGAGTGTCAGCTGACAGAAATCTAAAAGATTTGAAAGGATCACCATAGTCTAGTTTTATTTCTTTTTCTATGCTTAATTCAGAGGTTTCAAGTTCTATGGACACTATTTGCATAATTCGTGGTCCTACTGAGTGTCCATGCTACAAAGATCTGTTGGGAGGGAACCACTCCAGCATCCTTGAGCAATTGCCTATAATCCTGACACCCCCCAGACCTGCTGTTCTACCCAGGTGGCCTAAGTACATTTCCACTCCTGTATTCTCCTTCTGTGGAGACCCTCATCTTCCTGTAAGCCTTCAGGTCTGGGGCAAAGGAGGTGTCTTATTAGCAGTACAGTTTCTGGCCCCGTAAACCATTAAAAGGGGCACTAAGATGACGTTATGAAATGACCCTTTTCCAAATCACAAAGAGGACACTCAGGTATTCTAATTCTTCTAGAACTTTAAGAAATTGTACCTGAGTCTGAAATTTCCCCAGAATGAACCTCAAGGGGTCCATTCATGCTGGATGTGGATCTCCTAGCAGGATGACAGATTGAGATGTGAAATTAAAATACCCCTATAGATGCATCCACCTTAAAATTTCAAATTCAACTAATTGGGTAAGACTCGCTTCACCTGGCCATTTCTGGTAACAGATGACCAGTAGGTGACTGTTAAGCAGCTCTGGCCAATGCTGCTGCTTGTAATGGTAATATATACATGCCAAAGATGGGAGTGGCTCATTCCTGCAACTATACTTAGTGATTGGACAATTAGTGATACCAAAGTAGATATTCTGGGTACAAATACAAGAGGAACCCTTCCTACACAAAATGCAAGTGAGGCCAAAAGTCAGCCAGGGAGGGCAAATGTAAAAGACTGTCCAAGGGTCTGAAGAGGAGACTACAAAAGGAAATCATAGTGCAGACAAGTGATATTCTGTATGGAAGGTCAAACTATGTCTACAAGGGAGCAGCCACGAGGTGAGATAGTGTCTTGCGGTTTTCACAGTGTGCCTGACTAGCGTGTGGATATTTTTGTGCACCTGGTAGGGGCTAAGACTAACCCCGTTCTGCACCCAGGTTGTCCTACCATGGATGTCTTCGAGCAGCAGATGCTCTTGTGGCTTTTAGCTGCCCGACCTGTGCCCACAATTTAGTGGCCAACCTTCCATTAAAGTACATCAGACTTACCAAAACAGAATAGATGGCAATAGAAAGGAGTGTCCCTGACAGGGCAGCAAAGGGGGCTTACTACTCTGTCATCTTCTCCTACCTGGCTTGCCAAAAACTGTCACAGGTGGGCACAGGTAACCAGGTTCTTGGTGATCCTGGACAAAGAACAGAACCAAACACAGGGAGTTTATAGCAGAAAGAGAGAGAACAGTTTTATTAAGCAATGGTACACTCCACAGAATATGGCAGTGGACCAACTCCGAGCAGAGACTGACCTCAGTGGCTGGAGGGATTCTGTTCTTATAGGGTAGGTATTTTCTGGCTAGTTTTGGCAAGGTTTTATTGCGTATGTGCAAGTAGTTATATTACTTTAAATCTACTGCACATGTGGTCTCCCATGATTTTCCTTGATTGGCTACCAGGGAAGGGGGTCTGTCCTGCAAGTGTTTGAGGCCTGGCAGGTTCACACAGCATTTGGCAGATGGAAGAATGTACGTGGAACATCAGGATGTCTGACATGCCTTTATTCTGAGATGGGACGACCCATGCGTGCAATAAGCTGTGAGCTGTGCCATGGAAAGTCCCGACTCCTTTATACAAAGTGCACACAAAGCCGGCAAGGTGCAATACTGACCTTCTAGTTATATAACAGAACTTCATTCTATTCATGCGGGCTTCTGCTAAAGGTTATATGAACACTGCTAAGTTATGTTTGCACAGACATCCAGGTGAGGGAGCCTGACTGACTCCATTGTCCCTACCTTTAACCCTTTCAGAGTTCCTCACCACAAAATCTACATGAGGGTGTCTTCAGTTAGGGTCCCTTGGCAAGGAGGGCAGAGCCCTGCACCCAAATGCAGCAACAGCAGTACAAGCTGCAACAGCATGCAACGAAAACACAAGCACTGTCATCTAAGACAGCAAGGACCCACCACCATTCATTAGTTAGGATGCCCACCATTCCTGAAGGGGATCACCTGTTAGGTGTTTAATAGCATGGGTCTCAGAAGCTAATGCCCGGAGAGCTTGGCGAACATTGTGATGGACATCTGGAATGTATACACATAGCATTCATCCCCAACTAGGGCACATACCTGTCCTTGTAATGCAGTGAGCATGTCTAAAGCCACGTAATTTTGTAGGGCAGCTTTTCTCAATATACTTCCTCATTTAAGAGGTTCAAAGAATCATGTGTTGCATTCAACACATGAGCAGTGTGAAAGCTAAAGCAGTTATCTCAGCCTCATGACTACAGAAACAACTTGAGGAGAAAAAAATAGCTAATAGGTAGTACTGGCAAAGGGCACACTTTACCTGGTGTTGCGCCTTGCTTCCTAATTGACTGGCAGGTTCGTAAGAGTTTTCTGAACTAGGAAGGTAGATAAGGCCACCCCCAGGTACAATGGCCAGTCCAATTTCTGGGCAAGTAAGGCCACCCATGTGAGCCGCACACCTAGAGCGCCCCAGTGGGAACTGCAGCCCACATGTTATTCCACACTTCCCAGTAATGCTTAAGGGTAGTTTCTGACGCAGACCTAATGGAGTCCAGCCCACTTGGGATTTTCCTTTAAGGTTCTCAATACAAAGGGGGTCTGGTCCAGCCTACTCCATGGTCTCAACTGTGAGCCACTTAGCCAGGTCTTCTGTCACAAGCCTGCAACAAATGGTCAGGCTGGGCAAGTATCATTAGGAGAGCACTGTAAATGTCTATTGTCAGCGTCCCATATAAAGGCAAACTGATCTTGACTCTCCAGAGCAATATCGATGGAGAAAAAGGCATTTGCTAGATCAGCTACAAAGTGGTGAGTTCCCAACTCATTAGTTAATTGGTCCATGGAGTCTATTACAGAGGGGTATTGCTGCAGGTATTGGGGAAATGACTTTATTCAGCTCCTGGTAATTTGCTGTCATTCTCCATGTGCCATCTGGCTTCCACAATGTTAACAAGGGAGAGTGGGAAGGACTATGGGTGGCCCTAATTTCTTCATCTTTTCCAACTCTCCTATGGTTGCCGTAATCCCCTGATGGCCCCTGGGCAGCTGGTACTAGTTCACCACTGTCACACATTGAGGGGACTACAATTGAGTGTGGGGTGGGGGTGCTCAGCATACTCTTGTAGAATGGCTTTTATCACTTGCACTCTCAGGTGGAACTCTCCTGCAGTGGTTTGCAGCCACAATCCTTGGAGCACATCAATGTCCAGGATATACAATGTCCCCCCTCAGGAATAGGGGGGCACAAACAAAATATATTCACAGGGGGAGGCAATTGCCCAATACTCAGAGAAAGCTGCATGGCCTTTACCTTTATACTGCACCCCTGTAAATAACAATAGAGGCCTCAGGTCCTGGAAACTTGTCAGGGTTTCCATACAGGATAGTGCATTCTGCCCCTGTGTCTACTAGAGCCAGGACCCACTGGACATCTGTAGGGGGCCAGGCGATAACCAATTCCACATGTGGCCTCCGGTCTCCCCGCATCCCCTGTAGATGGGTTCCTTGGCCCTCTCTCTATTCAAAGTTCCAAAGGATATCTCTTTCTTCTCAGGAGGCTGACACAGTCATATGGTCTTCCATCTAGACAAAACAGGACTCTTGGGTTGTATCCCCAGGTTTTCCCTTTGCCTCCTTCTTCTGGGGACACGGGAAGCATTGGTCAGCTTGCAACTGTTTCCACAGTTCTAATAGGTAAGCGTTCATTTTCCTATCAATGTTATTTCAATCTACTCCAGCCCCCAAAAAACCTACCCACATCTGGGCCCTGGTCACCCGCGTGGGGTTGCTCTTTGCCTGCAGAACAGAGGGTATTCAAGATACCACCTGAATTCCTTTCTGATACCACCAGCTCTCCACCTCTCCCAGACTTGCCACCATCATGGCGATGTCATTAATATGGTGCCTGACATATGAGGCCAAGATTGCCATGAGGGATCCAAAAGAAGCAGAGGGACATGCTGCAGCACCAGATCCATCATTCCTGCTGTAAAGCATTCATCATCAGAGCCCTGAGTATTGGGATTAAATATGGCCTGGTGCATGCCCAAACCCCATAGGATTTGCACTAAGTCCACATAGGACTGCCATTTGCTCAATATCTGGTATCTCTCCTGCATCTGGCCAGTCTGTGCAAATAGCCTCCATGACCCATTCTAACAGCGAATGAGAGCCCTGTTCCCTTCCATGCTGCCAGCTATTTTGCAGCCACTGGTGCAGGGAGGAGTGAGTTGTGATGGAAGCCAACTTTTCTTATTATCAGTGCACATGATGCTATCTACCCCTAAATCCCAAAGGCAGAGGACCCACGCTGCCAAGGGTTCCCTTGGCCACTGTCGAAACTGTTTCACCAGATCTAGTAGCTCAGCCTGTGTATAGGGATGGTAAGTTGTGTGCTCAACCATTTGGGCGGGGCCAGCCAAATTCCACCCAGGCACCACAGGCTGCTGTGATTTCGTCTTCTGTATCACTACTGAGTGTGCCCTCAGGGAACACAGTTCCTCTTCCCCCTCCTCCGAATTGTCCACTATGATTGGGGAGGGGGACCACTGTAATTCTGCTGTCCTGAGGTCTTCCTCCAGGGCATGGACCTGAGCCTCCAAGACTTGTGCTCCCTTTTGGATCTCTGGTAACCTTGCTGCATCGTGAAGCTCAGTCTCCTCTCCCTCACAGAATTCTCATAACTGTGCTGCATCGTGAAGTGCAGTCTCCATCACGGCTCCCAAAGATGTAAGAAACACCCAGCCCATAGCCCCCTTGGCTGCCTGGGCACTTGGCTTCTCCAGGGTCTCCCCTACCACCCACAGGGCCTACTATACTGGGTCAGGTGTGCCACTAACATTGGGCCAGTCTTAGGGGTGAGCCCAAGCCACTAGAAGCCCTGACACCGAATATCACATACTGGCCCCTCTAATCCTTTCTCTGGGGAGGTTCTAATGGCTCCGTAGAGTACTGTGATGAATCCTGCCGACAGTGCCAATTGTCCTGCAAGTGTTTGAAGCCAGGCAGGTTCATGCAGGATTCAGGAAGACAGAAGAATCTATGTGGAGCCGTCATGATGTCTGACATGCCTTTATTCTAGGGCAGGGGGCAGGCAGTGATCCACATGTATCAGAAACCTTGAGTTGCGCCAGGGAAAGTCCCAACTCCCTTATATGCTAAGTGCACACAAAGCCAGCAAGGTGTTAATACTGACCTAGTTATATAACAGAGTTTCATTCTATGCATGCAGGCTTCTGCTCAAGGTTATATGAACACTGCTAAGTTATATTTGCTTGGATACCTGGGTAAGAAAGCCTGGCTGACTCCATTGTCCCTATAGAGTCCCACAATGTTAATTTATTATTATGCTATTATAATGAAGCAGGGGTCTTGGAGCATCTTCTGTGCAGGTGCCTTCATGATTCCCCATGATTCAGTGCTTTTCCAGAAAGCAGAGCAGGGTCTCTGTCCTGTATCGATGTCCTTTGTCTTAGCCCTGGGGCACCTCCAGACTTTTTTCCTTCCTGACCATCTCCTGCCTCCCAAACATAGATCAACAATGAGAAAATTCTTACCACTTCTAGAGTACCAAACATTCTCTGATTACTTTAAATATATTTTTAGTATATTATCAAAATGAATTGCACAAATTTAAAATGATAATTGAAATGTAGATTTGAAAGCTTTGAGCAAGTGGAAGTGGAATAATCTATATGAAGGAATCATAGATGACCAACAGGTTTCTGGGTTAGATGCCTGCATGGTATGAATCAGCCTTAACTATTTAAGAAAAACAGCACTTGGTGGGGGGTAAAGGTCAAGGTTTTGTGATGCTGCATTTGTGTGTGGATTTCTGTTAGGCAGGTAGGTACTGGGTTTTTCAAGCATAGGAGCAAAATATTGTTGGAAGATAGAATTATGACTGCCATCAACACATAGGTAGTCATGGGAGTCAATGTCACACCCACAAGATTATGAGGAATGAAGATGGAAGAATGCCACAGGTAGAACCCTATAGATTACTCTGCTTAAAGTCAGGCAGAGAAAGAGGAAGGAGCAGATATTATTGCAAAATCGAGTCAGAGAAACAGGAGAACCAAAAGAGCTTAGTTTAGGTAAGCTAAGAAAGAATAAACTTAGGGAGAAGGGAGAAATCTGTGTATCAGGGGTCAACAATGTTGAAGACTGGAAGAAGATACTGTGTTTGGTTATAAAGGGATCACTGGTGACTTTCACACAGCAAATTCAGTGGAATGTTGAGAATGGAAAGTCAGTTGCAGTGGGGAATAAGAAAGTTCAACAAGTCTGTGTGTGTGGAAAAGTGTTGCTTCTGGGAAAACTTACTTGAAAATCAAGAAGAGTAAGGTGCAGGGAAGTTTTACTTCTCATGATTATAGAGACTGCCATGATTTTTGGGAGTAATAATGAAGAGGTAGAAATGTTCTCTGCACTGGGCCTTGGAATTTATGAAATTGAAGCTGGGGGCTGAGGATGGGGGAAACCACATGAAAGCTTAGATAGCAAAGCTGATTATAAATAATTCCATACACTGCCCCACCAAATCCCAAAATATTTCAGTCTGTTCTAAGAGCTCCAATACCCAAACCACAAAATAGCCCAGGGATGTCATGGCAATCTGAGGCCATATACAAATGAGATTAGCCTATGTGCCACTCTATTCCTGCTTCTATTTATTGACCCCAAGTCTCTCTACAGTAACATTAAATCCCTCTAATACCAGCGAAGTAGGTTCCAGCTGGGAATGGTTAGATGTTTTAGTGATAGCCTTAGGCTGAGATAGATGGTAATATCTATTGAAATGAGATTCACTATCACAGGAAATTCCAATGGCCAAGCTTCCATGGGCCCCACGTTTTCAAGCTGGAACTAGTATGTGATAACTATGTGAACAAATTAGGCACATCACCCAGGTAATGTATAGATAGTCAAGATCATATTGGTCATTTTCTAACCTGAACCTCCACCTTTAGGCATGCTGCTTGGTAAGGCCCTGTGGTGAATAACAGTTCATTTTCTACTGATCTGCTATTAATACAATTTCTGTTGCCTTTTGAGCCTTTAGCCCCACGTGTGTAATTCCTCCAAGAAATTCAGTATGTTATCTGAAAGGTCTCTCAATGCCACTGCATCAATGCAAACCAGACTACACTGAGATGAACAAAGGGAATTTAAGTTTCATAAGTTGGTTTTAAAAATGCATTTACTTTGACTGCACTGAAAGAATCTAAAAAAAGATGAAAAGCATCTTTAGCATGCCAAAAACATCTGGTTTCATATTTTCAGGCCAAGAGGAAATTGCATGAAGGCTAAAATCTTATGTTTTGATTTATATTATTATTGGAGGGCTGAGAAGCTGCCAGTCACCAAGTAAAATTTTATGATGATAAATAAATAAGGAAAACAATCTGACAAAACATGTTATGCAAGAAAGCTGCATTTCAAGTTTAATTAACTGATAACAATGTTTATGATGGAAGAATTGTGCCACCAGTTATACAGTTAGTAAATGGATGCTCTCAATGAGAAGATAAGCCTGTAAAACCATACAAAGGACTCTTCTTCAACATAGTATTTCCGCCTACCCAAGCAAAGTTTTGCTTCATGCGGTAAACCATGCATCAATTAGACTCATTCTGAACACATGTATGACTTGGTCTCTTACAGATACACTTTAGATTGAACAATAGTAGGAGCAATGCGTTCCTAATAAGCTGAGTGATGGTGTCTTCTGCAAGTGACAGGCACTAGCTCAGCAGAAATAAAGTAGTTAGGGAAGAAAGAAGGAAAAAAAAAACAGCAAGAAAATAAATTTTTTTCTTTTTTTTTTGTACTAGCTTTTCCTTCTTCCAAAACGTCAGATGAAGTTCTAACAAACTGTTACTGTAAGAAGGCTCTTACAGAGAGAGCTCATGGTTTTCCTTAATTGTATGTGGAGGAATGCAGTCTCTGCTGCCCTGAATCTTGCATGTAAAAGCATGGAACATTCAGCTGTTGCATTTCAAAGAATTAGGATCACAGCCATTGTTCGTTCTCAGATAAACTGTTCACTTTCAATTTACCATTGAGACTATCCTATGCCATATTTTAGCATTTATTATATTTATAGAGGGGAACTTTTCTTAGAAGATCTTGTGAGTTGGTTTTCTCAAACTGCTGAAAGAGACAAACCTAGGCTGATATGTTCAAGATTTTTATGTCCAATCTTCCTTAGTTGTGGAATTCTGGTCTATATTACCAAACACAGGAAATACTGAACTCCCTTGACTCCTGGCCCATTAACCATTCTGCTCACACCTCAAAAGCATTCTTTCAATGGCAATAACTGTCACTATGCTTTTGGTCTTTCTGACAGTGATCACCACACACAAATAAGATCAGTTAGCATAGTAAGCAAATATTCCAAATATTAGGTAGTTTCCCGGTGGGTGCCAAATGAAATTGAAAATGCATACATATCTGATATTAAGAGGAATAGTACTCAATCAAATGCTTTTGTTGCTAAAACTCAATATTCTGTAGTCAGACAAAATGCCTGTAGAATGCAGAGCAGTTGTGGAAAATTCCTGGATCTTTAAGCTTACATACAGTTGCCATCAAAAACATTCTGAAGAACATTTATTTGTTCAAGGGGAAGTACCAGCATTTGGAGTTCTGTTTTGCTAGAATCCATTCAAACTTGTGCATGTCAATTTCCTGTATGATTTTTCTTTTTCTTCTCCAGTTGCATTCTCTCATGAGTTAATGTAATGCTCTTTCTCGCTGAGTTTTAAAATTATTAACAATTAATTCAACTGTTTGGTCAGCTAACTTTTGTTCCACCTTTTTTAGGGGTATGTGGTAATTGTCACCTATTTCATTAATGAAACACATTTTCCACATGAGGGAAGCTGTGTTTAATCATATCATATCTGCCTGCATACATATATGTGTGAGTAAAAGTTAACATCCTGTCTCCAAAACTGTTGGGAATTACTACTGGCATGTTTTGACTCATTATATTGAATCTTAATCTTCTGATGAAAAAAAATTAGTTTCATCAGCTGGTGAATGCTCAGGTTAATGAGTCAAAATATCCTGATCGAGCTGCTCAACAGCCAGAAATGGGACTTGAGTGCTTTGCCTGACACAACTGTCTCTCAGTGCTGTCCATCATATGATTTATCCAGTGTATCCATTTACTACAATGTAGCAACCACAATATGATACAAGAAATGGATGGCAGATCATGAGCTCTATCATCTCCCAGGAAGATGAGTTGCAGTTTTATTATTTTTTTCTATTTCAGTAAATGTAGGTAACATAAAATTTACCTTTTTAGCCATTTTAAGTGCACAGTTCAGTGGCATTAAGAACACTGTTGTGTAATCATGATCACTCTCCATCTCCAGTATGGTTTTATTTTTCTAAATTGAAATTCTGTCCTACAAATAACTCTCCATCTTTCCCAGTCCACAGCCTTTGGCAAATACTTTCTGCTTTATATGACTTTGACTATTATTCCAAGTACTGTGCTTTATATAAATGGACTCATGCAGTATGCATCCTTTTGTGACTGGTTTGTTTCTCTTAACATAGTATTTTCAAAGTTCACCCATGCTGTGGCATGTGTCAGAATTTCCTTTTAAAAACTGAATAATTTTATTTTTAAGTGCTTTGTGAATTCTGAAGCCCTTGCACAAATGTGAGGGCTGTTCCTTTTTTTATTGTTATTTTATTACAGTTGTCCCAGATTTTCCTCCATGCCATCCTCTGCCCGGCCCAACCCCAGCTCCCACGGTCCATCCTCATACCATTGTTCATGTCCATGGGTCATTCATATAGGTTCCTTGACTAGTTTCTATCCTTTCTTTCTACCATTATCCCCTCCCTTATCCACTCTGACCACTGTCAGCCTATTTCATGTTTTCATGCCTCTGGATCTATTTTGATTGTTAGTGTATTTTGTTCATTAGATTTCTCTTGTAAGTGAGATCATATGGTATTTGTCTTTCACCAACTGGCTTATTTTGCTTAGTATAATAATTTCAAGTTCCAAAAATGCTGTCACGAAAGTTCCTTCTTTCTTTCTGTTGCCTAGTATGTCATTGTGTGAATGTAGGACAGTTTTCTGAGCCACCCATCTACTGATGGGCACTTAGGCTGTTTGCAAATTTTGCTATAAGCATAGGGATACATAAATCCTTTTGAATTGATGTTTTGGGATTCTTGGGGTATATGTTCCCAGTAGTGGAATAGCTGGATCAAAAGGCAGTTCTATTTTTACTTTTTGGAGGAAATCCCATACTGTTTTCCACAGTGGCTGCATCAGCCTGCATTCTCACCAACAGCGGACTAGGGTTCCCTTTCCCCACTTCCTTGCTGGTACTTCTTGTTTATTGATTTGTTAATGATGGCCATTCTGAAAAGTATGAAGTGATAGCTCATTGTGGTTTTAAGTTGCATCTCTCTGATGGATAGTGATGGTGAACAGTTTTTCTTGTGTCTGTGGGCCCTCTGAATGTCCTCCTTGGAGAAGAGTCTATTCAGGTATTTTGCTCTCTTTCAATTGGATTGGTTGTCTTCCTTGTGTGGAGTCATATGAATTCTTTATATACAGGTACAGGGCCTGGCAGAAGTAACTTCTGCAGGGTCTGGCCTGCCTTAGTGTGGTTGGTAGGGTAATAATATGGGTGTAATACTTTATACTTTTAATTTGAATATTTCATGTAAAATGTCATATGGTGTGTTGAGTGTGATATTGTTATGATGCAGAATTACATGCTTATGATTTTGTAATAAAAGATTTTGTAATAAAAAGGGGCATTATTTGTGCCAGACCCTGTACTTTGGAAATTAAAACCTTGTCCAACATATCCTTGGAAAACATATTCTCCAATACATTGATCCCTTTTTCATCTTGATGATGGTTTCTTCAGCTGTGCACAGCTTTTTAATTTGATGTAGTCTCATTTCTTTATATTTTCCTCTATTTGCCTTGCCCTAGGAGATATATCAGCAAACATATTGCTACATAGGATATCCAAAATGTTACCTATGTTTTACAAAATTTTGCCTATGTTTTCCAGTAGTACTTTTATGGTATCCTGACATATGTAGGTCTTTTATCCATTTTGAGTTTATTCTTGTGTATGGTGTAAGCTGGTGGTTTAATTTCATTTTTTTGCATGTATCAGTCCAGGTCTCCCAACAGCATTTATTGAAGAGATTACTTTTACTACATTGCATGCTCGTGCCCTGTTTGTCAAATATTATTTGACCATAGAGTCATGGAATTTTTTTCTGGGTTCTCTATTGTGTTCCAGTGACCTATGTGTCTATTATTTTTTTTAATTGCATAAAGTAAGGAAGAGAAAATTTTTATGTACTTTTTCATTTTATATTTCTTTTTCTTATTAATTTATTTTTTTTGTTCAAATAATTTGTCTCTGCTTTCCCACCACCACTTTCCCCTGCCCCCATCTCCATCTACCTCCCTCAATCCTTCCCCACTTTGACTTTGTCCATGAGTCCTTAATATATGTTCCTTGACTTGACCCATCTTTTCCTTTTCCCTGCCCACACCTCCCTCCTTCCCTCTTTTATTTTTTAATTTTTTTATTTATATGTTTTCTTTTTTAAAAATTTATTTACTTTTTAAATACATTTGTCTCTGCCTCCCCCCCACCACTTTCCCTTGCCCCCTCCCTTCTTCCCTCCCTCAGCTCTTCCCCTTTGGTTTTGTCCATGAGTCCTTGCTATATGTTGCCTGACTTTCCCCTTCCCTTCCCTTTCTCTGCCCTCCCTTCCTTCTTGTCTCTGTTGATTTCTTTTCCTTTCAGTGTTGCTGGTCTTATTTTCCTTGCATCTTTGTACTGTTGGTTAGGTTCCTCTTATAGGTGAGATCATATGATAATTGTCTTTCACCCCCTGGCTTATTTTGCTTAGCATGATGCTCTCCAGTTCCATCCATGCTGTCGCGAAGTTTAGTAGTTCTTTTTTTCTTTCTGCTGCGTAGTATTCCATTGTGTATATGTACCATAATTTTTTGATCCAATCATCTACTGATGGGCATTTAGGTTGCTTCCAACACTTGGCTATTGTAAATTATGCTGCTATGAACATTGGATTCACTCCTTCCCTCTTGACTCTGTTGGTCTCTTTTTTCTCTCAGTGTTCCTGGGTATATTTTCCTTGCATCTTTGTTTTGTTAGTTAGTTTCCAGTTATAGGTGAGATCATATGATATTTGTCTTTTGTCCTCTGGATTGTTTTGCTTAGCATAATGCTCTCTAGTTTCATCCATGCTGTCACAAAGAGTAGTAGTTCTTTTTTTCTTTCAGCTGTGTAGTATTCCACTGTGTAGATGTACCATGATTTTTTGATCCAATCATCTACTGATGGGCATTTAGGTTTCTTCCAGCCCTTGGCTATTGTAAATTGTGCTGCTATGAACATTGGGGTGCATAGGTTCTTTTGAATTGGTGTTGTGGGATTCTTAGGGTATAGTTCCAGCAGAGGAATCACTGGATCAAAAGGTAGTTCCATTTTCAGGTTTTTGAGGAAATTTCACGTTGTATTCCACAGTGGCTGCACCAGTCTGCATTCCCATCAAGAGTGTATTAGGGTTCACTTTACTTCACAGCCTTGCCAGCACCTGTTGTTCGTTGATCTGTTTATCATGGCCATTCTGACCGGTGTGAGGTTGTATCTCATGGTGGTTTTGATCTGCATTTCTCTGATGGCTAGTGATGCCGAGCAGCCTTTCAAATGTCTCTGGGCCCTCTATATCTTTTCCTTTGGAAAGCATCTGCCCAGGTCCTTTGCCTATTTTTTGATTGGATCATTTGTCTTCTTGGAGTGGAGTCGAGTGAGTTCTTTGTATATCTTGGAGATTAAACCTCTATCTGATGTATCGCTGGCAAATATATTTTCCCATAGAGTTGGCTCTCTTTTCATTTTGCTGATGTTCTCTTTACCTGTCCAGAAGCTTCTTATTTTGATGAGATTGCACTTGTTTATTCTTTCCTCTATGTCCCTTCCTTTAGGGGATATATCAAGGAAAAATTGCTGCATGGGATATCTGAGAGTTCCCTGCAAATGTTCTCTAGAACTTTTATCGTGTTGCGACTTATATTTAAGTCTTTTTATCCATCTTGAGTTTATTTTTGTGTATGGTGTCAGCTGATGATCCAATTTCAATTTTTTGCATGTAGCTGTCCAGCTCTACCAACACCATTTGTTGAAGAGGCTATTATTACTCCATTTTATTCTTCTCTTCCCCCTGTCAAATATTAGTTGCCCATATAGACCTGGGCTTATTGCTGGGCTTTCTATTCTGTTCCACTGGTCTATGGGTATGTTCTTGTTCCAGTACCAGATTTTTTGAGTATAGTGGCTTTGTAGTAGAGTTTGATGTCCGGTATTATGATCCCTTTTACTTTGTTTTTCTTTCTCAAAACTGCTGCGAGTATTCGTTTATGGTTCCATATAAATGTTTGAAATGTCTGTTCTATTTCTGTGAAATACATCATTGATATCTTAATAAGGATTGCGTTGAATCTATAAATTGCTTTGGGTAGTATGAACATTTTGATGATATAGATTCTTCCATTCCATGAACATGGTATATGCTTCCATTTATTTGCGTCTTCCTTAATTTCTTTCTTCACCATTGTGTAGTTTTCTGTGTACAGATCTTTTATCTCCTTGGTTAAATTTATTCCTAGGTACTTTATTTTTCTTGTTGCTAAATCTAATAGTACTTTTTTTCTGATTTTTTCTTCTCCTATTTCATTGCTAGTGTACAAAAATGCCTTTGATTTCTGAATATTGACTTTGTATCCTGCTGTTTAGCCAAATTTACTTATTAGGTTGAGTAGTTTTTGGTGGAGTCTACAGGGTTTTCTATGTAAACTATCATTTCATCTTCAAACAATGATAGTTTTACCTCCTCCTCTCTTATTTGGATGCCTTTTATTTCTTTGTCTTTTCTGATGCTGTGTCTAGGACTTCCAACAGTATATTGAGTATAAGTGCTGAAAGCAGACATCCTTGTATTGTTCCCGATCTTAGTGGGATAACTAGTTTTTGCCCCTTGAGTATGATGTTGGGTGTGGGATTTTCATATATGGCCTTTATTACTTTGAGATATGCCCTCTTTAATCCCATTTGCTGAGTGTTTTGATTATAAATGGGTGTTGTGCCTTATTGAATACTATTTCTGCATCTATCAAGATGATCATGTGGTTTTTGTCTTTCCCTTTGTTAATGTGATGTATTACATTTATTGATTTGAGTGTATTGAGCCATCCTTGCATCCCTGGGATGGATCTCACCTGATCATGGTGTATGATCTTTCTAATGTATTGCTGGATGCGATTTGATAATGCTTTGTTGAGGATTTTAACGACTATGTTCATCAGTAATATTGGCCTGTAGTTTTCTTTCTTTGTAGGGTCTTTATCTGGTTGTGGGATTAGGGAGATACCGGCCTCATAAAAAGAGTCTGGGATTCTTCCCTCATCTTGGATTTTTTGGAATAGTCTGTGAAGGACAGGGGTTAGCTCTTCCTTAAATGTTTTGTAAAATTCTGCTGTGAAACCGTCTGTCCCAGGGCTTTTGGGTGCCAGGAGTTTCTTGATTACTGCTTCAATACTCCCAGCTGTTATCAGTCTGTTCAGGCTTTCTGCTTCTTCCTCATTCAGTGTTGGAACATTATACTTTTCTAGAAATTTGTCCATTTCATCAAGGTTTTCCAATTTCTTGGCATATAATTGTTCATAATAGTTTCTGATAATCCTTTGTATTTCTGTGGTAGCAGTTGTTATTTCTCCTCTTTCATTCCTGATATTATTTGTGTCCTCTCCCTTTTTGTCTTGATGAGTCTGCTTAAAGGCTGACTGTCAATTTTATTTATCTTTTCAAAGAACCAGCTTCTGGATTGGTCGATCCTTTGAATTGTTCTTTTCGTCTCTATATCATTCAGTTCTGCTCTAATCTTGACTATTTCCTTCCTTCTACTTGCTCTGGGATTTATTTGTTGTTGTTTCTCCAGTTCTTGAAGTTGTAGCGTTAGGTTTTATTTGAAATGTTTCTATCTTTTTTAGGTAAGCCTGTATTGCTATGAACTTCCTTCTCAGGACTGCCTTTGCTGTGTCCCATAGGTTTTGGACTGTTGTCTGTTCATTTTCATTTGTTTCTAGAAATTTTTTGATTTTTTCTCTTATCTCATTATTGACCCATTAATTGTTTAATAGTCTACTGTTCAGTTTCCATGAGTTTGCAAGTTTTTGAAGTTTCTCCTTGCAGTTCATTTCCAGTTTCAAGCCCTTGTGGTCCGAGAAAATGCTTGGTATTATTTCAATTTTCCTAAATTGTTTGAGGCTTGTTTGTATTTTATCATGTGCTCTGCCTTTGAAAAAGTTCCATGAGCTTGGAAAAGTTGTGTATTTTGCTTCTTTGGGATGTAAGATTCTATATATATCAGTTAAGTCCATTTGATTTAATGCGTCATTCAGTTCAACAATATCCTTGTTGATGTTTTGTTTGAAAGATCTGTCCAATTTTCACAGAGGGGTGTTAAAATCCCCTGCTAGCAGTGTGTTGCTGTCTATATGTTTTTTGAAGTTGTCCAAGATTTTCCTTGTATATTTGTGTGCTCCTATGTTGGGTGCATCTAAGTTTACAATGTTTATGTATTTTTGATGAATTCTTCCTTTAAGTATTATAGAGTGTCCCTCTGGGTCTCTTTTTATGGCCTTCGTTTTGAAATTTATTTTGTATGATATAAGTATTGCTACCCCTGCTTTTTTTTCTTGTCCATTTGCTTGGAATATTTTTTTTCCATCCCTTTACTTTCAATCTGTGTAGATCCTTTGTTCTGATGTGGGTCTCTTGTAGGCAGCATATGTGTGGGTCATGTTTTCTTATCCATTCAGCTATCCTGTGCCTTTTGGTTGGGGCATTTAGTCCATTTATATTGAGTTATTACTGATAGAAATTTATTCATTTTTCCCCTTTGACCTGTGGTTTTCTCTTTCTCACTCTTTTTCTTCATCTTCTTAAAGCAGTCCATTTAGCATATCTTGTAGTGCTGGTTTGGTGGAGACATATTCTTTTAATCTTCTTTTGTCTGGGAAACTCTTTATTTCAACTTCCATTTTCATTGACAGCCTTGCTGCGTAGAGCAGCCTTTGTTGTAGGCCTTTGCTTTTCATTACTTGGAGTATTTCTTGCCATTCCCTTCTGGCTTGTAGTGTTTTTGTTGAGAAGTCTGCTCCTAGCCTTATCAGGGCCCTCTTGTATGTTACTACCTGTTTCTCTCTTGCTGCCTTTAGGATTCTTTCTTTGTCTTTGATATTTGCCATTTTAATGATGATGTGTCTTGCAGTGGGCCTTATTGTGTTTCTCTTGAACAGGACCATCTGTGCTTTCTGGACCCATGAGATCTTTTCTCTCCTAAATTGGACAAATTTCCATCATTACTTTTTCAAACAGGTTCTCTATCCCTTGCTCCTCTTCTTCTCCTTCTGATATCCCAATTTTGCAGATATTATTGCGTTTCAGGTTGTCCCACATTTCCTAATTGTTTCTTCATTCTTTTTTAGTCTTTTTTTCATTTCTTGCTCTTTCTGGAAGCTTTTTTCTACCTTGTCCCCCAGCATGCTGATTCAATCTTCTGCTTCATCTAGCCTGCTTTTGATTTCTTCTACTGTGTTCTCCAATTCAGAAATCATATTTTTCATATCCTCTTGTGTCTTCTTGATAGTGTCTATGTTCTTTTCTAGGTTGACATAGTTTTCCGTAAGTTCCTCATAATTTCTCTGCAGTTTCTCATAGTTCTCTTTGAGCAGGCTGAGCTCATTGAGCTTCCTTAGAGCCATTGTTTTGAATTCAATATCTGATAGTTCCCTTGCCTCTATTTCATTTAGCTTTCTCTGTGGGGATTCCTCCTTTCCCCTAATTTGTGGGGTATTTCTTTTCCTTCCCATCATTTGTGAGTCTTTTTTTTTTCCTTCTGCTTCCATTGATCCATCTAGATTTCCTGACTTTGTGAATTAAACTACTATGGTAATAGGTAGGGGTTTTTTATTTATTTATTTTTTCTTTTCTTTCTGGGTCTGCCTCTGATAATGTCAGTTGTTGACCCTGTATGACCTTAGGCCATCTGTTTGAACCTTCCAGGAATCTACGGTTTGTGTCTGTCTCCTGCAATTGTCAATCTAGTCACTCTGCCCTCAGCTGTCAGGCTTAGGCACCACAGGGCGGGGCAGTGCCTCCTAATGGAAGGACTATCCTGTCCTTATAGGCTGCTGTCCCTGAGGGGAGTGGCCCACCTGAGCAAGATGGGGAACATGGAATGGGAAAGGAGTCAGCACCAGGATCCCCACCTGGCTATACCCTTAGTTCTCTCCCCAATGTCTCTGCCTTCAGTGTCTCCCCAAGAGTCTCTAGGCAGCTCTGTGTCCCCTTTAGCCTGGGGTCTACTACCTCTGCAGGCAGTTCTGCACTCAGCAGTGAGGTCTGCAGGCAACTCCTGCCCGGGCTGGACTGTCCTGAGGGCAGAGCTATTATTTCCTTTCCTGCTGCTATATCTTTGGGGTGTGGTCTGCCTGCACAAAATGGAGAATATGGAATGGGGAAGGAGTCAGCTCCAGGAATCCTCAGCTACTCTTCCAGTTCCTTTCCCAACGCCTCCATCTCTAGCCTCTCCTCAAGAGTCTCTAGGCAGCTCTGTGTCCAAAGGGACAGGGATCCACTCTTTCTGCCTCCTGCGCTGCACTCGGCAACCCGGCCCGCGTGCCCTAGCCCTGGGCGGAATCTATGTGTCTATTCTTATATCAGTATAAGACTGTTTTGTTTCCAGTAACCTTGTAGTATAGTTTGATATCAGGTATTGTGATCACTTCAACTTTTCTGTTCTTTCTCAAATCTGCCGAGTCTATTCAGGATCCTTTTAGGTTCCATATAAATTTTTGAAATATTTTTTCTAGGTCTGTGAAATAAGCCATTGGTATTTTAATAGGAATTACATTGAGTCTATAGATTGCTTTGGGTAGTATAGACATTTAAAGATGTTAATTCTTACAATCCATGAACATGATATATGCTTCTATTTATTTTGTATCTTCCTTTATTTCCAAGTACAGGTCTTCTATATCCTTGTTTAAATTCATTCCTACTTACTTAATTTATTTTTCTTGTTGCTATAATAAATGGGATTTTTATCCCTTATTTCTCTTTTTGATATTTGATTGTTGGTGTACAAAAATGTCATCAGCTTCTGAATATTGATTTTGTATCTAGCAATTTTTGCAAATTCACTTGTTAGGTCAAGCAAGTATTTTTTGTTGAGTCTATAGGGTTTTCTATGTATACTACCATGTCACATGCAGAAAATGACAGTTTTACTTCCTTATTTCCAATTTGGATGCCTTTTATTTTTTCTCCTCATCTGATTGCTGTGGTTAGAACTTCCAGAGCTATATTGAATAAGAGTGGTGAAAATAGACACCATTGTCTTGTTCTTAATCTTAAGGGAAAAGCTTTTAGTTTTTGCCTATTGTATATGATGTTGGTGGTAAGTTTCTCATATATGGCCTTTATTATGTTGAGGTATGCTACACCCACTTTCTTGAGTGGTTTATTCATAAATGGGTGCTTGATTTGATCTAATGCTTTTTCTGCATCTATCATTATGATCATGTGATTCTTGTCCTTCATTTTGTTTATGTGATATATTACATTGATTGATTTGCAAATATCATACCATCTTTGCCTCTCTGGAATAAATCCTACTTGAATATATATATGTAGCTGGTTCTGGATTGCCAATATTTTTTGAGGATTTTAGCATCAATATTCATCAGAGATATTGGCCTGCAATTTTCTTTCTTTGTTTTGTCTTTATCTGGTTTTGGAATTAAGGTAATATTAGCCTCATACGGAAAGTTTGGGAGTCTTCCCCTTTCTTGAATTTTTTTGGATTAATTTGAGAAAAATAGGAGTTAGTTCTTCATTGAATGTTAAAGTTTTTCTGTGAACCCATCCAATCAAGGGCTTTTGTGTGCTGGAATTTTTTTGATTACTACTTGGATTCCACTCGCTATTATCTGTTTATTCAATCTTTGTGTTTCTTCTTTATTCAGATTTGGAAGATTATATGTTTCTAGAAATTTATCCATTTCACCCAGCTTGTTCAATTTCTTGGCATATAGTTGTTCATAGTAATTCCTTACAATCCTTTGTATTTCTGTGGTATCAATTGTTACTTCTCCTCTTTCATTTCTGATTTTATTTATTTGGGTCTTCTATTTTTTTCTTGATGAACCTGGTTAAAGATATGTCAGTTTTGTTTTTCTAAAGATTCATCTCCTGGATTCATTGATTTTTTTTGAATTTCTTTTTTAATTTCTATGTCATTTACTTCTGCTCTGTTCTTGAATATTTCCTTCTGTTGCCTCATTCTGGGCTTTGTTTTTTGTTCCTCTAGTTCTTTTACATATAAGGTTAGGTTGTTTATTTGAGATTTTTCTGTTTTCTTTAGGTAGGCCTGTATTGCTATGGACTTCCTCTCCAATGATCTTTGCTGTGTCCCATAGGTTTTGTGTTGTGTACATTTTCATTTGTTTGCAGGTACTTTTTGATTTCTTCCTTGATCTCATTGCCAATCAATTCATTATTTAATTACATGTTATTCTTTGTCCATGTATTTGAATGTTTTTGAGGTTTTTTTCCTTGAGGTTGGTTTCTAGTTTTAGCCATTATGATCCAAGATCCTTGATATGATCTTAATATTCATCAATTTGTTGAAGCTTGTTTTGTGTACTACCATGTGTTCTATTTTTGAAAATCATCCATGTGCATTTGAAATAATGTATATTTTCTTCTTTGGTGTAAACTGCTCTGTAAGTATCAATTAAGTCTATTTGATCTAGAGTGTCATTAAATGCCACAATATCCTTATTGATTTTTTGTTTGGAAGATTTATCCATTGTTGACAGTGGGGTGTTTAAAAATCCCCTATGATGGCTATATTGCTGTTGATCTCCTTCTTAAAGTCCTCCAAGATTTTCCTTATATATTTAGATGCTCCTATGTTGGGTGCATATATGTTTACAAGGTTTATATCTTTTTATTGGACAGCTCCCTTTAGTGTTATGTAGTAACATTCTTTGTCTCTTAGTATGGCCTTTGTTTGAAGTCTATTTTGTCTGATATAAGTATTCCTACCCCAGCTGTTTTTTTTTTTTTTTTTTTCATGTCAATTTGCTTGGGATATTTTTTCCATTCTTTTACTTGCAGCCTGTGCAGATATTTGGTTCTGAGGTGGATCTCTTGTAGACAGCATATATGCAGGTCATATTTTTTAATCCAATCAGCTACCTTATGTCTTTTGATTGGAGTACTTGTTCCATTTTTATTTAAGGTTATTATTGATTGATATTTTTCACTGTTGTTTTATCCTCTTACTTTCCCTTTTTCTTCATCTCCTAAAAGCAATCTCTTTAGCACTTCTTGCAATGCTGGTTTGGTGGAGATGTACTCTTTTAGCCTTTCTTTTTTTTTGGTCTGGGAATCTCTTTATTTCACCTTCCATTTTAAATGAGAGCTGGATAGAGTAGTCATTCCATTTCATGCCATTCCCCTTGGCTTGTAGTGTTTCTGCTGAAAAATCAGATGATAGCTTTATTAGAGTTTCCTTGTATGTTACTAGCTCTTTCTACCTTGATTCATTTAAGACTCTCCCTTCGTCTTAAAATTTTGCCATTTTGTTGCTTTGACTGGATGTTTTTTCTACCTTGTCTTCCAACTCACTGATTTGATCCTCTGCTTCCTCTAGCCTGTTTTTAATTCCTTCTAGTGTATTCTTCATTTCATATATTATATTCTTTATTTCTTCATGGTTTTTTTTCATAGTCTCTATGTCTTTTTTCATGCTGATGTAGTTCCATACTAAGTTCCTTGTAGTTTTCACTGAGTTCCTTTAGCAACTTTATAACCATTACTTTGAACTCTATGTCTGATAAATTGTTTGCCTCAATTTCATTTATGCCTGTTTCTAGGGAGTCCTCCTTTTCTTTTGATTGGGGGTTGTTTTTTTACTCCCAATTTTAGGTGAATATTTTTGTTTGCTTTTGTATATTAGATTGACCTGTTTTGACTCTTTCTCTTTGTGGAGTGGCCTTTTGTGATAGGAGATCTGTAGCACTCAGTGGTGTAGTCTCCTTGAACTCCTGAGCTGGATGCTCTGGGAATGACTTATATGTAGTTTATGAGGGCTCTCTTGTTGTAATTGGGTTTTGGTTGTTGTTGACTCATTTGTTGGTGGGTTCTCCATTCTGGTTGTTCTACAGGAACTACCAGAACAGAACAAACAACCCAGCAAACAAAACCTACACCTGTAAAAGTACCTCCCAACCACTACCACAATATCAACAACAAATAAAGCTTACATTAATAAGGTGGGTCAAGGGAATAAGGATATTATAAAAGAAGAAGAGAATATGAGAAAATCATTTTTCTAATGGAAAGAAAAATGATTTTGAGAAGGTGGATGGAGGAGAAATAATGAGAGTATGGAACAGAAACAAGATGAAGAACAGGAGAAAATAAAATTTACAATGCAAATAAAATAGATAAGGAATAGAGGAAAATGGAGTAAGAAAAAGAGGAAAAATAAGAATCAAACTGAAGAAACACAATGACCATAACAACATCCATAACAAATGAGAAAATATTAATGAAGATAGAAAGGGAGTAATATTATAAGAAAGGAAAAAGGAATAAAAAAGAAAAAAAGACTGAGATGTCTAAAGGGAATAAAAATAATTTTGAGAGGATAGAGGGAGGAGAAATAATAAATGTTATTATTATAAACCAGTCTACAAAAGGGAGAAAATAAAGTTAAAAATGAAAATAAGATGTTAGAAGGAAGGTGAAATGGAGTAGGACATAGAAGCAGTAAAACATGATATTTAAAATAAAAATATAGTGAACAACTTGGAATAAAATTGAAGAAATGCAACAAAACCACAATATCAATGACAACTGAGCAAATATTAATAAAGATAGAAAGAGAATAAGAGTATTATAAGAAGGGAAAAAGAATGCGAGATGACTAATGGAAAGAAGGATGGTTTTGAGAGTATGAAAAGAGAAAAAGTAGTAAGAGTGAGGAATAGAAACAAACCATGGAAAGGGAAAAATAAGATTTAAAACAAAAATAATAAAAGGAAAATGAAGGCAAAATCAAGTAAGAAAAGGGAAGATTAAAATATGAGATTTGAAATAAAACTAAAATTAAAATAATAAAAAATAAAAATAATATATAAAAATAAAATAAAAAATAGAAATGATGAAATAATAGAAACAAAGCTGAAGACAATGAAACAATGTTCAAAAGCTATGCAGGAGAAAAAAATAATACAAATAATGAATAAGAACAAGGTAGAATTTGTTCCAACAGAGCCTAGTGTTTGTTTGCCTATTGTCTTTTTCCTCTGGATCCATTTCTGATAATGTCAGATGGTGTCCTGGTATAGCTTTAGGCAGCTTGTTTGAGGCAACAAGATATCCACAGTATGTGGCTGTCTTCCTCAGTTTTGGCTGGTCCTTGCTGTTCTGCCCTGCTGGCTTTTTATCAGCTCAAGGCCCAGGGGTGATTTATCTAACGTCTGACAGCACTGCATGTACCACCTCCACCTACCTTTAAAGGGGAATTCTGGTATGATTGAAAGAGTGGGCTCCATGGTTCACTTCTTGGGGGTTCTATTCAGTCTTCACAGAGGATGGTGGGTGTGTTTCCCTCCGATGTACCACATATCTTGTTCTGTCTCAGATTATTTCCAATAATGTGTAGTTTCTGTTGACTTAGCTGTCCGTTTCTGTTTCATGTGAGGGGACAATCTGTGTAAAAGAGTTTGCTTTTTCCTGCTAGGTGCTGATAGCAGCTTTGTGTAAGAGCTGAGGCTGGTCAGGGCCCTAAATACTTCTTGCTGGGCTAATTTATCTCTCTGCCCCGCTATTTACAGTGGAATAAGGCCCAAGGGGGAACCAGCATACATTTGATAAAAGTTCACATAGGACTCCTTTGGAGATTCTCTTCCTTTTTTTTTGTGGATATGTGCCTGGCAGAGGGTTCTTGAGCCAGGCCTTACTGTTCTGCAGAGTTCACAATCCTGAAAGTGGGGATTGGGCATGCCATCCTCTTCCCAGGCACTTGTACTCTGTGATGTGAGTGACCCTGTCTGGCTGCAAAGAATCTCAGGTGCTCAGCTCTTGTCCATTAAATTCCTAGCCCAGTGCTCTCATAAAAGGCTCGGATCCAAACACTCTGTTCTGCACACAAACCCCCCACTCGCCAGCTATGCTGGATGGGACCCAGAATCCCTTCGCTGTGCAGCCTTCTATGCTTCCTGACCAGCTGGACTCAGTGGGCATGAACGATGCTTTCAATCTGGCCTCTTTGCTGGCAGGGCAGCTGTATGCATATGTGGGATCCCTGACCAGCCACTCCTCAGCTTTCCTCTTTAAAAAAGTCCCTTTGTGGCACCCACACTACAGCACCAAGACACTGCCTGGCTCCCCAAACAACCACCTCCCCAAAAGGCAAAAGTCTCTCTTGGTCAGGGCTGGCCTCAGCCTGCCAGTGTCTCCCACAGTTAGGAGATAGAATTTCTCTCTTGAACTCTCCTGGTTGGCATTAAAGCTACGGATGTGCTACCCACTGTACATGTGTAGCCTGAGTCTCCTAGGCTGAGACTCCATATATCCTCCCAAGTCTTTCCTGATTAGGGTTGGAGGTTCTGTGTGTGAGATCAAGGCCACCCGCACTCCAGGAGGGGCAGGAGCTACTAAGCTGTGTTTTCTTTCTGTTCTCTTCCCTGCTGTAGGTACGTCACACAGGGTATTTCCCTTTTAACTTATAAAATATCTTACCGGATGATGCAAAACATCCTTGGTACTCCTTGGCTTCAAAAATTCATTGTCAAGTGCTGGAAACTGCCTGAGTGGCCATCAGTAGATGAGTGGATAAAAAAACTGTGGTATATTTACACAATGGAATACTACATAGCAGAAAGAAAATAAGCCAGTTGAAAGACAAATACCATATGATCTCACTTATAAGAGAAATCTAATGAACAAAATAAACTAATAAGCCAAATAGAACTAGAGACTTGGGGATGTGAAACAGAATAACAGCAGCCAGAGGATATGGGGAAAGAGGATAACTGTGGAAAGAAGGAGAAGGTCATGCAGAAGCTTCTTATTTTTATGAGGTCCCACTTGTTTATTCTTTCCTTTATGTCCCTTGCTTTAGGAGACATCAGTGAAAAAATTGCTGCGTGGGATGCACCCCAATGTTCATAGCAGCACAATTTACAATAGCCAAGTCTTGGAAGCAACCTAAATGCCTATCAGTAGATGATTGGATCAAAAAATTATGGTACATATACACAATGGAATACTACGCAGCAGAAAGAAAAAAAGAAATACTAAACTTTGCGACAGCATGGATGGAACTGGAGAGCATCATGCTAAGTGAAATAAGCCGGGGGGCGAAAGACAAATACCATATGATCTCACCTATAAGCGGAACCTAACCAACAATGCAAAGAAGCAAGGAAAATATGACCAGCAACACTGAAAGGAAAAGAAATCAACAGAGACAAGAGGGAAGGGGGGGGCAGGGAAAGGGAAGGGAAGGGGAAAGTCAAGGGACATATAGCAAGGACTCATGGACAAAACCAAAGGGGAAGAGCTGAGGGAGGGAAGGTGGGAGGGGGCAAGGGAAAGAGGTGGGGGGGAGGCAGAGACAAATGTATTTTAAAAGTAAATAAATTTAAAAAAAAAAGAAGGAGAAGGTACTATTCAAAGAACATGTATAAATGACCTATGAACATAGACAATAGTTCATGGGGATTGACTATGGGTTTGGGAGTTGGGCTGAGAAGAGAAGGGCATGAGGGAAAAATTGGGACAACTGTAATAAAATAACAATAAAAAATTCATATTAGTTATGATTCTGTTGAGTGTTCTGGTCGCTTTTTGAAAGATCAGCTGAAAATCTGTGCTGCATTTATAGCAAGTGGACTCAGCTTCCACCTACTCAGCTGCCATCTTCTCCTCCCTGAATATTATACTTTTGCAGGTATCAATCACATTTTATCTTTTCATCTACTGATAGTCACTTGGGTTGCTCCTAACTTTTGGGTATTGTGAATAATGTTGCTGTGAATATCAGTGTACAAATACCTGTTGAATTCCCTGCCCTTAATTCTTTTGAGCTGAATTATAATCTAGTTTTATTTTTTAAAAAACTACTGTATACTTTTATCTTTAAAGCAATGGTAGATAGCAGACTTGATGACCATCTGAAGGTGTTTACAGAATGCATGGCCTCCAATGTTCCTGTGATTAAATAGCACGTGTAGAGAGAGTGTAGACTGTGTATCAAAACCACAGTGTATGATGGCTCTTTAATATTCATAATCAGAAAATTTGGTGAAAAAAATTGGAAACTATGATTTTTCAAGGAAAATTAAAAGAAAAATATCTTCAGAAAAATATAAGCTACAGTTTAAAACATTACATTTTTAAAATAATTAATTAATTATTTTTTTCAAATACATTTGTCTCTGCCTTCCCCCCACCACTTTCCCTTGTCCCCTCGAACCTCTCCCTCCCTCAATCCTTCCCCTTTGGTTTTGTCCATGAGTCCTTGCTATATGTTCCTTGACTTTCCCCTTCCCTTCCTTTTCCCCCTCCTACCCCTCCCTCATTCCCTCTTGTCTCTGTTGATTTCTTTTCCTTTCAGTGTTGCTGGTCTTATTTTCCTTGCATCTTTGTATTGTTGGTTAGGTTCCGCTTATAGGTGAAATCATATGGTATTTGTGTTTTGCCCCCTGGCTTATTTCACTTAGCATAATGCTCTCTAGTTCCATCCATGCTGTCACGAAGTGTAGTAGTTCTTTTTTTCTTTCTGCTGTGTAGTATTCCATTGCATAAATGTACCATAGTTTTTTGATCCAATCATCTACTGATGGGCATTTAGGTTGTTTTCAACACTTGGATATTGTGAATTGTGCTACTATGAACATTGGGGTGCATAGGTTCTTTTGAATTGGTGTTTTGGGATTCTTAGGGTATAGTTCCAGCAGGGGAATCACTGAATCAAAAGGTAGTTCCATTTTCAGCTTTTTAAGGAAATTCCACACTGCTTTCCACAATGGTTGCACCAGTCTGCATTCCCACCAACAGTGTACTAGTGTTCCCTTTTCTCCACAGCCTCGCCAGCATCTGCTGTTTGTTGATCTGTTTATGATGGCCATTCTGACTGATGTGAGGTGGTATCTCATGGTGGTTTTGATCTGCATTTCTCTGATGGATAGTGATGCTGAGCATCCTTTCAAATGTCTCTGAGCCCTCTGTATCTCTTCCTTGGAAAAGCGTCTGCCCAGGTCCTTTGCCTATTTTTTGATTGGATCATTTGTCTTCTTGGAGTGGAGTCGAGTGAGTTCTTTATATATCTTGCAGATCAGACCTCTGTCTGATGTATCATTAGCAAATATATTTTCCCATAGAGTTGGCTCCCTTTTCATTTTGCTGATGTTTTCTTTAGCCGTCCAGAAGCTTCTTATTTTGATGAAATTTCGTTTTATTATTTCCTTTATGTCCCTCACTTTAGGAGACATATTGGTGAAAAAATTGCTGCCTGGGATATCTGAGAGTTTCCTGCCAATGTTCTCCTCTAGGACTTTGATGGTGTTGCGACTTATATTTAAGTATTTTTATCCATCTTGAGTTTATTTTTGTGTATGGTGTCAGCTGATGATCCAATTTCAATTTTTGGCATGTAACTGTCCAGCTCTCCCAATACCGTTTGTTGAAGAGGCTATTATTGCTCTATTTTATGCTTCTGTTCCCTTTGTCAAATATTAGTTGCCCATAGAGACCTGGGCTTATGTCTGAGCTTTCTATTCTGTTCCACTGGTCTATGGGTCTGTTCTTGTGCCAGTACCAGATTTTTTTGAGTATAGTGTCTTTGTAGTATAGTTTGATGTCCGGTATTGTGATCCCTCCTACTTTGTGTTTCTTTCTCAGAATTGCTGTGACTATTTGGGGTTGTTTATGGTTCCATATAAATGTTTGAAATGTCTGTTCTATTTCTGTGAAATACATCATTGGTGTCTTAATAGGGATTGCATTGAATCTATAAATTGCTTTGGGTAATATGGAAATATTGATGATATTAATTCTTCCAATCCCTGAGCATGGTATATGCTTCCATTTACTTGTGTCTTCCTTAATTTCTTTCTTCAACGTTGTATAGTTTTCTGCATGCAGGTCTTTTAAAACATTATGGTTTTTAAAAACACTTTCTAAAGAATCAGTAATTGACCATATATGTGTGTTTTAAAATGAGATACTGCAAATTATACTATTAATATAAGGGTTTTTTTTTGGTTGAAAGTTCAGTTAAAACATGACTAAACACTTTGTTCCTCCCAATATTTTATTTGCTCACTCTCATTTGTGACTGTCGCCATATTTCCCCTTTTCTCATATTTTTTTTCCAAACTGACACTTTATTTAGGTCAAATCCCCTTGCTTCAGTAGTACAAGGAGAAATCCACTCAGAAGAAAGAAGAGCTAAATAAAGACACAGAGGGCCTTTATTTACACAGCTAGGGCAGTCTCGAGAACAATCATGTAAATTGTTACTTTAAAGTAAAAAAGATATCAGCAAAGTCTTAAAAAACTTGAAATTGTGGAATACTAGGCAAATGATTGGGGGGAATGGCTGTTTATATATTTTTTTTAAATTATAAATACTAGTTCTCAAATTGTCAATGATAGCATGGCACTGGCACTGGCTAGTTTTTAAACCTGAGGAACTATAAGGAACATCATTCTCATTCCACAGCTGAACAGCCAGATATTTTGCAGTCACATAGTTGGTAACTGCAAAGCTAGAGAAAGGAGAGGGTGAAGCTTTTGAAAAGCCTACCTAAAGAACAAATTGACTGATTTTCATTCATTAGTATGTGACTAAAAATAATTTTTGCAGGTGCTTTCACATCTTGTTTTTCATGCTCCTGCCTAGTTTTGACTTTTTCTCTGCTCCTATCATTCCTTTCAAGGTGAGACACCAAGTCCACATCTACATCTGAGCCTTTCAGAATTTTAGCCATTTCACACGGATCTCTCCATAGTACATTTTCAGTTCCTTCTAACTGACCATTCATTCTTTCTCTCTCTCTTCCATTTCTATGACCCTTTGTTTTACATTATTGAATTAATATTTCACTCTAATCGTTTAAACCCTAATACTAGTCATTTTTCAGGGTATCATGGTTTGAAATTTCCTTACTTTTAGAGCTCCTAACAGTAATTTTTTAGTGGGTATTTAATGATGTAAAATAACTATTTTGAAAAGAAACCAATGAGAAAGACATTGAGAATTGTAGCTAACATTCAATCATCTAATATTATATGAGAATAATTAAAATTTATGCCAGGTTACTTAAATGTATTACTAAATTACATTTTATGAGGAGAAACTCAATTTTTACAACAAAGGTTATGAGGTCTACTTGCTCTGAAGTCCTTATGTCATTCACTTTTTCAGTAAGTATCACAGTATGTCTATCCTAATAGAACATAAATGATTTTAGAACCATTTTCAGGTCTTAAATATGATCATCATAGCAAGGCCTTTTCTAAACACCCTGCCTGAAAATAGAAGCACTAGTCCTTTGCGGACCTCTGCCCTCTCCTAACTTCATTCCCTCTCTCTCTGTCTACCAAATCTTTTCCACTTTTGCATGTTTCCCATTTTTTATTTTGTTTTTTAATATGATGTCTGTGATATGCAAAGTAAATGAAAGCAAAGATTAATTTTTCTGTTTTGTTTACAGCTGCATCACATCATGGGTTTTCCATAAATATAATTGAATGAGTGTGTGAACATCTTTTTATTCATTCCTCCTCTATATTACAAATCCATCTTCATACTAACCATCACTGATTCTTTTCTGTATAAAGTTTGGTAAACTAATTCTCTTTCTATCCCTAAAGTACCATTGAACTAGTAAAACTATCTTCCATTTAGCAACTATATTCCTTTCTAAAATATTTTTATACCAAATATATCATCTTTTTAGATGCTAATAAAACTGAGTTAGTTCTTTATTCCAGTCTTGGAGTAACACTCAGCTTGATTTTAAATGAAATTAAATGGTTCTTTTGTTTATGAGGGTTTTAAGGCCTCCTTTATCCTAAAATCACTTTTATTATGTTCTAGACTGTTTCTCAGTATTCTAGGCAGACAATCCTCTCACACGTTTTGTCTTCCATTCTTTTTCTACTCGAATATACTATTTCTATCATTTCAAATGCTTTAATCCCAGCTTTCCAACCAAACCTCAACTCTCCCTGCATTCCCACCTAGCCAAAGGCCATTTCAACTGAACTTTTGGAGTCCAAAGTTAACTGATTGTATTCCCACTAACCACAAATTATCTATGCCAGTCAGTCTTTCAAAACATACCCACCAAGAACCTATTAAGTGCTAGACACTGGCTGGGTTTGAAAATATAATAAAGAACAAAGTCCCTGAAAGTTGAACTTATAATGAAATTTCAATTCCTTATTTATGCCGTTTCATGAGGTAGTTAGGATACACCATATAAACACACTCTGTGCCATGTACCCACTGTGAAACTTAAAATAAGGAGGCTGGCTCAGGTACAGCTTGAGGCCTTTGTTTCTGTGAGCTAGAGACAGTTTTCACTTTCTTTGTGTGTATGTGTGTGTGTGTGTGTATATGTATATATCTTTATCTATCTATATATATCTGTGTATATTTAAATAATACACACTTTCCTTGTTTGTATGTAAACACAAGGTCTAGGCTATATTTGCTCATCTTTCTAGCTTCATATATTTTCATTTTGCCATTTTCTTAAGCAGAGTAGGACTCTAAGATTTGGGAAGAGACTTTATTGCTGGTCAGTCACTGTGACTGATTTCAGTATGAGGAGAAATTAATTACAAAAGTGAGAAGCTTTGTAACAAGTTTTAGGTATCACTTTTCATCTACTATTTCATTTGGAATAATATAAAGACATTTTCATAACTGTCATGTTACTATGCAGTTAGGCCATGTCAACAAGATTAAGGTACCTGGTCAACCAGAGACACTTTTAGGCTTTGAATTAAAATTTAAAACATAAAGTATGAACACACACTGAGCAAGCTACAAAATTCTTAAATATTCAGTTAGCAAAGCATAATCTATTTCTCTGAAGGTGAGACAAGGTGCTTTTCACAATGCTGAGAAGCCGTTTCAGGCCTGATCAGTGTGTGTGCATGTGGCTGTTTCTGTTTATTTGTATATCTGCACATGCACATGCTCATGCAAGCAAAACCCATTCTCTCTATTGTTGTCCATGCCAGCCATTGAGTCTGTCTCCCCACCCCCCATGTTACCTAAGTACATTCTTTGAGAAGAACAAAGTAGAAGTATCAGGAAGCTTGGAGGAAAAGGCACATGACTGTGAAGGGCATATTGAATAAACTAATATCCACAATCATTTGAATTAATAATTATAGATAAAGTTGAGCTTTTCAAGTTGCAAGAAAAAATAAGAGTTCTGAGATTTGTACCATATTTATATATTTCTTGGTTGGTTTGACCATTGTTTAATTTGTTGATACATTCTATTTTTAAAAAGTATTTAAAAATTATTTTCTTTTTTGAATTTATTTTAAAATATCACACATTTCAATTTGGTTACATAAACTTTAATCACTGGCAAAGGCCTTTAAATTTTCTGCTCTTTTTTTGATGGTGTATGAGAGTGTAACACTATCTAAACAGCCATGATGTATTATTTTAACCTCCTTTCTCTATAAGAGAAATGTCTCAACTTTGAAACTCTCAAAGATTATTTTTTTGGCAATTTCTTTTTCCCACCTCAAATGATTTTGCTTTATTTATTATTCTTATCATATGAAAAATAATACATTCCTTCCCATTTAGTAGGTAAAAAACCCCACAAGCAAAATTTATCCATAGAGCTTGGAATACATGGGATGGAATCATAATCTCTGTTAGCTCAATTGCATTAATAAGGTTAATGATTCTTGATAATGGAGTATCCAGTGTTGCGTATTTAAAAAAGTACAGAACAACCTGCATGTTATTTCTTCTTTCTCCTTAAAAATATTTGATAAGCCCTCTCCTACTACTCACACATATTCACTAATAGTACCATACAGAGAATCAATGGTTTGAGAACATTTTAGTGTCCTTTCATTTACTCATTAGATGTCATTATGATTAAGTCTAAAAGATATGTTAATGTAGGTAGCCAGAATTTTAATAGCATAAACTTTGATTTATGACAAATAATTTTTGCATTGTATAAGATATTGTCAGCCACATCTTTAGAACTTCTAAAACTTAGTTTATTTTCAATTACAATAGTTTTTGATGATTCTTCATACATCTCAGAATATCTAAGTGGCACTAGCCCGTTCCTGCCAACTCCAAAAGGCTCCACCCTACAAGGATTGCTTCCAGTGGACTGGTTTCTGGCAAACTCCAGCATGGCCTGAAGTGTGGCCCTTATTAAGGAGCCCTCAGGAAGGTTTTAACAGACTCAAAGAGTGCTGGAATCACAGGGGAAGAGACTGAATTTTGGGGCTGGAGGGGAGGACCATTTTCTCCTGAACACTTCAGTGTTGCCTCTGTTATTGGGAGAAGCCCTCTCTGCACCCAATCACATATTGGTCTGTTTTAGCCAGGTAAACTCATCTGGCCTCATCCTGATGGCTCCCTGAGACCCTGCTCTACCAAAAGCGCCTAGGGATCCCAGGTAGGTGGCAACTGGCCATGGTGTATTCTGAGACTTTTGTTGAGTGGCCTCAGACCCAGCACTTGCACTGAGTTTGGATCCTTATCACCCTGGTGAATGCTACTCGTTCTTACATGGTGACTTACTAAGAACCTACAACATGCAACTGCAAACTACCAGTGACTGAATTTAACAGACATCCAGCATGCAGCAGCAAACCTCAGGGTGCCCTGAGCCTGTTGATAACCTGTCCCCAGTCTTGGAACTGGTAGAAGTCAACATTAGTACATAGTTTGGCTCCACCCATGAGGCTCAGCAAACAGAGTTACTAACTGTGGATTGCTTTGTAGCTCCTGATAGGTAGCCCACAGTTGGTTTTAGGCAGTGTAATCAACAGGCAATGACCTTCACTGGAGAGCCTCTCAAGAGACCCAGGAACAACACACCTGGTGGTAGGCTTCAGACTACCCAAGAGCATGATCTAATTAGCTCCACAAGTGGAACATCTAAAGTGAGATCCAGCAAATTACCAGACCCTGCTGGGGCCAATTACTCTCCATGGGGTCTGCCCTTGAACATCAATTCATACCCTATAGTCAGGGTCAATTCTCTTAGACAGCCAGACTGAAGATAAACTCCACCCATGAATGTGCCAACAGCAATCAAGACTCAACTAGAACAGATGGGCTTACCTATCCCACAAAAAGGCACCTGCCTCAAGTTATCAGGGAGACTGTCACACTGAGCCCACAAGACACCTACTATACAAGGTCACCATACCAATATTGGGAGATATAGTAGATCTACATAATACATAGAAACAAATATAGAGAGGCAGTCAAAATATGGAGACAAATATGTACCAAATGAAAGAACAGAAGAAATCCACAGAAAAAGAACTAAATGAAATGAAAGCAACCAAGATACCAGATGCAGAGTTCAAAACAGTTGTTATAAGGATATTTAAGGAATTTAAGGGAAAAGTGGATGAACACAGCTAGAACCTAATCAGAGGGACAATAAAAATAAAAAGGAAGAGTCAGAAAGATGGCGGAGGAGTGAATGGGAGTCACGCTGACCTCCTCCCAAAACCAAACTGGAATTGCAACTAAATAATGGAGTAATCACCTGGAAAGCAGTGGAGCGATGGTGGGAGAGGAGCCTTGGTGCCGCGGACAGTGGATTCTACTCTCACACATCCCAACGGGTGAGAATTGTGGTGGAGGCTCGACAGGGTGGGCTGGGTGCCCACGGGCACTGGCACAAGAGGGACATTGAAATGGCCAGTTAGCTCCCCCCAAGAAGAACGGGGTCTGAATCATAAACAGGAACCCCTAAACTACAGCAGCTAAAGCCAAGAAAATACAGACAAAACGCAACTCCAAAAAGCTTAGGGGTTCTCTCTGCCAGAGACAGGTGGCTGGGGATGCAAAAAGACATTTAAAGGGCAAACGCAAAAGTTGCAGCGGCAGCCACCCTCCTTGATCTCTGGGTAGAGGTGGCAGCGGGGTGGGCTGGTGCCTGGGAAAAGACTGGTGAGGAAAACTTTGTGAAGAGAACTGACACGACGACCAGTGGAGCCCGGGTGATGACACACCTCCCACTCTGCAGCTACCATCACGCTCAGGCATAAGGGAATCGATTAACCTGCCTATTGTGTGCTCCACACACAGCTTGTATGCATGTGAGCTGCGGGGCTGAGTGCAGACTGGCTGGGAGAGCCTTGAGGAGAGACTGGAGACAGAGGCGTTGGGGAAAGAACGGGAGGAGGAACCGGGGAGCCCCGACTCCCTCCCCATTCTGTAGTCTCCATTGTGGGCTGGAAAGGCGCAACCCCAAAGAGGCAGAAGCGGAGCGCGCAGGAACCAGACTGCCTGCGATTGAAACGCAGTCCACACAGGGGTTGGATCCTTGGCCGAAGGGGTCACAGAACTGCCCAGAGGCACCTGAGGGGAGACTAGAAATGTAGGCATTGGGGAAAGAACGGGAGGAGGAACCGGGGAGTCCCAACTCCTTCTCCATGCCATAGTCTCCATTGCGCGGGAAGAGGCCACACCCCCAAAGAGCCAAAAGCTGAAAAGCAAATATAGACACCCCCAAAACACCCAGAGCAGGCGCACACACTTGCGCTGAGTGACCAGCGAGGGTTGGCGAGCTTGCATGTGACCCGTGTGGGCTGGTGAATGCTTGCACCTGCCGGCAAGGCCTCACACAGACTGGCAACCATACGGCCTGAGAGGGAGTGCACAGAGGGGCAAGGGCAGGCGTAAATTGACCCACCAACCCGCGATTGCGGAGCAACCCACAAAATTAGTAGAGCTGCCCAGAGTCCCTGGAGGAGAGACCAGAATCAGGATTAACCGGAGAGTCCTAGAGCAGATTTCCTCCCATTTCTGTAGTCCCCATTTGGCGAGGGCAAGCAACGCACCCAAAGAGCTAAAAGCGGGGAAAATACACAATACAAGACCCTAAACCGACCAGTGCCGCGAAGCTCGCTGCCACGGGGGCCAGATGAGTACGCGAGGTTGGGAATAAGCCCCCTGGTCTGGGGCAAGCACATGCGAGCCCAGGCAGGTGGGGGACCCTGCCGCACTGGGAACACGCTATAGGAGCCCGCGTGAGAGTGCAGAGAGAACCCAAAAAATAGCCCATCCCTGACTGAAGGGGTCACAGAACTGCTCCAAGCAGGAGTCAGACACAGGCATTAGACTCGTGAAGGCTCAAACAAACAACCCAAGGCCCTATAGGGTCAACAACTGACATCATCAGAGGCAAGACCAGAAAGAAGAGTAAAGGACAAAAATACTTAACACACTCTCACAAAAATGGGAAGAAAAAGAAGTTCCCCCAAAATGAGTGGAAAAGGGAAATCCCTTTTCATTTCAGCTAAATGAAATAGAGGCAAGGGAACTATCAGATACTGAATTCAGAACAATGGTTCTACGGAAGCTCAATGAGCTCAGCCAGCTCAAAGATAACTATGAGAAACTGCAGAGAAACTATCAGGATCTTACAGCACACTATATCAGCCTGGAAAAGGACATAGAAACTATCAAGAAGACACAAGAGGATATGAAGAATACCATTTCTGAATTGAAGAACACAGCAGAAGGAATCCAAAGCAGGCTGGATGAGGCTGAGGATCGAATCAGTGAGATGGAGCATAAGGTAGAAAGAAGCTCCCAGAAAGAACAAGAAATGGAAAAACGACTCAAAAAGTGTGAAGAGGCATTTAGAGAAATGCAGGACAACCTGAAACGCAATAATATCCGTATAATAGGGATACCAGAAGGAGAAGAAGAGGAGCAAGGGATAGAGAACCTCCTCGAAAAAGCAATGATGGAAAATTTCCCTAATTGGAGGAGAGAAAGGGTCTCGTGGATCCAAGAGGCACAGAGGACCCCACTCAAGAGGGACCCAAGGAGGTCCACTCCAAGACACATCATCATTAAAATGGGAACTTTCAAAGACAAAGAGAGAATCCTCAAGGCAGCAAGGGAGAAGGAGAAAGTAACATACAAGGGGCCCCCATAAGGCTAGGAGGTGACTTCTCAACAGAAACACTACAAGCCAGAAGAAAATGGCAACAAATATTCCAAGCCATGAAAAGCAAAGGCCTACAGCCAAGGCTGCTCTACCCAGCTAGGCTCTCCATTACAATAGAAGGGGAAATACGGAGTTTCCCAGACAAGAGAAGGCTCAAAGAATACATCTCTACCAAACCAGCACTCCAAGATATGCTAAGGGGACTGGTTTAAGCAGATGAGGGAAAAGAATGAGACAGAGAGGAAACAGGTACAAAGACAAAAGATGAGTAAGTTTCTATCAGTAATATCTCTCAATGTGAATGGACTAAATGCCCCAATCAAAAGACACAGGGTAGCTGAATGGATAAGTAAACGTGACCCACACATATGCTGCCTACAAGAGACCCACCTCAGAGCAAGAGACCTACACAGATTGAAAGTAAAGGGATGGAAAAAAATATTCCAAGCAAGTGGGCATGAGAAAAAGGCCGGGGTTGCCATACTTGTATCAGACAAAGTAGATTTCAAAACAAAGGCCATGAAGAGAGACCCAGAGGGGCACTTTATAATACTTAAAGGAAGAATCTATCAAGAAGACATCAACGTTGTAAACTTATATGCTCCCAATATAGGAGCCCCCAAGTTTATAAGGAAATTGTTGGATGACTTCAAAAAAGATATAGACAACAACACACTGATAGTAGGAGATTTCAACATCCCACTGTCAAAAATGGACAGATCTTCCAAACAAAACATTAATAAACATATTGTGGTGCTGAATGACACACTGAGTCAAAGAGACTTAACTGACATATATAGAGCCTTACATCCCAAAGAAGAAAAATACACATTCTTTTCCAATGCTCATGGCAGTTTTTCAAAGATAGACCACATGATAGGACACAAGCAAACCTCAACAAATTCAGGAAAATTGAAATAATACCAAACTTTTTCTCAGACCACAAGGGATTGAAACTGGAAATCAACCTCAAAGAGATACTTCAAAACCTTGCAATCTCATGGGGACTGAACAGTAGATATTAAACAATGAATGGATCAATAATGAGATAAGAGAAGAAATCAAAAAATTTCTGGAAACAAATGAAAATGAACAGACAACAGTCCAATACCTATGGGGCACAGCAAAGGCGGTCCTGAGAGGGAAGTTCATAGCAATGCAGGCTTACCTAAAAAAGATAGACACATTTCAAATAAAAGACCTAACACTACAACCTCCAGAACTGGAGAAACAACAACAAATAAATCCCAGAGCAAGGAGAAGGAAGGAAATAGTCAAGATGAGAGCAGAACTGAATGATGTAGTTTGAAAAGAAGATTTCAAAGGATCAACCAATCCAGGAGCTGGTTCTTTGAAAAGATAAATAAAATTGACAAGCCTTTAAGCAGATTCATGAACAAAAAAAGGGAGAGGACCCAAACACATAATATCAGAAATGAAAGAGGAGATATAACAACTGATAACACAGAAATACAAATGACCGTCAGAAACTATTATGAACAATTATATGCCAAGAAATTTGAAAATCTTGATGAAATGGACAAATTTTTAGAAAAGTATAATCTTCCAACACTGAAGGAGGAAGAAACAGAAAGCTTGAACAGACCGATAACAGCTGGGGAAATTGAAGCAGTAATCAAGAAACTCCCAGCACACAAAAGCCCAGGGCCGGACGGTTTCACAGGAGAATTTTACAAAACATTTAAGGAAGAGCGAACCCCTGTCCTTCTCAGACTATTCCAAGAAATCCAAGAGGAGGGAAGACTCCCAGACTCTTTTTATGAGGCCAGCATCACCCTGATCCCAAAACAAGATAAAGACCCTACAAAGAGAGAAAACTACAGGCCAGTTTCGCTGATGAACATAGATACTAAAATCCTCAACAAAATATTGGCAGACCACATCCAGCAATACATTCAAAAGGTTATCCACCTCGATCAAGTGGGATTCATCCCAGGGATGCAGGGATGGTTCAATATACGCAAATCAGTAAACGTGATACAGCACATAAATAAAAGAAAAGACAAAAACCACATGATCATCTCGATAGATGCAGAAAAAGCATTTGATAAGGTACAGCACCCATTTATGATCAAAACACTCAGCAAAATGGGAATACGTGGGGCATTCCTCAAGTAATAAAGGCCATATATGAAAAACCTACAGTGAATATCATACTCAATGGGCAAAAACTGAAAGTTTTCCCACTAAGATCGGAAACACGACAAGGATGTCCGCTCTCACCGCTTCTTTTCAACATCGTATTGTAAGTCCTAGCCACAGTGGTCAGACAAGAGAAAGAGATAAAAGACATCCAAATCGGAAAGAAGGAAGTAAAGCTATCATTGTTTGCAGATGACATGATAGTGTACATAGAGAACCCTGTTGACCCTACCAAAAAACTCCTCAACCTAATATGTGAATTTGGCAAAACAGCAGGATACAAAGTCAACATTCAGAAATCAAAAGCATTTTTGTACACCAGCAATGCAATAGATGAAGAAGAAATTAGAAAAAAAATACCATTTGATATAGCAAGAAGAAAAATAAAGTACCTAGGAATAAATTTTACCAAGGAGGTAAAAGACCTGTACGCAGAAGACTCTACAACATTGAAGAAAGAAATTAAGGAAGACACAAATAAATGGAAGCATATACCGTGCTCATGGATTGGAAGAATTAATATCATCTAAATGTCCATACTATCCAAAGCAATTTATAGATTCAACGCAATCCCTATTAAGATACCAATGACGTATTTCACAGAAATAGAACAGACATTTCAAACATTTATATGGAACCATAAACGACCCCGAATAGCCGCAGCAATTTTGAGAAAGCAACACAAAGTAGGAGGGATCACAATACCGGACATCAAACTCTACTACAAAGCCACCATACTCAAAACAATCTGGTACTGGCACAAGAACAGACCCATAGACCAGTGGAACAGAATAGAAAGCCCAGCAATAAGCCCGGGTCTCTATGGACATCTAATATTCGACAAAGGGGGCAGAAGCATAAAATGGAGCAATAACAGCCTCTTCAACAAATGGTGTTGGGAGAGCTGGACGGCTACATGCCAAAAATTGAAATTGGATCATCAGCTGACACCATACACAAAAATAAACTCAAGATGGATAAAAAGACTTAAATATAAGTCGCAACACGATCAAAGTCCTAGAGGAGAACATTGGCAGGAAACTCTCAGATATCCCACGCAGCAATTTTTTTACCGATATGTCTCCTAAAGCAAGGGACATAAAGGAAAGAATAAACAAGTGGGACCTCATCAAAATAAGAAGCTTCTGCACGGCGAAAGAAAACATCAGCAAAATGAAAAGGGAGCCAACCGTATGGGAAAATATATTCGCTAATGATACATCAGATAGAGGTTTGATCTCCAAGATATATAAAGAACTCACTCGACTCCACTCCAGGAAGACAAATGATCCAATCAAAAAATGGGCAAAGGACCTGGGCAGATGCTTTTCTAAGGAGGAGATACAGAGGGCCCAGAGGCATTTGAAAGGATGCTCAGCATCACTAGCCATCAGAGAAATGCAGATCAAAACCACCATGAGGTACCACCTCACACCGGTCAGAATGGCCATCATAAACAGATCCACAAACAACAGGTGCTGGCGAGGCTGGGGAGAAAAGGGAACCCTAGTCCACTGTTGGTGGGAATGCAGACTGGTGCAGCCACTATGGAAAGCAGTGTGGAATTTCCTTAGAAAGCTGAAAATGGAACTGCCTTTTGATCCAGTGATTCCCCTGCTGGGACTATACCCTGAGAACACCAAAACGCCAATACAAAAGAACCTATGCACCCCAATGTTCATAGCACCACAATATACAATAGCCAAGTGTTGGAAGCAACCTAAATGCCCATAAGTAGATGATTGGATCAAAAAATAATGGTACATATACACAATGGAATATTATGCAGCAGAAAGAAAAAAAGAGCTGCTAAACTTCGCGACATCATGGATGGAACTGGAGAGCATCATGCTAAGCGAAATAAGCCAGGAGGAGAAAGACAAATACCATATGATCTCACCTATAAGCGGAACCTAACCAACAACGCAAAGATGCAAAGAAAATATGACCAGCAACACTGAAAAGAAAAGAAATCAACAGAGACAAGAAGGAAGGGGGGAGCAGGGAAAGGGAAGGGAAGGGGCAAGTCAAGGAACATATAGCAAGAACTCATGGACAAAACCAAAGGGGAAGGATTGAGGGAGGGAAGGAGGGAGGGGGCAAGGGAAAGAGGTGGGGGGGAGGCAGAGACAAATGTATTTAAAAAGTTATAAATAAATAAAAATTTTACATCAGAAGAAAAAATAAAGCCATGACATATTTCAATATTTATATAAAAAACTTCCCATTGTTATTACCATTTAACTAGTTTTCTACTTTTTGAAAACCTGGCAGATGTCTTTCTGCCCCCTGTGTGAGGTTTCTGCCCATGTGGACCTGATATGTTTGCCATTTGAGCAAGAGCAGCTCCCTCAAAACGGCATCCTGGTTCTCTTCCCTTATTTCTCTAGATGTTGGGTGTCACCACCTCCAGGGAGCTTTTCATGATGTCCCATCTGTCCGACCTTGGATGAAGACACACTTAGAAGATAGGGAGAGGGAAAGGCATTGTGACGATAAGGAGTTGGAATGCTTTAGGCCAGATGTAGTATTCAAACTTTCAAACTGTACTGGATTGCTCTAGGATTCAGTATAATGACCAGAACATCATAGCATCAGAAAAGGAGAATTTTACTGTTGTTGAAGCAAGGATTAACAATCATAAAATAATTTCTTCTTTCTAACTCAGTGTGTTGAATGTCCTCAGGAAACCAGATGCTTATCACAGAATTTATGCAAATTTTACTTGGGGCTGCATCAGTATGTGTTGAAGGAAAACTTACAGTGTGTGTTCTGTGCTGTGAGATTTGGGTGGAGGGATTGATACTGTGCTATAAATTGAGGCCCTTAGCCATTGACGTTTAGGAAATTTAAAGGCCAGAGACAGTCAATAGGATATATGACAGTCACAGCTATTTGCAAGATACTTTTCAGGAATAATTTATTGTTCTTTCTTAGGTTAAAAAAAAAAAATATCAGTTAAGTTCCTTATAATATCTCTCTGAAGCCTATATATGACGATATTTTGTTAGTGGATCTAGTTCATCTGAGATGAAAGACCATATTGCAATTCTCCCCTCCAAAGACAAAGGAAACTCCTTGCTGGAATTAGAACATCTGGCAGAGTCCACCATGTTTAATTTTTTTTATTTCTAACTGTTTTTCTTTATTTTCTCCACGACAAAGATTTGGATTAGATTCCATGAATGAGGGAAATTTTTTTCTTAGAAAAATGCCATAGATGATAACACAGTCCTTGCACTGAATTTTTGTTATATTGATCAGTCTCCCAAGCTTCAAGATGATGTGAGTCTATCAAATATGTCAGATGATCCAACCCCTATGATAGTTTTTCTTTCCCCACCCATGATGACATGCCCTTCCCTGAGCCATGAGAGAAGACATGCCATCACAAATCAGTTTTAAAAGCTGTATTTTGTCATAATGATTTTTACAACCAGCATCTCAGACAATAACCTATTTTTGGTGAACATTTGAATTTACTGTAATCATTCTTCATGAAAAAAATAGTATTATATCAGTTAGTCATTTTGGTTGAAATTACACACACACACACACGCACATATACACACAGTGTTCCCACCCCACGCACAGAATAATTTCCATAGGAGAAAACAAATATTGTAATTTTGGTATGATAGTTGGTAATTACAGAGTTCTTTTCTTCTGCTTTTCCACATACTTTCATCATAGCACTTGTGCACTAAGCAGAAAGTATAGAGACAGACATATAAACTTATTTGCTGATTCACAGCCTTCCAAGAACAAACACCTTCATTTGACAATGCCACTCTGCAGGAGGCCCCTTTCCTCTCTATCTAGACATCAATCCTCTGTTTCATATTTTAAATTTCATAGGCTCTGCATATTGCAACACATTCCTAACCATATATGACTTTATCACAAGATTATCTCTTCCTTAATTGTGAGTCATATGACTTGATCTTATTTTAAAATGATTATTGTGGATGACTAGGTAACTAAATAGGGAAGGGGAAGGTAGATTTGCAGAGCTCTTGCTTGAGATTCAGTGTCTTCCAGAAGCATAATCAGAAGGTTATGATGGATCCAAGGTTAGATCAGAGTCATGGGTAAGGCCTCAGACAAACTTTTAAACTGTCCTTTCTTCCCCACAGAAGAGTGCCTCCTTGGAACAAGGGAACATTTCTGCTTGGACATTGTCCTGACCACTCTGTGGTGCTCTTCTGGCAACATCTGCTAGATTTTCTTCTTGGTCTTCATCCTCCTGGCTGCTTCAACAGAGTTTCACTTTGTCAAATCCAGTCCTTCCAAGAGCAGTGACTCTATCACTCTCTTATTCATATGCTTACTCATTCCCATTAAAAAAAAATCAGGCAATCCATGTTATTCCACTTACTCACACCCTGTAGAATGACCCTTGGACTTTAGAGAGCTTGTAACTGCACGCCATCTCAAAGGGATAGGATTCAACTCAGAAAGACCTGTGCCCAAGCTGTAATGTGAGTTGGGGAAAGAAGTGCCACTTCCAGTGTCTTCTGAATGAGATACTGTTCTCCCCCACAAAGCATGACCCCTAGAAATTCAGAAGTATAGAGTACAGAGAAAATGTAAAAGTTGTAGAGAGTAACTGCTGGGACACTAAGGTCACTAATTGACCCATGGGCTTTGACACAACAAGTCAGGATAAAGAGATTTCAGATGTGCAGCAACTTCTGGAGCACAGCTGTTCCCCTTACCCAAGACGAAGCTGTTTTGTGGCTGGGCTGATATTGCTCAATGCAGTGCAGTCTTCAGGTTCAGCAGTCTGCATGCCAACTGCCAATTTGGAAATAAAATTTTAATTCTTTCCATCTTTCCATTAGTCAAGGTTTCTGAAGATAGCCTAGAATAACTTCTAGCCATGCTTAGGCTAGAAGTCTAGCCTAGAGTTGAGTTTAGTTCTGTTGATTTGTATTTAATCAGTAGTATTTCTAAGCTTCATCCCTAAAATTTAGGTACTACTACTATCTGTCCAACTACACTCATGAGGCTGGGGGAAAATTCAGATGAAAAAGTTAAAACATTCATTTTTAATTGAATTTATTGGTGTGACATTGGTTACTAAAACCATACAGGTGTCAAGTGTATAACTCAGCAATACATTATCCTCATACCACGTCATACACTCATTGTCCAAAGAAAAGTCTCACTCTGACACTGCTTATCCCTCTTTTGGCCTCTTCTACCTCCCCCTAAACTCTTCCCTCTGGCAATCAACATACTGTTGTCTACGTGTTATTCTTATTTATTTATATTTCTTAGCCATTTCACCTCATTCACCCCAACTGCCCATCAATAAATGGATAAAGTTAAAACATATTAAAAAGAAAAGTTGCTATGAAACTACTTATATTTGGGTTGTATTTAAAATTTATGTTCAGGGACCTACATTTGCACAGGAGAAAAAAAATATGAAAATGGGGTAATTACAAGATGATTAAGACAAACCATTTGAGAAGAAATGAAAAGGGGAGTTTAAGTTATACTATTTATACATTACCACAGATTTCTTTTTAGTTTGCTGATTTTATAAATTAAACTAAGCATTTAGATGATAAACGACATAAAGGTCTTTTTTTTTTCCTATTAGTTTAGTTTGAGGAGCAAACTGGAGATTTCTTAAATGATCAATTATACTTCTGATGACAAAATATCTATGATTTATAACTGATCATAAGATTCTTTTAATCAACTGGGGTGTTTTTATTTTTGAGTTTTCCATCAAAGAAAAAGTTTCCATTAAGTCATAGATAGCTGAAAAGTTTACCTATTAGAACATTTAAAATTTTGATTCAGTCTAAAAAGTAACCATGTTTCAGTTGAAGATATGACAGCTTTATTTGCAAAATTTTATTAATAAATTTTTGTTCTATAGACTACTGTTGACTTCAGAGATTTTTCTTTTAGGGCGTAAGACAAAGTGATGTCTCAGAGAAATACTATAATCACTAGAGTTTCTAATACACATATAATTTATCTAAACAGGATTCTACACTAACTAAAATTACTGGTAATAAAACAGTTGGACTGATATTAGAATAACTAATTTATGGATTCATTGAAATCATTGTAAATTAAATTTAAACTCAGATACATAATAGTAATTCAATTGACAACAGTCAAAAGATATATCACATTTTGATAAATACAAGGTGATTTCTGTGTTTTCTTAAGTTATGTTAATTATAGCTACTTTCCTCTGCAGAATATGTTTTCATGAACATTATTTCATTTGTTATTATAATATGTCTGTAAGGGACAGATGTAACAGTCTTCAATTTACAGATGAGAAAAGTGAGTTACAAATGGCTAAATTTGCTTGAAGTAAGGTTGGGTCACCAAACTGGCTTCCACTCAGTCTTCCATGATATTGATGTTAATTTCTTTGCTTAAACAGTGATTGGGGGGATGGGTGTGAAGAATATGTAACAAATGGTTATTGTGGCTCACTCTCTACCTTCCTTCCTTCCCAAACTAAGATGAGTAAGTCATCATTTACTAGTCCATCCATTATATGGAGGCCGTATCCAGCATCTTACCATCCACCTTACAGTACAATTATGGATGGACAAATTAGCAGCAGGACTTCCTGGACTGCAAAAAATAATCTAATTCAGATTAAATTTTGAAACTATCTGACGAGTTTGCAATCTTACTCAAAACTTTATCTGTCTTAATTTGCCCCATTAAATAAGAGAAAGTATAATTTTACCCAGGGATTGCAAAGAGTTTTACATTTATGTGTTAGTTCCTATCATTGGAAGGGGCTGATCAGAGTACTACTGGTTGAGAAGGATTCCAAGTCAAGTCAGGACTCAGTGTACAAGATTGCTTACCTATTAGGCATACCTTGTTAGATCTAGATTAGTTGGAAAAGCAGCAGAGAGTGGGAGGTGGTGATAAGTATGTGTATCACTTATAATAAGCTGCTCCAAAACCTAGTAGCTTAAAACAACAAGTATTTATTTGCTATGACTCTTTATTTGCTTTGGGTTTAGCTGGCAGTTCTGATCTTGGCCTGGAGTTATTTAATTAACTGCCCTTCACTGTGTCTCAGAAGATGAGAGAGGGCGCCTCATTAGGTGACCTCACTCAAGATGACATCACTCTTATGCCTGGGAGTTTACTGAGGTCATTGGCTTGAGCATCTTGGTTCTCTTTTCATGTCCTCTTCTGTTGGATTTCCCAGGAAAATAAGCCTCATGGTACAAGCACTTAATCAAGCTCTGCTGGCATCACATTTGTTAATGTCTCATTGACAAGACAAGTCACATGACCAACCTTAGAGTCAATGTGGGAGGAGACTATGCAAAAGCATACATACTGGGAGGTACGAGTTGCTAGATGCCTTTAATGTAATCATCCTCACAGCATGCAATGAAGTTGCTATTTCTGATACATGGAGGAAATAATAACTAGAGGATTGCAAAGTTCTGCTTAGTATTTGCTCTGACATAAACTAGATGTATTTTTAAACCTTAATTTTAATTTTCCTTCCAGGTAAAAGGACAATATCACTTTTGCTCTTCATGCATTGGTAAGATTCTCTTTCACATGGTAATTCAGAAAGTTTGACAGAAAGATAAAAACCTTATTATTCAGTTTCCTAAACACATTAATTTACTAAGTATTTGATAGAGAATACTATGGCACAAATGTCAAGTTCTGGCCTTTTAAGGAGATGATTATATAATGAAGAAGACAAGCCTTGTATAGAAAACAATAACAACAACACAACCTGCAGCAAAGGTGGGCTTTCATAAATATTTTATGAGTTATACAGACAATGAATGCTACAGGACTTCATAAAAAGGAATGCCCTATTTGGGGAAATCCAAGGACATTCTATGAAGATCATATATAAAGAGGCTCTAGAAATATGGATCAGGTACACTCAAACTTGTTTATTACAAAATAATACATTGTCATTATAGAACAAGTAAAGAAAAGGGAAAATATGCAAAGACCTTTCATTTTTAACGTCCTATATACATACACACATTTAAAAACTGTACTTATGAAAATTACTTTGTCAACAATATATGTCAACAACGTAAACATTTTCTACACAATTAGTTTTATTCCTTTTCACTTAACTGGTTGTATTGCATTTAAACTAATGTTATGATCATAAATAATTTAACTGTTGATGAATATATTGGTTATTCATTTTCCTGTTTTTAACAATGCTGCAATAAAAACTCATGCAAGCAAATTTTTACTAATCATTTCCTAAGGAAAATTTTGTAACAGTGAAATAATTATACCAAAAGGCAAATAAATCTATATGTAAAATCTTTCAGTATAAAGGCAAATTGTACATTTGGAAAAGCTGGACCAATTTATGATTTTATTACCACAAGAGTCTCATTATTCTGAATGCTCACCATCATAGGTATTCTAATTGGGATTTTCATTTTTAACTTTGAGGTTTAAAAATTCATACTTAATTGTGCTTCTTTAATTAAAATAAATACTGACTTTTTTTCAATATATGTATTGGAAATTTGTTCATTTTCTGTGAATTAGCTATTCTAAATCTTTGTCCTTATTCCTTACTGCTACTAATCTTTTTAAAAACATGTGAGAGATCTGTATATACTTAAACTAATAACCATTTGTCTAATATATAACATTTTAAATTTTTTATTGGTATAGTGATTTCACATATCTGATCTTTATATTTCTCAATAATCTTTCCTCTTACGGTTTCTGTTTTTGGTGTTATGTGCCAAACTATTTTCAAAAAGAATGAGCTAAACTTTATATTTCTTTCTTTCTAGAAGTTTCATCATTTTGTTTTTATATTTATATTTAAAGTTTTACTCATGTGCAAATTATTTTGATATGTGACTGTGTGGTACCTGCTAAAGTCTACCTTGTGCATATATGCGTATGTGCACCTGTATGTGCCTGCACATGCAACACTTAGTTGATTGAACCAGAATGATTTAGTTAACACTTTCATAGATAAATTAAATTATAGCAGAGAGACAGCATATGCCATTTAGTCTTAGACATTCAATATGAAAACACAAGTTGGTAAGTAATAGGTAAAATATACTTAGGGGCTACTTAAGTGAAGTGGTCCATTCTTATAAAAGGATTGAAGAAAACAAGTTGGAGAAAGGGATGAGATAATAAAAAGTCTTACATGACTAATTAAGAAGCATAATATACATTTGCAGGTATGATCTGAAGTCTTTTCTTTTATAGGAATTAGATTTTGTTAAAGTATAGATGATCACCCCAGGAATGGGTGGGGAGTGTGTTGATGGCACTTTACCGCTGCACAGGCCTGAGACTAAATGCATGTGTTTCCTTCTTACGGTGTATGTTCTTTAGGCAGCACTATGGTCCCAGGGACTTTATTTCCACTCCTATCCTCATCTTACTGCTTCTAGAGTAAGAGAAGAGCTCCTGGAACCCTCTAAGTGCCTAGGCGTCACCTCTTTCCCAGGAGAATGGAAAGGAAGCCTTCTTTTTCTTCTGCTCTACCTACTGGTCTCACTCTCCAGAGGCGCTGCTCCATTTCCCTGATACCCAGAGATGATAAAGAACCTTGTACTTTGGCCATCCTCCTTCTGGAGTCCTGTCAGCCAGTGAGATTCTAGAATATCTATTATGTAAGATTAGAAATGAAAAGTGATGGTTTTCTTTATTTTCCAGAGGATAGCCTATAAATTGGACCATGCTTCAGATTTATTGAAAAACTGCACAGCTAATGTGGAAAAACTTGGGCTCTGAAGTTATTTGAGCCAGACTGTGTTTAAGTTCCATCTCTGCCACATGCCCGATGTATACTTTGAGCCAGTTACTTTACTTCCCAAAGTCTCTCTTTTCTCCTTGACTCAGTGGGAATACTAGTAGTGTCTACTTAGAGCAGAGTGCTCTGCCAAAATCTTCCTTCTGTTGTCTCTAGCTAAGAAAATCAGAGGTTGTTCTTGTTTTGAATAATAAGGTACTCAGGTAGGTGAAATTTTCTCCCAGTGTCAGGGGATGAGGCTTGAACCAGTAAGTTAACTATAGCAACCTCATTACCCTTTGCATTTGCCAGGCGTTTGTTAAGAGATGGATGAGACCTGGGCAAGTTTTATGGGCTTATGGGGGAAAATATTCCTTTTTGAAAAAGTAATAAAATGTATCTAGAAAAGACCTTTCTTTATTCTTGTGTTTAGAGGTGTTGTCTGAAGACTGGATGTCTGGATCTGCAGCAGCCACTGGTGCAAGCATGAAGGGAAAGCTGATATTGTTGTATATGTACATTAACTTTGAACCTGCCTCTCTCAGGATATTTTTTGTAAGATAATACAAAGTCTTATGTGACTAAAAATCCTCAGTAGATTTTAACTATTATTATTTTATTACTAGTATTACTGTGATTATTGCAATGTACTGAATATTTAATAAATGCTAGACACTATGCTAGACATTCTAGAATACTAGGAACTCAGGTAAGATGGAATGGGTGGATGAACATGTACAAAACTCTTTTTAATATGGAGAATTAAAATGTTCAGGCAAAGTTATTACTTGGTTGAGGATACAACATCATCTTTAAAGTCAAAGGGCAGCTTGCTTATGTATCACATCTTGTGCAGAGTTTTTTGGCAACTGATCAAACCATGCAGGTTACTCAGTCCCACTACAGAGCAGATTTGGTGTCCTGGAACTCCTGGATTTTCCGAAAACTAAAATCACCTTTGAAAGGGAAGAGATTTCAGACCATCAATTAGATTCAGGAAAATATGATGGGACAGCTGATGGCAATTTGGAGAACTGTGTGAGGTCCCAAGGTGCCTACTTTGAAGGAGACTGAGGCATCATTGTCCTATGAACAATGTTTCTTGTATCTTCTTCAATAAATGCCTCTATTTTTCATAAAAAACTAAATAAAGCCAAAGAGTAAAGATGAAACATTAAATATATGAGAGTTATTTTGGTTTAACTTATGGTCCAGGTCAGAGTCTGGCTAACACACATTCAGACTTGAAACCACTGGAAAGCTGGGAGTTAACAAAAACAGAGTAAAATAAAGTTTCACACAAGATTGAAGATTAACATGAGTTAACCATGTTCAATCTATCAATTTACCAAATTTCTGAGAAATAACTTTTTTCAAAATTCTTGACTACTCAGCTTATTATTAGCCATCACACAATTCCCCAAAAAATGTTCATGTATTTTTCTATGAAGAGGTATTAATGATCCACAAATTTACATAGAAAATTGTCTACTGGTGGTAAGAAATGAGGTCAGTGGATGTAGTTTATGAATTATTTTGAAACAGGTCCAGTTTCTAAATGTTTTATATTTAAATTTCTCATGAGGAGAAAAAAAATAAATACAACATTTTATCAAAAATCTTAGTAGGAATATTTTAATATCTGCAATTGCTAAGTGGGTGGTTAAGTATTAGTTGAGTCTACAGGCAGGATGCCTGACTATAGAAATACTCTGGGGCCTTACGTAGATTCTTCCAGTCCATCCTGACTTTTTCCTAAAGAGATAATACTGGAACTCATGTTCTGTTACTAAATTACACTGTTCTGTTTCTCACTGCCTCACTCAGATTTGCTGTATTTTTCCATCAACATCACCAATTATTGTGTTTTCAGTGTCATTAATTTTTCCCACTTAGATGATTGTTGCCCAATTCCTGCCTACAAAACCTACTTCTCAGGATGTCTACACTACTACAAAAGACCATAATTCTTTTGTACCCACATATTACCTCAATTAATTCATGTTGACACTTAGGTCTGCCTGTGTTTTTTTATAATTATCAGGTCCATATTTTCTCAACACAGCCTGCTTTGTTCTATCCTTTAGGCTAATTTTACTGAATAACTTTTCCCATTAATATCAGTGTTCCTGTTTTCAACATTGAAGAGAAAGATGGGATACCTCTCATTAATTTTCCCTCAGAATTCATTTTTTTCTTCTCTACTAAATCTTCATAAAGACAATTGATAAGTTTTAAACAACATTTGTTGATTTATGTCTCTGAAATATTCTAGAAAAGAGGCATGGATGGATCTGAGATAGAAGCTGCAGGTTGAAATAAGCAGAGCTTGTTGATGGATTAGATGTGGATGTAAGAGAGAGAGGGAAAAGGCTTAAGGAGCTGGACCTATAGCTATCATATAATGAACTGGGAACCAATAGAAGAAGGACAGGTTTCAAGTTGTGGCTCTTCAAGAGCTCTCTTTGTAAGAGTTCCTTGGCACTATGAAAAAGGAAGTTGCAGTTATCAGTCTGGCTCAGAGGAGAGACATAAACTGGAGACCTTGTGAAGCAGGGATTACTGTAACCAAACATATAGGTGAGAACATTGAGGCCCAAAAAGGTTACGTGACCTGTCTTATAACATTGAGTAATAGAACTGGGTTGAAACCCATATCAGTCTAAAACTGGTGCTTTTCACTGGTCTCTTTGTCATTGCGTGTCTATGACTTGCCCAACACCATCCTAGGAACAAAGGAAGACACAAAAACAGAAAAATAGCCCTTATTTTCAGAGAGATTATATTCCAGAACACCACACTCCTGGTGCTAGGGCTGCAGGAGAAGGAAATAAAGCTAAATGGCAAAAGATAAGTTGTTTTATCAGCATTTTATGGAGTAATCTGGAAATTATTTAGTTTATAACCTAAGTGTGGAAATGATAAAAAAGTTTGAATGGTTGCTTGCTCTACAAAATTATTTCTCAGCATCAAAACCCAAGAGGAGAACAGCCAAGATTCTTGAAATACTTAAAATATTTTAGACTTAGTTTTTGATTCACTGTAAATTAGCATAGTGAGGATATGTGGTGCTGCCTTAACAAATATTACCTAACATATCTAAAAACAGTTTTATTATTACTTTCCAGAAGAAACTTATATCTCCTTCCTTGCTGTCTCAGGGTCTAAGCTAAAATGTTAATCAAATTCAAATAGAAAATGGAGAAGGATGTAGCTTAAAAGAAGTTAATGTGAAAAATGGTATGGATATTTGTGATTACAGTCAGGATAGAATAGGCTATGCATAAAAATAAATATTTTAAATATATATAAGTAACTCATTTCTTCAAACATCAGTGGTTTAACAATAAGATCATTAGTTGCTCAAGTGAGTTAGGTGGCGCTTCTCCACTTTGAATATGAGATTCTCAAAGTGGCCACTGAGTGAAAGGGAGAGGTGAAGGTATAACAGTGACTCTTAATTGCATCTTTCAGAAAGTGACACACTTCAGATTTGTTCGGAATCCTTTTGCCAAAACTAGTTGCAAAACCTCCAACCTAACTGGACAGAAGGTAAAAAGTACAGGAGAAGCTCATGGAAAGTTTGGAAAGTTTGGCCATACTTGATGAATCAACAATGTGACAAATTAAAACTGAAGGCTGAAGGAGTAGAAATAGATACGGGATCAAACAGGGGAGCAAGCTGGCTGAATCTGCATCACTATCACGGGTTCCCTTTCACACTGAAAGGAGGCTGATTTGACTTCACTCGAAGGAAGTGCTGGGTTGGTGAAGGTTCACTCTAAGAGGACGAGATAAAGGGACATCAAGTATAGAGATTAGAACACTTGGAAATGGGATACAACTATCTTCTTCAAATACCTGCAGACTCATTCCACCTGACTACAGAAGTGGCTGGCAGGTTCCATTTAAACGGAAAAAGAAAATTCTACCACTAAGTATAATGATGTTTCTAGAACTATAGTAAGCATACCATATTTAAAATCATTCAGACAGCAGCTGGGCAGTTCTTATGAGTGAGTATCTGCAGTGATTGAGGCAAAAGACCTCTCAGTATTTCTAATTGAGGTGTTCTACATTAATTTTTGTCTCCATTAATATATTAAGTTTTTTTGATTTTGAAAATATGAAGAGAAGTTTGAAGATAGAAAAAGATGGGGACGCATACCTTTTCTGAGAACATTTTTCCCCTTAAAATTACAATTAGGCCATTTTAATAATTGAAAGTTTGTGTATTCTACATTTCCATATAGGTCCGTTATACATCTTGATGTGTAATGAAACAGAACTCTGCTCATCTACCTTATCCAATCCCACATTGACTCATTGACTTTGAGGTTTTTTTTTTCCTGTGCAAAATATCTTTAATATGTTTTTAAAATTTACTAGAGAGGAAGATGGCAGAGGAGTGAATGGGAGTCACGCAGACCTCCTCCCAAGACCAAACTGGAATTGCAACTAAATAATGGAGTAATCACCTGGAAAGCAGTGGAGCTATAGTGCGAGAGGAGCCTTGGTACCGCGGACAGTGGATTCGACTCGCACACATCCCAATGGGTGAGAAGTGTGGTGGAGGCTCGAGAGGGTGGGCTGGGTGCCCACGGGCACTGGCACCAGAGGGACATTGAAACAGCCACTTAGCTTCCCCCGAGAAGAATGGGGTCTGAATCATAAACAGGGACCCCTAAACTACAGCAGCTAAAACCAAGAAAATACAGACAAAACGCAACCCCAAAAAGCTTAAGGGCGCTCTCTGCCAGAGATAGGTGACTGGGGATGCAAAGGAACATTTAAAGGGCCAACGCAAAAATTGCAGTGGCAGCCACCCTCCTTGATCTCTGGGTAGAGGCGGCAGCAGGGTGGGCTGGTGCCTGGGAAAAGACTGGTGAGGAAAACTTCCTGAAGAGAACTGACATGGCGGCCCGTGGAGCCCGGGTGATGGCGCGCCCCCCACTCTGCAGCTACCATCTCGCTCAGGCATAAGGAAATCAATTAACCTGCCTTTTGTGTGCTCCACACACAGCTTGTACGCATGTGAGCTGCGGGGCTGAGGGCAGACTGGCTGGGAGAGCCTTGAGGAGAGACTGGAGACAGAGGCTTTGGGGAAAGAATGGGAGGAGGAACCGGGGAGTCCCGACTCCCTCCCCGTTCAGTAGTCTCCATTGTAGGCTGGAAAGGCATGACTCCAAAGAGGCAGAAGCGGGGCGCGTATGAACCAGACTGCCTGCAATTGAAAGGGGTGGATCCTTGGCCGAAGGGGTCACAGAACTGCCTGGAGGCCCCTGAGGAGAGTCTGGAAACAGAGGCGTTGGGGAAAGAACGGGAGTAGGAACCAGGGAGCCCCGACTCCCTCCGTGTTCCGTAGTCTCCATTGTGGGCTGGAAAGGCGTGCCCTCAAAGAGGCAGAAGAGGGGTGGGCAGGAACCAGACTGCCTGCGATTGAAACGCAGGCCACACAGGTGGTGGATCCCTGGCCAAAGGGGTCACAGAACTGCCCAGAGACCCCTGAGGAGAGACTAGAAACGGAGGCATTGGGGACAGAACGGGATGAGGAACCGGGGAGTCCCAACTCCTTCTCCTTGCTGTAGTCTCCATTGCGCAGGAAAAGGCCACATCCCCATAGAGCCAAAAGTTGAAAAGCACAATTTGACACCCCAAAAACACACAGTGCAGACGCGCACACTTGCGCCGAGTGACCGGTGAGGGTTGGCGAGCTTGCATGTGACCCGCGTGGGCTGGTGAAGGCTTGCACCGGCCGGCAAGGCCGCCCACATTTTGGCACCAATACGGCCTGTGAGGGAGTGCATGGAGCTGCAAGGGCAGTTGTAAATTGACCTGCCCGCCCGCAATTGCGGAGTAGCCCACAAAATTAGTAGAGCTGCCCAGAGTCCCTGGAGGAGAGACCAGAATCAGGATTAACCGGAGAGTCCTGGAGCTGACTTCCTCCCATTTCCGTAGTCCCCATTTGGCGAGGGCAAGCAACGCACCCAAAGAGCTAAAAGCGGGGAAAATACACAATACAAGACCCTAAATGGACCAGTGCCGCGGAACTCGCTGGCCAGGGGGGCCAGATGAGTACACGAGGTTGGGAATAAGCCCCCTGGTCTGGGGCAAGCACATGTGAGCCCAGGCAGGCAGGGGATCCAGGCGGGCTAAGAGAGTGCTCAAGAAGCCCGCGTGAGAGTGCAGAGAGAACCCAAAAAATAGCCCAGCCTGACCGAAGGGGTCACAGAGCTGCTCCAAGCAGGAGTCAGACACAGACATTGGACTCCTGGAAGGCTCAAACAAACAACCCAAGGCCCTATAGGGTCAACAACTGACATCATCAGAGGCAGGCCCTGAAAGAAAAGCAAAGGAAAAAAATACTTAACACACTCTCACAAAAATGGGAAGAAAAAGAAGTTCCCCCAAAATGAGTGGAAAAGGGAAATCCCTTTTCATTTCAGCTAAATGAAATAGAGGCAAGGGAACTATCAGATACTGAATTCAGAACAATGGTTCTACGGAAGCTCAATGAGCTCAGCCAGCTCAAAGATAACTATGAGAAACTGCAGAGAAACTATCAGGATCTTACAGCACACTATATCAGCCTGGAAAAGGACATAGAAACTATCAAGAAGACACAAGAGGATATGAAGAATACCATTTCTGAATTGAAGAACACAGCAGAAGGAATCCAAAGCAGGCTGGATGAGGCTGAGGATCGAATCAGTGAGATGGAGCATAAGGTAGAAAGAAGCTCCCAGAAAGAACAAGAAATGGAAAAACGACTCAAAAAGTGTGAAGAGGCATTTAGAGAAATGCAGGACAACCTGAAACGCAATAATATCCGTATAATAGGGATACCAGAAGGAGAAGAAGAGGAGCAAGGGATAGAGAACCTCCTCGAAAAAGCAATGATGGAAAATTTCCCTAATTGGAGGAGAGAAAGGGTCTCGTGGATCCAAGAGGCACAGAGGACCCCACTCAAGAGGGACCCAAGGAGGTCCACTCCAAGACACATCATCATTAAAATGGGAACTTTCAAAGACAAAGAGAGAATCCTCAAGGCAGCAAGGGAGAAGGAGAAAGTAACATACAAGGGGCCCCCATAAGGCTAGGAGGTGACTTCTCAACAGAAACACTACAAGCCAGAAGAAAATGGCAACAAATATTCCAAGCCATGAAAAGCAAAGGCCTACAGCCAAGGCTGCTCTACCCAGCTAGGCTCTCCATTACAATAGAAGGGGAAATACGGAGTTTCCCAGACAAGAGAAGGCTCAAAGAATACATCTCTACCAAACCAGCACTCCAAGATATGCTAAGGGGACTGGTTTAAGCAGATGAGGGAAAAGAATGAGACAGAGAGGAAACAGGTACAAAGAGAAAAGATGAGTAAGTTTCTATCAGTAATATCTCTCAATGTGAATGGACTAAATGCCCCAATCAAAAGACACAGGGTAGCTGAATGGATAAGTAAACGTGACCCACACATATGCTGCCTACAAGAGACCCACCTCAGAGCAAGAGACCTACACAGATTGAAAGTAAAGGGATGGAAAAAAATATTCCAAGCAAGTGGGCATGAGAAAAAGGCCGGGGTTGCCATACTTGTATCAGACAAAGTAGATTTCAAAACAAAGGCCATGAAGAGAGACCCAGAGGGGCACTTTATAATACTTAAAGGAACAATCTATCAAGAAGACATCAACGTTGTAAACTTATATGCTCCCAATATAGGAGCCCCCAAGTTTATAAGGAAATTGTTGGATGACTTCAAAAAAAGATATAGACAACAACACACTGATAGTAGGAGATTTCAACATCCCACTGTCAAAAATGGACAGATCTTCCAAACAAAACATTAATAAACATATTGTGGTGCTGAATGACACACTGAGTCAAAGAGACTTAACTGACATATATAGAGCCTTACATCCCAAAGAAGAAAAATACACATTCTTTTCCAATGCTCATGGCAGTTTTTCAAAGATAGACCACATGATAGGACACAAGCAAACCTCAACAAATTCAGGAAAATTGAAATAATACCAAACTTTTTCTCAGACCACAAGGGATTGAAACTGGAAATCAACCTCAAAGAGATACTTCAAAACCTTGCAATCTCATGGGGACTGAACAGTAGATATTAAACAATGAATGGATCAATAATGAGATAAGAGAAGAAATCAAAAAATTTCTGGAAACAAATGAAAATGAACAGACAACAGTCCAATACCTATGGGGCACAGCAAAGGCGGTCCTGAGAGGGAAGTTCATAGCAATACAGGCTTACCTAAAAAAGATAGACACATTTCAAATAAAAGACCTAACACTACAACCTCCAGAACTGGAGAAACAACAACAAATAAATCCCAGAGCAAGGAGAAGGAAGGAAATAGTCAAGATGAGAGCAGAACTGAATGATGTAGTTTGAAAAGAAGATTTCAAAGGATCAACCAATCCAGGAGCTGGTTCTTTGAAAAGATAAATAAAATTGACAAGCCTTTAAGCAGATTCATGAACAAAAAAAGGGAGAGGACCCAAACACATAATATCAGAAATGAAAGAGGAGATATAACAACTGATAACACAGAAATACAAATGACCGTCAGAAACTATTATGAACAATTATATGCCAAGAAATTTGAAAATCTTGATGAAATGGACAAATTTTTAGAAAAGTATAATCTTCCAACACTGAAGGAGGAAGAAACAGAAAGCTTGAACAGACCGATAACAGCTGGGGAAATTGAAGCAGTAATCAAGAAACTCCCAGCACACAAAAGCCCAGGGCCGGACGGTTTCACAGGAGAATTTTACAAAACATTTAAGGAAGAGCGAACCCCTGTCCTTCTCAGACTATTCCAAGAAATCCAAGAGGAGGGAAGACTCCCAGACTCTTTTTATGAGGCCAGCATCACCCTGATCCCAAAACAAGATAAAGACCCTACAAAGAGAGAAAACTACAGGCCAATTTCGCTGATGAACATAGATACTAAAATCCTCAACAAAATATTGGCAGACCACATCCAGCAATACATTCAAAAGGTTATCCACCTCGATCAAGTGGGATTCATCCCAGGGATGCAGGGATGGTTCAATATACGCAAATCAGTAAACGTGATACAGCACATAAATAAAAGAAAAGACAAAAACCACATGATCATCTCGATAGATGCAGAAAAAGCATTTGATAAGGTACAGCACCCATTTATGATCAAAACACTCAGCAAAATGGGAATACGTGGGGCATTCCTCAAGTAATAAAGGCCATATATGAAAAACCTACAGTGAATATCATACTCAATGGGCAAAAACTGAAAGTTTTCCCACTAAGATCGGAAACACGACAAGGATGTCCGCTCTCACCGCTTCTTTTCAACATCGTATTGTAAGTCCTAGCCACAGTGGTCAGACAAAAGAAAGAGATAAAAGACATCCAAATCGGAAAGAAGGAAGTAAAGCTATCATTGTTTGCAGATGACATGATAGTGTACATAGAGAACCCTGTTGACCCTACCAAAAAACTCCTCAACCTAATATGTGAATTTGGCAAAACAGCAGGATACAAAGTCAACATTCAGAAATCAAAAGCATTTTTGTACACCAGCAATGCAATAGATGAAGAAGAAATTAGAAAAAAAATACCATTTGATATAGCAAGAAGAAAAATAAAGTACCTAGGAATAAATTTTACCAAGGAGGTAAAAGACCTGTACGCAGAAGACTCTACAACATTGAAGAAAGAAATTAAGGAAGACACAAATAAATGGAAGCATATACCGTGCTCATGGATTGGAAGAATTAATATCATCTAAATGTCCATACTATCCAAAGCAATTTATAGATTCAACGCAATCCCTATTAAGATACCAATGACGTATTTCACAGAAATAGAACAGACATTTCAAACATTTATATGGAACCATAAACGACCCCGAATAGCCGCAGCAATTTTGAGAAAGAAACACAAAGTAGGAGGGATCACAATACTGGAATCAAACTCTACTACAAAGCCACCATACTCAAAACAATCTGGTACTGGCACAAGAACAGACCCATAGACCAGTGGAACAGAATAGAAAGCCCAGCAATAAGCCCGGGTCTCTATGGACATCTAATATTCGACAAAGGGGGCAGAAGCATAAAATGGAGCAATAACAGCCTCTTCAACAAATGGTGTTGGGAGAGCTGGACGGCTACATGCCAAAAATTGAAATTGGATCATCAGCTGACACCATACACAAAAATAAACTCAAGATGGATAAAAAGACTTAAATATAAGTCGCAACACGATCAAAGTCCTAGAGGAGAACATTGGCAGGAAACTCTCAGATATCCCACGCAGCAATTTTTTTACCGATATGTCTCCTAAAGCAAGGGACATAAAGGAAAGAATAAACAAGTGGGACCTCATAAAAATAAGAAGCTTCTGCACGGCGAAAGAAAACATCAGCAAAATGAAAAGGGAGCCAACCGTATGGGAAAATATATTCGCTAATGATACATCTGATAGAGGTTTGATCTCCAAGATATATAAAGAACTCACTCGACTCCACTCCAAGAAGACAAATGATCCAGTCAAAAAATGGGCAAAGGACCTGGGCAGCCACTTTTCCAAGGAGGAGATACAGAGGGCCCAGAGGCATTTGAAAGGATGCTCAGCATCACTAGCCATCAGAGAAATGCAGATCAAAACCATCATGAGGTTCACGTCACACCGGTCAGAATGGCCATCATAAACAGATCCACATACAACAGGTGCTGGCAAGGCTGTGGAGAAAAGGGAACCCTAGTCCACTGTTGGTGGGAATGCAGACTGGTGCAGCCACTGTGGAAAGCAGTGTGGAATTTCCTCAAAAAGCTGAAAATGGAACTGCCTTTTGATCCAGTGATTCCCCTGCTGGGAATATACCCTAAGAACACCAAAACGCCAATACAAAAGAACCTATGCACCCTAATGTTCATAGCAGCACAATTTACAATAGCTCAGCGTTGGAAGCAACGTAAATTCCCATTAGTAGATGATTGGATCAAAAAATAATGGTACATATACACAATGGAATACTATGCAGCAGAAAGAAAAAAAGAACTACTAAACTTCGCGGCAGCACAGATGGAATTGGAGAGCATTATGCTAATCGAAATAAGCCAGGGGGCGAAAGACAAATATCATATGATCTCACCTATAAGCGGAACCTAACCAATAATACAAAGATGCAAGGAAAATAAGACCAGCAACACTAAAAGGAAAAGAAATCAACAGAGACATGAGGGAAGGGGGTGGGGGGCGTGGAAAAGAAAGGAAGGGGCAAGTCAAGGAACATATGTCAAGGACTCATGGACAAAACCAAAGGGGAAGAGCTGAGGGAGGGAAGGAGGAAGGGGGCCAGGGAAGGTGGTGGGGGGGAGTCAGAGACAAATGTATTTGAAAAAATAAATTAAAATAAAATTTAAAAAAAATAGAATAACTTGCTAGAAATAAGAATCTATATAAAATGAGGACAGTTTTTCATATTACCTTTTAAATTAGAAATTCCATTTCCATTTAGGCTTTTGAAAAAATCATATTTTAGTTTTTTTTGAATTTTAGAGAGGGAAAGGAGGGAAAAAGAGATTTCAATGTGTCAGGTCCATCTTTGTTCATTCTGTCCACTGTATCTTGTGTATGGGGAAGGAAGCATCCTGCTTTTTTTCCAGTATGCCAATATACTGAATTTTGATCTTATTTCTTCATTCTTCCTATATGTTCATTATTCTTTTCCTCCTTCACTAGCATTGAACTGATTCCTCCTCATCTATGTGACAAAAAGGCAACTTCCACCACCATATTTAAAATGCGAGCTACAGTTTTTTACTCTACTCTACCACTCCCTGCATAATCCCCTGTCTGCCTCCCTCTTTCCCTCCAACAAAGCTAATACCAATGCCCTGCCTGTCCCTCAAAGCACCTAGCTTCAAAGTTTATCTCTTAAATTCCTACTTCCCTCTGCATCTACATGGAGGGCATCTTTTTATCCATCTGACTTGCATTGCCATCATTGATCCAGGTCCCAATTAGGTTACTTCCACAGCATTGCAACATCCTCTTTTCCAGTATGGTTAGTGGCCAACTTCTGACTGCTCTGATCTTTTCTATACATGCTTGTCAGTTCAATTACGTCCCAAAATAAATCTGACTCTGTCATTCTCCTGACCAGAAACGTTTATTATCTACCCATGAGACTATTGTAAACAATCTATAAGCAGCTGTTATTTTGAAAGTTCTACCCCTGTCTCCAGCCTCATCTTCAACCATTATCCAAAATGGGCCTTATACAACAAGCCATTTCCAAAATAAACTCCATACTTTGTCTCTCTGTCATTTGTTTTCCTTAACCTGCCCTTTTCCCAGCCATATTTCCTTGTCCGAATCATACTCACCATCTGAAGCCTTTTTCTGAAAGTGACAGTTCTCTTTGACCCCTACATCATTTTTTTTGTATTTTAAAATCTTGTATATTATTTATACTTCACACTCCTTGAGGGAAGGAAGTGCATTTATTTGATTTAAACACATACAGCTCCTAGAGCAGGACATTGCAATCATTAAAGTAACAGAACAATTGCTGGATGAATAAGAGATCGTGCTTCTTTGTTTACTATAACTGGTCTATAAAACTGCAATAAATCTAGATTCTTTGAATTAATTTTAATTTTTGTTCCTTTGTTATTAGATATATGATATCTGATTTTTTAAAAAAATTAATTGGAGTGACATTGATTAATAAAATTATATGTTTCAAGGGTACACTTACATATTACACCAACTGTATATGTATTGTGTGTTCATGACCCAGAGTCAAATCTTCTTACAGCACCATATATTTGATCCCCTGTATCCTCTTTATCGCCTACTTACACTCTTACCCTCTGGTAACCACCATACTGTTGACTGTGTCTATGAGTTTTTTTTTTTGTCTTGTTTGTTCATATTTTGCTTTCAGTTTTATGTCCACATATAAGTGAAATCATATGGTTCTTGACTTTTTTCATCTGACTTATTTCACTTAGCATGATATTTGAATCTGGTAAATTAGTATATTTGTTTTTCTTCCTGCTGTAATATGGTGGTGGTGGTTGTTGGTGGTGGTGGTGGTATTAGGGTTGATATTCCACAGGAGTGTTTAAAATCTCGTGTGTTTGTCAGTGAAGGAGAACAGTTTCAGCATGACTCTAGGATCCTCAGGTATTTTCTGAAGAGCTATTATCATTATTCTTAAAGCTTGTTACCAGTTTTATTTCTCTAAATGTCAACTCTATTTCCTTTAGTCTTTAAGCCTCTAACCCTTTAGGACACTTCATTTCTTATAGCAACAAATAGTGTTATGTTGATTTCTATTTCTGGGTTTTAATATTTAAGACGAGTCAGAGTTGTGATTTTTATATTTCCTTAGTAATATAATGACAGTTGGGTTTTAAATGTTAATTAGATGAATCCAAAAGATTGCTCAGAAATTTGTCTAAAATAATAAGGCTCCAAACAATAAAGCTCCAGACTTCTATTTTCAACAAATCTGGATTATTCTGCTACTGAGCACTTTATTTTTTCCCCAACTGGAATAACTCTATATGCTATCTCATAAAAATTTGCAGCTTTGTCTTCCTCAAAGGAGATTTCTAAGGATATAACATATAACAACCATTCCTTTAATTGAGTCTTTTACATCTCCAACAAGAAATTTATTAAAAGTATTTTTATTGTTTCTCTTTAAAATATGAGAATAAAATAAGATTGCATTTTTTACTGCAATCTCAAAACAAATTAGATAACATAACTAAATTAATTTTAGTAGCATGGACTCCTAACACATAACATGGACTCCTTAAACATGGTAAGTCTATGGTAATAGTTGTCAAATTTAGTCACTTGATGAATAATAGTTCTACTGTCACAATGTTCAATAAGACCCATTCTTTTTTTTAGTTTATAATTTATTTATTATTTTTAATGTATTTATTTTTTCAAATACATTTGTCTCTGCCTTTCCCACCCATTTTTACACTGCCCCCCTCCCCGCTCTTCCTCCTTCAATCCTTCCCCACTTTGGCTTTGTCCATGAGTCCTTGCTATATGTTCCTTGACTTAACCCTTTCCTTCCTTTTCCCCGCCAACCACTCCCTCCTTCCCTCTAGTCTATGTTGGTTTCTTTTCTTTTTTTTTTTTTTTTCAGTGTTGCTGGTCTTATTTTCCTTGCACCTTTGTCTTGTTGGTTAGGTTCCACTTATAGGTGAGATCATATGGTATTTGTCTTTCATCCCCTGGGTTATTTCGCTTAGCATAATGCTCTTGAGGCCGATCCATGATGTCACGAAGTGTAGTAGATCTTTTTTTCTTTCTACTGCTTAGTATTCTATTGTGTAATGTACCATATTTTTTTGATCCAATCATCTACTGTTGGGAATTTAGGTTGCTTCCAACACCTGGCTATTGTAAATTGTGCTGCTATGAACATTGGGGTGCATAGGTTCTTTTGAATTGGCATTTTGAGATTCTCAGGGTATAGTCCCAGGAGGGGAATCACTGGATCAAAAGGCAGTTCCATTTTCAGCTTTTTAAGGAAATTCCACACTGCTTTCCACAGTGGCTGCACCAGTCTGCATTCCCACCAACAGTGGACTAGGGTTCCCTTTTATCCACAGCCTCGCCAGCACCTGCTGTTTGTGGATCTGTTTATGATGGCCATTCTGACTGATGTGAGGTGGTATCTCATGGTGGTTTTGATCTGCATTTCTCTGATGGATAGTGATGCTGAGCATCCTTTCAAATGCCTCTGGGCCCTCTGTATCTCCTCCTTGGAAAAGCGTCTGCCCAGGACCTTTGCCCATTTTTTGATTGGATCGTTTGTCTTCTTGGAGGGGAGTCGAGTGAGTTCTTTATATATCTTGCAGATCAGACCTCTATCTGATGTATCATTAGCAAATATATTTTCCCATACGGTTGGCTCCCTTTTCATTTTGCTGATGTTTTCTTTAGCTACCCAGAGGCTTCTTATTTTGATGAGATCACACTTCTTTATTCTTCCCTTTATGTCCCTTCCTTTAGGGGATATATTGATGAAAAATTGCTGCATGGGATATCTGAGAGTTCCCTGCCAATGTTCTCTAGAACTTTTATGGTGTTGCAACTTATATTTAAGTCTTTTTATCCATCTTGAGTTTATTTTTGTGTATGGTGTCAGCTGATGATCCAATTTCAATTTTTGGCATGTAGCCGTCCAGCTCTCCCAACACCATTTGTTGAAGAGGCTATTATTGCTCCATTTTATGCTTCTGTCCCCTTTGTCAAATATTAGATGTCCATAGAGACCTGGGCTTATTTCTGGGCTTTCTATTCTGTTCCACTGGTCCATGGGTCTGTTCTTGTGCCAGTACCAGATTGTTTTGAGTATAGTGGCTTCATAATATAGTTTGATGTCCAGTATTGTGATCCCTCCTACTTTGTTTTTCTTTCTCTAAATTGCTATGGCTACTCAAGGTCATTTATGTTTCCATATAAATTTTTGAAATGTCTATTCTATTTCTGTGAAATATGTCATTGGTATCTTAATAGGGATTGCATTGAATCTGTAAATTCCTTTTGGATAATATGGACATTTAGATGATATTAATTCTTCCAATCCCTGAGCATGGTATATGCTTCCCCATATTTGTGTTTTCCTTAATTTTTTTCTTCAGTGTTATATAGTTTTCTGTGTACAGATCTTTTCCTTCCTTGGTTAAATTTATTCCTAGGCACTTTATTCCCCTTCTTGCTATATCGAATGGTATTTTTTCCCTGATTTATTCTTCTTCTATTTCATTTTGGTGTACAAAAATGCTTTTGTTTTATGAATATTGACTTTGTATCCCGCTGTTTTACCAAATTCATTTATTAGGTTGAGTAGTTATTTGGTGGAGTCTATAGGGATTTCTATGTACATTATCATGTCATCTGCAAACAAGGATAATTTTACTTCCTCCTTTCCTATTTGGATGCCTTTTATTTCTTTTTCATGTCTGACCTTTGTGGCTAGGACTTCCAATACGATGTTGAAAAGAAGCGGTGAAAGCGGACATCCTTGTCATGTTCCTGATCTTAGTGGGAAAGCTTTTAGTTTTTGCCCATTGAGTATGATGTTGGCTGTAGGTTTTTTATATATGGCCTTTATTACGTTGAGGAATGTCCCATTTATTTCCATTTTGCTGAGTGTTTTTATCATAAATGGTGCTGTAACTTATCGAATGCTTTTTCTGAGTCTATCGAGATGATCATGTGGTTTTTGTCTTTCCCTTTGTTTATGGTATATATTACATATATTGACGCAGTAATGAACCATCCCTGCATCCTTGGGATGAATCTCACTTAATCATCATGGATTATCTTTTTAATGTGTTGCTGGATGCGGTTTGCCAATATGTTGTTGAGGATTTTAGCATCTATGTCCATCAGCGATTTTAGGCTGTAATTTTCTTTCTTTGTAGGGTCTTTATCTGGTTTTTGGGATCAGGGTGATGCTGGCCACATAGAAAGAGTCTGGTTGTCTTCCCTCCTCTTGGATTTTTTGGAATAGTCTGAGAATGACAGGGGTTCGCTCTTCCTTAAATGTTTTTTAAAATTCTGCTGTGAAACCATCCGGCCCAGGTATTTTGTGTGCCGGGAGTTTCTTGATTACTACTTCAGTTTCCCCAGCTGTTATTGGTCTGTTCGAGCTTTCTGCTTCTTCCTCCTTCAGGTTTGGAAGATTATACTTTTCCAAGAATTGGGCCATATCATCGAGGTTTTCAAATTTTTTGGCATATAATTGTTCATAATAGTTTCTGACAATCCTTTGTATTTCTGTGGTATCAGTTGTCATTTCTCCTCTTTCATTGCTATGAACTTCCCTCTCAGGACCGCCTTTGCTGTGTCCCATAAGTTTTCGACTGTTGTCTGTTCATTTTCATTTGTTTCCAGAAACTTTTTGATTTCTTCTCTTATTTCATAATTGACCCATTCATTGTTTAATAGTGTACTGTTAAGTCTCCATGAGTTTGCAAGTTTTTGAGGTTTCTCTTTGAGGCTGATTTCCAGTTTCAATCCCTTGTGGTCTGAGAAAAAGTTTGGTATTATTTCAATTTTCCTCAAATTGCTGAGGCTGCTTTGTGTCCTATCATGTAGTTTGTCTTTGAAAAAGTTCCATCAGCATTTGAAAAGACTGTGTATTTTGCTTCTTTGAGAATGTAAGGTTCTATATGTGTCAGTTACGTCCATTTGATTCAGTGCATCATTCAACTCCACAATATCCTTATTGATGTTTTGTTTGGAAGATCTGTCCATTTTTGACAGTGAGGTGTCAAAATCCCCTACTATCAGTATGTTGTTGTCTATATCTTTTTTGAAGTCTTCCAAAATTTTCCTTGTATAATTCGGTGCTCCTATGTTGGGTGTATATAAGTTTAAAATGTTCTGCCGTCTTAATGGATTATTCTTTTAAGTATTATAAAGTGTCTTCCTGGGTCTCTTTTTATGGCCTTTGTTTCAAAACATATTTTGTGTGATATAAGTATTGCTACCCTTGCTTTCTTCTCTTGCCCATTTGCTTGGAATACTTTTTCCATCTTTTTAATTTCAATCTGTGCAGGTCTTTTGTTCTGATGTGGGACTCTTGTAGGCAGCATATGTGTGGGTCATATTTTCTTATCCATTCAGCTATCCTGTGTCTTTTGATTGAGGCATTTAATCCATTTACATTGAGAGTTATTATCGATATAAACTTATTCATTTTTTTCTCTTTGTACCTGTGTTTTTCCCTTTCTCACTCTTTTCCTTCATCTTCTTAAAGCAGTCCCTTTAGCATATCTTGTAGTGCTGGTTTGGTAGAGAAGTATTCTTTTAGCGTTCTTTTGTCTGGGAAACTCCGTATTTCTCCTTCTATTTTAATGGAGAGCCTAGCTGGGTAGAGCAGCCTTGGCTGTAGGCCCTTGCTTTTCATGGCTTGGAATATTTGTTGCCATTCCCTTCTGGCTTGGAGTGTTTCTGTTGAGAAGTCAGCTCCTAGCCATATCGGGGCCCCCTTTTATGTTACTACTTGTTTCTCTCTTGCTGCCTTTAGGATTCTTTCTTTGTCTTTGATATTTGCCATTTTAATGATGATGTGTCTTGGAATGGACCTCATTGGGTTTCTCTTGAATGGGGCCCTCTGTGCTTCGTGGACCCATGAGACCCTTTCTCTCCTCAAATTGGGGAAGTTTTCCATCATTATTTTTTCAAGCAGGTTCTCTATCCCTTGCTCCTCTTCTTCTCCTTCTGGTATCCCTATTATGCAGATATTATTGCGTTTCAGGTTGTCCTGCCTTTCCCTAAATGCTTCATTTTTTTGATTCTTTTTTGTGTTTCTTGTTCTTTCTGGGAACTTTTTTCTACCTTGTCCTCCATCTCACTGATTCGATCCTCGGCCTCATCCAGCCTGCTTTTGATTCCATCTACTGTGTTCTTCAATTCAGAAATGGTATTCTTCATATCCTCTTGTGTCTTCTTGATTGTGTCTATGTCCTTTTCCAGGTTGATATAGTTTGCCATAAGTTCCTCATAATTTCTCTGCAGTTTCTCATAGTTCTCTTTCAGCTGGCTGACCTCATTGAGCTTCCTTAGAGCCATTGTTTTGAATTCAATACCTGATAGTTCACTTGCCTCTATTTCATTAAGTCTCTCTGTAGGGATTCCTTCTTTCCACTCATTTGGAGGGAACTTCTTTTTCATTCTATTTTTGTGAGATTCTTTTTTTTTTTTTTTTTTGCTTCTGCTTCAATTGATCCATCTAGATTTCCTGATGTTATGAATTAAACTTGTATGGCAGTAGGCGGATCTTTTTATTTATTTGTTTTTCTTTACTTTTCTTATTGAGTCTGTCTCTGATGGTGTCAGTTATTGACCCCATATGTCCTTGGGCCGTTTGTTTGAGCCTTCCAGGAATCTAGTGTTTGTGTCTGTCTCCTATGATCATCAATCTGGTCACTCTGTCCTCATCTGTCAGGTTTAGGCACCACAGTGCCTCCTGATGGCAAGACTATCCTCCTGATGACAAGAGTATCCTCCCCTTATAGGCTGCTGTCACTCAGGGGAGTAGTTTGCCTAAGGAAGATCGAGATTGTGAACTAGGGAAGAGTCAGCACCGGGACTCCCCAATGCCTCTGTCTCCAATCTCTCTTTGAGGGTCTCTGGGCAGTCTGTGACCCTTTTGGCCAGGGATCCATTATTTCTTTGGACTGCTCTGCACTCGCTAGCCCACCTGAGCCCTCACCAGCCACTCACGAGTGCACCCCTGCACTGGGTGGTTTACAGCCGTTAATTGTGTGTTTTCCAACTTTTGGCTCTTTGGGGGCTTGGCCTGCCTGCGCACAATGGAAACTATGGAAAGGGGAAGGAGTCTGTACTCCTGGTTTCTCCTCCATTCTTTCCCCAATACCTCTGACTCTAGTCTCTCCTCAAGGGACTCTGGACAGTTCTGTGACCCTTTTGGCCAGGGATCCTCTATTTCTTCCAGCCAGTCTACACTCAGTCCCCAGCTCACATCCCCATGTGTTGCACACATGGGGAGTGTGCAACAGGCATGTTTATTGATCCACTTATGCCTGGGCGAGATGGTAGCTGCAGAGTGGGAGGTGAGTTATCACTGAGGCTCTACTGGCCACCATCTCAGTTTTCTTCACAAAGTTTTCCTCACCAATCTTTCCTCAGGCACCAGCCCACTGTGCTGCCACCTCTACCCAGAGATCAAGGAAGGTGGCTGCCACTGCAAGTTTTTGTGTTGGCCCTTTAAACGTCTCTTTGCATCTTGAGCTGCCTGTCTCTGGCAGAGAGCGCCTCTAAGCTTTTCGGGGTTGCATTTTGTCTCTGTGTTTTCCTGGTTTCAGCTGCTGTAGTCTAGGGGTCCCTGTTTATGATTCAGACCCTGTTCTTCTCAGGGGGATCCATCTAGCCATTTTACTGTCCCTCTGGTGCTGGTACCCCTTGGCGCCCAGCCCATCCTCTCTAGCCTCTGCCACACTTCTCACCTATTGTGATGTGTAAAAATTGATTCCACTGCCTGTCTGCAGCTCCAAGGCTCCTCTCCCTCTATCGTCCCATCATTTTCCAGGTGATTTCTCCACTATTTAGTCACAATTCCAGATTGGTCTTGGGAGGAGGTCAGCATGACTCCCCTTCACTCCTCCACCATCTTTTTTTTCTTCTAAGACCCCTTCTATCATCCAATCAGTGTGAATTTCACTGTTCACTGGGTGGAGACAGGTGAACAAAAATTATTTGTAATAGGCTGTACAATAAAACTTATACTATGAATACAGGAAGGAATACAGAAAGCTTATACTATGAATACTTAACTTTACCACTGGCTTTAGAGAGAAATATATAAATGAATTGACTTTTAAATGATAAATAAGATTTTAAAAATTGGAAAAAATGGGAGAAAGGATAGTCTTGATAGAGAGTAAAACATGAACTGAGACATAAAGTTGTAGAAATATATGATACATTCATTTATTAATCCATTCAAATTAAATATAGAATTATAAACTGAAATTAAGAGTCTTGAGTACTTAACTCTTTTTTAGTGGAAAAAGATGTTGAAAAAGAGACATAAAAGGAGTAGAGGGGTAGAAAGTAAACAAGAAGGATGAGCTGCTTTGGGAATGCAGAGAAGAGAGAACTTCAGTTGGAAGTGCAACTGGTTTCCTAATGTGTAAAATAGGTGTGCATACTTGGAAGTTATTGAGAAAAGCTAAGGTCAATTCACGAAGACTTCTTGAAGAGTATATTAAAACTATTTAGTTTCTAAAATCAATGGTTCTTACTCAGCATGGACAATATCAGTGGAGCTTCCAAGCAATGCCAATTTGGATTTAGTAGTTTGAGAATAAGGCATATGTACTTTTAAATATCCCAAGAAATGAGTCTGTCATATGTTATAGCCTGGGAACCAGGGTGGTACTTGGGTTCTGCAAGTAAAAACTGGTATCACAGTTGCATTTGAGGAAGATCATTCTTTATTTTAGAGCACTTATTCTCAACTCTGGTTATATAGTACAACCTCTTAGAAACCCTTCTAACATACCAGTGCCCAGGGCCCCAGACTAACTAAATAAGAACCTTCTTTGGTGGAACTGAAATATCTGTTTACTTAAAAATCTCTGATGATGACATTAGCAATGAGAACCTTTTCTATAGACTAGAATAAATTTGGAACCTGAAGCAGAGAAACCAGAGAAGGTTGGTTATTGAAAGAAAAGTTCAGGTGTTTTTATTAGGACACCAATGTTCTAATATTATTTTATTTGTGTCTTAATATTAACATTACTTATTAGTCAGAGTGATGAACATAATGTTCAAAGAGTACTCACTATGTTTACAAGCATGTGAAATGTGGTTTTGCTTGGAGATTTCTAAGGGTAAATCCTGTTGACTCCTGTAATTTGTCCCACTGTCTTATCAGAATATATAATTATCTCTTTCCCAGATACATCAGCTTAAGAAAAACAAAAAGAATTTGAGATAAATTCTAAAGATTCTGACAAATGAAAATGTAAAAACCATAGTAAACAAGTAGATTTCTTTTTATTTCAAAGTTAGAAAATTTGGGGATGGGAAATTATGATAACATAGAACTACATTTGCTGCATGTCCACAATGTGCAAGCTACTAAGAATGGAACATTTGTGGGGACCAGTAAACAAAGTGTGTGACCAAGGACACATAATGAGGTTTCTTTCACAAGAATTCCCACTTATTTTCTGTGGATGGTAGTTTTTTTAAAGGGGCTTGGCTTACATAGATGTGTCCTCTTCCATGCGTTGTTCTATACTCCAATTCTGGGGAGTCTTCTGGTTGGAAAATATAGGATTATCAAAGTGAAAAGTTTGGAAGTTCATGAGAAAATACATGAGGTAAAAAGTGGGCTTCCTAGCATGTTTCTCCTGTCTTGCTCTCACACAGTTTCAGGAGGAACTGAACCCAGGGGTATTAGGGGTAAATCATCTGTCAAATTGTCTTTCTTTCCTCTGCTACTTTTGGGTAGGAGAAAAAAAGTCAAAGAAGAATCCAAGATGTCCTGGAGAAATAAGCAGTCATAAAATTTGAAGCACAAGGGATAATAGAGAAAAAGCAGGACTCAAATGTCACAGTGTTGCTAAAGGAGTGTTGTAGTAGATTCCACACCAGGACGATCGTATTTGATTACTTTTATCAGGTTTTCATAATTTTCGGCATGCAGGCTCTGTACATGTTTGTGACATTTATACTTACGCAATTCATTTCTTTTGGAGTGACTGTATATTGTACTGTTGTAACTTTGGTTTTGACAGGCACATTGTTGCTATATAGAAAACGTAATTAATTTTTGCATGTTGAACTTGTATCTTGTGACTTCTCTAAACTTATTAGTTCTAATAAGTTTTCATAGATTCCTTGAATTTTTAGGTAGACTATCATGTACTCTCCAATGAGGACAATATTGTTTTTTACCTTACAATCCATATTTCAAGTATTAATTAATTAATAAATATTTTAATCGAATTGATTGAAGTGACATTGGTCCACAAAACCATACAGGTTTCAAGTGTACACTCAACAAAACTCCATCCACACACTACATCGTGTACCTATTGCCCCAAGCAAAGTCTCTTTCTATTCCCATATCCCTCCCCTTTGCCCACCTCCACCTAGCCTCACCCCTTTTCCCTCTGGCTAACACCACATTGTTGTTTGTGTGTATGTGTTATGCATATTTTTTTTGCTTAATCCCTTCACCTTCTTTCATTCAGCCCCCCAATCCCTCTTTCCTTTCATAGTCATCAGTCTGTTCCATGTATCCATGCCTCTGCTTCTATTTTGTTCATTAGATTCCACATATAAGTGAGATAATATGGCATTTGTCTTTTTCTGCTGGCTATTTCACTTAGCATAAAAATGTCCAAGTCCATCTATGCTGTCACAAAAGGCAAGGTTTCCTGTTTTATTGCCAAGTAGTATTCCATTGTGTAAATGCACCATAACTTTTTTTATCCACTCATCTACTGATGGGTATTTGGGCTGTTTCCAGATCTTGGTTATTGTAAATAACACTGCAATGAACACAGAGGTACATATATTCTTTTGAATTACTGGTATTTTTTCAGGCTTCTTCAGATATATTCCTGGAAGTGGGAATATATTTCTGTTAACTTTTGTTTTATTAAAGTGTCTAGAATTTCTAATTTTCTGTTGCATAATTTTACTACTACTCTTAGTAGTAAAAATGAACTTTTTTGCCCATGTTTCTAATTTTAAAAAGATAATACCCCATTAAGTATGTTGTTAGCTCTAGAATTTTTGTAGCTGTTCTTTATTAATTTGAGGTAATTTCCTCTATTCTTAATTTGGTGATTTTTTTTTATCATGAATGGGTGTTGGATTTTGTTAAGTACTTTTTCTGCTATATTATCATATAATTTTTCTTTTCTTGCCTATTGATATGGTGGATTACATTGATTAATTCCAAATGTTGAACCAGCATTGTATACCTAGAATAAATTCTACTTTGTCATGGTGTAAAATTCAGTTTTTGCCATGTTAAATTGCACTTGCTCGTATTTTGTTGAGAATTTTTTCATCCAAGTTTATAGGGAGGTTAGTCTATAATTTTCAGTTTTGTTCTCTTTTTTTTAGTTTGAGTGTCAGTGGAATGATGATCTCATAAAATGAGTTAAAAAGTGCTCACTCTAATTTGGCTTTTAGAAAGAAAATGTTAACTTATTTTTAAAAGTTTAGTAGAATTCTCCAGTGAAACCAGCTGGACTTTGAAATCTCTTTCTAGGAGATTTTAAATTATAAATTAAATTGCTTTAATTATTATATAACTCTTCAGATTATTTTTTTTATCCTTGTTGAGTTTTAGTTGTTTGTGGTTTCTGAAGAACTTGTCCATTTCTTCTGGTTATCAAATATATGAACATAAAGTTATTTACAGTCCCTTATAATTCTTTTAATAGCTGCAGAATACATAGTGATATTGTCTGCTTCATTATTGATATTAGTAATTTTTGTTTTCTGTTTTTTATCTTTGTCAGTTTTGTTGGAATTCTAGCAACTTCATTATTTTTGAAGAATAAAATACGTTTTTTATTGACTTTATTGTTTTCCTATTTTCAATTTCATTGATTTCTGCTCTTATCTTTATTATTCCCTTTCTTCTGCCTGCTTTGAGTATACCTTGCACCACTTTTTCTAGTTTCCTGAGGTAGGAGCTTAGATTATTGATTGAGAACTTTCTTATCCTCCACTATAACAATTTCCCTATCAGCATTGTAGTTACATTCCACATATTTTGATGTGTCATATTTCCATTTTCATTCACTTGTAAATATTCATTGTCTTCTTTTGAGACAATAAAGCTATAGCTGGGTCATTTGTTTTGGTGGGATCCCCCTTGTGGCAAGCCCGGCCACTATTTGTCATTTAGCTGGAGCCCCCTGCTGCCAAATGCTTCTTAGTGGGGGAGTGCAATCTCAGGCCCAGTGGGATGGAGAAGAAGAGCACTTTTAGCTGTTGACTTTAAGCAGGATCAGCAGGATCAACAATCAGTCTCTCTTGCTTGTGCTGTTCAGCTGACCTGGTATTGTTGGTTCAGTCCTCCAGAGGGTTGAGTCTCCCTAAACCTTCTTCTGTTGTTAGGTTGGGAGATGCCAGTCTTGGTTTTTACTTCTGCTTTGTGGTGAGTAGTCCTAAAATATCCTACTGCCAAGTTTTTTTCTAGTCCTGTGATCTGTAACAAGTTCTCCTTTCTCTTTTGGCCTTTGAAAGTTCTCCTTGGATGCCTCTTCTGCCATTTCCAGGAATTATAGTTGTACCTAGAAGCGAAAGAGCCAGGAGAAATAAGTCTACTCCATCCTGTTTAAACAGGAAGTCATATAGTTTTTTTAAACTTGTTAATACTTGTTTTTCATGTCCAATTTGCAGATTAGTTAGCAAAAATATGATTTGAGCTGTAGGAACAATGGTAGTATAAATATTATTATCACAGTCTTGTATTGTTAGTTGGCTATGAGACAATGTGTGCAACAACAATTTCTCAGTCAAAGCAAGACTAGTGGTCATTAAGAACCACATAGAATGCAGTGGGACTTAGGGACAGGGATAAAAATCTGCTGCTACTAAAAGACGTTTCAGCCAAAGAAAAAGCAGATTTTCTTATCTTAAGGATTCCACAGCCCATGACTGCAGGTCTTACTTTTGGATTCAAAGGGACACTCACCATAAGGTAAATGTATCTCAACAAATGCAGCATCATTCTCTACAGCATCAATCTTGATTATTCATGTCTGTTTTCAAGTGGCTCAGACATATACCATTTTATGACTAAGGCAGAGAAAGATATTTCAGTTTCAGATAGATCACTAAAGGGCCTTGCTTACTCAATAGCATGTCAAACTGCAGAACTTTGTTGCCCTGGCTGAGTGACACAGTTGGTTAGAGCATTGTCCCCTACACCAAAAGGTTGCGGGTTTGATCCCTGGTCTGGGCATGTCCAGGAGTTTCTCTCCCACATCAATGTTTTTTCTTTCTCACTCTCTCTCTATCCCCACCCCCCTTTTTTTTTTCTTTCTAAAATCAATAAACATACCTTTAGGTAAGGATTTTAAAAAACCACAGAACTGTGTTCTTTTGTTTTGAGCACCTTTAAGTTTTAATTGGAACATAGAGTGATTTATTCAGATCAATTAAATATTAAAATTTTATTACAAACCAGGAGATATTTGGAGAAAATACCCTGAGTGATTTTGCTTAATTTTGTGCCATATCAATTCATAGATTCATGCTTATAATATGCTAAAATGATGATTAAGATTCTGTGTTAGGCACATTGGTGACTCAAATAAAGAAATAAAATCTCACTCTCAGGATTAAGCTCTACTTCAAGTGATTTTATTAACATGCATGAAACAGAGCTTACAATGCAGGACAGAATGTAATCAAGTATCTACATTGGGGAGGAAAATGACATCAGGGACTTAGAAGAGAGAGTGATCACTGTGGATTGGGTTGACACAAAAAAGTTTCTGGAAGGTTGTAGATTCAGGAAAAATATGATAGGATGAGAGGAAGGAGACACTGTGAAAGAAGACATGAAGTTTCATATAGGCAAATGATATGTTGAGGCCAGACTCTCAGCCAGTTCTGCTAGAAGAGTGGGCTTTTGCAAATAGGAGTTTAGCTGAGGCCAGATGCTGAAAACTGGAATGTCAGGCTGAGGAGATCATTACTTTCTGAGAATTGGGGCTTTGTGATTTTTTTGAACTGAGTAACAGTACTAGTAAATACAGGGATGGTGAACGTCAGTTTGTAAGAGACGTTGATATCTGTGTATGGCTAGGACACAATGAGGACGATGATCTTGAGGTGGGGGAAATGGGGACCTAGAAAGGACCACTGTGGATCTTTGAACAATGTATTTTTGAAGAATGAATTTACTTTGTAAGTGAAAGACTGTGTTAAAAAGTAAAAGCACACACAAACGCACATGCACATGGGTGAATATTTTAATAGAATGTTAATTTGTATTTTGTGTTCAGTATCAATGTTCACACTAATATTATCTACACCTGAATTATTGTAAAAATAAATAAGATTAGTGGTTTGACTATGGCTTTCCTATCTGCCTCTGCTTGATATCAACATGTAGAAGGCTTTGACTGAATATATGGGAGGAGAAAGAGAAAAAACCACAAAGATAACACCAAAGTGTCTAACCTAGTTGATAGGGAGAGCAATGGCAAGTGCATTAATTTTAATTAAAAATTTATATTATTTTAGATGCATAAAAAGAATTATACCTTATGCTAATATAAGTAATATGTATTATAAATAAAAAAGCATAGATAAAATCCTCTAACATATAAACTTGTTAAGCATATATTGGCAGTGTGAGAGAAAGAGCAGATAAAGTGATGGATTTGTAGAACTGAAAGCAGACAGTATAGCCCAACAGTGAGGTCATCTCTCTAACTAACATAAAGTTGGTTTTTGATTGAAGTAATTGTTATCTTAATGTGATTTCTAAATACCAACAATACTATGCAGTTGCACATAAGTTATGACTCAAGTCTGACCTAACCAGATTAGATAAGTGTTTTAGACTCTGGCAGGAACTCAAATGTAGTAAAACACAGTATGATATAATGATTACATTTTAAATTCATCATATTATTGGTCTAGTGATAATTTTCAGTCCAATGCCATAGCCTATATCATTTTTTGTGTGTGTATTTGTGTGCAGTGTCAGTGATAAAACAGTAAGGAAGACATTAATAAATGTTTCTTAAATGGAAATACATAAATGAAAGAATAAGTGCCTAGCTACTGTCTATTTCTCCTTCAGAAAAACTGATATGGGAAGAGAAGTGAAGCAAAGGAGACAATCCATGAAAATGGCTATGGAAAGTGAACTCATTGTCAGTCTGGGCTTAACTCAGATTTCCCCATCAGTTTTGTGTATTCCCTGAAATAATCTTTCATTCTACTATATAGTTGACATAAAATACACAAAATTAATATGAAAGTAAAATCATAAACCTCATTTTTTGGAACATATATGTATATCTCATTTAAACTCATTTGAACACTATTACACCCATTAGACAAAGCCCAATATGCATGAGATTTAATATGATGCAGCTCTAGGTAACTGTTCTGCAATTCCTATGAACAATAAAATCATGAAGGTACATTTAAAATAAATGATGAGGTGTGAAATTATAATAATGTTTTTCTAAGTAAAAGTAGCCAACTTGCTGACATCAAAATTGTGCCATTCATAACATAAAATAAAGTTGATGTATTTCCTAAAGCCCATCACTGTGCTATTACAATCATTTGTCTCTTTAAAAAGAAGGGTTTATCCCACCTTTTAAAAGTAATTATAGGCCAAGAAGTTACTGCTGCGGTCTCTTACCTACTTTGCCTCTGCAACTCTATTTCCCCACTACTTCACTGACAGGCATATTGATGTGGAGAGGGGCATGACTAAAAGGATCAAAATCCAGCTGAGGTTATGGTGTTGTGGGATGAGTAGGGCACTGACTGATTCAATGGCCAAGGTAGCATTCTCTTATGGTTAACTTTGGGGCGGACTTTTTTAGATTTATTTATATGCAGTACTCAAATCATGTGTGATCTTTGTTTTATAAAAACGAGTTTTTTTAAAAATAAAATCTGAAGTTTGGGTGGAAGAGAAAAATATGAAGTCTAATCCCTTTCAACATTTCCAGACTAATGACAAATAACCCACTTAGTGTTAAAAAATCATTGGTAACTGTTTGGGAAATCCATGCTCTGGTCTTAAAGTGACACCTAAGTTCGCACACACTTAGATTTCCAGCTACTTGTTCACCTAGATGGCCTGAGCACTACTTCTCTACCTGGAAATAAAGAAATTATTTTTAAAAACATAGCTCCTGATTTCTAAGAATTAGCTACCTAATTACTGTACAAACATGGTGTTAAGATAATAAATATTGTTATAGAATAAAGGCAGGGGTTATCAGACCAGAGACCATGAAGTACAAAATCCCAGGAAGGTCACTAACTCTTAGAACAATCCACAGGTGAGGTTAAATTTGTGTCAGTCCTTGACTAGAAAATATAGTTTTTTTTTTTAAATTTTTGTTCAAGTACAGTTGTCTCCATTTTCTTGCAACCACTTTCCCCTGCCTTACCCACCCCCACCTCCCACCACCAGTCCTACCTCCCTTTGGCTTTGTCCATGGATTCTTTATACATGTTCCTTGACCCGTCACCTCCTAACCTCCATTATCCTCCTCCATCCTCCCCTTTCATTCCTATCAGTCTGTTCTTTATTTCAATGTCTCTGGTCATATTTTGCTTGCTTGTTTGTTTTGTTGATTAGGTTCCAGTTATAGGCGAGATCATATGGTATTTGTCTTTCACCACCTGGCTGATTTCACTTCATGGATGGAATTGGAGTGCATTATGCAGGAAATATAGTTTCACTAGAGGGATTGAGAAAAGAAGGGGCAGAATAATTAGCTCAGGGACAGATGGACCTGGTAATATCAAGTTATGCATTCAGGAGTAAAAGTGATTGGGACCTCTAGCAGACATTGCTCTTTTTTTTTTGCCCTATAACTCTTTGGTTCACATCTGAGCTCACTGCAATTTAGGAGCACAGTTGCTATCTTTAGGACAGTGTTCCACCTAAGCACACATGTTGCTCTGCTTCTCTGCCGGAGGATCTTTTCTTGTGTCACAGGCTCTTGCTCATAGAGTAGTGAAGAAAACCTCAGATATAGTGCCCCTAGGACAACCTTCAGCCAACTAGAAATGGAAATCAATGGATGAATCCACCAGCTTCTTCACCCTTCATTTGAGCAGTTCCTCAGAAGGTCCTCACAAGGAAAAGGTATGGTGCTGTAAACAAAATAATGACGCTCAAAGATAACCACATCTTAATTCTACAAACCTGTAAATATGTTACTTTATGTGGCATAAGAGACTTTTAGATGTGATTAAGTTAAGGATTTTGAGATGGAGTGGCTATCCTGGATTATCTGGGTGGACCTGATATAATAACAAGGATCCTAAGAACAAGAGGAAAGCAAGAAGGTTAGAGTCAAAGAGATACAAAGATGTTACACTGTTGATTTGAGCTTGGAAGAGGCCACAAGCCAAAGGAAGCAAGCTATCTTAAGCTGGAAAAGGCAAATAAACATATTCTCCTCAAGAGACTCCAGAAAGGAATGCAGCCTGGTCAACACCTTACCTTTCCAGGGCCTTGTCACCTTACATCTTGAGTTACCAAAATAACTTAACTCATCTCTTAATTCACCATCTCTCTCTTTCAATCCAGCCTATAGCAAACTGACAGTTTACTCCTTCTGAAACACATCACAGAAATCCTCAGTCTTGTAACAGTGATATCACCTAATAGAATTATCTCATACATGAGACACAGGTTCTGCATCCTAGTTAGTTATTTGTATATTCTGGAGTTCTTAAACACTGATGTGTAAAAGACTTCCTGAAACACTAGAGAGCATATTAAAACTGCATATTATCAATCTCTACCACTATGTTAGATTGATTACATTGCCAGTCCTAATTAATGACCTTTCTATATCCAAGCCTTTTGCATTGTAACTTAGTAGTTTATCTTATCAAAATGGAGCAACTGTTTCTCACATTGTGAATTGCTGAATGTTCTAATTCTCAAAAGATTCTGATTCTGTAAATAAACATATGGCACAGTCCCTGAAAATTTATCATTTTCAGGTGATTCTATTTCAGGATGGTCCAGAGGCCTAACTTGACCATGAGCTTGGAAAGCAATAAGAGGTAAGATATTACTATAATGACCCATAACTGAGTCTGGTCTCACAATGCAGAACATGCAGGTGCATGTGCACCAGACACCTGGTGAAGCCATTTGAACCAGTGAACCAGCACAGTGTTCATGAGAAGTTATACGGCCCTAGGAATATGACTATATAGAGCCATAGCTATTGATTTATAGATAAACATTATAATCTATTATTTTTGGTATGATAGCCCTTAAGCAAAGGCTTACTTGTAAGTCCATATGGAAAGCAAATGAATGTGGTAGAAGTGGATAGTTGTGCACCCCATGTGCTCTGTTTACCTCTCTAACCCTTCACTCCATTAGGGTCACTGATGGGTCTTTATGGGCCAGAGTTAGAAAATCATAGACTTGAGAAATGTTTTAGTCTGCTATGCAAGGCTTATGTAGTTTGGTGTTATTGTTTCTGTTATTCACTGCTGCGTAGAAACCACCACTAACCCAGTGGCCTAAAACAATGATCCCTTTATTGTTCTCATGGAACTTGTGGGTCAGGAATTGAGGTTTTGCATAGTAGCAATGCCATGTGTCCACCATTTTGGATGTTTGATGCCTCAGCTGGGAAGATTCAAATATCTGTGGCTGTTATCGTCTAGAAGGTTCTTTACTCCCATGTCTGATACCTGGACTGGGACAAACTAAAGGTTGGGCTCCTCTGGAGAGTGGTGACTGGAACATTTCCATGCTATTTCTCCATTTGGCTTGGACTGTTTCTCAGCTAAGCAGCTGGGTTCCAAGATGGAGTGTTGTGATAGGGATTATGTAGACAGCAAGTGTTTTAGGAAATCCAGACAGAAGTTGTATGACATATTAGGAACTAGCCTTGAAAGCCTCATACCTCTACCTCTACTGTATTTTATAGATCAAGGCAGCCACCAAAAGTTCATACAAGTTGCATAGGATGACACATAGACTCCATTCATTATTTAATAATAGGAGAATTGACATTTCATTGTGGGATGGGAGATGATGTTGCCGTCTTCAAGATACAATATCTTCTTCACTTCACCCTTGGAAAAAATAATACACACATGAACCAAGTCCATATACACACACAAAATCATCCTGAATTCCCCCAATGTCTCATTTAATTACAAGTTCAGCTTAAAGGACAGGACCTCATCAACTACATCAGGTCCAGATGAAGACAAAACTCCCCAGGTCAAAGTTTTTGACTACAGTTCTTTGAGTAAAGCTATCTGCTCCCAATGGTGGAAGCAGCATTATAGATTAGCACAGAGTATAAAAGGTACTATTGTACCTGTCTGTGAATAATAAAACTTACTATAGTTATCTTTTCAATATTTTAACCATTTATTTCTAATGTGAATTTTACATCATTTTCTAAATGTGTCATGCTTCTACAGGTTTCTTCATCCTTGTTCACAAAATTCCTCCTAGAATGATCTCACTTTTCCCTGTCAATAAAATTTTGTCTATTTCAAAGTCCCCAAATACTTTCTATTTATAGAAGTCTTCTATATTGTTTCAGCTTACAATGACCTCTTCATATTTTCAATCCCTGAGTGCCCACTTTGGACCATGCTAAGGATAAAAGAATGAGCAAAAACAGAAACAGGCATATGTTAAAAAAAAAAAAAGCCTTATACCCTTGACAAAAATTAACTCAAAATGGATCACAGAGATGAATGTTAAATGCAAAACTGTAAAACACCATGAAGATAAAAGGAGAAAATCTAGATAACTGGATTTGGTGGTGACTTTTAAGATACATCACCAAAGGCACAATCTATTAAAGAAATATTTGATAAACTGGACTTAATAAAAATTTAAATTTATTTTCTGTGAAAGACAACATTAAGGCAAGAAGAGAAGCCACAAACTGGGAGAAAATTATGTGTGAAAGATATTTACGATAAAGGACTATTACCCAAAATACACAATGAACTCAAACTCAGCACTAAGAAGACAACTCAATTGAAAAATAGGCTAAGGACCTTAACAGACACCTCACCAGAAAAGATAATGGGTGGCAAATAATCATATCACAAGATACTCCACATCATGTCATCAGGAAAGTACAAATTAAAATATAGCAAATACTGCTATACACTAATTAGAATGGCCAAAACCTAGAACACTGACAATACTAAATGCTGGTAAGAATGTGGAGCAACAGGACTCTCATTCATGACTGCTGAGGATGAAATTGGTACAGCCACTTCAAAATACAGTTTGGTGATTTCTTTCAAAAGTAAACATTCTTACCATATGATTAAGCAATCGCATTCCTTGATATTTATCCAAACTAGTTAAAAACTTATGTCCACAAAAATACCTGCACATGGATATTTAATAGAATCTTGATTCAAAATTGCCAATACTTGGTGAAAGAATAAATTGTGGTAAAACTAGATAATGGAATATAATTCAGGGCTAAAGAAATGACTTACTAATTAATAAAAAGGCACAGTGGACTCTTAAATAAATATTACTAAACAAAAGAGCCAATCTATAAAGGCTGAATACTGTATAATTCCAGCTATATGACATTTTGAAAAGGCATAACTGTGGAAACATTAGAAAGTTCAGGGGGGGGGGGAAAGATGGCGGAGGAGTGAAAGGGAGTCACGCTGACCTCCTCCCAAAACAAAACTGGAATTGCAACTAAATAATGGAGTAATGACCTGGAAAGCAGTGGAGCGATAGTGGGAGAGGAGCCTTGGTGCCGCGGACAGTGGATTCTACTCTCACACATCCCAACGGGTGAGAATTGCGGTGGAGGCTCGAGAGTGTGGGCTGGGTGCGCAGGGGCACTGGCACCAGAGGGACATCGAAACGGCCAGTTAGCGTCCCCCCGAGAAGAACGGGGTCTGAATCATAAACAGGAACCCCTAAACTGCAGCAGCTAAAGCCAAGAAAATACAGACAAAACGCAACCCCAAAAAGCTTAGGGGAGCTCTCTGCCAGAGACAGGTGGCTGGGGATGCAAAAAGACATTTAAAGGGCAAACGCAAAAGTTGCAGCGGCAGCCACCCTCCTTGATCGCTGGGTAGAGGCGGCAGCAGGGTGGGCTGGTGCCTGGGAAAAGACTGGTGAGGAAAACTTTGTGAAGAGAACTGACACCGCGGCCAGTGGAGCCCGGGTGATAACACACTTACCACTCTGCAGCTACCATCTCGCTCAGGCATAAGGGAATCAATTAACCTGCCTTTTGTGCGCTCCGCACACAGCTTGTACGCCTGTGAGCTACGGGGCTGAGTGCAGACTGGCTGGGAGAGCCTTGAGCAGAGACTGGAGACAGAGGTGTTGGGGAAAGAACGGGAGGAGGAACCGGGGAGTCCCGACTCCCTCCCCGTTCGGTAGTCTCCATTGAGGGCTGGAAAGGCGCAACCCCAAAGAGGCAGAAGCGGGGTGCGCATGAACCAGACTGCCTGCGATTGAAACGCAGTCTGCACAGGGGTTGGATCCCTGGCCGAAGGGGTCACAGAACTGCCCAGAGGCCCCTGAGGGGAGACTAAAAATGGAGGCATTGGGGAAAGAACGGGAGGAGGAACCGGTGAGTCCCGACTCCTTCTCCTTGCAATAGTCTCCATTGCGTGGGAAGAGGCCACACTCCCAAAGAGCCAAAAGCTGAAAAGCAAACATAGACACCCCCAAAACACCCAGAGCAGGCGCGCACACTGGCGCCGAGTGACCGGCGAGGGTTGGCGAGCGTGTGTGTGACCCACGCGGGCTGGTAAACGCTTGCACCTGCCGGCAAGGCCTCACACAGACTGGCACCCATACGGCCTGCGAGGGAGTGCACAGAGGGGCAAGGGCAGGCGTAAATTGACCTACCCACCGCGATTGCGGAGTGGCCCACAAAATAAGTAGAGCTGCCCAGAGTCCCTGGAGGAGAGACCAGAAACAGGATTAACCGGAAAGTCCTAGATCTGATTTCCTCCCATTTCCGTAGTCCCCATGTGGCGAGGGCAAGCAACGCACCCAAAGAGCCAAAAGCGGGGAAAACACACAATAGAAGACCCTAAACTGACCAGTGCCGCAAAGCTCGCGTGCCAGGGAGGCCAGATGAGTACGGGAGGTCCCGAATAAGCCCCCTGGTCTGGGGCAAGCACATACGAGCCCAGGCAGGTGGGGGAACCAGCCGCGCTGGGAACGCGCTCAAGGAGCCTGCGTGAGAGCGCAGAGAGATCCCAAAAAATAGCTCAGCCCTGACCGAAGGGGTCACAGAGCTGCTCCAAGCAGGAGTCAGACACAGGCATTAGACTCCTGAAAGACTCAAACAAACAACCCAAGGCTGTATAGGGTCAACAACTGACATCATCAGAGGCAAGCCCAGAAAGAAAAGTAAAGGACAAAAATACTTAACAGACTCTCACAAAAATGGGAAGAAAAAGACGTTCCCCTCAAATGAGTGGAAAAGGGGACTCCCCACAGAGAGAGCTAAATGAAATAGAGGCAAGGGAACTATCAGATACTGAATTCAGAACAATGGTTCTAAGGAGGCTCAATGAGCTCAGCCAGCTCAAAGAGAACTGTGAGAAACTGCAGAGAAACTATCAGGATCTTACAGCAAACTATATCAGCCTGGAAAAGGACATAGAAACTATCAAGAAGACACAGGAGGATATGAAGAATACCATTTCTGATTTGAAGAACACAGTAGAAGGAATCCAAAGCAGGCTGGATGAAGCTGAGGATCGAATCAGTGAGATGGAGGACAAGGTAGAAAAAAGCTCCCAGAAAGAACAAGAAATGGAAAAACGACTCAAAAAGAATGAAGAAGCATTTAGGGAAATGCAGGACAACCTGAAAAGCAGTAATATCCGTATAATAGGGATACCAGAAGGAGAAGAAGAGGAGCAAGGAATAGAGAACCTCCGTGAAAAAGTAATGATGGAAAATTTCCCTAATTTGAGGAGAGAAAGGCTCTCATTGATCCAGGAGGCACAGAGGACCCCACTCAAGAGGGACCCAAGGAGGTCCACTCCAAGACACATCATCATTAAAATGGCAAATGTCAAAGACAAAGAGAGAATCCTCAAGATAGCAAGGGAGAAGGAGAAAGTAACATACAAGGGGGGCCCCGATACGCCTAGGAGCTGACTTCTCAACAGAAACACTACAAGCCAGAAGGGAATGGCAACAAATATTCCAAGCCATGAAAAGCAAGGGCCTACAGCCAAGGCTGCTCTACCCAGCTAGGCTCTCCATTAAAATAGAAGGAGAAATACAGAGTTTCCCAGACAAAAGAGAGCTAAAAGAATACATCTCTACCAAACCAGCACTCCAAGATCTGCTAAGGGGACTGGTTTAAGCAGATGAAGGAAAAGAATGAGACAGAGAGGAACACAATACAAAGAGAAAAGATGAGTAAGTTTCTATCAGTAATATCTCTCAATGTGAATGGACTAAATGCCCCAATCAAAAGACACAGGGTAGCTGAATGGATAAGAAAACATGACCCACACATATGCTGCCTACAAGAGACCCACCTAAGACCAAGAGACCTACACAGATTGAAAGTAAAGGGATGGAAAATAATATTCCAAGCAAATGGACATGAGAAAAAGGCTGGCGTTGCCATACTTGTATCAGACAAAGTAGATTTGAAAGCAAAGGCCATAAAGAGAGACCCAGAGGGGCACTTTATCATACTTAAAGGAAGAATCTATCAAGAAGACATCAACATTGTAAACTTATTTGCTCCCAATATAGGAGCCCCCAAGTTTATAAGGAAATTGTTGGATGACTTCAAAAAAGATATAGACAACAACACACTGATAGTAGGGGATTTCAACACCCCACTGTCAGAAATGGACAGATCTTCCAAACAAAACATTAATAAACATATCGTGGGGCTGAATGAAACACTGAATCAAAGAGACTTAACTGACATATATAGAGCCTTACATCCCAAAGAAGAAAAATACACATTCTTTTCCAATGCTCATGGAATTTTTTCAAAGAGAGACCACATGATAGGACACAAAGCAAGCCTCAGCAAATTCAGGAAAATTGAAAAAATACCAAACTTTTTCTCAGACCACAAGGCCTTGAATCTCGAAATCTACCTCAAAGAGAAACTTCAAAAACTTGCAAACTCATGGAGACTGAACAGAAGACTATTAAACAATGAATGGGTCAATAATGAGATAAGAGAAGAAATCAAAAAATTTCTGGAAACAAATGAAAATGAACAGACAACTGTCCAAAACCTATGGGACACAGCAAAGGCGGTCCTGAGAGGGAAGTTCATAGCGATACAGGCTTACCTTAAAAAGATAGACACATTTCAAATAAAAGACCTAATGCTAAAACTTCAAGAACTGGAGAAACAACAACAAATAAATCCCAGAGCAAGGAGAAGGAAGGAAATAGTCAAGATTAGAGCAGAACTGAATGACATAGAGACAAAAAGAACAATTCAGAGGATCAACCAATCCAGAAGCTGGTTCTTTGAAAAGATTAATAAAATTGACAAGCCATTAAGAAGACTCATCAAGACCAAAAGGGAGAGGACCCAAATTAATAGTATCAGAAATGAAAGAGAAGAAATAACAACTAATACCACAGAAACACAAAGGATCATCAGAAACTATTATGAACAATTATATGCCAAGAAATTTGAAAATCTTGATGAAATGGACAAATTTTTAGAAAAGTATAATCTTCCAACACTGAAGGAGGAAGAAACAGAAAGCTTGAAGAGACCGATAACAGCTGGGGAAATTGAAGCAGTAATCAAGAAACTCCCAGCACACAAAAGCCCAGGGCCAGATGGTTTCCCAGGAGAATTTTACAAAACATTTAAGGAAGAGCTAACCCCTGTCCTTCTCAGACTATTCCAAAAAATCCAAGAGGAGGGAAGACTGCCAGACTCCTTCTATGAGGCCAGCATCACCCTGATCCCAAAACCAGATAAAGACCCTACAAAGAAAGAAAACTACAGGCCAATTTCGCTGATGAACATAGATGCTAAAATCCTCAACAAAATATTGGCAAACCTCATCCAGCAATACATTCAAATGAGTATCCACCACGATCAAGTGGGAAATATCCCAGAGATGCAGGGATGGTTCAATATACGCAAATCAGTAAACGTGATACAGCACATCAATAAAAGAAAAGACAAAAACCACATGATCATCCCAATAGATGCATAAAAGCATTTGACAAGGTACAGCACCCATTTATGATCAAAACACTCAGCAAAATGGGAATAAATGGGGCATTTCTCAACGTCATAAAGGCCATATATGAAAAACCTACAGCCAATATCATACTCAATGGGCAAAAACTGAAAGCTTTCCCACTAAGATCGGGAACACGACAAGGATGTCCGCTCTCACCGCTTCTTTTCAACATTGTATTGGAAGTCCTAGCCACAGCGGTCAGACAAGAGAAAGAGATAAAAGGCATCCAAATAGGAAAGGAGGAAGTAAAACTATCATTGTTTGCAGATGACATGATAGTGTACATAGAGAACCCTGTAGACTCTACCAAAAAACTCCTCAACCTAATAAGTGAATCTGGCAAAACAGCAGGATACAAAGTCAACATTCAGAAATCAAATGCGTTTTTGTACACCAGCAATGCAATAGAAGAAGAAGAAATCAGAAAAAATATACCATTCGATATAGCACGAAAAAAGATAAAGTACCTAGGGATAAATTTAACCAAAGACACAAAAGACCTGTATGCAGAAAACTATACAACATTGAAAAAAGAAATGAAGGAAGACACAAATAAATGGAAGCATATACCGTGCTCATGGATTGGAAGAATTAATACCCTCAAAATGTCCATACTACCCAAAGCAATTTATAGATCAACGCATTCCCTATTAAGATACCAATGACGTATTTCACAGAAATAGAACAGACATTTCAAACATTTATATGGAACCATAAACGACCCCGAATAGCCCCAGCAATTTTGAGAAAGAAACACAAAGTAGGAGGGATCACAATACTGGACATCAAACTCTACTACAAAGCCACCATACTCAAAACAATCTGGTACTGGCACAAGAACAGACCCATAGACCAGTGGAACAGAAGAGAAAGCCCAGAAATAAGCCCAGGTCTCTATGGGCATCTAATATTCGACAAAGGGGGCAGAAGCATAAAATGGAGCAATAACAGCCTCTTCAACAAATGGTGTTGGGAGAGCTGGACGGCTACATGCCAAAAATTGAAATTGGATCATCAGCTGACACCATACACAAAAATAAACTCAAGATGGATAAAAGACTTAAATATAAGTCACAACACCATCAATGTCCTAGAGGAGAACATTGGCAGGAAACTCTCAGATATCCCACGCAGCAATTTTTTTACTGATATGTCTCCTAAAGCAAGGGACATAAAGGAAAGAATAAACAAGTGGGACCTCATAAAAATAAGAAGCTTCTGCACGGCGAAAGAAAACATCAGCAAAATGAAAAGGGAGCCAACCATATGGGAAAATATATTTGCTAATGATACATCAGATAGAGGTAAGATCTCCAAGATAAATAAAGAACTCACTCGACTCTACTCCAAGAAGACAAACGATCCAATCAAAAAATGGGCAAAGGACCTGGGCAGATGCTTTTCTAAGGAGGAGATACAGAGGGCCCAGAGGCATTTCAAAGGATGCTCAGCATCACTAGCCATCAGAGAAATGCAGATCAAAACCGCCGTGAGGTACCACCTCACACCGGTCAGAATGGCCATCATAAACAGATCCACAAACAACAGGTGCTGGCGAGGCTGTGGAGAAAAGGGAACCCTTGTCCACTGTTGGTGGGAATGCAGACTGGTGCAGCCACTGTGGAAAGCAGTGTGGAATTTCCTCAAAAAGCTGAAAATGGAACTGCCTTTTGATCCAGTGATTCCCCTGCTGGGACTATACCCTGAGAACACCAAAACTCCAATACAAAAGAACCTATGCACCCCAATGTTCATAGCAGCACAATTTACAATAGCCAAGTGTTGGAAGCAACCTAAATGCCCATTAGTAGATGATTGGATCAAAAAATTATGATACATATACACAATGGAGTACTACGCAGCAGAAAGAAAAAAAGAAGTACTAAACTTTGCAACAGCATGGTTGGAACTGGAGAGCATCATGCTAAGTGAAATAAGCCAGGGGGCGAAAGACAAATACCATATGATCTCACGTATAAGCGGAACCTAACCAACAATGCAAAGATGCAAGGAAAATATGACAGTGACACTGAAAGGAAAAGAAATCAACAGAGACTAGAGAGAAGGGGGGGGGCAGGGAAAGGGAAGGGAAAGGGAAAGTCAAGGAACATATAGCAAGGACTCATGGACAAAACCAAAGGGGAAGAGCTGAGGGAAGGAAGGTGGGAGAGGGCCGGGGAGAGGGGTGGGTGGGAGGCAGAGACAAATGTATTTGAAAAGTAAATAAATAAATTAAAAAAAAAAAAAAAGAAAGTTCAGTGACTGCTAGGAGTTGAGGAAAAGAATGCATGAGTAGATGGAGCACAGAGGATTTTTAGGGCAGTGAAAATACTCTGTATGATCTATAATAATACATAAGTGTCATTTAACATTTGTTCAAATGCATAGAATATACACCACCAAGAGTAAACTGTAATACAACTATGGGCTTTTGGTGACTGTGATGTGTCAATTTGTAGGTTCATAAGTTGTAACAAAGGGGATATGACTATAAAAAAATAGTTGAGGAAGGTATGGTTGGTATAAGATAACATTGGAAGGTATAGTTGGTGGGTGGGGCCATTGATCCATAAACAATGGTTGTGCTGAAACATTTAAATTGGAATGGGGCCTATTTATGTGGAAGTAGTTGGCATAATCAGATTTGCCATCTAGAAAGATTTTTCTTTGTTTTGGTATCTGGAGAATAGATTAGGTGGGGCCTATTGTGGATAGCAAAGTCAAAGACCTTTGAGTAGCTTAGACCAAGGTGTGGTATTTGAAGCATTGACAGTGAACAAAAAGATACTCCCTTAGACACTTAAGCCAGGTCTGCTTTTTAACACCTTATATTTTTGTGGCTTTGAGTCATCCTCAATTCCATTGTTTTATTTGGTCACACAAGCATATTTGTTTTTTCACTCAGCCTATATGGTAAAAACCTCGAAGTTGAAAGTTGTAGTTACATATTTTTCAGTGACCAACATATTCAACATAGTAGTTACTATTCAATACATATTTGAATGAGAGAATGAATTAAAAAATAAATAATATGAGGCTGTTATTATTTATAAAGACTGTTTTTTAAGTTATCTTTCTAAAATATCAAAAGTACTCATTGAAATTTTCATATTGTAATTTGTTACACGAAGCAGAATTTGGGGTCATACCTGAAGGGGCAGCAATATTCTTGAACCAATAAGAGAGGTGTCTAAGAATTACCCCTTGCAGTCTGGTCTCTAAGGGAGTTGGCCTGCTACAAATTTTTATGGAAACTATGTTGCATGCCTTGAAGCAACCAATCCTGGCCCACCAACAGACTTGAACTCCAGCCCCTCTATCACACTACAGAAAGAGGGGTGCAGTTTAACAGTACTGCAGCCCAAAGTCTGACCCCAGTAGATCTCTGGGATATGTCTTAAAATGAATAGTCATAGTGACCTGACTGCTTGCTACCAGTGCTACTCCATGAACTTTGCCCACCTCACACTACTCTAGGAGGTCTGGAGTGGTGCCACCTGGCTATTTATCTTGATTGCATGGCAGTTAGTGTTATGAGCAGTCTTCCAGGCAATGCACCCATAATAATCATATACAAAATAATCAGTAGACTATAGATTAAAGGGCTATCATGAGAAAAATTCATTGAGGCAGAGTTGTAGGTCACTGGCACAGGTGGGCACAGACTGCTCTTGGGAACAACTCTCACAAAGTCTTGAGCACTAAACAGAATTTTCTGGTAGCTATTAAAGATCTCTAAGGGAGTCATCCTGAAGGGGTAAGGCTCTAGTCAGGAAAAAGCTAAGCCATTACCCCTAATAGAATTAAGAAAAAAATGAGCTGTATAAGTGATCCTCTTTGTGATGTGAGAGGTACAATTAGACTATAGATTGAAGAGATATTAAGAAGTGTCTGCACCATGTGGATGGCAGAGAAGAGAATGATCCCAGAATGGTACTCTGTCCTTACAAGATTCAGATGATAGAGCATGAACCTAGAGAGATGCTAGATCTTGTTAACTGACCACCTTCTGGAAAGACTAGACTCCTCAGGACAAATTTCAGAATCATGGCAGAAGCATTAGATGTCCATCTATGGATGTCTTTGAGCATAGTCAAGAATCAGCATATTCAGACATAATTCAGTAAGACAATGGACTCTTCCCTGCTCAGGTAGTTCAACATTGGACTATCCCATGTGGGATACAATGATGCATAATGTTTACATAGTGAGAGAAATGTTAAATCCTTAGAACAACCAAATCAAGACAAATTGTATCAAATAAGTACTTGTAACAAACTGGTATTCTTGTTGGTCCATGTCCCTAAAATAATATGTCTGAAACTACCTATGGCTTCATAGATCTATCTTTTCCCATCTCTTGTTGATTTCTTTATGATCCCAGAGTCTGGAGTAGGAAATGGTTTGGATCAGTAGAGTTGCAGAGAACATTTTTCCCTGAAGCCTTAACTTCCTCAAGCATTTGAGATATCTAGACTAAAACCTTTGCTAGAAACAAACTTGGAGACATTACTATCTAGTAGCTGGTTGTTCAGTTAATTGTATGACAGCTTTTCTTTTTTTCAGGATGACAGAAGTCCCAAGACAGTGGAGAAGATTTGTAAAAAGTATTTCTTTAAGACCACTGGTGCTGGCCTTAGGACACTGAAATATTGTGTATCCCTCAGCTTGCTCTTACAAGATGACCATCTCTTTTCTGACAGGTACAGTTAGCCTGCCATTTCTAACCACACTTTAATGTCCTGTATGGCTGCATCAATGAGTGACCCCATGCATCTTAGAAGTTTAAATGGTAAGGGTTTTCTATAGAATGGGGTATTATGCTTAGGGACATTTTATGGGTTGGCATTGTAAACAGAGGAATAAAGCTTGTCTTACTTAAGACTGATCTCAGAAAAGAGTTGGCATCTTGTGAATCTCCATGAAAATTGTCTTCAGTCCCGTGTTTATGGTAATCAATCCAATCCGCTGCAAGTAATGGATCCCAGTTCTTCCTTCCTATGTACAACCCCTGCATCCAATGCCACAAGAGAATTACTGCTACTCCTAACCACAGCCATTAAGCTGGCAGGATAGGGCAGGGGCCAAGGTTCTGCCATGTCATATTACTTTTGTATCCTGGCTTTTCATTGTATCACCTTCCTAATCATGCATTATAAAAGCTGCACAGTGTAAGGGGCAAGTGTTTTCCTCAGCTGTTACATTCATCTTGCTAGATTATCAGGGGTTGTCATTCCATGAAAGGGCAAGGAAGAACTGCAACTGCTACTGATCATGTCCACATAAGATTCTTTGATGTTTTCTCCTCCAGCAGGCCCAGATTACATGTCACTGGGCAATGTACAAGGCCCAAAAGAATGAATATGCATTTGGTGTTGCCTGCTTTGCCATTACAGGCAAGTTTACAAAGGCAGATAAATATTAAGATGGACATCAAACCCAGGCTGTGAAAGCTACTGGAACTTCTCATGCCATGCCATCAGAAGCTCAATGGTGTTGAAACTCTAAGATAGGTAGGAAACTCTGAGGATGTCTGCAACCACTAAAAATGTAACCCCTTTATTCTAACCTAATTGTTGTTCTATGTCACTGATTAATCAATGTAAAATAGTCTTTGAATTAGATTAATTATTTCTGACACTGCATTTTTAATGTTTCATAACCTGCTCATGAAACAACAAAAATGATTTTAATATTTTCCTCTATGGGGTAGTGTGCCATGTAATTAATTGTAAAGGGTGGGGCAAAAATAGGTTTACAGTTGTTTGCATGGAAAATAATAAAATAATGAATAAATAATACAAGAATAAACTCTGTTTCACATACTCACAGCTGTAAACTTACTTTTGCCTACCCTGTGTATTATCAAATCTTACAGTGTAGCACTTGAGCTCTATCACCCTAAATGCGTTAAATTTCTGACTTTCCTGAGGGAAAAACATGTGCTCTCCCTCCCTCTTTCTCTCCTCCCTCCCTCTCTCCCTCCCTCCCTTTCCTTCCTTCTTTCCTTCCTTCCTTCTTCTTTATTTTGTTTTGTAGTTTTATTTTTTAAAAATATTTTATTTATTTATTTTTAAAGAGGAGAAGAGAGGGAGAAAGAGAGGGAGAGAAACATTAATGTGTGGTTGCTTCCAATGCACCCCTCAATGGTGACCTGGCCTGCAACCCAGACTGGATTGTGCCCTAGAGTGGGAATGGAACAGGTGAACCTTTGATTCGCAGACCGGCACTCAAGCCACTGAGCCACACCAGCCAGGGTCTTTTTCCTTTGTTCCCTTCCTTTCCCTTCCCTTCCCTCTCTCCTTCCCTTCCTTCCTTCCTTCCTTCCTTCCTTCCTTCCTTCCTTCCTTCCTTCCTTCCTTCCTTCCTTCCTTCCTTCCTTCCTTCCCTCGTTCCTTCCCTCGTTCCTTCCTTCCCTTTCTTCTTTCTCCTCCCCTAATGATCAATGACATGTGTTTATTGATTTTAAAGAGAGAGGGAGGGAGAGAGAAAGAGAAAAACATTGATGAGAGGGATGAAACATTGATCAGTTGCATCTCCTATACACCCGGAACCAGGGGTAAACTTGTCACCTTTTGGTGTACAGGACAGTGATCCAACTAAATGATCCACCTGGAAAGGCAACATGGGCTCATTCTTACTCATTTCTGCTGTCTTGGCATCTGATGAGACTGAATCTTTCCTTGGTTTGGAAGGTATTTTGTGCTGTGTACTCTGTAAAGGCAATGACTTACTTAGTAACCTTTGGGGTGCATGTGTTGGAAGACTTGTCAGTCCACAGAAGCTGTTTTATTTGCAATGATGAAGAGCTATGCTACTAGAGCAAAGAGTGAAACCACAAAAACATTAAATTAGTCTTAGCTTTACAAGGGCTTACAAGTTGATTGATGAGGCAAGACTCATGCAAGAGATAATTAAAGAATGATATTAATATTTCCAATCTAATGTTAGATAGAAAACAAGTAAATCACAGCAAATAGAGGAGTCCTGTTCAGTTTCTGTTGAATAGAAGAAATGATTCCATGCCCCTTAGATGTGAAGAGGAGCACTACCCAGCATGACATTGAAGCCTGTAATCAAACTATTACAGTTTTCCATGTATACTATTAAACAGGTATTGACTTTCATGAGGTTATATCAAGATTTATTGGTCCGAGAAGTAAATATTGACTGATAAGATGTTGAAGTCAATAATTACCTCCAGGGACAATAAATCTTTATATTCACAGACACAGAAATTCAATAGTCAGTGTGGTTTGTTAGATTAAACACAAATTCCAAGTCATTAGAAATATCTGGAAATCCCTTTTCATAATCATGAATTCTGACAGTTTATAATTCATCTTAAAACAGCATATTTTAAATCAGCTATGATACAACTATAGAGGAGAGAGTTGGTTTTATTTTTAATCATAGCCTTATAAAAATAATCATTTTGTATACACCTCCAGGTTGGCTAATCCTATTCCAGCTGCTAACCCAGAGACTGCTACACAGTTGGCACTCAATATAAATTTTTAAATAAAATTAGTCTCATGTAGGTTGGCATTTAAATTATTAATCAGCAACAAAAGCTTATTAAAAAGTCTATGTTACATAATGATCATCAATGTTTTAAATTCACTTACATTATCATTACAGAAATATTTCTTCAGAACTTATGTTAAGGTAAAAGGCATATCAGGCAAATGGTTTATGCCATTAATGAACTTTGAAGTATTTGCATAATTTATATTAGGTTTTTACCTGAAATTTATTCAGTATTTTATTTTATTCAAAAAATAAAATATAAGTTCAAGGAACATATAGCAAGGACTCATGGACAAAACCAAAGGGGAAGAGTTGAGGGAGGGAGGGAGGGAGGGAGGGAGGGAGGAAGCAAGGGAATGGGGTGGGAGTCAGGCAGAGACAAATGTATTTGAAAAAATAAATAAATAAATTTTAAAAAATTGATGTAATTGAGAATTTAAGTATATAAGGCATGAAAACACACTACACACTGTCATTTCAAAGAACTAATTTTATGTAGGCAATCAATTATTTTGAGAGACTGCATCTAAACACTGATTTCATCCACATCAAAACAGTATTATTGCCTTATGGCAGGAAAATGGAAAAGGGACTGACACAGTTTTGAGTTGGGGTTGCACATTGCAAGAAACAAAATTTTGGTGTACAAATGAGTGCTCTTGCTTGGCCACAAAGATAGTGCATGAACTCTTTGTTACATGCATACTTTGGGTTGTCATTTGACTACAACCTTCAGGACCTGCACTGGTGACCACTCACATCAGCTGTCTCTGGCACCTGTACTTGCCAACATTCTCCTGGGCTAAGAGTAAAGAACCGATCCTGAGAATGCCCTAATGCACCTGGGCTGCACTGTGAATAGGATACTATGTGGGAGATTTAAAAGATGTCTCCAAAAAGCACAAAAAACAAAAATTAAATGATACCCATACACCAACTTTCCTGGATTAACAACTGTTAAAAGTTTGTCAAGTTTCTTCTGTTTTCTTGTACAAAAATAAGGACTGTAGATAACAATTTATGTGTTTTTATTGCTAACACTATTACTGATGTTCTCCATTTTCCTCCCTTTGCCTACCTCCACCCCTCCCCCCATTGCTTGAGCCTCCACCACACTGTCGCTTGTGTCCATGGATTATGCATATGCGTTCTTTGGCTAATCTCTTCATCTTCTTTTATCCAGTCCCCAAATACTTTTCCCCTCTGACAGTTGCCAGTCCGTTCCATATGTCTATGTCTCTGTTTCTATTTTGTTCATCAGTATATTTTGTTCATTTGATTCCACAGATAAGTGAGATCATATGGTACTTGTCTGTCTCTGACTGGCTTATTTTGCTTAACATAATAATATCTCAGTCCATCCATGCTGTCACAAAATGTGAGAGTTCTTTCAATTTTATAGTTTCATAGTATTCTGTTGTGTAAATGTACTACAGCTTTCTTTTTTTAATTTTTATTTTTAAATCTTGTTTATTCTATTACAGTTGTCTCAATTTTCCCCCTTTAGCATCCTCCACTCATCCCACCTTGCCCCCTGCTCCGACAGTCAATTCCCACTCTGTTGTCCACATTCATACATGTTCTTTGTCTAGTTCCTTCCCCTTCTTTCCACCATTGTCCTCCTTCACCATCCCCTCTGGTCACTTTCAGTCTGCTCCATTTTTCCATGCCAGAGGTTTATTTTGTTCGTTAGTTTATTTTGTTGAATAGATTCCACTTATAGGTCAGATTATGTTGTATGTGTCTTTAACCAACTGATTTATTTCATTTCGCATAATATTTTCCAGTTCCATCCATGGTATTGGAAAAAGTAGTCTTTCTTTTCTTTCTTTCTTTCTTTCTTTCTTTCTTTCTTTCTTTCTTTCTTTCTTTCTTTCTTTCTTTCTTTCTTTCTTTCTTCTCCTTCCTTTCTTTCTTTTCCTTTCTTCCTTCTTTCCTTCCTTCCTTCCTTCCTTCCTTCCTTTCTTTCTCTTTCTCTTTCTTTCTTTCTTTCTTTCTTTCTTTCTTTCTTTCTTTCTTTCTTCTTTCTTTTTTTTCTTCTTTCCTAATACAGACTGATTTCATTTATTTTTTTAAATGTCTAAATCCATTATAAAGTATTAGAAAATTTAAATCCATTATGAAGTCTCAGCAATTAAAACAACACGATATCAGCACAGAAATAATCAAGTAGATCAAAGAAATAAAATTAACATTCTGGAAACAAAGGCATATATTTGTTTAATAATGTAATATATGATTAACTTGATATTTCAAATCAAAAGGGGAAATAAAGCTTATTAAAAAATAAGGTGCATGGAACAATATTACTTGAAATAAAACAAATATAGAGCCCTATTTCACTCATTATACAAATAAATATTCAGGTAAGTTAAAATCAATATGTAAAATCTAAGAGTTTTAGGAGAAAATACAAAATAATATTTTTCTTACCCTGAAGTAAAATCTTCAAACCAAGAAGCTATAAAATAAAATATTGACAATTGACTATATTAAACATTTAAGACTATACAGTGATACACATATAAAAAGTTAAAGGACAAGTAATAGAATAGGAAAGTATTTGCAACACATCTAAAAAAGGGTTAATAGTTTTTTGAGTTTTTTTTAGAGAAAATATTTTGCAAACATTTAATCAAAAATTGGATAAAGAACACAAAAAAGTCCTTTAAAGCTTTTTAAAAATAATATAAATAGGCAAAAAGTATACAAAAATAGGTTTAGTTACAACAAATAATAAAGTAACAATTAAAATAACATATCATTGTCACAATTAGATTAATAAGTATTAAAAATATTGGTAATATCAAGTACTGGTGACTGTGAAAGGAACTGGGTATTCATAGACTCTTTTTCTTCATCTTCTTAAAGCAGTCCCTTTAGCATATCTTGCAACGCTGGTTTGGTGAAGTATTCTCTTAGCCTTCTTTTGTCTGGGAAACTCCTGATTTTGCCTTCCATTTTAATTGAAAGCTTCGCTGGGTAGAGCAATCTTGGTTGCAGACCTTTGCTTTTCATTCCTTGGAATATTTCTTGCCATTCCCTTCTGGCTTGAGTGTTTCTGTTGAGAAGTCAGTTGCTAGCCGTATCAGGGCTCCCTTATATGTTCCTACCTATTTCTCCTTTGCTGCCTTTAGGATTCTCTCTTTGTCTTTACTATTTGCCATTTTAAGTATGACATATCTTGGAATAGGCCTCATTGGGTTCCTCTTAATGGGACACTTAGTGCTTCCTGTGTGACTTTTTTCTCTCCTCCAATTAGGGAAGTTTTCCATCATTATTTTTTCAAACAGGTTCTCTATCCCTTCTTCCTCTTCTCCTTCTGGTATCCCTATTATATGGATATTATTATGTTTCAGATTGTCCTGCACTTCCCTAAATGCCTCTTCATTTTTTTTTAGTATTTTTTCATTTTCTTGCTCTTTCTGGGAGCTTTTTTCTACCTTATTCTCCAGCTCGCTGATTTGTTCCTTTGCTTCATCTAGCTTGCTTTTGATTTCTTCTACTGTGTTCTTCATTTCAGAAATGGTATTCTTCATTTCCTCTTGTCTCTTATTGACAGTTTCCATGTCTTTTTTTCATGCTGATATAGTTTGTAGTAAGTTCCTTGTAGTTTTCCCATAGTTTCTTGTAATTCTCTCTGAGTTCCCTGAGTTATTTGAACTTCCTTAGAACTGTTGCTTTGAACTGAATATTTTATAGTTTACTTGCCTCTATTTCATTTACTTCTCTTTCTGGGGATTCCTCCTTTCCCTTCAGCTTGGGGGTATTTCTTTGTCTTTCCATTATTTGTGAGACTCTTCTTTTTTGCTTCTGCTTTTTAAATTGACCTGTCTTGATTTGCTGACTTTGTGGTTTGAACTTTTATGGTTGGAGACCGCTGTTTTTCCTTTCTGGATCTGCCTCTGATGATTTCAGATGTTGACCCTGTCTGACCTTAGGCAGTCTTTAAGAGACTTCTAGGAATCTACTTTCTGTGGTTGTCTCCTTCAGTTAATCTGGTCACTCTGTGCTCAGCAGTCATGCTTGGACACTAGAGGGCAGCGTGAAGTCCTTCCTAGGGGCAGGGTTATTTGGTCCTCTCATGCTGCTGCCGCTAAAGGAAGTGGTCCACCTGAGCCAGATGGCTGCTGCTCTATGGGGAAGGAGTCCACACTGGGATCCTGCCAGCTACTCTCTCCATTCTCTCCCTAAAGCCTCCATCTCCAGTCTCTCCTCAAGTGTCTCTTTGCCACTCTGCACCCTCTTTAGCCAGGTATCTAATATATGGAGCTGCCATTGTGTACTCAGCAGGGCTAAGTCCCTCCTGGGGGCAGGGCTATTGTGTCCTCTCATGCTGTTGCCACTCACAGAAGTGGTCTTCCTGAGCCATATGACTGCTGCCATATGGGGGAGGAGTCAGCATCGGGATCTAGACAGCTACTCTCTCAGTTCTCTCCCCCAAGCCTCCATCTTCAGTCTCTCTTCAGGCATCTCTAGCCCACTGTGCCCCTGCCTTTGCCAGAGACCAGAGTAAGTGGCTGCAACTAAAAATATATGCATTGGCCTTTTAAAAGGCTCTTTGTGTCTCCAGCTGCCTGTCTCTGGCAGAGAGCAACCCTGCTGATTTTGAAGCTGGCTCTTATCTGTGTACTTTTTGGGCTCTGGTGCTGTAGGCTACAGATATCCACTTATGGTTTAGACCCTACTCTTCTCAGGAGGATTCAACTGGCTATTTCAATATCCTTCTGGTGCTGCCACCTGTGGGCACCCTGCCCGCCTTCTCGTGTCTCTACTGCACTCCTTACCAGTTAGGTCATGCTGAAGCTGATGCTTCTTTCTGTCAGAGATTATAAGGTTCCTTTCTTGCTACTGTTTGGTTGTTTGTTCCAGGTGATTTCTCCACAATTTAATTGTAATTCCAGGTTGGTCCTGGGAGGAGGTCAGTGTTACTTCCATTCACTTCTTCGCCATCTTGATTCCATCTCGTACTATAGCTTTCTTATTAACTCATCTATTAATTTGCACTTGGGTTGTTTCCATATCTTTTGTTGTTGTGTCTTTATCTGGTTTTGGAATTAGAATAATGCTGACCTCATAAAAAAGCTTGGATGTCTTCCCTCCTCTTGAATTTTTTGGAATAGTTTGAGGAGGTTAGATGTTAGTTATGTGAATGTTTGGTAAAATTCACCTGGCAAACCATCCAGTCCAGGGCTTTTGTTTGCTGGGATTTTTTTGATTACTCCTTAAATTTCATTAGTTGTCATTGGTCTGTTCAGGTTTTCTGATTCTTCCTGATTCAGTTTTGGAAGACTGTATGCTTCTAGAAATTGGTCCTTTTTGCTCAGATGTCCAATTTGTTGGCATATTGTTGTTCATAGTATTTTCTTACACAATCTTTTGTACGTCTGTGATGTCAGTTGTTATTTCACTTTTTTCTGACATTTCTTCTCCTTCTGAGAACAATTCGGGCTGAACTTGAAGAGAAGCTCAGATCTGCTTCCCTGCAATGCAGCTGCAGAGTCCAACACTTTCCAGTCTGATTTCCATGTAGAAGCCTCCCTGGGAGAAACAGTACCCCCAACCCACCTCTGCATGGCTAAGTGGCACTCCCACACCACCAAACAAACAGCAGTGGGTCAAAAATCAGCCCAACTTGGTAGTCCAGTCTCTTCACGCAGCTGGTCACAGCAGGGTAGGGATAGAATTCCCAGCCTCACCTCACTAGAGCCAAATTCTGGCTCCCCTGCACTATCATATTGAGCAAAGTGGGGCTAAAATCCCAGCCCTGTACCATTTTCCTGTGCTGAGGAACCCAGCAAGATGGGTCATACCAAGGAGTTCAACAGGTGGGGAGAGGGGAGTCGCCAGTTTGCTTGAAGTGGGTGAGACTGATCCTCTCTCCCAAGCCACAGTTTAGTCACTGACTGGCTCTTTGCCCAAAGACTTTCTAGAAAACAGAGGACCCCTTAAAGTCACAGCTGAGTGTAATCAGCAGACATTTCTACAGCACCTCAGCACAGCAGCATGGCCTCTCCAGCAGTCACAGATGAAAGCAAAGTTCCCAGGCTGGTGTTGTAACAATGGGAGTGCTCCTTCCTTAGGATGGTGCAGTCCAAGTCTCCCAGGCAGACAGAATCTGCACTGATTCCCATTGATCCCTTTGGGTATGGGAAGGAAGACCACAAGGGTAAAGCATCATTTTCATCACATCATATTAAGGGTAATATTATCAATATAACGTCTTTGCTGATGTTGACTTCCATCACCTGACTGAGGTTTCAGATTTCTCCCCTGTGAATTTACTCTTCCTTCTGCCCCACTCCCTTTCCCCTTTCCATATTGTCCTCTTTAGAAGGAGTCACTAAATGCAGTCCACACTTAAAGAGTCAGGAGTTATGCTCCACATTTTGGAGGATAGAGAATCTACTAAATTATATGAAATTCTTCTATAGGGGACTATTGTTCCTTCTTACTCATTTATTTATTTATTTATTTATTATTTCTTCAATCATTTTTATATCAGTGTGGACTCAATACTTATTGTGTACTTTGCAATATAATCGAATACTACTTCATTTTATTATGTGAATGATTCCAGCTTTGGTCATTGTGAACCTTTTTAGTTGGCTCCTATGTTCCTTTGACAAACTCCCGCCATTGTGGGTTCTTGTTACTTTGAGTGCTTCCTTTCTGTACTACTAGTTGCTCTAGGCTCATCTTATATATGTCCTGTCCTAGTCACAGAATACTGACTTACCTTTTGTAATTTTTCTAAATTTATTATATAGTATGATATTATGCATGTGTGTATGTGTGTGTGATTAAAACCACTGGCTCAATGACTTCTACTTACCCCTCCAGGTTCACTATCAACTGTTTTTCACTTGCTCAGTGTCCAGAGAAGCTGAGCTGTATGAACTGAAAAAGAGACCTCGCTCTCTGCCTTGCAACTGGACCTGACAGCAGGGCACTCAAGCAGGAGAAAGAAAGGAGCACCAATAGTGAGCCTGCATACTTATTTCTCCATTATTTCTCTGCAGTGGGGGACTCCTTTGGTATACCTCATGTCTTATTAAAAGTCTTAGCTCACATAAGGCAGTCCTTTCCACAGGGGTTTCTCTGTCTTTGGTACCCTCCAAAACCCCTTCTCACACACTTCTCTTCCACTTCCACACTTCCCCACTTTGTCCCCTTCAGGTTCAGGAGTAAGAATTTCCCGTGTTGCTAGCCCAGAGCACTGCCCAAAATCTTGTAGTTTCCTTCCATCTTACTCATGTTTTCTTAAGAGTTTTTTTTTTTTAGTAAACTCTTCAAATATCTTAATCTGCTTATATCATCTCTTTCCTGCTCAAACTCTTTTCAATATCTTTTTGGAATAAGGAAAGTGTATGTTAGAGAAAGAAAGAAGGAAATGAAGGAAAAAAAGAACAAACGATTCGGAAGTAGAGTAATAGCAAGAGTGACCAAGGGAGAGAAAAGGTTAAGAAAAAGCCATAAGAATGTATAAGTGTCTTATGCTAACTTGAAGGATTCTGTTTGGATCAATGTCAAAGGACAGGTTTCTATCTTACTACCCATTTATACATTCTTAGTCTTCTTTATAGGTCCACGTGAGGTTAGGTGGTTTTGTTTCAGAATTTAAATTTAGAGCTAATAATTTTAATATTTTAACTTATTATTAATAACTTTTATGATATACTGACAGTGTGTTAGACACTGTATTTTCAAGTAGATTAAGAGCAAACATTTCTTATTAGCACAAAATAACCATACAAGTTTTATATTTATGTGTTTCTGATGTTCCCTATTTTCATTTGAAGTATCTTGGATAGCTTCTTAATGAAGAAAAAATTCTTTAAAAAAATCTTATTTGCCTTTTTTTACATTATCTTTTAGTCCTCTTATATTCCCTTCTCCCCCAAAATCACCATACTATTTTCTATGTCCATGAGTCCTTTTTCCTTTTTGCTCAATTCTTCCATGCTTCAAACTCCCCCAACTAGCTGACTTCACTCCTATGTGGAATCTAATGAACACACTGAACTAACAAGCAAAACAGAGACAGACTCATAGATGGCGAACAGAAGAGAGAAAAAAATCCTTATCATAGATAATTCTTTAGATTTTGCAATAAGTTTGATGAAACATTGTCCTTGGTAAAAGAATCTTGACTCTCCAAGTTGTTTAGCATACTTTCATCACATTATAACATTTCTGACAAATACTGAAATGTAAACATAGTTAATTAACTACTTATAACAATCTACAGATGTGTCTTTTATTGCACACTAACTACATAGGTAGACACTTAATACAGGTTACTTAATTTAATTCTCAAAACAATCAGTTCTGTGAGAACTGCAAATTTTACAGATGACTATATCAGATGAAGAAACTAAGATTATTGCCAAAAACACAAAGACCACAAAAAGAAGTCACACCACTGGGACTGGAATATGTCTTCTTAGCTATAAACCCTGTGCTTTTAAAATTACACTATTAGTTAATATTAGCATTTACTCTTTGGGGCAATTACTTTGAAAATATATAGGACACTAAAACATGAAAATTCATTTCTGTGAAGATTTCATTTTATATTATACCCTAACTTCTTTGTTATTATTGAAAATTCTTTTTTTGGTACTATGTTGCAGGTGAACTAATTTTTTTGTTTTCTTGATAACGTCTAAAATAAAATGATCTATTTTTGATGCATATTACCACATAAGACCCAAGAATTTGCTCAAAGATGCTTTCATGGTTTTTATTATCATTTGGTATCAAGGTATTTGATTTTAGTCTTATTTCAGAGAATCAAATAGTCAAAATTATATTAGTGGGAATAAAAATAATTTTTTCTCCATCTGAAGTTTTGAACTGTGGTCATTCATTTAACCTGATCAAAATTTTGCCTGGTGAAGAGAATGAAGATACATTGTTTTAACTCACGGAGAGTAATTAGTGTGCATACATTCAGTATGTGAGTTCATACAGGTTCATTAAAATCAGTGTTAACAGAAACTCTGTCTTGGACAACTCCTTCTACGCTAATTTAAATAATGATTCATTCACTGAGCTATAACAGTTACATTATTCTTTCATTCATTCCACAAAAAAATTTTGAATAACACATTTCAATAGATATTTTCATGTGTTAGGTGTTTTATCAAGCTTCACAGTGACAGACTCTCATGTTTTATTCAGGAGTGTCCAAACTTTTGGCATCTCTGGACCACACTGGAAGAAGAAGAGTTGTCTTTGGCCACATATTAAATGCATTGTGACATGTAATCACAAAAAAAAATCTCATAATGTTTTAAGTAAATTTACAATTTTATATTGGGCCATATTTATAGCCATCCTTCAGGCTGTGGGTTGGACACCCCTGTATATGTAAACACAATCTTTACTTCGTACTGGTTATTGTGTCTAAACATGTTTCAATTATGTTAACATTTTAAAATATTTGTGACAGAAATTTGTGAATGGCTCCCAGAGTCCCAGAAGATCTAGTTGAGTAGGCCCTCACAGATCTGAGATCTTTCAGTGAGAGGTCATCCTGTATATTCCCAGAGTCTGGAAGTTGTGAAGTTAGTAACTGTCTCAAAATCACAGATCAAAAGCAAGAATCTCTGTTTCTTGATTCTCAAGTATGTTCTTAAAGAGGACATTGGTTTGTGCAAGAGTACTAAGAGAGTCATTCATTCATTTGTTCATTCATTCATTCATTCGTTCATGTGTTGGCTCACTCTAACACTGTTTATTGAGCATCTTCTCCAGGTGGGCTAGCCCCTGGACTAGGTGCTGGTGCTCACTGTGAACAGAACAGAACAGACATGACCTCACATTTGGCTCTTTTGTCCAGTTAAGTACTATATCTATGGTAAGATGCTATTCAATAAGTTTTTATTTAACTCTGATATAATTCATTAAATGGGTAGATTCATCTATAAGAGAAACTAGAACAAACTGATAATTAAATAATAGAATAGGAAGTCATAAGAAAGAAAAACAAAGGTTTTTTAATATTGTTTTAGGAGGGGTAGGCTTGGTTAGGATTCTCTGCAGATGTAAAACTGGGTTGTAAACTGAAATGTGTGAAGGAGTTGGCCAAGTGGACAACCAAATGGGAGTGGGTAAGGGTGTTTCATGCACAAGAAACAGAATATGAGAAGGCCCAGAGCTTGATGTCCTAAAGGAAATGACAGAAGTGATTTTAGAGTAGAAATTTATAAATTCAGAAAGAAATCAATAATGATAATATTTATTCCATGCTTATTTGTGCCAACATATTTGGATTGCTTTATATATATTAATTCATTTAATCCTCACATCAATACTATGAGAGACAAGTATCATTCCCATATTTTTACAGAAAAAAGTACATAGGATTACAAAGGTTAATCTCACCTAAGATCATATATGAGGGATTGATGAGATGGAAGTCACCCCAGGGTGTACAGATCAATGTCTGCCCTTACCTATCATCCTACATTCTTTCTGAACATAAAACAAGTATTTGGTATTTTATGTCCTTCTAGTCCTTCTTCGCATTTGAAGTTCAATTTATACAGTTTGAAAAAATTTATTCAAACCCCCAAACATTCTGAATTTATGTCTTGTCATTTTGTATCTGCTTAATGAATACAAGCCTCTATATTTCCTTTACTTGTGGGTTTATGAACATCAGCATCATGCTTTATATGTGGTTTGATGTTTTTAAATGCCTAACCTTTCATAATTAAAAATACCACTTTGGACAGAAACACTTCTCTCCTACTTGAAATAGTCCCCCACTAAACATACAAAAAGTAAATAAATAAAAGCTAACTCATGAACTCAGACAAACAACACTTTATATTTTTAATTCCCCTGCTAATTAACATGTGTGTCTTGACCAGTTTCTGGGCCTGACTTCTTCCCTTAGGTTTTCCCCTGTATCATTTGTGTCTGCTTCACTTCTGTTTAATATCTGCTGATTTTTGGTGAAATCCCCAGTGCAGAAACCCACAAACCAAACAAAAATGAATGGAAAATACTGAGCAGCTCAAATGTCCTTGGAGACACGAAATTTTTTGTTTGTTTGTTTGTTTGCCACAATTTGTCATCCTCTGCTCAGAGAGAGCAACAGTTTTTAGCACATAGATCAATATTCTCTTAACCTAGACCTAATCTGAGAAGAGTCTCCCTGTGTTTCACCTTGGCCTGCTCCTCTACACTGCAGTTACCCTGTTTCCACGGTCCCCCCCCAGAAATAATTTTGTTTGAGTCAGACAGTAATTTTTCATACTTTGGTCAAAACTGGTGACAAAAGAGGGAATAATGGTTACTGACATACGAGATGATAGATTTGACACATGGTGTGCTGAGCTGGGAGATTTTCACGTGCCTCATGTGCAAAAGTAGGAAGACAGATAAGCAGGCTGATGGCTCTCCTGACATTGCTGAGACTCCCCACCCCACCTCCACCCTCTGATATCAAAACAACCTCTGTCATTCATTCATGTGTGTGTGTGTGTGTGTGTGTGTGTGTGTGTGTGTGTGTATCCTTTATATTGAAAAAGTTTTATCCTGCTCTGGATAGGAAACAAGTAAATGCAGTACTGTTCTGACCAAAATAAACATTTCCCCATCCTGCAAAAATGATCAGTCTCTGCACAGTGAGGGCAAAACAGCATGCCGGTTGAGGAAATATTAATATAGCCAGTGAGAAGGGAACAGATGGGGCGAAGAAATGGAACCAACAGATTTCTGGACAGCATTCAATGAGTGGAGTTTTATAATACTGAAACAGAACTGCTCTTTAATTTTTGTGAGTACCAATAGTCCTGGAACACCTCTCTTCAGCCTCCTGGACTCCCTCCCTATTAAAGGCCTCCACAGAGGAGCACAAAAAGGTCCCTTTCTTAGTCATTCTGGTAAAAATAAATTAAGGCTTAAAATGTGAGGGCCAAAGGGAGCACCCACGCATGCTCAGGACCTAGAGCTTGTTCTCTGGGCCAGACACAGTGACCTCTATGCCACAGGGCAGGACTCCAGCCTTGCGATCCGTATATCACCATACACAAAAGCTTCTTTCAGAATCTAAATGAATCAAACAGGAACAATTTTTATTCCTGCAGTGGCTCCTCAGGAGTGTGTATTCACATATAAAACCTTGCCCTGTGTACCATTTACCTTCATTCAGAATTATTTGTATTGCTTGATTCAAAGCCACCATGATGGTACTTGGTCACCAGGAGTGTGTAAACAACAGCATGTATAATGTACCTCCTAAAATAAACCCAGCTCCAGCTTCCCTGTTCTTCTCTGATCTACTGTTTATTTGCTTGGGGAGCTATGGCTCTCTCACCATAGCAACTTTACCTGGAACATTTAAATATCCTCCCAATCCTAAATGATAAAATGTAAAAATATTCAAGGTGATACTATTTACAAAGGAACAGAATAGTTACTTTTGACTATCATTTAAAAGACAGTTTTAGAAAGAATTTTTAATGTATCTCAAAAAAGTGATCTTGTTATTTAAAATGACAAAACTTCCCAAGTACGTACATGGTAAGCACATAAGGAAAAAATTTTAGATACAAGATCAAATACATGTTCCAATCTTCTAAGCCAGTTTTCTTTCTTTTTCCTTTTCTAAATCTTCTTTTTCCATGTGTATGCGTGTATGTGTTGATGAAGAACATTTTTCTTGTAATAATATATTACTGGACACATTCTATGGCAATTTTCACACTTTCTGCATGTTTGACATTTTAGCCAAATCTATTAAAAGGGGGAAACAAATTAAAGAACTATAATATTTAGCTTTCAATAACTACTGCCAATATAATAGTTGAAGGAAAGTAAAGTTTTTGAAAGAATGATATTTCAGTATAATTTTCGAGAACTCATAGATAGTTCACTTGAGATAAGAGAGTGATTTTTTAAAAAATGTATAAATATTTTGAGACATGTATGCTGTGAAGAGAAAAAGAGAAGGGGAAGTTAAATTTTAAAAAAAAATAGCTGATAGAAATAAAAGTTTTCCATAATGAGAAATATTCTATAGAAAAAAATCTAGAGTAAGTTATTATTTTTATTATTTTCCTAATGAACAAGATTTCTCACAAAGCCTTGAATTACATGAAAATTTTGTTAGTGTGTGTGTTTGACATTAATCTTAAAGTTATGAGTTAGGGAGCACTTTCTTAATCTAGCAACCCATAAGTGAAAAGTGTGAGTAGTCTTCTGGCCTTTTCTCCTTAATAGCAATTTCAAGTATAGGATTGCTGAAATGTAGAAACATTTTTTAACATGCTCCCCGAGGCTACAGGACAATGAAGAACATTTCAAAGGAGTCGATAAAATAAAAATAAAACCAGCAGCAGCATTCTCTAGAAAGCATTTCTATTGCATTGGTAGCCTTGCTGCTTACTTGGTCTGTTTCCCCATCAGCGAGCAGAACTCCCCTGGAATCTTTAGGGACTCAGAACTGAACACAGTGGTGAGAGCTACCTCTTCTTCACTTGGAGTTTTTTTTTTTTTGAGGGAAAAAAGTCCCTTTTGTATCAGATAATTTGCTGACTCTTGACTACTTGCCAAAAAAGTGTTTTCATTATCATTTTGTCCCCAACAAGTCCTATATGTGTCTCTGTAGAAGCATCCTCTTTGCTTCCAACAATCTTACTCATTGTAGAATACAAAGAGTTAAGATGTTTCTTGTTGTAGAATTAATCAGATTCACATTAGCAGTAGTAAATGTCATGTTGGCACCTTTTTCTTCTCACACATTCCAGTTTCAAGTCTTTGCTAGGAGGAAATAATGAAGTCAGGATATGCAGTGCCATATACTGTGTATCTTTTTTGTCAGTCTGCAAAAGAAATGAATTGTATCTGCTACTAAGGGGGTCAAAAGACCAGCAAATTAAGGAGTCTGCTTAACGAAATGGCATTCCAAAGGAAACAGAAACTTATTTTTTAGTAATTCCTAGGTAGATTGCCTTTTTGGAAATAAAATGTTCACAAATACCCCTCTGTGATAAGGCTAGGTTACATTTAATTGCTACTGACCAAGCAGCTTTGAAGTTTTCACAGGTTTCTTGTTAAGATCAATAAAGTCTAAATAACCCACTCCAAGGCAAAATCGAACACCAGCACCACCAGCAGAGAGAAAACTTGCTCTCTGCCCTGCACTAGAAACAGTGTTATAGGGTGGTTTCAAGTTCAGTTTTGGTGTCACATTGCCTGAGGGTAAATCTTTCTGTTCTGCCTAAGAGCGAGATTTGCGTGGAACAAATCACTCAGCCTCATCCAGCTTCTTTCATCATAAAATGAGAACTATATCAGAAGATTCTTACAAAGATTAAAGTAGTTAAATTATATAAAGGACTTGAAATATGCTGTTTTATGGACTGAATGTAGACTGGGTGCCTCAATATAAACTGTGAACATAGATTCATTAATTATTTAATTTATTCAACTAATGTGTATTCATTATTGTGAAGTTGAATATTTGAGAGATTCAAGAAAATGATTTGAGTCATATAGATTGAGGTGGGTAATATTCTAAAAGAAGGTATTACATAAAAATCACTCTATCTAGTCAACTGTAGAGCATATCAGCTCACAACTTGGTAAAATAAGAAAGAGTAATTCTCACTTATTAACTCCTGCAGTGGTAGTAGCATTGGCGGTAACCCATGAGAAAATTGGACAGCAATGAGCAGAGGAATGCAAATGCCCCATCTTACACCACCCACAAAAATTAACTTGAAATGGATTAAAGGCTTAAATATAAGACTAGAATTTCTAAAACTAGTAGAAGGAAACATAGGGAGATTTTTTGGCATTGGTCTTGGCTAAGATATTCGAGATGTGACACCAAAAGCACCAGTAACAAAAGCAAAAATATACAGGTGGGACTAAAAAGTTTTTGCACCAGAAAAGACAATCAGCAAAATGAAAAGACAACCTGTGTAATGGAAGAAAAAGTTGCAAATCTTATCTGTAATAAAGGGTCAATATCCAAAATATGTAAAGGACTCATACAACTCCATGGAAAACAAAACAAAAGCAAAACAAAAATGTTTAAAAGACAAGGACTTGAATAGACACTTTCCCAAAGAAGACATACAGATACATTAAAAAAATGCTCAACATCATTAGTCAACAAGAAAATGCAAATCAAAGCCACAATGAGATACCACCTCACACCAGTTAGAATGGCTATTTTCAAGATGCAAATGAAAACTATCTTATACTATCTTCTTATACATGTTGGAATAGCTATTATCAATAATACAAGTAATAGGTTCTAGGGAGTATGTGGAGAGAAAGGGACCTTCATTCACTGCTGATGGGAATGTAAACTGCTACAGTCACTATGGAGAAGAGTAGGGAGGCTCTTCAAAAAATTAATAGAGTCCTAACCTGATGTGGTGTGGTTGTTTGGAGCATTGTTCCATGCACTGAAATGTTGTAGGTTCAGTTCTCGGTCAGGGCACATGCCTAAGTTGCTGTTTTGGTCCCCACGTCAAGGCACATGTAGGAGGCAACCGATCAATGTTTTTCTCTCATATCTATGTTTCTCTGTATCTCTCCCCTATCCTATCTCTCCAAAGTCAATGAATGTATCTTTGTGTAAGCATTAAAAAATTAATAAAGTTACCATATAACCCAGCAATCCATCTTTTGGATATCTATCTGAAAAATTTGAAAATGTTTGCAAAGATATATGTACCCCTATGTCCCTTGCAGCATTATTGATGGTGGCCAAGACATGGAAACAACTGAAATATCCTTCCCTAGATAATTAAATAAAGAAGATGTGGTACATATATACAACAGAATACTACTCAGCCATAAGAAAAGATGAAATACTGCCATTTTTAACAACATAGATGGATCTTGAGAATATCATGCTAAGTAAAATAAGTGAAACAGCAAATTTCAACCATATGATTTTACTCATATGTAGGATAGAAAACTGAAAGCAACAAACAGAAAAGAAAAACAAACAAACAATACTCATAGATACAGACAACAGTATGGTGGTTATGAGAATGAAGGAGGAAATCAGGGGTAGCATAGAGTAAAGAGAGTCAAATATATGGTGATAAAAGATTTGACTTTGAGTGGTAAGTACACAATGCAGTACACAGATAATGTATCATAGAATTGTACACTGAAACCTATATAATCTTATTAACCATTTTTACTCCAATAAACTTAATTTTTTAAAAGATAAGAGAAAACACAGATTGGTGAGGCTGTAGCAAAAAAAAAAAAAAAAAAAAACCTTGTCATTATGGAAAACGGTATGGAGATTCCACAAAAAAATAAAAATATGACTACCATATGACCTAGCAATTCCACTTTTGAGTTTATATCCAAAGTAAATGAAAACACAATCTTAAGGAGGTATCTTCATCTCGACATTCATTTCAGCATTATTTACAATAGCCAAGACATGGAAACAACCTGTGTACATCCATGGATAAAGAAAAGTGTGAAATGGAATAACATATATCCATAAAAAGAAGGAAATCTTTTTTTTTCTTTTTTTGCAACAACATGGATGGACCACAATGACATTATGCTAAACAAAATAAATCAGATAGAGTAAAAAACCCTGTATGTTCTCACTTATATGAAGAATCTAAGAAAGCTAAACTCATAAAAATAGAGAGGAGAATGGTGGTTGGCAGAAGCTGGGGATGGGTGGGCGAACTAAGGAGATGTTAGTCAAAGGGTATAAACTCTCCATTATAAGCTGAATAAATTATGGGAATCGAATGAACAGCTTGGTGGCTATAATTAACAACACTGTATTATATACTTAGTTGTTAAGAAAGCAGATCTCAAATTTTATCACTTTAAAAATGTAACTGTATGAGGAGCTAGAGATGTTAACTAACCTTATTGTGGCAATCATTTTGCAATATACATGTATATTAAACTTACATGTCAATAATATAAAAAAGTGGTCAAAGAATCTTGTTTAGTATTTCTTATTTCTTTAGTTCTCCTTATGTATAGAATTGCTTTTGTCTTTTTATCTCTGGTCCTTTGATGCTTTTAATATAATCTAATACTTAGTATGTTTCTCTTATATTCTCCTTCTCTCTCTCTCTCTCATCTTCACTCCCTCCCTTCCAGGAAAATAACAAAGACTGTACTTAAATCACACTGGTAATTTTTAAAGGGCCCCCTCTCAGATGAAAACACACTTTGGTAATTTTTCCCAGCATCACATCATTTTAGGGCATGTGAGAAAACAAGTTCAACTTGGGATAATAAATATTTATGTAAAAAAAATTATAAAATTATGTTAACCTAGAAAACATACCATATAATACTTGTTAATGATGAAGTTTATTGCTATTATTTTAAAATCTGCTTTATTGATTTAGGACTTACATACAATAAAATTTACCCATTTTAAGTGTACCATTTTATAAGCTTTGACAACTATGTGATATAGTTGTGAAACTGTCACCACAATCCAGATATAGGACATTCTCATCACCTTGGAAAGTTCCCTTGTGCTCTTTGCAGTTAGTCTCCTTTCTTATGTCTGGTGTCCAGAAACCTCTAATCTACTCTTTGCTACTATAGTTTTTCTTTTTTAGAATTCATTACAAATGGAATCATAAAGACTGTCGTCTTTTGTATCTGAATTTTATGGCTTAGCATGTTGCTTTAGAAATTCATGTGTGCTTTTGCATGTATAATTAGTTCTTCCTCTTTAATTGCTGCATAGTATTCCATTGCATGAAAATATCACAATTTGTTTTTCATCAGTAGATAGAAATTTGAGTTATTTTCAATACTTGGTAACTATGAAGAAAGTGCTATGGACTTTTGTATTAATCATATATGTAGATATATTTTTATCAGGTAAATACCTAGGAGTGGTAAGACATATGATTTGTGTATGAATTGGTAAGGTATATGATAAGTGTATGCATAAATTTTTAAGGAATTTTTTTTCAAGTAGTGAGTTGTTTTAAAATGTCATAGTAAATATCAGTAAATAATTTTAAAATTGTATAAAATAATTTTTTAAATTTATAGATGACTCAACTAGGTTCCAAGTTTTAAGATCATCTACTATGACCAAGTAATGTGTCAGGTTCTATGGGGGACTACAGGGCCTTCTATTAGATTATAATCAACATTTATAAATAACATTAACATAAGGCATTTCTATGGGATTTTATGAGAAGGAAGGAACAATTAATTTCAATAAACTATTACTTGGAAATAAATAAGGGGATCATTTGAGGTGGCACAGTTCCTGAAGGTCCCTGTTTGGGCGCCCGCTGAGGCAGAAGGTGGACTCTGTGCTGCAGAATATGCTGCAGGTCCTTACGGATGGGGGAATAAAATAAGTCATCTCAGACACGTTTCTTGGTCTGCCAGGGAAGGGGTGGCAATTCCTTCTAGTGGATAATGCCCTGAGCCCCTGTGTCCAATGGCTTTTATTGAAAGGGTTATCAATGGGGGATAGGTAGTAGGACTGTACAGGTGACCTCATTACATCAATATGTTAATGTTTACAGAGAATAGATGATGTTTTGAAGAAAACAAATGGCAGGAACACACCGATTTACATGGGTCCGAGATGAGACGAGTAAACATAAGAGTGCCAAAGCGTTTTGGATCAGGGACTGTGAATAATGTAAATTTTCTTCCCAGTATGAGCTGGTTATCATAGCTTTTGAGGGGGGAGAAAAAGCATGCTTCAAGGAATTTACTTTTAGACCTGATTTCCCTCAGGAACCACCAATCCAATTTAAGGCTGTTTCTAGTATTGTTCCAAACCTGAGCCAGGCAGGAGCAAAGCCGCCAAGAGATAAGGAGACTGCTTTCAGATAGAATGAGAACCCCAGCCATATCAAAGCTGAGGGGTGAAGGTCTTTTGCCCTTTCTCCATGTTCCCCAAGTTCTTCCCTCATGCCCATGCAACTGTGTCTATCTTAGGTTTCCCCTGCCATCGATGGCTCTTACCCACCATTGACTAACCAGCCATCCTTTGGAGCCAAGCAGGGTGATGTGAGGGAGGCAGAGGCTGTGGCCCTGCCAGAGGCACATGTTTTGTCTCCTCAGTGGTCTATTTTCCTAAGGCCTCCTTGCTTAGCTCCAGCCTTGGAGCCCTCTCGCCGGTCGGCAAAGCTACAGTTCCTGAAAACAGACGGGACGGTTCCCAACAATCATCTCAGTAGTCAGCCCTGTTAAATTGACTTTACTTGGCCAAAAGACTGAAGACTTTAAAGCTATTTTATCTTGGGATAGTTTATAAGGTTCAAGTGAGCAAAGCAGATCCAACTTTCTCGAGCAAAACTGGAAGCTGTTATGTGGGTAAGACCCAGGTTTTGTTCAAGTTTTGCCAACAGCTTTGGCTCTCTTCATTAGTTTTGACCACCAGGATTGTGGGTTTCACAATAAACCACATCCCTGAACAACCCAGTTTCCCATGTTGTTTGGTTCAGCAATTAAAAATCCTGGCTCTCTCATTCTTGGAATGGAAAGGGATTCCGAGACTCTCCTAAAACCATTTCTCAGAATTAACTCATTAGTTTCTCTGACATCTTGTATGGTTCATGAGAGTCTCCTTTTGATGAAATATTACCTACAATACTCCATAAAATAACATTAGGAGGCAAGAAGTTCAGCTATTTTACCCATTTCTTAGATAAAATAAACTTTCGAAGGTTAACTAAATTTAGGGGAGTTAAGTCATACAGATAAAAATGAAGGAATTAAAAAATACAACCCAGTTCTATTGTTCCCCCCGCATCTTCCATCCTTTTTAGGCCTGTAATTTTCACCTTCCCCAGCTAAAATATAAAATGAATCCCAGAAAAAAATCATGACATTTAAATAAAATTTTAAAAAAGGCAAAAAAACCACTTGTTTGTTTCAACCTGGTTTTATCCTATCAGAATTAGTCACCTGACAATATTTAATATTTCCCATAATTAAAAGGTATGTTTTTAGTTCAATGTAACCGTTTGACTTTGTATATTTTTCTCTATAGTACTCTCCTAACATAACTAGGCAAAGAAATTTAGCACCTGGTTTAGCATCTGGAAGAAAATGTCATACATATTTTTCTGTATAATACAGCATAGGTGAGAGCAGACTGAAGAAAAAAAAATGACCAGTTTAAATTTTACATGTAGGCTAAAATCAAATGTAGGCCAGGGCAAATGAGTGGAAGAGACCCTTAGTGAGGTGAGATCAGAACATTGGATGGGGTGTGGGTCAAGATCATACATGAATTTTCCAGGTCTCCAATGGACTCTGCAGCAGTCACTAAGGGTTGGCCTCAGCACTTACTCCTGATTCATGTTTAATATGGACAGAATATGGCAGAACATGGGGCTCAGTTGTTCTGACTTAAGGGCAGTCTTGCGCACCAGAGAAAGTCAATGACATTAGGCTGCCACCTTGGACTGAACAAAGAAATGACTGGGCCCAAGGTTGAAAGTCACAACTATAACCATTTCCTTCCTGACTCCTGATATTCCACTGGTCCTCCGTCTGTCAATTTAAACTTCCCTTTGTCTTTGATCTCTGCCTGAGAGGTTTGAACAGGCATTCCCCCAACCTGAAGTGGAGCCATTTCAAGTGCTTCAAGAGACAACATTTGTCAAATATACTTCCTTTGTCCATAACTGTGAAACCAAAAAAAGAAGTATCACAGGATGTAACATTTATTTAACTGTTTAAATCAAAAACAAAAAGCAAGGACAATATCTTTTCAACACACATGACAGACAAAAAACTAAGATCTCAAATATGTAAAAATTATAAATTTTTAACAAAAAATAAAGACTCTAATGGGGAGAAACTAAAAAGAAGTTATATATCAGAAAATTACAAATAAAGAGAGAGCAGCCATAGCATTATTGATATTAGCTAAAGAAAAACAAAAAGAAACAAGTATTATATACTCAGAATTGGAGCAGTCATGAAAATTTATCCACCAAATAACATCACAAGGACTGTTTATATTTTATAAAATTGAAAATTAAAGGAAGAGTTTGATAAGCTTTTTCTGTCTTCAGCAAATTAAGTAGTTAAAAATAAATATGGATTTAATGGACTTGCATCAAACTTTGCACCCTACAAAAAAGAACATGCATTACCTTCACAGCATTTGAGATAATTGTTTTATATTAACTAAATATTTGTTGAATATATACAATAAGCCAAGAGAATATTTTTTTATTTCTCAAAATAATCCTGTGATATGGTTTTCTCCAATTTACTGATAAGGGCATGAAAACTCAGAGTAAGAAATTATCAGATTACATAGACTGAAAGTGATAGATATAAACAGATGAAATTTTTAAAACCATTCTTGGAATCAGTTTTAGATTTAAAAAAAAATCACAAAAGTAGTATAAGAGGTCCCTGTGCCCTACACCAAGCATTCCCTAAAGTTCATATCTTATGTACAATAAACATTGGTATGATATTTTTAACTAAACACCTTATTCAAATTTCACTCACTTTTCCTCTAATGTCCTTTTTTATCTCCCAGGATCTAATCTGAGGTCCCTCTTTGCATTCCCCCTTGGTCTTCTTCAGCATCTAACAGTTCCTCTTTTTATCTTGTCTTTCAGGATCTTGACACTTTTGGAGAGTACTTGATCATAGAATATTCCTCAGTTTGGGTTCATCTGATATATTCTCAGATTGAACTGAAGTTTTACAGTTCCAGCAGGAATACCACAGATGGTACTGGTTCCGTCTCAGTGCATCACATTATGGGATTCATGAGATTGATATGTCTAATTATTTGTAATGCTGATTTTCATCAGTTGGTTAAGGGGTGTCTTCCGAGTGTCTTTAACTATAAAGTTTCTATTTTTCTCTTAGCTGCTAAGAAATATTTTGGGAGAGATATACAAAAACTATGAAAATTTTATTTTGCTTCAACTTTGGAAAAATTTTTAAAAATTTATAATTTGTCAGGCAACAAACAAATAAAAATATAGTTCTTTTTTTTAACTAAGTAAAAGTTGTACTGGTCATATTATTTGAGAAAAAAATTCCAACAATATAATAGTTATTTCATGTTGAAATGAATAGAAATAATACTCTATTTTAGAGTAAATAAGTAACCTGTAATTTCAGATTATTTAGAAAATAATGAAAATTGCCAAACTTAGAAGAAAATTGATATCTTTAAATTTTAACTACTTGAATAGAGACTTTAATTTCTGTTTATTATATGCTGAACACTACACTAATGTGAGCAAAACATATATGACCCTTTTGCTGTAGGATTATAATAGCAATAAATAAATTAACATTTCATCTCAATAATTTTTAGAGGAAACAAATAACTCTAGAGAAAACAAGAGAAAAACAAATTAATGAAATAGAAAATAAAGAAACAGTAGAATTAGTAAATAGATTATAAAGCCAAGTTCTGTCCTCTTGAAAATGCAGGCAAATGCATGTCAAGGTTAATCAGAAAATTCACCAACAACATCAAAACTCACAATAATTATAAGAAAGGAACAAATTTTTCTCTTACTCTAAGGAGAAAAACTTAGCAAAAGATGTAGATAAACAATTTGTTAAAATAGCTAAAAATATGTTTAACTTCACTAGTAATTAAATTCTAAAGCAATAATATCTTGTTTTCCCCAATCAAACTTATATTGAAAAAAGAATGGAGACATTGAGTGTTGGTAAAATTTCATTGAGGACATGCTCATATGTGGTGCAGGGATTTTAGTTCAAGGCTTTGATGAAAATATTTCTTAGTATTATATCAAACATTATTAATTGTTTGCATATTTGACCAATCTTAAAGAACTCAAAGATTTTATTCTAAGGATATAAGCATTCATAAATTTAGAAACTATAATATTCACCACAGCATAGTTGATTATCATGGAAACAATAGGAACAGTCTATTGATAAATAGGGAATGATTAAATAAACTGATAAATGCACAAATGGGATATATGTATACATTAAAATAATATTATAGAGGACTAGCAGTGATATAGGAGAATATTCATAAGTTATTTTCAGCTTTTCAAGATATTAAAGCCATTTTTCTAAATACTGTTTAATGTGTTTTATTACAGTCATATATAGTAATATATATATCTAGAACATATAAGTTGTTAATAGTTATTATCACTATGAAGCAATATTATCAAAGATTTTTTTTTTTTACTTTTAGTATTCCCCTCAACTGAAACAGTTTTAAATATATGTTAATTATATAATATAAATGTATATAAATATATGCATGCACTTACATATTTAAAATGTGGCTTTAAGTCACAAGCTATATCAAATTCATTTTACTTTTATGTTCTGAAGATTGTTTGAACTTGTTTCTCATCTTTTCAATGGTATCAGTTAATCTTTTTACTGAAGCTTTCTTTTTTTCCCCCTCTGAAGGGAATGGAGTAGCGCTTTTAAAAATCCATTTCTGAAAATTCTGGTCAAGATGGTGGCATAAGTAAAGACAGTACTTGCATCCTCCCACAACCACATCAAAATTACAACTAAACTGCAGAACAACTATCATTTAGAACTTCCTGAAATCTAGTTGAACAGAAGTCCTACAATTAAGAATATAAGAAGCCACATGAGACTGGTAGGAGTGGTGAAGACATGGAATAGCCTTGTCCCACGCCTACATGTGGCAAATAAAAATCAGGAGGGATATCATGGCTGTGGAGACCCCAACCCCACAGAGTACCAGTGCCAGGAAGAGAGATCCCCATAACTTCGGGCTATAAAAACCAGTGGTAATCATTGCTGAAGAAGGTGGAAACCTCTGGACTCCTAGGAAGTTCCTCTTAAAGAGCCCCACACAGACTTACTTGAACTAACTCATTCTGAGATTCAGCTCTAGAGCAGCAGCCCTAAAGGCACTAGAGACATAAGGGGAGGAACAAAGTATCTGGCATCAGAGTGAAAGCTTGAAGGGCAGCTTTCTCCCACACAGAAGTGCTGATAGAGGCCATTTTTCCTTTGTTGAGCCCTCCCCATAGAGAGCTGGCAGGTGTGCACCATATCTGAGTTTCTGTCAACATAACATTGTTAGCTCCACTGCAGTGATTCCCTGAGACACCGCCCCACCCAACTTTTGGGCCCACCCAACTTTTGGCCCCACCTCACCCCTTTCCATTACCTTTTCTATACAAATGGCCTGTCTGGGTACATGCTTCAGACTTTCAGACATGCTTTAGTCTGAGCCAGACTAAAATCTCTCTAACAAGCATCATCTACCTTTGACATGCCCTGTATCTCTTGCTAAGTGGGCCCTGGCTCAGCACCAGGGGCAGTTGGTCTCAATTCACAGCTTGGCCTCTCCTAGGAACCTTAAAGCCCAGCACAAATACCAGCCACCTTCAATTTTCTCTGTAGCTCAGTCCAGGTGGCCCTGGGCAGGGCACAGATGGTAGCTGATCTCACACCTCCTGGGAGGCCCCAAACCCAGTGCACCTTGGTGTAGAGCTTCAAACCATGCCAGATTACCACCCAATGACCTCCACTAGAGACACACACAAGGGGTGAACTTGGCAGGCACCAAAACCCCACTGAAATGAGTCCTGTTTCATGGAGTTGATGTCAGCACAGGAGCCCCTCTGTTGTAGTCAAATCTGGTCTTTGTAGTCAATGGGCTTGAAGGTCAATCCCTCCTAGTGATGCACCAGGAGAAATTAAGGCTCAACTACAATAGGCCGGGGCAAAGCTCACACAAAGGGCATTCTTTGGCGCACTCAGCTCTGGTGACTGGGAAAGCTGTGACACAGGGCCCTAAAGAACAACTACTACATTAGACCACTCTGCTAAGTCTGGGAGACATATAAACTCTACTTAATATATAGAAATGAGCACAGGGAAGCAGCCAAAATGAGGAGACAAAGAAACAGGTTCTAAATAAAATAACAGGAGAAATCTCAAGAAAAAGAATGAAGTACAACACAGGTAAGCAAACTGCCTGAAAGACAGTTCAAAATAATGGTTGTAAGGATACTCAAAGACCTTTGAGAGAACTTCAACAGCATAAAAAAAAGAATTTAAAAAACATAAAAAATGACCAGTCAGAAATACAGGACACACTAACTGAAATGAAGAGTAGATTAGATTAAGCAGAGAATCAAATAACTATTTTGGAATATAAAGAATTAGGAAACACCTAGCCAGAGCAGTGAAGAGAAAAGGAATCTAAAAAATTAGGGACAGTTTAAGGATCCTCTGGGACAACTGCAAACATACATACATTCACATCATGGGATTGCCAGAAGGAGACAACAGAGAACAAGAGATATAAAAACAATTTGAAAAAATAATGGCAGAAAATGTCTCTATTCTACTGGGGAAATAGACATAAAAGTCCAAAAAAGCACAGAATATCCCAAATAAGATGAAGCCAAAGAGGTCCATACCAAAACACATCATAATTAAAATGCCAAAAGTTAAAGACAAGAAGAGAATCTTATAAGCAACAAGAGAAAAGCAGTTAGTTACTTATGAGGGAGCTCCCATAAGACTGTTAGTTGGTTTCTCAACAGAAACTTTGCAGGCCAGTGGCACTGGCCCAAAATATTTGAAGTGATGGAAAGCAAGGGACTACAATCAAGATAACAGCACACAGCAAAGGTATCATTAAACCTGAAGGACAAATAAAGAGCTTCCCAGACAAGAAAAAGCTAAGGGACTCCATCATCACCAGACCAAAATTAGAGAAATGTTAATGGGTCTTCTATAAGATGAAAAAAAAGATAAAAATATGAATAATAAAATGGCTATATATATATTTATCAACAATTATTTTAAACACAAATGAATTAAATAATCCAATCAAAAGACATAGGATGATTGAATGGATAATCAAACAGGATCTTTACATCTACTGTCTGTAAGAGACTAACTTCAGATCACAAAACACAAACTAAGATTGAAAGTAAATGGAAGAAAAAAGATATTTCTTAAAAAATGGAAACAGGAGGAAGACAACGATGATGTAGGTGGGAGCTGAACCCACTTGCTCGTGCACCCAACTGGGACGCCTAGCCAATCTTCCAAAGAACAGAGTGAACAGTCAACAGAAACCTAGCTGATATGAAGTTTGGAAGCCAAAATGTGCAGAGGACACTTAAAAATGGGAGGCAAGGAGATTTGTAGGCTGACAGAAAGCCATCAAATGCACATGGAATGTTTTCAAAGATAGATCACATGAGAGGACACAAAACATACCTCAACAAATTCAAGAAAATTGAAATTACATCAAACATTTTCTTGAACCACAAGGGCCTGAAACTATAAACAACCACAAGGGAAAAACTCAAAAATATTCAAATTCATGGAGACTGAATAGCATGTTACTAAACAATGAATGGATTGATAATGAGACCAAGGAAGAAATCAAAGTTTCTGGAAACAAATGAAAATGAACACACAGTTGTCCAAAACCTATAGGACACAACAAAGACAATCCTGAGAGGGAAGTTCATAGTGATACAGTCCTACCTGAAAAAAAAAAAAAAAGAAACATTTCAAACAAACAACCTAAACCTACATCTACAAGAACTGGAGGAACAAAAAAAGCAAAACCCAGAGTGAGTAAAAGAAAGGAAATAATCAAGAACAGAGAAGAATTGAATGACATAGAGACTAAAAGAACAATTCAAAGGATCAATAAATCCAAGAGCTGGTTCTTTGCAAAGATAAACAAAATCAACAAACCTTTAAGCAGACTCATCAAGAAAAAAATAGAGGACCCAAATAAATAAAATCAGAAATGAAAAAAGAGAGACTACAACTGATACCACAGAAATACAAAGGATCATAGAAAATTACTAAGAAAAATTATATGCCAAGAAATTTGAAAACCTAGGTGAAATGGACAAATTTCTAGAAAAATATAACCTTCCAATGCCAAATGAAGAAGAACCAGAAAGCCTGAACAGACCAATAACAGTTGGTGAAATTGAAGCAGTCATCAAAAACTCAAAGCATACAAACACCCTAGATTGGAGTTTCACAGGAGAATTTTACAAAACATTTAAGGAAGATCTAACCCCTATCCTTCTCAGACTATTTAAAAATCAGGCTATGAGAGTGATCTGGCTGCTACATCTGTCACCTCATTGGTCACCAGGGATGATTAAGCTGATCTGGCTGGCTAGGTGGGTGTCCACTTCCTCCCTGATCAATCTGTGTGCATCCCTCCTGAAGCTATGCGCTCAGTTGAAGAAGACTACCTTCCCAATTAGAGGAGAGGACCAGTCTTCAGTCAAGGGTATACAAGTGGCTATGCTCCCAGGCTAGAACCTCCAAACAAGCTCTCAAGGTCCATTTGTAGGCGAACATAAGGTAATCAAGCTTCCAAGCCTCCAGACACATCCAAATGAGGCACTGCATGTGATAGTCTAACTTTCTTTTAAAAAATCCAAGAAAAGGAAGACTCCCAAACTCTTTTTATGAGACCAGCATCATCTTAATCCCAAAACCAGATAAAGACACAACAAAGAAAGAAAACTACAGGTCAATATCACTGATGAACATAGACTTTAAAATGCTCAACACAATATTGGCAAACCTCATCCAGCAACACATTAAAAGGATTACACACCATGATCAAGTGGGATTCATCCTAAGGATGCAATGATGCTACAATATTCACAAATCAATAAGTGTAATACATCACATAAACAAAAGGAAAAATAAAAATCACAAGAGAATATCAACTGATGCAGAAAAATCTATTGATAATGTACAACATCCATTTATGATAAAAACACTCAGCAAAGTCAGAGTGGAGAGAGCATACCTCAACAAAATGAAGGCCATATACAAGAAACCAACATCATACTCAACAGACAAAAACTGAAAGCTTTCACACTAAGATCAGACACAAGACAAGGATGTCTGCTTTCACCACTTCTATTCAACATAGTATGGAAGTCATAGCCACAGCGCTTTTTCTTTAAGAAAAAGAAATAAAAGGCATCCAAATTGGAAAGGAGGAAGTAAAACTCTCATTGTTTGCAGACGACATGATAGTATATATAGAAAACCCTATAGACTCCACCAAAAAAACCACCCAACATAATAAGTGAATTTGGGAAAACAGTGGGATACAAAGTCAATATTCAGAAATCGAAGGAATTTTTCTATATCAACAATGAAATATCAAAAACAAAAATCAGGGGGAAAAAATCCCAATTGCTACAACAACAAGAAAAATAAAGTACCTAGGAATAAACCTATCCAAGGAGGTAAAAGGCCTGTACTCAGAAAACTGTACAACACTGAAGAAAAAAATTAATGAAGTCAAAGATAAATGGAAGCCTATACCATGTTCTATGTTCATGGATTTGGAGAATTAACATCATTAAAATGTCCATATTTCCCAAAGCAATTTATAGATTCAATGCAATCCCCATCAAAATACCAATGACATATTTCACAGATATAGAACAAATATTTTAAAAGATTTACATAAAACCAAAAACAACCCTGAATAGCCATGGAAATTTTGAGAAAGAAGAACAAAATAGGAAGGATCACAATACTTGACCTCAAACTATATTACAAGGCCACTGTAATCAAAACAGCCTGGAACTGGCATAAGAACAGGCACATAGATCAATGAACAGAATAGAGATCCCAGAAATAAACCCATGCCTCTACAGTCAATTAATATTTGACAAAAGAGGAAGAAACATAAAATGGACTAAAAATAACCTCTTCAACAAATGGTGTTGGGAAATCCTGACACTTATATGCAAAAAAAAAATGAAACTCATCCATCAATTTACACCATACACAAAAATAAACTCAAGATGGATAAAAGACTTAAATATAAGTCATGACACCATAAAAGTCCTAGAGGAGAACACAGGAAAATCTCACATATTTCACGCAACATTTTCACTGATATGTTCCCTAGAACAAGGGACATAAGGGAGAGAATAAACAAATGGGACTTTATCAGAATAAAAGGCTTCTGAACAGTTAAAGAAAACCTCAGCAAAATGAAAAGGGAATAAACCCAGAAAAGGGTTTGATCTTCAAAATATATAAAGAGCTCACACAACTCCACTCCAGGAAGACAAACAATCCAATTAAAAAATGGGCAAAGGGCCTGAACAGATATTTCTCCACGGAGGACATACAGAGGGTCCATAGACATATGGAAGGATGCTCAGCCTGACTAGTCATCAGAGTGATGCAAATTAAAACCAAAGTGAGATATAACTTCACATCGGTCAGAATGGGCATCATTAATAAATCAACCAACAATGCTGGCAAGGTTGTGGAGAAACCCTAGTCCACTGTTGGTGGGAATGCAGACTGGTGCAGCCACTGTGGGAAACAGTATGGAGTTTCCTCAAAAAAGTAAAAAAGGATCTGCCTTTTGACCTGGCAATTCCACTGCTGGGGTTATACCCTAAGAATCCCAAAACACCAACTCAAAAGAACCTATGCACCCCAATGTTCATAGCAGCACAATTTACAGTAACCAAGTATTGGAAGCAACCTAAGTGCCCATCAGTAAATGAGTGGATAAAATAATTTTGGTACAACTACAAAATGATATACTATGCAGCAGAAAGAAATGAGCTCCTACCTTTCAAGGCAGCATGGATGGAATTGGAGAGCATCATATTAAGTGAAATGAACCAGGTAATGAAAGACAAATACCATATGTTCTTACCTATATAAGTGGGACCTAATCAACAAAACAAACAAGCACACAAAATATAACCAAAGCCTTTGAAATAAAGAACAAACTGACAGTACCCAGAGGGGAGGGGGGAGGGGGCTCACAGGGGAAATAAGGGGAAGGATCATCACGGAATATCTACAAAGGACCCTTGGACAAACCTGAAGGGGGATTGGAGTAAATGTGGGAGGTGAGGTCGGTGGGGCAGTGAAGAGTAGTTGGGAAAAAATGGAGACACCTGTGCATGAACAGCAATTAAAAAATGTTATTAAAATACAAAATGGAAGAAAATGAAAGAAACAATAAAAAAAAAAGGTGAGGTAGCAACACTCATACTACCAGACAAAACAGACTTTAAAACAAAGGCTATAATAAGACCCGGTAATTCCGCTTCTGAGTATTTATCTGAAGGAACCCAAAGCACTAAATTAATATGAGGGGGTTTGACTTTGGGTGGCAAATACACAACACAATATACAAATAATATATTATAGAATAGTACATTAAAATTTTTATAATTTTATTAACTTATATCACCACAATAAATTCAGTAAAAATTTAAAAAATAACATTTACTAATATACTTTCTCATGATACTACATTATATGTATAAAAATTAAATTTAAGCTTCAAAATATATATATACAACAGTTTCTTTATTTCAGAATTATTTATAGTAGCTCAGATGTGAAGTATCCATCAATAGATGAATAAATAAAGAAGTGGTGTGTACATACAATGGACTATGATTCATCCATAAAACAAAGTGAAATCTTGCCATCAGTAACAACATAAATGGAACTAGAGGATATTTTGCTGCATGAAATACATCAGACAGAGAAAGACAAATGTTCTGTGATTTCACTTATATGTGGAATCTAAAAATACAAAAATAAAAATAAAATAAAACCAAGCAATAGAGACACAGACTCATAGACACAGAGAACATTTTGGAGGTTGCCATGTGGGAGAGGGGTTAGCGGAATGGGTGAAAATGGTTGAAGGGATTTAAAAGTACAAATCGGTTGTTACAGAATAGTTATAGGGATGTAAAGCACAGAATAGGGAATATAGGCAACAGTATTTTCAAAACAATATATGGTGTCAGATGGGTACTATGTATGTATGAAAGTGACCACTTTGTAAGTTATATAAATGTCTAATCAAGGGTTTGTGCACCCACAACTAACATAATATTGTATGTTGACTATAATTTAAAAATAACAAAAATAATAGGTAAAATTGGGAGTTACAAAATATTCATGGGAATGTAAAGTATATCATAGTGAATATAACAATAATATTGTATTAACTATGTATAGGGCCACATGGGTACTTGGAATACCACAGCTATCATTTTGTAAAGTATATGATTATCTGTCCACTCTGATGTACACCTAAAACTAACACAAAATAATATTGAATATAAACTGTAATTGAAAAATGACATTTAAAAAAGATCTGAACATTGACATATAGAACATGCATGTGTCAATTCTAAAATAGTTTCTATTTTAGTCAACAATGAGAATAAGATGTGCATCAATAAATATGTAAGCTTATAGTTTGCCCTATTGTTTTAGGGCCATTATCTGAACAATAATAGAAAGATTTATTTAGAAAAAATAAATATTTTTGAACAATGCATAACTATTTACTATGTAAAATTTACCATGTAAAATTTTTAAGTATGTAAACATTATAAATTTGAAATAAAGTTTCTTGATACAGTTTTGAAAAAATCCATTCTTGAATTATTAATATAGGTTTAAAAATATGTATGCTTATATTTCCCTAGCATTTTTTCATATTTGTCCACTGTTTTTGCCTTCTTTGGCTTTGGTTTTTCCTTCAATAATGATCTAAGATGGGATCCCTTGGACTATTGGTGACTTATGCATTCTCAAAAACAGTTAAAAATGCAAAACTGATCCTCCTGCTTTTTGCAAGTTTGAGAACTTGGCAGTTTACACCATTCAATGTTCAGTGGCTCTTCATTTATATTTTTATTACATTTTGAATTTTTCCATTTATATTTTTCCTTATGTATATTTAAGTCATTTAATTATTACTGGTATCTCTTTCCATTGGCACTCAAGCAGTTTTGACGATGGCACATGTCTTGGTCACATCTGCTCCCTTTCCACAGTTACAGAACAGCGCTTGACTAGCTGGTAGAGTTAGAGAAATGGCACAATTCCAATTTCAAAGGTTTCTTATTTTTGTTTTTTGTTTAAACATGAATAATGGATTCTCTGCACCTTCTTGTCGTCATACTTCTGTGCAGCCAGACAGTGAAAATCTCCTCAGCACTACTTCCTAATTACCGTTGGGGAGCAACCAGGTAGTGCTGCTGATTGGGGCGCGTCTCCTGGGGAATTCAGAAAACCAAACATTTCATAGTCCCTGGTAGAGAGAAAATAATGATACCCAATTATAATTTCATTCACAAACAACATCTGAAAAAATAGGGAGATATCTTTATATTAAATTGGTCCATTATAAAATGAATTGCAGGGCAAGAAAACATTTGGATGTTGCTTCTCAATTCCTAAACAGTCCTAGTACAACCCAGAGAGAGAAATATGTGCTTAAGACAGTTTTTCCTGGCTTGATGGCTAATTCAGGCAGTTCTGGGTTTGCTTTAACTATTTTTCACTAAGTTAAGTAGTTATGACTAAAATTCTTTTTTATTACTCTTTTGAAAATGTGTTAAAAGTCATGTTGGCATACCTGAAAAATGCATGATGTATGTGCTTGAGTGTGTGAAGTAAGTCCTGACTCATCCAGAATTCCCATACCAAGAAAATCTGGATTATTTTCTTTATGAATAAACCTGAGCAAATTATTTCCTGTATAACAAGTCAAGATTTCAAGAGTTTAAATTCCCTTTTGGTCTAGTTGTATGCTAAGAACTATTTATTAAAAACTGAAATCAGATATTTTCAAATCCCTTACTAAGAAATTTACTGCTAATTTCTTTACTCAGGCATGTATTGAGCCTCTGCTTTGTGCTTAGTGCAAATTTAATAACTGCTTGTTATTCATTAGGAATGACATCACTACTTCTAGGCACTGGGGAGAAAATAAATGTGAGCTAGGACCTACATTTGGAAACCATGCATTCAGATCATTTTCTTCAACTAGAGCTGTTTCTATTTCCTTTTTACCCCAGTTTCCTCTTGTGTAAAATAACAGAAGTTGAACAACACTGTGCCATTCATTACTTCTCTGATGACATCATAAAGAGGTAATCTTCTATGTATTTGGAATTATAACACTGTCATCCACTGAGGTCTCCCTATGAAGACTATGGTTAAAAGCACAGGCTTCAGAATGTGACAGAACTATGCTTAGATCTCAGTTCTGTCTTTTACTGTCATGAGACTGTCAAGTGTCTGACCTCCTCATGACTCAGTTTTCCCTTCTGTAAAGTAGTGCTGATACTATCTACTACATCCATGAGTGGGAAAACTAAAGGCTGGGTGCAATATCTTTCACAAAGCAAGTATTCAATTAATAGCAACTTCTATTAATATGTAATAGATGTGAATACTTTTAAAATAAATTCCTCTATAAATATGTAACAACCCTTTAGACTTATGTATCTCAAGATCTACGAGAGAAAATTAGTGTGATCTTTTGTTTCACTTATTCCATGTATACTGTGACTTTATTATGTCCTTGACTAGATTTCTAACTAGAAGCAGACTCTTCTTTTTTCTCCCTTCAATCAAATCAATACAGACTGTTCTTAATGCCTAACTACATTGGCTTGCTGTAGTGAGAGCTCTTGCTATAGCAAGAGCTGAACCAAGAGGGAGAAAATATATATTCTAATTCTTTTATTACTTGACTTTTGGAGAATTGCCATATTTTCTCTCTCATTCTTATTTCTCAAATGATAGATGTAACTAGATTATTTTTAATAGATTTTAATTTTAGAGTAGTTTTAGGTTCAAAAAACATTGAGCAGAATGTTCAGATGTATATCCCATATACCTCTTACCATAACACTTGTATAGCCACCCCATTATCAACATCCTCTTACAGAGTGGTACATGAAATTCAGTAAAAGAACTTACATTGGTACATTATAGTTTGCATTAGGGTTTGGTATTGGTGTTATAAATGTGTACAATTGCATGTATACATCATTATTGTGTCATAGAGAGTAATTTTGCTGTGCTAAATACCCACTGCGCACTGCCTATTCATTCTGTCCTTCTCCCAAACTTCTGGCAACGACTGATATTATCGTCTCCATAATTTTGCATTTCTAGAATGACATAGTATTGGAATCATAGAGTATCTAGTTTTTTCAGATTGACTCTTTTTTACAGTAATAGGAATTTACATTTCTTCTATGTTATCTTAAGGCTAGATAGTTAGTAACATTTAAAGTGAATCAAATTTTATTATCTCATTGGACTACCATTCATTCACCTATCAAAACACATTTTGGTTGCTTCCAAGTTTTGGTGATAATAAATGAATAAAGCTGATATAAACACCTGTGTGCAGATTTTGCATGGACATGTTTTCAACACTTGGGTAAATACCAAGGAGTGTGATTGTGAGGTCATAGGGTAAAGGTATGTTTAGTTTTGTAAGAAACCAACAAACTGTCTTTCCAAATGGTTGTACTATTTGTATTCCCACTGACAAGAAAAGAGAGTTCTTGTTCCTCCAAATCTTCACCAGCATTTAGTGTTGTCAGTGTTTTTTTCATTTTAGCCATTCTAATAGGTGTGTAGTGGTATATACCATTACTGTAGTTTGCATTTCCCTGATGACATATGATGTTGAATATTTTTTCAGTTGCTTATTTGCTATCTGGTATATGTTCCTTGGTGAAGTATCTTTGCAGGCCTTTGGTCCATTTTATAGTGGAGTTGTTTGTTTTCTTATTGTGGCATTTTTAAAAATCATTTGTGTATTTTGGTTAATAGTCCTTTACCAGATATGTCTTTTATAAATAATTTCTCCAAGCCTTTGGCTTGTATCTCATTCTCTTCACATTGCAATTAGAGAAGAGAAAATTCTAATTTTAATGGAATCCAGCTTATTCATATTTTTTCACTAATTATGCCTTTGGCATTGTATCTATAAAGCTATGGCCTAATCCAAGGTCATCTATATTTTCTTTTAAGAATTTTATAATTTTGCATTTGATCATTAGGTTTGTAATCCATTATGAGTTAGTTTTTGTGAACGGGTGAAGTTTTTGTGCCTAGATTTAATTTTTCACAGAGATGTCCAGGTGTTTCAGCACCACTTATTGGAAAGGCTCTCTCTGCTCCATCATATTGTCTTTGCTCTTTGTTAAAAATCAGGAGATATGTGGGTTTATTTCTGGGCTTTCTGATCTGTTCCATTGATTCTTTCACCAATAGCACACTTTCCTGATTATGGTAGCTTTATATTGTCTTTTTAAAAATTATGTATTTATTTTTAGAGAGAGGGGAAGGGAAGGAGAGAGGCACATAAACATTGAGGTGCAAGAAACATTGATGTGTGAGAGAAACATCGGTCTCATGCCTCTCACACATCCTCAGCCAGGGACCCAGCTTACAACACAGCCATATGCCCTGACTGGGAATCAAACTGGTGACCTTTCAGTTTGCTGGACAATGCCCAATCCACTGAGCCACACCAGTCAGGGCAATAGCTTTATATTAAGCCTTGATGTCAGATAATGCCAGTTTTCTAACTTTGTTCTTCTTCAGTATAGTGGTGGCTATTCTGGGTCTTCTCCTCTCCATACAAACTTTAGGACTAGTTTGTCAATACCCACAGAAATAATATGTTGGGATTTTGATTGGAATTGCAATCAAATCAGCAGGTGCAATTGCAATCAAATCAGCAGTTTCAATTGGGAAGTTCTGAGATCTTGACAATATAGAGTCATCCTATATATGAACATGGAATATTTTCCTATGTGTTTAGTTTTTCTTTAATTTGTTTTATCAGAGTTTTATAGTTTTCCTCATATTGATGGTGCAAATATTTTGTTTGACTTATAACTATGTCATATTTGGGGGTTGTTTATGTAAATGGTATTGTTTTTAGTTTCAAATTTTACTTTTTGCTTGCTGGTATATAAGAAAGAGATTGTGTTTGTATATTAACTTTGTATCTTGGAACCTTATAATCTATCATTAATTTCAGGATTTTGTATATCAATTAATTTTTATTTTTTATATATATAATCATGTCGTCTGTGAACAAAGACAGTTTATTTTTTTACCAATCTGTATATTTGTTATTTCCTTTTTTTTTTGCCTTATTGCTTTAGCTCTAACTTCCAGTATGATGTTGAAAAGCAGTGGCAAGTACCTCATTCCTGACCTTAATGAGAAAGCTTCTTGTTACCGTTAAGTTTGATGTTCATTTTAAGATCTTTATAGAATTCTTTACCAAGTTGAGGAAGTTCCCTTCCACTCTTAGGTAATAAAAATACTTATCATGAGTGGATGTTAGATTTTGTCAACTGCTTTTTCTCGATCTGCTGATGTTATCATGTGCTTTCTATTCTTTAGCTTGCTCTGTAGTATACTGTATTAATTTATTTTTGAATGTTGACCAGCTTTGTATGCCTGTGATAAATCCCACTTGCCATGGTGTATAATTCTTTTTATACATTGTTAGATTCAATTTGCTAAGATTTTGTTGAGGATTTTTATCTCAGTTATTAATCTGTAGTTTTCTTTCCTCATAAAATCTTTGTCTGGTTTTGTTGTTAGCATAATGATGGCCCCCTCCATAGAATAATTTAGGAAGTATGCCTTCTGTTTCTATTTTCTGAAAGAAATTAGAGTATCAGCATGATCACCTCCCCAAATATTTGGTAGGATTCACCAGTAAATCCATCTGAGCCTGGCTTAATATTTTCAAAGGCTATTAATATTTCAAATTTTAAATAGATATCAGTTTATTCAGATTGTCTATTTCCTCTTATGTGAGTTTTGGCAGATGACTTTTATGGATCCCTCAAGCTCCAACATTCAAAGAACTCTTGTCTTCTCATCAGGCAGAGGTGTCTATATACAAATCTGTGTACATACCTTGCATCCTCAGTCCTAAACTTAAGATCTGACACATAAATATTATTCAGTTCAGGTTTGTTCAATGATTAAAATCTCTCTGAGTGGGAAGGAGTCCTGACACCATCTAGATCAAATGGTGGGTGGATGAACATACATTTTTAATGACATTGGGCTTTTTATTATTCAAGAGCCAGGGAAAACCTCTTATGCATAACACCACCAGACTCTCAATCTCTTGTTAAACAAGTTCTTTGCACGCCTTGGATAAGTTTCTGAGATTGCCATGTTTTTTCTGTTCTTATCCTACAAGTAGTGACAAGTTAGTAACAGGATTCAATGGCATTCTTCAGATAAATCCTTACTAAAATGAGTTATGGGGGATACCAGTTCCGTGGGATATTTATTACTGATATGTAGAGACAAAGTCCCTGTGCTCATGATTACTGGATAGTTACCCAATGTCTTTGAACTAGGAACCTCAGGAACATCTAAAGAACTAATGTTCCATGGCATACATTTTGATACATACTGTCTTCAACATTCTTATCCCCGTTTCCTCATTCTGTATTCATGCTTGAATAATTTGTGCAGTCCTGTGTTGAGCTGAAGGGTCATGGTTTTTCAAGATCTAGGTCAGCTAAAAACAGTTATGTAGGTACAGGGATTTGGCCTCTACAGGGAATAGCTAATCTGCTCTTCCCTCATGGCCATTGCCATTACCTTGTCATATGAAGGTATTAGGCACTCTGTTTTTTGTCTCCCCAAATATTATACATATGTTGAAGCCTTAACTTCCAATATGATGGTATTTAGCAATAGAACCTTTGAGACATAAATTAGAGTTAGATGAAGTCAGGAAGGCAGGACCCTCATGATATGATTACTGTCATTATAAGAAGAGACCAGAGTGTGCTAACACCCTCCCTGGGAAAAAAGGGAGTTTCTCTGCCATGTTAGGACATGGGAAGATAGTATGTATCGGCAAGTTAGAAAGCCAGCATTCATCAGGTACTGAATTATCTGATTGATCTTGGACTTCCAACTCTCCTAACTGCGAGAAAATAAATTTATGTTATTTTTAAGCCACCCAGTTGACAGTACTTTTTCACGGCAGCCCAGCTAACTAAGGCAAGGACATATGTTTATTACTTGTACTGTGTCCACTTGTGCTGCTTATGCATAAGAGGCATATAAGAGATGACCTTTTCCTAGAAATTTAACTGTGGTAGAAAAATTTGTCTTTACCCCCTAGAAGTAAGGGGAAGGGGTGTTTTCCCATAAGGTTTCAAATAATGTATTGTACCTTATTAATCTAGAATGGGATGCTCTCTTTGAGTTAACTTTTCAAAGATACTTAAGATGCATTGTGTACTGAGTCTCCCCTCTGTTAAAGGTCTTGCTCATTCCAGTAGGATAGCTCATGATAAAGGGAGCATTGTCTGTATACACAAATACAATAATAATGCAGTAATTTATTTTCTCCTAACCATGTGCTCGTAAAACTATAGAGAAAAATTAAATGTCATTATCTTGCTGAACAAATCACCTTTACAATCTGGCTGGACAAATTCAAATGTAAACAAGATTATAGAGGAATTTTAAAGTACTTTTGGGCATGTGTTTCCAAAAAAACTTCAGAATGTACACATTATCTATTCATTCAAAAAAGTCCTCATCTGCTGTCCTAGGTATGAAGTTATACCACCTACCTTCCACATTTGTTGGCTGACTGCTGATTCTTACTAAGTCTTTGTTTTATTGTTGTTCAAGTGCAGTTGTCTCTACTTTCCCCTGACCACTCCCCCCGTCCACCCCACCTCCTACTCCACCTCTCACCCTCAGTCCATCCCCCTTCAGCTGTGTTCATATGCCCTTTATACATGTTCCTTAATGACCACTCCCCACCTTCCCCATGTTAATAGGTCTTTTCCACTGACATTTATTTAGAACCTACTATGTGCAACATTGTTTGGGGCTCTGGATACATAGAAATACTAAAACATGCTCCTCAGTTTTAAGGATCTATGGGCCTGAAGGAAGTAATACTCTAGTAAACATTTAAATTATAACTCAGCAAAGTAGAACACACTTCACTATGCTGAGAAAGCAGGAGGGGGAGCGATATACGAAGTATAGTTTGCAAAGTGAAATGTAAATTGTTTAAAAGAAATGGAGGTGTTTGCTAAGGCTTTTTATTATTTCAAACTAGTTCTTGAAAAATAATAAAGTAGGACCAAGTTTACTTGTGGTTTCTTCTTTTCCTTTTTTCTTACTTGCTCCACTCCCACTGCCAATTAATCCAATGCCTCAATTCTATGTCACATACTGATCTGGGACCCTGGAGCTTCTTTCCCAGGAGAATCATGCAAGACTGCCTTCCCTTGCCTGTGCCCTGTGCCTGTCATCACCATCCATGCACACTTTGCTTAGAACAGCTATCTTCTAGGATTCTAATTTTCTCAAGGTTTACTGGATCTTAGAAAGAATCTGCTTAATGCCTGCTTGCCTACACATGTTCATGGACTAATGAAAGATAGAAAAAAGAAAAATCTTCTTTCCCAACTTTCTGTAGAAAATACAGTTGTTTGTAACCAAGAATAGTATTAAAAATATTTAACAAGTATTAAGACAAGGCTACTGACCAATAAGAATGGATGTCGGCCATTAGGCTCAAGCTGGGACCTGAACAAAGATATAATAAATCCTGGGAGTTGCTTATGGAATCAAAGCAGAGGTTGTGGATGTCATGGTGCATTGAGGAGGGGGATTTCAAACTTATACTATGTTATGGCTATATTGTATGTGCTAGGTAATCAACCACACATTTATGGTAAATAAATAGTTTGACATCTTTACTCAATAAGAGAATAAAGAACCTACCATTTTGACTTATAATGGGGATTTTAGGGAAGTTAGAAAGGGAAAGTACTGTCTGTCATAAAAGCCTGATCAGGATGTAGGTCGAGGCAGGTCCTCTGGCTCTCCTCCCCTTGACCCTTCTCTCTGTCCTCTTTGCCTGGGTGCAAACAACTTGTTAGCAGTTTGATAAGCCACATCTATATAGTATTAACCTTGTTTTTAGGTCTTGGGTTAATGATGTTCGTCAATTATAAAAGTATTGCTCAGTTTGCAAAAATTCTTTGAATTTGTTGATCAGAATATTTAATTTGATTTAAATCTTAAGTATATTTTACCTTTTATTCTACTTAAGCTGAGAACTTTAAAGTCTTCTTGATATTTAGTATTTCTCCTGGAAAGAGGAGAGATTTCTGTATGAGTGTAGATTTCTGGTTTTTATGGCCATTATATAGACCTCTTATGAATAGAATCTTTAATGTCAGTATGAAACACATAAATATGAGTATTTATTAAAGGGACACATTTTAAATGTTAGCATCTATAACAACACAAAACAAAGAAAGTAAAAACATTCTATTGGCCTATTGTTAGTTTGAATGCAAGCCCAAACAAATAACTTGCTATTGCAGGTTAGGTAAAGCAAGCCAGGAAAGAAAGAATCCATTGCCCTCTCCTCCAGTAACCAATCTAAAATCAGTAGTGATGCAACACAAAGTAGCTTTAGCACTCATAAAGCTTTTACTGACTCAGAAATTAACATCATGCTTCTGAATGTATTTGTTTATTTTTGACAGCACTGGATTTTTCTTTCTCTGCATTTGTGAATAAGCAGGAAAGCTGCTCCAGGAGGCAGATGATAGGGAATATTTCCCAGCCAGTGAAAGTTTGCTACCAGCCCTTTTAAGGAAAGTGGTTGTTTCATTTTGCCTCATTGCTTATCCTCCTGGACCACCACTATAGTTACTTAACATTAATAAGCCAATGTGCTGAGAAGGAATTGTTGTAATTTCCCAGTGTGCACCTGTACTTGAGAAAGGAGTACACATGGAGGCCATACTGAATGGGTAGAGAGTGATACCTAAGGAGGCTTGTTGACCATGTACTTTTGTTGTAGACAAAGTTCTTAGTAGATCTTTCAGTCACAGAGAAAAAAAGATAAAAATATCTTTCCCTTTTGATTTCAAGAAGCTATGATCTTTTCTATTGCCTGGACATGGACTCTCAATCTGTAATATTAGCTTGCCTCCAGCAAATCACATCTATAGGATGTTTTCCAAACTGAACTGTTCTAGGGGGATTCTAAACTGGTTTTTTTTTTATCCAAATAGCATATAAAAACTGGTATTTTTGAGAAATAAAATGAACCTAAAAAGGATTAAAGTTCTTAATAAATGTTAAGCAAAAAGGCCCTCTGGAAAGAAAATGTGGAAATTAAAGAAAACTGCTCAATTAAATACTTTGTGACCAACTGAAAATATGTCCACTGGGGAAAAACATACTGTTAACAAGGCCAAATTAACAGACAGAAAGGTGACCCATAGCTCTACATCCTCAAATTCTTATCTACCTTTCAAATTAAAACAATGAAAGGATTCCTTTAATAAAATAAAAATCAGAACAACAATTTCTATTATTTTATGATGAGAAAAATTCACAAAACCCTGTAAATCCCATCATTTTTTATTCCAGATGTAGTAATTTAATTTGCAATTATAAAATACTAACTAGTTTTACTGAATTTAGAGCATATGAATTAGTTCATTTTGTTACGGAAAGCCAGACTCAAGACACGATTCAGGGAACGGAGTAAGCCTTTATTCACACGCGCGGGCTCAGAGGAGGCAGTCTCCAAATTCTGAGCCCCGAATCGGGGTTAGATAGGGGTTTATAAGCCCTAGCATTCCGGCAGGAAACGGATGGGCTTCCCAGGTGGGGGAAGGGATTAGCATTCAGGTGGGAGATTGATGAGATTGATGTGCTACCCAGGCGGGGGAAGGGATGTGAAAACGGGCTACAGGAACAGATAAGCAATGATTAACAGTTAACCTGGGAGGGGTCTCTGGCTAGGCTGCTCCTCCCAAGTCATCTTGCCCTTATCAATTTCAGTGCCTTTACATGTAAGGTCCCTGAGAATAGAGATAGAGCTTGCCAACAACAAACAATATCCTGCAGATTAAACATTTTTAGGAATAATAATTTCTATTAATATGTTGAGTTGCACTATATCTATGTCTAAATTGTTGTACCTTATATATAATTTGAACATTTCTGATAACTGACTTCCAGCATATTAGGTCTTGCCTACATAATTAACTTTTTAAAGAGTCATTCATTAAACCACATGTTTGGGTCAAACCAAATAGTACAAACTTTCTTGAAGGCAATGTAATTAGAATAATTGCCACTCTAGGCCACTATGAGTTATGCTAATTAGTTTTGCCAAAATTTAGAATTGTATAATGATCTACCACACACACAAAAAGAGAGACATGGGCTTAAAACAAATTAAAGTGGAACACAGCTTCTCTTCTCTTAATGAGAACATAGAGGAATCTTAATCATTAAGTTAAAACCAAATATTGGCATAGGCATGGAGAAGGATTTGTGCCATTTGTATGTTGATGAACTAGTTAATCACCTTTTCTGGTATGCAGAGCAGGACTTTAGCAACAAGGTAAGATCCAGGTGAGTCACAGCCCTGAAGGAATTTCTTGAGAAAGGAAGGCTTTTAAGAAAATGTGTGGAAAGCTGATGAAAGCTGGCAGATCAGGAAGGTAACCATGGAAGGATAATTCAAAATGGGACAGTTTTCTGATTTCTGAGGTCAACTGTTGCTTCTGCTTAAGAAATGCACTCTGTCTAGCCACACGTTTTGTACTTATGATGATGTTAGTTCACCAGGAAATAAGACTGTCACACCTGTAGTTTTATCTGATTATATTTTCTCTTTTATTTTGTAGAAAAATATTAGTTACAAGAAGTTAAATCTTGTTGATGTACTTTTAGGTAGAGTAACTCATCCATAAATAGTATCTTACTGAGGACTAGTCTGCCACTATGAAGAGAGGTCATTACAATATTTTGTCCTACCTAGTAATTTTCCTGTAAAATGCCACACTCACTATATCTTAATTTTGTGATTTTATTCAGTGAAAATTTAAATCACTCTGTGGAATTATTTAGTTTACTATGAGTGCTCATTTTTACATTATTAAGTAGAAAGGCTATAGGATGAAGCTTGGATAAAAATTTGCAGGTAGAATGTGTATGTACTACTATAGTGGCTACCTGAGGTGGACAGGAGGAAGGAAGAAATTACAGAAGCTGGTGATTTGGAAACAAACTGTTTATATTTTTCTAAGTTTTGATGAAAGCCTTTTGGAGTTTCTGATGTGTCAGAACATGTGTGGTTTAGCACTTCTACACTTCACAATTTTCTGATTGCTGAGTTGATCGTCTTCTTATAGGCGAGCAGAACAAAATACTTATTTGAATATTTCAGTGCTGTAGGCCAAAGGTGTGCTTATTTATCTGCCTTCCCCACTGGGTTGTAAGCTCCACAGAAACAGGGATCTTCTTTATCTTGTTCATAGGGATTCTGAGCACCCAGTGCAATGATTGCACATAGTAAGTCTTTAATAAATATTCTGTTCAAGTCCAGAATGAATAAATATGCTGCTTTTCACTTTACCAAACACTACAATTTATCTTATTTGTAGCTTTCCTTTGTTTATCACAAAATATGTCTTTTATCCTCATTTCAGTTTGTTGACTTTCTTCTATATCTTAGTTTCTTAAACCCATGAATATAAATGTCAAGTCTTATAAAGTAATACAAATTTCTATTCGAAGTCTTCGGACAAGGTGTCTTTTATTACTAAACATGTCTCCCAGTCTTCTAAGTGTGAAAAATCTACATTTTTCTTCTTTTTCCCCTCTAAAGGATAAACCCTTAGTAATTTAATGTATCTTTACATGCGAGAGTCCAAAGGCACATCAGTAAATATTTACCAAGAACAGCTTTCTTTTCTTTCTAAGGGAAAGCTAAGTGAAAAGTTAATCTTTTTATTTTAATAACCAACTTTATTTCTACAGATGTTTTCAAATACTGAAATTATTTTTAAAATTAGGTTAAATAATAAAAAAGTTAACATTTAATCTCATATTACATATATTATTTGCACACAACTCACACATTAGATCCTACTATATTCCAGCATCTGATATTTCAATTGTGTTTCCAACACATTCATAAATTAATTGTTTACAACTAAAAATCTGTTTTCTCATGGAATAAAATTATTAGAGATGATTTGTTTCTTAGGCTAGATCATAATCGCTTATTTCAGCTCTCTGCAGATTAACACAGCATAGTGCTGGCAAAGCCTTCCACACCAGAGATCCCATGGCTGTGCTTGGAATAGGGATAGGGTTGCACACACATTGCCTCCAATCCACTCAGCCCCATTTTACAGATGAGTACCTTTGTTATACAGATATCCAAAAAGGAAAACAGAAGAGACAAAGAAAACAAATGGTAGAGCTCAAATTTGCCTCAAGTCTGCTTGATTCTGAAGCCCGTAATCTTCCCATTATGTATCTATGTCACCACAAAACCTGAACAGATATCTCCACCAAACCATTCAGATAAGATTGCTGAGAGATGAAATCTCTCAATAGACATATTGACTGTGGAAATTAGTAATTGTTAGCTTTTGACAAAATAATTTAAATGGTTTTTGGTTGAAACTGGAAGTATTTGGGACAAAGCAACTCTCATGAATGTAACCCTAACTATAGGTTGAAAATTCTAGTAAGAGATCAATCAAATCAGTTGGTCATGGCCACCATATTGAATAAAAGTAGAGAAAGAAAGTGAATAGAGAGAGAAAAAACGAAATATACAGAGAAAGATATAGGAAAGGAGCAGAGTATAGTAGAAAATATAGAAAGACATTTCAAAAGTTGTCCCATTGATTAATGACTTTGAAGATATTAGTAAAACATTATACATTAATCATAATAACACACACATATATTGTTTTACAAACTATCAGATGCCAATCTCATTAACAGGCTGATGATCCTACAGAATATTTAGGATATTTACAGGAAAAGAATCTTACTAGCATGAGAAGAAATATATTTTTGGTATGGAATATTCTAGACCACTAAGAAGATGAATGGACTAAGTAATAACTCACAAAATATGACCCACTTTTATGAGATGTTATAAATAAGAAATCAGAAGTGAAAGTAGGCACAGTGTTAGTCTTATGGTTTCACTGTTAATATACAGATGATACACCATGCCCTTTGGTAATGCAAAACTGCAAATATAATAAAATGAAACTTAAAAAATAATATAACAGAGCTTATAATAAATTATTATTATTACAACTATTGTTATCTATTATTATGTTCCTAATATGGGAAAATACATTATAGAAGTCTCTTTTTTTCAGAGAGAACAAACTCACTTTTATTTACTTATTTTTAAGTAAGTTTCAATCCTTAAAGGGTACCACATCACATGGATTCTGTGTCCAATGCTCTTAACAGGAAGGTTGCTGCAGAACTTGACATGTACCTTGCCACTCTTTCCATGAGCATGAGTTACCTTTCCTCAGATGACTCTAGTTCTGCTTGGTTTGCCACCAGGAGACACTATGTTGTGGTTTGCCTTGAACACATGAACACAACTATTGCCTAGTTTCACCTCGAGCACAAATATCTTCAAAGTTTAGAAGAATTATGTGCTCCCTCTGGTTCCAGAGACCCTGCTTAGGGCCAGCAAAAATGGTCTTGGACCCCAGTCTTCCAAACGTATTTGTCGTTTTAGAAGTTCTGCTCCCAGCAGCCTTCTACAAGTGACAAGATAGGTTACAGAAGTGTTATATAATCTTGGTTCATTTTATATATGAACAAACACTCACGGAATTTTTATAACCCTCAAATTCAGAGAGCTACCAGTGGTAGAGATAAGATTCAAACAAGTTTTTTTGGACTTCTTTCTTAAACCCTTTTACTGTGCTATTGAATGAAGCAGATTCTACCTTTGTGCTCTATGAAAAGGAAAAAGGGAAAAATGAGACATAACAAATTTTTTGCTCAATAAGAAATGAGGACACGACATTAAAATTGAACTGTGTTATTTGGTGCTTAGAAACTAATTTGGCATAAAATGTGCATGTTCTGTTTCAATTCATGCATAACTCTTTCTCTTCATTGATTTAAACTATATTTATGAACATTTTGTAACAGACATGTATCAGACACTGTAAATTTACAAAGGAATAATGAGCCCACGCTTCTTTACTCATTGAGCTAAAATATAGAGAAATAAAAATGTGCTATCTTGTCACTTACTCCATACTTCTCATTGGATGGTTACAAAGAGTGATAAGATTTACAAAGAGACCTAGACCATCTCTGACTGGGTCAGATAGAAATGGCATTTGAACTAAGGCTTGAAGACTCTCTGGGTAGAGATGATGGGGTGGCATTTCAATCTGGAGAACTGCATAGAATCTAAACATGTGGAAGAAGGAATTGGTAAAGTGTACTGGATAAGTCATCTGATTTAGTAGTATTTCGAGTAAGAACAGAGTATTAGGATATAATGCTGGAATGATAGATTATAGTCTGAAGAATAAAAGACTTAAGTTTCAGGTTTGATAAAATAGTATTTTTTCTAACTACAAATTATTTTTATTGCATTTTTTTCATTTCCATTTAGTCCCCTTATGTGCCGGGACACAGCCAGGGCCCCCCTAAAGGGTATTTGTAATGGGGTCCAGAGATTGGGGTGTCCAAGAAAAATATATTCTTCCCACCCCAGGGCAGGCCACCATGGGAGATGGAAGCGGTGAGCAGGCCCATTGATAGTCATTTTTGTATGTCAATAACAGCATAGCTTCATTCCTCATATGCAAAGAGGGTTATTTTGCATATCACCAAAGCTAATCGGGAAAGTTTAAAAGACTTAATTCAGAATGTAACTGAGAAAGAGGAGAGACAGGGGCCATCAGGAGAGACAAAGGGACACAGACTCTGGGGAACAGTGTGAAGACCATGTGGGAAGAAAGAGAGGAGAAAGGACTCTTGCTAGTGAGCCAGGAGAAGGTGCCACATGGTTATGGATTAAGAGCTAGAGATCTCCACAATGCAGTGGATGGTGTTGAGACCCATGAGAGACCTGCATAGCTGAGCCCCAGACTTCTGTTTTTTTTCTTCTGAAGGACGGTACCCCTGACTGGTTTAACTGGGCAAAAAGTGGGAAGGCAGGACGGTGTGTGTGCTGGTGATTGTTTTAAAGAGATTTTGAGGTTTATGGGTGACATTTAGCCATTAATCAAACATGTATAACTTTTGAATAAATAGTTCCTTTGATTTTCACCAAACTCTGCCATTCAGAGCCATAATTCCAAGGGTGGCGGGCAAAGGACCTACAACCGAGGGACCCCAGGGAAGAGAGGTGTCGTTGTTTTGGTAATAGTATCTAGGCATCCCCCACCTGGGGTCCATTTGTTCGGTAACACTTATACTCTCTCCCTCACCACAATCACCACACTGTTGTCCACGTCCATGAGTCCTTTTTTCCTTTTTGCTGAATCCTCCTACACCCATCTTACCCAACTCTTAGCTGTCACCTGTTCTCTATCTATGAGTCTGTCTCTATTAGTTCAGCTTGTTAGTTCAGTTTGCTCATTAGATTCCACGTATGAGTGAAGTCATGTGGTATTTGTATTTGTGTTTCTATGACTGGCTTATTTCATCTAGTATAGTGTTCTCCAGGTCTATCCATACTGTTGCAAAGGGTAAAATTTTCTTATTTTTTTATGTCTAAATAGTATTCCATGATAAAATAGTATTTTATTCAGTAGTCAAGAAAAAAAATAAAACTTGTTTTGCAGAAAAGTATACATATTTATTTAACAATAATAAACATTCATAGCCTACTATTCCAAGCACTTTACAAGTATTAATTATTTTTAAAGATATATTTTTAAAAGATTTTATTTATTTATTTACTTTAGAGAGAGGGGAAGGGAGGAAGAAAGATAGGGAGAGGGACATCAATGTGTGGTTGCCTCTCGCAAGCCTCCAACCACAGATCTGGTCCAAAACCTAAGCATGTGCTCTGAATGGCAATTGAACCAGCGATCTTTTGGTTCCCAGGCAGGAACTCAATCCATTGAGCCACATCAGCAAGGGATAATTAACTTATTTTTTATAAGCCTCTTATGACTTAACACTATTAGCCACAGTTTACCTATGAGAAAACCAAGGCACATAGAAATTAAGTAACTTGCCCAAAGTCACTGAGAGAGTAAGTAGTGGAACTAAGATTTGAAGTTAGGCATCTGGCTGAGAGCCTGTTCCCACAGCCATTGTGTTGTGCTGCTTTTAAGGGGAGAGGACAATTTATGGAACATTTAATGTTCTGACCATGTAAATTTGGATTGGAGACAGAGGAAAGTGCAGTGAGAGTGGTTTAAAAAGTCTCAGTCATTCACCTGCTCACGAGGTCATAAATTTCCAAATGGGACGAAAGATTGCCTGTGGAGGTTATGTACCTCATCAGTATCATTGAGGGTTTATTGAGGTTTATACACTTTCTCATTATGAAGGGTGCTTTTGTTTTATTTCAGTTTTTGAATAAATAATTTCTGCTTTCTTTTCATTAGTTTTTGGTATATTTTTTATCTTTTTAGTCTATCTAAGTAATTTTCTTTTAGATATAGCTTTCATACACATATTCTATCTACATTTATTGATATGAAATATAGCTATCATCTGTTTTTATATATGATTTCTTAATTATTTTAAAAAGTCCTTTGCTAGGTAGTCTTTGCTGTTATACATATGTCTATGTATATGTGTTTGTGTGCATTCCTCTTGTAAAATTGAAAGAGGTTTGGAAGATTTTTTTAAAAGTCAATGAATCCTAGGGACTTGTAGATGTGTGTGATAGAAGGGAAAATCAAGGATGAAGACCAGTGTTTTGCATATGAATGACAGTGATAATGGCATTGAAATAGGTAGAGAAATAAGAGAAGGAGATATTTTAAGGGAAGAGCATTTGCCTTCTTAAATGTGTTGAAGGTCTTAGTGTGTTATTTTTGTAGAAAGGGTTAGCAGATATTTGGATGGGATGGAAATGATGAGAAATGAATTGAGCAGAAAAGCCAGGTTAGATCTGGGAGTCCCTGGAAGGTACTGAGCAGGGGCACAGCCCATCAAACAAGAACTTTGTTTCTGCAAATAGATGCAGGTAAAGTTGGTGCTCAATTCCTCTACTCACAACAGTGCCATTCCAGGAAAATATCACAACCCCTTAACATTAAAAATTTTCTCTTTAAAAAACACAGAGTAGAATTTATACTTTTTATGGTTGTTTTAAAAACAAAATGAAATCATAAAAGCAAAGCCTGAACTTAGTACAGAGCCTGGCATAGAGTGAGTCCTCCAAAAAATGTAGCTATTATAATCATATACATAATGATTATTATAAGTATCATTCCAACAGATAAAAACATTGAGAGAATGAGGAAAAAATCAAAACATTTTGAGGAATAGAGAATTCATATTAGGAGATAGGTAAAGAAAAAGGAGGAGGGATAAAGAAAGAAGAGTAGTCATTCAATAAAGAGGAGCTGATTTTGGAGGAGAAGAGATTTCAAAAGCAGCAGCTGATTAAGCCTTTTAAATGTTCGCTGTCATAAGAAGTGACTGGGAATGCAAAAATGTCATTGTGCTTGGGAAACCAATTGTAAGCAGGGAGAACAGTGATGTGTGGTTTGCCAAAGGGGGCATATTGAAAGACATCATGAATTACATTATGATTGCATGAACCTGTTTCAGAGATTGTTCTTTTAAAAATTTTGGTAGTGACTGGAAGGGAGTTAGAATGAACATCAAAATGAAGAACCTCCAACATCTGTATTTCTTTTCAGTTAGAAGAAAGACCCAGAGTCTTGATTAGATTCAGGTCCAGTTTTTGGCAAGACTAGCTCATCATTGATGTGAGTATCCCACAGTACTTCAAGACCCATAAGGTCTGGCTCTTTCTTAGTAATGTTGATATTGATCAGGATTTAGGAAAGTCTATATTCTTCAATGTAGTTCCATGTATAGGATATGGGGATGGTGAAAGAAAAGTAGGTATGTAGAAGAGCTGCAACAAGATTGGACCTAAGTTAGCAGCTGTTGCATGATGCATACATAGGAGTTCATTGTACTCTTTTCTTTGAACCATGCTTTTGAAATTTTCTGTGGTAAAAAATTTTTAAACAACAAAATGGAGCATATCTGAAGAATCAATAAAAAGTGAAGTTTTCTTTTTTTAACTGTATTTTTTCCATGACCATTTATCCCCCTTGTACCCCCAAATCATTTCACATGACAAGTCCCTGCATTCATATGACCTGGCATAGTTTAGGTGCTCAATAAACTTCAATTAAATGAATAACTGAATGAGTTCACTGCAAGAGGAGTGGACTGAAAAGCTTGCAGCATGAGCTTCTGAAAAGTAAAAGAAAAAAGATTTCATTTAAAAATTACCTAATATATTTTTACACTGAAAGACTTGCATTTGTTAGTAAAAAGCTTTATCAAAAATAAAATACTATAATAAAAAAAGAATATTACACAAAATTTAAATAGTGTGTGTGGGGGAAATTCCTGTAATTTCCATAATATTTATATAATTAAAGTAATTTCTGTATATTCCTTTCTAGTCCTTTATTCATATGCAATCATATTTTTACATAATTGCAACCACAATATACAGAGAATTTGCATTCTGCTTTTTAATTTAGTTCAAGGGAAGTTTGGCTACAATTATTTTTAAAGAAAATAACTGTGTATAGATATTCACTATGAATGCAGGAGAGTTTCATTTATCAATCTTCATATATAGAAAGGTCAAGTGGTACAAATGGGGTAAAGTCATTTGACAACACTTTTCAGTTCTTATTGGAAAAAAACTTTCAAACTTGTGAAACTGAATAAAATAGTGTAACTAAAGGCACTGGTAGCTTCTATAATATTTTGCTAAGCATTGCTTCATTCTAAATCTTTATGCCTTCAGTTAATTGTTTTTAATACCTTTCTGTAAGTTCCTGTTTTGTATTATTAATTTATATTTACACAATAATAACATGTAAAAATTCTTTACTAACAACATTTGCAAGAGTTCATTCGATCTTTGCCTGAAGGGCAATTTATAAATTAGACAAATACAATGCAGGGAAAATAATGATGATATAACATGACCTCAGAAATGGTGTAGATTTCAGGCTGGAATGGTCCTGCAAAGGAAGCCCTGTTGATACGATGTCTGAAAATCATAGAAGTTTCTATTATGAACAAATTTTGCCTATGATTCATGAGTCTTGTGAAGTTTATAACTTTTTTTCCTGAGGCACCCCTTCATAAGTTCTATAATTTCCATAATATTCCTAAATTTTAAAAGCTCTGGATGTGCAGCTAGAGGCAGCTGCTGAAGATGAAAAAAGAGACAGACTTATTTTCTTGTCTCCAGTGAGTATTTTCTATTAACACGTTTGCCAAAAATGGTCTCTTGTAAATTAGTAGTTGGAGGTCATCCAAATAAAGAGAAAGAGGATTCATTAGTTGATAGATTTTTAATTTATTTTTGAGTTAAAAAGGCAAGTTTCAAAACTATTAAACTATTTTGTGTAATTTTTAGTAGCTTTAACATTGTCTTTTGAAAGTGAAAATGGGATGGCAGAAAGTCACATGGCCAGATGTAAAAAAGTAAGCTTGCTCTTTTGATCTAAGCATATATGCTCCTTCTCCTAAATAAATGAAGTTCCAATCCATGCTCACCTTTTCTCTCTAAACAGCTAGAGAAGAAAAGTTAAGCTTAGTTAGCCACATAAAATAATTGCCCTGCAGGGGGGGAACTTCATGACATTTTAATAATTCATTTCAAATTAGCCAAAATTCAGGCATTTCCTAAAAGTAGGTATCCCTCAGTACACTGATGTGTTTACATGTTTTCTTTAATCCTTAAAAAAAGTTTCTAAATTGGGAATTGTACAAGATTTGATTATAAAATCTATCTAGCCAGTGAATAGGAATCTTAGTGGCCTTTCAGAGATAGAAACTATGTAATCCATAATTTAATAAAAGAATGTTCATTATATTAACAATAGCAAACATTCAAATATCTATTATGTACCAATAACTATGCTAACCATTTTCTATGAAGTATTTTATTTAGTGTTCACAAACAGTCCTACAAGATTGGTACTATTATAACTATTTTCATTTTGCAGATGAGAAAAAAAGAGATCACATAGTGAGAGCTAATATTTGAACCCGAACTATATGTCTCAACTGTCACAAGGATTAAAATATAACCTAAACAAAGAGAATACAAAAGTTAATTTTAACATGTTTCTCCTTCATGTCATAGTCAAGTCGTTCTTATATTAAAAAATAATAATAATCCTCCCTTAAAAAACAACTAGACATTGGAAAATGGCCAAAACCAGGAAAAAATTGAAGAGTCCTCTACTTTGAAAAGGGAATACCACTGAGAGAGCTGCTCCAATTTCACAGCATTTTCTTTTAGGACAGACCCCAGGTCTCCACAAGTGGTTGATCTAAACTGCAACGAACACATTCTATCTTACTGAAAAAGAGCTCAAGGACAAGCTTATAAGCCATCACAATAGATGAGAAATAAAGGGCGGGTGGGAGGGGTACTTGAAAGAGAAAACCACAGATGCAGTGCCCCAAATTCAGCACTTTCCTCTCCCAAACCTTGGGCTATCCATGCATTGGGAAGATTTTAAGCAGTGCAGCCATTTAACAGAATGTTTCAGCTTGTACTTACCACCCAGTTTAAAGTTTCAATTCAGCTGAATTAACTGTCCACTAAGCAAAACAACACTCCTGGGGGAAATATGGCAGGTCTTAGAATTTATGGAACATAGTGTACAAAATTGTCAGCATATAATCTAAAATTACTCAATCTACAAAGAAACAGCAACAAATGATTAATACTCAAGAAAAAAAGGCTATCAATAAGGGCCACTTCTGTGATGAGACAAATACTGCATTTGTCAGAAGAGTTTTAAATCAATACTGTAATTATGGAAAGCATACTTTGTGACCAACATAACAAATAGAAAATATCGAAACAGAAGGAATGACATAAAAAGAAACAAATGGAAATCCTAGCAATGTGAAACACAAAACCTGAAATTTAAAAAATTTACTGAATATAATTAAGAGAAAATACAAGAAGACAGAAAGAAGGGGAATAAACTTATAGGCAGATTAATAAATGTTACTAATATTAAAAAACAGGTTAGAAAAAGGAAGAAAAAAAGAAATAGTGCCTTAGGACTCAGGAGATAATACCTAAAATGTCTAACATAAGTGTAATTAGAGTTCCAGAAATAGGGAAAATAGGAAAAAAACAAAATAGTTAAATAGGAATTTCTAAAAATGTATCAAATTTGTTGAAAGATATAACTTTATAGACAGAAGCAGCTCAATAATGTAAAGAGAAAACATTGAGAGCAGCCAGGGGATAAAACATCACCTTACTTATAAGAAAGTAATCATATGAATGATAACCAATAATAAATATAAAAAAGCACTAAACTAAGATAGAAAACCTTGGGTTAAAGTCATAAATCTTTTGTAATCATTTTCAGTGACCTTGAATACGACATTTTAGCCTCTTTAAAAATCAGGGTTTTTTTTTTACCTCTATAATGAGGAATTTTCTAATAAGTTTAAGTGCTGTCTGATAAATTTTCACGAATGTAGCAGGTTATCCTAGCTTTCAAGAGTTTGAGGAAAAAACAATGAATAGCATTATTCAATATCCCTACCTTTTGCATTTTATAAAACATAGATGAAATTATGTTAAGCTTATTACAAGAACACTTATTTGCTATTACCTGTTCATAACTCAGAGATAATTAGATTTTAGTATAAATTATATTTGTACATAATTTCTTAATAGTTTTAATAATTTACTTCAGATCTAAGAACAATTTAATGGCTTTATTCTCTGACTTAGATATATATATGAAGAATTAATTTATTAAACTTTCCATCTTCCATTTCTGACAACTGATGAAAGTATAAATTTTCAAAATGTAAATAAAATTAAATGTCTTTCTGATACTAACCTCCTCATGACGAAGGTAATCCTCCTTTTACAACTGTACTAAAGAGCAACACATGTGAAATATGAGTATAGTCAAATTCTGATATAAACCACATAGTTTATTATTTACTTAGTATTTTCTAATATAAAAGTAAAATATTCATTGTAGAATTTTAAGAGAACACACAGGACAAATCACATTCACTTTCATAAACTATGGTTTATTTTGGTGCATTTCATCTTAGACTTCTTTTTCAGTTCACTAGTATATAATCTGTTCCTTTCTTAGAGAAAAGTAGCAGAAAATCTATGTAAATTTATAAATGTTGATGACTTTTGAATCCTGAAAGTGTTGATTTAGTTTTATATCCTTTCTTTTAAATGTTTACACCCAAAGTCAAATTTTTACAGTACAGGAAATCGCTTCCTCTAATTTACAAATGAGCTTAACTACAATCAACAGCTCCCCTCCTCGCCAGGCTGGAACAGTTCATCACTTAAGGGATCCTGTGAAGGTAGAAACTGGATTTGGAATTTAAAGTAGGACACAGTATCATAAACAAATATCCCATCAACTAATGAAGGTAATATTAACTTGCTTGTAGCCACTGAAAAATATGTTAAATGCAGAATTTTCTGGTACGGATGGGAAAAGCCGTGTCAAAATCCTTCAGGGAGGAAGCACTCTGGCAGTTCTACAAGCAGCTGAGCTTTGGACATTTGCTCCAATTTTGACCTAGTAAAGGAGGACCTAGGAGCTTTCCACCTGGGTGCTGACTTCAAGAGATCTCCGTGCCACTGACTTGTTCGCCTTCTTTATGTGACCTCCTCTAAGAGGAAAAATACCATGGATTTACAAAGCAAGAAAAGGCGTGAAAAAAAGGCACGAAAAATAAGTGGGCTGTGAGAGCAGCCTTGAACTGGGCAATGAAACACTCAGCCAGGCTATGTATTAACCTTGGGCTCAGTAGGAGTTAATGTTTGTCAGCCAGAAAAAAATTTATTATTCAATTTTACTCTGTCCTATGCTTTCAACCTTGGTATGTGTGATCTTGAGACTTTCACCTGAAATGGTGCCTGTAATTCTAGTGTTCAACACAGTCTGATGGTATTCTATAGTGAGCTGGAGGTGCTTGCATGAGTGTAACGGAGGACCATAAAGCCATAAAGATTTGAATTAAAGCCCATTACATTTACATTAGGAGAAAGCTGATTATAACAGAAGGAAGTGGGTTCTTCCCACAGTGTCCTAAGCAGCAATTTTCCTAAAGTCCCTGTCTCCTGTTGCAGGTCTGGTATTCAATAGGGAAAGTCCCTCAAGTTAAGATACATGGAAATTGACAAGCAAATATCCCTCATAAGTTACTTAAGAACACAGTTCCGGAAGTAAAATTTTTCTTGTTTATTTTGTAATATTCTTGCACTTCTATAAATTTTTCTATTGTCAGACCACTCAGTCTAAACACTATACCTTTAATAGATTTTCAGTCATCTAAACTTTAATAATAAGTGGTTTGTAAGCATCAGAAAAAATAATAAAGAATAGTTTTAGGTAAAAAAAAAAGTGACACATCCATAGGCATTTTGTTTTATTTTATCTACTTATCTATTTTTTTATTTTTGCTTTTTTGAAGTTGTCCTGAACTTTTTTCCCCTTTGCACAGTTAGCGCTAAATGATAGTAAAATGATGTTAATGTTAGATAATATCTTATGGCATAGGTCATTTCCTGCTATTTCTTTAATAATAAGAAATTTCTTATTTCTTAAAAATGAATTTCCCCTAAATATAAAACAGATAATTATAATATTATTAATAAAATCCTGACAAAACATAATCAATAGTAATTATGTAAGTAATGCATTCCAGTAATTTAAAATTTAGAAGAGATGACATATTAATGTATTTCATGTGTGTAGCACATTGTGAGTATGTGTACATATATGTATATACATACACACATGTTAAATGAGTTAAACCAAATGTGACCACCTAGTCAGTAGTTAAGCCTGCTATAAATTAAAATCTGAGAAAATTTTAAAACAAAACCCCAAAGTAATGCCCACTTTCAGAGACTCAGATTCAGGTGGTCCAGTGGGGTCAGATACCAAATTTGTCAAAGTTCCCAGGTCATACTGCTTCACAGGCAAGGCTGTGAGGTACAGCACTATGAGAGTTCATGTTATCTTTGAATGGACTTATTGTCTCCTCCCTTCTTATCTTTTTTCCCCCGACTTGTCTTGCCAATCTAATTAATTAACTAAATAATTTGCCTTTTCTTCCCTTTCTTTTTTAAAATTTTCTTATTTTTGTTGTTGTTTTGTGTCCCAGTGTGCTGCTGTGTGGGAGCACTGCAGAGAGCGCAGCGCTCCCTGAACCCTGAGGGAAACCGGCTGGGACCAGCTGAGGTGGGAGCAGGGCTCTGAAACCGGCAGAGCGAGTCCCGGGTTGTCCCGGATGAGGGGGAATAAACACAAAACGTCGCAAACACTTCTCTGTTTGCTAGGAGAGCAGAGGGGGGCACTTCCCTCTTAGTGGAGAAGCCCATGGCACATCTCTCTAGCGGGGAAGGCCGAGTCGCCCTTTGTTCCAAGGCTTTTATTTAAAAATTATCAGTGGGCTAGGTAACAGGAATGCATATGTAAACTCGTTGCATTAGCATGTTAAGTTTCATAGAGAATAGATACTTTTAAGAAAACAAGTGACAGGAATTCACTGATTTACATGGGTCAGAGAGGAGACCAGTCTAAACAAAAGAGAATGAAGATAAGGGCAAGCACCTTAATGATAAAGGGTAAGGGGTGTAAATAATGTGAAGGTCCTTCGCAGCAGGATCTGGCCAGAGATCTGAGGAAGGAACAGAGCACACTCTAAAGAATTTACTTTTAGGCCTGATTTCTCTGGCAACCGCCAGACCTGGTTTAGAGCTGACTCCTCCACTGCTTCAAGCCTGAGCCAGGTGTGGGAAGGGAACCACCAAAAGATAAGGAGACTGCTTCTCGACTGCAGTGAGGACTCCGGCTGTGTCCAAGTCAAGCCGAGAGGTGTGGGGGCCTTTTTGCCCTTTCTGTGTGTCCCCCAATTTCTTATCTGCTGCCAATATCGGCAAATACCTGTCTTGCGTTATTTATCTCAGTGTGAGGTAACTTACCCGTCATTGGCCATTGGCCCTCGATGGCAAAGCAGAGAGGCAGGGGCTATGTCCCTGCCAGCAGGGGACAGGTCAAGTCTCCTCAGGAGCCTGTTTCTCCAAGGCCTCCTGATTGTTTCCCGCCTTGGGGCCCTCCAGCCTATTGGCAGTGTTACAGCTTCTGAAACCAGGCTGGGTGTTTCCCAACAGTTGTGGGCCTGATAGGACAGGATGAGGGCAGCAGGGGAGCTGGTGGAGGTAAGGATGTCAGATCTATAACATCTCTACTTTTATCCTTTTCTGTGCAGTTTGATTTATCTCATCAGTTCAAAGATTTTGCATTAATAATTTTAAATATTGGTCTAGAAGATTGTGAGTTTAACTTCTTTGATCAACACAGTAAAACAGGAAATATGGCATCAGGTGCTGTAAAGATGAAGACTAAATTTTCCCTGAAAAGTGTATCATGACTGCCCAAGGCCAGGCAGGCTGTGTCCAGTTCATCATTCTTCCAGGTGGGGCTGGAACAGCCCTCAGTGGAGACACGTGAGGTGAGGGAATATTCAGAGCAAGCATGAATCGTCTAACTGAACCTGAGATTAACTCAACTCTGCACAGTTAAATAACAACCTAGGCAGTTTATTCCTTGGGTGGCCACAATACAGGTAGAATATGAGAACATTTTCCAATGTTATCCCAGACACATAACTGGCTAACTCTCTGCCTGGAGGAAAATATTTACTTAAAAAGTTATCCAACATGTCTTATCTACTTCAAAAGATCTAAAAATACAATTCCCTCAGCCTTGGATGTTAGTTGTAGATTTTCTAAGAAATGGCTGGAGAACACAGATGCTATTAATAGAATTCAAAGCATCAAGGCACTAGTCTTCTGTTTTTCCTTTTTTTAAATACCTATAAAATATAAAATATATAGATGGTTTCTGCAAAGCAGTTTGATTTAAAAATTTTAAACTTTGCCCTTCAGAGCTCTTAGTAGACTCTTCCTCTATATTCCTGCTGAATAATGTAAGTTCATTCTGTGGATCAGGTAAGTATAGTTTGTAAAAAATGATGAGAGAAAGAGAGAGAGAGAGAAAGAGGGATAAAGGGGGAGAGAGCAGGGAGGAGAGAGAAATGCTGACCAATTGCAAGTGTCAGGTTGTGTTGGCAGAGGAGAGAAGCCCTTTGGTTCTCAGGTTTGGCTGGGAGAGTGAAATGCTGTCCACCATTGCCTCTGGAGTGTCAACTGTATAAGTAGTCAGCTTGGTTCTGGCTCTCTTGTGAATAGAATTTTCTTATTTAGTCTGTCAAATTACTTTTGGAGATGTCACATCCAGAAATGCTATCTACTCCCAAGAGAGTTTTATTTTGATGTAAAGAAACCAATCTTGTATATATTTTAATTTATAATAATTGAAATTACATGACATACAAAAACAAGACTGAGCATAAAAGCAGTTGACTTTACAATATATACAAAGAAAAAATGCAACAAAATTTGTGAATAGGGTATATTTGTACAATGCAAGTGCTGAAAATACCAAGGTCAGTATTTGTAATGTCAAAATTTAAATATTGCCACAATTTGTGTCTCTCATAGAAACATACTGTCATTAAATTAAACAAAATAATAATTTTCAGTTGAAAAAGAGTGCTGTATTTCCATTTTTTTTAACCAAATTTCCTCTCTGACCTATCAGTGTGCTCTTAGACCAGAGGCTATTCACTATAGACCATGGAGGAACAGGCTCCCTTACCCTCTGACTTGGAGTTGACTTTAGCTGTGTAGAGCACTGGCAGAAGATCAGGAGGTGAGAGGAAAGAATGGTCAGAGAATTTATTCCTTTTCCCTCACTGTGGGCTGTGGTCAGGCTGAATTCTCTACGAAGGCTGTGGCTCTGGTCAGGCAGGTAGTCTCTTATAGTTACCACTCTGGGCAGTTTCTCAGAACTATTCTCTCCTTTTGGGTCTTCAGATCTAGGATCAGTCACAGATAGGATACTTTCCTTGCTCTCCTGGTTTCCATTCACAACACTCCTTACATTATCCTTTACTAAACTCACTTCCACAATCCTTTGTGAGTGGGTTTCTCAAGGATTAAAAAGTGCATGGTAAAGACATTCTAATGAGGAATGTATCAATAATTACTTTGTTGAACAACTTTTACATAATTGGCATTAGAGGTTATTTGAGACAGTTATTTTAAGAAAGGGTCCTTGTTAACCCAAATTTACAGCTTTGTTAAGGAGTTGGATATTTGTTTCTCACATTATAGGCTGAGCCTGCAGGTGCTTAACAGTGGGTTACATTTGTGTGAGCCTTTAATGCTGAATTCTGGGAACTGATTCAATGTGGACCGTGATTGCTATGGACTTGAATGTGTCTTTCTAAAATTAATATTTTGCAGTCCAATGTGATGATATTTGGAGGTGGGGCCTTTGGGAGGTGAATAAGTCTTAAATGTAAGTCCTAATGAATGGGCTTAGTGCCCTTATAAAATATACCCCAGAGAACTTCCTAGCCATGTGAGGACACAATAAGAAGACAACCATCTGTGAACCAGTAAGTGGGTTCTCACTAGACACTGAATCTGATAGCACCTTGATCTTGGACTTTCAGCATCCATAACTTTGATAAATAAATGTTTTAGCCACTTAGTCTATGGTAGTTTGTCATAACAATTTGCATGGACTAAGACAGTGATGTTGTTAGCTCAGCAATGGTAGTAAAAGTTATGTTTTATTCAAGGCTCAAGGTAAGGGACAGATGTTAGAAACTCAACAATATAATCTAGTCTTTATATTATTAAAATGTCAGAGCAAGTGTTAACTCTTAATTATTTAATTTTACATGTAAACATTGAAGGATAATATCTGCCTTCATAAATAGTTGGTCTAAATACTCATTATAGAGAAGAAATTGCTATTCAGTAAGTGATTTTGTTAGGCTCAGAGATATTCTCTCTTCTTTTCTTTTTCTTTTTCTTTGTTTTGTTTGTAGGTGGACCAAAAAAATATTTCCCTCAAATGTTAGCATATACAGTTATATCCATTCTGTAGAATTGGGATTATATATTATTATATATATTCTTTTATATTTTTATATATTCTTTTGTATTTTTAATCTATATTGGTTAAAATTCTCTGAGTTGCAAATTACAAAATTGAACTCATGCTACCTTAGCAGATTAAATTGATGGTTGTTATAAATGAAAACTATAGGGAGAGTTTTGGCTTCAGGTTGAGTGGAAATCTAGAACTTAATGTCATCTTGGTATCCTTATTGTTTCCTTTTAGAATTTCTGTGTGTTGTTTCCATTCCTTTTTGCTGACAAAGGGAAAAACCAGCTCTCTTGTACACTTTTCTTGCCACTTATGATACATAAGAATGAATGTTTCTTTTCTTCATTTCTGTGCCAGATATGTATGGAGGGACTTGCATTGTCCATTTGGATTCTGTACCCACTCCATACCAACTGCTGTATACAGGAGAAAAGATATCTCTGATGTCTGGGCTTGGGCACACACACACACTGACAGGGAGAATGAAAAGGGGGATTGGGAAGAACTAGCATAAGATGGAGGACAGGGAGGGTTTGCTGTAACTGGACCAGGACTGGCAAAGGTGATTTTACAAAAACTCAATTCCTGTAGCAGCTTTTGTACTGCTGGTGCTGCAGTCAATGTCAGAGATGGAGCCCACCCTGTTAAATATTAAAGAAAAAACAATAAAATTTAAGAGTCTTTTATTTTATACTTACAAAACCTCAGTGGGGCAGATATGAGCTTCTTTACCCTATCTACTATAGGTAGACCTCTTTAATTAATAACAAGGCTTGGGTGTTGATATCTGGCAACCAGTACACAGCTTCTTTCCTTCTCTTTGTGAGGCCTTGGTTAATATCATCTCAGTCCAAAAGAGAGTTATAAACAGTACTTAGATCTCAAAAGGGATCCAGGAGGTAGGTATATTGATCCTTTTATGCCTAGAACATCTTTAGCCCATGAGCACATCAATCTAAATCCTTCCGTATCTTAAAAAAAAATTGGGAGAAACAAACTTAATTAATCTACAAATACCAATTATAGCAAACTCAGGGTCAAATTATTCACTTGTGTCATATTTATTAAATGAAGAGCAGTCTCTAAATAATTGCTTAGGGAACACAGAAACGATGAAATATATTAGAGCATCTTTTTAGTGACCAAATTCCACCAACAAGTTTACAAAAATGTGTCATTATAGTTTTTAAATATTTCTTTTTTTATTATAACATGTTATTCTCACATAAAAGTCTTTTACAAGTCAACTCAAATTATTTAATAGAAACAGATTGTGTATGTTGATTATGAAATTCTTAATCTACCTATATTCAAAGACCAGGAAACTCACATCTTACTACTATATAATTTTAAGCAAAATTTATTTATTTTTTATTTTATTTTTTTCTAGTCATTCAATACAGTTGTTTCCATTTCCCCTCTCCACTCCTCCTCACCTCAGCAACTTTGAGAAAGCAGAACCAAGTAGAGAGATCACAATACCTGATATCAAACTATATTACAAGGCCACTGTAACCAAAACAGTCTGGTACTGGCATAAGGACAGACATGTATACCAATGCAACAGAATAGATAGCTCAGAGATAAACCCATGTCTCTATGGTCAATTAATATTCAATAAAATGGGCAGAAGCATAAAATGGAGTAAAAATTGCCTCTTCAATAAATGGTGTTGGGAGATCTGGACAGCTACATGCTTAAAAATGAAACTCAATGACCCACTTACACCATACACAAAAATAAATTCAAGGTGGGTGAGAGATTTCAATCTACATCGTGACACCATAAAAGCCCTAGAGAAGAACATAGGCAAGAAACTCTCAGATATTCTATGCAGCAATATTTTCACCAATATATGCCCTAGAGCAAGGGACATAAAGAGGAGAATAAAAAAATGAGACCTCGTCAAAAATAAAAAGCTTCTGCACAGCTAAAGAAAACATCAACAAAATCATGTTTCCCAACCATTTGGGAAAGTATACTTACAAGTGATACCTCAGACAAAGGTTTTGATATCCAAAATATTTAAAGAACTCATTGTATTTCTGTAAGTTAGTATAGCTATGGCACAATATTCTTTTGAAAAAATGACATCAAATCTAAGTCTACTTCATTTATTGGTATGAATGCAAAATGCTTCAAAATAATATAAATCACTTGTTTAAGAAAATATTATTATAAAAAGTACTGTTTCTGCCAGTAGTATAAGATTTATTATATATTTGTAAATGTAACATGAATAAAGTAATAAAATAGACTGCATTGCTGTTATTCACCATGGCAGGCACAGTGTTGGAACATAGTGACTGGCAATAAATACTTAACAAATGAATTAATTAGATAATTAATGGCAGATGTAAATGGGTCTCCGGAAGTATTAAAACTCCATTTTTTGTATATTTATAAGATTACATCCTATTGTTATAAGTAATAAATATATAATTCCAACAGCTAGCGTTGTATTAAATGATGAAAACTTAGAGGTGCCAAAATCAAGAATAAAATGTGGATGTTACTATGATCAATATTTCCTGACATTAGCTTAAAGACATTAGTCAATACAATGAGAGTGACATTACAAATAAAGTGGATTATTTTTAGATCAAATTGTTATCAAGAAAATTTAAAAGCAAAATAAGTACCTATTATAATTAATAGGAGATTTTAGTAATGTTTTCTAATAGACATTGGAGTGTGGATATCAAAAACTTTTTGAAGTATCAGAGATAGCAAATCCTATAGCTTAGGATGTATAGGAAAATCTTATTCAGCTTTACAGATGAGTATGATTTAGATAATATAAAAAGAACCAAAAAATAATGTGTGAATTGGTGTTAAACACGGGGTTCTGCAACCCCCCAAAATATCTGTCTGTTTCTTCATATCATGTGGTGGAAAGTGAAGAAAATGTTATGCATGGTGAACTATTGCAAAATATTTGGAGGTCAATCTTTAGATAACCTAAGATATTTGTGCTTCAGGGAAAGAGATTGGAAAATAAATGCTAATTGTGGGTTTCAGTTGCCATTAGCAGTCTTTGGCAAGATACCACAAAAAAGAGAAAAGCCCTAACAAAAAATTGGCCAATATGAAAGAGAAATGAAAATACAAAAGGAAAATGCCATAAATTTGGGGCCTGGCAATATTGAACAAAATGACTATGTATAAGCCCAAAACTCTAGGAGATATTAGGGGTTTTTGAAATATAAAGGCTCCTTATACGTCAGCTTTACATTAAAGGTGTCTAACAGTGGATAAGTGTTTACATAGAGTCAACATTTTTCTTTAAACTCAGAGAGAAAGAAATGTGGGCAAGGATGCAAATAAATTCCATATGGAAAATTCGTTGTCATGAAAAAAGGTGTAGCCCATGTAACTTTTGCTCCATGTCAGGTCCTTAAGCGTTATGTAAAAGAAAGGTTTTATGTTCAAATGAGTAGAACATTAGTGATTTCAACAAAGTTCAATGTATTTCTCAGATCTTACTTGCCAATGAGCTTCGTAAGTCTAAGAAAGGATTATGAAAGGTAGTGTTTCTCAAAATTTGTGCTCCCAGAAATATTCTATAGCTCTGTTCCACTAATAAAACAACTATCAACATGACTAAGAATATTTTTTCATAAAAAATAGCTTGGGAAATTTTAGAAGAAACTAAGAAAGAAACCATTGGTTGGATTAAAAATAGACATTCAGAAGTATACATATACTGCAAAGAGAATATGGAAATGAATTACACAATATCCTCTTTCATATGGCTGAGAAAGCCCTTATCAAATCACCCTTTCGTCAGATAACAATTGTCAAACTCCTCTCTAAAGGTACTGGTGGAGAATGATCACAGAATAAGTGGACAAAATATCAATAATGTTAGAGGTGATCTGAATGACATTATTAACCACTTTGACCTAATTAGCATTTAGAATACCCTACTCTGGAAAACTTTGGAATACACATTTTTTTTTTACATGAACATCATCATTCACCATGATATCCATAATAATAAACCTTAATAATTTAAAAGGATTAAAATCAGAGCCTATTCTTTGACTACAGTGGCTGTAAATTAGAAAATAGTTACAATAAAATATCTGGTCATACCTCAAATAAATAGAAATTAAGGGAATTAGAAAATATTTTAGGATGAATGATAATTAAAACACTTTATTTCAAATTTCTACCTATGATGGTCTAATACTCTTCTGAACCACCCTCTGCTGCAGAAAGCCTGGACATAATACAAAAGAAAAGCATCATCTAAAGGTATTGGGGAGTGATTAGAAACAGATATGCTTTGGTAAGAAAGTCACATGTGGAAGAAAAGAGTATACAAGTGGAAGTATACAAGTCAATTCCTGCCTCCCTAGCTTTTATCATAAAACTAAAATTCAACTGGCAGGGCATGAATAGCACCCACAGGGGGTACATGTAGAAAAACCTAGTCTATATTCCTTTGGATCCCCAGAACAGTGAAGCTGCCAAGCCATGAACCATGAGGAGAGCCACTTAACTAAGGAATAAAATGAACTCAGAAAACAACAGAAAGTAAATACTTCTCAAGAGAAGATATAAAAATGGCCTTTAAGCACATCAAAAAATTTTCAGCATCACTAGTTATCAGAGAGATGCAAATTAAAGCCACAATGAAATATCATTATATACCCATTAGAACAGCTGGAGGAAAAAGGCTGGCAACATGGTTTGGGTAAGAGCATAGAGCAACTGGAACTCATGCATTGTATGAAGAAAATACAAAATGGTGCAGCTACTTTGGAAAACAGAGTTGTATATCTTTATATAATTCTATCCATAGGTATTTACCCAACAACATTGAAAATGTATATGTCCGCAAAGTCTATATGTAAATGTTCATAGTAGCATTATTTATGACTGACAACTGATAGAAAGATAAAAACATCATATTTTATCTGGATTGCTATTCAACAATAAACAGGAACAACGTAAGTTATGCATGAAACAACATGATGAATCTTAAAATATTTTATATTAAATTTTGAAAATCAACCCTAATAAATTCTGACAATTATGATTCCAGTTACATGAGATCCTTAAAAATCAAAACTATGAAAACAGAAAGAATATCTTAGGTCTCCTGAAGCTGTAATTAGAGAGACTGGGAATTGAGTACAAAGTACTCAGGGGAAACTTCCAGAATGAGATAATATTCTCTGTCTTCATGGTGCTTACCCATTACTTAGGAATAAAAAACTGCTCAACTTCCTTTGAGAACAAGCCCTGTCCCTTCTTTCTCAGGATAAAATGCTTTTCTTTGTATGATGAAATCCTTCTCATCCTTTGAGGTTCAGCTCAGATGAGATTTCTGGGATAGAGACATCTGACTAATTGGAGAAATTTTCCTTAGTTCTCATTTCCATAAAACTCTTTGCATCAAATCCTTACCATATTATCTTTTAAATATCAACTTCATTTAATAAATTGCTGCTCCTTAAGAAACTGGACTACTCATCAAGTTCGGACATTTGCAAGCATCCAACTAAACCCTACCTTCCCAAAATAGAGGATAATAAGTATATGAATATTATGCTGCAATTTCTAATTTTCTGAAGACTGATTTTTTACTAAAGACACACATGAACACAGACAGCAATGTGACGGTTGTCAGCGGAAAGGGGTTAAGAGTAGGGGATGGAGGGATGTCTAACACACAGTGACAGATGGTTTGAATTTGGGGTAGGGGGGCACACAGTGAAATATACAGATCATATATCACAGAATTGTACATTTGAAACCTATATGATCTTATTAACCAATGTCACTGCAATAAAATTTAATAAAAATATCATCAAATTGTCTTTTGTAGCATTCAGTCTTACTATGTTTTAGAAACATCATTTTTTATTGTCTGTACTTCCTCTTATCCTGTGTCCTACAGTATAGCCCATGCTGTTTGAAATTATTATATAATTTTGTAGACTATTAACATATTTTTCTTTTTTAATTTGTTTATTCTATTACAGTTGTCTCAATTTTTCCCCCTTTGCCCGCCTCCTCCCATCCCACCATACCCCACTGCTCCTACAGTCAATGTCCACACTGCTGCCCATGTCCATGGGTCATTCATACATGTTCTTTGTCTAGTCCCTTCTCCTTCTTTCCACCACTGCCCTCCAAACCCATCCCCTCTGGTCACTTTCAGTCTGCTCCATGTTTCCATGCCTGAGGTTTATTTTGTTCATTAGTTTATTTTGTTGAATAGATTCCACTTATAGGTGAGATCATGTGGTATTTGTCTTTCACCGACTGGTTTATTTCACTTAGCATAATATTCTCCAGTTCCATCCATGCTGTCGCAAAAGGTAGGAGTTCCTTCTTTCTTTTTTTATTTAAATGCAAACTTTTATATTTATTTATTTATTTTTAAATGTCAAGACCCATTATAAAATATTAAGAAACTTAAAATCATTATCAAGTTTTAAAACATGACACCAGGACAGAAATAATCAAGTAGATCAATGAAATAAAATGAGCATTTTAGAAACAAACATTTATAACTGTCTAACAATGTAATATATGATTAAGTTGATATTTCAAAACAATGGGGAAAATAAAGCTTATTCAACAAATAAGGTGCATGGAACACTTTTACTTGAAATAAAACAAATATAGAGCCCTATTTCACCCATTATACAAGAAATATTCAGGTGAGTTAAAAATCAATATGTATAATCTATGCAGGTTTAGGAAAAAATATAAAATAATACTTTTCTTGCCCTGAAGTAAAATCGTCAAACCCAGAAGCTATAAAGTAAAATACTGACAATATGACTATATTAAAAATTTAAGACTATACAGTAATATACATATAAAAATGTTAAAGGACAAGTAATAGAATAGGAAAGTATTTGCAACACATCTAAAACATGGTTAATAGTTTGTTTTTTTTTTGCATTTTTTTCAGGGAAAAATTCTACAAACATTTAGTCAAAAAAATGGAAAGGAATACCAAAAAGGCCTTTAAAGATTTTTTTAAATAATAGAAATAGGTAACAAATATACAAAAAACAGGTTTGGTTTCAGCAAATAATAAAGTAACAATAAAATAACACATCAGTGTCACAATCATATTAATAAGTACTCAAATTATTGGTAATACCAAGTATTGGTGACTGTGAAAGGAACTGGGTATTCATAGACTCTTCTTCTTCAACTTCTTAAAGCGATCTCTTTAACATATCTTGCAAAGCTAGTTTGGTGGAGGAGTATTTTCTTAGCCTTCTTTTGTCTGGGAAACTCCTTTTTTCTCCCCATTTTAATTGAAAGCCTTGCTGGGTAGAGCAGTCTTGGTTACAGACCTTTGCTTTTCATGACTTGGAATATATCTCGCCATTCCCTTCCGGCTTGTAGTGCTTCTGTTGAGAAGTCCACTGCTAGCCATACTTGGGCTCTGTTTCATGCTACTTCTTCTTTCTCCCTTGTAGCCTTTAGGATTCTCTTTTTATCTTTACTATTTGCCATTTTAATTATGATGTGTCTTGGATTGGGCCTCATTGTGTTCCTCTTGAATGGGACCCTCAGTGCTTCCTGGACTTGTGTGACTTTTTCTCTCCTCCAATTAGGGGAGTTTTCCATTATTGCTTCAAACAAGTTCTCTATCCCTTCCTCATCCTCTTCTCCTTATGGTATCCCTGTTATATGGATATTATTATGTTTCTGGTTGTCCTGCATTTCCCTCAATGCTTCCTCATTTTTTTGTCTTTTTTTCATTTTCTTGCTCTTTCTGGGAGATTTTTTTCTACCTTATTGTACAGCTTGCTGATTTGTTCCTTTGCTTCATCTAGCCTGCTCTTGATTCTTTCTGTGTTCTCCAATTCAGAAATGGTATTCTTCATTTGCTCCTGTCTTTTATTGATCATTTCTATGTGATTTTTCATGCTGATTTTGTTTGCAGTAAGTTCCTCATAGTTTTCCTGTAGTTTTTTGTAATTCTCTCTGGGCTCACTGAGATCATTGAGCATCCTTAGAACCATTGTTTTGAATTGAATATCTGATAGTTTACTTGACTCTGTTTCATTTACTTCTCTTTCTGGGGATTCCTCTTTTCCCTTCGAGTGGGGGTATTTCTTTGTCTTTCTACTTTTTGTGAGACTGTTCTTTTTAGCTTCTGCTTCTTAAATTGATCTGTCTTGACTTCCTGACTTTGCGGTGTGAACTTCTATGGTAGGAGACAACTGTTTTTCTTTCTGGATATGCCCCTGCTGATGTCAGATGTTGACCCTGTCTGACCTTAGGCAGTCGGTTTGAGACTTCCAGGAATCTACTGTCTGTGATTGTCTCCTTCAGTTATTAATCTGGTCACTCTGCACTCAGCAGTCAGGCTAAGACACCACATGGCAGGGCAGAGTCCCTTCTGGGGGCAAGGCCATTGGGTCCTCTCAAGTTGTTGCTGCTCAGGGGTGTCATCTGCCTGAGCCAGATGGCTGCTGCCACATGGGGGAGGAGACAGCACTCAGATCATGCAGGCTACTCTCTCCATTCTGTCCCCAAAGCCTCTGTCTCCAATCTCTCCTCAAGTGTCTCTAGACCACTCTGTGCCCCCTTTAGCCAGATCTGCTATCTGTGGCTGCTACTCTGTAGTTAGCAATCAGGCTTTGGCACTACAGGCCCAGAGCTAAGACTCTCCTGGGGCCAGGGCTATTGTGTCCTTTCAAGGCATTGCCACTCACAGGAGTGGTATGCCTGAGCAAGATGGGTGCTGCCATATGGGAGAAGAGTAAGAACCAGGATCCTGACAGCCACTCTCTCAGTTCCCTCCCCAAAGCCTCCTTTCCAAGTCTCTCTTCCTATGTCTCTAGCCCACTCTGCCCCAGCATTTGCCAGAGCCCAGGGTAAATGGCTGCAAATAAAAATTTATACATTGGCCTTTTAAAAGGCTCTTTGCATTTCCAGTCACCTGTCTCTGGCAAAGAGCAACCCTGCTGCTTTTCACCGCTGGCTGTTTTCTGTGTCCGTTTTGGGCTCTGGTGCTGTAGTCTTGGAGGTCCCTGCTTATGGTTTAGAGCCCACTCTTCTCAGGGGATCCAACTAGCTGATTCAATATCCTTCTGGTCCTGCCACCCATGGGTGCCCCACCCATCTTATAGAGTACCTTCTGCCCTCCTTACTGTTTAGGTTGTGCTAAAGCCGATTCTTCTGTCTCCAAAGTTATAAGGCTCCTCTCTCGCTATTGTTCAGTTGTTTGTTCCAGGTGAGTCCTCCACAATTTATTTGTAATTCCAGATTTGTCCTAGGAGGAGGTCAGCCTGACTTCCATTCACTCCTCTGCCATATTGATTCTGTATTAACATATTTTCAACTAGCAATGTCTTGCCCATATTTTTTCAAAACTTTCTTATATTTATATTTTTTAAAATTTTAATCATTTCTAGATCTTTTCCAATCTTTTCTTATTAGTGGGCATACATGTCTGAATGGTCCACAATTCACTTGAGCCTGTGATATCATGGTGAATAATTAAAGAAAACAATTTTCTTAATATATCATGGAAATCATGAAATGTGAGCTGCCTTAATAACAGCATTAGTTGTAAATCCTCAATTGTAGAATTTATTATTAATGATAATTAGACTAGTTTTGCATAGTAGTGGTATATTTTATAAAACTTCATAGATTCAGGAATGCTAGTAACTCCTTTGAGATTAAATTAATTTAGATAAATAAATGTGGCTGTGTTGGTGTCATGTTTTAATTGCTGAGACTTGATAATGATTTTAAGTTTCTTAATATTTTATAATGGGTCTTGACATTTAAAAATAAATAAATAAATATAAAAGTTTGCATTTAAATAAAAAAAGAAAGAAGGAACTCCTACCTTTTGCGACAGCATGGATGGAACTGGAGAATATTATGCTAAGTGAAATAAACCAGTCGGTGAAAGACAAATACCACATGATCTCACCTATAAGTGGAATCTATTCAACAAAATAAACTAATGAACAAAATAAACCTCAGGCATGGAAACATGGAGCAGACTGAAAGTGACCAGAGGGGATGGGTTTGGAGGGCAGTGGTGGAAAGAAGGAGAAGGGACTAGACAAAGAACATGTATGAATGACCCATGGACATGGGCAGCAGTGTGGACATTGACTGTAGGAGCAGTGGGGTATGGTGGGATGGGAGGAGGCGGGCAAAGGGGGAAAAATTGAGACAGCTGTAATAGACAAAACATGTTTTAAAAATAAAAATTAAAAAAAGTAATTTAAACATGGTGGGAGTCAAAAGTGCTTATTAATCCTCATTAGCAAACCATTGTTAAGAAAAGACCTTTTCCCCATTCTCCAGTGATCATCTTTGAAAAATCTATTGCTTATTTTATAGATGAGGCAATGAAGATCATTAAAATTTACTTCATGGAAATACATAAATTTCTCAGAGCCAAAGATTAAATCATAGATCTAGATTTGAATTCAGGTCTGTCTGATATCAAGCCCAATGCCTTTTCTCAGATTCCAGGTTGTCACTGCGTGGCAATCTTTTCAAAAAATATGCTTATTATAAACTTTATCAAGCATGCACAAAAGCACAGAGAGCAGTGTAACCAACACTACGAATATCAGAGCCCACATTTATCGACTCTGACATATTTCCCTCATCTAGTTATTTGTATCTCTTCTTCCTTTGCTCTCTTATTTTGAAGCAAATCTCAGATGTCATGTCTTTTCATCCTATGTATTGTTGCCAAAAAAGTCCGTTTGCTTTTCTCTGTAAGATGGCTCTGGTAGCGCTTAGTTGTCTTTAACTTCATTCAAAACAATTTTGCTAGATTGTATTGTGACAGCTCTCATATCAGCATGCTTTAAAAAAAATCATATCAACATTGGAGAATTTATGTGTAACCATTTTAATATTGAAGATGGAAGAAAAACAACATTTTCAGCATATTGTGCTTTATTATTTCAAGGAAGGTTAAAAATGCAACTGAAATTTAAAAAAAAGATTTGTGCAGTGTATGGAGAAGGTGCTATGACTGATCAAATATGTCAAAAGTGGTTTGGGAAAGTTCTGTGCTGGAGATTTCTTGCAGGACAATGCTCCAGAGCAGGGTAGACTGGTTGAAGTTGATAGCGATCAAATTGAGACGTTAATTGAGAACAATCAATATTGCAATATCTGCAATAACACGCAGAAGATAGCCGACATACTCTAAATATCCAAATCAATAAAGTTATTAGTGAAAATGAATGATGATTTTCAGGTGCTGAAATCTTTTCATTGCCAAATTTCCCATCAATCTTCCATTCTACTGAGGATCACTCCTCAAATGAAATCATTAGGTGTTGCAAAATAGTGATTTTCTAAATTTGTCATTCTTTATTAGCTACATTTATTCTGAAAGAAGAAATTTATCCTGTCAAATAGCCTTATTTATTTATTGTGAATTATAAGGGATATGGGAGAGTCAGCATCAGTGCTTTATATTTTTCATCGATAATTTTAAATTTTCAGTGCAAAGAGTTGGCGCCATAGATATTTTATAACTCCTCCCAGCTCCTGCTCACCTCACCCCATGTCATTGTAAGTTTATGGGTTTTTACATATTCAATATATTTAAATAAATTATTCTTATTGATGCTAAAATTATTCTATCTTTGGCTCTTTGCTGATGAAAGATTTTTTAAAATTTTTTATTGTTGACACTATTAGAAGTGTCCCCATTTCCCACTCCTCCTTTGCCTGCCTCCACCCAGCCCGCACTCCCCATTCCCTCTGGCCATCGCCACACCATTGTCTGTATCTATGGGTCATGCATGTATGTTCTTTGGCTAATCCCTTCACTTTCTTTTCATGTTCCCTTCTTTGTCCTTCAGGTTCAACCCCTTCTGTCTTTTATCAGTTTCTTATTTTCTGGCACCAGACATTTCTAAGTTCATCATGTATATTTCCTGATTTATATCTGAAATTATCAATTACTCAAAGAAGTTCTAGTTCATTTTAGTTGAGAATGGCATTTAGAGAACAATTTGGGCACTAGGGGTGTTTGTTTTTATGGGATTATCATTGATTTGGAGCATTTGCAGTAGACAGAGCCAGTAAATAGATATTTAAAATAAAACATGGATTTATAGGGGTATGTCTAACATGCAGATTTTTACTTGTTTGATTTTACGTTCATGTTTTTGTTATAAACTAAAATATTTGTTCCTAACAACATTAATAGGCCTTTTTTGCATCATCTGAAAATATACATGTAAAGTGGTTCTAAAATAAACAAATATTACTACTAACTAATATATTACTGAATATGTTAAGATATAGTTACAAGTTTTATTTGTTCTTAGCCTATCTTCTTATGTGTACATCTATGGATTTACTGTTCACATACTGTGTTTTATAGTCACTTTACATTGTATGCAGGCAAAATTGTATATTATAATATATTCAGAAAATTCTGGTTTTCTTTGTTAGTTCTTCTAACCTAAGCCCTTCTTAGTTCTAGTAAATTATATTTTTATAAAATCCTATTTTATTTCATTGTTTCATTTTATTTCCTTTATTTCTCAATTTTGTATTGAATAATTTAGTCTTTTGTTATTGTTTTAAACAGTTTTCTCCATAACAATTGTTTTTTTTTTCTACATTTTCTTTTTAAAATAAAATACATTGGGGTAGCATTGGTTAATAACATTATATAAATTTCATTGGTTAATAACATTATATAAATTTCATATGTCCAAATTTATGATACATCTATAAATTTTATTGTGTGTTCAGTACCCAGAGTCTAATTTTTTTCCATTGCCATATATTTGACCCCATTTATGTTCTTTGTTCTCCCCTCATCCTTCTTCCCCTGGCCACCATTATTCTGTTGTCTGTCTCAGTTTGTTTATTATTTTTTGTTTATTCCCACATATGAGTGAAATCATGCAGTTCTTATCATTTTCCATCTGACTTATTTCACTTAACATGGTACTCTCAAGATCCATTCATGTTATCTCAAATGGAAGAATTTCATTTTTTAAATGGCTGAGTAGTATTGCATTGTGCATATGTTCCACTTCTTTACCAATCATTCCTTGAAGGACACTGAGGCTATATCTATGAAACAATACAATATTAAAAAGAAAACACACAATTATGGACTTAGGTCTCAGAGAGGTTTTTGTGAACTTGACCCCAAAGGCAAGGGAAGTAAGTGCAAATATAAATGAATGGGACTATATCAAACTAAACAGCTTCTGCATTGCAAAAAGAAGTTGTTTACTATAGTGCTTTTAGAAAGAGCAGTACTGTGTGGGGAGAGTCAGGAGAGAGAAAGGTGCTATTGCAGAGGAGGAGAATGCCAAACTGGACAGCAAATTGATTCTAATTTTTGCATTTTTACAATGTGTATGTAGGTAGGGTCACCTTCTCCAGTCTAGATGAGTAAACCAGGACCTTGTCACACTGTATTTGCTCCATATTACCTCTCTGAGGTGACTTTGAGAAATAGAGTAATTTAGAGTTATTTGCAAAATACAAGTACTCTTAAGTTCTTAATGTTCAATTTAGTGCACCACCTAGATCTCAGAAACAATCTTTTTAGATATGCATGCATTTTTTTTAATGAAAATGAAAAAAAAACCTAAAAACTAAATAACTTTACAAACCACAGGTACGTGGGTTTATTTACATTTATATATTATATGATATTATTTCTAAACTGTTAGTACTTTCATTAGGGAGATAATTTATGAGATCACCTACTGTAACAAGAATAGAACAAAGTCAACAACTTGGGGTGTCCAGGAATATGAACTTGGGGTATATGGGAATATAGGATATCCCCCATAGACTTGTCTGTGGGATGGGAGATGTGGAGCAGGGCCCTTGAGAGTTATTTTGCATATCAATAACAGCAGGCTAGCTTTATAGTAATACTGAATAGTTTGCTTGTGCCAGGGAGATGGGTGTGACTTTGACCCTTTACATAGCTGGGAGATGGCTGCTGCCTCCCGACACCCGCACCTCCCCCCATCCCCCCATTACAGCACAAGAGCTTGGAGACTTTTGCTCCATGCCTCAGGGCCATGCCTGCCTGGACTAACAATGGCAACCAGGAAAGGTGGAAAATACAGGAGTGCTAACAGGTGTAGCTGATAGTGGGAGGAGTTATAAATGAGGTTATGGAGGAGGATCCAGGTTAGAATTTAAACTACAAGGTGGGCAGCCATGTGCAGGGGCAGGGGGAGGCAGATTTCGCAGGACAATGAGGGTCAAAAGGGAGTGGAAGGACCCTCACCAGCTGGCCATGAGTGAGTGCTATGTGGTTTTGGATTAAGAACTGGAGATCACAGCAACATGGCTGATGATGCTAGGACTGAGGGAGGCCTGTCCAGCCTAGCACGGATTACTGTGAGGAAGCAGGAGAACAGAGCTGCTCACTTCTGTTTTTTCCTGAAAGGTGGTACTTCTGACTGGCATGGCAGTCTGAACAGATACTTCTGGCATGACATGTCTGAGACTGGCCTGACTGGGAAAAGAGGGGGTATGACTGTGTATGTTTTGGGGTATTCAAATGAAGTGGGACTTACAGCAAAATTCCACCATTACTCTAAACCTGTATACCTTTTAACTAAATAATTCCTTTTCTTTTTACCAAACTGTGGCATTGAGAGCCACAGTTCTTATTGGCAGCAAGCAAAATAAACCAGAGCAATAGACCCACAGGGGGGTTCTGTTAAACCTCCAAAAATATAATTATTGTAAGAACTTATATGACTAGAAAATTCAGATTAAATAGATGGCCTTTAAGAATAGATTATCACACAAATTTCACGAGTTCATTAATTATATTAGCCAGCTATGTTTAGTTTTACAACATAGTATTCTTTAGTTATTCTGTGAAATAGACAATAAAGATGTCAAGAAGAAAAAAATTAAAATTAATAGGTATAATTTTTTAAAATAATCGAATTGTGTAGTCTCTGAAAGCTGCCAGTATTTTCATTGTCATGAAGTTTGAGAGCTGTAATATTTTCTTTGCTTAGAAAATAGCTTTTATTTTTCATGGCAGAAAATTCTGGGTTTTTTGGAAGATTTTGAAGGAATCTTTAGAAGACAACACAATAAAAGGCTTTTCAGTGTTCTATGGGAAGGCAGGGTTTGTCTTGAGATGGAATTTGGAACACAACAGGTCTCTGACTCAATTATCATTCAGCTTTTGAGGTGGAATTTAAATAGCACCATTCTTTTCTAAGAACTCCTACTCTGACCACTCTGTTCTAAAAAATTACAACTGCATTGATTTTTTTCCAAAGTATTTACTTTCAAGATCTTTTCTTGAGTACTATGCTATCCTATGTGAGACTTACTTTTTAATCAAAATAATGGATTACACAAGTAACAATTATGAATTGAGAAATGTAATTTGACTTTCCAGAGGCCAAACTCCAAAATATAAATTCTGCCGTATGTGAATATAACAGAGAATTTCAAAATATAAATAAGATTTCTTGACAAGAGAAAAGAGAAAAGTCCTTCTAAATTTAGTAAAGTGTTATCTTCAAAATATTAATTACTGGGACACAAAGATTAGAATGATTATTTGCTTTTTAAAAAATCTAGTATTTCAGAGATATCTAATAGTTTAAAATGAAAGACATTGATCATCACTACCTAGTTAGTTAATATCTTCAGGACAAAATATTTGAATCTGAATAGCCAATAAATTTGTACATATAAAGAGAGGTTCTATAAGTTTAAGGTGTCTATTTTAAACTGTTATTTGCAAGAGTCATTTTGAGGCAGAGTATTAAGAAGCTAAGAAGATTCCTTGACGAGTGGAATAAGGAAACTGAGACAGATAGCTGGACACAAAGGCTAAGCAATTTACAGCCGGATACCAAAAGTCCACCTCCCTAGAGATAACATCTAGACCTCAGTTGCATTTCAGCTCCAGGCCAAGAAGAGCAGCATAACCAGGGGGATGATGGCAGGGCCAGATGTTCCCTGCCCTGGCAATGACCAATCATTGGAGACCACAACCCTGACAGAGCTCACCTGGAAAACTGATGAATATTCTATTGAAGCCCTCCCCTGAGAACTCCCCTAAGATTCCTACCTGCAAGAGAGAGGTAAAAGCCTCAAGACAAAGGACCCCATCACCCCAGGAGTGTGCTCTCCTTCTGGGGAGCAGCCTGCACCATTCTCTTTGTCTTCTTCTTCTCTCACTTCTTTCCTGGCAGGCACATATCTCCTAACCTCTAAAGGACTTGCAGCCAGGGGAGAAATGGGCAATGGCAGCTTGTCCCACCCCAAACCTGTCCCAAGGGCCCCTTTTCTCTGACTTCCCAATGAGCTAAGGCAGCCCAGCCTAGGCTCTCCTGTTGCTTCTCCTATGCCAACTTCTTCCTTGTTTCACTGTCTCCAGCTTTAATAAATGTACCTTTGTAATTACCTGGACTCACATTCTGAAATATTTCCTGTACAAAGCTGAGAAAACACACACTACCTGCTCGGCAGATCCACTCATGGTCCAGCCCCTGTCAGGTAACATGTTTACCAAAAAATTTGTTTTCATGATACACTTTCCCACATGATTTTTATTTATCATCTAGATATGATATTGATATTTCACATAACATTAATCCATCCAACAGAGAATATGGTTTAAACACTGTTCTATTTATCTATATCTATCATATATCTAAATGAAGATACTAGAGAAATTACATAATTTGCCTTATGTAACACAACTAGCAAAAGTTTGAAATTAAATTTATTTTAATCAATGGCTCAAACATGAAGAAAATTAATGGTGTCAAAAAGGGGTCAGCAGATTTTTTCTATAAAGCTCCAGGAAGCAAATATTTTAGTCTTTGTAATCTGCATGATCATTAAGTCCCTGTTACATACTACTCAGTTTTGCCAGTGCAACATTAAAGTAGTCATAGACAATATGTGAATAAATACACAGGTCGTGCTGCAATAAAACTTTATTTACAAAAACACGGAAGGCCATTTTTGGACTCAGAGACATAATTATAGTTTGGGTGGGTGGGGACTCGGGGTTGAAATCTTATCATTTGCAATAATGTGGATGGACGTAGAGAGTACTATGTTCAGTAAAGTTAATCAGAGAAAGACAAGTACAATATGACTTCCCTTATGTGGATTCTGGAGAACAAAATAAATGAACAAACAAAATTTATACAGTCTCATAGAAACAGAGAACAGACTGAGTGTTGCCAGAGGGGAAGGGGATGATTGGTGTTTCACAGAAACAATGCCCCCCTGACACAGAGATCTTTTTTTTTTTTTCCACTGGGGTTCATCTTTGCCGACCACTGTGTTAGGACTGCAACTCTCAATGCCAGAGTTTGGTAAGAAGGAAAGAAACTAGTTATTCAGAAGTTATACAGGTTTAGAGAAATGGTGGAACATCTCTGTTAAATCACAAAATCCCTTTAAAACACCTACAAACACACACCCACAGTCCTGCGTCACCATGCCAAAACAAGCTAATCAGGGGTACGATATCTCAGGATAAGAAATAGAAGTCCATAGCTTGGCTAGACTCCAGGTTCCTCTCAGTAATCTGTGCTTGATTGGGCAGGTCTCCTGTGGTTCCCCTGGTTTTGCTGCTTTTCTTGCCCTGGAGCACCATCAGCTGTATCATCATGATCTCTAGTTCATAATCCAAAACCACATGGCACCTCCTCATGGCCCACCAGTGAGAGTCCTTTCATTCTTTTTCTTCCCAAATGGTCTCACACTGTCTCAGTCCCACATGGTGGCCCGCCTTTTTGTTTAAATCCCAGACTAGAACCCCCTCCATAACGCCATTTCTGACTCTACCCACAGTCAGCTACACCTACTAGCAGTCCTGTATTCTCTGCCTTTCTTTGCTGCCATAGTTAGCAGAGAAAATGTGGCCCTATGGCATGGAGCAAACCATCTCCATGCTCTCACACAGGGGCTATAACGGGGGGAGCTGCCTCCCAGTTACCTTTTGAGTCCAAGTCATGCTCATCTTCTTAGCTCCACTCAAGATATGAAACTAGCTTACCATTATTGATGTGCAGAATAACTTTCAATCCCTGTGCTGTTACTTTTCCAAGTCCCTAATCTAGGTTTGTGGGGGCCCTGAAGCCTCTCAGCTTATTCTCCATTAAGCCTACACTCTGTTAGAGGAGAACTGGGTGAAAGAGGTGAAGGGACTAAGAAGTATATTTTGGTGGTTACGAAATAGTCATAGGGATGTAAAACACAGCAGAGTAAATATAGTCAATAGTATTGTGATATTGATGTATGGTGTCAGTTGGGGTACTAGAAATATCAAAGAGAATAATGTGTATGACTGTATAATCTTACAATCACTTAGCTGTACACTCAAAATAATACAAAATAAAATTTTAAAAAATTATAAAGAGGAATGGTTTTGCAGAAATACAGTGGGGGTGGGTGAGACAGGGGAAAGTGGTGGCAGGAAAATAGACACAAACGTATTTGAACAATAAAGAAATAAGATACATATAAGAGATTTTCTTCAATTTTTGAAATATATTTAAGGACCAGTGAAATGTACAGGTCTTAAATGTATAGCTCTATTTCCATCACTCCTAAAAGTTCCCTCAGGCTTCTTGCCACTCATTTACCTTCACCAGCAGAGGCAGCCATTGTTCTAAACTGTTCACTGTAAATCCATTTTTCTTGCTCCAGAACTTTTTATATAAATGGTGCTATTCATAGCAACATTTTATGTCTGGCTTTCTATCAATTTTCTATTGCTGTATAACAAGTTCCCACACATTTAGTAGTTTCTGACACAATCTTCATGATCTCATAATTTCTATGTGTCAGGAATCCAGCCATGGCTTAGTAAGGTCTTCTGCTAAGAGTCTCACAGAGCCGAGGTCAGCGCCTTCTGAGGCTGCCTTCCCATCTGGAGCTTCAAGCCTTCTTCTGCGCTCATTGAGATTGCTGACAGAATTCCATTCCTTATGGTTTTAAGACTTAGACCCTCTCCATAGGTAATTTTCAATATGGCTGTTTGATGCTAGAAAGACAATGTGGTCTTTCTTAAGAAAGAGCTTTCATTTGCAAGTCAGACCTACCTAGTATAATATCTCAATTAACTCAAAATCAATGGATTTTGGAACTTGGGAACTTAACAGGTCCCACCCATATTCAACGGGAAGGGGTTATAAAGGATTACATGAAGTGAAAGTATTCCTATCTTGAGAAACTACCACAGACTTCTTTAACATTTATAATATTCATCCATATTATTGATGTCTTTGTACATATTGGTAGCCTTCTGTTGTATAAATACACTCTAATTTTTTAATTCACTCTTTTATTTATAGAAAATTTTTCCAATTTTGAGCTGTTATGAATAAAGTTACTATGAATGTTTTATACACATTTTTGTGGACAAACTTTTTATGTATTTGGTTAAATACCTAGAGGTTAAGTACTTAGGATATAAGCAAGGTGTAGTTTTATTTTAAGTTCTTTATTTGCTTTAAGTCTTGAGTTGAACTACATTTTTCTAAGACCATATTAAAATATATATCAGTTCAAAGCACTCTGTATTCATTTACTTAAATGTTTTGAAACACCTGGCTCTTCCACCCTTCCCTTTCTCCAAGTCTGCACATGCATTTTTAAACTGAAACATTTCTTTTTCTCTAAGAAATAAAAAGCTACCTTAATGTCCAAAATTAGTAAAACTGCATGTAATTATGCATGCATTTTGCCTAAGAAGAAATAGTTTCAAAATATGGGAGTTCTTCTCAAAGATCAAGAAATCTCTTATTACAGAAAAGCAAAGTAAAGAAAACCTTTACAGGGATATAATGTTTGATCATTGGCACTTTACTGCTTAGATGTACTTTTATATGCTTATAGTCTAGTTTTATAGTATGTTTATACACATATAATTTTAGAGAAAACCATCAGATGTTAACTAAACCTTTTATCAGTGTTAGTAAAGAAGTTTCCAGAATGGTATGAAAATGATTCCAGGTGACAAGGTCAAGCTTCTCTTGTATGACATCATGATTGGCTGTGCTCATAATCTCTTTCCTTGAGTATTGTTTCTGATATGTGACAAAAGAAGCACCTCTATTACACAGAAAATTATAGGCTATGATGAAGGCTATATTTTATATCAATCTTCAAAGAGAGCTGGGTGAAGAACTTGGAGTTTTATCACTAATAAAACCCAAAATAATTGCATGACTGGCTTAGATTCTTATTTAAGATTTGTTTCTAAAACAATACACTACTTCCTCATCATTATGGCAATAATGATAAATAACATGGTAATATACACTAAAGACATTGTATGTTTCCATATCAATATTTTTATAACATTTTATCAAGAGAAAAATCTTGCCTCTGAGAAGATAGACAAGGGCCAACAGAGAAAACTATGAATAAAGTTGAAATCCTGCATTTGCTGGCTTATGCAGTTCAGGCCAGCAAGGGTCACCGAACTTCATTTCCTATTCTACTGTCTGACTCCAGCTCTTTAAGAACACCACAGGGATAGAATCAGTTTCCTGAACCTAGCAAAAATCATGCAGGAGGATCAACCACTTTCTCAAGCTCTTATTCCCCATTTTTCTTATGTGCATTTGTATTTAAATGATTGTCATGTACACATTGCCATTGTTTCAAATTAAGATTTCAATTTGTAAAAGTAAGTAAAACAAAAATTCAGCTACTGTCACCGAAATGGCAAATAGATGCCTATATATGATGGTTTATTCTAGCAATCAGCATTTCCTTAATATATGGAACAGTGACACTTGTAAGGAAACTGGTTATCACCAAGGTAAATACCAAGCCAATGGGAAAACTGTCACCAACATTTTCATTATTTTTCAGGTCACAGTGATGCTCATATAAAGCTTGTCCAGACTTCTGAGAGGAGGCTGAGGATGGGGAAGAGTAGAGGATGCCAAGGATGGGTAACAGTAGAGGATGCCAGGGTAGATCGCAAACTGCCAAGGGGCATGGTGAAGCAGTGCCAGGTCCCATAGGCAGTGTACCATTGCCCAGGTAACCAAGTGCATGCCTCCCTGCTCCTGAACAAGATGGCGGCAGGAAGAATTTCTTACAATGAGCATGAGCAAAGCTAGCAAGATAACTGGGTAAGAAGGAATATGCCTTCTTACCCCTGTCAGATATCAGATTGGGCATGGATTAGGACAAGGCAGTCATGTGCATAAAAGAAGTTAAAATGGTGGCAAAAGAAGGTGGTAGACCAAAGGGTCGTGTAAGTCTAGCCAGGGGAAAGAAGGGATTGGTTGGGAGGTGGACCCAAAAAAGGTACTGGAAAGTTCAGGAAGTTATTGGACATATTGAGAAACCACCTGGTCCCTCCCACACCCAAAACTAATATAAACCAAGGGAAACCAAGAAATTGTCTTTCTTGCTCCTGACTCCCTGCTTGGGACCTGCACTCAGTACACTGGCTTGTCCTCTATGGACAGCTAAGGTCACATGACCCATGGCCTCCAAGAAGTGGTGTCTCTCTCTTGCTGACCTGGTAGAGCATTAGTGGTGCCTTCATGCACTCTCTGGCCTAGAAGCAAGGGACCTTGAAGCCTGAGAAGCCGAGTGGCCAATGCTTGCACTGGCACCATAAACAGGTTCCAGGGGAGAGCCTGAAGCCAGACAACAGCTGGGAATATGATAGGCTACATGGATGACCAATTGGCAGCCACCTCAGATTTCAGAGAATGGTACTTTAAAATGGAAATCTGGGCACTGGCTTTTGTTTTGGTCCTGCTGAGGGTAGGTGGGTTTTGTCTGTGTTTACTGGAGGAGATGAGCTTTGAGACGAGAGTTCCCATTCTCCCAGATTGTTCAGCAACCAAATAAAAACCTTTTCCTTTCTTACCACCTCTGCCTCTAAAGTTTTCCTTCTGGTGGTGGCAGGCAGCTGAACTCTGCTTTTGTTTGGTAACAGTTAGAAAATAAAAAATAAAATTTTTCTTATCTAGAGAAAAAGTTATTTATATATTTCTATGATGCAGCCATTGAATATTTTAATTTTCTGAATGTATCATAAAAATAAGCTACATTTTTTAGCTGCTTCTCTTCTTTATTTGAACATTCCAATTGTACTTACCTTCCTTCTACTGCCAGAATTTGTCATGCTCTGTTTCAGTGCATTTGCACTTGCTACTACTTTTGTTTAAAATCTCTCATCTCCTCTCCTTCTCATCCTTGAGAACATAGTTCAAATGTCATTTCTGCAAGAAAGTTTTTCCTGACCAGCACCTAGCATAGGTCTTTAATGGGATGGTTTTCAGTTTCTATTTACAGATCCATGTATTAAAGTGATAAATTGTTTTTTCCATCCCACATTGTAAGCTTCAGGAGGACCAAGACTATGTAAATTTCACTCAAAATTTTATCTCTGGGGTCTAGTGCAGTGAATAACACAAAATAGGTCCTCAATAGATTAATGTTTTTCTAATGTTGTAAATATTTTAAAATAAAATAACACTTGCATTTATCATTCCTTAAGTTAAGTGGGTCATTATTTTTCTTCTTTTACTTCTTCCCTCCTTCATTTCTCCTTCCATTTTTGGACTTTCAGGTAAAAAACAAAAACAAAAAGAGGACTCTGTGATAGCCTTTCTCAAAAGGTAGGAGGTAGAGTTATCATTTCCTTAAAAAATGGTATTCTTCTTGAAACAAAAATATATATGGAACCAAAGATCTGGAGTGTGGTACAACTGAAAGAGACAGTCACAGACAGTAGATTCCTGGAGGTCTCCAACCATCTGCCTAAGGTCAGATGAGGTCAACAGCTGACATCATCAGAGGCAGATCCAGAAAGAAAAACAGTGGTCTCCGACCATAGAAGTTCACAGCACAAAGTCAGGAAATCAAGACAGATCAATTTAAGAAGCAGAAGCAAAAGAGAAGAGTCTCACATATAATGGGAAGGAAAAAAAACACCCCCAATCAAAGAGAAAGGAGGGATCCCCAGACAGAGAACTAAATGAAATAGAGGCAAGTAAATTATCAAATATTCAGTTCAAAACAATGGTTCTAAGGAAGCTTAGTGAGCTCAGTGAGCCCAGAGAGAATTACCCAAAACTAAAGGGAAACTATGAGGAACTTACTGCAAACTATATCAGCATGAAAAAGGACATAGAAACAATCAATAAAAGTCAAGAGGAAATGAAGAATACAATTTCTAAATTGAAGAGCACAGTAGAAAGAATCAAAAGCTGGCTAGATGAAGCATAGGAACAAATCAGCCAGCTGGAGGACAAGGTAGAAAAAAGCTCCCAGAAAGGCCAAGAAAATGAAAAAAGACTCAAAGAGAGTGAAGAAGCACTGAGGGAAATGCAGGACAACATGAAACATAATAATGTCAATATAATAGGGATACCAAAAGGAGAAGAAGAGGAGCAAGGGATAGAGAACCTGTTTGAAAAAGTAATGATGGAAATCTTCCCTAATTGGAGGACAGAAAAAGTCACACAAGTTCAGGAAGCACAGAGGAGGCCATTCAAGAAGAAGACAATGAGGCCCACTCCAAGACACATACTTAAAATGGCAAATATCAAAGACAAAGAGAGAATCCTAAAGGCAGAGAGGGAGAAACAGTGAGTAACATACAAGGGAGCCCCAATAAAGCTAGCTCTGACGTCTCAACAAAAACACTACAAGCCAGAAGGGAACGGCAAGAAATATTCCAAGTCATGAAAAACAAAGGCATGCAACCAGGACTGCTCTACCCAGCAAGGCTCTCAGTTAAAATGGAAGATGAAATATGGAGTTTCTGTGAAAGAAATCAAGCTAAAAGAATACACCTCCACCAAGCAGGACTGCAAGATAGGCTAAAGAGACTGCTTTAAGAAGATGAAGATAAAGAGTGAGAAAGAGAGGATCACAGGTATAAAAGAAAAATGAATAAGTTCCTATCAATAATAACTTTAAATGTAAATGGGTTAAATGCTCAAATCAAAAAAATAGGGTAGCTGAATGGATAAGAAAACATGACCCACACTTATACTGCCTATAAGAGACCCACCTCAGAACAAAGGACTTACACAGACTAAAAGTAAAGGGATGGAAAGAAATATTCCAAGCAAATGGACAGGAAAAAAAGTAGGGGTAGCTAGCTTTTATCAGACAAAATAGATTTCAATACAAAGGCCACAAAAAAAAGGCACAGAAGGACACTTCATAATTCTCAAATGAAGAATCCATCAAGAAGACATAAACATTGTAAACCTATATGCACCCAACATAGGAGCACCCAAATATATAAGGAAAATCTTGACGGACTTGAGAGATATAGACAGCAACACAATGATAGTAGAAGATTTTAACACCTCACTGTCAACAATGGATAGATCTTCCAAACAAAACATCACAACAATATTGTTGAACTGAACTATGCATTAGATCAAATAGACATAAATGACATATATAGAACCTTTCATCCCAAAGAAGCAAAATACACATTCTTTTGAAATGCACATGCATGGAACATTTTCAAAGATAAACTACATGATATGACACAAAACAAGCCTCAACAAACTCAAGAAACTTGAAATCATAACAAGCAGTTTCTCAGACTCTAAAGTCTTGAAACTAGAAACTTACTTCAAGGAAAAGACTCAAAAACATTCAGACTCATGGAGACTTACTAGAATGCTATTAAACAACAAATGGGTCAATAATGAGATTGAAAAAGGCACAGAAAAGTTTCTGCAAACAAATGAAAATGATCACTCAACATTCCAAAACCTATGGGACATAGCAAAGGCAGTCTTGAGAGAGAAATTCAGAGCAATACAAGCCTACCTATAAAATATAGAATCAATACAAATAAAAGACCCAGCCCTACATCTTCAAGAACTGGAGAAACAACAACAAACAAGGCCCAAAGTGAGTAGAAGGAAGGAAATAATCATTAGCAGAGCCAAATTGAATGACATAGAGACTATAAGAACAATTCAAAGGATCAACAAATCCAGGAGCTGGTTCTTTGAAAAGATAAACAAAATCTACACTCCTTTAATCAGACTCCTCAAGAAAAAAAAGGAGAGGACCTGAATATCAAAAGTGAAAGACGAGAAATTCCAACTGATACCACATAAATACAAAAGATTGTAGGAAATCTCATAAACAATCATATGCCAGTTGGAGTAAAGGGGGCATACTTCAACATAATGAAGGCCATATATGAAAAACCTACATCCAACAACATATTCAATGGGCAAAAACTCAAAGTTTCCCAGTAAGTTCAGGAACAAGACAGGGTTTCTGCTCTTACCACTTCTCTTCAACATAGTATTGGAAGTCCTAGTCATAGTGCTCAGACAAGAAAAGAAATAAAAAAGCATCCAAATTTGAAAGGAGGAAGTAAAACTGTCATCATTTGCAGATGACATGATAGTGTACATAATAAACCTCATAGACTCCACCAAAAAAACTACTTGACCTAATAAGTGAATTTGGCAAAATAGCGGGATACAAAGTCAATATTCAGAAATTGAAGACATTTTTGTACATCAATAATGAAATATCAGAATCAGAAAAATTCAAACACCGTGACTGAGTGGGATTTATTCCAGGAATGTAAGTTTGGTACCATATTTGAAAATAAATAAATGGGATATACTGCATTAGAAAAAGGGTAAAAACTACATGATCATATCAGTACATGTGGAAAAAGCATTTGATAAAATCCAGCACCCACTGATGATAAAAACTGTCAAAAAAAAAAGAAAGAAAGAAATAAGGAGAAAAATCCCATTTGCTATAGCAACAAGAAAAATAAAGTGCCTAGGAATGAATTTAACCAAGGAGATAAAAGACCTATACTCAGAAAACTACACAACTCTAAGAAATTAAGGAAGATACAAATAAATGGAAGCATACACCATGTTCACGTATTGGAAAAATTAACATCATTGACATGTCCATACTACCCAAAACAATTTTTAAAGAGTCAACACAATCCCTATTACAATACCAATGACATGTTTCACAGGTATAGAACAAAGATTTAAAAAACTTGTGTGGTACCATAAATGACCTGGAATAGTTCCAGCAATGTTTGAGAAAGAAGAACAAAGTAGGAGGAATCACAATACCTGACATCGAACTATATTACAAGGCCACTGTAATCAAAAGAGTCTGGTGCTGGCATAAGAAGAGACATATAGATCCATAGAAAGAAATAGAGAGTCCAGAAATAAATCCATTTCTCTATAGTCAATTAATATTCGACAAAGGGGGAAGAAGCTTAAATGGAGTAAAAATATCTTCTTCAACAAATGGTGTTGGGAGAGCTGGACAGCTATATGGAAAGAATTGAAATTTGACCACCAACTTATACCATACACAAATATAAACTCAAGATGGATAAAAGACTAAAACATAAGTCACGACACCATGAAAGTCCTAGAGGGGAACGCAGTCAGGAAACCCTTAGATATTCCATGCAGCAATATTTTCACTGATATGTCTACTAGAGCAAGGGGCATAAAGGAAACAATAAACAAATGGGGCTTTATCAAAATAAGAAGCTTCTGCACAACTAAAGAAAACATCAGGGAAATGAAAAGGGAACCAACCATATGAGAAAATATATTTGCCAATGTTATCTTGGACAAGGATTTGATCTCCAAATTATCTAACAAACTCCCATGACTACACTCCAGGAAGACAAACCCAGTTAAAAAAATGGGCAAAGGACCTGAACAGACACTTCTCCAAGGAGGACATATACAGGACCCACAGATACATGAAAAGATGCTCAGCTAAAACATGCTAAAGTGACCAGAGAAATGCAAATTAAAACCACAATGGGTCGCCACTTCACACCAGTCACAATGGCCATCATACAAATCAACAAACAATTGCTGGTGAGGTTGTGGAGAAAAGAGAACCCTAGTCCACTGTTGGTGGGAATACAGACTGGTGTAGCCACTGTGGAAAACAGTGTGGAATTTCCTCAAAAAGCTAAAAATGGAATTGCCTTTCGACCCAGTGATTCCACTGTTGTGATTATACTCTAAGAATCCCAAAACACCAATTCAGAAGAACCTATGCACCCCAATGTTCATAACAGCACAATTTATAATAGCTAAGGTCTGGAAGCAACCTAAGTGCCCATCAATAAATGAGTGGATCAAAAAAACATGGTACATTTACACAGTGGAATACTAAGCAGCAGAAAGTCCTACTACCCTTTGAGACAGAATGGATGGAACTGGAGAACATTATGCTAAGGAGAATAATCCAGGGGGTGAGAGACCAACACTGTATGATCTCTCCTATAAGTGGAACCTAATCAACCAAATAAACAAGGAAAATATAACCAGCAACATTGAAAGAAAAAAGAAACTGACAGTATCAAGAGGGCAGGAGGGAGGGAGGTAACGGGGATCACAAGGGGAAGGGTCCAATCAAGGACCCATGTATAAAGGACCCATGGACAAAGCTGAAGTAGGGAAGGATTGAGGGTGGAAGAGTGTGATGAGTGGAGCAGGGGAAAGTGGTGGTGGGAAAATGGAGACAAATATATTTCAACAATAAAAAAGTAAAAAAAATAAAAAATAAATAGAAATAAATAACATAAAGTTTAAAAATGGAGTATGGATTGTTTCCATATTGCTTCAAAAATATTTTGCAATTTAGAACAATGCCTCATGCATAATATGAGGGAATCACTTTTTATTAAATAAATAAATCAACTATATAGGCAAAGGAATATTAACATCAAACAACAGTGCTTTCGCTACCTTATAAAGTCTACTCTCTTTAATTAACTTTTAATATAAATTAGTTATAACCTTTTGTCAGAAAGTTTTGAATTATACTAGTATGTATAGAAAATCAGATGACTTCATGCAACTTCAGCAATTGCCATGTACAGAAATTACTGCTTTCTTTATGTGCTGACTCTGGAAAGTTTTCAATACAAAAAATGTAATCATTTCTTTCTGTTTCTAACACCACTAAACTTCTAATGGTTTGTTTTATGCATTATTTTGGAAGGAGAGGCATCCTGATGATTCACATTGTATCATTGCTCCCCAATGTATTTAATCTCTAGATATTCCGTGCAGTTATCATGGTAGGAGGAACACACATGCCTCTTCTTTTGTGTAATTTTTGATCTTCATTTATTTGTGTAACGATCTTTCTTCAAAGGGTTGTATATATGTTTTAAAAATAAGTGATGAATATATGCATATCTAAAAAGAAATTACTCGTTTAATAATTTTTTCACCACCTTGGAGTGGAATATTAACTATTGAAATGTTAATCCTTAGTAATGTAGCAGAATTAATTTGGCCAGGGAGTGCACAGTTCCTGGTGAATACTGAGTTGCTTGAAAATTTGGGTTGCTCAATATTTCCAGAAATCTCCTTTAAGGTGATGCTAAGCCATTTTTTACCATTGACATATTTGTCTTGGATATTGTAGTAGGAAATATGACTTGAATAGGGTTCCTATCCATAAAGTACTTAAAGTCTAGTGAAAATAATGTGGATACATTGTTACAAAACAACAAACATTCTTTTCCTTGTAAATAACTAGTTCAAAGATGTGATTTTTGCAAGTTTTTTCTTTTCCTGTAATATTTATTGTTTTAATAAATAGACTTCATTATGTTAGAACATTTCTGCATTTACTCCCCCTCCAAAAAAAAAAACGAGCAGAAAATAGAGTTCCCAGGTAGTCCTGCTATTTTCCCACCTTCAGTTTCCTTATTAACATTTTTCACTAATGTGTAACATTTTTTACAATTGATGAGCCGATACTGATACACTATTATTAACTAAACTCCACTGACTACATTAGTGCTCATTTATTTGTGTGCATTATATAATTCTATGGGTTTTGACAAGTGTTCAATGAGATACACAATCATGTTGTCATACAGAATAGTTTCTGCACTAACTGCACTAACACATCCCTGTGCTCTGTCTATTCATTCCTACCTCCCCTAACACCTGGCAACCAGTGATCTTTTTATTGTCTCCATAGTTTTAATTTCTGTAAAATGTCAAATAGCTGGATTTATACAGTATGTAGCCTTTTTAGATTGGCTTCTTTCACTTTGTTATATGAGTATGCATTAAAGTTTTCTCCATGTCTTTTCATGGCTTAATAGCTTATTTCCTTTAAGCATTGACTAATACTATGTTGCATGTGTATGACAGTTTGTTTATTTATCCACCTACTGAAGAACATCTTGGTTTCTTCAATTATTAATAAAGCTGCTATAAGCATCTAGTGCAGGCTTTTGTGTGGACATTGAGTTTTTATCTTCATTGGATTAATACCAAGTAGCCCAATTGCTGGATTCTATGGTAGAACTACTTATGTAGGAAACAAGCAAACTGTCTTCCAAAGTAACTGTATCATTTTGTCTTTCCACCTACAGTGAATGGTAGTTTGTATGGCATCACATTTTGTCAGCTTCTGGAGTTGTCAGTGTTTTATATTTTAGTAATTCTAATAGGTATATAATAGAATCTCATTATTGTTTTTCTATGATGTTCTTAATGGCATATGACATTGCATAATTTCACATGCATATTTGCTAGATAGTTTTAATTGTTATTAAAATACTTCAAATATTTTTGAGAGGAAACAGTATGACTTCAAAGGATTCTGAAGAATCAGTATGAATTTTTTAATAACAGTTTCTAGTCACTTTCTATAGAAAGTTTGTATTTAGCAACCAAGCCAAGTACAATATAATAGTTTAAAAAAAATACCAGACTCACCAGACCAAGCTTTACCTCTGTGCTTTGATTTGACAAATATAAAAAGCTGCAAATAGCTGCCCATTATAGTATGATGATCACCTCTCAAAATATAAAGGGATTTTTAATATAAATGACACACTTAATGGGTTGGTAATTCATGTATGTAGCTTGTGCATAACCTTGCCGAGTACTTGCTCACTAGTCTGCTCAGGTACCTGTATCAGGTCTAGCAATGCTGCATAGCTTTGACCTCAGTGATGAAATAGGTGCTTTTTGGAGAACTGAACACTGGCATTCCTGGTCCACAACCTCAGTTTCTCAGCTAGCTACACTGATCTCAAAATATTGTAAATGGGATTTTCATAGACAAACGTTTAATTTTTGTATTAAAGTTTCATTTAGACAACTTGCCTCCAAGGGAGGGTGTGACACATTTGAGTAGATTTCTCTTGGAAAAATGAATAATTTTATTTCTTACAGATCCTTAGATTGAGGTTAAGCTATTCTGGAAGAGTTTGAATGCTCTCTAACTTGGAATAAAAGAAAACCAAAGTCACTTTCTGCCTTGTTATTCTTTTAAAGCAGCTTTTATATTTGAACGTCAGTCTTGTGTACTATATGTATGTTTGGAGGCATACACACACACACACACACACACACACATACACACACACACACATAGAAGTCAATAACTTCTTGATTATCTTAAGAATGTTTGAAAACATCAAGGTAAACAAGAGTACAGAGGAATTGGAGATCATCTTTCAACCCCATGAAACACCTGGCATGGTTTATTCTTCTAGCATCACTAAAGGCTCTTAAAATATTTCTAGCAGACTATCATTCTCTAAAAAAATTTACTTTCTTTTGTCAGAATAAATTAAACCATACTAATCTACCTATAAACTTAAAAAGAGACCAAAATTATGAGAGATGGCTTTTTTATATCATATTACTCCAAATATCACTTCTTTCTTGAATAAGAAGAGAAAATATATGTCAAATATTAAAAAAGAAGTTGTTCCCTTTTATTTTAATAATTATCTGTAGGGCTAATTAAACATAGCTTAAGAGATAAGAATATAAAGGTCCAAGATAGAGAACATGATTTCAAAGGCCAGAGTTAATGTTTGCTTGCATGATAGATTTATTAAAAGCACACAATCAATATAATATTAACTTGTATTTTATATTATTATGCCTGGCAACATGACCTAAAAGGGATACTAAACATAAAACAAGTTTATCTTTTCTTAGGACTATCACCTTAAGTATTTTAGCAAATGAAACTTTATTGGAGTAATTGTGTTGTTATAATAACTTAATTTACTCTCTCCTACCTTCCATTTTTGTTTTTGGAAAAAAATGATCATGTGTTTTATTGTTTTTTATTATTTTTAAGGATGTGTCAGTGGAGGATGGGTTTTAGCTAAAAATAACAATAATTATACAAATTTGATGCAGTGAGAACAGTTAAGTAAATAGTTAAAATATATATGGTAAATAAAAAATGCTTTATTTAAGAAGAATACAGAATAGTTATAAATATAAACTATATACAGGCATGTTTTCAAATTTCCCAGAAATAAATATGATGGTTTTTGCAACCAAGATTTTGAATAAAAACATATACATGCCCAAGTGCACACACACATAGGAAAAAAACAAGCAAGGACATTTTTTTCCCAGTAGTTTGCTTCATGAAAACAACTGCTCTCCTGTTCCAGGGGCTATTGCTTGCCAAATAAAACATTACTGTTCCACTAGGAAATGGCAAGCTAAACAGAAACTGAAATCAATCTGCCGCTGATGAATATACAAACCTCTATGAAGTCCCCTATGTCAAAAATTGTTATAGAGGCTTTTTTGTTGTTTAGGGCATTGCTAGCACTGGTTGCTCGGTGTTATGTAGATGACAAATGACTAGAAAAAACATTCGCATAAGTAAATAAGGAAATAAGTTTCATAGAGAAAGGATCCAAACACGTTCAACTGCCATCTAAATGAAACTTCTTAATATCTAAGAGAACATGCTTCTATTATTTAATAAATTTAAATATTATTTTATTGAGCAGCATGGATTTGCAAAGATGCATCTTAAAGAAGGGGAAATCCAGAAACTAAGATTAGAACTTTTTTATTTATTCTTAAACTGGACCAGATTTAGTTTTATCTGGCCCTACAAATAAATTGTTGAAAATTTTGCACCAAGTGAATCAACATAACAGCTAATTTGTGCATTTATAGTTTTATGTTGATAGGTCTTTTTGAAATTGATTCTATGATGTATTAGTCACAGTGAAAAGATTCATTAGTACATTTTGTTTTTGCAAAACTTGTGCATATTCCTCTTTGTAAGGATTTAAAATGTATTATCAATTTATTCTGCATAATAATTTAATTTATTTATGTTTTATTTATCTGGGAATTTTTTATTATTGTTATTCTATAACAGTTCCAATTTTCCTCCTTTTCCCTCCTCCAAGCAGCCCATTGCCCCCTCCTACAGTCATTCTCTACACTGTTGTCAATGTCCATGGGTAATTTATACATGTTCCTTTTCCCTTCTTTCTACCTGTATCCCCCTTCCCCTGCCCTCTAGCAACTGTCAGTCTGTTCCTTGTTTCCCTGCCTCTGGTTCTATTTTGCTCATTAGTTTGTTTTGTTCATTAGATTTCTCTTATAAGTGAGATCATATGGTATTTTTCTTTCACTGACTGGCTTATTTCACTTAGTATAATAGTCTCCAGTTCCATTCATGCTCTCTGAAAAGGTAGGATTCATTCTTTCTTTTTCCTCTATAGTATTCCATTGTATAAATGTACCACTGTCTTTTAATACACTCAACTATTGATGAACAATTAAGCTGTTTCCATCACTTGACTATTATAAATAGTGCTGCTATGAACATGGGGGTGCAGAAGTTCTGTTGAATTGGTGATTTGGGAGTCTTAGGTTATATTCCTGGCAGTGGAATCGCTGGGTCAAAAGGCAGTTCCATTTTTAGCTTTTTGAGTAAATTCCAAAGTGTTTTCCACAGTGGCTGCACCAGTCTACATTCCCACCAACAGGGCACCAGGGTTCCCTTTTTTCCACACTTTCACCAGCACTTGTTGTTTGTTGATTTATTAATGATAGGAATTCTGACAGGTGTGAGGTGATATCTTATTGTGGTTTTAATTTGCTTCTCTCTGATGACTGGTAATGTTGAACATTTTTCATATGTCTCTGGGCCCTGCGTATGTCCTCCTTGGAGAAGTATCTATCTGTTCACGTCCTTTGCTCATTTTTTAATTGGGTTGTTTGTCTTCCTGGTGATGAGACATATGAATTCTTCATGTATTTTGTAGATTAAACCCTTGTCTGATGTATTTTTGCAAATATGTTCTCCCATACTGCTGGTTCCCTTTTAATTTTGATGATGATGTTTTAGCTATGCAGAAGCTTTTTAATTTGACATAGTCCCATTTGGTTATTTTTTCATGTTTCTTGCCCTCAGAGATATATTGGCAAAAAGATTGCTATGTGAGATATCTGAAATTTTACTGTTTATGTTTTCCACTAGGATTTTTATGGTATCCTATAGAACACTTAAGAAAGAAATTGGGACCAGCAACACTGAGGGGAAAAGAAATCAACAGAGACAAGAGAGAAGGAGGTGGGGGGTGGGGAAAGGTAAGGGAGGGGAAAGTCGGGGAATGTATAGCAAGGACTCATGGACAAAACCAAGGGGGAAGAGCTGGGGGAGGGAAGGAGGGAGGGGACAGGGGAAAGTGGTGGGGGGGGAGGCAGAGACAAATGTATTTTAAATAAATAAATACATACATACATAAATACATAACAAGAAATTGAGGAAGATGCAAATAAATGGAAGCATATGCGATATTCATGGATTGTAAGAATTCATATCATTAAAATGTCCATACTTCCTAAAATCATCTATAGATTAAACTCAATTCCTTTAAAATACCAAGGGCATACTTCACAGATCTAGAATAAATATTCCAAAAGTTTATATGGTACTAAAAAAAGACCTTGAATAGCCTCAGCAATATTTAGAAAGAAGAACAAAGTTGGAGAAATCACAGGACATGATATAAAACAATACTACAAGGCCACTGTAATCAAAACAGTCTGGTACTGGCATAAGAACAGACACATAGATCAATGGAACAGAATAAAGAGCCCAGAAATAAACCCATGACTTTATGGTCAATTAATATCTGACAAAGTGGGCAAGGTCATACAATGGAGTGAAGACAATCTATTCAATAAATGATGTTGGAAAAACAAGATTGGTACATGCAAAATGAAATTAGACCATCTATTTATACCACACACCAGAGTAAACTCAAAATAGATATACAATAATTTTAATTATCAAATATTTCAAATCCACACAAAATACTGAATATAACAAACATATACAACCATCACTGTATCAAACAAATGTTAAAATACAATGTTTATCATTATTTTTTAAAATTTGTATTGTTCAAATACATTTGTCTCCATTTACCTGTCACTACTTTTCCCTGCCCCTTCGATCTCCACCTCCCGACCTCAGTCCTTCCCTACCTTGGCTCTGTCCATGTGTCCTTCATCCATGTCCTTTGATTTGATCCTTGCCCTTCCCTTCCTTGATACCCTCCTCCCTCCTTCCCTCTCTTTTCTGTTGGTTTCTTTTTTCTTTCAATATTGCTGGTTATATTTTCCTTGCTTGTTTGTTTTGTTGATTAAACTCCATTTACAGGCAAGATCATATGGTATATGTCTTTCACCCTCTGGCTTATTTCACTTAGCATAATGCTCTCCATTTCCATCCATACTATCAGGAAAGGTGAGGTTGGAAAATAAATTTTAAAAAAACTTTAACAAAGTTGCTATTTTTTTTTATATCCTAGTATCAATTCTAGGAAAGAAGGTAAAATTAAAAACATAGACTCCTTCCAGTGAGAATTACAATGAACCACACAAGGATCAATTACCTCAAACCTTAAAATAGTATGAACTGAAATGGAGGATAAAAAATTTCATATGTATTAAGAATTTTTTTCAGCTGAAAACATAAAACATGCACTTGAGTAACACAATTATTTAACTTTCAAGTTTGTTTTGCAAATCCAAATGTAGGTATTTAAATAAGTTTTTCCAGTTATATATCCCACCTATGAGTGAATTCATATGGTTCTTATCTATTTCTGTCTGACATTTTTGCTTAGCATGATATTCTGAAAATCCATCCATATTGTTGCAAGTGTATTTCATCTTTTTTCATGGCTGAGTAGTATCCCATTGTACATATGTACCATATCTTTATCCAATCATCTAGTGAAGGATCCTTAAGTTGTTTTCATGTCATAGCCACTATAAATAACACTGTATGAAAACAATAAATGAACAAACAAGAAATACAAACAAAAACTCATAGGCATTGACAAGACTATGGTGGTTACCAGAGGGAAGGGGAGTTGTAGGTTAATAAAGGGTAAAGAGGTTTAAATATATGGTCATAGAAAATTTAACTTTGGGTGGTGTGCACACAATGCTACATACAGATGGTATATCATCTATATACCATTGTCACACTGATACATTTAATTTAAAAAAAAATATATTTTGACATGAAAGAAAATAAGTTTCTCCATATCATATCTTCTAATTAATACTCAGGAACATGTTTTTTTTGAGGTTCAGATTTTGTATTTGTTGTTCTGATGAAGTGAATTTAAATGGGAAACTGTTGATATTTAAGAAATTATCAGTGGGAGAGACCACATGCATGGTAAAGTTCAGCAACTGAGATTGAGCAACTCATCATTTTCCTTGGTCTGCTTCTGAGAAGTATCTTTAATGTCATACATCTAAGCAATTTCCAGATCATACAAGGACATCCACCTCATTTTGTTTGTGTTACTTTTGATGATTCGTATATATATATACACACATATATGTATATATGTACATATATATTTATATATAAAATCTAGTTTATTTGCTCTTTACTACATTGGACTACAATTGACTTGAGCTTTTTTATGCATATCTAATTCACCTTCAAAAGTTGAAACTTACCTGGCAGGGGAGATACCATGATCACGAAGGTGGTTTTCCCAGGGCGAGGCTTATCCATTGCACTCCGGATGTGCTGACCCCTGCGATTTCCCCAAATGTGGGAAACTCGACTGCATAATTTGTGGTAGTGGGGGACTGCGTTCGAGCTCTCCCCTGAAAAAAAAAAGAAAAAAAAAGTTGAAAGACATGATGCATGGTTGCAAATGTTTTTAAAAATATGGTCACAGAAAAAAGGCTTAGAATATTTTGAGTAATAGTACTATATTTGGAAGATGTCTATATATCTCCTTACAATGACTAATTTGAAGAGGACAATAAATATTTATTTATTCTTTTATTTTTGGAAAAGGAAGCACAATATGTATTTCCCAGCAGAACCCTATAGTCATTTGGCTGGGCAAATTAAGTGGCAAGGGTTTATTAAGAAAACTATTAATTCTATCTTCATTGTGGCTTCCCTGTTCCCTGTCTCAGCCTGTACACCATCCTACTTCTGCTGCTCTCATTCCAGCCACTCTGCCTTAGAGTGTGCTCAGCCTGCTGAAAAGTCTTTCCAATGTGTTTTCTACTTAGCCAAATCCTAATTAATCCCCCTACCAAAATTAGGTCATACTTGCTCCACAAAAACTTCCTCAGTATCTCTGACTTCTATTTACTTTTTTGTTATCTAAATCCCTTTAGACAAATAGGTAACATACCCCAATTAGCATTGGTGGATCCTTCTCCTTAAGAAGGTAAGAAGGTAGAGACCCTTCCTACCAGTGGGTGTGCTCCACTCAGCATCTCCTTACCCAGCCTTTCTCTTTCTTTCCCCACAGTGTAGATAATCAGAATGGTGACTCAGAAAAATCTTTGCACTGATGGGCCTTAGAAAAGGAAGATTCATGAGAGTGAAGATCTGAACAGAGTCTGCAACAGCAAAAAAAAATATATATATAGAGAGAGAGAGAGAGAGAGAGAGATAGATATATTTATATATATCTATATATCTCGATACTATTTAATCACTCAGAACTTAACATTTAACACAAACATTTTTAGAGGTTTGTTACTACGATTTTTATTTTTTTTATTTTTTTAATTGTTCAAGTACAGTTGTCTCCCTTTTCCCACCACCACTTTCCCACCACCACTTTCCCCTGCTCCACCCACCACCACCTCCCATCAATTGTTCCCCACTTTGGCTTTGTCCCTGGGTCCTTTATGTTCCTTGATGACCCTTCCCCTTCTTTATCCCATTATCTCCCTCTTGCCTCCCCTCTGTTTACTGTCAGTTTGTTTTTTATTTCAATGTTGCTGGTTATATTTTGCTTGCTTGTTTGTTTTGCTGATGAGATTACATTTATAGGTGAGATCATATGGTGTTGGTCTCTCACCCTCTGGATTATTTTGCTTAGCGCAATGCTCTCCAGTTCCATCCATGCTGTTGCAAAGGGTAGTAGCTCTTTCATTCTTTCTGTTGCATAGTATTGTGTTGTGTAAATGTACCACAGTTTTTTGATCCACTCACTTAATGTTGGACACTTCTGTTATTTCCAGTACTTGACTATTGTAAATTGTGCTGCTATGAACATTGGGATGCACAGCTTCTTCTGAATTGTTCTTTTGGGATTCTTTGGGTATAAACCCAGAAATGGAATTGATGGGGGAAAAGGCAGTTCATTTTTAGCTTTTTGAGGAAATTCCACACTGTTTTCCACAATGGCTGCATCAGTCTGCATTCCAACCAAAAATATACTAAGGTTCCCTTTTCTCCACAACCTCGCTGACACTTGTTGATTTGTTTATGACTCCTATTGGGATCTGTATGAAGTATCTCATTGTGGTTTTAATTTGCATCTCTCTGATCACTAGTGATGCTGAGCATCCTTTCATATGTCTCTGGGCCCTGTGTATGTCTTCCTTGGAGAAGTGTCTATTCTGGTCCTTTGAGCATTTTTTAATTGGAGTGTTTGTCTTCCTGGAGTGGAGTTGTGTGAGTTCTTCATATATTTGGAGATCAAACCCTTGTCTGAGGTATCATTGGCAAATATATTTCCCATACAGTTGCTTCCCTTTTCATTTTGCTGATGTTTTCTTTAGCCATGCAGAAGCTTCTTATTTTGATGAAGTCCCATTTGCTTTTTATTTTTTCCTTTATGTCCCTTGCTCTAAGGGTTATATCAAAAAACATTGCTGCATGGGAAATGTGAGAGGTTCCTGCCTATGTTCTCCTCTCAGATTTTTTTTTAAATTTTTAAAAAATTTTTTTCCTTTCTTTTTTTTTAAATTTTATTTTAATTTATTTTTTCAAATACATTTGTCTCTGCCTTCCCCCCACCACTTTTCCCTTGCCCCCTCTCTCCTTCCCTCCCTCAGCTCTTCCCCTTTGGTTTTGTCCATGAGTCCTTGCTATATGTTCCTTGACTTTCCCCTTCCCTTCCTTTTTCCCGCCCCCCCACCCTTCCCTCTTGTCTCTGTTGATTTCTTTTCCTTTCAGTGTTACTGGTCTTATTTTCCTTGCATCTTTGTATTGTTGGTTAGGTTCCGCTTATAGGTGAGATCATATGGTATTTGTCTTTCGCCCCCTGGCTTATTTCGCTTAGCATAATGCTCTCCAGTTCTATCCATGCAGACATTTATAGTGTTGTGGCTTATATTTAAGTTTTTTATCCATCTTGATTTTTTTTTTGTGTATGGTGTAAGTTGGTGATCTAATTTCATTTTCTGCATGTAGCTGTTCAGTTCTTCCAACACCATTTGTTGAAGAGGTTATTTTTACTCCATTTTATGCTTCTGTCCCCTCTGTTGTACATTAATACAACATAGAGACATTGGTTTACTTTGGTCTTTCTATTCTGTTCTACTACTCTATGCGCCTGTTCTTATGCCAGTACCGGACTATTTTGATTACAGTGGCCTGGTAATATAGTTTAATGTTAGATATTGTGATCCCTCTTACTTTTTTCTTCTTTCTCAAAAGTAAGGCAGCTACTCAGGGTCATTTAAGGTTCTATATAAATTTTTGAAATGTTTGTTTAATATCAATGAAATATGTCATTGGTATTTTGATAGGGATTGCATTGAATCTATAAATTGCTTTGTGTAGTATGGACATTTTGATGATATTTATTCTCCCAATCCACGAATACTATATATGTTTCCATTTACTTGTGTCTTCCTTAATTTCTTTTTTCAGTATAGTGTAGTTTCCTGAGTACAGGTCTTTTACCTCCTTGGTTAAATTTATTCCTAGGTACTTTACTTTTCTTGTTGCTATATCGAATAGTATTTTTTTCCCTGATTTCTCATTCTGATATTTAATTATTGGTGTACAAAAATACCTTCAATTTCTGAATATTGACTTTGTGTCCTGCTGTTTTGCCAAATTCGTTTATTAGGTTGAGTAGTTTTCTGGTGGAGTCTATAGGGTTTTCTATGTACACTATCATGTCATCTGCAAACAATGACAGTTTACTTCCTCCTTTCCAATTTGGATGCTTTTTATTTCTTTTTCTTGTCTGATTACTGTGGTTATGACTCCCAATATTATGTTGAAGAGAAGTGGAGAAAGTGGACACCTTTGCCTTTTCCTCACCTTAGTGGGAAATCTTTTAGTTTTTGCCCGTTGAATATGATGTTGGCTGTAGGTTTCTTGTACATAGCCTGTATGAGGTATGCTCCCAGTGCTCCCAATTTGTTGAGTTGTTTTTTTTTTATCATAAATAGGTACTGTACCTTATCAAATGCTCTTTCTACATCTATTGATATGATCATGTGACTTTTGTTTTTCTTTTTGTTTGTGTGATTCATTACGTTTATTGATTTGCAAATATTGTACCATCCTTGCATCCCTGGAATGAATCTCATTTACTCATCATGGATGATCTTTTTAATGTATTCCTGGGATGAAGTTTGCCAATATTTTGTAAAGGATTTTAGCATCTATGTTCATCAGCGATATTGGCCTTTAGCTTTTTTTATTGTGTCTTTACTTGGTTTGGGGGATTAGGAAGATGCTGGTCTCATAAAGAGTATGCCCAGTCAATTGAGCACTGACCTGCAAACCAAAGAGTTGTTGGTAGATTCCCTGTCAAGGGCGCATGCCTGGGTTGCAGGCCAGGTCCCCTGTTGAGGGTGCATGAGAGACAATCACACATTGATGTTTGTCTCCCTCTCTTTCTCCTTCCCTTCTCCTTTCTCTATATTAAATAAATAAATAAAGTAAAATGAAAGGAATTTGGGAGTCTTTTGTCTTCTTGGATTTTTTGGAAGAGTCTAAGAAGGACAAGGGTTAGCTCTTCCTTAAATGTTTTCTAAAATTCTCCTCTGAAACTGTCCAGTCCAGGGCTTTTGTGTGTGGGGAATTTTTTGATTACTACTTCAATTCACCAGCTGTTTTTAGTCTGTTCAGGCTTTCTGCTTCTTCATTCAGTGTTGGAAGGTTATGTTTTTCTAGAAATTTGTCCATTTCACTCAGGTTTTCAAGTTTCTTGGCATATAGTTGCTCATAGTAATTTCTTACAAACCATTGTATGTCTGTAATATCAGTTGTAATTACTCCTCTTTTGTTTCTGATTTTATTTATTTGGGTCCTCTCCTTTTTTTCCTTGATGAGTCTGCTTAAAGGTTTGTTGATTTTGTTTATCTTTTCAAAGAACCAGCTCCTGGATTTGTTGATCCTTTGAATTGTTCTTTTAGTTTCTGTCATTCAGTTCTGCTCCGATCTTGATTATTTCCTTCCTTCTACTCGCTCTGTGCTTTGTTCATTGTTGCTTCTCCAGTTGTAGGATTAGGTTGTTTATTTGAAATGTTCCTACCATTTTTAGGTAAACCTGTATTGCTCTGAACTTCCCTCTCAGGACTGCCGTTGCTGTGTCCCATAGGTTTTGGAATGTTGTGTATTCTTTTTCATTTTTTTCCAGAAACATTCTATTTTTTCTTCAATCTCATTATTGAGCCAGTCATTTTTTAATAGCATACTATTCAGTCTCCATGAGTTTGAATGTTTTTGAGGTTTTTCCTTGAAGCTGGTTTCTAGTTTCAAGCCCTTGTGATCCAAGAAAATGCTCGTTATGATTTTGATTTTCCTGAATTTGTTGAGGCTTGTTTTGTGTCCTATCTAGTTGTCTATCTTTGAAAATGTTCCATGTGAATTTGAAAAGAATGCATATTTTGCTTCTTTGGGATGAAAGGTTCTATTCATATCAGTTAATTCCATTTGATCTAATGTGTTGTTCAGTTTGACAATATCTTTGTTGATATTTTGTTTAGAATATCTATCCATTGTTGACAATAGTGTGTTAAAAACCCCTACTGTCAGTGTTGCTGTCTACATCTTTCTTGAAGTCCTACAAGATTTTCCTTATATACGTGGGTGCTCCCATGTTGGGTGTATATATGTTTACAATGTTTATGTCTTCTTGATGTATTCTTCTTTGAGTATTATGAAGTATCCTTTTGTGTCTCTTTTCATGGACTTTGTTTTGAAATCTATTTTGTCTGATGTAAGTATTGCTACCCTGGCTTGTTTTTTCCTGTCCATTTGCTTGGAATATTTTTTTTCCAACCCTTCACTTTCTGTATCTGCAAGTCTTTTGTTCTGAGCTGTGTCTCTTGAAAACATCGTATGTGCAGGTTTGTTTTCCTATCCATTCAACTACCCTATGTTTTTTGATTGGGCCATTTAATCCATTTAATCCCTGGAAGTCTTGAACAGACTGCTTAAGGTCCACTTTTATTTAAATAAATCCCAACCAAATTAATTCATTCCTGTTTTTTAAAAAATATTTTTTATACTTTCAATTCTTATACTAGTTAATGTGTTGCCTCTAAGTAATTAATTTGATGATGAAACAACATACTACATATATTGAGTCATCATTAAGAAGCAAAGAGAAATTAATTTAGAAGATTCTTCTTAAAAACCTATTTTAGGCCAAGCATTATGCTGAGGTCTGTAATAGATAAAAGGAGAATATGCTAAGATGACATTAATGGAAAAATGAAGGTTAGGAACTTGAAAAATAATTAACTCATTTACTAAACATAGAGTGTAGTATTAGAATTGTTATACTATCACCCTCTTTTCCAACTCAAATCTCACATTTTCTGTGGAGCCTGGTGCAGCTCCACAAATTACATTGAGTTGCTCCTTTTTCTGACCTTCTTTTATACTTACAATCTATTTTCTTTGTCCTTTATTTCTTGGAAATCATCCTTCTGTGCCTGGTATTTGTTAAATTTGATTTCCAAGCACCTGAAAGCATATACATACTTGCAATTCTTATTTGGCCTTTCTGAAGTGATCAACTGTTTTTGCTACTGAATGTATACATTAAAAACATGAAGAAATACATTCAGATATGTATTTCAACCATATTGTCTGGTGGCCTTATGGGTTACTTTCTCTTGCAGTAAGCTATAAATTTGACAACTTCAAGGAGGGTGAGAATTCTTACTGGAAACATGGAAATATGAGAGCTTTGCTGCATGTGGGCCTCACCTTGTAAAATGTGGAAGGTGGGCGGGCCCAATGGGTGTAATTAAGCAATTCACAATCTGCACAACTGTAACTAGGGCCCCTATTGGTAGTATTTTTGATGGGAAAATCTATCACCTTGAGCACTTGGTAATGATGATGAGTCCTCTGTGTGCACTGTTGATGATAAGAGAAAAACTAACTTTTCAATGAGCTGAAGAGAATACAGGTAGAGGAGAACTCAGCGAAAGAGACTCTTATGGCACCACTGGTGAGACCAGTGAAAAAATCAGAAAGTATAATGGGCAAGACAAGGCCTATAAGCATTATGAGGTAGAAACCAATCTGTACATTTTATCTGCAAGATTTTCAATCATATTTCATAATTCCACATGCCAATCTTGATAATTTATTATGAAAATTGGGGGAATCACCACGATATTTTAGTCCTGTATGTTGCAGTTTTAATATTATTCTCAATCAGAGAGATGATTCCATTTAATCACTATTATAAAGACAAATGTCAAGTTGACCATTTTTTCCCCAAAATACAGTAACAATAGGTTTTTATCTATTCATTTGCATTCTTTTCTCCATCTTTTTGTGGGAAAATATCACCAAAGTTTACATGACAGCTTAAGGTTTAACCTGGAATCATGAACCAGAATACAGCTAAGAGCTCTTTATTGTCTGTGACCAAAGGAATCAAGGGAATCTGTGCATTGCATAGAGAGTGTTGAGACAAAGACCTAATAACACAGAGTCCTCCAATGTCTAATTTGCTGTTAGGGAGTTTGACTTATTCTATAAATGATGGAACCAATTCCAGAACAAATAACTTTGACCTTTAACATATTTTTTCAAAAGTTTGCCCATTATGTTTGTTTTGCATGTGCCTATCCAGTTCCTTCCACCTTCTCAATCCTGCTCTTTGCCCTGGGAAAGTGGCATTTCTGGGCTTATACTCATGGCTCCCTTCTTCTGGGGCTTTGCTTGTTTTGTCAAATGGTAAAAGTTGGTAGGAGATCAGAGGGAAGGAACACAGAAACTTCAGGCCATCAGCTTTTTTGGCTCTGAGTCGTGTTACTGGACATAAGATGTATGTGTGCCCCCTTGATTGGACCATTTAATCCATTTGATGAGTGTGCCCATTCATCAAAGCCCAATAAGACATAAATAAAAGTTTGCAACCAAGAAAGGATTTATTAGTTAAGGAGATGGTGCCATGCCTGGAGTTACAGGTGAGCTAATGGTCAAAGATCTGGTTCCCTGATGGCTTCCAGGGTATGTATTATACAGGGAAAAGTCATTAATTATGGTGACTACAATAGTTAGGGTTGTAGTATCTACTTATTGGTTGGTTCTAGGATAGGGGGTAATTGATCATTGCATCTGGTCTTGGAGTCAACCATGGAGTTTTATGCCCGATTTCTCAAAGATTTGTTCAGTGGGATCATTCCACTTTCATGGGTTTAGAGTTGAAACATAACTGAGGGCAACAAAGAGAGAGAATAGGGGAAAAGGAGGGGAAGGCTCATCAGGGAACACATAAAAAAGACCCATGGACAAAGCCAAACTGGGAAAAGATTGAAGGTAGGAGGTAAGAGTGGGTGGGGCAGGGGTAAGTGATGGTGGGAAAATGGAGACAACTCTACTGGAACAACAATAAATATATATTTAAAAAGAAAACTCTGTCTCTGTAGTCAGTAAACCTAAGTCCTGACACTACTGGATGCTGACCAGAAACTCATCCTAGTAACTTAATGACTAAGCAAGGGAGAAAGAGGTGGCTGATTTAGGACACTGGGTAAGGAGGCCAGTTTCAGTCAAAACATAAAGAATCAAAAGAAATGGCCAAATTAAAGAAAATAAGGTTTTTGTGTATGTGTGTGTGTGCATTACGATGTGCTGAAGTTGAAGCTGAAGTATTCTTCCCCCAGGGATGTCACAGCTCCTCTTCTCAGATACATGTGAGTCTGCTCTTCCTTTACTCCTAATGTCAAGGTGTGAGATTGTCTCCCTGCTACAGCCAGCCCCAACGTCTTCGCTCTCCCTAGTTCCCTTGTTCTGATCCTTTCAAACATTTGGAAATAGTTCTTCCTCAACTTTCCTCAGCTTGCTATGTTTCTGTGACCCATATTGTCTTGCGAAGCCTGTGAATGATGACCTGTGTTGCCCAAAGGATCACACTCTCAGACTCATGGCAAGAAAATTGCAAATATGAGTCATCCACATTTTATTCTTAACAATCAATTTATTTTGTTATCTAAGTTTCATTTTCAGAATAGTTACATAAGTTAATATATATTCTACAAGTTACTCCCTCAATTTCATTTAATTAAGAACAAAAGACCAGGTATGATCTTTATTTTAAAAAATTATCTACAAAACTTTGATTCTCTTCTTTGAATCTCCTCAATCTTCCCAATTTAATTTTGACTTAATTGTCAATGTAGTTCCATAGAATTTATAACATCATTAATATGCACAATGTTTAGACTGCCTCTTTTTAAAATGTATATTCAAAAAATTTAAATCCTAACAGCCTACGGTATTTCCTTAACATAGTTTCTGTTTTCTTTCTCCTGGGGGTCACATTTCCTATATCTCTGTTTGCTTTTTCCCCATTGTAATTTCTCTTAAATGTATAACTTTGCAATTTCTCTCTTTTTCTCTGCTTCTGTCATATTCTGAGTCATATTTAGCTCTTTGAAGAAAAAAAACTAATAAATCTCTACTTACCAGTGTATTCTTGCTAGGGCTCTTACTGTATATGTCCTGGGCTGAAAGGGGGTTAACTCACATATCCTTTTAAACTAAATTAATTTATTTTGTTTTTGCTTCTTCCAGTGGTAGCTTAAGTTAGATATCTACCTCTTATTTCCGCACATGTAAGGACTATAACTTCAGGTTTATCTCAATTTTGACCAGTTGTTTGTTCTACAAACTGTTCTATATGTTTAGGGCGTGTGTGATTATATGACCTTGCTTGCCTCTGATAAAACAAACTTCCAGGGAGGAGTGCTCTAAATTCATAACCAAAATTCTCTGTAACCCAGATTTGAGCCATAAGATCTTAGAGAAAACATTTTCATGATTATATGAGTTATTAGAACCTGATATAAAATTTCACTTATAAACTTGATGAATTGCTCTGTGTGCCAAACACATGTCACACAATATTATCTTGGTACCTCTGGCTGTCATAATAAGTGCACATGATGTACTAGTTTCTCATGTGTTAAAGAGAAATTACTATTTGGGTACTCTATTCACTCTTATTTTAACATACAGTTTGGGTTTTATTAATACTCTTCATGTTTCAGGAAGTGCAAATAAAATAGAGGATGAAATATTTTATTAAGTGAAAATCTCTTTTTCTCCCAAAAGCACAAGTGAAAATTTTGGGTTATAAATATATATAACTAATACCAAGTGAATACTATTTAAAAACAACTATTATGTTTAAAGTATTTATATTAGCTGCTCATGAAAAAGACAAGGGTATGCTGTTGTAGTTCAGTGTTATTTTAAGTGAGACACTAAGATTTCTGAATCTTGATTTACTCTTTCAGTAAATTAAATACCATTTACCTTTATCATCAACATCAAATAAAATTTCTCAAGCACCACACATGTAGACTCTCTGCTGATAGTCTTCTAAAGCAAGGTCAAAAGCAATGACATCACCCTGCAGGAACTCACAGTGGACACTAATGATGAGGACAATATCCACCAATATAGTGGGTAGTTTCCGACAAACTAGCCATTTTGCTTAAAAATACTGAAGTGGCCCTACACCCTCAGAGATTTGTATTCTCACTGAAATATATCGAGATTTAGTGCTATACTGTAGTAAAGTAATTGTTTAGAAATGTAAGAAATGCCGTGTGACATTACATTGGTATATATTTATACCATTATGGAAGACAATCTGGTGACATTTATTGAAGTGAAAAATTTACATAGTGACTCAGTGATTCCTCTTTAGGAATAGTTATCCAAAAGATATATTTACCTGGAGCATCTATCCATTGCAACATTGCTTGTTACAAAAGAAAAGTTTAGCATAATCCAGCATTCATCACTAGATACTTTGAATATATTAGGCTGTGCATATGCAATGGATTACTGCAGAGCTTTAAAAATGATGAAATTATTTATGCACAAACAAAAATAATTTCAAGTGAAAATAATCAATCTACACAGCATGCAAAAATATGTTGTTTTAGTGGAGAATATAAATATGCATCTATGTATATGCACACTTCTATTGTATCTGGGGATAGAGATGCTATTCACTGAATATTTCTTGTACTTTAAAACGTTTTCTAACCCATATGAAGATATGTATTAAGACAAATTTTAGTTTTTGCCCGTTGAGTATGATGTTGGCTGTAGGTTTTTCATATATGGCCTTTATTACGTTGAAGAATGTCCCATTTATTCCCATTTTGCTGAGAGTTTTGATCATTAATGGGTGCTTTACCTTATTGAATGCTTTTTCTGCATCTATGGAGATGATCATGTGGTTTTTGTCTTTTCTTTGATTTATGGGATGTATTATGTTTATTGACTTGCATATATTGAACCATCCCTGCATCCCTGGGATGAATCCCACTTGATCATGGTGGATAATCTTTCAAATGTATTGCTGGATGCAGTCGGCCAATATTTTGTTGACGATTTTAGCATCTATGTTCATCAGCGAAATTGGCCTGTAGTTTTCTTTCCTTGTAAGATCTTTATCTGGTTTTGGGATTAGGGTGATGCTGGCCTCATAAAAAGAGTCTGGGAGTCTTCCTTCCTCTTGGATTTTTTGGAATAGTCTGAGAAGGACAGGGGTTAGCTCTTCCTTAAATGTTTTGTAAAATTCTCCTGTGAAACCGTCACGTCCTGGGCTTTTGTGTGCGAGGAGTTTCTTGATTACTGCTTCAATTTCCCCAGCTGTTATTAGTCTGTTCAAGATTTCTGTTTCTTCCTCCTTCAGTGGAACAGAATAGAAAGCCCAGAAATAAGCCCAGGTCTATATGGGCATCTAATATTTGACAAGGGGAAGAGAAGAATAAAGTGGAGTAATAGTAGCCTCTTCAACAAATGGTGTTGGGAGAACTGGATGGCTACATGCAAAAAATTGAAATTGGATCATCAGCTGTCACCATACACAAAAATAAACTCAAGATGGATAAAAGACTTAAATATAAGTCACAACACCATCAAAGTCCTAGAGGAGAACATTGGCAGGAAACTCTCAGATCCCATGCAGCAGTATTTTCACTGATATGTCTCCTAAAGCAAGGGACATAAAGGAAAGAATAAACAAGTGGGACCTCATCAAACTAAGAAGATTCTGCACAGCTAAAGAAAACATCAGCAAAATGAAAAGGGAGCCAAATCTATGGGAAAATATATTTGCCAGTGATACATCAGATAGAGGTTTGATCTCCAAGATATATAAAGAACTCATTTGACTCCACTCCAAGAAGAAAAATGATACAATCAAAAAATGGGCAAAGGACCTGGGCAGACACTTCTCCAAGGAGGAGATACAGAGGACCCAGAGACATTTGAAAGGATGCTCAGCATCACTAACCATCAGAGAAATGCAGATCAAAACCACAGTGAGATACCACCTCCCACTGGTCAGAATGGCCATCATAAACAGATCAACAAACAACAGGTGCTGGCGAGGCTGTGGAGAAAAGGGAACCCTAGTACACTGTTGGTGGGAATCCAGACTGTTGCAGCCATTGTGGAAAGCAGTGTGGAATTTCCTCAAAAACCTGAAAATGAAACTGCCTTTTGATCCAGTGATTCCCCTGCTGGGACTAGACCCTAAGATTCCCCAAACGCCAATTCAAAAGAACCTATGCACCCCAATGTTCATAGCAGCACAATTTACAATAGCCAAGTGTTGGAAGCAACCTAAATGCCCATCAGTAGATGATTGGATCAAAAGTTATGGTACATTTACACAATGGAATGCTATGCAGCAGAAAGAAAAAAAGAACTACTAAACTTCGCAACAGCCTGAATGGAACTTGAGAGCATTATGCTAAGCGAAATAAGCCAGGGGGCAAAAGACAAATACCATATGATCTCACCTATAAGTGGAACCTAACCAATAATACAAAGATGCAAGGAAAATAAGACCAGCAACACTGAAAGGAAAAATAACCAACAGAGACAAGAGGGAAGTGGGGGGCCGGGGTAAAAGAAGGGAAGGGGAAAGTTGAGGAACATATAGCAAGGACTCATGGACAAAACTAAAGGGGAAGAGTTGAGGGAGGAAGGGAGAGGGCAAGGGAAAGTGTTGGGGGGTAGGCAGAGACAAATGTATTTGAAAAAATAAATTAATTAAAGAAAAGCCTCTTAAAAAATTTTTAGTTCAATAAAATTACCCCCAGCCCCATCAAAAATAAAAATAAAAAAAAAGCAAAAATAGTAAGAAAAAAAGACAAATTTTAAAATTTAAAGTAGTATTTTTAGGAAAAAATTTTCTATAGGACAGAATATGCATATCTGAAACTTGTTTGCTGTTGCTTTTTAAAATTTTTCTTTTAGAGGGAAATGTCCACAATGTCAATAACCAAATGTAGTTATGGTAATAATACCTGCAAACTCTTCACTTCTCTTACCCCAGCAAATTTCTTCCAGTAATAACTTATGAAGATTATTTTAATTGGAGTCTATTTCTTTTGAGTCTATTTCTGTGGCCAGTCTATATCACATCTATGATCAACAAGTTCCTTAAATTTAGTATCAGCTTGATGAAACAGTTCATTTTTTATTTACTTTGTGGTATATTCTCACTTAATAATAAAACATCAGAGCAAATCCAAGATGGCAGCAGATTAAGTAGAAGTTACACTCAACTCCTCTGAGAACCTAACTGGAATTATAACTAAATTATAGAATAACCAACCTATTGAACAACCAACTGAAGACTAGGTGAACAGAAGTCTTATAACCAATAACTTACAAAAGAGACTTTTAGGAAGGGCAGAAACACAAAAAAGTTAGGCCTCATACTGACATATGGCAATTGAGAATCCAGAAGGATGTCTCAACTGCAAAGGTGCCATCTGAGGAACATGGGGTCTCAATTCCATGCTGGGTTCCCCATCCCAGAGCATCAGAGCTGACAAGAAGAGCCCACATAATATCTAGCTGTGAAAATCAATAGGGATTTTATTCACCAGGGAGACAGGAAACCGTCAGAAGCCTAGACTTATTCTTAGAGGACCACTGCACAAATTTCGTCTGTAGCCACTCACTTTATGTACCAATGGAGGGAGAGCAACTCAAAGCTGAGTGGACTTGTACAAGAAGAAACTGGGTTGTGTGTCTTTGAGGATGAGGTTCAAGGGACAGCTGCCAGGGTCCCTGTGCTGAGCTTCTCTCCCACATTGACCACACACGTGCCAAATTTCCTGGGTCAAGCACAGCCCTCCTACATGGCAATAGCCTGGGGGTATACACTAACCTACCCAACTGACTTGCTGTCACCCGCCTTGCTGAGCTCATGCCCTGTGGAGGAGCTTGCTGCCTGTGTCTGCTGTGTGGACTTTTCTTGAATACTTTTGAGGAGGATTGGGAGGACTAGGGGTGTCAGAGGGCTGAGTCACATGGTTCTGGGGAGGGACTGTATTTTTCATGCATGCATGGATAGACTAAATGTTCCTGGGAATATCTTTCTCTTTGAAAGACCACATAATGGTACGTTTAAGCCTGATGAACTCTGCTGGCCTCACCCAGATGACTCCCTGAGACCCTGCCCTACCACAAGAGTCCATAGACACCAAGATGGTGCTGTGTAAGCCAGCTTTGGTGCATAGCTGAAGCCCCTCCCATGCATACCCACCCCCAGAAGAGGCAGCCACAAACTGTGGATCACTTTTTGGCTTCAAATATGTGGCCCAGGGCCAGTCACAGGCAGTGTTCTAACATTGACATACACCAGAATCCCAAATCCCTCCTAAGAGCTTGCAGAACCTACACAAGCAATGGTGGATTGCAGATCACTCAGAGCATACCCAATTAGCTCCACAAGCGGCACATTCAGAAGGCAATCTTGGCAGGTGCCAGAATCTGCTAAGGCAAATTCTGCTGGACAGGCTCAGCCTCCACACAGCAGCTCAAAAACTGGTTGGGGCCAATCCTCATAATCAGCCAGTCAGAGGGTCAATCCCACCCAACAAATGGATAACAGCAATCAAAACTCAACTACAAAAAGAGGTCTCACATGACCCACAAAAGAGATATTTCTGGAAAACATAGCTCAGGTGATCAGGGAGCCTGACAAGAGCTACAGAAGAAACTTATTACATAAAGCTGCCATACCAAAAATTAGAGAAATAGCAGATCTTCCTAATACACAGAAGCCAACATAGAGGGGCATGAAATGGGGCGACAAAGAAACAGATCCCAAGTTAAAAAATAGAAAAAAATTCCAGAAACAAAATTAAATAAAACGGAGGCAATTAATCTAACAGATACAGAGTTCAAAACAATGGTTATAAGAATGCTCAAGGAACTTAAGGAAAGAATGAATAAACTCAGTGAGCACTTAAAAGAAAAAGATAGTAAGCATTAAAAAGAACGTAGAAACCATAAAAACAAACCAGTCAGAAATGAAGAATACATGAGAAGAAATCAACAGCAACTTAGATAAAGCAAATAATTAAATTATAGATTTGGAAGATAATGTGGCAGTAAACACACAAACAGAACAGAAAAAGAAAAAAATAAATTAGTTTGAATTAAGAAAACATTGGGACAATATGAAGTGTAATGACATACACATCACAGTGGTAACAGAAGGAGAAGAGAGATAAAAAGGGCCCGATAACTTATTTGAAGCATAATGACTAAAAACTTCCCTATTTTGGAGAAGGGAAAGGACAAATGAGTCTAGGAAGTACGGAGAGTTTAAAACAAGATGAACCAAAAGAGGTTCACAAGAAGACACATCATAATTAAAATGATAAAGGTTAAAGACAAAGAGAGAATCTTAATAGCAGCAAGAAAAAAAAACAACAGGTAGTTTCTTACAAGGGAGCATAAGACTGTCAACTGATTTCTCAACAGAAATGTGTCAGGCCAAAAGGGAATGGCACAAAATATTCAAAGTGACTTAAAAAAAAATGTGACTCACAGCCAAGGTTCTACCCAGCAAGGATATCATTTGAAGTTGAAACAGAAATAAAGAGCTTCCTAGACAAGAAAACACTAAAGTAGTTAATTACCACTGAACCAGTATTATAAGAAACATTAAAGGGACTTTTCATGAAATAGAAAGAAAAGGAAAGAGGAACTGTTATAAAGAACAAATTGGCCATACATAAGTATCTACATAATCACTTTAAATGTAAATGGATTAATTCCATTACATAATAAAAAGAGATGGGTAGCTGAATGGATAAGAAAATAAAACCTATATATAGTCTGTCTACAAGAAACCCACCTTAGAATAAAGGACAAACACAAACTAAAATAAAGGTATGAAAAAGATATTTCATGTAAATGGAAGCAAAAAAGAAAGAAAGCAAAAGCAAAAATACCAAAAATCTGAGAAATATATCAGAAAAAATAGACTTTAAAACAAAAGCCATAATAAGAGACAAAGAAGGAATCAATCCAACAAGAGCATATAACCCTTGTAAACATTCATGCAGTCAACAAGGAGAATTTAAGTATACAAAGCAAATCTTGATGGATATAAAGAGAGAGATCAACAGTGATACAGTCATAGTAGGAGATTTTAACTCTCCAATGACATCAATGGATAGATCTTCCAGAAAACAATCAACAAGAAAACAGTGGCCTTAAATGACAAACAAGGCAAGATGTATTTAATTGACATTTTCAAAGTATTTCACCTTAAAGCAGTAGAATATACCTTCTTTTCAAGGGTACAAGAAACATTTTCTAGGATAGACCACATGCAAGAAAAAACAAGTATCAATAAATGTAAGATTTAAATCATATCAAGCATTGTCTCTGATCACAATAATATAAAACTAGAAATCAATTACAAGGAAATATTGAAAAACAAAAGAACACTTGGAGTCTAAATAACATATTATTAGAGAAAAATGGGTTAACTATCAGATCAAGGAAGAAATCACAAGGTACCTTGACATAAATGAAAATGAAAAATAAAACAACCCAAAATTTATGGGACACAGCCAAAGCACACAGCAAAAGCAGTTCTAAGAGAGAAATTCATACTATTAAAGGCCTATCTCACAAAACAAGAATGATGTCAAATAAACAACCTAACTTACACCTAATGAAACTAGAAAAATACAACAAAGCCCAAGGAAGCAAATAATAAAGATCAGAGAGAAATAAACAACATAGAATCTAGAAAAGCAAACAATACCAAAGATTAATGAAACCAAGAATTGGTTCTTTGAAAAGATAAACAAGACTGATAAGACCTAACTAAACAAGACTCATCAAGAAAAAAAGGATGAAGACCCAAATAAATGAAATAAGAAAAAAGGGGAGAAGTAATAGCTTTCATCACAGAAATACAAAGAATTATAAGAAAATAATATGAACAACTTTGTGCCAACAAACTGGACAATCTGGAAGAAATGGATAAATTCCTAGAAACATCCAACCTGCCAAAACTGAATCAAGAAAAAGCAGAAAATCTGCACAGATGAATTATAAGCAATGAAAACAAAACAATTAAAAAACAAAAACAAAATAAAACCTCCCAACAAACAAATGTCCTAGACTAGATAGCTTCACACGTGAATTTTACCAAACATTCAAGAAGAGTTAATACCTATTCTTCTCAAACTATTAGAAAAGAAGTTCAAGAAGAGGAAGACTCCCAAGCTCATTTTATAAAGTTAACATTATCTCATTCCAAAACCAGATAAAGATACTACAAAAAAGGAAATCATAGCCCAATATCCCTGATGAACTTTGATGTTAAAATCTTCAACAAAATATTAGCAAACCAGGTTCAGCAATACATGAAAGATATCATACACCATAATTAAGTGGAATTTGTTCCAGGGATGTATGGTTGGTACAATATCTGCAAATCAATAAATGCAACACACTACACAAATAAAGTGAATGATAAAAACCACATGATCCTATCAATAGATGCACAAAAAGCTTTTGATAAAATCCAGCACTAATTTATGATAAAACTCTCAGTATAGTGACAGGAGAGAGAACATACCTGAACATAATAAAAGTTATATGTGACAAACCCACAGCTAACATTATACTCAGAATAGGAAAGTTAAAAGCATTTTCCTTAAGATCAGAAACAATATAAGGATGTACTCCTAAGCACTTTTATTCAACATAGTACTAGAAGTCTTAGCCTCAGCAATCAGACAAGAAAAATAAATAAAATATCTAAATGGGAAAGAAAGAAGTAAAACTGCTAAGTAGATGACAGATTCTGTGTATAGAGAACACTAAAGATTCTGTCAAAAAAACTAGTAAAACTAATAAATAGATTTAGTAAGATGTTAGGATACAAAATAAATATTCAGAAATTGGTTGCATTTTTAAAAAGATTTTATTTATTTTTAGACAGAGGGGAAGTGAGGGAGAAAGAGAGGGGGAAAAACATCAATGTGTGGTTGCCTCTTGTGTACCCCACACTGGGGGGTCTGGTCTGCAACACAGATACGTGCCCTGACTAGGAATTGAACCGGCAACCCTTTGTTTCACAGACCAGCGCTCTATTCACTGAGCCACACCAGTCAGGGCTGGTTGCATTTTTATATACAGTCAGTGAACTATAAGAAAGGAAAGCTAAGAAAACAATCTCATTTACAACAACCTCAAAAGTAAATACAACAACTAGGGATAAATTTAACCAAGGGGATAAAAGACATAGGGAAATTATAAGATACTGAAGAAAAAAGTAAAATAGATAAAAATAAATGGAAGCATAAAGGAAACCATGCTCATGGGTAGGGATAATTAATATCATTAAACTTTCCATACTACACAAAGTAATCTATATATTCAATGCAATTTCTATCAAAAATACCAATCCAATATTTCACAAGACTGTAACAAATAATAGAAAAATTCATATAGAATCACAAAAGACTCCAAATAGTCACAACAATCTAGAGAAAGAGAACAAACTGGACATGTCATGCTACCCGATATCAAACTAGAATACATACAAGGCTATAATAATCTAACAGCATGTTACTGGCATAAAAACAGACATACAGATCAATGGAACAGAACAGAGCACCCAGAAATAAACCCAGGCATTTGTAGTCAATTAATATTTGACAAAGAAGGCAAGAATATACAATGGCATAAAGAAAGTCTATTCAATAAGTGATGTTGAGGAAATTACACAGATACATGCAAAAAATAACACTAACCCACTTTCTTACATCATATAAAAGAATAAGCATAAAATGGATTAAATATTTAAATATAAGACCAAAAACATAAAACACCAGGAAGAAAGCTAAGGCAGTAAAATCTCTGGCATTTCTCTTAGCGATATTTTATTTGATATATTTCCTCTGGAAAAGGAAATAGAAAAAGAAAATAAACAAGTGGGACTACATCAAATTAAAATTATTTTTTTTCACAGCAAAGGAAACCATTAACAAAATGAAAAGACAACCTAATTATTGGGAGAAGATACTCAGAAATGATATATCTGATAAGGGCTTAATAGTCAAAATTTATAAAGTTTTACAGCTCAACACCAACGAATTCCAATTAAAAATGAGCAGAGGACCTGAGCAAACATTTCTTCAAAGATGACAAATGGTTGGCCAAAAGACATTTGAAAGGATGGTCAATATCACTAATTGTCAGAGAAACACAGTTTAAAGCCACAATGGTTCATCACCTCACATCTGTCAAAATGGCTATCATAAAGAAACTTACAAACAAGTGCTGGCGAGGATGTGGAGAAAGGGGAACCCACATGCACTAGTTTTGAAAATGCAAATTGGTGCAGCCACTTTGGAAAACAGCATGGAGGTTCCTAAAATTTTTTTAAAAATTGTATCTGCCATATGACCCAGTGATTTCACTCCTGAGTACATAGCTGAAGAAATCCAAGACAATACATTTAAAGAATATGTGCACTACTATGTTTATTGAAGTGTTACTTACAATAGCCAAAGTATGGAAGTAACCCAAATGTCTATGAATATACAAGTGGAGAAAAAGGGAGTGATACATATATAATGGAATATTACTCATGCATAAAAAAATGAATAAAATTTTACCATTTGTGACTGCATGAATAGATCTAGAAGGTATTAAGCTAAGTGAAATAAGTCAGAGAAAATCAAATACCATATGATTTCACTTATACAGGGTAGGGCAAATGTAAGTTTACAGTTGTGAGTATATGAAACAGGTTTTACTCTTGTGTTTTTATTAATTATTATGTTATTTTCCATATAACAACTGTAAACCTTATTTTGCCTTATATCATTTATATAGAACTTAAAGAACAAAATAAATAAAATTGAAATAGGCACATAGACTAGGAACAGACTGATAGTTGCCAGAGGAGAAGAGGGTTGGTGAGGTGAAAAATTTTAAGGGATTAAAAGTACAAATTGGTAATTACAAAATAATCGTGAAATGTAAAGAATAGAATAGGAAATATATTATAATATTAAAGTATATTTAATAACTATACATGATGAGGTCATCTGCTGGAAATATCAGATAGAACAGATTGTAAAGTATGTTTGTCTAATCAGTATGTTGTACACCTGAAACTAATACATAATAATGTTGATTATAAACTATAATTGAAAAATAAAATTTAAAAAATCAAACAATGTATATGTGGATGTGCATATGTATATGGCACACACATATTAAATAAACCTCATAGGGAACATTTTAATTTTAAGATTTCATAGAAAAATCAATGATGATAATACACATTCTTTAAGTGCATATACCTTTACTAATGCAGAATATGTGTTGTATATTTTTGCATATAATCAGTTCATTTACTCTGTTTCTATGTGGCAAACCACCATGTCTTTTCATTCTTTATTCAGTGAAACTTTCCTAGCCACAAACAGGCAAATTTGACTCAGTTGTGCCTTCCCAGTACAGTAGTTGTTTCATGGTTTAGTTCTGTTTTATGTTTTTGTTTCTAATTACTTTCTTAATTAGGTCCTGATTTTGTAATTATTTTTGCAAGATGAAGGGTAAACTGGATGGGGTGAACTTCAAATAATACACTAGTAGTACCACTGAATAGTGAGAAAGGAAAGAAAACTGGAAATTGAGTTTGGCTGATTCCCCTGCCACTCTTGGAGGCTCTTCCTTGTTCTTGTTTATATTAAAGTTCAGCCACCATTTTTCTACACATTCCTGGGCATTCACTATGATCAGTGTCACACTTTATTACCAGGAGCAGCTTATCAGCAATACCAAATTGAAGACATCACTTTATACTCATCATTCCAAATAGTTTTTTTAAAAAAATTTAGTTACAGAGCTTTCTTTCTGATAATTTTTATTTTACAATTTCTCATAGTGAAAAGAACCTATTCATTTCTCTCTCTTTTGTGTAAATTTGCCATCATAACCATTTTTTTAAAAGATTTTATTTATTAATTCTTAGAGAGAGGGGAAGGGAGAGAAAAAGAAAGAGAGAGAAGCATTGATATGGGAGAGATACATCTATTGGCTGCCTCTCCTCTCGCAGCCCCAACAGCTCCCAACCTCGGACCTGGCCTACAACCTAGGCATGTGTCGTAACTGAGAGTCAAACTGGTGACCTTTCAGTTCACAGGCCAGTGTGCATTCCATTGAGCCACACCAGCCAGGGCCATTCTCTCTCTCTTTTTAATGTTAAGCATCACTTTTGTTCTTTGATTTCTTTCTCTGAGCTGGTCACTTATCCATACCCAAGCATTACTCTGACACCAAACTACCTCCATTTTGAATACTTACCTTGCACAGAACATTTTCAGGACATTTTTAACTATAACTGTGCTAGGGCCACCAATTAACCCTTTGTTTACTTGCTTATTTAAAATTATACACTTTCTATGCCATCAAACACCTATAGTAAAATTAAAATATAAGATCCCCAAGGAAAAGGATTTATCTTCAGGGCTTATGGCAGGGCCTAGCACAGAGCACACAGTGAATAAATATTTGTTAAGCAAATTAATCAAACACGATTTCTCTGTATTGTCTGCATGGTTCATATGACATCATAAATCACAGTAGATTTTCTCTTACTTGGGATGGAATTATTGAAGGAAGTTGGACTCAAAAAACTATGTGAAAGAGTAGGTCGTTCTAGACTTTGTTAGTTTCCCAGGGTTGACATAACCAATTGTCACAAACTGGGTGGCTTTTAAACAACAGATATTTATGCCTTCATAGTTCTGGAGTTCTAAAAACCTGAAATTAAGGTGTCATCAGGATTGTATTCAATCTAGAGGCTCTAAGGGAGCATCCTTGCTTGTGTCTTCTACTTTTTGGTGGCCCCAGCAATCCTTAGCTTTCTTTGCTTGTGCCCACATCACCACAGTCTCTGCCTTTGTCTTTGTATCATTTTTTCCTCTGTCTGTGTTCATCTCTTCTGTCTTTTATAAGGATATGTCATTGGACTTATGGCCCACCTGGGTAATAGGTGATGATCTCATCTCATCCTTAACTTAATTATATCTGCAGAAACCACTTTTCCATAAAGTAACATTCAGAGTTTCCAGAGACTGAACATGTACACATTCCACTACACAGGAGTTAGATGGAAAAAGAATTCATGCTTAAATAAGCTACACTGAAAAATTATCTGTGAGCCAACAAGTTAGTTTTCTAATAAAGCTATGAAAGGACACACAGCAAGAAAAGCACTTCACAATGGCAGAAGCATGGGAACCTCCTGCCTCAAAGAGTTGCTATACAAAGTTGGCAAGAGTACAAGCTGTAGGGAAGATGATTCAAAAATATTTATTTTTTCTTATTCTAAATTTTTTTAATTTTAAAAAAATCAAATTTAATTATGTTATTACAGTTGTCCCAAATTTTACCCCTTTGCTCCCCTCCACACAGCAACCCTCACTCCCTTTGGCAATCCCCCCACCATTGTTCATGTCCATGGGTCTTCTGTATAAGTTCTTTGGCTGCTCCATTTCCTATACTATACTTTACATTCTCATGGCTATTCTGTAATTACTTATTTGTACTTCTTTTTTTTAAATTAATTTATTTATTTTTCCAAATACATTTGTCTCTGCCTTCACCCCACTACATTCCCCTGCCCCCTCCTCTCTCTCCCTCCCTCAATCCTTCTCCACTTTGGCTTTGTCCATGAGTCCTTGCTATATATTCCTTGACTTGCCACTTCCCTCCCTTTCCCCCTCCCACACCTCCCTCCTTCACTCTTGTCTCTGTTGGTTTCTTTTCCTTTCAGTGTTGCTGGTCTTATTTTCCTTGCATCTTTGTTTTGTTGGTTAGGTTCAGCTTATAGGTGAGATCATATGGTATTTGTCCTTTGCCCCCTGGCTTATTTCACTTACTATAATGCTCTCTAGTTCCATCCATGCTGTCGCAAAGAGTACTAGTTCTTTTTTCTTTCTGCTGCATAGTATTCCATTGTGTAAATGTACCATGATTTTTGATCCAATCATCTACTGATGGGCATTTAGGTTGCTTCCAACACTTGGCTATTGTAAATTGTGCTGCTATGAACATTGGGGTGCATAGGTTCTTTTGAAATGGCATTTTGGGATTCTTAGGGTCTAGTCCCAGCAGGGGAATCACTGGATCAAAAGGCAGTTCCATTTTCAGCTTTTTGAGGAAATTCCACACTGCTTTCCACAATGGCTGCACCAGCCTGCAGTCCCACCAACAGGGTACTAGTGTTCCCTTTTCTCCACAGCCTCTCCAGCACCTGCTGTTTGTTGATCTGTTTATGATGGCCATTCTGACCAGTGGGAGGTGGTATCTCACTGTGGTTTTGATCTGCATTTCTCTGATGGCTAGTGATGCCGAGCATCCTTACAAATATCTCTGGGTCTTCTGTATATCTTCCTTGGAAAAGCATCTGCCCAGGTTTGCCCATTTTTTTATTGAATCGTTTGTCTTCTTGGAGGAGAGTCATGTGAGTTCTTTATATATCTTGGAGATCAAACCTCTATCTGATGTATCATTAGCAAATATATTTTCCCATAGGGCTGGCTCCCTTTTCATTCTGCTGATGTTTTCTTTAGCCATGCAGAAGCTTCTTAGTTTGATGAGGTCCCACTTGTTTATTCTTCCCTTTATGTCCTTTGCTTTAGGAGACATATCAGTGAAAAAATTGCTGCGTGGGATATCTGAGAGTTTCCTGCCAATGTTCTCCTCTAGGACTTTTATGGTGTTGTGACTTATATTTAAGTCTTTATCCATCCTGAGTTTATTTTTGTGTATGGTGTCAGCTGATGATCCAATTTCAATTTTTTGCATGTAGCCATCCAGCTCTCCCAACACCATTTGTTGAAGACGCTATTATGGCTCCATTTTATGCTTCTTCCCCCTTTGTCAAATATTAGATGCCAATATAGACCTGGGTTTATTTCTGGGCTTTATATTCTGTTCCAGTGATCTATGGGTTTGTTCTTGTGCCAGTACCAGATGGTTTTGAGTATAGTGGCTTTGTGGTATAGTTTGATGTCTGGTATTGTGATCTCTTGTACTTTGTTTTTCTACCTCAAAATTGCTGTGGGTATTCAGGGTCATTTATGGTTCCATATAAATTTTTGAAGTGTCTCTTCTATGTCTGTGAAATACATCATTGGTATCTTAGTAGAGATTGCCTTGAATCTATAAATTGCTTTGGGCAGTATGGACATTTTGATGATGTTACTTCTTCCAATCCATGAGCACAGTATATGCTTCCATTTATTTGTGTCTTCCTTAATTTCTTTCTTCAATGTTGTATAGTTTTCTGCATACAGGTCTTTTACCTCTTTGGTTAAATTTATTCCTAGGTACTTTATTTTTCTTATTGCTATAGCAAATGGGATTTTTTTTTCTGATTTCTTCTTCTACTTCATTGCTGGTCTATAAAATTGACTTTGATATCTGAATACTGACTTTGTATCCTGCTATTTTGCCAAATTCACTTATTAGGTTGAGTAGTTTTTTGGTGGAGTCTACAGGGTTTCCTATGTACACTACCATGTCATCTGCAAACAAGGATAGTTTTACTTCCTCCTTTCTTATTTGGATGCCTTCTATTTCTTTTTCTTGTCTGACTGCTGCGGCTAGGACTTCCAATACTATGTTGAATAGAAGTAGTGAAAGCAGACATCCTTGTCGTATTCCCAATCTTAGCGGGAAAGTTTTTAGTTTTTACCTGTTGAGTATGATGTTGGCTGTGGGTTTTTCATATATGGCCTTTCTTACATTGAAGAATGCCTCATTTATTCCCATTTTGCTGAGTGTTTTGATCATAATTGGGTGCTGTATCTTATCAAATGCTTTTTCTGCATCTATCGAGATGATCATGTGGTTTTTTTCTTTTTTTTTATTTATGGAATGTATCACGTTTATTGACTTGCATACATTGAATCATTTCTGCATCCCTGGAATGAATCCTACTTGATCATGGTGGATAATCTTTGAATGTATTGCTGGATGTGGTCTGCCAATATTTTGTTGAGGATTTTGGCATCTATGTTCACCAGCGAAATTGGCCGGTAGTTTTCTTTCTTTCTAGGGTCTTTATCTGGTTTTGGGATCAGGGTGATGCTGGCTTCATAGAAAGGGTCTGGGAGTCTTCCCCTCTCTTGGATTTTTTGGAATAGTCTGAGAAGGACAGGGGTTCACTCTTCCTTAAATGTTTTGTAAAATTCTCCTGTGAAACCATCCGGTCCTGAGCTTTTGTGTGCCGGGAGTTTCTTGATTACTGCTTCAATTTCCCCAGCTGTTATCAGTCTGTTTAAGCTTTTTGTTTCTTCTTCATTCAGTGCTGGAAGACTATACTTTTCTAGGAATTGGGCCATTTCATCATGGTTTTCAGATTTCTTGGCATAAAATTGTTCATAGTAGTTTCTTACAATCCTTTGTATTTCTGTGGTATCAGTTGTTATTTCTCCTGTTTCATTTCTGATGATATTTATTTGGGTCCTCTCCCTTTTTTTCTTGATGAGTCTGCTAAAAGGCTTGTCTATTTTATTTATCTTTTCAAAGAGCCAGCTCCTGGATTGGTTGATCCTTTGAATTGTTCTTTTCGTCTCTATGTCATTCAGTTCTGCTCTGATCTTGATTATTTTCTTCCTTCTACCTGCTTGGTGATTTATTTGTTGTTGATTCTCTAGTTCTTGAAGTTGTAGTGTTAGGTCTTTTATTTGAAATGTGTCTATCTTTTTAGGAAAGCCTGTATTGCTATGAACTTCCCTCTCAGGATTGCCTTTGCTGTGTCCCATAGGTTTTGGACTGTTGTCTGTTCATTTTCATTTGTTTCCAGAAACTTTTTGATTTCTTCTCTTATCTCATTATTGATCCATTCATTGTTTAATAGTCTACTGTTCAGTCTCCATGAGTTTTCAAGTTTTTGAACTTTCTCTTTGAGGTTGATTGCCAGCATCAAGCCCCTGTAGTCTGAGAAAATGCTTGGTATTATTTCAATTTTCCTGAATTTGCTGAGGCTTGCTTTGTGTCCTATCATGTGGTCTGTCTTGAAAAATTTCCATGCGAATTTGAAAAGACTGTATTTTTCTTCTTTGGTATGTAAGGTTCTGTATAAGTCCATTCGATTCAGTGCATCATTCAGTTCCACAATATCCTTGTTGATGTTTTGTTTGGAAGATCTGTCCATTTTTGACAGTGGGGTGTTAAAATCCCCTACTATCACTTTGTTTCTGTCTATATCTTTTCTGAAGTCCTCCAAGATTTCCGTATATATTTGGGTTCTCCTATGTTGGGTGCATGTAAGTTTACAATGTTTATGTCTCCTTGAAAGATTCTTCTTTTAAGAATTATGAAGTTTCCCTCTGGGTCTCTTTTTACGGCCTTTATTTTGAAATCTATTTTGTCTGATATAAGTATTGCTACCTCTGGTTTCTTCTCTTTCCCCTTTACCTGGAATATTTTTTTCCATCCCTTTACTTTCAATCTGTGTAGGTCTTTCGCTCTGATGTGGGTCTCATGTAGGCAGCATATGTGTGGGTCATGTTTTCTTATCCATTCAGCTACCCTGTGTCTTTTGATTGGGGCATTTAGTCCTTTTTGATTAAGAGTTATTACTGATAGAAACATATTCATTTTTCCTTTTTGTTCCTGTGATTCTTTTTCTCATTCTTTTTCTTCATCTTCTTAAACCACTCCCTTTAGCATATCTTGGAGTGCTGGTTTGGTGGACACGTATTCTTTTAGCCTTCCTTTCTCTGGGAAACTCCTTATTTCTCCTTCTATTTTAATTGAGAGCCTTGCTGTGTAGAGCAGCCTTGATTGTAGGCCCTTACTTTTCATGACTTGGAATATTTGTTGCCATTCCCTTCTAGCTTGTAGTGTTTCTGTTGAGAAGTTAGCTCCTAGCCGTATCGGGGCTCCTTTGTATGTTATTCCCTGTTTCTCCCTTGCTGCCTTTAGGATTTTCTCTTTGTGTTTGATTTTTGCCATTTTAATGATGATGTGCCTTGGAGTGGGCCTTCTTGGGTCCCTCCGAAAGAGTCCGTCTGTGCTTCCTGGATCCATGAAATCTTTTTGTCTCCTCAAATTGGGGAAATTTTCCATCATTACTTTTTCAAAGAGGTTCTCTATCCCTTGCTCCTCTTCTTCTCCTTCTGGTATCTCTATTATGCAGATATTATTGCGTTTCAGGTTGTCCTGCATTTCCCTAAATGCCTCTTCATTCTTTTGGGGTCTTTTTTCCATTTCTTGTTCTTTTGGGAGCTTTTTTCTACCTTTTCCTCCATCTCACTGATTCGATCCTCATCTTCATCTAGCCTGCTTTTGATTCTTTCTCTGTGTTCTTCAATTCAGAAATGGTATTCTTCATATCCTCTTGTGTCTTCTTGATAGTTTCTGTGTCCTTTTCCAGGTTGATAAAGTTTGTTGTAAGATCCTGATAGTTTCTCTGCAGTTTCTCATAGTTCTCTTTGAGCAGGCTGAGCCTATTGAGGTTCCTTAGAGCCATTGTTTTGAATTCAATATATGATATTTCCCTTGCCTCTTTCATTTAGCTCTCTGTGGGGATTTCTCCTTTTCCACTCATTTGGGGGGAGCTTCTTTTTCTTCCCATTTTTGTGAGAGTCTATTTTATTTATCTACCTATTTATTTATTTATTTTGCTTCTGCTTCAATTGATCCTTCTAGATTTTCTGACTTTGTGTATTAAACTCCCATGGTAGTAGGCAGGTCTTTTTATTTATTTGCTTTTCTTTACTTTTCTTCCTGGGTCTGTCTCTGATGGTGTCAGGTATTGACCCTATCTGAACTTGGGCTGTTTGAACTTTCCAGAAGTCTACTCTCTCTGTCTGTCTCCTGTGATTGTCTATCTGTTCATTCTGTCCTCATCTGTCAGGCTTAGGGACCACAGGGTGGAGCAGTGCCTCCTGATGGTCGGACTATCATCCCCTTATAAGCTGCTGTCACTCAGGGGAGTAGTCCTCCTGAGCAAGATGGAGATCGTGGACTAGGGAAGAGTTAGCACCAGGACTCCCGAACCTCTCTGTCTCCAGTCTCTCGAGGGACTCTGGGCAGCTCTGTGATCCCTTCAGCCAGGGATCCACTATTTCTGCCCATGACTCTGCACTCCCGGCCCCGCTCAGGCACCGGCCAGCCCAAGCCCTCGCCCGCCATGCGAGCGCCGGTTCACTTGTACCCTCCCCAGTCTGTGCATTCCCTCGCAGACCTCGTGGACACCTGCCTGTCCGAGCCCTCTCTGTCCCTGTGGACACTGGCCTTCCGGAGCCTTTGCCAGCCCACGCAGTTGCTGGTCTGCACACGCCCTCGCCAGCCCTCGCCAACCCTCACCAGCTGCTTGCATGTGTGTGCGCACCTGCACTGGGTGGTTTTGGGCTGTCTATTGCGTGCTTTTCTGCTTTTGGCTCTTTGGGCGTGTGGCCTGTCCATGCACAATAAAGACTACAGAAAGGAGAAGGAGTTGGAACTCCCCGGTTCCTCCTCCCATTCTTTTCCCAACTCCTCCATTCTCTCCTCAAGGTTCTCTATGCAGCTGTGTGTCCCCTTTGGCCAGGGATCCTCTATTTCTTCCAGCCAGTCTGCACTCAGACCCCAGCTCACATGCGCACAAGCTGTGTGCAGAGTGCATACAAGGCAGGTTATTTGATTTTCTTATGTCTGAGCGAGATGGTAGCTGCAGAGTGAGAGGTGAGTTATCACCGGGGCTCTGCTGGTCACTGTCTCAGTTCTCTTCACAAAGTTTTCCTCACCAATCTTTCCTCAGGCACCAGACCACTCTACCGCCGCCTCTACCCAGAGATCTAGGAAGGTGGCTGCCACTGCAAATTTTTGTGTTGGCCCTTTAAACGTCTCTTTGCATCTCCAGCTGCCTGTCTCTGGCAGAGAGCATCCCTAAGCTTTTCAGGGTTGCGTTTTGTCTGTGTGTTTTCCTGGTTTCAGCTGCTGTAGTCTAGGGGCCCCTGTTTATGATTCAGACCCTGTTCTTCTCAGGGAGATCCAACTGGCCATTTCAATGTCTCTCTGGTGCTGGTGCCCGTGGGCGCCCAGCCAACCCTCACAAGCCTCCACCACACTTCTTACCCGTTCATATGTGTGAAAGTTGATTCCACTGTCTATCCGCAGCTCCAAGGCTCCTCTCCCTCTATCATTCTATTGTCTTCCAGGTGATTTCTCCACTATTTAGTCACAATTCCAGTTTGGTCTTGGGAGGAGGTCCACGTGACTCCCATTCACTCCTCTGCCATTTTTTTCTCTCTTTTCTTTTTTTTTAAATTAATATTTTATTGTTGTTCTATTACAGTGTCCCACATTTTTCCCCTTGGCTCCCCTCTACCCTCTCACTCCCACAGACAGTCCGCACCCTGTTGTTCACATCTGTGGGTCATTCATACATGTTCCTTGACTAGTCCCCTACCCTTCTTTCCACTCCTCTCCTGTCACTGTCAATCTGTTCCTTGTTTCCATGCCTCTGAGTCTATTTGGTTAATTTGTTTGTTTTGTTCATTAGGTTTCTCTTATAGGTGAGGTCATATGGTATTTGTCTTTCACCACCTGGTTCATTTCACATAATGTTCTCCAGTTCCATCCATGCTGCCTCAAAGGATAGGAGTTCCTTCTTTATCCCTGCTGCATAGTATTCCATTGTGTAAATGTACCACAGTTTTTTGATCCATTCATTTACTGATGGGCACTTAGGTTTTTTCCAGCATGTGGCTATTGTAAATAACACTGCTATGAACATAGTGCTGCTTAGGTCCTTTTGAATTGGTGTTTCAGGATTCTTAGGGTATAATGCCAGTGGTGGAATTGCTGGGTCAAAGGAAAGTTCCATTTTTAGTTTTTTGAGGAAATTCCACACTGTTTTCTATAGTGGCTGTACCAGTCTGTATTTCCACCAACAGTCCACTAGGATTACCTTTTCTCCAAGTCCCCGCCAGGACTCTTGTTTGCTGGTTTGTTAATGATGGCCATTCTGACCAGTGTGAAGTGGTATTTCATTGTATTTTTAATTTGCATCTCTCTTATGACTAGTGATGCTGAGCATCCTTTCATATGTCTATGGGCCTTCTGTATGTCTTCCTTGGAGAAGTGTCTGTCCAGGTACTTTGCCCATTTTTTTCATTTGGATTGTTAGTCTTCTTGATGTTGAGTCATATGGTTCAAAAATAAATTAAACTATGCAGTTTGCTTTACATTTCCCATCCTGTGCCCCTCTCCATTTTAATGAATATGAAGATGGATGGGATTAGAATTTGTTGAAGGATGTGGTCTGCACATGGATATGCTGAAAGCTCAGTGAATCTTGTTCATTGAAGCAGGAAGGAAACACAAGTAGCTTCAGTCTCAGGGAGAGTAAAGTGAGTTTATATTAGGGGCTGGAGGGCATGGTCTTGGATAAGTGGAGTAATTGTAGCTCTGTGTCAGTTAAATTATAGGGAAGGCAAAATCAAATAATATTTCTCTAAGGTTTCAAATCTCCAACCTGAAGTATGTAAAGTGGTATCTTCAGGCTGTATTGAATATTAAGAGTATCTGTGATAAGAATAATTTACTCTAAAAAATTAAGAAGAGAGGTAGGTCTTAGGAAGAGTTACCACCTTTGCCTGGATGACAATACAAAGTACCTTGACCTAATTTTGCATGTATGGGACCAATATTTTTAATTTATTAATAAAAAAATAAACCTAAAGATCACATGAATGCTGAATCTGTTGGCTGTCTAGTTCCTGCACAGAAGTTGACCTGGGGCATCCTGAATTACCATATCTGAATCATGTGCCATGCTATTTAATGTGCTGCCTTCCATGAAACCTAATGTAGAATAAAATAAAATGAAAGACAAGCTTCTTAATTATATACAATGTATCTTGGAATGATTTCCAATGTTGTGTCTTTCCTCCAGGGAGCTGGGAGAACAGCCTGCTATGAAGAAGTTTCTTGGAGCACAGACACAGTGACAACATCTCTGGGAACTGCCTGGAGTGTAAAAATTCCTCATGTTCCAGTTCAGTTAGCAAGTGTTTCCCATTCTCCCGGAGGTTTTTATACTAGAACTATGTAATGATCTTTGCCTGTTTCCAATTCCCCACAGTGAAAATAAGATATCCATATCTGTGAGCGGTTACATGTAAGATAATGGGCTCTAGAGCACCCAAGTGGACTGCATCCACTAGTTATCCCTGGGTCCTTATCTTTCAGACAGACATTTTCTCTGTTAGTTCCCCTGTGACTCTTGTTTGATAGTTTCTCTGGTTAACAGTTTCTGCTGACTGGTAGTTTCTGAAAAACTGGAAAAAAACACTGGATGCCTCAGTGAGTGACATGTGGTAATTCCAAGTGACTTTTAGACTGACATTCTTACCCCTTGTCCCAAGAACCAACCATCCACCATCCAAGTCCAGTGGATTTCTTCACAGTGAGAAGTAGTCCTTTCCTTTCCTAGTTCATACCCACTGAAAAGGCAGAGCCATGGAGCAAGCTGGTAGGCTATTCTCTGAACTCCACTGCCATCAGGTGAATGCATAAAGAGTTTTAGCTTCTGGAGCTGTTAAATTTGGCATTTTACACAAGACCTAAATTTCCTAAACTAATAAACAAATACTTTTTAGTTTATTTATATTTTGCACCTAAACTTAAAGCACACAGCTGGCAAAGAACGTGTAAATACTTCTGAAGGCCTTCCTCTGTTGCAGCCCAGTCATTGGAAATATTTGTACCTTTTTCAGACTGTTCAGGCTGTGGCAGGCCTTGGTGTGCACTTGGGAAATCTTTCAGGCGAGCCTACCTTAGTGGCATCTAAGGCTAAAGCCATGCTCTCCTTTAACTCTAAGGTGAAAAGTAAGGTGGTCCATATACAATTGTCCATATTTGATTATTTTTTACTTACAGTAAATTCAGTTTCTTATGGTTAAATCTATTGCCTTTCAAAACAAGGCTTTGATATTGTGTTTGTAGTTACTGAAGATGCTTGTATGACTGGCATTTGATATATACACTTTGTAAATAAATATAATTTTAAACATATTTTCTCACTGCAAAAATTGTACATAAGCAATGAAGCTGAGACCAAAAGTGGTTAAGACTTCAGATTCTAGAATGAGTCAAATATGGGTCCAAAGGTCTCAGATGAGCTGTTAGACCCTGAGTAATTTATTGAATTTCCTCAGCCTTAGTTATCTCATATGTAAATGGTGGGAAACAATACCTAACTCTAGGAAAAGTTAATGGGAGGGTAACTGGACAGCTATGAGTGAGTGGCTGATCTAGAGGAAGCATGTAATTAATGTTTGCTTTTACTCTTCATATCCTTTCCTCTCCTCTTTTTTTCTTCTCTCCATATTTTCCCTGTTACCAATGGAGCACATAGAGATCAAGCAGAAACACTGCCAGACCAGATGTCTATGCACATAGTGCATTATACATCTACAATCATGGTTGTATAGCATTCCATGTTGTGCTTTGTAAATAATTTAATATTGCAACTCAGATATAAGGAACATGTAATGTACTTCTAGACCAGAAATCAGAAAACTATGGCTTATGAACCATATTTAGCTCTTTGCCTGTTTTTAGAAATAAACTTTTATTGGAACATAGATGGTACAAGCTGAATTGTGCCTGTCCCTCCCCATTGATGTGTTAAAGCCCTAATCTTCCACATGATTGTATCTGGAGATGGGCCTTTACAGAGAGATTTAAAGTTAAATGAGCTCATAAAAGTGGGGACATTAATCCAATAAGACTGGTGTCTTTATAAAGAGAGGAAGAGATACCATAGACCTCTCTTTTCACACACATATAGAGATGTTAGGACATGGGAGGATACAGCAAGAAGAAAGTCATCTGCAAGGCAGAAGGATAGGCCTCAGACAAAACCAACACTGCTGATGCCTTAAATGTGAATGCCCAGAACTATGAAAAATAAAATTTTATTGTCTAATACCCCCAGTCTGTGTTATATTATTAGGCAGTCCTAGAAGACTAATACAACAACATTGCCTATTCATTTATATATTGTTAATGTCTCCTTTCTCAAGATCTCATGGCTCTCAAAACTTAAAATACTTATTTGGTCCTTCATACAAAGATTTTACCAATCATTGTTCTTTTTTTACCCCAATAAGATTAATGAAATATAATGAGCATTCTAGAGACAAATGTATATATTTAACAATGTAATATATGATTAAGTTGATATTTCAAATCAATGAGGAAAATAAGGCTGATTCAACAAATAAGGTGCATGGACCACTGTTATTTGCAATAAAACAAATAGAGCCTTATTTCACACATTGTACAAGAAATATTCAGGTGAGTTAAAAACGAATATGTAGAATCTAATGAGTTTTAGAAGAAAATACAAAATCATATTTTTCTTACACTGAAGTAAAATATTCAAACTCAGAATCTATAAAGTAAAATATTTACAATATGACTATATTAAACATTTAAGACTGTACAGTAATATACGTATAAAAAAGTTAAAGGACAAAAAATAGAATAGGAAAGTATTTGCAACACATCTTAAAAAGGGTTAATGGTTTCTTTGGGGTTTTTTGGGGGGAAAAATCTACAAACATTTAATCAAAAAATGGATAAAGAATACCAAGAAGTCCTTTAAAGATTTTTAAAAATAATAGAAATAGGCAAGAAATGTACAAAAACAGATTTAGTTTCAACAAATAATAAAGAAGTAATTAAAATAACACATCATTGTCACAATCAGATTAATATATATTAAAAATATTGGTAATATCAAGTATTGGCAACTGTGAAAGGAACTGGGTATTCATAGACTTTTTTCCTTCATTTACTTCAACCAGTCCGTTAGCATATTTTGCAATGCTGGTTTGATGGAGGTGTATTCTTTTAGCCTTCTTTTGTCTGGGAAACTCCTTATTTCACCTTCCATTTTAATTGAGAACCTTGCTGGCTAGAACGGTCTTGGTTGCAGGCTTTTGCTTTTCATTACTTGGAATATTTCTTGCCATTCTTTTCTGGCTTGCAGTGTTTCTGTTGAGAACTCAGCCGCTAGCCATTTTGGGGCTTCCATATATGGGGCTCTCTTTCTCCCTTGTTGCCTTTAGGATTCTGATTGTCTTTGATATTTGCCACTTAGAGTGGGCCTCATTGGGTTCCTCTTGAAAGGGACCCTCTGTGCTTCCTGGACTTGTGTGGCCTTTTCTTTCCTCCAATTAGGGATGTTTTCCATCATTACTTTTTCAGACAAGTTCTCTATCCCTTCCTTATCTTCTTCTCCTTCTGGTATCCCTATCACACGGTTATTTCATTTCAGGTTGTCCTGCATTTCCCTCAATGCCTCTTCATTATTTTTGAGTCTTTCTTCATTTTCTTGCTCTTTCTGGGAGCTTTTTTTTTAACCTTGTCCTCCAGCACACTGATTCAGTACTCAGCTTCATCTAGCCTGCTTTTTATTTCTTATACTGTGTTCTTCAACTCAGAAATTGTATCCTTCATTTCCTCTTGTCTCTTATTGATAGTTTCTTTGTCCTTTTTCATGCAGACATAGTTTGCAGTAAGTTTAGTTTCCCTGTAGTTTTCGGTAATTCTCTCTGAGCTCACTGAGAGCATTGAGCTTCCTTAGAACCATTGTTTTGAATTCAATATCTGATACTTTACTTGCCTCTATTCCATTTAGTTGTCTTTCTGTGTATTCCTCCCTTCCCTTTGAGTGGGGGCTATTTCTTTGTCTTCCCATTATCTGTGAGACTCTTCTTTTTTGCTTCTGCTTCTTCAGTTGATCTGTCTTGATTTCCTGACTTTGTGGTGTGAACTTGTATGGTAGGAGACTGCTGTTTTTACTTTCTGGATCTGCTTCTGATAATGTCAGATGTTGTCCCTGTCTGACCTTAGGCAGTTTCTTTGAGACTTCCAGGAATCTACTGTCTGTGGCTGTCTCCTTCAGCTGTTAATCTAATCACTCTGCCCTCAGCAGGCCACCTTAGACAGCTCAGGGTGGGGCAGATTCCCCTCTCGGGGCTGGGTTATTGGGTCCTCTCTAGCGGCAGCCGTAAGAGGGAGGAGTCAGCACCAAGATTCCGCCAGCCGCTCTCCGTTCTCTCCCCAAAGCCTCTGCCTCCACTCTCTCCTCAAGTGTCTCCAGACCTATCTGCACCCCTTTAGCCAGGGATCTACTATCTGTGGCTGCCAGGTATATCTATCCCAACCTGCTCCCACCTTTGCCAGAGACCAGGGTAAGTGGCTGCAAATAAAAATTTTGTCTTGGCCTTTTAGAAGGCTCTTTGCCTCTGTAGCCTCCTGTCTCTGGCAGAGAGTAACCCTGCCACTTTTCGTTGCTGGCTGTTTTCTGTGTACTTTTTGGGCTCTGGTGCTGTGGGGTAGAGATCCCCACTTTTGGTTTAGACCCCACTCTTCTCAGGGGGATCCAACTGGCAGTTTCAATATCCTTCTGGTGCTGCCACCCGTGTGTGCCCTACCTGCCTTCTAGAGTCTGTACTACACTCCTTACCAGTTAGATTGAGCTAAAGCCAATTCTTCTGTCTCCAAGGTTACAAGGCTCCTCTCTCACTATTGTTCAGTTGTTTGCTCTAGGTGATTTCTCCACAATTGAGTTGCTATTACAGGTTGTTCCTGGGAGGAGGTCAGTGTGATTTCCATTCACTCCTCCACCATCTTGATTCTTCCAATCACTGTTCTTTATAGTCTTCTCAAGTAATCATTTTAATGGCAGAATAGTATTATTTAATGAACTTCTAGATGTGTCAAATTTATGGTTTTGACAAATACCGCAATAACATGTTTTAGAGAATTATTTTCATTATTATCTTTATTAATTTTTCATTCTTTTCTCTTGATTAATTTTTTCTTTTGGAATAAATTCCAAAATATGGTATGACATGCTGAAAAGGTATGAGCTCCCATTGAAAAAAATATTCCAAGAAAATGAAGAGAAAAAAGTAGCTGGGGTAAAAATATTTATACCAGACAATATAGATTTCAAAACAAAGAACATAAAAAAGAGACACAGGATACTTCATAATACTCAAAAGAAGAATACATCAAAAAGACAAAAACATGGTAAACATATATACACCCAACAGGAAGTACTCAAATATATAAAGAAGATCATGGAGGACTTTAAGAAAGATATAGACAGCAGCACACTGATACTATAGGATTTTAACACCCTGCTGTCAACAATGGATAGATCTCTCAAACAAAGAATCAACAAGGATATTGTGGAACTGAACAACGCATTAGACAAATGGACTTAACTGGTATATACAGAACCTTTCATCCAAAGGAAGCAAAATATGCATTATTTTCAAGTGCACATGGAATGTTTTCAAAGATAGACTACATGATAGGACACAAAAGAAGCCTCAACAAATTCAAGAAAACTGAAATCATAATAAGCATTGTCTCAGACCACAAGGACCTGAAAGTATGAACAAACCTCAAGGAAAAATCTCAAATACAGTCAGACTTATGGAGACTGACTAGCATGCTATTAAACAACAAATGGGTCAATAATAAGATCAAAGGAGAAATCAAAGCTTTTCTGGAAACAAATGAAAAAGAACACACAACATTTCAAAACCTACCAGACACAATGAAGGCAGCCCTGAGAGGGAAGTTCATAACAATACAGGCATACCTTAAAAAAAAAATAGAAACATTTCAAATAAACAACCTAAACCTATAAGAACTGGAGAACAACAGTGACCAAAGCCCAGAGTGAGTAGAAAGAAGGAAATAATCAAGATCAGAGCAGACCTGAATGGTATAGAGACTGAAAGAAAAATTCAAAGGATCAATAAATCCAGGAGCTGGTTCTTTGAAAAGATAAACAAAATCAATAAGTCTTTAAGCAGACTCCTCAATAAAAAAAGGGAGAGGACCCAAATAAATAAAATCAGAAATGAAAGAGGGGAAATTACAACCGATACTACAGAAATACAAAGGATTGTAAGAAATTACTACGAGCAACTACATGCCAAGAAATTTGAAAACCTGGTGAAATGGACAAATTTCTAGAAAAATATAATCTTCCAAAACTGAATGAAGAAATAGAAAGTCTGAATAGACTGATAACAGCTGGTTAATTGAAACAATAATCCAGAAAGTCCCAGCACACAAAAGCCCTGGATTGGATGGTTTCACAGGAGAATTTTACAAAATATTTAAGAAAAAGCTAACCCTTCTCTTTCTCAGACTCTTTAAAAAAATACAAGAATATGGAAGACTTCAAAACATGTTTTATGAGACCAGCATCATCCTAATCCCAAAATCAGACAAAGACACAAAAAAGAGAGAAAACTAGAGGTAAACATTGTTGATAAACATAGATGGTAATATCCTCAACAAAATATTGGCAAATGGCCTCCAGAAATACATGAAAAAAATCATCCACTATGATTAAATGGGATTCATCCCAGGGATGCAAGGATGGTTCAATATTCACAAATCAATAAACGTAATACATCACATAAACAAAAGGAAAGACAAAAATCACATGATCATATCAGTAGATGCAGAAAAACATTTGATAAGGTACAGCACCCATTTATGATAAAAACACTCAGCAAAGTGGGAATAAAGGCGGCATATCTCAACATAATGAAGACCATATATGAAAAACCTACAGCAAACATCATACTCAATGGGCAAAAACTAAAAGCTTTCCCACTAAGATCGGGAAGAAGACAAGGATGTCCGTTTTCACTACTTCCATTCAACATAGTATTAGAAGTCCTAGCCACAGCGATCAAACAAGAAAACACACACACACACACACACACATCCAGTTTGGAGAGGAGGAAATAAAATGATCATTGCTCGCAGATGACATGATAGTGTACATAGAAAATCCCATAGACTCCATGATAAAAACTACTGGACCTGATAAGTGAATTTGGCAAAACAGCAGGATGCAAAGTCAATATTCAGAAATTGAAGGCATTTTTGTACACCCGCAATGAAATATCAGAATCAGAAATCAGGAAGAAAATCCCATTTGTTATATCAACAACATAAATAAAGTACCTAGGGGTAAATTTAATCAAGGAGGTAGAAGACCTGTATTCAAGACCTACACAACCCTAAAGAAAGAAATTAAGGAAGACAAATAAATGGAAGCATATACCATGTTCATGGATTGGAAGAATGAATGTCATCAAAATGTCCATATTACCCAAAGCAATTTGTAGATTCAATGCAATCACTATCAAAGTACCAATGACATATTTTGCAAGTATAGAACCAACATTTATAAATTTATATGGAATCCAAATAGCTGCGGTAATTCTGAGAAAGAAGGAAAAAGTAGGAGGGATCACAATACCTGACATCAAACAGTATTACAAGGCAACTGTATTCAAAACAGTCTGGTACTGGCATAAGAACAGATACTTAAATCAATGGAACAGAATAGAGAATCCAGAAATAAACCCATGTGTCTTTGGTCAATTAATATACAAAAGAGGGGGCAAAAAATAACCTCTTCAACAAATGGTGCAGGGACATCTGGATAGCCAAATGCAAAAATCTGAAATTCGAACACCAACTTTTATCATGCACAAAAATAAATTCAAGATGGATTAAAAAAATACATCATGACACCATAAAAGTCTGAGAGGAGAACATAGGCATGAAAATATCAGATATTCCATGCAGCAATATTTTCACTGATATGTCCCCTAGTGCAAGGGACATAAAGGAAAGAATAAACAAATGGGATTTAATCAAATTAAGAAGTTTCTGCACAGCCTAAGAAAACATTAGCAAAATGGAAAAGGAACCAACTGCATGGGAAATATATTTCCCAATGATACCTTAGAGAAAGATTTGGTATGCAAAATATATGAAGAACTCATTTGACTCCACTCCAGGAAGATAAACACTCCAATTAGAAAATGGGCAAACAATGAACAGACACTTCTACAAGGAAGGCATACACAGGGTCCAGAGACATATGAAAGTTTGCTCAGCATCATTAGTCATCAGAGAGATCCAAATTAAAACCATAATGATATACTACCTCATACAGGTCAGAATGGCCATCATAAGCAAATCAACAATCTATAAGTGTTGGCATGGTTGTGGAGAAAAGGGAACCCTAGTGCATTGTTGGTGGGAATGCAGGCTGGTGCAGCCATTGTTGAAAACAGTTTGAGATTTCCTCAAAAACCTAAAAATGGAAATATATTTTGTACCAGCAATTCCACTTCTGGGATTATACCCTATAAATCTCCCCAAAACAATTCAAGAGAACCTATGCACCCCAATGTTCATAACAACACAATTTACAATAGCCATGTGTTGGAAGCAACCTAAGTGCCCAACAGTAAACAAGTGGGTCACAAAAATATGGTACATTTTCACAATGAAATACTACACAGTAGAAATAAAGAGCGAGCTACTACCCTTCACAACTGCGTGGATGGAACTGGAGAGCATTGAACTGAGTGAAATAAGCCAGGTGGTGAAAGAAAAATACCATATAACCTCACCTATAAGTGGAATCTTATCAACAAAACAAACAAGCAAGCAAAATATAACCTGGACATTGAAATAAAAAACAAACTGACAGTAACCACAGGGGAAGAGGTGGGGGATTATGGGGGGAAAGATGGGGAAGGGTCAAGTCAGGGAACATGTATAAAGGACCCATGGACTAAGCCAAAGTGGGGAAGGATTGAGGATGGGAGGTGGGGGTTGGTGGGACAGGGTAAAGTGGTAGGGGGAAAATGGAGACAACTGTACTTGAATAACAATAAAAAAATAAATTTAAAGGAAGGGAAAAGAAAAAAGGTATGAGCTTCCTTATTATTTTCTATATTACCATTAAAAATGTATCTTTATTGATGTACTAGCTGAGTAAGGATGTGTGAATCTTAAGAGTACTATTTCCCCTTGAATAGTTGTTAATTTTTTCTATGATTTGCACATGAACATCACTACTGGATGTACAAATCAGCAACCTAAAACATATTCTGCACTGATAGGTGAAGCCACACATGCTCTATAAATGTTTCCATTAATATACTATAATTTTTGCTTCAAAAGATCACTTTTGAATTTACATTTTGTTCCTCTGTTGATTCTCTCTTATGCTACATTGTATAACTTGGATTTTGGTCTTTTTTCTCTGTACCTGGATTTTTAGTCTTCTCTGTGTTTCTGCATTATGGCCCAGTAAGTTATATTGTTTTTACATGTTCTATTTTCCATGCTTCAACATCACAGTTTATTTAGTTCCATCCACTATCACACCAAACCCATCCTTATGAACTCTCACACAGGATTCTTCCTTTTGCTCTGGTGAGAAAGCTGAATCAACTATGGAGTTACTACTTCAGGGATGTAAATCTTTTCCTTGAATTGTTACATATTACCAATACCAACTATTCTGACATTTTCATTGCTGAGAGACCCTGTTTGTATTTTTTTAGTGCTTTTATACTATTCCTTTTCTATAGAAATGACTTAATCTTCTGCGTTTATTTTCCAAGTTGGTTCTAAAATCCCCTCAAAAAATTTAAGCATTTATTTATTCATTCACTCAACTAACATTTATTGAGTGTCAGTTATATATCAGACATTCTTCTAGGCACTAGGGGTTCACAGTGACTAAAGAGATATTTGGAGAAAACACACAATAACAAGGTTAACCAATAAAGTATATGGAATATTTTATGGTGATAGGTCTAAATAAAAAAGTAGAGGAGGAAGGTCAAGAATACTGAGGTGGAGGGTGGGTATTTTACAATATAACATAAAAGTTGTTAAGGAAGCCCTCACTGAGCAGACCTGAGGAAGTGACAGAATGAATCATAAAGATACTTTAGGGAAGGTGACTTCAGGAAGAGGAAAGAAAAAGTGGTAAATACCAAGGAGGAAGACAATCATTCTTTGAATGTTTGAGAAAGTATTTGGAGGTCAATGTGGCTAGAACAGAAAAATAGTAGGGAGAATATAAGAAAATTAGGTCAAACAGAAAACAGGGGGAGACTTAGCTCATGATACTTTGCCTTTGAATGGGAGAAGATTGAAAATAATTGAAGGTGTTCAGTAAATGACAAGTTTTTACAGAATCACTTGGATTACTATGAAAAAGAATGGGAGCTGAACAAAAAATTGGGAGACCATTGGATGAGTGAGTGGAAAGAAGTGTTCAGATTCTGGAAATAGTCTAAAAGTATAGTCTAAAAGATTGACTGACAAACCACTTGTGGGGTTAATAGATAAGTGGAGTCAAGTGTTTTGAAATGTACAGAGAAAAAGATGATCTTGCCACTAATAGAAGACAAGGAAATTGATGGAAGTAAAATGAGGGTTCATTTTGAAACATATTAAGGTTGATAGGCCTATTAGTTTTGTATGCAGAAAAGCCTGGTCAACAATTGGACACATGTATCTGGAGTTTAGAAGAGAAGCCTGGAGTTAGATGTATAATACAAGAGTATATACAGATAAGAAAAGGAAGGTGCCCCAATATTTAGAGGTTAAAATAACAATGAAGAACCAGAAAAAAACAGTCAATGTAATGGAGTTAAACAAGGAGAGAGTCATATTCTGGAAGCTAAGTGAAGATAATGTTTTTTAAGTAAAGTGATTAACTCCATCAGATCTTGCTAGTAGGTCAAGTTCATTGAGCACTGAGGAATAAAGCTGATTTTTTAACATAGAAGTCACTAATGACCTTGATAAAAAAAAAGTTTTGTTTGTAGTGGGGGTAAACATCTAATTGGAGGAAATTAAAGAGAAAATAGGGAGAGAGAAGGTGGAGACATCAATACCTATATTTCAGGAACTTTGCTTCAAAGAAATAGCAGTTAATTGACAGAATGATCAAACCATAGTAAGCTATTAGCAATATACAGACTTCATTGTGGCAAAGATAAAACTATGTGTTAACCAAATTCCATGACATTTCACTATTAGACATACATGTAAAGATTAACTTCTCAGGCTCACTAGGAGTGACTAAATTCCAGTCCATGGTAAGTGGATGGAAATACTGTATTCCTTGCTGGGTCTCAACTCTAAAAATACCTCCTACCCCATCTTCCAGCCTGTTGCATTGGATCAGAGGAGAACTCAGGACCCTAGAGATGGTAGGGGCATGTGTATCTGCATGGAGGAGAGCCCTTCTGCCAACATACTATCTTCTATAACTATTGGTTTACCATAACTAATCAAGCTCAAACTCAGCCATCTCAATGAAAGGACTTTACTTGTCATAACTTAAGACTGATAATTCCTTTCGGAGAAGTTTTCTTTTATTATTTCTTTGATTACTGATTTTCATCTATTTTTTTCTTCCTATACAGCTATTATTTAGTTATTAATTTTCTGGACCCTCTCTCAATATACCTTATCTTTTTCATTTATACATCCCATTTCAATATTTTTTCTCTGTTTTAAAATATTTCTTTTATTTGACCTCTCCATTTTCAGCCATTTTCACCAATCAATTTTTAAATTGTAAAAAAATGGTTTTTGTCCCCCCTTTATATCCTAATTATGTCTCTTAAATGGTTCTCACTATTTTCATTTAAAGTTCTCTTCTTTTCCTTACAGTTAGTTCTGCTCCAATAAAAGTCATGCTGTCTAGTTAAAAAAAACAAAAACAAAATTCTGATAATTCCTAATCCATTTAGTATTTTTGTAAAATTTAACTATTGTGGTACAATACCTAATTTAACTGCATTGATTAATGAGTGACAGCAAGTAATGCAAAGATTTATAGATTTTATAAGTTTATAAATTTTATAAATTTATAAGTTTTTGAGATGTTCTTAAATTTTGAAATTTCTAGTCCTATGTCACTGGTGAATTTTTTAAACATTTTTTTAAAAGATGTATTGATTTTAGAGAAGAAGAGAAAGGAGAGAGATGGAGGATGGGGGGAGAGAGAAAGAGAGAGAAAGAAAGAGAGAGAAATATCCATTTGTTGTTCCACTCACTGATACATTCATTGGTTTAGTCCTGTATGTGCCCCGGCCAGACTGGAACCCACAGTCTTGGTGCATTGGGATAATGCTCCCAAGCTGAGCCATTTGGCCAGGGAACAACTGGTGAATTTCTTGATGAAAGCACCTGAAGACTCCTTCACTATCTGCTAAACTTTCAGAACATCATTCAAGGTCTTCTACAATATGTGCATAGAGGATTAGTTAGCTATTTTGAGTTTCAAAGTATGGTTTCCTTCTCCCAACCCCACTATCTGACAAAAACTATTAAAAGTCTCAAGTAGGATCATAAGTAATGAGCACATACCTTCTTAAATCAAATTGTAAACTATGAATATAGCAGTAAAAATTAACTTTTATTTTTCTTATAACTGCCCTTAAACCTTTCTGATTTTCATGGATTTAAAATATTACAGTAACCTAATACTGAAAGAAATCTGGTTTTGAAGCGTTTTACAGAACACACACCAATTACTTGAAAAGACATTTCTGTATGAAGATCAGAGACAATCTGTAACTTTCAAATGCAGATTTTATAATGTCCATCTAACTCTGGAGGAGCAATGGTATAGGATTACCACAGAAAGAAGACTACTGAATAATAAGAATCATTTTTTAAGGATGAAGTTAATACCTATCTTTGTGCTTTTCACTTCATAAGCACAAGATTTCTTTAATTCTATGATGCTGTGAATTGAAATATGTAACAGTTTTTTCCCCTGCGGGACAAAAGAAACATTATTAATATTTTAAATGGAAACCTCAATGACAAGAAGCATCTAGATTTTAAAAGTCAATATAAATGCAAGGAAAAAGAGTTTTGCAGACTTGGGGAAGTCTATCTATATGATATAACAAGTACAGGTACTGAGGTTCAGAAGTAACCTGTGGTAACAGATTATGAGATTCATAAACAGGATTGGGAGACACTCTAGACTGTGATCTTTTTATATTACCATGTTGTCTCTCTCCCTGCCTTCACTCTTCAAATCTTAGATCATGGCTGACTAATTTGAATGTGATAATACCCTCCCATGCAGCCAAGTCTAGTGAGTTAAATATGTTTTAAATAGTGAAAAAATGCATTTTACTTCACTGATAATTTTCTACATCTTCTTTATCCAATTCATACACTTAGTGATTTTGAGACAAGCATTCTTGGTTGAATCTGAAGATAATGTTAACACTTTGTCAAACATTTGAATTGCTTCCAGCATATTGTAGTGTAATCCTCTGTCCACAAACATCCCTTCATTATTGCCTAATTACATGCAAATTTCATAAAATGAACGAGTTTTAAGGACTTGTCAATCTGTCATCCTAGGGACCACTGAAACATTTTGACTGCTAGATAAATAATCAGCAATAATCACACTATGCAAATTTGATATTTTCTGTACAATTATCTGAAACCATAAATAACTGGACACAAAGACATTTGGCATTCTCTCCATGAGACTTGACCTATGGGGTTGTTTCTCTTTTTCCTCTTCTAACAAATGTGTTAGTGGGAAATTTGCTTCAAAAAAAATTCCAACTGTGCAAATGTACCCAGTGGAAAAATTATGAGTACATAATAAATACAAAGATAATTTTATTTATTTTTATCTTGAGTGTGCTTACCTTTGGCAAACATTGTTTCTATTTTAATTTTTGCTTTTAGTAATTTTTAACTTCTTTTTCTTGTTTTTTTCCTTCATTAATCAAGAGAAAATGGGGGGGCACATTCAGTGTAAGTTTACTTGTTTTCTATAAATTTACTTTCTCCATATTTTGCATCTTATTTAATTTCTCCTCTATAATTAATTTCTTGACTGTCTAATATAGATCAATCACTTGGGGTCATTCAATAACAAAAAGCTAATTATTATTCTATAGCCAAGTTCAAAACATATAAAAAGTCTATTGCACTGAACTCAAATCTGTTACTAAAACTTTTCTTCTCCTTTTTGTGATCAGTGCCCATGTCACTGTAAGAATTTGAGGACCAATCAGTTCTCTGTACTATTTCATAAAAGCAAGCTAATGATTTCTTTTTAATAATAATGTGCTCTTTTTAATATTTTATTTTCTACAAAGACCCTCCAAATTGAAACATTGCTGAAGCATTCAGGGATCACATTTATCTTTGCTTTGTATCTTTATTTTTTATTGAAATTATTGGGGTGACACTGATTCACAAAACCAAAGAGGTTTCAATTGTTCCACTCAACAAAACATCATCTGCACACTGCATTGGTCCCCATTGTCCTAAACAAACTCTCTTTCTATCCCCATTCTCCCCAACCTTTGCCTACCTCCGCCTAACCCCATCCCCTCTTTCTTTTGGCTATCACCACACTGTTGTCTGTATCTATGAGTTTACACACACACACACACACACACACACACACACACACACACACACACACACACACACACAGCCCTTCACCTTCTTTCATGCTGCCTGCCAAATCTGCTCCACTCTGACATTTATCTGTCTGTTCCATGTGTCCATGCCTCCATTTATATTTTGTCCATCAGTTTATTTTTTTATTGGAGTCTACATGTGTAAGGGGGGACCCAAAAACTAGGAATTATCTTCTAGAGGGCAGGCCACCTTGTAGTAAAGGCATTCCTGGCTAGGTGAGTGTTCTAGGAAACCATCTGTATCGGTGTACTAGCTAGTGTTGTGAAAGGCTGCATTTGTTTTCAGTGAATGTTTCTGAAGACTCTTTAAACACATTTGTCCATTTCTTGATGGGTGATTTATGAGCACACCTGCCCATATCATTCTGAGTATTCAGCAGTTTTTCACTAAAAGCAGCATAAGTCCCATTCCCCAATCTCTCTATTCACCCAATCTACCGTGGAATAACTTTTTTTTGTTTTGTTTCCCCAAATGAAAAAAGTCCTCAAAGGGAAATGTTTTGCTGATGTGGAAGAAGTGAAATAAAATAATGACAGAAGCACTAAAAGTCATCAAAATTTACAAGTTCAAAACTATTTTGAGCATTGCAAAAAAATGTCTCAAGAAATGTGCTGCATCAAATGGAGAGTACTTTGAAGGCGACTGAAGTTTAAACATGTAAGAATAAATATACAATTTTTTACAAATAAATTCCAATTTGGGGGTTTCCTCTTATAAGTTAGATTATATGGTATTTGTCTTTTCCTGATTGTCTTACTTCACTTAGCATTATAATCTTCAGGTCCATTCATGCTGTCATAAAAGGAATTTTTTGTTTTTACAGTTGAGTAGTTTTCCATCGCATAAATGTACTACAGTTTCTTTATCCACTTTTCTACTTATAGGCACTTGGGCTGTTTCCAGATCTTGGTTACTGTAAATAAAACTACAAAAAAAAAAATAGGAGTGTATATATTATTTCAAATTTGTGTTTTGGGCTTCTTTGGATATATTCTCACTTCTGGGCAAAAGGAAGTTTCATTTTTAATTTTTTAAGGAAACTTCATGCTCTTTTCCACAGTGGCTGCATCAGTCTGGATTCTCCCTAACAGTGCATGAGGGTTCCCTTTCCTCCACATCCTTGCCAAGGACTGTTGTTTGTTGATTTATTGATGGTAGGCATTCTGACAGGTATGAGGTAACAACTCATTGTGGTTTTAGTTTACATCTCTCTGATGATTAATGACATTGAGCATTTTCTCTTATCTAGTGGCCATCTATATGTCCTCTTTCTAGAATTTTCTATTAATATCCTTTGCCTATTTTTTATTGGATTGTTTGTCTTCTTGGCGTTTAGCAGTATAATTTTTTAAATATATTTTGGAAATTAACCCTTTATCCGATGTATCATTAGAAAATACATTCTGATTCAGTGGGTTTCCTTTTCATTTTGTTAATGGTTTCCTTTGCTGTGCAAATGCTTGTTAGTTTGATGTTAGTACCATTTGTTTATTTTGTCCTTTGTTTGCCTTGTCCGAGGAGATGCATCAGCAAAAATATTCCTATGAGGAGTGTCTGATATTTTACTGCTAATATTTTCTTCTAGGACTTTTATGGTTTTGTGACTTACATTTAAGTATATATCCTTTTTGAGTTTTTTCTTGCGTATGACAAACTTTGGTGGTCTCATTTTATTTATTTATTTATTTTTGCATGTACCCATCCAATTTTCTCCATGTTATTTATTGAAGGGATGGTCTTTACCTCATTGTATGTTTTTGTCTCCTCTTTCAAATATTGATTTATCATAAATGCAAGGGTTTATTTCTGGGATCTCTGTTCTGTTCCATGACCTGTATGTCTGTTCTTGTGCCAATACCATGCTCTTTTGATTACTATAGTCTTGTAGCATGGTTTGATATCAGGTAGTGTAATTCCTCTGAATTTTTTTTTTTCTCATGACTGCTTAGGACACTGGGATCTTTTTGTTTCAACATAAAATTTTGGAATATTTGTTCTAGATCTGTGATATGTGCAATTGATAATTAAATAGGAATTGTATTAAATCTGTAGATTGCTTTGGGTAGTATGAATTTTTTAATGATGTTAATTTTTCATGTCAATGAGCACAGTATATGCTTCCACTTATTTGTATATTCTTCAATTTCTTTCTTCAGTATATTATAATTTTCTAGGTACAGATCTTTACCTTTGGTATATTTATCCCTAGGTACCTTACTTTTTATTGCAGTAATAAGTGGAATTGTTTTCTTAGTGTCCCTTCTTGTTAGTTCATTATTGGTGTTAAAAAAATGCTACCAATTTTTTAATATTAATTTTAGATTCTGCTATTTTGCTGAATTCATTTATTAGATCTAGTAGTTTCTGATGGAAATCTTTTGGGTTTTCTATATACAATATCATGTCATCTGTGAAAAATGAGTTTTACTTCTTCTTTTCCAATTTTGATGCCTCTTATTTTTTCTTGTTTGATTTCTGTGGCTAGTATTTTCATTACTATGTTAAATAAAAGTGGTGACAGTGGACATTCCTCTCTTGCTCCTGATCTTAGAGAAAACACTTTTAGTTTTTGCCCATTGAGTATGATGTTGGCTGTGGGTTTGACATATATAGTCTTTATTATGTTTAGGCATGGTTTCACTATTCCCACTTCCTGAGTGTTGTTAATCATAAATAGACAATGAACATTATATGATTTTTCTGCATCTATTGTTATGTTCATGTGGTTTTTGACCTTTGTTTTTTGTTTATATGATGTATTACATTTATTGATTTTCAAATAGTGCACCAATCTTGCAATATCATAATGAATGCCATTTGATCATGTTATATGATCTTTTTAATGTATTTCTGGGTTCGGTTTCTAATATGTTGTAGGTGCAGGAGTGTCCGAACGTTTGGTGTCTCTGAGCCACACTGGGAGAAGAAAAGTTGTCTTGGGCCACACATTGAGTACACAAACACTAATGAAAACTGATGAACAAAAACAGGTTTCAAGTAAATTTATGATTTTGTGTTGAGCCACCCTCATAACCATCCTGGGTCACAGGTTGGACACCATTGTTTATAGAGGATTTTAGCATCTATGTTAATTAGGATTACTCGGCTATAATTTTATTTCTTTGTATTATTTTTATCTGGCTTTGGAATTAGAATAATGATGGCCTCATATAAAGAGCTTAGAAATCTTTCTTGTAATTCTTAAAATAGTTTGAGGATAGGTGTTAGTTCTTCTTTGAATTCGCCTGTGAAGCCATTTGGTCCAGGACAAATGTTTGCTGGGAATTTTATTACTGCTGCTTTGATTTCATTAGTTGTAATTGGTTTATTCAGGTTTTATGATTCTTCCTGATTTAGTTTTGAAGACTATCATTTCTAAGAGTTTATTCATTTTGCCCAGTTGTCAAATTTGTTGTCATCCAATTGTTAATTTTATTCTTACAAACCTTTGAATTTCTGTGGTGTCAGTTGTTATTTCTCCTCTTTCGTTTTTGATTTTATTTACTTGGGTTCTCTTTCTTATTCTGATGAGTCTGGTTAAAGCTTCATTAACTTTTTTCATCTTTTCAAAGAACCAGTTTTTGGTTTAATTGATTTTTTGGTATTATTTTTAGTCTCTATGTCATTTAATTCTTCTCTAATCTTTATTATTTCCTCCTTTCTCTTTTAGTCTGGGCTTTGTTTTTGATTCTTATTCTAGCCTTTTAGATATATAGTTAGATTATTTATTTGATTGGGGTTTTTCTGTTTTGTTTTTTTGTTTTTGCTTTTGTTTTTTGCCTTTTGTAGCAGGCCTGTAATGGTATTACCTTCCCTTCCAGAACTGCTTTTGCTGTTTCCCATAGATTTTGGATTGTTGTCTGTTCATTTTCCTTTTTCTCCAGATACCTTTTGATTTATTCCTTGACCTTATTGTTAGCTCATTCATTGTGTAATAATATGTGTTTAGCCTCCATATGTTTGAATGCTTTTCAGATTTTTTATAGTTAACTTCTAGTTTTTCATGCCATTGTGATCTGAGAAAATGGTTGATATGTATTTCATTTTCTTGAATTTGTTAATACTTATTCTGGGTCCTAACACAAAATATTCTATGTTCATCTGAGAAGAATGTATATGCTGCTGTTTGTGGTTGAATTTTTTTAAATCAATTAAATTCATCTGATCCAGTGTGCTATTTACGGTCATTATAGCCTTGTTGATTTTTTGTTGGAAGATTTAGCAATGATTTTAGTGGGGTGTTAAAAATCCTCTACTATCGTGGTCTTGCCATTGCTGCCTTTCTAAATCCACCAAGATTTTCTTTACATATCTAGGTGCTCCTTTGTTGGGTGCTTCTATGTTTACAAGCGTTAATATATTCTTTTGTTGGATCAATCCTTTTAGTGTTATCCAGTGACCTTCTTTGTCTCTTGTCATGGTCTTTGTTTTGAAGTCTATTTTGTCAGATATAAGTATTGCTACCTCAGCTTGTTTGTTTGTTTGCTTCCATTTTCCTGGAATACTTATCCATCCCTTCATGTTCAATCTCTTTATATCTTTTGTTCTGAGGAGGGTCTCCTGTAGACAGAATATATATGGGTCATGGATCATGTGTTCTTATCCATTCATATACCACATTTCTTTTGATTGGAGCATTTAATCCATTTATACTTAAGATTATTATTGATAGGTACTTCCTTATTGCCATTTTATTCTTCATACCTATGTTTCTCTATTTATTTCTAATTTTTATTTCTTTTCTTAAAGCAGGTTCTTTAATTTTTCTTGAAATACTAGTTTGATAGTAATGAACTTATTTTTTTGGTCTGGGAAGCTCTTTATTTTGCCTTTGATTATAAATGATACCCTTGCTGGATAGAGTCTTGGTTATAGTTCCTTGCTTTTTCATCATTTTAAATATTTCATGCTTATTTTATCTGGGCTGAAGTGTTCTTGAGAAATCAGTTGACAGCCTATGGGAGCTCCCCTATACATACTAACTGTCTCCCTATTGCTGCTTCTAAGATTTCCTTTGTCTTTCACCTTTGCCATTTTAATAATGATGTGTCTCGGTGTGGTTCTCTTTGGGTACATTGTGACTGGGACTCTCTGTGCTTCCTGAACTTGTATGATGTTTTTCTTTACCAGGTTAAGGGAGTTTTCAGACATTATATCTTCAAACAGGTTTTCTACCCCTTGCTCACTCTTTTTTCTTTCTGGCACCATTATGATGTGGTTGTTATTATGCTTGAAATTGTCTAAGAGGTTCCTTAGACTTTCTTCATTTTCATAAAATTCTCTTTTTGATTCTCTGCTTTGGTGTTTACTGTTCTCTTGTCCTCTAAATCACTTATTTCATTTTCTGCTTCATCTAATCTGCTGTTGATTTCTTCTAGTGTATTCTTTATTTCAGATATTGTAGTCTTCATCCTGTTTTTTATGGTCCCTATGTCCTTTTTAATTTTATTATCACTTAAGTACTCACTGAGATCATTCATTCTTCCCCTAACATTCTTGAACATCCTTATGATTATTATTTTAAACTCTGCATCTGTTGTCTCAGTTGTTTCTACTTTATTTAATTCTTTTTCTAGGATTTCTTCTGTTTTTTCATTTGGTCATATTTCTTTGTCTTCTCATTTTGTCTGTGTATATTAGGTAAATCTATGTCTCCCAAACTTGTACTGATGGCTTTATGATGTAGGTGTTTCGTTGAGTTCAGTGGTATGATCTTCCAGATTACCTGAGCTCAGTGCTCTAGGAATGTTTCTTGTAGATTTTGTATACCCTTCTGTTGTAGCTGAAAAAGGCTGTTAGCCTTTTTGTGGGTGGAATTTACCCTTCTGGCTGGCTGACTATTAGAATAATCTTTTATCAACATGTTTATCAACATGAGTTGCTGTGCAAGGGCTGCCCCCTGAGGCACAGTCATTCCCAGAAGAATCTGATGCCTGCCAGTTTACCTCTTTAGGTGTATCACTTATGTAGCTTATTTGGTCAAACTTTGGTGTGGTCTGAAGCCTACCATTGGTTGTGTTGGTTCTAGGTCCACTTAAGTGGGATTCGGGTAAAGGTGGATGTCAAACGTTGTGTATAACCAGCCTTTGGCTACCTGTCTGGAGTCACAGTACTGTTCACTCTTTGTGGCTGCACTGAGTGGGCCTGGGTGTGCAAGTGAAGGGTCAATCTGTATTCAAAGATCTTCTCACTCCAGCTTAGAGCTGGGGTCAGATCTATAAATGGGCCAGATCTCCCTGAGGTCTGCCTCCACCTGTCAGCTATACTGTCTCCCCCTCAGTTTGCCTGGTCTTTCTCCAAAGCCTTCCAAAAAAAGACTGTGGAGTGGGTGCCAACTGGGTGCAACCCACAGACCCTTCCACAGGTTATGATGTCAATAAGGCAAGTTGAGCAAGGTCAGAAAGATGGGGCTAAATGACCCTCTACTTGGGGGTCACATAGTCAGTCACATAATGAGGGAAAAATGGCTCCTACTCCAGAGCAAAACCTCTCAGTCTGTGCCAGGATGTCCAACTCTAGCTCTTCCAGGAGGAATGCACTGCAGGTTCAAGTTAGGTACAGCCAGCAGCTTCCTCTACAGGAGCAGGTTTAGCCAGTGGAGCCACTGGGCCCAGGAGGACAGATCCAAAGAGTCTCTTGTTGGAGGTGGTGCCAACTGAACCCTCAGAAGGGGGTCAAGCACTTTCTTATGGTTCCAGACAATAACCTCCAAGGGACACATACTCTGAATATTCCAGCTCAGAGCAGTACTATATTTTCCACACAGAACTGAACTCAGCAGGATAGGGTATCTGGGACTTGGCAATGCTGATCAAAACAGTCTTCAATTAGGGGTGGTGCCCAGAAGCCTGTAGAAAGGGAGTGAGCACTTCTACTTCTTTCTTTTCCCAAGATAGTGCAAGTTGAGCTCACAGGGGAGAAAGGAATGCCCTCATCCCACTACGTAACCACTCAACCCAGCACCTGCCCATCTTATTCCTGGATCAAAACTCCTGGGAGATATGCTCCAAAAGTCCCAGTTCTAGTGGTATTCTGTTACCCTTGTGTGACATAACTCATCAGTACAGGAGCAGCCAAGTGCTTCAACAGGTTTGTGGGGGTAAGGAGGCAACAGCTGTGAGCTTGAGAGGGAGAATACAGATCTTTCTAAAACCACACAGTTCTGTCATTGTCTGAGTCTCTGCTAAGAGCCTCCCCAGGAAAAAAATGTTCCCAGATTCACTGCTGGGTCCAGCTAGCAGATGGCTCCACAGGATCCCCCAGCATGGCAGAGTGGTGTTGTAGGCAGCTGAGAACTGGACAATGCACTCCCCAGGCTGGTGTTATAACAATAGAAGTGCTTGTTCCTGAGAAATGGTATTTGGGTATTCAGGAGACTCCTTTCTCTTCCCAACAGACTGAATACCTACATATTTCCTCCACCAGATACTATGTGGGCTCCTCTTCATGTCTCCATTGCTTTGGGTTTTGGATCCCCACATAAAGTTGAGAACCCACACTTTTTATGGGAGCAAGTTTTGCAACTGAGATATCCCTCTGTCTTCTCAACTACTGAATGTAAATGCAGGGGCCAGCATTTTTCATGTCTCTGCCCTTCTTATCAGTCTTTGTGTGGCTTCTTCGGTGTATATCCTTGGTTATAATATTTCGACTCAGCTTCAACTAGTCTTCACTTGGTTATTCAGGTTCATTGCTCCACAATTTAACTGTAAATCTGGTTTGATGAAAGGAGCAGATGAGTATAGCTTCCACCTACCCCATAGCCATCTTGGCATCTCTGTGAATATCTTTAAATCAATACAGCTCAGACAATCACAGGTTTTATCAAAGTTTAAAATCCAATGAAAATAATTACAGTAATTTAATAGAAGCTTTGATACACACCACATTGAGACTGGTAGGAAGTGTGGAGGTACAAGAGGGCTGGCTGGGCTCGCATGGGCAGCAGCTGACTTTATGGAGGGAAATTTCAATGGCTGGGGGTTGTTCGCCCTAAAATGTGTGTGGCCTAAACCCCAAGACGGGCTCCCTAGCAAATGAAAGCAGAACCAAGAAAGACATCCATATAACATCTGGCTATGAAAAACTATGGGAGTTCTGTCTGCCTGAGAGAGATGGCTAAAGTCTCAGACACCCTGTTAAAGAGCTAACACAGAACATTTCATTTGCAGCCACTTATCCTGGGCTTCGGTGGAGGGATGGAAGAGCAGACTAGAGACACGTGAGGAGAGCCTGTGTTTGGTGGCTCAGGGGAGAGAGCTGAAGAGTCAGGCACCAGGATCCCTGTATTCATTCATTCCCCATACTGTAGAAGCCACCTTTCTCAGGCAGAGCACTCCCCTCCATGAGGTATCAGCCTAGGGGGAAGCAATAGGCCCCCCCACAGGAATACCTCTCACCCCAAATTGCAGAGTTAAGACCTGCTAAGTACAGCTGTAAATTCTTTTAGTGATTAAGCCTAAGAGACAGCCTGCTGGCAGAGATGTAACTTTAGGAGATTTAAGATTTTAGTGGACCCTCTCTTGGGCCCAGTGCTTGTAAAAGGCAACTTTGGTGCACAGCTTGGTCCTTTCTGCAAGCATCCAGGCCTATCAGAGTGAGCCACAAGTTGTGGATCACTAATAGCTTCAAACAAGTTGTTCAGGGCCAGATGCAGGCAGCATCTGACATATGCACCAGGTTCTTTGCAGATCTATTTAACACATCGAAAGAAACACAGGGAGGACAGCCAAAATGGGAAGACAGTGAAACAGGCCAAAATGGGAAGACAATAAATGAAAGAACAAGGGAATTCTCCACGAGGAGAGTTAAATGAAATGAAGGCAAGAAATTTATCAAATGCACAGTTCTAAGTAATGATTATAGGGAGGCTCAACAGCATTAAAAAAAAAAACAGAAATCATAAAAAAATGACCAGTCATAAATAAATAATTCACTATCTGAAATTAAAAATACGCTGGAAGGAAAAAAAGCAAACCAGTTGGTTATATGAGGCAGAGGATCAAATCAATGATTTGGAATACAAGGTAGAAGAAAACACCCCATCAGAGCAGCAAAACCAAAAAATAACTAAAAAAAATTAGGATAGGTTAAGGGACCTATGGGACAACATGAAGGATAATAAATTTGCATCATAGAAATACTAAAAGGAAAAGAGAGAGCAAGGGATCAAGAACTTATTTGAAGAAATAATGACTGAAAACTTCACTATTCCAGTGAAGGAAAAAGACACATAAGTCCAGGAAGCGCAGAGAACCCCAAACAAGTGGGAACCAACAAGGACCACACTGACACACATCATAATTAAAATGGCAAAGCTTAAGGAATAAAAAAGAAAAAAATTAAAAGCCACAAGAGAAAAGCAGTTAGTTACATAAAAGGGAGCTCCCATAAGACTGTCAGCTGATTTCTACACAGAAATGTCTCAGTCCTTAAAATGTTGGCATGAAGTAGTCAAAGTGATGAAAAGCAAGGGCCTACAACTAAGGTTACATTGACCAGCAAAGCTACAATTTAAAATTGAAGGAGAAATAAAGAGCATTCCAGACAAGAAAGAACTACAGGAGTTTGCTACCCCCAAATCAGTATTGCAACAAATGTTAAAGGGTTTGAAGGAGAAGGAGAAGGAGAAGAAGGAAGAAAGAAGAGAAGAAGAAGAAGGAGAACAGGAAGAAGGAGGAGGAGGGGGAGAAGAAGAAGAGGATGAGGAGAAGGAAGAGGAATAAAACAGAAGAAAATAGTTACAAATAAAACGGCAATAAATATGTGTCTATCAATAATCACTTTATATGTAAATGGCTTAAATACTACAATCAAAAGACATATGGTAGCTGAACGGATAAGAAAACAAGATATATATTTGACTGTCTTCCAGAGACCCACCTCAGAACAAAAGATACACACAGACTAAAAGTAAAAGGATGGAAAAAGATATTTCATACAAATAGAAAGGAAAAAACGCTGAGGTAGCAAAAATTATATCCAACAAAATAGACTTTAAAACTAGGAGACAGAAGGACACTACATAATGATAAAGGGAACAATCCAACAAGAGAATATAAACCTAGTAAACATTTACGGATTGAACAAAAAAGCACCTAAATGCGCAAATCAAATCTTGGTGGACATAAAGAGAGAGATAGGCAGAAATACAATCTTAGTAAGGGATTTGACTTCAATGAATCAATCTCCCAGACAGAAAATCAACAAGGAGACAGCAGTTTTACCTCACACTCTAAATCAAATAGATTTAATAGACATTTCAAAACATTTCACCCGGAAGCAGAAGAATAAACTTTATTGTAAAGTACACATGGAACATTTTCTAGGAGAGGCTACATGTTAGGATACAAAACATGTTGCAATAAACTTAAAAAGATTCAAAACATATGAAGCACCTTCTCTGAACTTAATGCTATAAAACTACAAATAAATCACAAGAAGAAAACTGAAAGATATACAAAGACATGGAAGCTAAATGACAATGAACAGGTTAACAGTGAGATCAAGGAAAAAATCCAAAGATGCCTTAAAACAAATGAAAATGATAACAGAACAACCTAAAATCTGTGAGACACCGTGAAAGTAGTACTAAGAGGGAAATTTATAGCGTTACAAGCCTATCTAAAGAAACACAAAAAAGCTCAAATAATCAATATAATTTAACACTAAAGGAACTTGGAAAAAAAACAAAAAAACAAAGAGAGAAAACCCAAGATGAGTAGAAGGAAGGAAATAATAAAGATCAGAGCTGAAATAAATAAAATAGATTATAAATAACAGTACAAAATATCATAAAACCAAAAGCTCTTTCTTTGAAAAAGTAAACAAGATTGACAAACTTTGAACCAGATGCATCAAGTAAAAAGAGAGAAGACTCAAGTAAATAAAATCAGAAATGAAGAGAAATAACAACTGAGACCAAAGAAATACAAAAGATTGTCAGGAAATATTACAAACAACTGTATTCCAACAAATTGAACAACCTGAATGAAATGGATAAATCCCTATAAATATACAATTTTCCAAAACTAAATCAGGAAGAATCAGAAAATCTAAATGTACAGATTACAACTAGTGAAATTGAAGCAATAATCAAAAAAACTCCCAAAAAACAAAAGCCTTGTTCCAGATGGCTTCTCAGTTAAATTTTACCAAACATTCTGAGAACTAACACCTCTCCTTCTCAAACTATCCAAAACATTCAAGAGCAGGGAAAACATCCAAACTCATTTTATAAGGCCAACATTATCCTAATACAAAACCAGATAAAGGCACTAAATAAAGGAAATTATAGTCCAATATCCCTAATGAACATGGACACTAAAATCCTCAACAAAATATTAGTAAACTAAATTCAGCAATACATCAAAAAGATCATACACTATGATCAAGTGGCTTTATGCAAGGGATGCAAGTTTGGTACAATATTCACAAATCAATAAACGTGATACACCATATAAACAAAATAAAGGATCAAAACTATGTGATCATATCAGTAGATGTAGAAAAAACATTTGATAAAATCCAGTACCCACTTATAATACAAACTATCAGCAAAGTAGAAATAGAGGAAACAAACCAAAATGTAATAAAGTCCACATATTACAAACCCTCTGCCAGTATCATACTAAATGGGCAAAAAACAAAAAGTTTCCTCTTAAGATCGGGAACAAGATAAGGATGCATGCCAGATAAGAAAAAGAAATAAAGGGCATCCAAATTCAAAAGGAGGAAGTAAAACCATCATTATTTGCAGAAGACATGATACTATACATAGACAACCCTAAAGATTCCACCAAGAAACTACTAGAAGTGATATACTAATTCAATGAATTAGCAAGGCACAAAATTAATATCCAGAAATAGGTTCTTTTTATATGACAATAATAAACTATCAGAAAGGGAGAGTAAGAAAACAATCCCATTCATAACTGTTTTAAAAAGAATAAAATAATTAAGAGCAAATTTAACCAAGAATGTAAAAGACCTCTAATTGGAAAATTATAAGACACTGAAGAAAGAAATTGAAGAAGAAACAAATAAATAGAATCATATGTTATACTCATGGATAGGAAGGATTAACATCATTAAAATGTTTATACTACCCAAAGCAATCTATAGATTCAATATAATTCCTATCAAGATATCAATGATATATTTTACAGAACTAGAAAAGGTATTCCAAAAATTTGTATGCAGTCACAAAAGACCCTGATTAACAGGAGTGATCTTGAAAAAGAAGAACAAAGTTAGAGGAATTATACTACCTAATATCAAACTATACTATAAGGCTATAGTAATCAAAACAGCATGGTACTGGCACTAAAAGAGACACATAGATGTTTGGAATAGAATAAAGAGTACAGAAATAAACCCACACTTTTAGATCAATTAATATTTGACAGAGAAGGTAAGCATATACAATGGGATAGTTTATTCAATAATTGATGTTTGGAAAATAGTACATATATGTGCAGAAGAAATGAAACTAGGCCAACTTCTTACATCACACACATAATAAATTCAAAGTGGATTAAAGTATTAAGTGTTAGACTTGAAACCATAAAAATCCTAGAAGAAAACAGGCAGTAAAATCAGACATTTCTCATAGCAATATTTTTTTCTGATATACCTCCTCAGACAAGGGAAACAGAATAAAAAAATAAATAAGACTCTACCAAACTAAAAAGTTTTTGCACAGAAAAGGAAATCATCAACAAAATAAAAGGACAATACACTGAATGGGAAAACATATTCACTGATACATCTGATAAGGGGTTAATATTCAAAATTTAAAGAACTTACAGAACTGAACACCAAAAGAAAAATAGTAATAATCCAATTAAAAACAGCAAAGGACCTGAATAAACCCTTCTCCATGGAGGACATACAAATGGCCAATAAACGTACAAAAAGATACTCAACGTTACTCATCTTCAGAGATAGGAAATACCACAATGAGGTATCACCTCACACCAGTCAAAATAGCTATCATAAAAAAGTAACAAATACTAAGTGCTGATGAGGATGTGGAGAAAGGGGAACCCTTTTGCACTGTTGGTGGGAATGCAGTTTGCTGCAGCCACTGTTGAAAGCATTATGGAGTTACCCCCCAAAATTAAAAATGGAACTGCCTTATGACCCAGTGTTTTTACTTCTGGGAATTCATCCAAAGAAACCTGAAATAGTAATTCAAAATAATATGTGCACTCCTACATTCATTGCAGTGTTATTTACAATAGCCAAGATTTGAAAGGAACCCAAGTGTCTGTCAGCAGATGAGTGGATAAAACTACTATGGTGTATTTATACAATGGACTAGTACTCTGCTGTAAAAATAAGAAAATTTTACCCTTTGTGACAGCATGGATGGACCTGGAGAACATCATGCTAAGTGAAATAATCCACTCAAGGAAAGACAAATACCATATGATTTTACTCATATGTGAAATCTAATAAACAAACTGAACTAACAAGCAAAATAGAGATAGACTTATGGATAGAGAGTAGGCTGACAACTCTCAGGGATTGGGAGGTGAAGCGATTGAGTAAAAAGAAAAAGAACTCATGGAAATGGGTAAGAGTGTGGTGATTGCAGGGGGAGGAGGTGGGTGGAGGTGAAAAAGGGTGTAAGGGGGATAAATGGTAATGGAAAAATACAGAAATAAACTATTAAAAAAGCTTTGATTGGTTGATTGATTTATTGATAATAGGAAGAGAGACTTGTTGGTTTTCATCTGGAAATCAAGTCATAAGCTGTGAGTAAAATTGAGAGGAGACTTTGCTTCTATGTTATGTTAATGGCAGGGCTCATTAATAGAAATCAATCCAGCATGTCACTTAAAAAGAAAAAAACACTGAGAAATCGTTTGATATGACTATGGGCTGTTAATTTTTTTTAAAAAATTATCTTATATAGGCTAGTAAACTACCTTGGTTAACTTTACTTAGAAGGATAATGAAAGAGTGCCATTCAGAAGCGTGGAATTTAAAAATGATTAATAAAGTGTTTTGCACCACATTCACTCATTTTCTGCTGTAAGAGAAGCCATCAATCAATATAATGTCACCTTGTCTCATTGACACTACTTTGTGCTCAAATCAAACATATGAGGGCAACTTGGGCAGAAAAACAAAGTTCTCTTGCATATAGCTGACAAGTTCAAAACTAGCTCATGGAAGCCCTCTTCCTTCATGGATTGTCCTGGAAGTACTGTGTTTCATTATAGTTTTCAGCATTCCCATAGCAGCACCCAGAGCAGGTATATTATAATGTATAATCACAAGTTGCCTCAAGATCTGAGGCAAAATTTTGACCTAATAAAGGAATATAAAATATGTTTCATTAAAGCCATCTTTACAAAATATATAAAACTCTCCATATGGTTCAGGTAAAGACATGAATGTAGAGGTCACAGCCCACCAATGTTATTTAATCCTAAAAGAATGGCTTTCAGAACACCCACAGAAGCATCTACTTATTATATTGTGAGTTCTGAGTGTTGTAAAATTGTGATTTGTATCTTGCTATGTAGCTACATATTTAAAAAGATTAAGACATAAGTATGATAGTTTTAGTTACACAATGCATATTTTGTTAGGCAAGTTACAAAGGCTATTCCACATATAATATTAAGTAATAACACTAAATACCGTTAAAATATTATACTGTGAAAGTAACACTGGAATTTGGAATATGTACTTTAGATATGTTGTCATACAGAACTCCTCCTGAATTTTTGCTATCATTCAGTATTGATGCTCTACAACTTTAATGTGTGGTTATCTACCTGAATGAAGCTCCAATTAGGGTAGGAGTGTTTTGTTTGTGTATGCGTGTGTATACTTCCTTGGATTCTAGGTATGAATAAAATCTTAAATAATTTGGAATCAGACATTTTCAACTGGCCAATCATCCCTGCAAATTAGCATGTACATAGATATTATTTTATATTAAATTCAGTCCCTGCTTTGTTATTTGGTATCATAGGCTGGGTCTTTGATGTACATGGATATAATATCAGGCACTATTCTAGAAAGTCAAATTCTTTAGAAAATATAGACATACCAATAGGATTTGTTTTAAGAAAAATAGTTTGCAACTGACTTGGGAAAGTAATGGTTTATTTTTGCTTATGCCATTTAAAGCACATTCCTTTTATTCCTAGAGAGATATTAAAATAATATTAATCATAGATTTTAAAAATAAGGCCCATCTACATTATTTTCCCTGATTCTTTTCTTGAGTATGTTATTGAATTCCCACAGTTACGGCTGCCATTTTAGTTATTGCAAGAAAACTTTATTTAAACATTTTTTTAATATTTCTGAAATTTTGGCTAGTTTAATTGATAAGCAAATGAGAAAAACAGATCTAATTAATGGGCTTAAGCTTCGTGTGTGCTCTCCTCTTCAGAACAGTGTTAGGACTTTATTAAGCAACTCAGTGAAATCATCCTTGTGAGTTTCAGGGTGCTTGAATAAGACCCAGCTGAAAACTTTCACTCATTGTCCTATAGGGTTCAAAAGTTGTCATATCACTATCGTTATTACTGATGTGGTTTGAAGAAAAATTTAAAAGAAAAAAAAACTTTTTTGTGGCACAAATAAAAAGAAAAGGGATAGCATTTTCTCCTTTGGTGTATTTATATCACAGCTTTATCCTGAACATATCATAACTTGTTTTGATGAATTATATTTAACTTATTTGTAGTCACTGTAGTCATGAATATGACATATTTTCTTTTATTAATTTGTAAAGAATTAGAAACATGCCACTAACTATTAAATATGCCACTAATAATAGTTATAAATTATCTTTACAAAGTATCAGAGCAAGTTCTTTTTTCCTGTAAAAAAATACAACTAGAAAAATACAAAAATTACATAAAAATGATTATAAAGCAAACACTAGGTAGTCACCTCCACACTGAGTATTGTTGCCAGTATCTCAGAACTTCCTCTTGTACCCCTCCCCTGCCTCCATAAATGCATAATATTGCTTTGATTTCATAATTATCTCCTTGTTTTTCTTGAGTTTTTTTAAACATGTTGATGCACTAAATGATATAAGTTAGTCAACTGATGCATTAAAAAAATGAGTCTATGGTTCATTTGATTGAGTGAGATTCAGTGGTGGTTATACCCAAACATTACAAAAAACTTGGAGGCAGAGACTTTTCTTGACTTTTTTCTCTGCCACCTGCTTACAGGGTAACTACATAGAAAAAACCCTGTCACATGCATGAGGTCACCCCCCACCCCATACACATCCAGCAATTCTTTAGGACATCAATTGATGTTCTACTTTTAACTCAACTCTGATATTATCTACTTGGAAATACTGTCAGATCACACAGGTTAAGAGCTGAGTCCCATGGGTGCTTTGACCTCATTTTGGATGCCAATAGAATGCAGCAAGTCTTTCAGCTACCCACAACTTCTGTTCATCCTGTCTCCAAACCAAGGGTTCCCATGACCCCTCTTTGGGTTCAATTAATTGGCTAGAGCAACTCAGGAAACTAAGGGAAACACCTATGTTTATGAATGTTTTAAAGGATACTGATGAACAACCAGGTAAAGAGATACATAGGAGAGATCTGTATGGGTCCCAAGTGCTGGAGCTTTTGTCCCAATGGTGTAGAGGTGGATCAACTTTCTGATATTCATAAGCTGAAACACTCTCAACCTTGTACTACTGGAATTTTTATGGAAGCTTCCTCACCTAAGTATGATCAATTATTAAATCTACCTCCTATCTCTGGAGAAGCATTGGGGGCATGGGTCTTAAAGCTCCAAGCATCTAATCATGGCTTGGTCTTTCTGAACAGCTCTCAACCAGGAGTTCACCGAGTGTCCTGGTAAGAAAGAAAAGAAAAGAAGAAGAAGAAAGAAAAGAAAGGAAAGAAGGAAGGAAGGAAGGAAGGAAGGAAGGAAGGAAGGAAGGAAGGAAGGAAGGAAGGAAGGAAGGAAGAAAGAGAGAGAGAGAGAAAGAAAGAAAGAAAGAAAGAAAGAAAGAAAGAAAGATGTTCCTAGTGTTCTTATAACTTAGAAATTTACAAGGATTTCAGGAGACTTGAGTCAGGGATGGGGTCAAAGATCAATTATTAGAACAAGAGATGTTCCTAGTACTCTTATTGTTACTGTCAGTTTTGTCATGTATAATGTGTACTTCTCTGCCCAAATTTTTTTAAATTAATTTATTTATTTTTCCAAATACATTTGTGTCTCTGCCTTCCCCCCGCCACTTTCCTCTGCCCCTCTCCCCCCTCTCCCTCCCTCAGTCCTTCCTCACTTTCTGCCCAAATATTTTAGGGAAAAATAAGGTGCACATTATCCATAGGTAGTACTAATTCTATATCTGTATAAATATTTTAAGATATTTTTATATGCTTATGCATTGAAAGTGTAACTCTAGAAAACAATAACAATATCTATATGCAAAATAATACCCTGGAATACAATAATTGGTTTTGTTTCTAAATATAAATAAATAAAAATTGAATTAAAATTAAAACAAAGACTTTTTTCCTGAAAGTTTGGGCCAACAATGTGTCTGTGCAGTATACATAGGAGCACATTATACACAGCAAAATATAGTAGCTAGAAATGGAGAGCAAATGGAATTAGACATTGAGCTTAATTAATTGGGAAGCAGGAGCCTGTTTGCTTCACCAGAAAGCTGCAGTTTTTCACACTCCGGGGGACCACAGCATTGTGTTCCACCAAGAAGAATAACACTCCTCCCTTCCCCACTCCAGTACCAGATTGCTGGGAGGGCCAGAAGGAGGTTCTGGACCCAGAGTCTTGTCAGTTTAACTAGGGGGTGTAAATCCATCCAAAGCCTGAGAATATTTGGGAAATTGATTCGTTCTTTTGGTAAGTACCTGGTCCACCCCAAGCCCGAACTGATATAATCCCAGGGGAACAAAGAAATGCGTTCTCACTCCTCTCTCTCTCTCTCTCTCTCTCTCTCTCTCTCTTTCTCACCCACCCTGTGATGCACTCACCCTATTCATCCATATGGTCTCTCACCTAGGAACATGCAACCATGTCTAGCAGCTACCAGGGTCCACAGTCGATGGTGTTGGCTCTGAAATGACTAAGTTCCCTAACTATCTCTCTCTCTCTCCCAGAAACCTACACTCATCCCATGCACTTGCACAGCTTCTTTCCATAGCCCTGTGGCATTAGCAGCCATGTAGCCCATGGCTGTGGGAACTCCACATGCATGCTCCAAGAAGGAGTCTGAATATTGCATACAGCAATGCACCGCAGACAGAAACACATGCTAAGCTAGATGGATGCTGGATTGGACAGTACTTTAATAAGGAACAGAAACTCTGGATTCTCAACTTTTTCATTGGTCCTGCTGAAGACATGATTGGACCTTATCCATGGTGAGATGGATGGAGGTGGGACATTGGAAAGTCAGGAAAGTAATTTCTTTAATTTTACATCATCAATAAAGTTCACCACAGAGCCACATCTACTCATGTGGGTCTCTGGAAATTATTTTCTTCCAGACACCACAAGAATTTGTTTTCCACTGATAACATTATCACTTTGAAATTTATAATGGCTTTAGAAACTCTCTCTATGCCAGGTAGTAGGGAGATGTATACACACACACACACACACACACGCGCACACACACAAATTTGTATTATCTCACAATAATCTTATTTCACTGATTATTGGTTCCTTCACTAAAATATATACTTTATAAAAGAGTTTTGTAAATATTGAATGAGACATTATGAGAAAGCAATTAATAAACCACCAGGCATGATAAAGATATGTGCAATTATCAGTGATAGAATGTACAAGGGTTGTGAGGGGAGAGAGAGAAAGGGAGACAAACAACCATCAGTTGCCTCTTGCACACACCCCAACCAGGGACCTGTCCTGCAATTCAGGCATGTGTCCTGACCGGGATCAAACGGGCGACCTTTTGGTTCACAGGCCAGCATTCAATCCAACGAGCCACACTGAAAATGGAAAGCATTATGCTAAGCGAAATAAGCCAGGGAGTGAAAGACAAATACTATATGATCTTACCTATAAGTGGAACCTAATCAACAAAACAAATAAGCAAGAAAAATATAACCAGCAATACTGAAAGAAAAAACAAACTAACAGTAATGAGAGGGGAAGAGGGAGGGGGGTAACAGGGAAAAGAAGGGGAAAGGTTAAGTCAAATAACATGTATAAAGGACCCATGGACAAAGCCAAAGTAGGGAAGGATTGAGAATGGGAGGTAGAGGTAGGTGGGGCAGGGGAAAATAGTGGTGGGAAAATGGAGACAAATGTATTTGAACAATTAAAAAAGGGGGGGACAAAGATGTTTACTACTATAAAAAAGGAAGAAAAAGAATGTAGGTAGGTCATTGGCTAACAAGTGTAAATCCAGAAAAAAGTGACCAGTTTGGTTGTTATCGGGAGTGAAAAAAATAACATGAACATATATGCTTCTAGGTTCCAAAATCAGAATCATCATGGTCTAAGGCCTGACTGATATTGCTTTAGACTTCAGAACCATATCATGAGCAGCAGTACAAATTTCCTAGGCAGTTGATTGGAGATCAGTGTAAGATTTCAGAATTTTTAGTTATTACAACTGTTCAAAAAAAGTGGGATGATGAAAACATGAGATTTAGTGTCAGCTGGACCTGGAGTTATAGCTTATCCCTCGCCTTTGCTAGCTGCACACATTTGGGCAGGATCTGGGTAGACACTCTTCTAACTGTATGTATCTAGTCTTCTAATTAGGGGTAAATGCATCTTTATAGATTGTCAAATAAACTAGATATTATATGCAAAGCCCTTAAAACAGTGTCTGCCATGAAATTTATATTAAAATTGAATGGTTTTCCAGGATGCAAAGCATTCAAAATGAACTGAGATGACTACTAGTCAAAAAAGTTTGTACAAGCAAAAACTAGATTGGTTTTGTTCACAATTGTATCCCCAGTCCTAGTACCTAGCAGGTTCAACTTAATATTTTTATAATATATAAACCAACTAAAGTGATGTTTGGCTCTTACTGGTATGGCTCACTGGGCTGGGTGTCATCCCACAAACCAAAAGTTTGCCAGTTCGATTCCAGGTCAGGGCACATGCCTGGGTTTCAGGACATGTCCCCAGATGGGGGCATGTGAGAGACCACCAATCCATGTTTCTCTCCCTCTCTCTCCCCCTCTCTCTCCGTTCTCCTCTCTCTAAAAATAAATAAATATTTTTTAAAAGGATGTCTGCATTGAGTTGAGTTTAAAATTGATTATCTTTGTGTAATTCATTACTTCTTTAAGGGTCATTAATTTTAGATTTCCTGGGCCTGATTGGTAAAGTAGAAAACAAACCCCAAAGGAAGAGCTTCATCAACTAGATACACCATTGTTCCTTTAAACATAGCTGCAAAACTTCTCCACTACCTTTATTGTGAGCTTCAGACTTAAGAGCACTTGAGGTTCTCAAGTTGAGCTTTATGAGAATAGCTCTCAAAGTTCACTGTATATTGAAATCCTCGGTGGAGCCTTTAGAAGTCCCCATGCCAGGTCACATCCTAGACCAATTAAATCAACTTCTCTGAGGGAGGGACTCAGCATGCATATTTTTAGACTCCACAGGTGATTTCAATGTTCATTCAAAGAACCTCAGGATTTGCTGTATGCCAGGCCCTGTTCTAGGTGTTGGGCAAGAAGCCACAAAACATCTTGCTTAAAAAGCTGTCAATTCTATCAAATGTTATATCCCTAGTATGTGCTACAGGTGTTGTCTATTACCACACACCCATGGCCATCCAGGGACTAGAAGATGTGAAGTGGATATTGACAGAGGTGGGTAAAGACAGATCTCACTCAAATACAAATTAAGTATCTTTGTTAAACAAATAAAGATTACATTTATATATTTTGACCTGAAGCCCCTACAAAAGCATCCAACTTCTGAATACCCAGCATCCACAGGTTACAGAGGCAGTCACCTAAATGAACTTATGGGAGGGGTGTTGGAAAAGTCTCTGATCTCAGCATTTCTTCATCTACTTCTAAGTAACGTATCATCCCAATACTCAGTGGCTTAAACCAACAACAACACTTACTTTGTTTGCCAAATCTGAAATCTGAACAAGGCTTATGATGATAGTTCATCTCTGTTCACCCTGGATTCAGTTGGGGTACTCAAAGGCACTAGCTGGCTGTGGATGCTGGGTGTCAGCTAGCACTTCAGCCCTGACTGTGGCTCCAACATCTATGCATGGCTTTCTGTGGAGGCTGAACTTCATTATAACAGGGTGGCTTGTCCAAGGGACACATGTTCCAAGAGGGAGAGCTGGGTAGAAGCCATGTTGCCTTGCCTTTTCTAGCTTAACCTCTAAAGCCATGCAGGTTATATCTGTGTTAATGAGTCACTAAGGTTGGCCATATTCAGGAGGAGGAGCATTAGACTTGGCCTTTAGATGGGAGAAGTGTCAAAAAATTTGAAAAAAAAAATGCTTTAAAACACCATACCGACCTGTTCACAGTTGACTACCTGCTTTGGAGTGCTTTGTTTTTGTGCCCACAAGATCGTGTATTTGGCAAAACTTCTTGATCTTCCTGACCAAAGGACACTATCTGTAAAAAGATAAACTAAGAATTTAGAGGATTGTCTAGTTTGAGACAAATGAGGTTACTGGTTTTCTTAGACCAATAAAGGTGCTCGTTTGAAAATTATATTATCTACATCGGTATTGTCAGCTTCACATCCTTACTACTTGATTTCCATGCCTCCATGGCAAATATTTTACTCATGTTCTCTAAAGAAAACAGAATTTTCCTTTTCCTAGGGATTTTAACAAGTAGGTGGCTACCTTAAAGGAAGTAAATGAACTTCTAGATAACTTAGACTGATTTTCTTTGGAGTCAGTATTAAAATTTTACCAAAGACTCAAGGGCTATATAGGTTATTGTTATTCTTTTATTTTGTTTTATAATCTCAAGAGCTCAAATAAGTTGTGTGTATTTTTAAGGAAACAGCTGTTTTTGATGATTACTGAATATAATATTGTCAAAAATACTTAAAAAAGGAAATTTATACATATGTAGAAGCATGCATATAGATATTGGAGTAGATAGTACAAATATTGGGTCAAGTCTCTTTTGGAATAAGGGATTTAATTAAATTAATAAGCAAATGAATAAATAAAATGCAAATGTTCATCAGAAAAAGAAATACTTTTCACAAATGAAGACTTATACAGAGACAGAATGACAGTTAAATTGATATATTTCAAATGAGCCTATGTCTTCTTGGCTTTCCCTAAGAATGCTAGAATGAGTGTATAAAAAATTGTGATACTTTTCAGTCTGAAACACTGGACTTTGAACACCATTCCCATCACTGCGTGTTGCGGGGAGGAGCAGTGAGTTCCTTGTAAGGAGAATCTGTGTTACTTAGATGTCAGAAAGATGAGTTCAAGTTCTGCTTTCACTATTTCCCAGCTCCCTGACCTTGAATAGGTTAACTTGAATCTCTTCTCAGTTTTCCACAGAACAGAGATAACATAAAATTAGTAAAATGTGAGGGTCAATTGGGATATATTTGTATCATCTAGTCAGTAGGGAACATAGTACATCACTGCCTTCTTTCCAGACAATGTCAGCCCCTCAAATAGAAGTGTATTCTCAAAAAATGTATTGAATGAATGGTTGATTGAATAATAACACATGCAAATTAAACCCTATTACTACTCAGAGAAAGTGACTATTTCCTATACTCTACCTGATTGAAAAACATATTTACATGCATATATATATGAGAGACAAGGCATGTCCAGAAAGTATCCAGCCATGCACTATGAAATACAGAGACATTTATTGAAGATGTAATATACAAGAAACTTTGTATATAGGACAATGACGCCTCAGGCCCCTTCAAAGTAGGGGGCCTCTCACAGTTCTTGGGACCTCACAGAGTTCTCCCAATAGCCATCAGATGCCCCATCTTATTTTCCTTAATCTCATCAATGGTCTGAAATCTCTTCCCTTTCAAAGATGAATTTAGTTTTGGGAAAAGCCAGAAGTCACAGGGCACCAAATATGGGTTGTAGGGGGCCTAAGTCACCTGGGTGATTTGATATTTCATCAAAAGACTCTACACAAGACATGATGTATAAGCAGATGCATTGTTGTGATGAAGCTGCCCTCACATGCTGCCCATAGCTGTGGCCTTCTGAATCATCTGAATAGCTTCTGTGGAGGAATGTTCAAGCTTAATGCAAAATTTGATGAGTATTTGTTGCTCTACTTGCTCAGTCATTTTGAATGGGATGGCAACACAGTACACATGCTCACTCCAGGGCAGCATCTACTGCCCCTACAGTGAAGTCATCATTGTTCATGCATGCACATTTCAGTCTACTCTCTTCAGCTGCCAGGTTACATCATGTAGCGCAAACTGTTCTTGTTATGTTAACATTGATTGAACATTTTCCAGACAGACCTTGTGTATAGTGTTTTTATTTGAATCATACTCCAAGTTCTGATGATTATCATTGACTTTTTTTTTTAACAGGATGTATCCAAAATGTGTTTATTGGGATGGTTCCCCACTCATTTTGATTCAGGGTGCTTTTAGTGCTGTTTCCTTCTGAAGGAGCATCTTTCTGTAAGCCTTGCTTTTCCTTCTGGATTCTGAGAGAGGACAGTGGAGCCACTAGCACACAAAACTATCATTTGTTCATGGGTAAAGACAGTGGTGATTTTATAGGATCTCGGGCATTTCACAATAATGAAGTAGGAACTTGGGCTCTGAACCAAGTGCTTCTTGTGTTTCCTCTTCTCCTCTTCTGGAGAGGGATGAAGGAGGAAAATTTAACAGAAAGTCACTAACCATTTTAGTGAGAGGAATGTAGTCATGCGGAAGTCATCACTGCTGGAAAGCTATCATTGTTGAAGTTGTGTTCTAAAGGATAATAACCTTTATCACTCAACACTTTGCTAAGCAACTTCGTTTTTCACATAATTCTTCTAAACTGGGTTTATGATTTAATAAGACAATAAGGATCAATACATCAATATATGTAAAATGGCTATGATCCCAGAACTCCTTTAATCATTTCACCTTCCTTCAGAAAGAAATGCTTTCCTAGGTTAGTCAAGTAAATTTTGTGCATGTGTGTGTATTTCTCTCTTTGCAGAGAAGACATGAGAAGACATAATACGTGTCAGTATAAAGCATTTTCCCTTCTAAAGACCAAAGGTTCTCTCAGTCCACTGTGCTATAGGAGAATGCCATTCTCCCAAACCTGATTTCAGGTGCTGGCTTTGTTGCAATTCAGTTATACGTGATTGTCCAGGAAGAGGGTCTTTGGACTATTAGCAATCTCTGCAGCACTCTCTGACATCACCTTCCTCAATTAGTAATTAAGTCATGTATTTTTATTTTTCAAAAGGTTTTTAAATTTTCAGAAACTAATTAAAGCCCCTAAGTACATCTTTCAAATAGGCCCCCTGCAAAGTGGTCTCAATATTGCAACCCTTGCTGGAACCTAGGCATTGTTAAGTTAGAATGCCCAAAATTGCAAGTTATCAACCACAGAATGTGCTTTTAATTTTACTAGAGAAACTCTGATTGGCTGTTTAATTTTACTCTGATGTCTGTTGACATTAAATGACACAAATCTGGTCAGTGTGGTCCTTTTGATAATGCATCTTCACATCTTTTCAAAAGCTTTTTAAAAAGTAGCAATACATATTCTCCAACTTTTGCTCCACTTGACCCAGGCTCACATTAATTAGCTGATTTCTTCTACTCTGGCTCTCAAGCTCCCTAATTTTTGCCCTTGTGCACTTACCTGAGGACATGGCACTGGCACTGTGATTTTGTGGTAAGTTGTTTGTGCATATGCATTTGAGATCGACCATTTCTGTTTACAAAGATTATTCTGACAAAGAGGGGATCTAGAGTTGTGCTGACATTAGCTCTCACAGAGGTAAAGAAAATTGGCTGGATAATGATGAAGACATTTCAAGGATTTTCCTAGAATGCAATAGCTTTCTCTTTGGGTCAGTCAGTATTTCAGATTGCTTAATTTTGCACATTCACGCAGGTAGCCAGAAAAAACACAAGGAAAGACATTGGGAGGTCTCTTCTATTGTTTAGCTTTACAGAGGAAATGTTATACACGACACAGGGGTTCAGCTCTGGCTTTTCTTAGAATCCCCTACCTGTCCAGAATAGTGAGCACTTAAAATACATGGGAATCATATAAAACGTGTGACTAGTTGATGGTTAATGGTTTTTTTCTGTAAAATTTTGCTGAGCTTCCAGGGGGGACTTCAACTTTTATTGAAATTAGGAGGGTTTAATGTTTGGGTTCTTTGGAATATTTCTGTGGTGGTCAGCCTGGTCCTATCGTGTAACTCTGTAGCACACAGATAAAATCAGGGGATAATTTATTGGCATAGATAAAAATAAAATTACACACTTTCATTTCTTAATTGAAAACTATAAGGACAATGGGACATTGTAAAAGGATGGAGTATATAACAAGTTTAAAAAAACATTTGAGTCCTTGCTAACAGACTAGTAGGCTGTTTAGAAGCATCTTACCAATGTTTGGTTTTCATCAGACCAATAAACAAAAAACACTGAAGGACAAGGAAATGTCCAATTAGCCAAAGGCTCTGGGCTTTGAAGAAAAAAAAACAAAATAAGTCTGTTCAACACCTTGTTTAAATTTCTCTTTCTTAGCATTCTGGGAAGGTTTATATAGAAACTTCCTATTGTAGACTTTCTTTTCTTTGAGGACAGTTAGTTAATCATTTTCCTCCCCCCAATAGCTATATGTTCTCCAGGATACATTGTCCCAACTTATTTCATCTTTTATATATTCTATATTTGTATTTATATTTTTTCCTTTTTCAGGCTTAAATAATGTGTTTCTCTCTCCAAATCGATAGGCCTCTCTATGAGGAAAACTGAAAGTAGAATAATACCTATAGATTATCATATGCCACCAGGCATTATTGTTAATTTTTTACTGTCAAATTAAAAGTGAAATAAGTAAGAGGTCCATTAAGTAAAAGTCAGAGTTGATCTTTCTGTCACAGAACGGTTCTCTAGTGCACTCTGCGTACACTATATATAGACATCCCTCTGAAATGCACTCAGCTATAATATTTAAATAGTGTGCATAAGTGCTATTGCTCACCATGTATATTTAATTTTGAGAGTTTTCATTTACATTGAATGTATGGCCTTAGAAAGAAGGATACCATTTAAATTAATATCAAGTTTCTAACTTGAGGTCATGTTTCTAACTTGAGACTCTGGGGACAACTGCCATCCCCTGAGAACAACTATGAGAGGCAACTTGTTGTGGGAGGTGAAGTTCAACTTGGTGAACTGAAGTTAAGGTTCTTGTGCAATATCCAGGTGAAAATATGTTGTATGCTATTGGATGTAATTCTGAAACTCAAGCAAGTATTTCTGAGCTGAAATGGTAGATTTTGGAGTTACCAGCTTCCATGAAATTTGATGGGACAACGCAGGAAGAGTAAGGGACTAAGAGAAGGAGAGGAAAACAAGGAGCATACAGTGTGATAGAAATCAAGATGGTAGAGAACTTTAAGCAAGGAATGATCAGCAGTGCAAAATACAGAAGCAATGTCTCATAGAATTAGGATAGAAGAAAAATCAGGCTGGACAATTAAGATTATCTTTGTGTCTCTAGTGATAGCCATTTTACATGAGTAGAAGAGAAAGAAGTTGGGCTGCTAATTAGGCTTTACGTTGAGTAAAGTTTCAGTGAGTTTAGAGTATTTCAATTTCCATACTTGAAGTTGGAGTTTGTGTTTTCTCTGGAATATCAAACTTACAATAAATATTGCTATAGGAAAATTTATTCAAGCCTCAATTCTAAATAACAGCCAAAATTAAATACAGACAGTGCCCGACTTAAGGTGGTTCAACTCAAGATTTTTTGACTTTCTGGTAGTGCAAAAGCAATACACATTCAGTAGAAACTGTACTTTGAATTTTGAATTTTGACCTTTTCCTGCTTAGGGATATGCAGTATGGTACTCTTCCATGATGCTGGGCAGCAGCAGCGAGCCACAGTTCGCACGTGGCTAGGCAATTACGAGAATAAACAAATGATATTCTCAGAATACTGTGTTACCACTGGTCTTTTGAATATTGTGTTCTGAGCACCTTTAAGGTAGGCTAAGCTAGACTATGATGTTTGGTAAGTAAAGTGTATTAAATGCATTTTTGACTAACAATTTCAGCTAACAATGGGATTATTGGGCTGTAATTGGGATATAATCCCACTGTAAGTCAAGGAGCATCTGTATCTTAAACTCTTAGCTATGCTTAAATAACATGGGAGTGAAGAATGAAACTTCTACCATAATATAATAAATCAGTGGCTGTAGGAACACAAGAGGATACTTTGTATATAAGCTTTTTATTATTCAGATTTTAACTTCAATGTAACCTCCTCAGAGAGGGCATTATTGACCTCCCAATTTAAAGTAGATTTTTGAATACTTCTATCATATTCCATTTTTTGCATAACAACTAATATCTGATTTTTTTTCAAAATCTATTTTCTCACCCGTTCTGAAATAAAATCCAAGAGAAAAAGCTGTGACTATCTTGATACCAGCTATATACTTGGCACTATGAATAGTTCTTGCAGAAGCATTGAAAAGTGAGATATCAATAAATATGTGTTAAGTGAATAAATGAATAGATAAAGGGTCTCCAACTTAAAACTTATAGACTTAGAATCTGATTTGATATCAACAATATAATAATCATAGCAAATTGAATGACTACAGTGAGCAGAAACTGTGCTAAGTACCTATTGAGTCCTTCTCATAGCAATCAATTGAGATAAGCACTAACTTGTTCTTAACAGAAAAAAACACTTCAGGCTTAGAGTGAATAAATATTTGATCCATTAATAAAGAGCCATTAAGTAATAGAACTTGTATGTTAACCTAGACTTTCCTGACTCTATGCATCTGGCCTCCCCTTTCCACTGAAATGTTGGCTTCAGGATTGTGTCATAGCTACAGGCACACTGAGGCTTTCACATGACACACGAAGGCTTTCGTATAAAAGTATATTGCTCTATAAGTTCAATTATAATGATTTACCTCCTAATCTTTAAATAATATCTGTTTTATATATGGCAAGGTCAGATAATGAGGCCTATAAACAGATAATCAAAACATTTGATAAAAGTCATAGTAAAATAATTAAATATAATATTTATTATGAAAATAAATAAATATGATACTATAGCCTCTGCTCTTAGGTGCTATATATATTAACTAGTTTAATCCTCACAACAACTATAAGAGATAAATATATTTTCTCCATTTTACAAGGAGGAAAAAGAAGTTAAATAACCACCCCAAGTCACATGCATATTAAGTAAAGCCAGGATTGGAAACCAAGAAAGTTGGTGCCTGAGTACCTCAAATAACTCAGGCCAATCAAACCAAACATATGTTAAGGAATTTGCTATCCTAAAGCTGATGGAGACCTGGTTGTGTATAAAATTTTTTATTAACTTAAAATGTATACCTACACTTAATTGTTACTTCAAGCTGGATAAAGTGTTGTTCATATAAAATATCTTAACTAATTAAAAAAATAAGTGGTTAGTTATCTCAAATTGTTATACTTCAAAGTCTCTGGAATTTTAAGTAGATAAGTGAATTGAATCTCTGACATCAACTAGATTTATGTATTGGCCAAGTTATTCTGTCCTAAATGTGAGAATTTCAAAACCATGATTCGAGTGGTGGTCTGAACAGATGATATAGAAGTATATTACCTTAATCAGAACTGTTTAAAAGAACTTCTTTTGATGATGAAAATGTTACAAAATATACGGTAATTGAGCACTTGAAATTTGATTTATGGAACTGAGAAACTAATTTTTAGTTAAATTTACTTTTAATTAGTTAAAATTAAAATTTAAGTATGTACATGTTTATAGAGGCAGTATAAATTAGCCTACTTATGAGCATATAAGTTTATGAGACTTTGCACAATTAGAAAATAATAGAAACACTAGGAAACTGGACACTGAAAAGGTTATTCCACAAAGGAATAAAACAGATAAGATATAATCCTATAAGTACATGTTGGAGGGTTTAGTACATGAGGTAAACCGTAATTTTAGGTAAGGCTGAGGCTTGTCAATTTCATTGACCTGATCCTACAAAAAACAAATTCATTCTGATTGTAATCAGGAGTTGTTGAGAAAATTGGATCCGATCACCCAGTTCTACAAATAGGTGACCAATATTCATATGTGAATGTAAAGAATAATATTAGGCATAATAAGCATAATGACTAACATTATTTATGCACAAGAAAAAAATCACAGAGGGGAAGCTTACTTCTAGACAATGCCAGTAAACCTAAACAGATTACAAGTGCTGGCGAGGATGTGAAGAAAAGGGGACCCTAGTGCACTGTTGGTGGGAATGTAGACTGGTGCAGCCACTGTGGAAAACAGTATTGAATTTCCTTTAAAAACTAAAACTGTAACTACCTTTTGATCAAGGGATTACACTTCTGGGAATATACCATTAGGACCCCAAATCACTAATTCAAAAGAACTTATGCACCCCTATGTTCATAGTGGCACTACTTACAATAACTAAGTGCTAGAAACAACCTAAGTGCCTATCAGTAGATGAGTGGATCATAAAACTGTGGTACATTTACACAATTGAACACTATGCAGCAGACAGAATGAAGAAACTCCTACCTTTTGCAACAGCATGGATAGAACTGGAGAATATTATGCTAAGTGAAATAAGCCAGTCTGAAAGACAAATACCATATGATCTCACCTATAAGAGGACTCTGATGAACAAAAAAAACCTAACAAACAAAATAGAACCACAGGCATGGAAACATGAAACAGACTAAAAATGGTCAGAGGTGAGGAGGTAGGGGATAATGGTGGAAAGAAGGAGGAGGGCCTAGATAAAGAACATCTATGAATGACCCATAGACATGGACAACAGTGTGGGAATTGATTATGGGAGTTGGGGGTGGGATGGGCAGCAGAGGATAAAGGGGGAAAATTGGGACAACTGTAATAGAATAACAATAAAAAATAGTACCTTTTGTGTAAAGAAAGTAAAAGATAAGAAACTTCAGAACATTAAAGTGATGGGTAAGGGATTGAAATCTACCCTTTCACAGCCAAGGAAATCGCATGTTATAATCAATTATATTGCTACCAGTGAATAATCCTGGAATGATGAATTCGTCAATGGATGTAGGAAATGCCACATGTAACAACCCTTGAAAGCCACTGCAGTCTACTATGTACATCTATAATTTGGCATTGCTTAAAAAGGACTTTTTATTTTTATAATGTATTATAACACATTCTTGGGGGAATTTAAATATTATTTGGGCATATTACTCACACACACTATGTCTAGGTTTAGATTTAAATATCCATTCAAAATTTTGTAACTTCAGAGTACCTATTTTGGCTCTAAAAGAAATTCTTTTGTTTTATTAACTAATCAGCCACTTCTCTTTCCATTTGCTTCTTCAAATTTAATAAAATATCAGGAACCAAAGGAGGCAGCTAAAACACATAATTGCTATTTTGATTATAATTATAAAAGTTTTATTTTTATTCTAAACAATGGTCTTTTTATATAAATTTTCTTTATTCAGTTGTGTTTTTTTCCTGTCTTTCATAGAAGTAGAAAATGAAAACCATAGAAATATCTGAAACTTCTGTGGTTTTATAAGCCATAAATATACATAACATTTTTTTATGCCCAGACATATGCCAACCATTGAAAGTTTACACCAATTACTTGTAGTTTTGTTAATGTTATAAGCTCCCCTTCCTCTTTCCCATCCAGGCATATGACTCAGTTTCCTCAGCAGATATATTCAGCAGCTTCTTGTTTACACCTGACATCAATTTCCTTTGATGTTCACAGCCTAAATGAGAATGCTACCACAAGCCATATCTGTGAAGTATACAGGATGCCTTTAAAATGATGGCAGGTTATTTTCCTCATTAAAGCAGCCATAACAGGTAGTTAGATATGATGCTGTCCCTCACCTTCCTACTAATTAATGACTATGATTGCAACCTAAATAAGAGAAGGCAATTAAAAATCAAAGCATATCAGAAGCCAAGAAAATATACAACAACCTTGAAATAGCTTCTTTCCAATAAAGTTGATCTTTGGAAAATTACCACATAAATCTACTAGTCTATCAAAAAATTCACATAAACTAAAGAATATAATAATTTTACTTTTAATTGAAACATGGGTTACAAATCCTATTAAAATAAAGTGTTACAAGTTGATCATTGGACGACATTATAAACAATCTCTGTTTATTCTGCAGCAGGATACAGCAGGGTACAGAGCAGGGCTCATTCAAGCATGTCTTGAAAGGCAGTTTGGAGAACGATGTTGTACTCATACCAGCAAAATATTTAAATGATTTATTTTCGGTAACTGACTTTGACTTCGTCTAGATAAAAATGGAAGCCCATCAAGGAGAGCCAAGAGTAATTATTGAGCCCCCAATGGTTTACAAATAGGCAAATACCACAAATATCCAATAAAACCTTCCAGAGAACCTAGTACTTTCAGAAAACCAAAGTAAACAGTTTGTTAAGTAACCCACTGCCTTTTAATATTATCAACTATAATACATTTTTGCATTTCTATTAAGTCTAGGTATTATTTACATCAAAATATGCAGAAGCCATGGAGATAATGGGGAAAATAAGGGAAGGGTCAAGTCAAGAAACATGTATAAAGGACCCATGGACAAAGCCAAAGAGGGGAAAGATTGCTGGTGGGATGTGGGGTGGGTGGGTAGGGGAAAGTGGTGGTGGTGGGAAAACGGAGGCAAATGGACACGAACGATAAAAAAGTAAATAAATAAAACTATTAAAAAAACATAATTGTCTTGTTAGACTGCAGACTTCCTCCTCTCCTAGAGAAGGATCGCAGCTGATGGTGACAATTCTTAAAATTCATTCTCCAGCTTATTATCAAGCCATGGGAATAAACCAAACTGGAAGATCTCATTCCTCAGTGCATTTTCCTTATGTCACTTGAAACCTGGCTTGGATAGATCCTAATTCTGGCCTTAAAATAAAGGCTGTATTTTATTGTTTGGTCTATATAAGTTTCTACGTAGATTTCTTTTTTCAAATTTCTTTACTTTTTGATTGCAGTGGACATACAATATTATATTAGCTTCAGGTGTACAAGGCAATGATTGAACATCGTATAACTTACTCAGTGATCATTCTGATATATTTGGTACCCATCTGATACCATACATAGTTATTACAGTATTATTGACTATATTTTCTATGCTGTATTTTATGTTCCCTTGGCCATTCTGTAACTTAGTCCCTTCACCATATTCATCCAGTCCTTCTCCTCCCTGGCAACCGTCAAAATGTTCTCTGTATCTATGAGTCAGTTTCCGTTCTGCTTGTTGGTAGGTTTCTTGATAGTTATAATAACCTGCATATTATAATAGCAGCAAAGAATATTCATTGGAATAATGTTCTTATCTGAAGCTCACTGTGAATGCTTAAAATATCTTAAAATATAATATTAAAGAAAAACACTTGAACCAATTTTAAAATGCTTCAGAATGTGGTTTCAAGCATTTTAAGAATGAAGCAAATTGTGGTCATTATTATGCTTACTGCTCTGGAGGTGTCATTTGCTATGGGGTGGGTAGAACTGCTGTTCATCAGAACATGAAAGAAAAAGATTGTGCCAGGAAAAATAATAACCCTTACCTAAATAGTTGAGTATATACATATATCTACATAAATATATGTAAAGTTTCATTCTATATTGATAATACTCATGAATACAATAATGATGTAAATGTTTTAAAGAAACAACCTTATTATTATTTTAGTGGAAAATAATATAATGGCAGTTTTACTTAATACATGTTAAAAATAAGGGTAAAGAAGAGATATCTTTCCAATTAAAATTATTTCCATTGATTTAGAAAACATAGATAATAGGATTCTCAATTACTCACAATTCTTGGTAGAAGACACAATTGCCAGTGAGTTCTCCTAATTCCTCTGGTGGTGATTAACCAATATTATTTCAGCATAGAGCATGGCCTGATGATTAACAAAACTCACTGGTATCTTGTTGAATGAGTACACACACACTCATGCACACAGGCATGCACTCAGTGGGTATTATTAAGGTTAGGTCTCCTAGGAATAGTGCCATCCATGCTCTTTTCCTGTGTAAATATCTGAAGTGTTACTAGGTCTTTGTATCCCTCTTCTTTGTCCAAAGGCTATATTCTCTGTACCTTCATCTATTACTTTCTTCCCATGGAATAGCTGTGAGTATATTGCTCCCAAAGGCATATAGAGCTGCAGTTGATCTTGGCTTTATTTGAAAATAGAATATTCTTGTACTCCTTTGTATTTGCAAAGTCAGGCAACTAGGGCAGTATTTCCGAAGGAGGATTAGATACCTAGTTATAAACAAAATTATGGGTGAATTGCATGTTTCAGATAAGGTATATGTTCATTTTTAGTGAACATTATTTTAGTGTTTTAATGTTCTGATATCAATCAATTAGTAAATGTTTATTCCATACTATATATAAATAATTATTTTTATAATTTACCGACGAACTCTAGAAAAATTGGTTTACCAAACTTCTCTACCCCCTACTTGCTGTATATCTTGACTCTTAATTTCCCGATGAGTTGGTTTCTTTAATGAAAATGAGAATGATATGTAAATCAATGGTTATATGTGCATCAAATGAGATAATAAATTGCTTAGCAGTATACAAGTATGTCTAGTTCTTGGTGACATGTTTCAAAAAGGAAAGTTAAAAAGTATAAATTCAGATTAAAATGGTAATAATTTTAAGAGATCTGCAATCACTAGCCTGTACAGAAGTTAAGTTTTGAGGGTGTAAAGCAGGATGAACTTGAAAACTGTCTTTGATGATTCAAGGCATTTATTTATAAAAAAAAGTTGATATTTTTAATTTCATGTGGTAGAACTATGACCTATTAAACAAATTTTCCAAGAATGTGACTATATATGCTGCAGCTGGTCAAGCCTGGGCAGGTCCACAGGAGACTCAGGCAGACGGAAGAAAATGCACGAAGCAGTGGGGATGCTTGACATGTCTTTATTCAAGGGTGGGCAAACCACACAGGCCACAAGCTGCGTGTCCATGTCTGTGAGCACAGTGAGAAGCCCTTATCTGCTTAAGTACTAGAACAAGCAAAGCCAGTAAAGTGCCAAACTGTTAGGTAACACAGCATGGTTCTGTACATGCAAGCCTACTTCATGTTATAGGAACTGTTTATCGGACCCAGTCTCAAGGCTATGAGACTCAAACTCAAGGCTATGAGAACACTACTTTAACAGATCCTTTCAAGGTTGTGAGAAACTGCTTCCCTTAGTTACCCAGATACCTGGATGAGGAAGCCAGATTGCCTCCGTTTACCTTACAATCCATCCCTTCTGCACAATCTATGTGAGGATATCTTCTGCGAAGTTCCTTTGGTGAGGAGGACAGAGCCTTCAACCCATAAGCCACAATAGCAATAGGCAAGCAAAACACAAGCACTGCCTCCCACGACAGCAAGGACCCGCTGCCATTCAGTGGTTAGGGATGCCCACCATTCTTGCAAGGGATTGCCTATCAGGCTTTCAATGGCATGCATGTCAGAGGCTAATGCCCATAAAGTTTGACTTACATTGTTGTGGACATCAGGAACACATACACAGCATTCTGCTCATACTAGGGCACATAGCTCACCTTGGGATGCAGTGAGCATATCTAAAGCCATATGATTTTGCCAGGCTACTTTTCTTAATCGATACATTTCCTTCTTTAACAGGCTTAAGGAATTGTGTTGAATTCAGTGCATGTGCAGTGTGTAAAGCCAAAACGGTTATCTCAGTTTCAGTAACCATGGAAGTAGCTTGAGGAGGAAAAAAATAGCTAATGGATAACACCACCAGGGGGTATGCTTTACTCAGTGTCGTGCTTTAAATGCTTCCAAATTTGTTGGTCAGCTTACAAGAGCTTTCTGAACTCAAGCAGGCAATAGGGCCATCTCCAAGTACAACAACCAGTCCAATTTCCAGGCAGGTAAGGACACCCATGTGAGCCACACACCCAGAGGGCTCCATGAAGAACTACAGCCCATGTATCCTCCTGTGCCTCCCAGAAATGTAAGTTAGAGCCAGACACAGACCTGTCGGAGTCCAGCCCAACTGGGTCTGTCCTTTTGGGTTCTGAATGCAAAGAGAAGCTGGTTCAGCCAACTCCACGGCTTCAGCTGTGAGTCACACTGAGCCATCCCATACGGAGTAGCCACTTAATGGCCAGGGCAGGAAGTGCCACTGCTCTGCCCCAACACAGATGTCAGTCCAGGTGGCAATCCACAAGGGATGTCCACTTATCTACTATTTCTGGAGCCAAGTCCAATTTACAATAGAAGCAGGAGAAATGTACCATGGAAGCCCAGAAGATGTGGTTAGCCGCTGAGGCATAGGTATGAACCCAGTCCACTAAAGTATTACTTTGTACCCTAGGGGAGAATAGACGGAGCAGTTATAGGCACCAATAAGGGCCAGTCACGACCCTCAAGTAATATACAAGCGAGGTTCTGGTCAGCCGACAGGACAGTGGTTGGCAGAAGATGTCTTCCTGGATATGAATACCAGACCTCCTGTGCCTCAACTGGGAGTTCAGCATCTATGTGCAACAACAGGGGAGAATTCATGATTGGTCATATGAAAATTACAAAGGTGCCACGAAGAAACATTTTGTGGTCTGCTGGCTCTGGATTGTTACCTTTAAGATTGGGGGACAGGTCCCAATCACCCAGGGCACTATTTGCATGTTTCTCTCTACCCCTTGTCCCCAAGGGGCAACAAGAGCCACCCAACACATGTGAGGGGCTTTTATTTCCCAAGGCCATGGCCAAGTGGCTGTTTGCCCTCACTCCAGATCTGGAGCAGGCAAGAGAATATTTCCTTGTTTCCCCATGCATGGTTTCAGCAAAGCATCTTTAGTCTGTATGTGTAGATGAATTGGAGCTGCAGTCCAGTGGAGCAAAACTTCCACTGGAGCTGGGCCCTGTCCCCCAAATCTTCTCATTTAGAGTCTGGAGGACAGTCCGTAAGTGTTTCGTCCATCCCCTCAGCATGGAAGTGGCAGCCGCAGCTTGCAGGCCCTGCTTTAAGGGACCATTGTACTGTTCAATCATCCCAGTGGCTTGGGGGTAATAGGCCACATGGAATTTCCGGTCAATCTGCAAGTCTCAAGACTATTGTTGTACCAAGGCTCCAGTAAAATGTGTCCCCTGATCACTTTCAGTGATTAAGGGTCACCCATAAGCAACATATAACAGCTCAAGGGCAGCTATTGCTGTTTTCTGATCTGGATGCAGTGTGGGATAAGCATCTAAGAGTGCTGTGGCCATGTCTACACCTGTAATAGCATACTTATATCCCTTTGAACTAGGTAGGGGCCCAATTACATCCACCTGCCACCAGGCCAGTGGTACCCTTCCCCACACCACCTGCCCAGCAGTTCCCTCAGGCCTCCAGGGATGCTCCCATGAGCAGACAACACAGGTCTCACAAGCTTCTCTTACCTCTGCTAAGGTGACAGATGTAACCCCCAAGTCTTTATAGTGGACCACATAGTCTTTTGTCCAGCATGTAAGAGGCAATGGTGTAGCCACTGAGCTACTTGCCTTCCTGAGGAACTGGCAGGCATCATTTCTAGCCACTGAACCTTGGCTAGAGCGTGAGCCTCATCATTCCCAGGGGAAGCAAGAGGTGCATGTTCAGTAACATGATACACAGTGATTTCTTTCTGGTGGCCTAACTTCCGTAAGTCTTGCCACGATGTCTGCCCCCTCAGTGGCCTATGCATAACCATCCATTTATTTGTATGCCATGTAGAAATCCATAACATTAGCCCCCTGTATACCACCCAATCATCTGTGCAAATAGTCAGGGGTGGTGCCTCATTAGTAGCTAATGAGCCACAAAGCTCAGAGTTCCACTCACTGGCTACTCTGTCCCACACCAGTGTCAAACCAGATTATGTCTATCTCTGGTTGAATGGCTAGAGCTATCCACGCAACAGGCTGACCCCTACTGGACCCATCAGTGTATTAAGCATCTGAGGGAATAGGTTCCTGCACTTCATGGAAGGGGCTAGCTTCCATTTCTTCCACAGGGACAGGAACAGTAGATTTTTCATCTATGTAAGTGACAGGACCTAGCACTTCCTGTGCTCTGCCCATAAGGGGCTAGTGGACAGAGTACTTCTTTGTTGCAGATAAGCCTCCCATGTAGCCAATGTGGGTGTCTGAGCTTTCCCACTACAAGGCTTGACCACCAGTCCTGGATCCACCCTGCAATGGGATACGTGGTCCTAACTGTCATGGAGGCAGTTCTTATAACCTCCATGGCTAATAGAGCAGTATAGACTGCAGCCAGCTGCTTTTCAATCAAAGAGTACTGTATCTCTGCTCCCTTCCATAGTCGGGACCAGAAACCCACAGGTTGACATAGCTGTTCTGATCACTGCTATAAACCCCATCCAAAGCCTTCTTGTGTCACATACACATCCAGCTCACAAAGTCTAGCAAGATCCAGAGCATACAAGGTCTGGATGTGCTTAATGATGCACTTTGCTTCTTGGAATGCTTGTTCTGAAGTGGGGATCCAGTCCCAGTTTGCCCCCTTTTTCACCAGAGTATACAAGTGATGAATGACCTGGGTTAGGTCGGGCACAAATGCTCTCCAGTACCCCAACAGGCCCCCAAATGCAGGTTTGCTGCATTGTGAAGCATGGCTTCTGCCTCAGCTCACAAAGCTGAAAGAAACACCCAGCCCGTAGCCCCCATGGCTGCATGGGTGCTGGGCCACTCTAGGGTCTTCCCAATCTCCCTTAGGGCTTTCTCCATGGTGTCAGGTGTGCCTCTGAAATCAGGCCACTCCCTAGGTGGGGCCCACAATGCCAGGAGGCTTGCCACATCCCGGTAGCTGGCCACCCATTAAGGCTTCCCTCAGCAGACCCTGGAGGACTCCTCCATTTCTGTACTGTGAAAATCCTGCCAATGTCGCCAATTATGTTGCAGTCTGTCAAGGCTGGGCAAGTCAACTCAAGACTCAGGTAGATGGAAGAAAGTGCACGGAGCCCTGGGGATGCTTGACATGCCTTAATCAAGGGTGAGTGAGCCACAGAGGCTACAAGTTGTGTGTCTATGTCTGTGCTCACAGTGGGAAGCCCCTACCTTCTTAAGTACTAGAACAAGCAAAGCCAGCAAAAGGTCAAACTGTTAAGTAACACAGCACAATTTTGCACATGCGAGTCCACTTCATGTTACGGGAACTGTTTATCAGACCCAGTCTCAAGGCTATGAGACCCAGACTCAAGGCTATAAGAACATTACTTTATCAGACCCCTTCAAAGTTGTGGGAAATTGCTTCCCTTAGTTACCCAGACACCTGGGTGAGGAAGCCAGACTGCCTCCATTTACCCTATACTGCACATAAATGAAAGGTAGAATTATGATCAAATATTAGTATCCAAAGGCAATGACATACTAAAAACAAAAGGTTTTAGAATTGGGATATACCTGGATTCTAGTTCATTTATTTATTGGCTGCAAAATATTGGGCATAATCAACAATCTTTCTAAATGTTAATCTTTTCCTCCTTAAAATGGGAATAAGTAGCCTTGTAGAATATTAATATTTTATTAGGCATAGGGAAATCACTTAGCATGATGTCTGAAATAATTAGCCCTTAATAAACTGCACTTAAGTTTAACTATTCCCTGTGAAAGGAAGGACTCCAGCCCAGTAGTATGGTCACTGGTGAAGGATGCTTCAAAAAGGACAGGAACCATGTCTGTTTCATTCATGCTCATATTCCCAGACGTAAAACAGAATGGATGTTCACTTACTATTTTTCCAGTAAATGCATAAATAAAAGAGATGGTGTCATTGAGTGGGAGGTTAAGATGGATGACCTTTAGTTCCTTCCAACTTTAAGAAGCTATTTTTGCATTTGGGATTCTGGCTAGGAACTAGAAATGTAATCCTAAAAGTTGAAACTAAATCAACTAAGTAAATTCCCGCCTATACTGGATTAAAACAAACTTCAAAGAAACAGTTACTTTTATTCCTTGATTTTTATTTAGGTGTTCTTAATAGCCAGATAATCAATTTGTGCCTTAGAAATCAAATTACTCCTAGTAGAAAATAATATAGTGACAGTTTTACTTAAAACATCTTTAAAAATAAGAGCAAAGAGCAGATATTTTTCCCACTGAAATTATTTCCATTGATTTGGAAAGCATAGATAATGGGATTCTCAGATACTCACAATTTTTGGTAGAAGACCCAATTGCCAGTGAGTTCTCCTAATTCCTCTAGTGGTGATTCATAGATATTACTTAGGAGACACTTATGTGTTAATACTGCACAAAAAGGCAGTAAAAGATTTCCAGAGTTGATTTTATTTCTTTTGTATTCTTTATTTTTGCTTAAGTGTGTATGCTTTTTCATTGCAGAAGCATCACACTTAACAGATTTTTATGTATACACAATACTAATAGCAAATATATACACAAAGGCAAGGATGGGAAAAAGTCATAACTGTTAAAAAGTTTTTCTATAAAACACCGTGATATTTTTTAGGTTAGTAAAAAGCTATTGAGGATTGTTAAAAACTCCAGAAGGATCTAATCAAAGTGTAAGACTGCAACATGATGACAGATGGAATTTAATGGAGATAAGAAAAAGGTAATGCATTTTGGGAGAAATCATTTAAATTTTTCATATATGTTGGTAAGAACTGTATTAGCTGAACTCAGAAGAAAAAATAATGGGTAATTATAGATGGAAGTATTCATTGAAGACAGCTGCTACATCTTCAGCAACAGTTAAAGCTAATAGAATGATGGTTATATTAATAAGGCAAGGGAAATATGGAAAATATTATGCTATATAAGCCACTGATTTAATTTCACTTTGAAGACTGAGTTAGTTTTTGAATTCTTAACATTTTAAAAGATGTATTGCTTACCAAGGAAACAATTTAAAAAACAAAACAGAAATGAGAATAAAGCCAAGGGAAGCATTAGATCCAGAGCAGGTAAAGTGGAGCCTTGAATACAGGAGGCTGCATTTCCCATCTCTAGCCTCATGTAGCCTTACTGAATTTTTCATTGCAGCTTACGTGAATTGTAGTTTTCTCCCCCAAAGAATTTCCAGATTATTTACCAATGAGTTTCGGGTAAAGCATTTAATGCTTTTTAGCCCAACAGAAGGATTTTATCCTCTGCTTAATATATGACTAGAAGCTGTTCTGTTAGAAGTGAAAACAATAATCCTTCTACTGCAAATATTTTTTCTTTGAAAGAAGTGTCATTTAGAGAAATCATAAAATGTTGCCTGTTTGTGTAATACCCCCATTGATTCTTTGCTCTTTATTCTCCCTTTTAAACTTTTGGAAAGTCAATGATAATCCTCTAATAAAAAGATCCCGAGAAAAAAGGCTGTCAAAATTTATAGCAAGGTGTTTATAGCAATAAAACACGTTCTGTTTATTTTGTCTCCCTTGCTTATCTCATATATATTTTTATTTTTATTTAAATGTAGTTGGTGTGCAATACTATATTAGTCATATTAGTTTCAAGTACACAATATAGTGACTCAACATTTTTATACCTTGCAATGTAATCACCCACCCCATTAATTCTATTAATCATCTGTCACTATGCAAACTTATCACAATATTATTGGTTCTAGTCCCCTTGTTTATTTCATTTGAGTGAACTATTTATAAAGATGCGATTCTTTCACTGAAATTTCTCTGAACCATTGTGCCATATCACTTAGCTGTGTGGCATGTTAAAAGGTGAACTAGGACCCAATGATGGCTTCACCAGTTTTGAGACCTCTGAAGTTATAAAAGACCCTTGACTCTCTGGGACCTAATTTCTCCTATTTTATAATGGCAGTGATGATTTCTAGTTTGCAACATTGTCATGAAAGTTAAATATAATAATTTTGTGGACTTCTTTGTACATGGTAAATGATCTGTGTTCCATATCATTGCTACATGTTACAAAATAAACTGGTTTTAGATAACAATGACCAACTATATTATCATTTAATCTCAAAAACATTTTTTTTCTTGCCATGTGATTTAAATTATCTACATAGAGTTTCTAGGGACTCTTTTGATTCCTTTGTTTTCCCTTATCCAACCCCACATTCTCATTAAAGCCTTTTTGCCACTAACCGCATGTGGAATGCTCTCTCCATTCCACCGCTAAAAAGAGTTACAGTATTTGTTCCTCTCTGAATGTGCTCCATGCTTTTCCAACTCAGAGACTGGTTCATGACACAACCCTTGTTTCTGATGCCCCGCCCCCTCTTCAATGCTTGTCTCAGTCCAGCACAGAAAAACCCAGCCTACTTTTCTTTCCTTCTGGAAACCCACTCAGCTTCTTCAAGAGTGTGTGATCAGTCAGTTCCCAATATTTCATAGAACTTAATCTGGACTTCAACTTAATCATAATAACATCATGTCTTTTGTTATTTGCGTTATTCATCTAATCACTTTCATACTGTTGTAAGCTACTTCACCTTTGTGTATCCAACATTATCCAGCATGGAACAGAAGGACATGTTAATGAATTAATAATGTACAGTTTTCTTACCATACATTCACAGACACAGCAAATTCAAAGAATAATAAACAAATTTTTTTAAAAATACTATAATCTCATGTAGTAAACACAAAAATGTAGCTAATATTTATTTTTCCTGGTGTTAGCTTTCTGGAGAACTGTTATTAAAGGAGCAAGGATTTATGACTTTCCGAAAACGTGAAATCAGTTTCTACCAGAAGGACTACATTTTCATCTCTGTGTTTGGACTGGATCATATTAAAGTAGTTGAAGCTGATTTTGGAGGAAAAATGAGTACCAATCTGTAATATGTGCAAGATTCTATTTTTCTCTAAAAGTTCACTGTGGAGAATAAACAGAATGTGTCATTATTAGTTAGCTTATATCCTTACCTATTTTATTTAATGTGGGTGCCAATCTCTTTTTCAATTTAAGAATTTTTTTTTACTTTATTTCCTCTGCTTTCCTTCACCATGACTAGCCGTGAAGTTTTAGAGTTTCATATATGAATGAAGAAAAATAAATAACATTTTAAAGGATAATTTATTTCATTGAATTTTCCTGTTTTTTGGCTAACTTAACTTACAAATTTTCATGGATGAGGATCATAATGTTAGTCTGTGGTGAGTGTTATATGAGATAAAAGAGAATGGATGAGATCAGCTCCTATACAGCTGCTAGACATATCCCCTTTATTGAAAAATGTATTTTAAATGTCCCCTCCTGAATGGATGGACAATGATTTAAAAGATGCAGCTGCTAGTTAAGTAACAGAAATGGCACCTGGGCTCCAACTGGGCTTAGGTGTGAGAAATTTTGAGAATAGGTTAAGAACAGAAAGCAATAAGTTGGAGGTAGAAATCCTTTTGCCATTAAAGTCAATGTCATCATCAAAGTCTATAGAGGTCCCAGTATTCAAGGTATCACACTTGGAAATTCAAAGCAATTTTGGGAAAAGACATGTGCCGTTACATTAAACTATCTTTTGAGTTAAAAATATTAACTGAATTAATGTTACGTCATTGAGAGGGATTTTTAAATCATGCAAATGAGTTATTTTTCGCAGAGCAATGAAATTCAGACAGAGGAATATTACTGATCATTAGCATGGGGAAGGCATACTTCTACTTAATCAAATGTCCATTAATACTGAGAATGTCTGTCCTTTTCACTGAATGGAGTTTAAAAAGAAACACATGAAAAGGTGGTCACACAAGATAGAGATGCCTTCATTAGTCAAACCATTCTTTTTAATGTTTTTCCTTCTTTTCTCTTTTTCCTCATAGCTTCATAAAAAGTGGTGTGTGTAAACTCTATATAAAATGCAATTAATAAGTTAGGGATAAGTTAATGACATTTCCTGTTAAAAAGTCTCTCTTTTGCAGTGTCTTCTTTACAGCATCTTAGATACTGTTATTGGCCATGGAGATGGATTAGACCTTTCATTTATTTCTAGTATTGTGTTGGTTGTGACCCTGGGAGCTGGATGCAAGGACACAGGATTCCCCTCTGTCAGTATTAGTGCCAGAAAACACAAACTTGGAAATACAAGCAGCAACATGGCATAGTAGAGGAAACTGTACTTAACTGGAATGTCAACTTTTATCTGAATCCTTCTTTTCTTTCCTGTTAATTGGGTGCCCTTGGGTAAGATAAGCTATAGGATTCCTTTCTGTGGCTCTGGTTGTTTTTTTTCATTACACAGATATTTATGGAACCTCTACTTTATGTCAGGCATTGTTCTATGGTTTGGAATCCCAATGATAAACCAAACAAAGTGCCTGCCCTCATAGAGCCTAAGCATTAGAAAGGGACATTAGCAGTAAATAAACAAATGCATGTACATTGTAGTGCCAAGTGGTAATAAGAGGAATAAAGGAATGTGAAGTAGGAGTAATGGAGACTGTGATGGCAGATGCTATTGGAGACATAGCAGATATAGAAGGCCATGTGGTTGTCTTAACTGATGAGATCGAGGTGAATGAAATGAAGGTTATCACTTCATTTGCATTACATTCCATAATGGAGACAATAGCAGCTGTGTTGGTGGAGACTAAGACGGTGCATGGAAAGCATCAAGTAGGGTATATGGAGCTCAATAAACAAAGCAACTCTTACAAATCTGAAATGGGTGATCCTCTATTATATTTGACATTCACTTTGCAGTTTGAATTCAAATATGATATTTATTACTTAGAAAATAAATCTCTTAGTAGAAGATAAGTTAGTATTAATTAATTTTATTTTGGTTTCAGTCTATTGTTCACAACAGAAAGGTTGAGATAGTTCTGTCTTTGTTTTAATACTAGACATTTTCCTCATTATTTGGCTATAGGGATTGGAAAACATGTTAGGTGGGATTAGATTAATTATAACAATATTTGTATTGCCTTTAACTTTTACATACTTTTAAAATATAAATTCTGTAGTTATTTTCAATCTGTGTTTTGCCAATTAAAAGACATGAAATCCTGGTCACCATGTCTATAATTCAACAAAGGAAAATATAGTTAAACAAGACATGGCAGTCAGGGTAGGATTTGGACAATGCACTAGAATTTATAGTTAGCTTCCAGAAAAATTTTGAAGGTCAGGGGTGGGAAGTTAGTGTGTGACAGAAGAAACTGACAGAGGTATCTAGGATAGTCAATGTGAAGACAGTGCCACTTGGATGGATCAAAGAATGGCATAGGATTGTAGGTCAGAAGAAAAATAGAAGGTAGCAACTAGGGCCACTGAAGATTATTTTTTATTTGCAATAAACAGTTTTATAGAAGTCATGTCTAACATTCAACAACGTAACATAATGAATGAATAGCCCACAATTTAAAGAAGTATGGAAGGGGTATTTGATTGATAATCACTAACCTCACACAAAAAAAGGAAGTCAATTTTCTATCATATAAACATAAGAGAGAACAGAGATATTGTAGAGAACAGAGGTAGACTATAAGAGGATTTTGTCCTGGTTTATCCCCTTTTTAAATTCCTGAATGAAAGGAGGGAAAAAACTTCCACCGCCATTGTCCACTGGCATTAAGTGAAATGAACTAATTATTGAATATTTAATGAACATATCCAATACTTAAGTATATCACATGTTCAATACCCTTTGAGTATTATGTGTATAAATTCTTGCATACATTTTATCAGCTAGCTGTGGTTATTGCCATTGTATACAAGAGAAAACTAGGATTCAGAGGAGTTAAGTAGCTTTACTAAGGGCACATAGGAACGTGCACATCTTTAATTTTCACATAAAGAGTCTGGCTCCAGTGCCTTTGCTGTTAATGTGCACTACACTGTCTCAGGCTTGCTAATTTAATTAAATAATTTATCCTCATTTTATAAATTTATGAAATTATGCAAGGAGAGATTAAGTAACTTTTCCATGATAACACTGGTTGTAAGTAGCATAGGAAAAAATAAATATTCCCTAAATTAAAAGCCTTATGATTTTTTTTTTTACATGATGCTGGGAGAAGACGAGATACTCTGTGTATTAGATATTAAATTTGATAGCAAATTTACTGCTCATTCTTTTAGAATGATGTTCCCTAGGACATATACTTTAGAAAGGCAAAATAGGTTTTACTCTGCTCCTGTTCCTCCTCCTCTGCACTGGGGTGGACTACAATGCTGGAGGTGGACTGAAGACATGACACACATGGTCTATTCCCTTCATTTTATAAAATGGGGAATCCTATTTTATAGAAATATTAAATAATTTTCCCAGTGTGTCCAACTGAGGACTAGTCATTTTAATTTTTTGCCATTATAGCATGTTAATACTAGTTCTTTCAGTCATCTACTCATATATCACATATTTGTTAAGCACTTACTGTTTTCAAAGGATCTCACTTGTAATCCTATGAGAAAAAGAAAATGAGAAGAATCTTACTTTTGAGGATGGGGTAGATATAAACTAAGTGCACAAACCACACTGCAGTGTAAAAAGAAATGTGGTAACTTCTGTGTGGGAACGTCAAATACACCAGGGATGGAGATTCAGAAACAAGATAACTGATGGAAAAAAGAAGGGAAAGTTCCACATTAAAGTGAAATTTAGAGCTGTGCCAGGAAAGGCTACTGGGTGAATGTGGTTCTGAGAAGATCACTCAGCAGAGTGGATGAATCAAAGCCCAAAGATGGGTGAATCTTTTACTCTAATGGAGTACCAGTTTGGCTTGACAGAGGAACCTAAAAGTTGAAAAGTCATGTGAGTGCCTCATCTGTGTTTCAAAGATGATCTTGAACCACAAAATAGGCATCATTCAGATATAAGAGATCCTAAGGTTGTTAAGGTATACTTACTGGAAGGTAGTGAAAAGAGTATCTATACAAACTGATATAAAAACCTAAGACATCAGAAGTAACACAGTCGATTTAAAAGACTCATTGATGCAATAGCCATAGCCAACTACATGAATAATAATTAGCTGAATCAAAATCACTCATGCATTAAATTAGAACATTTGTATTGCAGTGCTTGAGGCAGAATATGCTTTTTTATGCTAGATATATGAAAGGCACAATTCATGACAGAGCTATTACCTGGACTCAGAAAGTACTGGAGCAGACATATTCTCAGCCAGTCCAGTGACAACATATTTTGAGAAAATATGCTAATTTTATTACATCTAAAGGTTACATACGATCCCCAGGTTTCCCTGTCTCACATTTGATGTGCTGTCTAATAAAATGAAAGCTGTTTCTATTTGGTTTTTATTATGGCTGCTGTTGTTTTATCTGGGTCAGTCTTTCTTGGTATGTTCTGTAGCTCCTACGACCCTGTTTTCTAAAACTTTAAGCCAAGTTTCTTCTGAAATTCTGAAAACCTTGATTAACCTAACTGGATTCCTTATTAGGAGGATTTTAATAACTTAGCAGATAAATCTGAGGGATCAGGAACTTTCTTTGTTCATCCTTATTTATTTGTTTGTTTATAGTCTCTGAGGCTGCTGACACACCCACCCTCAGGGGGGCATGGTTGTGGCTCCCAGGAATCATAGGAAATTTCCAGGAATAGCAGTAAATTAGAAGGGCAGCAAGAAAACTCAGGACAGCCATTAACTAGTAGGAGGCAGGTAAAAAGAAAAAGTCTTTCCACGTGCAAATGGAGCAACTTGAGATGGTATCAGAAAAAGTAATCCCTAAACTTAATCTTGAGAATCTGTATAGGTTGAAAAACTCCTAGCTCTTGAAATACTCTCATCCTCTTTTGTGTATGGATTTAATTAGTAGTCCCATTACTTCATAGGTACTTTAATATCTATATACTTGAGGGTTATCCTTTTTTCACAGTCATTACAAATTTCCTTAAGAAGGACTCAGTAGCCATGCCAGAGGTTCATACAAATGCCACAGAGGCCCACCTGAGAAAGATCTCCTAGAAGATAAGTAAACATGATAAAATATTTTTTTAAAAAAATGCTATTAAGCTGATGTGCTATACTAAGCAATAAGTATATATTATTCAGGAATGAAAACAAAAATTAAAAAAAAAGATAGGAGGAGAAGGTCCATTCTAAGATTATTAAAATACCTGGAGGAATATAAAATTATTTTTGTTCAGCCCTAGCTGTTGTGGCTTAGTGGACTGAGCACTGGCCTGAGAACCAACAGGTTGCTGGTTAGATTCCCAGTCAGGGCACATGCCTGGGTTGCTAGCCAGGTCCCCAGTAGGGGTGTACAAGAGGCAAGCACACATTGCTGTTTCTCTCCCTCTCTCTCTCTCCGCCTTCCCCTCTGTCTAAAAATAAATAAATTAAAAAAAATATTTCTGTTCATAATGAGACATCATCTGGGGCAGACACAACCTAATTTTAGTTTAAGAAATAAATGTGATAAGCATATGAAATATTGATTATCTTGCTCAATATATTTTGAGGTGATAGTGTAGTTATTAAAGTTACAGTTGGATAAGTCCCTGCCTCTGAGGATTTTGTCATCTTATGTGTAACTCATACCTTGAAATATACGAAAAAGAATTCTGTGTAGAAGTATAGGTTTTAATTTATTAGAATAGTTTTTGACAAATAAGTAGAAACTAAACACAAGAAATGAAGTCCTGTGTCAGATATTAATTGTAATTGCAAATTAAAAAAGCAGAGAGTACACTTGGCCAACAAAAGGACTGTCCATACATTCCCGTATCTGACAGTTTCAGAGGTTAAATAAAAAGTTTGGTTCTATGACAGAATTTTCAACATTATCATCATAGCATATTGCCACTCTCTCTAATGGCAATTAATATAACTATCAATAGCATATTCTGTAAATATGCATCAAGTGCTTATGATGAAACAGAACTGTCTCAGCTGATTCTATGAGAGCTAAAAAGACAGACAATTTTTTAGCCCTAATTTGGCTTTATTATTTGGAAACATAACATTTAAGTTTATGTATTGGGTAAATATGTGATCAGTGGCAACAAATCAGAAACTGTTAGCTGGAGATTCAAGTTATTAAGACATGGTCCACATTCTTGGGAAAGACATTTTATGGATAAGATGGAAATTCAAAAACACAAACATAATACAACTTGGGTGGTTTTTTAAAAGGTTTTATTGAGATCAAATTTCAGTTCCATAAAATTCATCATTTAAGGTCTATGACTTATTTTTTTTTTTAGTATATTTATAAAGCTGTTTAACCACCACCTTCATTTTAATAATTTTAGAATATTTTCATCACCCCAAGAGGAAATCTTGCACCTATTAATAGTTACACCACATCTCTCCTGAGAAAACAATTAATATACTTCTATCTCTAGAGAGTTGATTTTCCTAACTTTTCATACAAATGGAATCATACAATATGTGGTTTTCTGTGACCAACTTCTTTCATACAGCAAATCTTAATGTTTATCCATCTTGCAGCATGCATCAGTATTCCATTTGATTTTATTGAAGAATAATATTCCATTGTATGGATATACCACATTTTGTTATATATTTTATGAATATTGGGTTTATTGACTTTTTTGCTATATATATTTTATTTATTTTTTAAATTTATTGTTTTTAGTTACAGTTGTCCCACTTTTTTCCCCATTTCTCACCCTTACCCAGTACCCCTCCAAAGTTAATCCTCACCATTGTTTGTATATATTTTTTTAAAATTTAAGATTGACTAAGGCATATTCAATAAATAAAATTGTATTTATTTAAAGTGTACAATGTGATAACTTATGTATATTTTGTCATATGATTACAAGTAAACACACACATCCCCTCACATAGTTACCATGTGTATGTGTGTGTACATGCATGTGTGATGAGAGTACTAAAGTTCTACCCTCAGTAAATTTTGAGTGTATAACACAGTATTTATAGTCACCATGCTATATATTAGATCTCCAGAACTTATTATAACTGAAAGTTTGTACTGTTGATCGACATCTTCTCATTCAGCATTCTACTCTCTGTTTTTATTAATTTGAATTTTTTTTAAACATAGCTCTAAGTTTTAATGGAGACTCAATCTAATTCTGATTTTTTGTTTACATTTGTCTTCTGGAATTTTGTCTTTACAGAAAGTTAAGGAATAACAATATTCATCATTATTACTGATCTGTAATGATTCACATATACATAGATAAAACATTTTAAAGTACTTCACAAGTTATTCTAATTTACAAACATAATACAAGAAAGAATATCTGATACTCTTGAAAACATATATTTCGAAAGTACCCTCGATGCTACTGTACATGCTTTGTGTACTCCCTCAGTATGTTTTAAGCATAAGTTACATTTAATGTTGCCCATTTTGTAAAGTCAAACAGAAAACATTTAAAAGTATAATCTGCTGTACAGATTATACGTGATAGGAAGACAAATGAAATCCTTTAAATGGCATTCTACAATTCACTTTAGCAATAGCAACTTTTATGAATTTATTGCAGGTCTTATTCATCCTGACTAAAAGAGATTTCATAGATAAGTGAGATCATACAATGTTTGTCTTTGTCTGGCTAGTTTCACTTAGGATAGTTATCTCTAGCTTCATTTATGTTCTTGCAAACTTCAGGATTTCCTTCTTTCTCATGAATAAAATTCAATTTTAAAAATCACATTTTCTTTATCCATTCATTTGCCAATGGACACTTAAATATATCTTGGCTAGTGTGAGCAATGCTGCAATGAGCAAGGAATTGCAGATATCTCTCTTAGATACTAATTTTATTTCCTTCGGGTACATATGTAAATGTAGGACTGCTGTATATGTTCTATTTATAAGATTTTCAAGGAAACTCCATACTATTTTTTTTATAGTGGCGTCACCTATTTACATTACCACCAACAGTGTACAAGGAACCCTTTTCTTCACATTCTCTCCAATGCTTGTCATCTGTTGACTTTTTGATAATAGCCATCTTAATAGTTGTGAGATATCTCATTGTGGTTTTGGTTAACGTTTTTCTGATGACTAGTGATATTGACCATCTTTTTGTACCTGTTGTCAATTTGAATGTCTTCTTTAGAAAAATGTTTATTCATTTTTCTATTTATTAATTGGGTTAACCATTTTATTATTGGGTTATTATAATTACTTTCTTGCTGTTGAGTTGTATAAGTTCTTTATAAATGTTGGATATTACTCCTTATCAGATATATAGTTTGAAAGTATTTTATGCCAACCTATAAATTGTCTTTATTTTTTTTGTGTGTGTGGTTTCCTTTGCTGTGCAAAGCTTTTTATCTTGATGGATATTCACTTGTTCATGTTTATTTCTGTTGCTTGTGTCTTGGTGCCATAAGACCAATGTCAAGGAGATTTTCCTCTATATTTTTCCCCTTGGGGTTTTATGGTTACAGGTCTTATATTTAAGTGTTTAATTCATTTTGCATTAATTTTTGTGGGTGATAAAGACACAGGTCCAGTTTTATTCTTTTGAATGTGGACATCCAATTTTCCAAGCACTATTTATAGAAGTGACTATTTTCCCCCATTGTTTGCTAACCTTGTTAAATATTTGTTGATGCTATGTATGTGGGTTTATATCTGGGATCTCTTATTATGTTTCACTGGTCTATGTATATGTTTTAATGCCAGTACTACACTGTTTTAATTATTATAGCTTTGTAATATAGTTTGAAACCAGGAATTGAATACCTCCAGCTGTGCTCCTCTTTCTCAAGATTGCTTTGGCTATTGGAAGTATTCTGTGATTTCATATAAATTTTGGGATGGCTTTATTAATTTCTGTAAACAATCAATGAAATTTGAATTGACATGTCATTGAATCTGTAGATCTTTTGAGGATAGTATGGGCATTTTAATGATATTATTGTTTCATTTCATAAACACAGGATATCATACCATTTATTTGTGTCTTTTAATTTTTTTCATCAGTGTCTTACAGTTTTCAGGGTACAGGTCATTCACCACCTTTAATAAATTTATTTCTATGTATTTTATTGTTTTAATGCTATTGTAAACAGAATTGTTTTCTTAATTTCTCTTCCCAATAGTTTATTGTTAGTGCATAGAAATGCAACTAATTTTGTATCCTGCACTTTTACTGAATTTATTTAGTTGTTCTAACCATTTTTTTTTTAATGAAATCTTTAGGGTTTTCTAAATAGAAGGTCTGTCATGTTCAAACAAAGACAACCTTACTTCCTCCTTTCCTATTGGAATACCTTTTACGTCTTTTTTCTTGTCAAATTGCTTTGGATAGAACCTTCAGTTCATTGTTGAATAGAATTGGTGAGAGTGGGTGGACGTCCTTGTCTTGTTAATGATCTTAGATGAAAAGTACTTAGCTTTTCACCATGGAGTTTGATGTTATCTGTGAGGTTGTCATGTACAGCTTTTATTATATTGAGATACTGTGCTTCTATTCATAATTCGTCGAGAGTTTTTGTTATGAAAGGATGTTGAATTTTGTCAAATACTTTTTCTATATCTATTGATATAATCACATGATTTTTATTCTTAATTCTATTAATATTGCACATCACATTTTAAGATTTGTCTATGTTAAAAGATCCTTATATTCCAAGGATAAATTGAACGTGATCATGGTTTATGTTACAGAGAGATCTGATCAGATTACTATGGAGGAGCAGAAAGGGGCCATATGAGGAGGCAATGGTAACAGTCTAAAACAGGATTGGCTGAGAAGCTGAATGACTCAAAAGAACATGGATTTATAGGCTAGAAGATTTGAAATAAAAGATGTCTAGCTCTCTAGCTTGGAGGCTCTCGGGCTGGCTGGTTCTGGCTCTTGGGCTCTTCTTCCTCAAGGATGCCTGGATGATTGTACTACAGCTGCTTACGTTTACCAATGGACGGTGTTTTGGATCAGAAAGAACTCCGGACACAGCCTACGATCTGGCTGGCCTGGGAGAAGGTGGCAGGTTTATTCTCTGGGTGTTCTTGAGGAAACAAGATCTGAGGCAGAAGCCTGTCATTCTTCCAATATTGTATAGCCTTTGTATCTTATGTTGTTTTAGTTTGTAAACTAACCCCAGAGAAATGAGATAACTAAAAGCTAATGAGGAATGATACAAGAACTCAGGCATTAGAGTTTAGCCTTAACTGATATGCTTAAGTGATTAAAGCTGTAACTAAACCAAAAGTAGATGATCAAAACTGTGAACAGCAAAATGATAACAAACTTACAACTATCAACAACTGAACCTAAATAAAAACAAAAACTAAAACTAAAACCAAATGAGCAAACAACTAGAACAGGGACAGAATCACAGAAATGGAGATCACATGGAGGGTTAGCAGCAGGGAGGGGGAGAATGGGGGAAAAGGTACAGGGGATGAGAAGCATAATTGGTAGGTTCAAAATAGACAGGGGGGAGGTTAAGAAGAGTATAGGAAATGGAGAAGCCAAAGAACTTATATGTACGACCCATAGACATGAACTAAGTGTTGGAGGAAAGTTGTGGAGGGAATAGGAGTACTAGGAGGAGAGGGATGAAGGGGAGAAAAAAATGGGACAATTGTAATAGCATAATCACTAAAATATACTTTAAAAAGAGTTAAAGATTTTAACCTTAGTTGATAGGCCTAAGTGACTAATTGTTTTGGAAAGCTGTTATTCCAAAATTGTGAAGCTTTTGAATAAATAGTCCTTTCCTTTATCACCAAACCTTGGCCTCTGGAATTTTACATAGAGGGTAGCAGCAGGCAGTAGGACCCCAACTTACTGTTTGATAACAATCTTTTTAATATACTCTTGAATTTGATTTGTTAGTATTTTGTTGAGGATTTTTATATATACACTCATCAGGGATATTGGCCTATAGTTTTTATTTCTTATAGTGTACTTATCTGGCTTTGGCATCAGGATAATGTTGAATCCATAAAATGAGTGTGGGAGTATTCCCTCTTCTTCAGTATAAGAAGTATAAGAAGGATTGATATCAATTCTTTTAATGTTTGGAAGAATTCGCAAGTGAATTCATCAGATCCTAGGTTTTTATTTATTGTGTGGCTTTTGTTTATTACTGACCCAATCTCCTTATTTGATATTGATCTGTTCAGATTTTCTATTTCTTCATGATTCAATCTTGGTACGTCATAGGTTTCTAAAAATTTATCCATGTTGTCTAAATTATCCGATTTTTTGACATACATTTATTCATAATAGTCTCATCATTATTTGTACTTCTATGGTATCTAATGTCTCTTTTCTCATTTCTTATGTTATTTATTTGAGTCTTTTCTCACTTTTTCTTAGTTTGTCTAGTTAAGGTTATTTTTCAATTTTGTCCATCTTTTCAAAATAGCAGCTATTAATTTTGATGATTTTTATATTGTTTTTCTGGTTCCTATTTTTATATTTATTTTCTTCAAATTTTTTTTCCTTAAATTTATTGGAGTAACATTGGTTAATAGGATCATATAGGTTTCAAGTGCACACTTCTGTGATACAAGATCTGAATATTGTGCTGTGTTCCAACAACCTAAAATCAAATCATCTTCCATAACCATATATTAGGCCCCCTCCAACCTCACCACCCTCTCACCCCCTTACTTCTGGTAACTAACACACTGCTGTCTGTCAATGGATTTCATTTTTATGCCCCACATATAAGTGAAATCATATGGTTCTTAGCTTTTCCTGACTATTTCACTTAGCAAAATATTTTCAAGGTCCATCCATATTACCACAAATGGTAGTATTTCGTCTTTTCTTACGGCTTAGGAATATTCTAAGGAATATATGTACCCCATCTTCTTTATCCAGACCTTTGATCTTTATTTTATCCTTTCTGCTAACATTAGGCTTATTTTTTCTTCTTTTCTACTTCCCTGTGGTGTCAATTTACATTGTTTTTTGAGATCTTTCTCTTTGTTTAATGAAGGCATTCATTGTTATGAACCTCTCTCATAGAACTACTTTTGATGCATCCCATACATTTGATATATTTGTTTTCATTTTTCTTTGTTTCAAGATAATTTTACACTTTTAAAAATTTCTTATTTAGCATTGACTGTTGAGGAGCATAATGTTTAATTTCTTTGTAAATTTTTCAGTTTTCTTCAGATAATTTCTTTCTAGTTCTTTTTTTTTTAGTGGGTTTGAAATGGTTTACAGTTCTTCAAAATTTTTTTAAGGAGTTTTAACTTTAATTAATTAATTATTTTTTAAAAATACATTTGTCTCTGCCTTCCCCCTACCACTTTCCCTTGCCCCTTCCCCTCTCTCCCTCCCTCAATCCTTCCCCTTTGGTTTTGTCTATGAGTCCTTGCTATATGTTCCTTGACTTTCCCCTTCCTTTCCTTTTCCCCTGCCAACCCCTCCCTCTTTTCTTCTTGTCTCTATTGGTTTCTTTTCTTTTGAGTGTTGCTGGTCTTATTTTCCTTGCATCTTTGTATTGATTAGGTCCGGCTTATAGGCGAGATCATACGGTATTTGTCTTTCGCCCCCTGGCTTATTTAGCTTAGCATAATGCTCTCTAGTTCCATCCATGCTCTTGCGAAGTTTATAGTTTTTTTTCTGCTGCATAGTATTCCATTGTGTAATGTACCTTAACTTTTGATCCAATATCTACTGATGGGCATTTAGGTTGCTTCCAACACTTGGCTATTGTAAATTGTGCTGCTATGAACATTGGGGTTCTTAGGTTATTTTGGATTGGCGTTTTGGGATTCTTAGGGTCTAGTCCCAGCAGGGGAATCACTGGATCAAAAGGCAGTTCCATTTTCATATTTATGAGGAAATTCCACACTGCTTTCCACAATGGCTGCACCAGTCTGCAGTCCCACCAAGAGTGTACTAGTGTTCCCTTTTCTCCACAGCCTCGCCAGCACCTGTTATTTGTTGATCTGTTTATGATGACCATTCTAAGTGGTGTGAGGTGGTATCTCACTGTGGTTTTTCAATCTGCGTTTCTCTGATGGCTAGTGATGCTGAGCATCCTTTCAAATGTCTCTAGGCCTTCTGTGTCTCTTCCTTGGAGAAGTGTCTGCCACGGTCCTTTGCCCATTTTTGTATTGAATCGATTGTCTTCTTGGAGTGGAGTCGAGTGAGTTCTTTATATATTTTGGAGATCAAACCTCTATCTGATGTATCATTAGCAAATATATTTTCCCAAATGGTTGTCTCCCTTTTCATTATGCTGATGTTTTCTTTAGCCGTGCAGAAGCTTCTTAGTTTGATGAGGTCCCACTTGTTTATTCTTTCCTTTATGTCCCTTGCTTTAGGAGACATATCAGTGAAGAAATTGCTGCGTGGGATATCTGAGAGTTTCCTGCCAATGTTCTCCTCTAGGACATTCATGGTGTTGCAACTTATATTTAAGTCTTTTATCCATCTTGAGTTTATTTTTGTGTATGGTGTCAGCTGATGATCCAATTTCAATTTTTTGCATGTAGCCATCCAGCTCTCCCAACACCATTTGTTGAAGAGGCTGTTACTGCTCCATTTTATGCTTCTGACCCTTTTGTCAAATATTAGTTGCCCATGTAGACCTGGGCTTATTTCTGGGCTTTCTATTCTGTTCCACTGGTCTATGGGTTTGTTCTTGTGCCAGTATCAGATTGTTTTGAGTATCGTAGCTTGTAGTAGAGTTTGATGTCCGGTATTGTGATCCCTCCTACTTTGTTTTTCTTTCTCAAAATTGCTGAGGCTATTCAGGGTCGTTTATGGCTCCATATAAATTTTTGAAATGTCTGTTCTATTTCTGTGAAATACGTCATTGGTATCTTAATAGAGATTCTATAAATTGCTTTGGGTAGTATGGACATTTTGATGATGTTACTTCTTCCAATCCATGAGCACAGTATATGCTTCCATTTATTTGTGTCTTCCTTAATTTCTTTCTTCAATGTTGTATAGTTTTCTGCACACAGGTCTTTTACCTCCTTGGTTAAATTTATTCCTAAGTACTTTTTTTTTCTTGTTGCTATATTGAATGCTATTTTTTTTCCCTGATTTCTTCTTCTTCTATTTCATTGCTGGTGTACAAAAATGCCTTTGATTTCTGAATATTGACTTTGTATCCTGCTGTTTTGTCAAATTCACTTATTAGGTTGAGGAGTTTTTTGGAGGAGATTACAGGGTTTTCTATGTACACTATCATGTCATCTGCAAACAATGATAGTTTTACTTCATCTTTTCCTATTTCGATACCTTTTATTCCTTTTGCTTGTCTGACTGCTGTGGCCAGGACTTCCAATACTATGTTGAAAAGAAGTGGTGAAAGCGGGACATCCTTGTCATGTTCCTGATCTTAGTGGGAAAGCTTTTAGTTTTTACCTGTTGAGTATGATGTTGGCTGTAGGTTTTTCATATATGACTTTCATTATGTTGAAGAATGTCTCATTTAATCCCATTTTTCTGAGTGTTTTGATCATAAATGGGTGCTGTACCTTATCGAATGTTTTTTCTGAGTCTATTGAGATGATCATGTGGTTTTTGTCTTTTCTTTTATTTATGTGATGTATTACGCTTATTGACTTGCGTATATTGAACCATCCCTGCATCCTTGGGATGAATCCCACTTGATCGTGGTGGATAATCTTTTGAATGTATTGCTGGATGCAGTTTGCCAATATTTTGTTGAGGATTATAGCATTTATGTTCATCAGCAAAATTGTCCTGTAGTTTTCTTTCTTTGTTGGGTCTTTATCTGGTTTTGGGATTAGGGTGATGCTCGCCTCATAAAAAGATTCTGGTTGTCTTCTCTCCTCTTGGATTTTTTGGAATAGTCTGAGAAGGACAGGGGTTCGCTCTTCCTTAAATGTTTTGTAAAATTCTCCTGTGAAACTGTCTGGTCCTGGGCTTTTGTATGCCGGGAGTTTCTTGATTACTGCTTCAATTTCCCCAGCTGCTATTGGCCTGTTCAAGCTTTCTGTTTCTTCCTCCTTTAGTGTAGGAAGATTATACATTTCCAGAAATTTGTCCATTTCAAGGTTTTCAAATTATTTGGCATATAATTGTTCATAGTAGTTTCTTACAATCCATATATTTTTGTGGTATCAGTTGTTATTTCTCCTCTTTTATTTCTGATATTATTTACTTGGGTCCTCTCTCTTTTTTCCTTGATGAATCTGCTTAAAGGCTTGTCAATTTAATTTATGTTTTCAAAGAGCCAGCTCCTGGATTGATTGATCCTTTCAATTGTTCTTTTCATCTCTATGTCATTCAGTTCTGCTCTGAAATTGACTATTTCCTTCCTTCTACTTGCTCTGGGATTCATTTGTTGTTGATTCTCCATTTTTGTAAGTTGTAATGTTAGGTCTTTTATTTGAAATGTGTCTATCTTTTTTAGGTAAGCCTGTATTGCTATGAACTTCCCTCTCAGGACTGCCTTTGCTGAGTCCCATAGGTTTTGAACTGTTGTCTGTTCATTTTCCTTTGTTTCCAGAAACTTTTTGATTTCTTCTCTTATCTCATTATTGACCCATTCATTGTTTAATAGTCTACTGTTCAGTCTCCATGAGTTTTCAAGTTTTTGAACTTCCTCTTTGAGGTTTATTTCCAGTTTCAAGCCCTTGTGGTCCGAGAAAAAGCTTGGTATTATTTCAATATTCCTGAATTTGCTGAGGCTTGTTTTCTGTCCTATCATGCGGTCTATTTTTAAAAATCTTCCATTAGCATTTGAAAAGAATGTGTATTTTCCTTCTTCGGAATGTAAGGTTCTATATATGTCAATTAAGTCTATTTGATTCAGTGCATCATTCAGCTCCACAATATCCGTATTGATGTTTTGTTTGGAAGATCTGTCCATTTTTGACAGTGGGGTGTTAAAATCCCCTACTATCAGTTTATTGCTCTCTATATCTTTTTTGAAGTCATCGAAGATTTTCCTTATATACTTGGGAACTCCTATGTTGGGTGCATATATGTTTATAATGTTTATGTCTTCTTGATAGATTCTTCTTTTAAGAATTATGAAGTTTCCCTCTGGGTCTCTTTTTACGGCCTTTATTTTGAAATCTATTTTGTCTGATATAAGTATTGCTACCTCTGGTTTCTTCTCTTTCCCCTTTACCTGGAATATTTTTTTCCATCCCTTTACTTTCAATCTGTGTAGGTCTTTTGCTCTGAGGTGGGTCCCTTGTAGGCAGCATATGTGTGGGTCATGTTTTCTTATCCATTCAGCTATCCTGTGTCTTTTGATTGGGGCATTTAGTCCATTTACAATGAGAGTTATTATTGATAGAAGCCTATTCATTTTTTTCTCTTTGTACCTGTGTTTTCCTCTTTCTCAATCTTTTCCTTCATATTCTTAAACCAGTCCCTTTAGCATATCTTTTTTTTTCTGTTATTCAATTTTATTTTATTTTTTTCTGTAGCAACTTTTTTTTTAATTAATTTATTTACTTTTTAAATACATTTGTCTCTGCCTTCCCCCCACCTCTTTCCCTTGCCCCCTCCCACCTTCCCTCCCTCAGCTCTTCCCCTTTGGTTTTGTCCATGAGTCCTTGCTATATGTTCCTTGACTTTCCTCTTCCCTTCCCTTTCCCTGCCCCACCTTCCCTCTCGTCTCTGTTGATTTCTTTTCCTTTCAGTGTTGCTCGTCATATTTTCCTTGCTTCTTTGCATTGTTGGTTAGGTTCCGCTTATAGGTGAGATCATATGGTATTTGTCTTTCGCCCCCTGGCTTATTTCGCTTAGCATGATGCTCTTCAGTTCCATCCATGCTGTCGCAAAGTTTAGTACTTCTTTTTTCTTTCTGCTGCGTAGTATTCCATTGTGTATATGTACCATAATTTTTTGATCCAGTCATCTACTGATGGGCATTTAGGTTGCTTCCAACACTTGGCTATTGTAAATTGTGCTGCTATGAACATTGGGGTGCATAGGTTCTTTTGTATTGGCGTTTTGGTGTTCTCAGGGTATAGTCCCAGCAGGGGAATCGCTGGATCAAAAGGCAGTTCCATTTTCAGCTTTCTGAGGAATTCCACACTGCTTTCCACAGTGGCTGCAGCAGTCTGCATTCCCACCAACAGTATACTAGGGTTCCCTTTTCTCCACAGCCTCGCCAGCACCTGTTGTATGTGGATCTGTTTATGATGGCCATTCTGACTGGTGTGAGGTGGTACCTCATGGTGGTTTTGATCTGCATTTCTCTGATGGCTAGTGATGCTGAGCATCCTTTCAAATGCCTCTGGGCCCTCTGTATCTCCTCCTTAGAAAAGCATCTGCCCAGGTCCTTTGCCCATTTTTTGATTGGATCGTTTGTCTTCTTGGAGTAAAGTCGAGTGAGTTCTTTGTATATCTTGGAGATCAAACCGCTATCTGATGTATCATTAGCAAATATATTTTCCCAAATGGTTGGCTCCCTTTTCATTTTGCTGATGTTTTCTTTCGCCGTGCAGAAGCTTCTTATTTTGATGAGGTCCCACTTGTTTATTCTTTCCTTTATGTCCCTTGCTTTAGGAGACATATCAGTGAAAAAATTGCTGCGTGGGATATCTGAGAGTTTCCTGCCAAAGTTCTCCTCGAGGACTTTGATGGTGTTGCGACTTATATTTAAGTCTTTTATCCATCTTGAGTTTATTTTTGTGTATGGTGTCAGCTGATGATCCAATTTCAATTTTTTGCATGTAGCCATCCAGCTCTCCCAACACCATTTGTTGAAGAGGCTGTTACTGCTCCATTTTATGCTTCTGCCCCCTTTGTCGAATATTAGATGTCCATAGAGACCTGAGCATATCTTGTAGTACTGATTTGGTAGAGATGTATTCTTTTAGCCTTCTTTTCTCTGGGAAACTCTGTATTTCCCCTTCTATCTACTGAGAGCCTTGCTGGGTAGAACAGCCTTGGATGGAGGCCCTTGCTTTTCATGACTTGGAATATTGGTTGCCATTCCCTTCTGACTTGTAGGGTTTCTGTTCAGAAGTCAGGTCCCTGCCATATCAGGGCCTCCTTGTATGTTACTTTCTCCTTCTCTTTGCTACCTTGAGGATTCTCTTTGTCTTTGATAGTTGCCATTTTAATGATGATGTATCTTGGAGTGGACCTCCTTGAGTCTCTCTTGAGTAGGGCCCTCTGTGCCTCTTGGATCCATGAAACGTTTTCTCTCCTCAAATTGGGGACATTTTCCATCATTACTTTTTCAAAGAGGTTCTCTATCCCTTGCTCCTCCTCTTCTCCTTCTGGTATACCTATTATGTGGATATTATTGCGTTTTAGGTTGTCCTGCATTTCCCTAAATGCCTCTTCATTCTTTTGGAGTCTTTTTTCCATTTCTTGTTCTTTCTGGGAGCTTTTTTCTACCTTATCATCCATCTCCCTGATCGATCCTCTGCTTCATCTAGCCTGCTTTAGATTCCTTCTACTGTGTTCTTCAATTCAGAAATGGTATTCTTCATATCCTCTTGTGAGAGTCTGTTAAGTAATTTATTTATTTATTTATTTTTGCTTCTGCTTCTATTGATCCATCAAGATTTCCTGACGTTGTGGATTAAACTTCTATGGTCTTGGATGGGTCTTTTTATTTATTTTTTCTTTACTTTTTTTTCTGGGTCTGCCTTGATTATGTCAGTTGTTGACCCTATCTGACCTTGGGTCATTTGTTTGAGCCTTCCAGGAATCTCCTCTCTGTGTCTGACTCCTGCTTTGGGCAGCTGTGTGACCCCTTCCGCCAGGGAGCCACTATTTCTGTGGATTACTCTTCACTCTCACACTAGTTATTTGAGCGTGCTTGCCCGACCTCATGCTTGACTGGTGCCGGATGCATGCCCCGGCACTGGTCAGTTTAGTGTTTTCTATTTTGTGCTTTCCTGGCTTTTGGCTCTTTGGGGGTGTGGCCTACCTGGGCAACCTGGAGAGTATGGAAATGGGAAGAAGTCAGCTGTGGGACTCTCAGGATAATCCTGTCTCCAGTCTCTTCCCAAGGGTCTCTGGGCAGCTCTGCCCACTCAGGCCAGAGATCCACTATTTCTGAGGACACTAATTGCGAGCCTTCTGGCTCCCGCGCCACTTCTGCTTCTTTGGAGGTGCAGCCTGCCTGTGCAAAGGGGGACTACGGAATGGGGAGGGACTCTGCTCCAGGGATCTCAGATAATTCTCCAGTTTTTTCCCCAACCCTTCCATCTCCAGTCTCTCCTCAAGGGTCTCTATGTAGCTGTGTGTCCCCTTTGGCCAGGGATCCTCTATTTCTTCTAGTCCATCTGCACTCAGTCCACACGCCCACAAGCTGTGTGCAGAGCGTGCAAAAGGCAAATTAATTGATTCTCTTATGCCTGGGCGAGGTGATAGCTGCAGAGTGGGAGGTGAGTTATCACCCAGGCTCCGCTGGCCACTGTCTCTGTTCACAAAGTTTTCCTCACCAATATTTCCTCAGGCACCAGCCCACTCTCCTGCCGCCTCTACCCAGAGATCGATGAAGGCGACTGCCACTGCGAATTTTTGCGTTGGCCCTTTAAATGTGTCTTTGAACGTCCAACCACCTGTCTCTGGCAGAGAGCCCCCCTAAGCTTTTTGGGGTTGCATTTTGTCTGTGCATTTTCCTAATTTCAGCTGCTGTAGTCTAGGGGTCCCTGTTAATGGGTCAGACCCTTTCTCTCAGGGGGTCTAACTGGCTGTTTCAATGTCCCTCTGGTGCTGGGGCCCATGGGTGCCCAGCCCACCCTCTCGAGCCTCCACCGCACTTCTCACCTATTGAGATGTGTGAGGGTTGAATCCACTGTCTATCCGCAGCTCCAAGGCTCTTCTCCCTCTATCGTTCCATTGTTTTCCAGGTGGTTTCTCCACTATTTAGTCGTAATTCCAGTTTGGTCTTGGGAGGAGGTCTGCGTGACTCCCATTCACTCCTCCGCCATCTTTTGAAACTCTAATTCTTATCATTGTGGTTCAAAAAGATCTTGGTATACTAACCTTAAATTTGTTAGGTTTTGTTTTGTGATATAACATATAATTTATCCTAGAAAAATTCCATGTGTGCTTGAGAAGAATGTGTATTCTGCTGCTATTGAATGGAATGAAGGTTTTATGTATGTCTACTAGGTTCAGGTGGTCTGAGGTATATAGTTTAATTCCACTGTTTCTTATTGATTTTCTGTATGGATACACTATGAATTATTGAAAATGAGTATTGAGGTCTTCTGCTATTGTTGTATTTTTTAAAATTTATCCCATCAGATTTGATAACATTTGCTTAGTGTCCTTAGGTGTTCCAATATATGTCTGTACTCTTGGTGATTTGACCCCCTTTATGATTATTTAATAGTTTTTTTTCTTAAAATTTATGGCTTAAATTTCAATTTGTCTGATATAAATAAAAACTATCTGTTTTTTTTTTTTTCATTTTTATGGACCATCTTTTTACATCTATTCATTTAAGTTTACATGTGTTCTGAAAGAAGTGCATCTTTTGCAGGCAGTATAAAGTTGGGTCTTGTTTCTTTACCCATTCAACCACTCTATGCCTTTTGATAGTTTCAAAATGTAATCAATTTACATTTAAATTAATTATTAATAGGTAAGAACTTAGTAAAGCCATCTTATTAATTGTTTTATGGCTGTTTCACCTTTGTTCCTCTCTTTCTGTCTTCCTTTTTGAATTGACAGTTTTTAATAGTGATATGCTTCTCTTTATCTTTTATGTATCTAACATCAATTTTTGCATGGTGATTACCAATTTGGCTTATATAAAACATAATCATAATCCCCTATTATAAGCTGATAATTTAATTTCAATTGCATATAAAAATTCTACCCTTTAATTTTTCCTCCAAATTTTATGTTTGATGTTGCAATTTACATCTTTTTATATTTTGTATCTATTAACAAGTTATTATATACTTACAGCATAGTTATTTTTAATAGTTTTGTTCTTTATACTTTACACTAGAGTTGAATGATGAATACATCTCCATATACATTTTTCTGAACTTGAATATACACTTACCTTTAACAACGTGTTTTTTATTTTTTATGTTTTCAGAAAACTAATTAGTGTTTTTATATTTTCTCTTGAAGAACTCCCTTTAGCATTTCTTCGTAAGGCAGGACGAATGGTGAAGAACTTGTTAAGCTTTGTGTATCTGGAAAAGTCTTTACGTGTCTCTTATTTCCAAAGGACAGCAGTCCCAGTAAACTATTGTTGGTTGACAAATTTTTTCTCTCAGTACCCTGAATATATCATCCCATTTTCTCCTGGCCTACAAGGTTTCTGCTGAAAATTCCACTGGTAGACTATAGGGAGTATCCTCTTACATAAGAGCTACTTTTTTCACTTGTCACATTCAAAATGCTCTCTTTGATTTCATTTACATACAGTTTGATTATGTCTAATTCTCTTCCCAGATTTGGGAAATTATCAGCCATTATTTCTTTAAACAAGATTTGTGTCCCCTTTCCCCTCTTTTCCTTCTGGTACTCCTGTTAATGCATGATTTGTTTCACTTGTTGGTATCTCATAATTCATGTAATCTTTCTTTACTCATTTTCATCCTTTTTCCTTGTTTTCCTCTAACTAGAGAATTTCAGATGATCTGTCTTTGACTCTACAGATTCTTTCTTGTACTTGACCAAATCTGATGTTGACGTTCTCTACTGAATTTTCAAATTTTCTTCATTGTAGTCTTCAGCTTCAGAATTTCTGTTTGGCTCTTTTTAATGATGTCTTTCTTTCTGTTAAATTTCTTTTTTTATTAGTTTTTTTTACTGATTTTTTTAACTTTATGTTTGCTTGTATAACTTTCTTAAAATCACTGTTTTGAATTTTTTATTAGACAGTTGTAGATCTTCTTTTTTTGGGGGTCATTTATTGAAAAAGTATTGTATTCCTTTCATGGTGTCATGTTTTCTTGATTTTCTAATGTACCTTAAAGTCTTGCATTGTTGCCTTTGCATTTGAATAATAATCACTTTCTCTAGCCTGTCTAACTTGCTTGGGGAGAAATACCCTACCAGAGTCAGTCCTGCCAGGGATTCTGAGGCTTATTCAAACTGTTTCTGTGGATACTTCTCTCCATACCTCTTATTCCCTCTTGGAAAGGAATTCTCAAGATTGTATACTTTCCTTAAATCCTGTAAATCTAGGCTGGGTGCCAACAGTTGAATTTCAGTTTGTTCTTCTTATAGTGGTATCAAATGCTCAAGTTGTGTGATTTCTGCCAGTTCACAATCAGCCTATGCCTAATAGCAATCTGCAGAAGCTCACTTATACTCCCTTGGGAACACTCACAGGGAGCTGCAGGGGGTGTGTGTGGATGAGGATTATATAACATAAAAGTGACAGTGAGTTTATTGTGGGATTCAGCATACAAGTTGTCCCCGACAGCTGATTGCTATATCTTCTGGATGGAACCAGAGTGGTTAGTGGGACCAATATTCTTTTGATAAATTCCAAGCCTTGGCTTCTGTGCTCCCAATATCAACCCATCCATAAGACATGCAGATCATCTTTGTATTCAGTTGGTTGAGAAAAAATAGACAATTTTGTCAGCACCCCACATAGCTGAGTAAGCTGGAGGCTCACTCACATACTCTCACTTGCCCCGTGAAAGAAATTAGTGGCTGAAGAGAGGTGATGTAACTAAAGTAAAATCGTTTACCTTACCCTTTTTAATTCATCCAATATTGGATTTTTTTTTCTCCAATGGCAGGCTAAAAATTCTCTTCTGGACTTCTATATTCTTGTTAGTGATTGTCAAAATTGGTGTTCTTTGCAGAAGACTGTAGAAAAACACCAACTGTACCTCCTTGCTGATGTCATGCTTCCTACCCACTTATGAATTGGGTTATTTGTCTTTTTACTAATAAGCTGTAGGCATTTTTATATAATCAAGTTATAAGTCCCTTATGAAAATTACATTTTGAAAATAGTTTTCCCATTCTTTAGGTTGTCTTTTTACTTTCTTGATTGTAACACTAGTTCTTACTTTTGATGCAGTCCAATTACCTACTCTTTTTTATCTTTCTTTGCTTGACTTTTGGTGTTACATCTAAAAAAACAAAACAAACAAACAAAAAACCCAACACATTGCCTGACACAAGGTGACAAAGATGTACTCCTACATTTATTTTAAGATATTTATAGTTCTATCTCATATTTAGATCTATGATCTATTTTTGGGTGTGTGTGTTTAGTATTATATAGGCTTCATCTTGAAAATATGTATATATACATACACACATATGTATACACACACATATATGAAACATTGTACACAGGAAAATGAAGCCTCAGTCCCCTTAAAAATAGGCACCTTGGGACCTTACACAGTTCTCCCAGTGTCTTTTCCACTGTTCAAAAAACACTATGCAAAATACCTTGTTGGAATCACCATCAGTTGCTCCATTGTACTCTCTTAAATCTCATTGACTCTGAAATTGCTTCCCTTTCAAAGGTGATTTTAGTTTTGGGAAAAGCCAGAAGTCACAAGGAACTGAACCTGGGTTGTAGAGGGGCTGAGTCACGTTGGTGATTTTTTTTGCCAAAAAACTCTGCACAAGATATGGCGCATTAGCAGACATGTTGTCTGATGAAGCTTTCAATCACCGGTTGCCCATAGCTGCATCCATCAAAATCTCCTACACAGTAGGTTTTGGAATCCCCAGATCAACTTCTGGTTCTCCCACTGTCAGTTACCAATCTTTGTTGATTGCTGCCCATATATGTTCAACATTCTCAGGTGTTCTGCTTGTTGCAGGCCTTCAGGAATGTGGATCACTTTCAACAAATTCTCTATCACCTTTGAAGCATTTGTGCAACATTTTGTTTGTTTTGTACTCATTTTATCATCCCCAAAAGCCTTCTGAATCATCCAAATAATTCCACGGAATAAAGTTCAAGCTTAACGCAAAATTTGATGCAGATTCATTGCTCTACTCAGTCATTTTGAATGTAATGGCCACACAGTACACGCGTTCACTCAACAGCATCTATTGTCCTCACTGACTGGTACAGTGAAGTCATCACTGTTCATGCATGCACGTTCCAGTCTACTCTCCTTGACTGCCAGGTTACATCAATGTTGTGCAATCTGTTCTCATTATATTAACAATGGCTGGACTTTTTTCAGATAGACTATATATATATGTATACATATACATATATATATACACACACACACGTGGATATATATTCCACTTGTGCTAGCACTATTTATTACATTGTATTGCTATCCTTGTCAAAAATGTAAGTATTTGTTTCTGGACTCTTCCATTTTACTCACCTATATGTCTATCTTGTGTCAGGACATTTTAAAATGGGAAAGTGTGAGTCACTCTTCTTTTTCAAGCTTCAGTATTCTGGGTTGCAGTTGCCCATGTGACTTTTAGGATTAGGTTATCAGTTTTTGGAAACAAAAATCCAGGATTTTGATGTTAAGTGCATGAACGTAAAATGCCATTCCATTTATTTTGATTTTCTTCAATTTCTTTAAATTGAACTACAACATTTTGTAGTTTTCAGTTTTGGTCTTTCAGTAATATTAAGCTGTCTTCAGTGTTCAATTTTGGCACTTTGTTAAATTTATTTCTAAGTATTTTATGATTTTGTGTAGTATAAAAACTTTTTATTGTATTTTCAAATTGTTCATGAAAAATGCACAGAAGTACATTGATTTTTATTAATTGATCTAGTATGTAAGCTCTGGTATTCCCTTTTTTGGGGGAGAGTTTGTGAATAATTGGTATTAATTCTTTTTTTTCTATTAGAAATTAGTCTCTATTTGATAAGAAATATTCAATATTTCAAAAATTTTAATGTATATTTTCTTAATTCTAGATTTTTTTCAAGCAGTTTTTAAAGATTTTATGTATGTTAGAGAGAAGGGGGAAAAGAAGGAGAGAAACATTGATTTGTGAGAGAAACATCCATTGATTTCTTCTTGCATGTTCTCCAGCTGGGAAAAAGGCACACAACCCAAGCATGTGCGAGGACCAGGAATCAAACTGGCAACTTTCAGCTTGGTGGGATGATGCTCAGCCCATTGAATCACATGAATCAGGACTCAATGCTAGTTTTTAAAATTAATTTTTCCTTTATTTTTTTCCATTACCATTTATCTTCCTTATACCCTCTTCCACTTCTACCCACATCCTTCCTCCTGAAATCAACACACTGTTGTCCATTTCCATGAGTTCTTTTTCTTTTTTTTGCTCTATCCCTCTACCCTCTAACCATCCCCCGTAGCTGTTAGCCTACTCTCTATCTATAGATCCGTCTCTTTTTTGCTTGTTTGTTCAGTTTGTTCATTAGATTCTACATATGGGTGAAATCATATGGTGTTTGTCTCTGACTGGCCTATTTCACTTAGCATAATGTTCTCCAGGCCCATCCATGCTGTCAAAAAGGGTAAAATTTTCCTTCTTTTTTATAGCTGAGTAGTATTCTGTTATGTAAATGTTCACAGTACTTTTATCTAAACATCTACTGGTGGACACTGGGCTAGTTCTGAATCTTGGTTATTGTACATAATGCTGCAATCAACATAGTAGGGGTGCTTCTAATCTTTTGAATAGTGTTTTGGGTTTCTTCTGATATATTCCCAGAAGTGTAATTACTATAAATTTAAAATGGGTTAAAGACTTAAATGTTAGACGTGAAACCATAAAAATCTTAGGAAAAAATATAAGCAGTAATTCTCAGAAGCTGCTCATAGCAATATTTTTTTCTTATATGTATCCTCAGGCAAGAGAAATAAAATTAAAAAATAAATAAGTGGGACTACAACAAACTAAAAAGTATTTGTACAACAAAGGAAACCATCAACAAAATAAAAAAGGCAATTCACTAAATGAGAAAACATATTCACTGTTACATCTGATAAAGGGTTAACACCCAAAATTTATAAAGAACTTATAAAACTCAACACCAAAAACAATCCAATTAAAAAATAGGCAAAAGACCTGAATGGACACATCTACAAAGAGGACATACAGATGGCCAACAGACATGAAAAAATGCTCAATGTCACTAATCAGAGAAATGCAAATCAAAATAATCAGATATCACCTTATAACTGTCAGAATGGCTATTACCAGTATTAATTCTTATATGTTGGTAAAATTTATCAGTGAAGCCATCTTGGCTTCAACTTTATTTTTGTGGGGAAGTTTCAAAATTACTAATGTAATCTCTTTACTTATTGGTCTAATCAGATAACTATTTTTTTCTTCTGTCATTTTTAGTAGTAATCCTTTTAAGAATTTGACCACTTTGTCAAGGTATCTAACTTCCTTACTTACAACTATACATAGAATTTTCTTATAATTTTTAAGACAAAAACTATTTATATTTTTTAATTCTCTTTTTATATCTGCTATACTCCTTTAATTTTTGTATTAAAGTTTATTTTATCTAATATCAGTCTAGCCACTCAGCTCTCTATTAGCAATTTTACACATGGAAATATTTTCCCATCTTTTTATTTTCAATCTACTTGTATCTTTAGAACTAAAATTTATTTTTTGTAGATGTCACATAGTTGTGTCATGTTTATGCACTCTTTCAATCTGTGTCTTTAAGTATTTTATTCATTTATAGTTAAGTTAATTAATAATAAGATAGAGTTTAGCTATGTCATTTTGCTGTTTATTTCTACATGCCTTACATTTCTGATTCTTAATTTCTTGGTCACTGCTCTTTTATGTTAGAAACATATTTTTAGTGTACCATTTTAATTCCCATGTTATTTCTTTCATGTGTTTGTCTGTTTCTATGTGTATGTGTTTCTCTTTGTCATCCTGGGGATTACAATTAACTATCTAAGTTAAAACAGTCTATCTCAGATTAATATTAAATAGTTTATAGAAACTTAGCTCCAAAATTGCCCATTTCCCCCTCCTTGGAATTATATTGTCATGTAAATTAACCTTTATTTATTATTAGCTAATTATCAGTCCAGCTACTCAGCTCTCTTTTGGGAATTATATGCACTGCATATACTTATTAATTATAATTATTGCTTTATGAAGTTGTCTTTCAAATTATATGGAAGAAGAAAATGTTATCAGAAATGCATTTATACTCTTATACACATCCAATTTGTTACCTTTACTGTCTCTGTGAAATGAACCTATCATTTTGTGTACTCTTATTTTATTTGGCCTGAATAACTCACCAGAGTCTTTCTTGTAGAATGGTTTGCTGGCAAGAAATTCTCTCACTGTTTATATTGATATGCCTATTTTGACAGAATGTAATATTCTTTCTTATTAGCTTTTTAAATTTTTCTCATTACCACTTATTCTCCTTATAACCCCTTCCACCTATACCCATACCCCTTCCCCTTTCAATCACTGCTCTGTTGTCCATATCATTAATCATTTTTTTGTTTGATCCTTCTACCTTTATTAATAATCTTTTTATTTCAATGCATGGAATATATGGGTTGCTTTCTGTTCTTTATGGCTTCTGATGAGAACTCAGTAATTACTCATATTGAGGACCCTTTATATGTGATAAATCATTTTTGTTATTTGGAAATCTGAAAAACTGTTCTTGGCAACTTGACTCTGTGTGTGTGTGTGTGTGTGTGTGTGTGTGTGTGTGTGTGTTTGCTGCTCTTAATAGATGTGTAGATTCATGAAGGTTCTCATTATACAATTTAGGAAATCTTGCCTCCAAGTTCTCTTTTGAATGGATGTTTATAAAGTGTTCTCACACACTGGAAGAATGTGTGTACTAACATGGTCCTCAATTTTTTCCAATGCAAGTCAAGTGAGATATATTAAATAAGGTACAGTGAATATGGAAAGATATTACTCAACTCCCCAAAGTTTGCCATTTGCTATCTATGTGGCTAAAAATACTTTAAATTATATGTTAGACTTTGAATCCTTTATTATTATTCATTTTTATGAAGTTAATACTTGTTTTTTAAAGTATGTACTGTGTATATTTGATAATGCAGGTATTTTAAATATATAAACATTTATACAAAAATGAACCCAACCTGTTAAAAATTGTTAAAGTTGTTGCAGGGGGATTAGAGGACTGGGTAATGGAGAGTGGGGAAATTGAGCAAAAAATAAAAATAAGAGGAAAAATACTCATGGACAACTGTGAGGTGATTGCATGGGGAGGAGAGGATTGGGGTGTTGGTGGAGTGTATGGAATGGTAAATGGTAATAAATGGAGACTTGACTTGGGGTAGTGAACACACAATACAGTGTACAGATGATGTGTTGTGAAACAGTGTACCTGAAACCTGTATAATTTTTTAAACCAGTTTCATTCCAGTAAACCTCCAAAGAAGGAATGTTAAAGTTCTGTTTTATAACAGTTAAATATTTCATGTTTCTCTCTTAACTGAAAAATATACTTATATTCAATAGCATTAATTATTACAATTTGGGTAAGAGGTTTTTTTTTAATTACATGGTAGATGATATATAAGATTTGGAACACATTAAAATGTTCTATTTCTTCATATGGTAACTTTCAAGAGAAAAGATACAAGGTAAGGCATCAAAATATTTATTACTCAGTGCTAATAAAATTCTCCTCACTTTATGTGTCAAAAACAACTATAATCACATAAAGATGTGATAAATCAGTTTCAGCTTATGCTGAATGTTTTGGGCAACAAAGTAATATCTAAATATAGCTATATAGTTTTTGGAGGCATACCCAGTAGTATAGTTAATATGTGCAAATAAAGAGAAAAGGGATTTGAAGACATTTGGCTGAACCTGAGTACTTGAAAGCTATTGTATCTTATTCTCTGTTACAATCACTAGAATGAAAAATCTACTACAGAAAAAAATGCTCAAAAATGTGATTTAGGATCAGTACCTTATTTTGTTGTTAAAATAAATAAGAGAAATGTATTCTTTCAAAGCAATTTTCCTACACTTTATTTAATTTTTATTAAGTAGAGCTGATATACCATATTATATGAGTTGCAGGTATAAAACATTGTGATGCAGCAGTTTACTTCACAAATTATTCACTGTGATAAATCGAGTAAACATGTATTATACCAAGTTTTTATGACACTATTGACTATAGTCCCTATGTTGTACATTATATCTCCATCACTTATTTATTTTATAATTGACTGTTCATACTTCTTATTCCCCTTTACATTTTTCATCCATCCCCTATCCCTCCTTCTGGAAACCATGTTTGTTCTTTATATCTGAGTCTGTTTCTGTTTTGTTTCTTTGGTTTGTTTTAGACTCCACACATAGGTGAAATCATATAGTAATCATGTTAATGCAATCTTTTCTCTCTCCCACAGATTGATTAAGAATGATTTTTTTCACAGTTCACCATATATTATTGTTTTTACTATTAATACTACCATTATTAACATGAATACATTCCTTGGCTGGTTGACAAGTGACCTAGAAACCACAGTTGGAATTACTTTTTATTTTTGATATATGGACCCCTCTAAAAATTAAGGGTGGTTGTTTAAATTATGGTAAGAATTAAAGGTTATTTTTAAAAAGTAGAGTATGAGAGAGGTTGAGAAGAACAATGTGGGAAATCTCACTGCCCATTTTTATGTCACACCAGCTCATAGAATATGAGTGGGACTACTAGGTTAAAGGACCATAAAAGAACAAAGAAAAGTTCATTTGGCTTTATGTACATTTATTTTTATTGCATTTGATAAGTTTTCTATGGAATCCATAAGGTATTTTCATAATATTGTCCAATATGTTAATGTCAAATTCCATCATAATTTTCTCTCTATCATGGAAGTGTCCATGCTTTAGTAGATTTAAAAGGTTAATATGTAGGGAGATAAATGAAATTCTTTTAGAATATGACTACTTGGATCAATGTGCATAAAATTCACTAAGTCTATTTTTTATATATAGTATGCTACTATGAATAACCATTTATATTTCTAAAACTATTTCACACATAATTACATGGCATCATGAAATGAAATGTTGGGCTATGTTATTGGTTGAAGGACATAAATGAAACAAATATTTTTAAATGGTTAAACTTGCACAAGGTAAATAATGTTCCATAAAAACAGGGAAGACACTATTACTTAGTCTCCTGGCTCTCTGTGAAGTGTCCTTTCTTAGTACCTGTGACTCTAGTGACTTGTTCTTTGTTAATTCAAAAGACTCCATTCATAGTGCTACATTGTTGATACAGCAGGAGAAGACAGAATTATTGCTTCTTGGTAGTTAAAAATCTGGGAGACAAGAATCAAGTAATTAATCCATTGTGATCACTGTTATGATAGAATTAAATAATACCCTGATATTACTGGAAGTATAGGGTCTAGGTAGAGCTATGTGACCCCCAAAAAATAACCCATAAAGAAAGCTTGTAAATATGCTTGGAGACAAGGAATTTGGTAAAATACCAGAGATGAGGGTAACTTAGCCTTAAACGCCTACAAGTTGAAAAATTTGTCAATTATCCAAGGGGAGGCATCCAACAGACACTTACCTTAGTTCCTCTAAATAGACAACACTTTCTCTAGGGATCTAGAAATAGAATTTATTAGCATAATAAAAACTGTGGCAATTAACAAGATCAACTTTGGTGAGTCTGTTATTAAAAATAAGATTAAAGTTAGAATTTTATAAAACACCAGAATGAAGAAAGAAGATGGCAGTGAACAGAAGTTTGTACTATAACTTTAAAAGAACAGACAAGATTAAATATAGCAGAACAGTCCATAAATTAAGGATTGACACAAATCCTTAGCTTTTGGGAATAGAAACATTACAGGTTGGCTTTGGCAGAGCTATTTTGGTAAATGTTTGAAGTAGACGCAGTGCTCTCAGGAAATAAGACACTGAGAAACTGGAGAATATATTATAATGCGCTATATCATTTCCCAACAAACTTTTTTCCATCACCTCTTTTTCCTTTCCTTGCTCACTTGCTTCCTTCTGTCTACTCTTCCTTTCTTTCTTCCATTTCATCCTACTTTTTGTGCAAAGATAGAAAGAGGTAGAAAGAGGTGGTTAACTTCTTCAGAATTTAAGAGAATGTTTAACCTTTTAAAATCACAGATCCCTCTGCAAATATTATTCATCTTCTACCAAGAAAAATGCACTTATACACAAGATTTTAGACACAATTCCATAAGTTCACATTCTCTTTGAAACCATTCATTAAGTCTAAAAGTTTCGGTGGATTCCTAGTTAAGAGGCCTAGCAAGTCTTACGATCTGTGTAGTGTGGATATCAGTTTTACATGGAGGTATATGACCATGTGGATCATATATGTGAGGACACACTAGTACCAAAACTTGTATGTGTTAAAGAAAAGACCCATTTGAAAAATATTTATTTTCTTCAGAAGTAATTTTTATGTATAAATTTCATATAAGGAAAATCAATATTTGGTTATTTATCTATTTTTGTTTGTAATAAAATATTTAAATGGGCTTTAACTGATTGGAAACATTCATTCATTTAATAGACATTTACTGTGCATTTCCCAAAAGCCAGGCATTAAACTAGATGCTGGGAATACAAATAAGAATCATAGGTTGTTGTTGCCCTTAAAATGCTCATAGCCTTCTTGGAGACATGAGAAGTAAACAAATGATGATGATGCAATGTGAAATGTTCTATATCAAATCTATGTACATGATGTTTTCTCATACAAATAAGGAGCTGTCTCATGAGATTGCAAAGTTCTTTGATTTTTTTTCTGGTTACAATACAATTTGTAATGTTAAAATTTTTATAATGCTAAAATGGTTTAGGAGTCAAAACTTGAAAAATGTCTACTGTCTTTACTCATGATCCAAGAAGAGAATGCCAAGGGGATGAGCTCTAGATCCATAGACCTGAATTAATATCTGGGCAGTGGCATTGTCAACTGTGTGATTTTGATAAAGGTACTTGATCTAAGAAAACCTCAGGTCCTTTGTTTGAAAATCAGATTATCAATAAAAACATTGGTTCACTATTCACCTTTAGTAAACCAAATTCATTTAAAGCACTGAACTCAGAATCTGATACAGATTAAGCAAAAGAAGTCTGTAAGTTATTATTAATAAACAAGTTGTGATGTGAGATAATAAGATTAAATATTTCTTTATAATAGATAATCAAATGGAATGTTGGTTAAAATATGGAAAGAACACTAAGAACAATGAAAATTAGATAAATATAAATAAGTACAAAAAATGAGGATTTTTTAAATAAAAGACCATTATATAGGAATTTTACTTTACAGCAAAGATGGAGTAATAGAGATTATGTTTACCCTCCATCTGAACCAACTGAAATCAGGACCAAATATATGTGGCAATGATTTCAGACATTGAACATCAGGCAACACAAGACAGTCATTTTTTAGAGAATAGACAGCGTTGAGATGACATAAAATCTGTGATTGACCCAATTACTTCCTGGAGAGAATTTCCAGGGTTAAGTAAAGAAAAAGGAACCCAATCGGAGCCTTGAATTAATGAAGCAAAGCTGGAAGTACAGTAAGTTTGAGGCAGCTAGTGTTTACACAGCAGAGTACAAGAAAGCTTCCCAAAGTGAGAGCTCTAGAAATCTCCAGAAGGTTCCTACAAGATAATCAGTGGATTAATAATTAACACGTTCATTTGAGGAAACTATCTGAGGTCTGAAAATAAACCACACAAGAGGAACAATGTCTTGGAGTTCACTAGGTTGAGAATGTGTCATCGTTAGTAAGAATGGAAAATCTTGAAACTGAAGGGATCTTAGGTAGAAAATTCAGAGAGGCATTGCCTTAGTATTGAAAAAAATTGACACTAAAATAAAGGTTTCTCTATTTCTGTCAATCAAAGCTTTAGGGCAAGCCTCAAATGATCACAGTCTTTTCAAAAACTTACTGCAACCCAGGGCAATAATAAAGTACAATTGCATGTGTACTAAACTTTCTAACATTCAACAAAATAAATTTCCCAATTGTGGACATTTAATATAAAATTACCAGGCATGCAAAGAATTGAGAAAATATGATCCAGAAAGAGGAGTTAAAAATCAATAGAACTAGATCCAGAAATGATAGAGATGACAGAATGTAGACAGAGTAAAATTATTGTAATTATATTTTGAATTTTCAATAAGTTAGAAAAAAATATGTGCAGAAGTTAGGGAAATAGAAAATAAAAGAAAATTGTGCAAAAGAGAAATAGAAAATATAAATAAAAATTGGGATTAAGCTTCTAGAGATAAATGTCTAGGATTAGAAATACTGCAGTTGGAGGGTTTATTCCATGAGTGAGATTGAGTAAGCACATTTTACTCTGCCTCTCCCATTGATACAAATGATAAACATAAAGAGAGTGCATGGAACACCTATTTTAAGATTGTCATAGGTAAAATTTTGCCTACTATGACCTTGATTTTCCAATATTACACCTGTGACTATGATTTTTGCTCAAGAACAAGTCCAAGAATACATAACAAATACATGGAGGTGGTTTGCCAACATACTTCCATATTGTGCATAAATGAAAACAAACCTAAACACACACCAAAGACTTGGCTAATGGTGAAATGATATTATGTTGCAATTATATTTTTAAAAAAACTTTTATTGATTTACTGATGATAGCCATTCTGAAAGGTGGGAGATTATATCTGCTTGTGGTTTTAATTTGCAACTCTCTGATGATTAGTGATGTTGAGCATCTTTTCATATGTGCATTGGCCATCTGTATGTCCTCTTTGAAGATGTGTCTATTCAGTCCTTTGCTCATTGAGGTGTGTGGTGTTGTTTTTTTTTTTTTTTTGATATTGAGTTTTGTAAATTCTTTATAAATTTTGAATAACAAAAAGTGCTGACAATGATGTGGAGAAAGGGGAAACTTTTTGCATTGTTGGTGGTAATGTAGACTGGTGCAGCTACTATGGAAAGCTCAAAAGTATGGAGATAACTCAGAAAATTAAAATGGATCTGCCTTTTGACCCAGCAATCCCACTTCTGGGACTATATCTGAAGGAACCCAAAATACTAATTTGAAAGAACATAAGCACCCCTATGTTCATTGCAGTGTTAACTACAATAGCCAAGATATGGAAGCAGCCCAAGTGTCCATCAGTAGATGAGTGGATAAAACAACTGTGGGACATTTACACAGTGGAATACTACTCAGTTGTAAAAAAGAAGAAAATTTACCCTTTGCAAAAATATGAATGGACCTGGAGAACATTATGCTAAGTAAAATAAGCCAGTCAGAGAAAGACAAATACTGTATGATTTCACTCATATGTGGAATCTAATGAACAAACTGAACTAACAAGCAAAACAGAGTCAGACTCACAGATAGAGAGCAGGATGACACTTAAAGGGGGCACAGTTGGCAGCAGAGGGATTGAGCAAAAAGGAAAAATGACTTGTGTACATGGACAGCAGTGTGGTGATTGCTGGGGGCAGGGAGGACTTAAGGGGAATAAATGGTAATGAAAAAAATAATAAAAACAATAAAAAATTAAAAACCCTTTAAAACAGATAATATGAAAATGATGCAGCAAATGTGAATACTCTTAAAAAATGGATAAGTAGAAAGTCTCAACAAAAATATACAAAGAAAAACAAAACTTTAGAACTAAAAAAACAAAAAATGTGATGTGATAAACTAAGTGAATGGGCTCAGTTGCATAATGAAAGTGACAAAGAAAATGTTCGTTTACATGATATAGAAAATAAAAATCATACAATATGAACTTATAAAAATAATTTTAAAAAAGAACAGATTCAGTTACCTTTGGGACAATAAGAAAAGCTCTAGCATTTATGTTATCACAGTCCCAGTAGAAGAGAGAGTATTACTAAAAAAATAATAAATAAAAAAAAGAACTGAAGATAAGTGGCTTAAAGCCACCCAAATTTGGTGAAAGACATGAATTTATAGAATCAAGTATCATAGCAAACTGAAAAATTGACATTAAGTAATCCATACCCAGACACATCTATCACAATCCAACAGCTGAAATCTAACAATAAAAATAAGGAAACTAAAATTAAGCTATAAAAATGTAAATTAACTTCATTATCTGTATAGGGGAAAAATTTGAACATTTTGGGTAATTGTGGATTGATTTCTCATCAGAAACCATAGAAATTAGAAGGAAGTGGAATTTTTAAGTGCAGGAAATAAAAGATACTCTCAACCTTATAGTCAGTGAAAATATGCTTCAAAAATGAAGGCATAATAGATATATATTTTCATATGAAAGAAATTCTTAGATTTCATCAGATCTGCTCTAAAACAATTACTAAATGAACTCCTTAACCAAGAGGGGAAATGATACAAGAAATTTTGGTATATCAGCAATGTATGAAGGAAAAGCAAGAGAAATTCATACTATTTAAATAAATATAACACAGCATTTCCCTATTAGTATTTAAATGTGATTGATGATTGAAAAATTATAATACTGATGGAAATTTTAGTATGGTTGATATAATATAAAATTATGACATAGAGGTTTGAGATCAAAAGGACATGTGTGATGATAAAATTTCCACATTCAACAAGTATCGATTAAGTATTGATTCAAAGTAGAACATGAAAAGATCAGGGATGTATATTATAATACCCAAAAGTTTCACTCATAAAATTATAAAAGAATGATATAATAAAAAACAAAAACTAAAATGAAATGCTAAAAATATTCAAATAATACAAAAAAAAGAATAGACAAATAAAAATTAGCTAAAATAAAGAGAAAACAAAAATCTTAAACTTAATAATAACCTACTATCAATTTTTTAATTATATGCTGTTCACAGGAAATTAATGGAAATTTGACATGAATAAGGAAAAAGTACAGAAATTAAAATATACATCATAAAAACACATCAAAAAAGCTGTAATGCCTAAATCAAATGATAAAATAGACGTAAAAGCAATACATATACATATATACACGTATAACTATAAGAGAATATCTCAACAAGAAGACATAGCAATCATAAATATGCATATTCCTACCATCAGAGCTTCAGAATACAAATGAGGATTAAAATCTAATGTAGTTTTAATATTTACAAATTACAGTTGGAGAAATCAACAAACCTGTCTAAATAAAGATTGAACTACTAGAGAGAAAATCAATGACATAGAAGATCTAAAATTTACCATCAAATTTATTCTATTTGACATTTATAGAATTTTCCACCAAACACTGTAATAATACCCATCTTTTTGAAATGAACTTAGAACATTTACCAACATAGTATATATCAAGGAACAAAACACAAATATTAAGAAATTTAAAGGAATTAAACTTGTATAGGAGTAACATCAGCAAGATGGAATAGGAACTCTCTACTTTTCTTCTCCCCATAGACACACTGATTAAACTATACACAGAACAATTTTATCTTTGCTAAATCTAGACATCAGTTAAGAAGTTCCTGCAGTCCAGGAAAACTCAGAAGCATCCACACTAAGCCTACAGGAAAATTCCAGACTCCCCTCTTATCATAATCCTTTCCCTTGGCACAGTGTTACACTATCAGTAAGAAACTCTCAGCTTTTCCTTGGGAAATAAAAAAAATAATAATAATGAATTATAATTCCAGGAAAAATATCCCAAATAGGAATTTCTTTCTAGAGAGGTATAGGGCTGGCACATACTTCAAACATTCCGAAGAAGTGGATTTTGTTTCACCTATGACAGACTGCCAATGAGACCCAGCATGCTTTATATGTCTGAAAGCTCTTTACAAAGAGATGAAGGCCTAGACTAATATGCATTCATCTGCTAGAGCTTTTCTTCACATGTCCTCACATGTTATCCAATATGATCAAAAGACTTTCAGCCCATGCCTTTCCCTAGGGAGAAAAAAGAAGACAGAAACATAAGCCCAACATTCAGGCTTTTTGAATGGCTGTTTATTTCTGTTTCACCTATCTCAGAGCACAGCTGGGACACAACATACTCTAGATGCCTCTGCACCAGTGAGAACAACAAGAAAAAGAAATGGTGCAAGATATTACTGCTGCTCAAGAAGACCCATGGGACAGCAGACAGACATCAGAGAAAACAAAAAGCTATGAACTATGGAAAAAATTAATTAGATCGGGAATTTTCACACACAAGTCCAGAGATGTTACATACAGAGAGAAGGTTTGAGAGGTTGCCTAAATCTGGAACCAGACTGACTGGTTAAAATCTTCTCATATGAAGGCAGCATAAAAAAATTGGAGAGCTGTTTTTTTTTTTGTTTTTTTTTTTTGTTTTGTCTCAACCTCAGATAACAACACAAAAAGCACAAAAAGTAGGAAATAGGAAAATATGTCCCCCAAAGGAAAAAAAGAAAAACTTATCTAGAACCAAACTTATTGAAACAGAAGTAGATAAATTGCCTGAGAGAAAATTTAAAATGCCCATCATAAAGATAATTAACAACCTCTGAGGAAAAAAATGCATGAGTAACATAAAAATTTCAACAAGGAGAAAATTTTTAAAAAATGAGCCAAACAAAGTCTTTGAACTGAAGAATATAATAACAGAAACAGTCATCTCATAAGAACATTAAACAACAAACTAGATTAAGCAGAAGAAATAATTACAGATCTCAGAGACAAGGTATTTGAAACTACTGAGTCAGAGGAACAAAAAGGAAAAAAAAAAGAACAGAAAAGAATAAAGCAACTTTGAGAGTCTATGGAATATCATCAATAGAATTAATATATGCATTACAGGAGTCCCAGAAGAAGAGAGAGACTGTTTAAGCAAAAAAAATAATGACCACAAACTTCCCAAGTCTCAGGAAGGAAATAAAAACATCCATATCTAGGAAATACCATGGTCTCTAAAAAATAAATCTGTGAAACTACACAAAGATACACTGTAATCACATTGCCAAAAGTCAAAAAGAAAATATTGTAAATAGCAATAGAGTACATTACTTGTTACATACAAGGGGATTCTCATAAGGATTTCTCAATAGGAAACTTACAGACCAGAATGCAATGTGTCTAAATATTTAAGGTGTTGAAAGAAAGAAATTACTAACAAAAGCTATTATGTCTAGCAAAATTTTTCTTCAAAAATGAAGGAATTTCAGATAAAAATTTTTATTTCTCAGATAAAAAGGTATTTTTACTTTTTCAGATAAACAGAAACTAAGAGCTTATCATGTTAGACCTGCATTAAAAGAAATGCAAGAAATTAGAGTTCTTTAGGTTGAAATTAAAGAATGATAAATGGAAACACAAAAATATATGGAAGTTTAAAACTTGTAGGAAAAGTTAAATATATAGATAAATATAAAATCTGTAACACTGTAGCATTGACCCATAAATATTTTAATTGCAGTTCTCAAATTAAAAACAGAAGTATAAAATATAACTTTGAAATATGTTATTGAATACACTGTATAAAATATGTAAATTTGGTACAATAACAGAAAATATATGTGAGGGATAAGAGTAGAAGTTATAACTTTTGTATATGATTAAAGTTAATTTCTCAGCTCAAAACAGACTTTTATAAGTGTAATACATTTTATAATCCCCATAGTAACTATAAAGTACCTATAGAAAATGCCATCAGAAAATGACAAAGAAATCTAAACATGTAACTATAAAAAAAGATCAATGGAAAAAAAATGGAAGAGGGGAGGAGGGTGAAAGAACTACATGATATAAATAAAACAACAAAATCACAATAGTAAGCCCTTCCATATCAATAATTATTTTAAATGTAAAAAAAAATTAAATTTGTCAATCAAAATACATAGAGTACTTAAATAAATGTTTAAAAAGAAGACCTCACAATATGCTGTTTAAAAGAAGATTAGTTAATTTAAGGATACACATAGACTAAAACTGAAGGAGTAAAAAAGATATTCATATAAATGATAGCCAAAAGAGTGCAGAGTGGCTACATCGGTATCAGACAAAATGGACTTCAAGTCATAAACTAACACAAAAAATAAAGAAGGGCATTATATAATAAGAAAAAGGTAACTGACAAGACATAACAATTTTAAGTTTATATGCATCCAACTTTAGAACCTTTATAAATATAAACATTATGAGAACTGAAAGGAAAACTAGACAGCAATAGAGTAATAACAGGAGACTTCATCCTCCAGTTTCAGTAATGGATAGAACATACAGACAGAAAATGAATAAAGGAACAGTTGTAGAGAGAATAACCCTAATGAATATACACAGAACAATCACAGGAAAATTCACAATTTCCCATTTGCATATAAAACATTTTGAAGTATAGATAATTTTAAGGTAAAAAATAAGTCTAAACAAATTTTAAAAGTGAAAATCATATGAAGCAACTTTTCCAACTACAGTGGTATAAAACTACAAATCAAGAGCAGAAATACAATTTTAAAATTTACAAATGTGTAGAAATTAACACAGTCTTAAGCAACTAATGGATGAAAGAAAAAATCAAATGGGAAATTGGAAAATATCTTGAGAAAAATAAAAAGGAAAACACAAAGTAGCAAACTTAATGGGAGGCACCAAATGTGGTTTTAAAAGGGAAGTTTATAGGAATAAATGACTACACTAGAAATAAAAGATTTAAAATAACTTAACTTTATGCTTCAAGGAACTATGAAAAGAAAAGCAAACTAAGACCAAAGTTAGCAGGAAAAAAAGAAATAAGAAAGATAATAGCAAAATAAATAAAATAGAAAACAGAAAATCAATAGAAAAAATAGTGTTGATATTTCTTTGAAGTGTTCTACAAAATTAACAAAACATTAGTTAGACTAATAAAAAAAGAGGGAAACAAATAAAATTATAAATAAAAGAGTAGGTATTGGTAGACTGTCAATCATAGTCTACTTATCCATTTAGATCCACACTGTAAAATTACAATCATTTTGAGGAAATTTTTTCTATAGGTCCTGTCAACTAAAGATAGTTAATTAGAATATTGTTAAATTTCCTAATATTTGTGTTTTGAACTTGGAGAAGGTTTTTGTTTTATTTTGTTAAAATATAGTAAATAAAATTTTTAAAACTAAAGAAAGAAAAAGTAGGTATTAGAAGGGTCTCAGATCCAAGAAGACAATGCAGTATGTGGATGTTACACTCACTTTTTCCCAAGATCAAAATGGAATTACAACTAAATTATAAAATAATCAACCAGAATAACAAACCAAGGACTAGTTGAACAGAAGTCTTATAACCAAGGATTTACAGAAGAAGCCACATCAAGACTGGTAGGAAGGGAAGAAACATGAATAGGCTCACCCTGCTCCATGGGTGGTGGGCGAGAATCCAGAGGAATATATCAGCTGAAATGTTCCTGGAGGAGTGAAAAGTCTCAAACCAAAGAACCAAACCCAGAGAACCAAAGCCTAGAAGAGGCACTCACATATCTGGCTGTGAAAATCAGTGGGCAATCTGTCCTCCAGAAAGAGCAGGAGTCCTCTAGAGACCCAGGCACTCTATTAAAAGGCCAACACACAATATCTTGTTTTCAGCCACACACCCTGGGCTTCCATGGAAGGAGGGCAGACTGTACTAGAGTTGTGAAAGGAGAGACTGGGTTTTGTGGCTCTAGGGAGACAACTTGAAGGGACAGTCACCAGGCACTCTGTGTTTGGTCTTTCTCCTACACTGCAGACATTATGTTCTTAGGTGGAGCATGACACACTGTATGGCTTCAACTGAAGAAATATATATCCTCACCCTCCAGACTCCCTGTTACTTCCATCCTGTAGAGCTCACACTCTGCAGAAGAGTCAGCTGCCTGGTCTTGAGTTGTAGAGGACTGGAAGGCACAGGAGGAGGTATCAGTGATAGAGTTGTGTGGTTTTAGGTTAGGGGCATACCCCTAACTTCTTGTGAACCTGATTGATGCTTACCCTTTACAGGAAGTCCACTAGCCACACTCTCTGAACTCCCAGGGATCCCACCCTACTGACTACTACTAGCAGAAAGCTCAGCATAGTTATGGCTCTCCAGAAGATTTGGGAAGATTTCAGGACAAAATTAGTTGTGTGGATGTAGGATGGTGTCCATTTTTTCCTTGTACACCAAATGGATACAGGACCCTCACTTCACATAACCAAATCTTGGTCTGAATAAGCTCTACTGGCGTCACCCTGAAACCCTGCCCCACCACAAAGATATGCTGGCACCTGGAAGGTGGCATCCAAACTTCGTGTATTCTGGAACATTTGCTGAGAAAACTCAGATACAACATTGGCATTGAGCTTAAACCAGCATCAGTATGATAAACAGCATTCACCCTTACCTGTTAACTCACTGAAAACCTACCTCTTGTAACTCGAGTACCACCAGAGTCTCTTTCAGTGAATGAGCTTAAGAGGCAGCCAGCAGGTGAAGGCAGGTGAAAAAGGATCTTGGGTTGCTTTAGATCTTTTGTTGAATTGCCCTCAGATTCAGTGCTGGTGGAAGCTGGCTTTAGTGCACAGCTTGGTCTTCCCTACACACACATTCAAGTTCTACAGAAGCAGCCACACACAGTGGATCACTTTGAGCTCAGAACAGGTGTCACAGGCATAGTCACGGGCAATATCTGATATCTACTTGCACCAGAGTTCATCCCAAGAGGTTTAAGAACCAGCACACCCAGTGGCAAGCTTCAGACAACTTCAGACCATAATACAACTAGCTTTACAAATGGCATATACAAAGAGAGAACTCATTAGGCACCAGATCCTGCTGAGGCAAATTCTATTTTGGGTGGTCAGTGCTTGCACAGCAGCTCATACACTGTGGTTGGGGTAATTCTTCCCAGTTCACTAGGCTGAGTGTTAACCCCATGCATGAATGGATCAATAGCAATAAAAGATCAGTTACAACAGGTGGTATCACATAAGCCACACAGTTCAGGTGATCAAGGAAACTGCATCACTGTATCTCATCGGAAACTGACACCCTACCAAGACTGGAGGGCATAACAGATCTACCTAAAACAAAAACAAACAAAATAGTCAGCCAAATGGAGAGAAAAGGAAACATTCCCCAAATGAAACAAGAGATTTCTCCAAATAAAATAAAAGCTAAATGCAATGGAGGTAAGCAATTTACTAGATATAAGAGTTCAAAAGAATGACTATAAGGATGTTCAAGGAAATTAGTAAGAACTGCAACAGCATTAAAAAAAACATAGAAATCATTAAAAATCCAGTCAAAAATAAAGAATATAATATCCAAAATGAAAAATACACTAGAAATAACAAACAGTAGATTAGATGAAGCCAAGGACTGAATCAGTGATTTGGGAAACAAGGTAGCAAAAAATATTCAATCAGAAGAGCAACACAAAAATGAATTAAAAAATTAGGATAACTTGAGAGAAATTTGGAAAACATGAAGTGTAATAACATCTGCATCATAGAGGAACCAGAAGAATAAATGGGAGAGGAAGGGACTGAGAACCTATTTGAAGAAATAATGATTGAAAACTCACCTAACCTGGTGAGAGAAAAAGATACACTAGTTCCAAGAAGCTCAGTAAATCCCAAACAAGATAAACCTGAAGAGGTCTACAACAAAACACATTATAATTAAAATGACAAAGTCTAAAGACAGAGAATCTTAAAAGTAGAAAGAAATAGACAGCTGGTAAACTAAAAGGGAGCTCCAATAAGACTGTCAGCTAATCTCTCAGAGAAATATCTCAGGCCAAAAGGAATATGAATGGAATATTCAAATAGATGAAAAGCAAGTACTTACATGTAAGACTGTCACACTCAGCAAGGCTATCATTTAATATTGAAGGAGGAATAAAGAGCATTCCAGAGAAGAAAAAGCTAAAGGAGTTTATTATCACAAAACCAGTATTACAGAAAATGTTTAAAGATTAGTTTGTAAAATGATGAAAGGAAAAAAATAGAGAAATGTTATGAAGAATAAAACAACAATAAATACATACAAATAACCATTTGTTTAAATGATCCAATCAAAAGACACAGGGTAGCTGAATTAATAAATATAAACATATTTATAAATTACAAGAGACTCACTGTAGAACAAGACTAAACTCTTCATCCATGAAAGAATGAAGAAAGATATTTCATGCAAATAAAAATAAATAAAAAGCTGAGGTGGCAATATTTATAAGAGACAAAATAGACTTTAAAACAAAGGCTATAAAAAAACAAAGGATTTTTACATTAATTTTTCAAATACATTTGTCTCCATTTTCCCACCAGCACTTTTTCCTGCCCTCCTCTCCCACTTCCCTCCCTCAATCTTTCCCCACTTTGGCTTTGTCCATGGGTCTTTTATACATGTTCCTTGATTGGACACTTCCCTTCCGTTTCTCCCCAACCCCTTCCCTCTTGATTCTGATGGTTTCTTTTTTCTTTCAATGTTGCTGGTTATTTTTTCCTTCCTTGTTTCTTTTGTTGATTAGGTTCCACTTATAGGTGAGATTATATGATATTTATCTTTCTCCCCCTGGCTTATTTCACTTAGCATAATGCTCTCCAATTCCATCCATGCTGTCATGAAAGGTAGTAGCTCTTACTTTATTTCTGCAACATAGTATTCCATTGTGTAAATGTACCATAGTTTTTTGATCCACTCATTAACTGATGGGCACTTATGTTGCTTCCAGTACTTGGCTATTGTACATTGTGTTGCTATGAACATTGGGGTGCATAGGTTCTTTTGAATCGGTGTTTTGGGATTCTTAGGGTATAATCCCAACAGTGGAATTGCTGAGTCAAAAGGCAATTCCATTTTGAGCTTTTTGAGGAAACTCCAAACTCTTTTCCACAGTGGCTGCACCAGTTTGCATTCCCACTAACAGCGTATTAGGGTTCCCTTTTCTCTACAGCCTTACCAACACCCATTGTTAGTTGATCTGTTTATGATGGTCATTCTGATCAGAATGAAGTGGTTTCTCATTTTAGTTTTAATTTGCATTTCTCTGATGGCTACTGATGCTGAGTATCCTTTCATGTGTCTGCAGGCCCTCTGTATCTCTTCCTTGGAGAACTGTATGTCCGGGTCCATTGTCCATTCTTTAATTGGATTGTTTGTCTTCTTGGAGTGGAGTCCTGTGAATTCTTTATATATTTTGGAAATCAAACCTCTATCTGATTTATCATTGGCAAATATATTTTCCCATATGGTTGGTTCCCTTTTCATTCTGCTGATGTTTTCTTTAGACATGGAAAAGCTTCTTATTTTGATGAGGTCCCACTTGTTTATTCATTCCTTTATGCCCCTTACTCTAGGGGACATATCAGTGAAAATGTTGCTGCATAGGATATCTGAGAGTTTCCTGCCTATGTTCTCCTCTAGGACCTTTCTTGTTTTGCAACTTATATTTAAGTCTTTTATCCGTCTTGAGTTTATTTTTGTGTACAGTGTCAGTTGGTGATAAAATTTCAAGTTTTTGCATGTAGCTTTCCAGATCTCCCAGCACTGTTTGTTGAAGAGCTTTATGTCTGGTATTGTGATCCCTCCTGCTTTGTTTTTCTTTCTCAAAATTGCTGCGGCTACTCGGGGTCATTCATGGTTCAATACAAATTTTTGAAATGTCTGTTTTATGTCTGTGAAATATGTCACTGGTATTTTAATAGGGAATACATTGAATCAATAAATTGCTTTGGGTAATATGGACATTTTGATGTTAATTCTTCCAATCCATGAATGCTATATATGCTTCCATTTATTTGTGTCTTCCTTAATTTCTTTCTTCAATGTTGTATAGTTTCCTGCATACAGGTCTTTACCTCCTTGGTTAAATTTATTCCTAGGCACTTTATTTTTCTTGTTGCTATAGCAAATGGGATTTTTTTTTCCTGATTTCTTCTTCTCATATTTCATTTTTGATGTACAAAAATGCCTTCGATATCTGAATATGGACTTTGTATCTTGTTGTTTTGTCAAATTCACTTATTAGGTCGAGAAGTTTTTTGGTGGAGTCTATAGGGTTTTCTATGTACACTATCATGTCATCTGCAAACAATGATAGTTTTACTTCCTCTTTTCCTATTTGGATGCCTTTTATTTCTTTTCCTTGTCTGACCTTTGTGGCTAGCACTTCCAATATTATGTTGAATAGAAGCGGTGAAAGCGGACATCCTTGTCGTGTTCCTGATCTTAGTAGGAAAGCTTTTAGTTTTTGCCCGTTAAGTATGATGTTGGCAGTAGGTTTTCATATATGGCTTTTATTACATTGAAGAATGCCCCATTTATTCCCATTTTGCTGAGTGCTTTGATCATAAATGGGTGCTGTACCTTATCATATGCTTTTTTTGCGTCTATTGAGATGATCATGTAATTTTTGTCTTTCCTTTTGTTTACGTGATATATTACATTTATTGATTTGTGGATATTGAACCATCCTTGCATCCCTGGGATGAATTTCACTTGATCATGGTGGATGATCCTTTTAATGTATTGCTGGATGCAGTTTGCCAATATTTTGCTGAGGATTTTTAGCGTCTATGTTCATAAGCGATATTGGCTTGTAGTTTTTCTTTGTTGAGTCTTTATCTATTTTTGGGATTAGGATGATGCTCACCTCATAAAAGGAGTTTTGGAGCCATCCCTCATCTTGGATTTTTTAGAATAGTCTGAGAAGGGCAGGGGTTAGCTCTTCCTTAAATGTTTTTTGTTTTTTTTTTTAATTCTCCTGTGAAACCCTCCAGTCCAGGGTTTTTGTGTGCTAGGAGTTTTTTGATTACTGCTTCAATTTCACCAGCTGCTGTCAGTCTGTTCAGGCTTTCTTCTTCATTCAGTGTTGGAAGGTTATACTTTTCTAGAAATTTGTCCATTTCATTGATATTTTCAAATTTCTTGGCATATAATTGCTCATAGTAGTTTCTTACAATCCTTTGTATTTCTGTGATATCAGTTGCTATTTTTCCTCTTTCATTTCTGATACTATTTATTTGGGTGCTCTCCCTTTTTTTCTTGATGAGTCTGCTTAAAGGCTTGTTGATTTTGTTTATTCTTTCAAAGAACCAGCCCCTGGATTAGTTGATCCTTTTAATTTTTCTTTTAGTCTCTATGTCTTTCAATTGTGCTCTGATCTTGATTATTTCCTTCCTTCTTCTTGCTCTTGAATTTGTTTGTTAAAGAAATGATATTATATAACAATAAATTGATCAACCCAACAAGAGGATTGGAAACATTTAAGCACTCACCATAGGAGCAACTAAATATATAAAGCAAATCTTCATGGACATAAAGAGAGAGACTGACAGTAATACAGTCATAATAGGAAATTTTAACACCTCAATGACATTGATAGATAGATGTTCCTGGCAGAAAATGAAAAAAAGAACAGTGGTCATAAATGGCATACTTCATCAGATGGATTCAAGTAATATCTTTAGAGCTTTTGAGCTCAAAGCTGTATATATATTCTTTTCACATGCACATAACACATTTCCTAAGATAGACCACATGTTAAGTCTTAAAGCAAGTCTCAATAAATTTAAGAAGATTGAAATAATATCACGTTCTCTGATCATAATGGTATGAAATTAGATTATCAGTTACAAGAAACAAACTGAAAAACACACAAACACATAAAAGCTAAATAACATATTACCATACAATGATTGAGTCAATAATAGGGTCAAGGAAGAAATCAAAATTTATCTTGAAACAAATGAAAATGAGTACATGACAACCTAAAATCTATGTAACATGGCAAAAGTAGTCCAAAGAGGGAAATTCAAATCATTACAGGCCTACTTTGATAAGAGAAATCTCAAATAGAGAATGCAAACTTATACTTAAAGAAATTAAGAAAAAGAGAGCTGAAAATGATTAGCAGAAAGGAAATAATAAAAATCAGAGCAGAAAAATAAGAGTCTAAAATATCAATACAAAGGAACAATGAGACCAAGACCTTGTTTTCTGAAAAGATAAAATTGACATACCTTAAACAGACTCATTGAGAAAATAAGAAAGAAGGCACTAGTTAAAAAAAAATCAGAAGTGAAAGAAATAACAACTGACATTATAGAAATACAAAGTACTGAAAGAAAATATAATGAACAACTATATGCCAACAAATTGGAAAAGCTAGGCAAAATAAATAAATACATAAAAACATTTTACAAAACTGAAACAAGAAAAAACAGAAAATCTGATAGGCCAACTACAACTAATGAAACTGAAGCAGTTATAAAAAAAAAAAAGAAAGAAAGAAAGAAAGAAAGAAAGAAAGAAAGAAAGAAAGAAAGACCATTCCAACAAATAAAGGTCCTGACCTAACAGCTTCACAGGTGATATTTACCAAAAATTCAAAGAACCAACACCTGTCCCTCTCAAGTTATTTAAAAAAATTCAGAGAAGAAACCAATATTGCTTTATGAGGTCAACATTATTCTGATTTGAAAACCAGATAAATACAAAACAAATTAAGAAAACTATAGGTCAATATTCCTGATGAACATTGATGCAAAAATTCCTAACCAAATATTAGCCAACTGAATTCAGCAATACATTAAAAGCATCATACATTATGATCAAGTGGAATCAATTTTTGGAATTCCAGGTTGGTACAAATATCCACAAAGCAAATAATGTGATACACCACAAAAACATTAAGTATAAAATTATAGGATGATATAAATAGATGCAGAAAAATATTTTGACAATATGCAGCACTCATTTATGATAAAAACTCCCAGCAAAGTGGAAACAGAGGGGAAAAAATCTCAATGTAATAAAGGTCATATATGATAAACCCACAGTTAACAACATACTCAATAGGGAAAAATAAAATAATTTTCCTTAAGATCAAGAACAATATAGAGATCTCTGCTTTTACCACTCTTATTCAACATAGTACTGGAAGTCCTAGCCACAGCAATCAGGCAAGATGAAAAAATAAAAGGCTTCCAAATTGACAAGGAAGACGTCAAGTTGCCATTATTTGCATATGCCATGATACAGTATATAGAGAACACTCGATTATCCCCAAAAATTCTGGTACTCATAAATGAATTTAGTAAAATAGCAGGGTACAAAATAAATATTAATAAATTAGCTGCATTTTTAAACACCAAGAGTGAACTCTCAGAAAAACTAAAAAAAAAAAAACTATTTACAACTGCATAAAAAATATACCTGGGAATAAATTTAACAAAGAAGATAACACCTGTCCTCGGAAAATTATGACATCAAAAAAAAAAAGAACTTGAAGAAGATGCAAATAAATGGAAGCATATACCATGCTTATGGATAGGAAAAAAACAAAAACAAACAGCAAACATTGCTAAAATGTCTGTACTACCTAAATCAATCTATAGATTTAATGCAATTCCTATCAAAATACCAACAGTATATTTCACAGAACTAAAATAAATAATTCAAAAATTCATGTGGAACCACAAAAGGCCTCGAAAACCATAGCAATTTTGAGAAAGAACTAAATTAGAGGAGTCAAACTATCAGATAACAAAGAATGCGACAAGACTGTAGTAATAAAAACAGAATGATACTGGCATAAAAACAGGCATATAGATTAATGTTACAAAATAGAGAGCCCAGAAATAAACTGACTTATATGATCAATTATTATTTGACAAAGGAGGCAAGAACATACAATGGCATAAAGACAGTGTACTCAATAACTGGGTTTGGGAAAATTGGAGATGTGTGCAAAAAAAAATGAAACTAGACCACCTTCTTATACCATACACATAAACTCAAAACCAATTAAAGACTTAAATACAAGACTGGAAATTATAAAAATCCTAGAAAAAACATAGGCACTAAAACCTCAAACATTTATTTTAGCAATGTTTTCTTTGATATACGTTTTGGAGGAAGGGAAACAAAAGAAAAAATGAACAAATGGGACTGCACCAAACTAAATTTATTTTTTTGCTCAGCAAAGGAAAAAAAATCAACAAAATGAAGACAACCCACTAAGTGGGCGAACAGATTTGCAAATAATACATCTAGTAAGTGCTTAATATATAAAATTGTTAAAGCATTCATACAAATCAACACACACACACACACACAAAACAAATTAATTAAAAAATGAGCAAAGGACCTAAGTAGACATTTCTCCAAAGATGGCAGATGATCAAGGCAGATGACCAAGGGATATATGAAAAGATACTCCACATCAATATTTGTCAGGAAAATGCGAATTAAAACTGCAACGAAATATCACCTCACACCTGTCAGAATGGTTATCATCAACAAATCAACTAACATCAAGTGTTATTGAGGATGTGGAGAAAAAAGAACACCCATGCACTATTAGCTGGTGGGAATGCAGATTATTGCAGCCACTATGGAAAACAATATGGAGGCTCCTTAAAAAACTAAAAATGAAACTGCCTTATGACTCAACATTTCAACTTCTGGCTAGAAATCAAAAGAAACCTAAAGCTCTAATTTGAAAGGATATATACATGCCTATGTTTATTGCAGTGTTCTTTACTATAGCTAAACTGTGGATGCATCCCAAGTGCTCATCCATAGAAGAGTGTATAAAAAATTTGTTGTACCTATATACAATGGAATATTACTTGGCCTAAAATAAGAATGACTGTTACTATTTACAATAGTATGGATAGTAACCTAGAAGATATTATGTTAAGTGAAGTAAGTCAGTCAGAGAAAGACAATGTAATTTCACTCATATGTGGAATTGAAAGAACAACATAAACAAATAAACAAAAACAGACTTATAGATACAGAAAACAGACTGTTTTACCGGAGGGGATGGGGATTGGGGGATTAAGTGATAAAAGTTGAAGGGATTGAGAAGTACAGGTTAGTAGTTACAAAACTGTCATGTGGATATAAATTATAATATTATTATGCTATAACTATGCATAGTGCCAGCTAATTACGGGAAATATCAGGTGGAACACTTTTTAAGTTGTATGATTGTCTCACCACTATGATGTATACTTGAAACTAATATAAAATGATATTAAATGTAAGTTGTAAGGAAGGAAATTTTTTAAAAATTAAAAAATTTAAAAAAGGAAGCTAAAGTGATCCCAGATGGCTGAGGAGTAAATGAAATTTAGACTAACCTCCTCCCAGGACCAATCTGGAATTACAACTAAAGTGTGAAGTCATGTGGAATAACTTGAACAGTAGCTGGAGAGAAGCCTTATAACTACAGACACAGAAAAAATAACTTCAGCACAACATGAGTGGTGGGGAGTATGGAGGGGACATGACAGAGCTGGCTAGGCTCCCACAGGCAGCAGCTGAAGAGCCAGAGGGATATTTCAGCAGTTTGGGAGGTCCTCTTGAGAAGCATGGGGTCTAAACCCCAAACTGGGCTCCCCAGCCTATAGTACCAGATCCCAAAAAGTACACAGACAACATCCAGCTGTGAAAAGTGGCAGGGTTTCTCTCTGCCAGAGATGGATAGCTTGAGATGCAGAGAGCTGTTTAAAGGGTCAATGTATAAATTTGTTTTTGGAGGGCACTAACCCTGAGGTCCAGCAAATGTTGGGGAGAGGACCAGAGTAGACTACAGCCACTTAAGGAGAGACAGGGGATGGAAGCTTTGGGGAGAGAACTTAGAGAGAAGCCACCAGGATAACTGATGCTGAGTCATCCCCCATATGGCAAGAGCCATCTTGCTCAGGCAGAGCATTATACCCCAAGTAGCATCAGCCTGAGGGGAAGCAATAGCCCGCCCACAGGAGTTACTTTGCCTCACCCTGTGGAGCTTAAGCTTGACTGCTGAGTGCAGAATGACAAGATTAACAACTGAAAGAGTCAGCCACAGATGGTAGATCCCTTGTAGCCTTGAATAGGCTACTTAAGACCAGACTGGAATATCACCTGATATCAACTGAGGCAGATCCAGAAAGAAAAACAGTGGTAAGTACTACATGCTACTGAGACAAAATACACCATGGTCTTCTCCATGGTTTGCGATATTTTCTTTCCTGCATAGATTTTTTTAACATTCATTTCTCATCCTTCAAGTTTGTGCATATTGTCACTAGATTTTATATTATAGTTCATTGCAATTATCATATTTTGTTCCTCCCGTCTCTTATCCCATTTTACCTCCTTCTTTCCTCTATTTTCATTTTAAATTTTGTTTTCTCTGTTGCTACAACTTGTATTAATTCCACACTCTTACTATTTCTCCCCTGTCCAGCCTCTCAAAATCAATTTCCTTGTCGATGGTCATCTCATCTTCTTATTCCTGCTCTTAAAATACCTGCTTTCTCTCTCTACATTTTTCAATCTTTGCTTGTTGGTTGTGGATAAAGTAGTGGTTGTAGAATTTTTTCAATTTTATCACTAGATCTCCACTATTTTTGCACTTCAAGTATCAAATTTTACCATTCCCTTGTCCTACATCATTCTGCCTTCATCTTGCTGATTTTTTTCATTTCAAATTTTAATTTTTCCATTTCTTAGCCTGGTTTTCATTCCTCACTCTTACTATTACCCCTCCCTCTATCACCTCAAAATTACTTCCCTTTCTTCTTGATATCTCTTAAGTTTTTATTTCTTTCCTTTTTCCCTCTTATTCCCATCCCACCTATATTAACTTTAGGTCATTTGTTTTTTATAGTGCTGTGGTGGATCTTTTTCTCCAATTTGTTTTCTATTTTTTATTATTTATTTACTTTTTTCCTTTTTATTTCTCTCTCTCACTTTATTTCTCTTTAATGTCTATTTATCTAATACTATATCCTTCCCTTCTCTTACCCCATTCTGCCTTCTTCATTTTTTAAAGTTACAATGTAAATTTTACTTTCTGTCTTTGCATTGTTCTGACTCCCTAGTCTTATTAGCGCTCCTCCCTCTGCTCTCACAAAATTATTTTTATTTCAGTAGGTCATACACTTTTCTTCTTTTTTATTATAGTCTTAATCACTTTATGCTGTTATTAATACTGGTTCATTTGCTGTTGATACTGGGGTTGCAGATGGGGGTTATTTTCATGGTTGTGGCTTCATTTCCTGGACTGTGTGGTTTTGTTCTGGCAGCACCTGCATAACAGCATACAAGACGTGGTAGGCAGAGTGGCCCTCAGTCAGCCAGCTGGAGGGAAGGATCTACCAAAGAATGACCCAACAACAATCAGAACCCAATTACTTCCAGAGAGCCAACATAAACAGCATAAATGGCATCCTAAGAGCATCAAGTTCAGTAGATCAAGGAGACTGCACCAGTGAATCCCACAAGTCTCCTCCCATATAAGTTCATACCACAAAGACAGGGAGTCAAAGCAGATCAATTTCAGAAGAAAAAACAAACAAGAAGCGTCTCCCTTAAAATAGGGAGACAAAGAAACCCCCAGTTGAAAGGGAAGGAGGTAAGCCCAGAAAGAGTGCGAAGTGAAATAGAGGCAATTAAACTATCAGACTTACAGTTAAAAACAATCATTATAGGGAAGTTCAATGATCTCAGTGACACTTACAAAGAACTACAGAGAATATACAAGGAAGTTACTGCAAACTATATAAGCATGAAGAAGGTCATAGAAACTATCAATAAAAGCCAAGATGAAATGAAGATTACAATTTCTGAAGTGAAGAACACAGTAGAAGGAATAAAAGCAGACTACATGAAGCTGATAATCAAATCAGTGAGCTAGAGGAAAAGGTAGAAAAATATACCCAGAAAGAGCAAGAAAAAGAAAAGAAAACATTCAAAGAACAAATAGGGGTTAACGGAGCTGCAGGACACCTGGCACATAATACTACCTATATAATAGGGTTACCAGAAGAAGAAGAGGAGCAAGGGATAGAAAACCTGTTTGAAAAAGTAATGACAGAATACTTCACTAATTTGATGAGAGAAAAAGTTGCACAAGTCCAAGAAACACAGAAGATCCCAATGAAGATGAACCCAAAGAGGACCACTCCAAGACACATCATAATTAAAATGACAAAATTCAAAGACAAAGGGAATTATAAAGGCAGCAAGGGAGAAACTAGAAGTAACATACAAGGGAGCTCCAATAAGGCTAGCAGTTGATTTCTCAACAGAAATACTACAAACCAGAAGAGAATGGCAAGAAATATTCCAAGTAATGAAAAGCAAAGACCTGCAACCAAGACTACGCTATCCAACAAGGCTCTCATTTAAAATGGAAGGTGAAACAAGGAGTTTCCTAGACAAAAGGGTAAAAGAGACACCTCCTCCAAACCAGCTTTGCAAGACATGCTAAAGGGATTGCTTTGAGAAGATGCAGAAAAAGAGAGAGAGAGGAATGGAGGTACAAAGGGGAAAATTGGCAATGAATAAGTACCTATCAATAATAATCTCAAATGTAATAGGATTAAGTACTCCAATTTGAAGACATAGAGTAGCTGAATGGATAAGAAAACCTGCCTTGCACATATGCTGCCTACAACAGACCTACCTCAGAACAAAAGACCTACACAGGTAAAGAGTGAAGGATTGGAAGAAAATATTCCAAACAAATAAACCGGAATAAAATGCCTGGTAACAATACTTATAACAGACGTAATAGATTTCAAAACAAAGTCCATAAAAAGAGACAGTAAAGGACACTTCACAACACTCAAGGGTTGAATCCATCAATATGACATAAACATTGTAAGCATATATGCACCCAACATATGCAAGGAAAGTCTTAGAGGGCTTGAAGAAAGATATAGACAGCAACATACTTATAGTAGAGGATTTTTAACACCCCACTTTCAACAATGGATAGCTCTTCCTTACAAAGAATCAACAAGGACATTGTGGCACTGAATGATGCCCCACATTGAATGGTTTAATTGATGTATACAGAAACTTTCATTCCAAAGGGGTAAAATACATATTCTTTTCAAATGCACATGGAATATTTTCAAAGGTAGACCACATGATAGGACTCAAAACAAGTTTCAACAAATCAAGAAGATTAATATTATATCAAGCATTTTCTTGGACTACTATGGCTTGAGACTAGGAACCAAGCTCAAGGAAAAAACTCAAAAATAGTCAAATTCGTGGAGACTGAATATATATTATTGAACAATGAATGAGTGAACAATGAGATAAAAGAGGAAATCAAACAGTTTGTGTAAACAAATGAAAATGAACAACAGGTGCCCAAAACCCATGGGACACAGTGAAGGCAGTCCTGAGAAGGAAGTTCATAGCAAGACAGGCCTACCTAAAACTGAAAAAAACAGCCTAAACCTTCATCTACAATAACTAGAAGAACAACAAGAAACAAAGCCAAGAATGAGTAGAAGGAAGGATATATTCAAGATCAAAGCAGAATTAAATGATATAGAGACTAAAAGAACAACTCAAAGGATCGATAAATCCAGGAGCTTGTCCTTTGAAAAGATAAACACAATCGACAAGCCTCTAATTAGGCTCATCATGAAAAAAAGAGAGAGGACCCAAATAAATAAAATCAGAAACAAAATAGGAGGAATTACAACTGGTACAAAGAAATAAAAAGGATTGTAAAAAATTACTACAAACAGCTATATGCCAAGAAATTTGAAAACCTTGGTGAAATAGACAAATTTCTTCAGAAAGTCTGAATAGACAGATAACAGTTAATGAAACTGAAGCAGTAAACAAAAACCTCCCGGCACACAAACTCTGGACCAGACAGTTTCATAGGAGAGTTTTACAAAATATTTAAGCAAGAGGTAACACCTATATTCTCAAACTATTCAAAAGATCAGAGCAGAGGGAAGACTCACAAAATCTTTTTATGAGGTCAACATTATCCTAATTTGAAAACTGGATAAAGACGCAACAAAGAAAAAAACTACAGGCCAATATCGCTGATGAACATGAACACCAAAATCCACAACAAAATATTGGCAAACCACATGCAGCAATACACTAAAAGGATCATCCACCATGATCAAGTGGGATTCATCCCAGGGATGCAAAGATGGTATAATATTTGCAAATCAATAAACATATTATATCACATAAAAGGAAAGACAAAAATCACATGATCAGATCAATAGATGTGGGAAAAGCATTTGATAAGGTACAGCACCCATTTATGATTAAAAACTCAGTAAAGTGAGAGTAGAGGGAACATAACTCATAAAGGCCATATACAAGAAACCTAGAGCCAACATCATACTTAATGGGCAAAAACTAAAAGATTTCCCACTAAGGTGAGGAACAAGACAAAGGTGTCCTCATTCACCACTTCCCTTCAACATAGTAGTGGAAGTTGTAGCCACAGTGGTCAAACAAGAAAAAGAAAGAAAAGGGATCCAAATTGGAAAGGAGGAAATAAATCGTTTGCAGACGGCATGATAGTGTACATAGAAAACCCTGTAGACTCCACCAAAAACTACTTGGACCTAGTAGGTGAATTTAGTAAAAACATCAGGATACAAAATCAATATTCAAAATATAAGGCACTTTTTAAACCAACAACAAAATATCAGAAACAGAAGTCAGGAAAAAAAAATCCCATTTGCTATAGCAACAAGAAAAATAAAGTACCTAGAAATAAACCTAACCAAGGAGGTAAAAGACCTGAGCTCAGAAAACTCCACAACACTGAAGAAAGAAATTAAGGAACACAAAAATAAATAGGTGCCTATACCATGTTCATAGATTGGAAGAATTTGCATCTCTAAAATGTCCATACAACCCAAAGCAATTTATAGATTCGATGCATTCTCTATTAAAATACCAATGACGTATTTCACAGTTATAGAACAAATATTTTAAAAATTTATATGGAACCACATATGACCCGGAATAACCTCAGCAATTCTGAGAAAGAAAAAAGTAAGAAGGATCACAATACCTGATATCAATGTATCTTACAAGGCCATAGTAATCAAAACAGTCTGGCAATGGCATAAGAACAGACACATAGATCAATGGACCAGATTAGAGAGCCCAGAAATAAACCAATATTTATGTGGTCAATTAATATTTGACAGTGGGAGTAAAAGCATAAATTGGAATAAAAGTATCCTTTTCAACAAATGGTGTTGGGAAATCTCAACAGGTACATGCAAAAAAAAAAAAAAAAACTCAACCACCAACTTACATCATACACATAAATAATCTCAAGATGGACAAAAGATTTAAATACAATTCATGACACCATAAAAGTCATAGGGTAGAACATAGGCAGGAAAATTTCAGATATTCCACACAACAATATTTTCACCCATATGTCCCCTAGAACAAGAGATATACAGGAAAGAATAATCAAATGGGACTACATCAAATTAACAAGCTTCTGCCCACCTAAAGAAAATATCAACAAAATGGAAAGGGAACCCACTGTATGGAAAAAGATATTTGCAAATGATACCTCAGACAAGGGTTTGATCTCCAAAATATATAAAGAATGAACATGACTCCATACCAGGGAGACAAAAAATCCAATTAATAAATGGGCAAAGGACCTGAACAAACACTCCTCCAAGGGAGGCAGACAAGAGGGTCCATGGACATAGGAAAGGATGCTCAGTATCACAAGCCATCAGAGAGATGCAAATTAAAGCCACAATGAGATACCACTTCACATTGGTCAGAATGACCATCATAAACAAATCAACAAACAACAAGTGCAGGTGAGGTTTAGTTGGAAAAGGGAACTTTAAAACACTCTTGGTGTGCACTAAAACTGGTGCACCCACTGTGGAAAACAGTATGGAATTTCCTCAGAAAAAACTAAGAATGCAACTTCCTTTTGTCCCAGCATCTCCACTGCTGGAATTGCACATATGAATCCTGAAACACCAATTTAAAAAAACCTATGCACCTCAATGTTCATAGCAGCATTATTTACAATATCCAAGTGCTGGAAACAACCTAAGTGCCCATCAATAAATGAGTGGATTATAAAAAAACAAAACTATGGTACATTTACACAATGGAATACTACTCAGAGAAAGAAGGAACTCCTCACCCTTTGCAACAGCTTGAATGGAACTAGACAGTATTTTGTTAAGTGAAATAAGTCTGCTGGTAAAAGAGAAATACCATATGATCTCACCTATAAATGGAAGTTAATCAACAAAACAAACAAGCGAGCAAAATAGAACCAGAGACATGGAAATAAAGAAAAACTGACAGTGAACAGAGGGGAAGGGGAAGGGAGGTAACAGGTAATCAATGTAATACACTACATCAAGAGAATGATATATAAAAATCATGCTATTATACTAGTAGATGCAGAAAAAGTACTTGACAAAAGTCAATATTCTTTCATGTAACAAAAAAAACTTTCTAAAAACTAGGAATAGAAAACACTTTCTACATAATAAAGTTACATATAAACATTTTACAGTTGACATCATACTTAATGGTGAAAAGCTGAAAGCTTAATTTTAATCATCAACAGCAAGGCTGGATGACCATTCTTGCCACTTTCGTTTAACATAGTTTTGGAAATTCTAACCAGAACAATTAAATGAGAAAGAAGAAATGAAATGCTTCCAATTTAGTAAGGAAAAAGCAAAATCTGTTTGCAGATGATATATATTTTTATAGAAGATAAGTCATACAAAATCTAAGTTTTTACAGAAAACCTTCAGGACTCCATAAAAACACTGTTAGGAGTACTAAATAAATTCAGTAACTTTGCATGTTAAAAAAAATACATTAACAACAAACTGTTTAAAAAGAAAATTAGAAAAAAAATTATTTTCCAATATCACCAAAAAGTAAAATACATAGAAATAATATTAATAAAGAGGTAAAATATTTGCACATTAACACTACAAATTATTGATAAAAATAAAAAGAAGATACAAGTAAATGGAAAGATACCCTGTGTTTATGGATTGGAAGAATTAATGTTGTTAAAAAATTAATGCTACTCAAAGCAATGTACACATTTAATGCAGTTTTTATCAATGTCCCAGTGGAATGGTTTTATAGAAAAGAGCTCTAAAAACTATATAGATCCAAAAATAGTCATAAATAGCCAAAATTATTTTTATAAATGAAAATAAATTTGTATGAATCACATTTTAATTTTAAACTATATTGCAAAGCTACATTACTTAAAAGAACATGGCAAATAATTTTGAAAAAGCAGCACGGTACTGGCATAAAGACAAACATATAGACCATTGAATCAGGATGGAGAGTCCAAAGAAAACCCACATATATCTGCTCAACTGATCTTCCACAGGGTTTCAAAAATTCACTATGTAGAAAATATCGTGTCCTTAATAAATTATATTTGAAAACAGGATATCTACATGTAAAGAATAAAATTAGGCCCTTATGTTTCACCACACACATAAACATTTTCAAGTGTGTTATTCACATAAAAGTAAGATCTGTAACCATAAAATTCACAGAAGGAAATAAAGCAGAAATTCTTAATATCAGTCTTGGTTATGACTTCTTAGATATAATACCAAAGCATAAATAGAAAAATAAACAAATGAGTTTATATCAAATCAGAGGTTTTTTACAGAAAAAAATAATCAAAAGAGTGAAAAGGTAACATATAGAGTAAGACAAAAATATTTGCAAATAATAAGGAGTTAATATCCATAATGTACAAGGAACTTCTTTAGCTCAATAGTAAACTAACCAAAATAACTCAATTAGAAAATGAACAAAGCTCTTGAACAAACACTTTTACAAAGAAGACCTACAAATGACCAAGAGGTATATGAAAATATTTTCAACATCAATAATACTTAAGAAAACTTTAGATTTAAATCAGAATAAGATATAATCTCACCTCTGTGGAGTTGGCTGTTATTAAAAAAAAGATAACAAGTATTAGTGATGAAGTGAAGAAATCATAACGCTTGTGATCATTCCATGGGGATATAAAATAGTGTAACAGGAAATATAGTATGCTAGTTCCTCAAAAAAATTAAAAAATTAGAGCTATCATGTAATTCCATAATCCCTTTTCTGAGTATTTATAAGAAAAATTCAAAATGGGATCTCAGAGAGATATTTGCATTCCCATGTTCATTACAGCATTATTTACAAAAGCCAACATGGGGAAACAACCAAATGGATAACTAGTAAAAGAAAATGTGGGATAAGTAATTGTAAAATAGTATAAGTAAAGAGTGAGATCGTCTAGTTTCATTATTTTTCATGTAATTGTCAATTTTTTTCAACACTAATTATCGAAGAGACTGCACTCTGCCCTTTGGATATTCTTGCCTTCTTTGGAATAAATTTTTAAATTTTTTAATTGAATTTCTTGGAATTACATTGGTCAACAAAATTATATAGATTTCAAGTACACACTTTTCCAATACATCATCTTCACACTGCATTGTGCTCTTGCCATCTAAAGTCCAGTCTTCTTCCATCACTATTTATCCCTTGTTTACAATCTTCCACCTGCCCCATCCTTTCCCCTTCTGGTAATTTCCATATTTCCATCTGTGTCCATGAGCTTTCTTTCTTTTTTCTTTTCTTTTCTTTTCTTTTTTTTTGCTTTGCTTAATTCCTTTGACTATTTCACCCAGTTCCCAAGCCCCCTCCCTCTGACAGCTTTCAATCAGTTTTCTGTACTTATGAGTCTGTTTCTAATTTGTTTATTTTATTCACTAGATTTCATATGTAAGTGAAATCACATGCTATTTGTTTTTCTCTGACTTCCTTATTTTATTTAGCATTATACCCTTTAGGTCCACCTGTGCTGCCCCAAAAAGGAAGATTTACTTGTTTTTTATGGCTGAGTAGTATTTCACTGTGCAAATGTACCACAGCTTTTTAATACATTCATCTACTGATGGGTGCTTGGACTGCTTCCAAATCTTGGCCATAAATTAATTAATGCATAAGTTTATTTCTGGGCTCTCTGTTTGTTCCATTAATCTATGTTTGTTTTTTTATGGCAATACCATAGTTTAGATTACTAAAGCTTTGTGATGTAATTTAAAATCTGCAACTGTGATGGCTCCAGATTTGTTCATTATCAAGATTGCCTTAGCTATTTGGAATAATTTTTGGTTCCACAGAAGTTTTGAATTGCTTATTTTATTTCTGTAAAAAATAGTATTTGAATTTTCATGAGGATTACATTGAATCTACATGTTGCATTAGGTAGTATGGACATTTTATTTTTATTTATATTTAATTTTTTTATTTACTGACTTTCTTTTAGAGAGAGAAGAAGAGGACAAATAAACATCAATTTGTTGTCCAGTTATTTATGCATTCATTGGTTGTTTATTCCACTTCTGGACATTTAATAATATTAATTTCTCTGATTCATAAACATGGAATATATATCTATTTATTTGTGTTTTCTTCAATTTATTTCATCAATGTCTTATAGATTTTAGTGTTTATGTGATTCAGCTCTTTGATTAAATTTATTCCCAGGTGTTTTGTTCTTTTTGGTGCAATTATAAATTGAATTGTTTTCTAAATTTCTCTTTCTCATGTTTGGTGTTGATGTATTTTCACTATTGAGTATGAAGTTTTCTATATCTCCTAGGTTGTCCAATTTGTTTGTGTGTAAGTTTCTTTTGTGATCTCTTAAGATGCTGCATAGCTCTGTGGTATCTGTTGATGGAACTATAGTATTAAAATCACCTACTATTACTGACTTGCTGCTTCTTTCTTATTTTCGGTATGTTAATATTTGAATTATATATTTAGGTTTTCCTCTGTTGGGTGCATAAATATTTACAAATGTTACATGGTCTTGTTTGATTGACATCTTTATCATTATATAATGCTCTTGATTGTCTTTCTTATACAGGCTTTGTTTTAAGGTATATTTTTTTCTCTTGTAAGCATAGTTAACCCAGCTTTCTTCTTCTTTCTGTGTGCACGAAACATATTTTCATTCGCTTCACTTTGTAACTGTGCCTATCTTTACATCTAAAGTGAATGTCTTGTAAGTAGTATATAAATGGACTTTGTTTATATTTAAAATCCATTCAGTCATTCTATGCTGTTTGAAGAATTTAGTCCATTCATATTTAAAGTAATTAATAGTAGGCAAGGAATTATTAATGCCATCTTATTACTTATTTGCTCACTGTTTTAATTTCCTTTGTTAATCTCTATTTTCCTTTGTGATTTAATAATTACCTGTTTGATATACTTCTGTTTATTTTTTGTGTATCAAGGTTGGGATGAAATTTTATATAAAAATCTGTTAAATTCATCTGGTTGAATGCATTAAGACTAATTTTTTAAACTGATTTTCTGTCTGGATGACCAAAGCATTGATATAACTGGGGTACTGAAGTCCCACCGCTACTGTAGTGTTTCTGTCAATTTCTCCCTTTATGACTGTAATATCTGTTTAATATGTTTTAGGTGCTCCTATGTTGAGCCATGACTATTATATTCTCTTCTTGGATTAACCCATTTATTATTATGTGATGCTCTCTTTTTCACCTTTTACATACAGTCTTTATTTGAAGCCTGATGGGAGAATTGATATTCCAATTTTTTTTTCATTTATATTTGCATGGAATTTTTTTCATCCTTTTACCTTTAGTCTGTATGTATCTTTTGTTTTGAAATAAGTCTCTTTTGGACTTTACATTGATGGTTTTTCTAAATCAATCCATGTACCAAATGTCTTTATTAAAGCACTTAATCTATTAACAATTAAAATAATTACTGATAGGTTGTACTTATTGCCATTTTGTTAAATTATTTGGTTGTTCTGTAGTTGTCTGTTGCTTTCTTTTTTTGGTCACTTCTTTTGTGGCTTGCTGATTTTCTTTAGTGTTATGTTTATGTTCTTTACTTTTTATTTTTTCTTTAATTTTGAAGTTATATTTTATTTTTTCTACTTTTGTCTTTTACTTTCATGCTAGTTTTTGATGTTATTTAGTTTTTTTAATTTTAATTGTATTATTTTTCTATTACCACTTATCCCTTTTACCCTCTTCCATCTCCACCTACTCACCTCCCACCACAATTAATTCACTGTTGTCTGTGTCCAAAATAAAGGACTAGTAAACTGTATTCATTATATATTTTCCTTTACCAGTGAGCTTTTTATTTTATATACTTATTTTTGAGTATGATGTTTTTCTTCTGCTGAAAAATACCATCAACATTTTTTGTAAATCTGGTTTAGCAGTATGAACTTTTAAAGTTTTTGCTTGTCTCAAAAATTATTTCTCATTCAGTTCTGAACAATAACCTTACATAAAATATTGTAGATTATAATTTTTTCTTTCATCATCTTACATTGTTTTGTTTCTCCCTTCTAACCTCCAAAGTTTCTGCTGAGAAATCATCCTTATAGGGTTCCCCTTGTGTTACTAGTTGTGTACTTCTTTTAGCCTTCAAGATTCTCTCTTTAAATTAACTTTGTCATTTTAATTGCATTATATTTCAGTGTGTATCTCTTTGGTTTCATTTTGTTTTAAATGCTGTGCCTATTAGACTGGATGTCTGTTTCCATCTCCAAGCTAGAAATTTTACAACCAGTATTTCTTTAAATATTTTTTTCTGCTCTTTTCTATCTATTCTCTCTTTGGGATCTCTAACATGTGAATGGTAGTGTGCTTCATGTTGTCCCAAAGGTCCCTTTAAGTATTCCTTTTTTTTTTTTTTTGTAAACCTTTAATGAGATTCTTTTATTCTCAAGGGAGAAATTGACAGAAACACTACATAGTATCTAAAGACAATAAAAGAAATATATTTCATTTTATTTTTATTGTTTGTATTATTATCATTAATATTTTTGCTGTTCTGATTTGGAGATTTTCATCCTTCTTTTTCCAGGTCACAATTTTTTTTTTCTGTATTATATAATCAGCTGTAAATTACCTCTAGTATATTTTTAATTTCAGGTACTATATATTTCATCTTTGCCTGTTTCTTTATTGCATTTATTACATAGTCTTGTTGAAGTTCTCACTGAGTATGTCTGTTCTTCCAAGTTTGTTGAGAATCCTTATGACCATTACTTTGAATTCTGTATCAAGCAATTACTTATTTCTGTTTCATGGGGAGGAGAGGCTTCTGGTTTTTATTTCACTTGTTCTCTCATTTGAAACATATGTCTCTGTCTTTTCATTTTTGTTTTAATTTCAGTGTTTGTTTATCTGAATTATATGAAACAGATCTCTTTCCTGGTCTTGAAAAAGTGGCCTTGTATAGAAGTTACCTCTCTGTAGGCTCTGTGTGGCACGTTGCTTTGACTGGCCAAGTGCATCCAAAGCATGTATGTATGGCTCCTGGTGTCCCTTCGTGTGTTGACTAGCCAGCCAGGGCTGCAGGAGGCACAAAACAAGGTAGCCTAGAGTGCCCTATAAAATGTGCTTGCCAAGTCTGGGGAAAATTAAATTTACAAAATTTAAAATTTTTCTGGAGTCCAATTTATTATTTTTTTATTGGTTCTGCTTTTAATGTCAAATTGAAAACTCTTCTTCTAGCTTTATGTCCTAATGATTTTTTCTGTTTTTTTAAAATAAAATCTGTGTAGTTTTATATTTTATAATTAAGTGTACAATCAATTTTGAGTTAATTTTTGTGTAAGGTATGACATTTAGGTAGATGTTTATTTGTATTTTTATGTATTTCTAGTTCATAAAGCACCATTTTTTGAAAAGTTTATTTTTTCTCCCTTGAAATACTTTCGCAAATTTGTCAGAAATTTGAAACGTACTTATGTATGCCTACTTATGAATTCTTTAATTTGTTCAATTGATTTATATGTCTATTCCTTTGTTAATGCAATACAATCTTGAATACTGAGCCTATATAACAAAACTTAACATGAAATAAGTGTGGTTTGTCCTGCTCAATGCTGCTTTACAGAAATTGTTTTAGCTATTGTATAGCCTGTGAGTTTTTATATAAAATTTAGAATAGGTTTTTCTTTGTCTCCAACATACATACAGAGATTTTTGTAAGAATTGTCTATAAACATTTAAACTTGGAGAAAGTTAATTTATTTACTAGATTGAGTTTTCCAACTCATGAAGCCATTTTTTCATTCCATTTAAGTTTTTTTTCAGTATTTTATAATTTTCAGCAAGCAATTCTATTTATGTTTTGTTAAATTTATATCTAAATATTTTATTTTCTTTTGAGCAATTATAAATAATATTTTATTCCATTTCTTTTTCCAGATGGTTGTTGTTATTCTATAAAAATGTAAATGGGTTTTTAGTGTTACCTTATATCCTGCAACTTTCTTTAACTCATTTATTTTTTGAGTCTTTTTCTATTTTATTTTAATAGTATCCTTATCATTTTCTATATAGATGATCATAGCACTTGCAAAAGGGAGAGTATATATTTTTTCTTTCCATTTTTTTTGGCATATAACACTTATTGTGTATAGTTAAAGTTGGTTCCTTCCTTCATTTTATTGTTGACACTGCTGCAGATTTCCCTATTTCCCTATCCCCTTTGGCCCCTCCTCCCAGCCCTAGCTCCTGCTTCCCTCTGGCTCTCACCATACTATTGTCTGTGTCCATGGGTTATACATATATATTCTTTGGCTAATCCCTTCATCTTTTTTAGTCCAGTCCCCACCTCTCTCCTCTGACAGCTATCCACCTGTTCCATGTATCCATGACTCTGTTTTTATTTTGTTCATCAGTTTATTTTGTTCATTAGATTCCATGTATAAGTGAAATCATATGATATTTGTCTTTCTCTGGTTTATGTCACTTTGCATAAACTCCAGGTCCATTCATGCTGTTGCAAAAGGTAGGATTTCCTTCCTTTTTATGGCTGCATAATCCTGAAATACCAATTTGAAAGATTATATGCACTCCTATGTCTATAGCAGTGTTATTTACAACAGCCAAGAGCAGGAAACAAGTCCAAGTACCTGACAGTAGACGGATGTATAAAAAAGGTGTGGTACATTTACACGATGAAATACCACATAGCCATACACAAGAAGGAAATCTCACCTTTTGCAACAGCATGGAAGGACCTGGAGATCTTTCTTTCCAATTTAGAAGTAATGAAAATGATAATATAATAAAATGTAAACTAAAAATTTGCTTTATAGCAATTGATAGAACTCCTAATGCTGTGTTGAAGAAGATATAAGTACTATATTGCATGTGGATATCCATGCCTTGTTTCAGTCTTATGATAAACATATTTTTTACTATTAAATATGTTGTTAGCAAAACATTTTTTGTCAGTGTTCTTTATCACCTTGAGGTAATTTTATTCAGTTTCTAACTTGTTTAGATTTTATCATACATGGATTTTGAATTTTACAAATATTTTTTATGACTCATTTACATAGTATGAGTTATCCTCTTTAGCTTATGGGTAGGGTAGATTACATTGATTAATTTTCAAGTGTAGAAGCAGCCTTGTATACCTAGAATAATGTATGTCATGTAGGCCATGATATATAGTTATTTTTATACATTATTGTAATTATTTTGTTGATACTGTTTTTAGGACTTTTGTGTCTAATTTCATGATAGATATTGATGTGTAGCTTTCTTTTCAGAATGTTCTTTGCTGGTTTCAGCATCAGGGGAATACTAATACCATAGAATTAGTTATAAAGTCTTTCCTTCTGTCTTATTTTTTAGAATAGAGTATAAAATTTCTTTGCTAATTCTTTTTATTAATTGTTCAGTACAATTTTTCAGTGAATCACTGTGGGTCCAAAGATTTATTTTTCTGCAACTTTTAAAATTAAGGTTTCAATTTCTTTAATAGTTATATATAAGATGATTCAAAATTTCTATTTTATCTTGGTTGAGTTTTGGTAGTTTGTGGGTTTCAAGAAATCGGTCCATTTCTTCAAAGTTGTTAAATTTATGAGTGTAAAATTGTTTACATTTTTTTCTTGTTATCCTAAAATGCTGCAGTTATATCCACTCTTTCACTCTTGATATGCTATTTTTGTCTTCTTTCTTTTTATTTTTTAATGTTTCTCATATTGCAATAAGTTTATAAAATTTACTGTTTTTTTCTAAGTTTAAAAAAATTTATTGAATTCATAGAATGACATTGGTTAATAAAATTATATAGGTTTTCGGTGTTCAATTCTATAATACATCATCTGTATATTGTAATGTGTGTTCACCACCCCAACTCAAGTCTCATTACATCATTTTATATCCACACTTTATCATCTTCTACCTCCCCTACCTCCTTTCTCTGGTAGTCAGCATACTATTGTCTGTGTCTATGAGGAATGTTTTTTGGTTTAATTCCTTCATCTCTTTTACCCAGCAACCCAACCTCCTTCCCCTCTGACAGCTATTAGTCTGTTCTTTGCATCTGTGAATCTCTTTCTAATTATTTTATTTTCTTCATTATTTTCCACATTTAAGTGAAATCATATGGTACTTGTCTTTCTCTGACTGACTTATTTCACTTAGCATAATACTCTCCAGGATCACTCATGCTGTTGCAAAGGGTAAGATTTCCATTTTTATGGCTGAGTAGAATTCTATTGCATAAATGTACCACAGCTTTTTTATCCACTTATCTACTAATGGACACTTAGACTAGTTCCAATCTTGGCTACTGTAAATAGCACTGCAATCAACATGAGGTGCATGTATTCTATCAAATGAATATTTAAGATTTCTTTGAATATAGTCCCAGAAGTAGAATTGCTGGGTCATAAGACAGTTCCAGTTTTTGTTTTTTGTGGTTTCTCCATACTGCTTTCCACAATGGCTTTACCAATCTGCATTCTGCCAACAGTGAACATGGATTCTTTTTTCTCCACATCCTCACTAGCACTTGTTTGTTGATTTATTGGTGATAATCATTCTGACGGGTATGAGGCCTTATCTCACTATTCTTTTAATTTACATTTCTCTGATGACTACTGATGTTAAGCATATTTTTATATGTCTATTGGCCTTCTGTATGTCCTCTTTGGAGAAGTGTCTTTTCAGATTCTTTGATCATTTTTAATTTGGATTTATTTATTTTTTTTTGGTTGTTGAGTTGTATGAGGTCTCTATAAATTTTGGATATTAACAACTTATCAGATGTATCATTGGTGAATATATTCTCCCATTCAGTGGCTAGTTTGTTGAAGATTTCCTTTGCTGTGAAAAAAAAACTTTTTAGTTTCATATAGTTTCATTTGCTTCTATTTTTCTTTTGTTTCTCTTGCTTGATGAGATATATCAGAAAGATAATGCTATGAGAAATGTCCAAGATTTTACTGCCTGTGTGTTTTTCTAAGAGTTTTATGATTTCAAGTCTAACATTTAAGTATCTTTTAGTTTAATTTTTTTGTATGGTATAAGAAGTTTGACTACTTTCAGTTTTTTTGCATGTAACCGTCCAATTTTCCCAATACTATTTATTGAGTAAACTAGCTTTAACCCATTTTTTGTTCTTGTCTCCTTTGTCAAATATTAATTTGCCATAAATACATGGTTTTATTTCTGGGCCCTTTCTTCTTTTCCATTGATTTATATGTCCTTTTTTTGTTGATATGCCAGTACCATGCTCCATGATTCCTCCAACTTTGTTCTTCAAGATTTCTGTACCTATTCAGGTTCTTTGTATTCCATATAAATTTTTGGAATACTTGTTGTTCTGTGAAATATATCATTGGTATCTTGATAGGAATCATATTGAAACTATTAATTGCTTTGGGTCTAACAAGAAAAATAAATGAAAGGCATCCAAATTAGAAAGGAAGAATTAAAACTGTTGTTATTTGCAAATGACATGATACTGTATATAGAGAACCCCAATGATTCCACCAAAGAATTTGCTTTTGATCCACTGATTTTCACCATCTTTCCTTATTTTCTTTCTTTAAAAAAATGCGGTATAATTGATATAATAGTTGTACTAAGTAATCATTAAAAAGTTGTGTATATTACAAAATGATCAGTACAATAGTTAACACTGGTCACTGTACACAGTTGCAGTTTTTTCTCATGATGAGAACTCTCAAGATTTACTTTCATAGCTACTTTTAAATATGCAAGAATGTTATTAACTATAGCACCATGCTGTGCATTATATTCCTTGACTTATTCATTTCAAAACTGGAAATTTATATTTTAGGCTCTTTTCACCTATTTTACCCACCGACACCCCAAACTCAGGCAACAATTGATCTTTTCTCTACATTCATGAGCTTGTTTTTTTGGTAAGATTCCTCATCTAAGTGAAATTCTCTAGTATTTATCTTCTGTCTAACTTGTGTCACTTAGCATAATGTCCTCAAGGTCTATCCATGTTCTCATAAAAGACAAGATTTCCTGTTTCTCTTTTTTTTGATAATTTTATTGTTCAAACACATTTGTCCCCATTTTCCTGCCACCACTTTCCCCTGCCCCACCTACCCTCACCTCCCTCTTTCAATCCTTCCTTACTTTGGCTTTGTCCATGGGTCCTTTATGCATGTTCCTTGATTTGACCCTTTCCCTTCTTTTCCCTGTTACCCTTATAGCTGAATAATATTCATTAGTTATTATGAATTGTATATTCATATAAATTATTATGCTATATATATATTTCTTCTTTATTCATTCATTAATGACGTTTAGATTTTTTCAATTTCATGGCCATTGTGAATAATGTTGCATATATCCTTATTGAAGTAATGTTTCTTTTTTCCAGATTAATACTGAAAAGGAGAATTGCTGGATTTCATGGTAGTTCTATTTCTACTTTCAATTTTTTAAATTTCTTCATGTCTTTATTGTTTCCTTCCTTCTAACTGTTTTAAGTTTATTTTTCTCCTCTTTTTCTAATTTTGTGAGGTAGAAACTTAGATTACTGATATGATACATTGTTCTTTTTTTAATGGAAGCCTTTAGTGATATCATTTCTTTCTTAGTATTGCATTAACTATATCTCAAATATTTTGATATGTGCTTTTATTTTCATTCAATTCCATATATTTTCCATTTATTATTATTAAAAATTTGTATTTTACTGACAGTATATTTAGATGTCTGTTATTTATTTACCATGTGCTTGGAAAGTTTCCTGTTTTGTTTTTTTCCTGTTACTTATTTCTAGCTGATTACCTTACCATTACAGAACATACTCCACATAATTTCAGTTCTTTCAGATTTCTTGAGTTGTACTATTATGCAGGATTTGGCCCATCATACATACCAGTGTCTTGAAAAAAAAGAAAAAGTGTTTTACTGGTTGTTGGTGAAGTGTTCTATATATTTGAATTAGATCCAGTTGCTTGATTTTGCTGTTTAGTTATTTTATATCCTTATTCATTTCCTCTCTAGTATGTTTATCAATTGTTGAGAATAGGATGTTGAAATATTTAACAATAGTGCTAAATGTATCTACTTCTTTTTTTGGCTTTCTTAGTTTTTGTTTCATGGGTTTTAAAGCTGTTTCTGTGTTTGTGTTTATGTGCTCACTTTGGATTATTTCTTTTCTGCCACATATGTTTCTTTTATTTATCCAGTAACTTTATTTCTTCTTAAATTCACTTTTTCTTTAATATCAGTAGGCCAGTTTTTTTTTATTTTCTGATAACTGATTTTATGGTATATTTTCTATCATTTTACTTTCAACATACACATGCTATTGTATTTAAAGTGAGGATGGTGTAGGAATATATATTTGCATGATAATTTTTTCTTATCCACTCTGTCAATTTCTGTCACATAACTGGTGTATTTAGACCTGTTTTGATATAATTATTGATATTGAAGCTATAACTTGTTGTTTTATTACTTTTTTTCTATTTATTTGTTTTTTCTCATTTTCTGCTTTTCTTAAGTATCTGCCTATTTGTTGGTTGCTTGAAGATTTTTTAAGATTACATATTAATTCATTTGTAGCATTTTGATTTACATCTTTTAGTAAGTGTTCTTACTAAGTGATGTTACTAAATTTTATTGGTCAGGTTCTCCAGAGAAACAGGACCAATAGGATGTATATGTGTGAGAAAGATAAAAAGCATTTACCCCAAAAAAAAAAAAAAGCTAACATTATCCTTAATGGTGAAAGATTGAATGCATTGCATTTAAGATTGGAAACAGAGTGAGAAAGAGAGTGAGAGGGTGCAGAAAGAGACATTGGCAATTAGCTTACCTATTGATTGTGGATCCAAATCCAAAATCTGCAGAATATGTTGGCAGCAGGCTGGTCACTCAAGAAAGAGTTGATGTTGCAGCCTGTGTTTGAAGGCTGTCTTCTGGCCAAATTCCATTTTTGTAGGAGAAATCAGTCTTTTTCTTAAGGTCTTTAACTCATTGGCTGAGGCCCATCCACATTATAGAGTATAATCTGCTATACTCAAAATTTACTGATTAATGTTAATCTCATTTATAAAATGCCTTCATGGCATCATCAAGATGTGTTTCATTATCTCTCTGTCAACTATGGCCTAGCCAAGTTAGCTCATGAAATTAGCCATCACACTAGGTATTGCAGCATTGCCCTAGGTATTAAAATGTCCATATGTACTTTGTCACAGTCTATTGGTATCAACATTTACCCCTTCGAGTAAAGAGTAGAAACATTATCTTACTTTCTCCACTTCTAATATATAAAGATGTTAAGTATTTCTTCATCATATGAGGTCTTCCTGGGAAAAGTCCAGCCATTGTTAGTATAAGGAGAATGGTTTGTGCAACATCGATGCAGCCTGGCAGTCAAAGAGAGTAGATTGTAATGCACATGTGTGAACAATGATGACTTCACTGTGCTAGTGGGGGTGGTAGAAACCATTGAGAGAGCATGGGTATCACATGACTGTCACATTCAAAAAGACTCTGCAAGCCCTGGCGAGTGTGGCTCAGTGCATTGAATGCCGGACTGCGAATCAGAGGGTTGCTGGTTCCATTCCCAGTCTAGGGCACATGGTGCAGGCCAGGTGCCCAGTAGGGGGGCAGGAAAGGCAGCCACACATTGTTGTTTTCTTCTTTTTCTCTCTCCCTTTCCCTCTCTAAAAATAAATAAAATATTTTAAAAATAAATCAAAATGATTTATAAATCAAAAGTGACTGAGTGTGTAGAGCAACAAATCTGCATCAAATTTTGTGTTAAGCTTGAACATTCCTTCCTGGAAACTCTTCAGATGATTCAGAAGCCCGCAGCTATGGACAACTGGTGATTGGCAGCTTGATCATGACAATGAATCCGCTTGTGCATCACTTTTCATGCAGAGTTTTTTGGTGAAACATCAAATCACCCAGGACCTCTACAGCCCTGCAGCTTCTGGCTTTTCCCAAAATTAAAATTACCTTTGAAAGGGAAAAGTTTTCAAATCATCAATGAGATTCAGGAAAATATGACAAGGCAGCTGATGTCGATTAGGAGAACTGTGAGGTCCCAAGGTGCCTACTTTGATGGAAAGGATGTGTCATTGTCCTATGCCCAATGTTTCCTGTATCTTATATTCTCTTCAGTAAATATCTCTATTTTTCATAGTGTATGACTAGATACTTTCTGGACATACCTCATACATTGAATGATATACCAGATAGTTTTATAATTTTTCTCTCTATAATCAAATATTATTTGAAACTTACAGGAAGAAGTGTAGCCTATTCTATCTTTATAAGTGTCATTATAAATTTCAATGTAATTATTTGCTTTCTGAAAATCTAACCCTTTTCTTAAATAATTTTTAGCTATTCTCAAAGGGCAGCTTTGCTAGTAAAAAAATTACCTTAGTTTTTCTTCATCTCTCAATGTCTTAATTCATTTTTACAATTATAGAATTTTTTGTATATAGTTCTCTTTTTTTCAACACTTGAAATATGTTAAGCCATGTTTATTTCATCTTTATGGTTTCAGATAAGAAATCCACTGTTTTGATTTGGTGTTTTCCTATAAAATGTACACCATTTGTCTCTAGATGTCTTAAATATTTTACTTTTGCCTTTAGTTTTTTGAAATTTGATTAGATTTCTTTTAATTATGACATATTTAATAATGCTATGCATATTGTTTCTTTTTACAGTTTGGAATTTGTAGGAGATTATATATATATAAGTTTGCTAAATTAGAAAAGGGATTTTTTTCTGTTAAAAAAAATTCTTTGCAATATTTTTCTTAGTCCCACCCTTTTTTTCCTCTCCTGAAATCTGGTTGATATAGATTTTGCATCTTTTGTTATACTTTAATGTACTCCTGAGGTTCTGCTTATTTTTTTCTATTTCCTCTATTTTGTTAGTATGGTTAATGTATATTGTTTCATTATCAGGTTCACTGATTATTTCCTCTGCTCCTTCCATTGTGCTGTTCAACCCATCCATTGATTTTTTTAAAGTAATTCTGTTATTGTACATAATTTCAAAACTTTTTTTGCTTCATTTTGTATCTGCTATTTATGTGTTTAGATACTCTATATTTTATTTGTTTGAAGCATGTTTGTATTTTCCTTTTAAAGTATTTTATGATGTCTTCTTTAAAATTCTTGTCAGATAATTTTAACTTTCTTGTCATTTCTGTTTGTGTTTGTTGTATCCTTTTTTCATTCAGTTTGAGACAGTTCTCTTTCTTTAAATGTGTTATTTTCAATTGAAACCAGGTCATTTTTTATGTCATAAAATTGCACATCTTACTTAAATCTATGGTGTGCTTTTTATTGATGAAGAGATTGGTTGGACAGAGCATACCACCATTCTGTTACTTCCAGGTAGAAGTGGAAGTGTAGGTTCATTACCACTTGGCAGAGAGATGGAAGTTTCAGCTCCCTGCTTGACTTTGGTCATCACCCTGATGGGGGCTGTGGGTCAAGTCCAGACTCCTAAGGGTGGACTGCTGCCTCTCAACCCAACCTATCCTGACAGATGTGGAGGGTGAACTCCTCTGTATGATAGTTTTTGGCAGTAGCAGAGTAGACGTTATCTGTAAATTTTGTTATATAAAGCTGTTCCTTCATTTCCTCCTTTATCTAGAAAAAAGAGGCTTTCTTACAGGGAATTTTTGTCTGTGACTACTGGCATTTGTGAATTATTAACTTTTCCAGCACCTATTCTGGAATATTTGAGGCAAAAAGAAATCTAGGATACTCACCATTTTGTTATTCCTTGCATACCAAAGTTCTTAGCTCTTTGAATTCTTCTTTCCATGTTTAAGAATCTTTCCATTTTTATTTTATATTTAATATCCAATATTTTCATTTGTATTTGGTTGGAATATATGGAAAACATGTCTACTTCATCCCCCCTCCCAATCTGACAATGGTACAACATAATTCAATACAGAAGGATATTCTTTTCAATAAGTGGCATTGGTAAAAAGTGGAAATTCATATTTTAGAAACTGAATCTAATTCTAAACCTCATATGGTAAGCAAAAATTTAAATCTAAATGTAAAATGTAAGACTAAAATTTTTAGAGGAAAACATAAAGAAAATCTTTAGAATCTGCTGTTTTGGCAGAGATATGATATCAGAAATATTATCTAGAAATATAAATTTGATACATAGGACTTAATTAACATTTAGAAATATTTTCTTATCTGTTAAAGATACTGGTGAAGAGACTGAAAAGTTAGCATTTGAATTTGACATAATATTTGTAAATCACATATAAAACAAAGGACTTCTTTGTAGAATATATATGTTCCAAAACCCGAACCACAATCCTGACCAATTTAATTAGAATCTGTGGACTTGGTACGCAGACAAGAGTATTTTTTCAAGATCCCTAGGTGATTCTAATATGCAGACAAGTTTGGGAACCACTATTATTGCTTAAAATACATGCACTACTATTAATTATAGGCATGATAACAAAATGAAAAAAGAGGGAATAAACCTAAACAGATTCCTTGAGGCAAAATATAGAAGCAACCAATAAATGTTTGGGATATGATGAAACTTTAGGTTGAGAGGGCAATTCTTAATAACTGACAATCTCTTTCTTGATAAATAATAGCTTAATTTCCATTGTAGATATCACTCCTTGACTATCAGATTCTTTATTTGATCACGGAATAGACTGGCAACTGTAGTATGTAAAGAAGGATATAGGAACTGATTGAAAGACAGTGAAGGTATTAGCCAAAGACCAATTTGCATGACCCATGAATACAGACAGCAGTGTGGGGAATGACTATGGAAATGGAGGGTGGGTTGGGTGGAGGGGGGCAAGGGGAGGAAATGTGGGACAACGGTAATGGCATGAACAATGAAATATTTTTAAATTATTTATGAATGTTTAAAGATGTCTTTGATTTTTTTCTGACACCTCCCAAAATTAGCTAGTAGAATTCACAAGAAATTTAATATAATTTGAATTTATTCCCTACTTTTTACTCTCAGACATAAAACCCACCTATATTCTCCCACCTAGACACACTCAGGATTTATTTTTTATATCTAATGGACAACTTTTAGTTGTAATTCACTTGACAATTTGCCTCACTGTTTATAAAATGCTGACAATGATCAGTGTTGCTTAGTGAGTACTGTTTCTCAGCAACCTTGGAGTTTTCATTTACATCAGTTTGATATAAATACCTCCTTGATTTCCACTTTATTTTTGAAATAGTATAATCAAAGAGGGAGGTAACTGAGGAAATCATTTTTATGAACTTAAGAGTGAGGTCATTCACAAGTTAAACCTGCTGTTTCCCTCTGGTCTTTCTCCAAAATACAATAAAGATTCTAATACATTTTAATGTCCTTCCACCGGCTCCTATTAAATACATTTTTTACTTCTTTTCACTCAGAAAAGTTGAGCTGCTTCTTCCTTATATTTCTGATCTCTTGGCCTAACATCTTGGCTCTCCTATTCTTAGAACACACAAACACACATATGCAAACATAGTTTCTCACTTCAATCCCCTTCTTCTTACAGTCCTTCTAATCATACCAACTCTACAGCATCTGCGTGTTCACAACTGTACTTCAGTGCTCATTTAAACAGTGTATTTAGCCCATCTCTGGCTTGCAATTGTGATGATTCTCATTATATTAATTTAATTTCTATATTGTGTATCTGTCATTATGATCACCAGTCTAAACCGTAAAAACATTATATATCATCCATAAGATATAAAAATCACAAATCTATATTTAAAGTACAAGTACTTTGTAATTTTAATACATAATAAACTCAGTTGAAGATATTTCATTATATGTATCATTTATCAAAAACTGGAAGAGAATCAAGATGGCAGAGGAGTGCGTGGAAGTCACACTGACCTCCTCCCAGCACCAACCTGGATTTACAACTAAAATGTGGAGAAATCACCTGGAACAGCAACTGAACAATAGCAAGAGAGGAGCCTTGTAACCTTGGAAACAGAAGAATTGGCTTTGGTGCAATCTAACTGGTAAGGAGTGTGGTGCTGACCTAAGAAGGCAAGAGGGGCACCCGCAGGTGCCAGCACCAGAAGGATATTGAAATGGCCAGTTGGATTCACCTGAGAAGAGCGAGGTCTAAACCAAAAGCGGGGATCTCTACCCTACAGCACTAGAGCGCCAAAAGTACAGAAAACAGCCAGCTGCAAAAAGCAGTAGGGTTGCTCTCTGCCAGAGACAGGCGGCTGGAGACACAAAGAACTGTTTAAAGGGCCACCACGTACATTTTTATTTGCAGCCACTTACCTGGTCTCCAGCAAAGGCGGGGGCAGAGTGGGCTAGAGACCCCTGAGGAGAGACTGGGGAAGGAGGCTTTGGGGAGAGAACTGAGAGAGTAGCTGGCGGGATCTCGGTGCTGACTCATCCCCCATGTGGCAGCAGCCATCTTGCTCAGGCAGAGACCACTCCCCGCTGAGTGGCACCAGCGTCAAAGGACTCAATAGCCCCACCCCTCAGGTGGGATTCCACCCCGACCTGTGCTGTCTAAGCTGCCTGCTGAGTGTAGAGTGGCAACCACAGACAATAGATCCCTGGCTAAAGGGGGTACAGAGAGGTCTGGCAACACTTGAGGAGAGACTGGGGATGGAAGCTTTGGGAAGAGAATAGAGAGAGTAGCCAGCAGAATCCCAGTGCAGACTCCTCCCACATAAGGCATCAGCGTGAGAGGACCCAATAACCCCACCCTCAGTAAGGAATCTGCCCTGCCCTGAGCTGTCTAAGGCAGCCTGCTGAGTGCAGAGTGAATAGATTAACAGCTGAAGGAGGCAGCCACAGACAGTAGATTACTGAAAGTTTTGAACAGACTGTCTAAAGTCAGACAGGGATGACATCTGACATCATCAAAGGCAGATTCAGAAAGTAAAATCAGCAGTCTCCAACCATAGAAGTTCACACCACAAAGTCAGGAAATCAAGACAGATCAATCTAAGAAACAGAAACAAAAGAGAAGAGTCTCACAAATAATGGGAAAACAAAGAAATATGATCCACTCAAAGGGAAAGGAGCAATCCCAACAAAGAGAACTAAATGAAATAGAGGCAAGTAAACTATCAGATATTGAGATCAAAACAATTGTTGTAAGGAAGCTCAATGAGCTCAGTGACCTCAGAGAGAATTACCAAAAACTACAGGGAAATTATGAGGAACTTACTGCAAACTGTATCAGCATGAAAAAGGACATAGAAACCCTCAATAAGAGACAAGAGGAAACGAAGAATACAATTTCTGAATTGAAGAACACAGTAGAAGGAATCAAAAGCAGGCTAGATGAAGCTGAGGACTGAATCAGTGAGCTGGAAGACAAGGTAGAAAAAAGCTCCCAGAAAGAGTAAGAAGATGAAAAAAGACTCAAAAAGAATGAAGAGGCATTGAGGGAAATGCAGGACAACATGAAACATAATCATATCCCTATAGTAGGGATACCAGATAGAGAAGAGGATGAGGAAGGTATAGAGAACCTGTTTGAAAAAGTAATGATGGAAAACTTCCCCAATTGGAGGAGAGAAAAAGTCACACAAGTCCAGGAAGCACAGAGGGTCCCATTCAAGAGGAACCCAATGAGGCCCACTCCAAGACACATCATCATTAAAATGGCAAATATCAAAGACAAACAGAGAATTCTAAAGCAAGCAAGGGAGAAAGAGGTAATAACATATAAGGGAGCCCCAGTACAGCTAGCATCTGACTTCTCAACAGAAACCCTGCAAGCCAGAAGGGACTGGCAAGAAATATTCCAAGTAATGAAAGCAAAGGCTTGCAACCAAGACTGCTCTAATCAGCAATGCTCTCAATTAAAATGGAAGGTGAAATAAGGAGTTTCCCAGATGAAAGAAGGCTAAAATAATACACCTCCACCAAATCAGCACTGCAAAATATGTTAAAGGGGCTGCTTTAAGATAAAGAAAAAGTTTCTGTGAATTCCCAGTTCCTTTCAGAGTTGCCAATACTTGATATTACCAATATTTTTAATAGTCATTAATCTGATTGTGACAATGATGTTATTTTAATTATTCCTTTACTATTTGTTCAAACTAAATCTGTTTTAGTATATTTCTTGCCTATTTCTATATTTTTTTAAAAAAACTTTAAATGACTTTTTGGTATTCTTTGCCATTTATTGATTAAAAGTTTGTAGAACTTTTTTCCAAAAAAAACCCTTATTAATCATGTTTTAGATGTGTTGCAAAACTTTTCTATTCTATTCCTTGTCATTTAACTTTTTTATATGTATATTACTATACAGTTAAATGTTTAATATAGTCATATTGTCAATATTTACTTTATAGCTTCTGGGTTTGAACATTTTACTTCAGGTCATGAAAAATATTAGTCCTATTTTCTTCTAAAACTCCTTAGATTCTACATACTGGTTTTTAACTCATCTGAATATTTCTTGTATAATGTGTGAAATAGGGTTCTATATTTGTCTTATTTCAAGTAATAGTGGTCCATGCACTTTATTTGTTGAATGAGCCATATTTTACCCACTGATTTGAAATATCAACTTAATTATATATTATTACATTGTTAGATAGATATATACATTTGTCTCTAGAATGCTCATTGTATTTCATTGATCTACCTGATTATTTCTGTGCAGGTTTCATGTTTGTTTAATTGCTGAGACTTTATAATGGTTCTAAATTTTTTAAATATTTTATTATTAACTTTGACATTTAGAAAAATAAATAAAATCAATCTGCATTTAAGAAAGAAAGAAAGGGGGAGAGAGATGGAACTCCTACCTTTTGCAACAACATGAATGGAACTGGAGAATATTGAGTTAAGTGAAATAAGTCAGTTGATGAAAGACAAATACCATATGATCTCACCTATAAGTGGACTCTATTCAACATATAAACTAACGAACAAAATAAACCACAGGCATGGAAACATGGAGCAGATTGAAAGTGACCAGAGGAGATGGGGAAAGAGGACAATGGTGGAAAGGAGAAGGGACTAGACAAAGAACATGTATGAATGGACATGGACATGTCCATGGACATGGACAACAGAGTGCGAATAGACTGTGGGAGTAGGGGGTGGGGGTGGGATGTGTGGAGGGGGGTAAAGGGGTAAAAACTGAGACAAGTGTAACAGAATCAACGTGATTTATAAATATTAAAAAAATTTAAAAAAATAAAATAAAACAAAGAAGGAAAAAAAAAGAAAAAAAGAAACAAAGATTGCATAAATAGCCCAGGCTGGTGTAGCTTAGTGGATTGAGTGCCAGCCTGCAAACCAAAGGGTCACTGGTTCGATTCCCAGTGTAGGACACACTTCTGGGTTGCAGGCCAGGTCCACAGCAGGGGGAGCGCAAGACGAAGCCACACATTGATATTTCTCTCCCACTCTTTCTCTCTCCTTTCCCCACTATAGAAATAAATAAATAAAATCTTTAAAACAAAACTGCATAAATATAGTTAGATGTGTATGCAGCCAAAACTTGTTTTCTAGATTACTTTTTACTATGCTGTGTATATGTAAATATATTTTTAGAGTAATTTAAAAATAAACCCAAAAATATATTTTTTAAATATGGGGAATAATTATGTTGGTAATTGAGTCAATTAATTTGATATCCTTGTTGAAATATTTAGGTGGAACTTATATCTATTTTTAAGAATTATTTTATCGAATAGGTTAATTGGGTGCCAACTCTACCATTAAATAGAAGAAAAAAGATCAAAGTAAATGTAATATGGAGAACATCTTATTTTATAAAATGAATAACATACTTACATACTTATCTAAGTAGTTTCATCAGTGAGTTTTCCAGGAAATTGCAATGGAAAAAGCAGTGTTGGACAAAGTATGTTCCTGTCACTTAGGGCACCGTGTTACTCCAATTGCAGCTTTAGAAATACTTCTTGTCCCTTGTGCATCATCTCTTCCCTCAAACCATGAACATGGAAATGATCTCATACAACCACTACCAGCAGTGGTGACTTCTGGGGCTCTCATGAAGTGTCAGCCAACATGATGACTATTGTAATGTGTAAATGGCTAAGTAAAGACTGAGGACTGAATAAAACACCTGACACAGAAAACTATACATCATCTCCTTCGCTTCTTTTTTGGAAGTTGGCATATACAGTGGATTTTTAGCAGGAAGGAGATCAGGTGATTTTGCTTAATGCTCGATAGCTGCTCATTAGGCAGATCAGAAAGAGAAAAAGCAAAATGAAATACTAGTTAAACTTGCAGAGTAGGTGCCAGGAGCATCGGATTTCAAATACTACTCACTAACCTTGAGATGCCTTGAAAACTTGTTTTCCTTTTTCAGTTCCTGGATTTACCGTACTTAGTGTTGGGACAAGAACACTTTCTCAACATCTTTATGGCTATGTTGGAATTTGCAAAGCTTTGAGATTCTTGAAATCACAGATTCCCTTTAAAATCGCTGACCAAATAAAATGCCTCTGTGTCAATACTAATGCAGTATAAGGCATGAGAGGGATGTAGAAACACAACTGTTAAGAAATTAAAACTAGACTTGATGAATATGTATCCTTGGTAGGGTTAAAGTTATTTCACATCAAATTGGACTCATGTGATCAATCTTGTCGTTAGGTGATTGATTCTATTTTACTTCAACCAAGTTAAATGTGGACAAGAGATGTGAAAGTACATGTAATCATGTATTTTGGTAAAATCAAGTAGAGGTAGCCGTTTGCAAAGTTCAAAACTTACGGTTATCTACAACTTTTTCATCTAATGATTTAGATGAAAATATTTTATCAATATTTTTCATCTAATAACTTGTTTCTAATTGGAGCAATATTCCTGTTCTTTTAGGTCAAGAGTTCTGAGGATAACGAGGCTTTTTATATATTAAATTTAGCAAAAATATATAAATTTAGATGTCATTGTTATAATATATTTTTGGTCTATAAACTGGGTGAGCTTCTTTTTCAAGTCATTGAATTATAAGGTGATAAGAAATTACATCACATTCCAGAAAAAAAGCAGTTCATGAGTCTTATATTTCTTCAACAGTGATTACAGTGCTGTTTTATTTTAGTCTAAGTTTCTTTTTAGTACAATTTAATACTGATAATATTATTTAGTTGTTGGCAGAAATGTGTGATTTGATTTTAGTTTAACATATTTTGAAATAGCTTTGACTTCTTTCATGTTTTACTGCTTATAATATTTATTTGAATGAGTAATATTTAAAAAATTCTGGTCATGAAACCAGGATATAGCTCTTGCCTGATCCATCTAAATGAGTGTTGTGCTGGACTCTGTTCCAACTGATCACCTGGGGAACCATGAGGAGCCTGAGCAGTCAGCGATGCTGATTATGTGGTTTACTGAGAGTAAGGGAGGCAAACATAAAGCCAACATTAGCTGTGGCTTTCCACAAATAAGTTGCCTATGGTCAGCATTTATGATTCCAAACAGCCTCTGCTGCCAGTGTTGGAGACGCCATGGGCCTATGCCAACATTCAGGCTGAGTCTGTGCCAGAACTCCTCAGTACCATTCACAGTCTCGGTACATTTCTGTGGAAAGATATGACTCACTGTATACATTTTCATTACAGTGGGTGACAGAGTAATAAATCCACTTCTTATTAAAACTACAATTTTTGTAAAACCTCTACAATAAAAATTGATAGCATAAAAATACCCACATTTAACCAGACTTCAACTCTGTAAGTTTTCCCTAAGAATGCAGTTCACTTCCCCATATCATGTGCAGCTAAAGGAAGAAAAGGAAATAAGTACAGGTAGCAGACAGCTGACACAAAATTAACTAATGATAATGGTGTTGGATAAATTGTCATAGGCTGTGATTGTCATAGGTCAAATTTATTTTATCTTGAACTTTAATTCAACCTCATTTCTAGCACTTAAGCCTACCAGAGGAAAATACTTTTAAAATACTAGCCTGGGACAATATTAGCGATAGGGTTATAATGTTATTTACTAAGAAAATTTGAGGAAAATAAAATCTAAATTTTTGGCAATGCATTTTTTCCTCAGGAGATAAAGTCAGCTAGTGTTTTAAAAATATTAAAGTTTTCAAGGAAATGTTGGGCTTCATATGATCTTGGAAAACTAACTTTTGCTGCAAAAGTCAGGCATATAGCATTTAAGCCAACTTCTTAATGAAAATCTGGTTGTAGCTAACCACAGAGGGTGAAGGGACCATAGGTAAATTGAATTAACTCCTGTGTCCTAGATTCAGCTGATTTTTTTTTTCCTTTGACATACAGCCCCCACTGCCCAGAGCACACTTCAGAGGAAACTTTCAGAGGAAAACTGCTTCTCTTGGAGGCAGAACCAACTGCTTTTTCTCCTAAGTGAACACTACCACTTGTTTGAACTAAGGGACTTTGCTCTCCATAGTAGATGTGATCAGGAGACAACACCTTACAAAGGCTGAATACATTCACTGGTTGGTCAGATGTCAATCAGATACCCTCAGGCAAGAATTGTGTGGGCTGGATTTAGCAACACTCATTAGTAAGTGGCAAATGTATTGTATAGCACTAATGACATTAGGTTATAAAAAACCAATGACTTTTGTCTTGAATATTCTCTCTCTCTCTCTCTCTCTCTCTGTCATCTAATTTGGGGACAAAAAAAACCTTATGTTTTAAGCAGCTCTATTGTGAGGCACATGTGGTGAGGTCCTAAAACCTCTGGTCAACAGCCAGTGAGGACCTGCGTTTGCCAACAACCACAGTTGTGAGCTTGTAAACAGATTTCCCAGCTTTAGTTGAACTGTAGTCCCAAGTGAGAACTCAATCCAAACCTTGTGATAGAACCTGAGCCAGAACTACTCATATAAGAGGGTTTGACCTACAGGCACTGTGTGAGATAATACAAGTTTGTTGTTTTAAGATGCTAAGCTAAGATTTGAGGTTATATGTTATGTAGTAATCAATAACTAATAGTCAGTTTCAATGGCAAATTTTAGTAAGACTGTGGCATTTACACCTATAGTCTTTTCTTATTAGATTCTCTTAAAGGCATTCCCACTGTTTCCCTGATTTTAAAAATTAGAATTTAAGACTCTGTTCTGTTCTTGATTCTCTCCTCCTCTTACTGTATAATCTTAGGTAATCATATTTGCCTGTAATAAATTCAAATACCAATAAAAAACTTACTTTATATTGTTTCAATTTCTTGACCAAGTTTGTTCAACCTTAGCACTTTCAACATATTGGATAGGATAATTCCTTGTGCACTTTGGGATGTTTAGCAGCATCCCTGGTCTGTAAACTCCATATGCCGGGAATACCCTCTCTTTTTTCAGTACTGAAAACCAAAAATGTTTCCAGGTATTGCCAAATATTTCTTCGGTGCTGGAGAATCAATGATACTGGTTGAGAATAATTCCGGTAAATGTTTATTCAGAGATTCAGATCTACATATTCAGCCATCTATCCAAGAATAGTATAATCTCATAGGCATCTTAAACTTTTCATTTTAAAGTTTAAATTCATAATCTCAAACTTTCCCTGGCCTCTTGTTGGAAACCTAATTACTTTGAGTGTTGCCCATCTCATTAGGTGTCTACACAATCTGCCAACTGCTCAATGCCCTAATGGTAAAATATTTACCACTGTCAACTACTTCTTTTTAATCCTCTCATTTATCTGTATTTTATTTTATCTTTATCTCAAACAACTCTTTTAGTCATTGACCTCTAACCACTATGTTTTTTATTGTTTTCACAACATCTTTTGTGCCAGCCTATTTCCCATGCCATTGCTTTTGCACATAATTCTCCAGCCTGTAATACAACCTGTATTGCTTTTATACCTTTCTAATTCTAAATCATCTCTCAAATTCAGCTACAATGTCAGTTCTTCAAGGAAGCCCTCTCTATTGCCTCAGGCTAGGGTTAGTTCCCCAGTTATAATCTCAAGCAGTACCTGCCTCTCCTTTTTGAAAAGTGTAATTGTTTCTGGAAGCTTGAATGTTTGTCCTTTCACCAGTAAGCTTAGCTCCATTAATGAGTGTACCATGGCTGTGTCCTTTTGCCTCTATATAACTTACACTTTTGTCAGAGTTAGCCAAAAATCACTCAAAAAAAATTGTTGATTTTAAAAATAAATGGCTAAATGAACAAACCAAAAGGTCCTGGGAATTTTACTACTCATGCTACTGAAGTCAGGGAATGACTCAACAGGACTGTATGAGTATATTTTATGTTAATTCTTTTGTACAAATACTTCCCACTTTTATCATTTGGGAAATGTATGCTAAAACTTTAGGTGTGAGCTTCACCATTCTTGTAAGACATGAAGAACATTACTAAACAATAAATTATAAAACTGTTATTAGAATTAATTAACCAAGTGATAAAGTATGTATAACATGAATAGTAGTATACAAAGGATATTACAATAAAAGTAACAGATATATTTGAGCACATGAAAAAATTCTATGTGGCTAAAAGTGATACCATAATTAAAATTTAAGAAAACTGACAAGTATATGATAAAGTATTATTATATTTAAAAATTTTTTCAGATTAATAAGAAATGGCAAATTATAGAAATAATGGGAAAAGATATGCAAAAATAGAAATGAAAAATAAATACTACTTGAATAACAGAAAGTACATTCTGTTTCATAATGCCAAAATATTAGAAACAACCTATATAACCAATGAAAGCTATTTAAAAAATTATACCCCCTTAAATAAATTTCTATTCAGAAAATAAAATTGAGAATATAAATCTATATTTTTTTACAAGGAGGTATGTATGTTTACATACAAATATACAATTTTTTTCACATAGTTAAGTAATAAAAATTACAGAATATGGATATTAAAATACCATTTTCATAAAAATGTGTGCGATTTGTATAGGTCAATAAAAGTAGCTTAGACAAAAACATGTTAGTATGGCAATTATGTTTGGATGATAGAATTTTATTATTATTTAAGCTATATCTATTCACCTAAATTGTTTATTATGTACATCAATTACTTTTATAATTAGAAAAAAGTAGATGTTTTTGCAAAATAATCCAAAAAATGAATTATAAAGATCTTTGATATTTTCCAGGGAAATAAAATATATATTAAGAATTTTAGCCTCCATTCAGCTCTCCTAAAATATAATTAAATTATATATATATGTGTTTATATATCTCTTTATTAACATATAGTACTTAAAGCTTTCTTCCATAAAAAAATCTTGATACTAACTTTTAATATAATATTTTTTCATTCTTCATTCAACTATCATCATTGGAATTAGAATTTTAAACCTTCCCCAAACTCATCTATCACATTAGTAAAAGAAATTGGGATGTGTCTTACTATCCCAAATGAAAATTAAAGCCATCTGCTAATTTCATAGCATACTTCACCTAAGTATTTTGCAAAATATTGTTGTAACTTGAGTAAAACAAGAAAGGAAGCAAACATGCCTCAGATCTTCTTTAATCTTCGGCTAAAAATCATACAGTGAGGACCATGCCATCAACAAAGGAATGCTTTTTGCACAGCAGGCTTCTTCACAAAATGAATTGTCTTGTTTGTCCACGAATTTTGTTTTAGTTTCATAATACTTAGCAAATAAGCTTGGCTCCTTTGATGGGTCAAAGGAAGACTGTTAAAGCAACATTTTATATTCTTTTTGTCACAAATTTTCTGCTCCACTCCAAGGGCCAGATTTAGAAATGTAATAAACTAGATGTCTTCATAAAATTGAATGCATATCTGTGTTGCCTACCAAAACACCCACCAAAATTTCCCATTTCTCCATGTTCCAATTCCTATTGCTGGTTGCAATGGTCCCAGAAGGTGAAGTTTCTTCCCCATCTTTTGAGCAGGCTGATAGCACTAACTCTGAGAATGATAGTGATTAAGCCTTTGCAAATAAGCACAAGTTGCATTATGTCAACTTCTAATGAAATCATAACACAAAACAAAACTTTCATAAATTGGTAGAAATTATGGAGCATCAAATGAGGTATAAGAATTTTATTTCCACAGCTGTATTTTCTTGGCTCCCTGTCTATAAATACATGTTTACACATGTGTATTGATAGATTAACATATAAAGTTACAACACTGCTTTTGCAACACCATAGTTATGGTTGTCTTCACATTTATATTTCTGAAGTTTTGTGTCTGAAGTATAAACATATTCTCTGGGCTGAAACTTACCATGTAGTGCAAAAGAAGACATGTGTTCAGCTTTATCCTAATCACAATGCAAATTTCACAAGAAGTCAAGATTTTTTTAAACATTTTTTTGTTCACCTAGTGAAATATTTTTAAATGACCTATAAAAATTTATAGTTAGAGTTCCTAACAATGATTCAAAATAGAAAATGAACAGAAAGTTTATATTTTCTACGTTGGGGAGAGTGGAATATGAGTTTTAATCTAATTATAATTTTTAAATTTGTTAGACTATTTGAGTATATTAGTGACTTTCAAATTAATTTTTACAAAGCATACAAAATAATATAAGAAACCTTAATTCATGAGGAGATATATATTGTATGTGACATAAGTGGTTTAAAGTTGCTTTCAAAATGCTGTTAGCAAAATAATTATAAACACTGTAAAAGTCCATATACACATCTAAATGCTTTAAAATATTATTTTAGAAGAAAATAATTAATAAAAGTTTAGCAAGAGTGTTGACTAAAATTGAAATAGTTCAATATTCTGCTTTGAAATAAATTTTGCAAAAGATTTATAAATTTGGAACAAAAATAAAACTTCAAAAGTCAAATTCATTTACTGGTTAGATTGTTTCCTGTACATTAGTGAAATTCTCATTATTTTCCTGATGGTTCCAGCCACATTATTTTAAACAAGTTCCTTATTTGTTTGAATAGATCTTGCTTTCATTTATTAGAAAAACATGTTTTGAAAATGAAATCTCTCTGTAAAAACAATGGGTTAAATACCAGGCAAATGTTTTTCAAATCACATAAAATTTGCTTTATAACTTACATACATCTTTAAGTCATTTTTCAGTACTTTCCAACTTTCTCAGAAGAGCTTTCCCTTCTTTAAAATTTAAGAGTGAGAAAAATGTGTATTTTATGGAATGTCAGGCACATGTTTATTCACAATTAGCTGTGAAGCATATGGAATAAATTTTTCTTATGGTATACAACTTTAAAAGTTCATATTGGAAAATATTTTGGAGGTTTGCACACTGGATTTGAAAAATTGTTCATGATATTTAGTGATCCTAACATGTTTAGCTTCAACTACGTAAATATTCATGCAGTATATCAGAGCATGGAGGATGAAATAAAGAAGCAATTTTCCAGAGTTGGAAAGACTAACTTTTGACTTATTACTCCAGTCTTGTTAAATTCTGCACTCTTCCCCAAAGATTATGTGTTCTTGTTTTCTAACTTCTGCTAATGCACTCTTCTGGGAATTGTGAAGTTATGTGGGCTCCACTGCCCTGAAGCCTACAGTGTGTATGATTTAGTTAACTCTACATCCTTCACCACTTACCATGTTAAGCACTTGGACTTGCTTTAACTTCATTGCCTAGTAGCAAATGCTTTATGTCATCATTCCCTGTGGACTGAACCAGAGCCAGTCACTCACCATTCAAGTGGGACAGCTAGTGATGGGTTTTGAACCAAGAAAAACCAACAGTATTAATACCTGCCAGAAAGTGGATATTATTCAAAATTATGGACCTAAACTTTACTTCCTGTTCTATGAAATTTACATTTGATAGTCATACTGTTTTTGTTAGGACACATTTTCTTTTTCTTACTCCAAGGTAGCATTTTAAGGATGCAAATGGCTGCAAACTTGCCATAACATATCCTGAAGTTTTCAGCAGGAAAAGTAGATGATTTCTGGAATGTTTATTTCTCTTTTTGTAGTAAATAAGCATTTGAGGGAAAGAAGAAATTTTAACAAGAGCAATATGTTCTGAATCATAGAAAATAAAATTTCTTATTCATTTTTTCTACCTTTCCTCCCATAACTTATGTTATAAGAAGATTTCTGAAAATTAATGGTTAAATCAATTTTGCAGGATAATGATTTATGTTGATATACTTTCACGGATATTGTGTGAAAAGTGACAAAGCACCATGCCAGGTGACAATAGCTCTGGAACATATATGAACACAAGAATGAATGAATGAATAAATGCACAAAAGAAGTAATAGGTTTTTTAGGGGGAGACTGGTGGCCACTTTACCCATGTCTACTGCAGATATTCTGAAATACAATACTTCTGGAAAACTTGACAATATATGTGTTATTTTGTTTGCATCACTGCTGCCTTTTGAATGCATGCTTGTTACAGAGATCGCTAGGTTATCCACTGTGAAGACTAATAGTACAGACAAAACTGTATCTGTATAATTGTGTTGTATTTACTCTATCTGGTACTGGATACAGTTAGAACATATACCCACTGGGCCATTGGTGTTGAATATTTTATTCATTTCAAAAAATAATTGAAGATCTACTGAGTTGGGAGATGTTAAAATTATTACCATGAAACATTTGTGTCTTACTGGATGCACGTGATGTAGAACAATTCCTTCCAAGAAGAACACTGCTGGAAAACATTCCATTATTTTTACTAAGTGTTCATGTCTTCAGGATATTTTTCCCATCTTGTTGTTTTAAACATTGAGGTTATTGAATGGTAAGTGACATAGCTGTTGGTCAGCATCTTAATATGTTGTCTCTTAAGTGGAAAGTCTGACCCCTGCTATCAGCATTGTTAATGTTCCATCACATCATTGTTGAATTTGCAATGAAATGTTAACTGGCCACTATCCTTCCCTGCTCTAACTCCTGGTTTTCTCACTTACCGAGTAAAGCATTATTCATTTTTAATATATTACATATATAGTTAATATTCATTACCTATTTTACATATACTACATATATTTGACATTCATCTAATTGTATGTTACATACATACATTATTGTTCATAATTACAGTGTAATGATACTGTCAGTATTTTTTGATGGCAAAAATACATCACATTATTAACCTGGATGGTGACAACACAGCCTTATTTTTATATTCCAGCCTAATTTCCCATCCTCTTTTTGTATGAATCCTCCATGGCAAACAAATTGGTCTACTTACCACCTTCATCATCTTGAACTTATTGGTGGCATTTGAAAATACTGATGTTGGAGTCTATATTTTTTCTAGCCCATTTGATAAAAGTGGCAAACAGATCAGCTACTAAGAAGATCTTTATTTATTTGCCCACTAAGAGTCATTTAGTCTTAATGACATTTTTCAGCCAAAAAAAAAAAAAAAGGCCAAAGGAATTCTATATTGTTCACCACTCAGTCTAATCATTTTTGATTGTATTGAATACTGACAGAACTCATCTTGATGCTTTGAGTGACTCAATGCTACATTCAGTCCCTTGCGGAGTTTACAATTCAAAGCAAACTGGAAAAGATACTGCAGAAACAAATCACTCAGTGATATTCTCAAACTTGGCCTTCTCTGAGGAGCCTCTTTTCCCAGATCCAGGAATGAGGAGCTCTAGTGCCCAACACAGACTGCTCATCTGGTACAAATAAACTCCAGAACCTAGTAAAGACAAAAAAAAAAAAAGGAATGTGTTTTTAAAGGAATTTTAGATGCCTTATAATAAATCTGGATGTGCTTAAAATATCCCTGAGGAGTTTCAAAAAGTCTGGATGTGTTTTCTCAAATAACTATTTAAAGCACATTAGAGTTTTTTAATTGCACTGGGGACTTTTCAAAGCATATCAGGACAAAACAGTAGAGTATAGGCCCCAGTATGCTAATTAATAGATAGCTAGACACCTGAAATAAACCCGCAATACTCCATTAATCAGGAAGTAATTGAATTGGCACAGTGCTTTTGTGCAAACTACATGATAATTGAAAACCAAACCTGGCAGCAGTGAGGGTAAGTTTCTCCACAATGGGACATAATAGGGCACTCTGTGTCCTGCTGTCCGTGGGCAGAGTCCCTCCTGCCAATGAGGTTGTGAACAGGGAGAAAGTTGGCTGCACTGTGAGTCCAGTGTAACTTTGTCTCCTGCTGAGATGACCTTTGAGGTGTGTGATAAATATCCAGTGGTCCCATATATAACCCCTGGAAATACAGGTAATGGCTGATGTGCTTTTCTCTATTACCTAAAGACATCTGCCAATTGATGTGATTATAAAATAATAGTGAGGAACAGATGTTTTATTTGCTGATTTTATATCTGACTTTTTGAAAACTAAATACCTGGGGATTTAACTGGAAAATACCACTTTGCTTACAAAAAAAAAGAAAAAAAGAAAGAAACAATGCATGCATTTTTTTGTCGTACTAATGGTACTTTTTAAATTTTTTTTTTATTGTTCAAATACATTTGTCTCCATTTTCCTGCTACCACTTTCCCCTGCCCCGCCCACACCCACCTCCCTCCCTCAATCCTTCCCCATTTTGATTTTGCCCTCCGGTCCTTTATATATGTTCCTTGATTTGACCCTTCTCCTTCTTTTCCCCGTTACCCCTCTCCCTCCTTCCATCTCATTACTGTCGGTTTCTTTTTTCTTTCAATGTTGCTGGTTATATTTTCCTTGTTTGTTTTGTTGATTAGGTTCTGCTTATAGTTGAAATAACATGGTATTCATCTTTTACCCTCTGGCTTATTTCACTTAGCATAATGCTCTCCAGTTCCACCCCTGCTGTCACCAAGTGTAGCAGCTCTTTCTTTCTTTCTGTTGCATAGTATTCCATTGTGAAAATGTACCATAGTTTTTTGATCCACTCATTTACTGATGGGCACTAAGCTTGCTTCCAGCACTTGGCATTGTAAATTGTGCTACTATGAACATTGGTGTGCATACGTTCTTTTGAATTCATGTTTTTTTAATTTTAATTTAATTTAATTTTTTTTACATTTGTCTCCATTTTCCCGCCACCACTTTCCTTTACACTCCTCCCCCACCTCACTCCCTCAATCCTTTCCCACTTTGGCTTTGTCCATGGGTCCTTTATAAATGTTCCTTCTTGACTTGACCCTTCCCTTTCCTTTCCTCGCCCCTCCCTTCCTTCTTGATTCTTTAGTTTCTATTTTCTTTCAGTGTTGCTGGTTATATTCTCCTTGCTTGTTTGTTTTGTTGGTTAGGTTCCACTTATAGGTGAGATCATATGGTATTTGGTGTTTTGGTGGGAACGCAGACTGGTGCAGTCACTGTGGAAAACAGTTTGGAATTTCCTCAAAAAACTAAAAATGGAACTACCTTTTGACCCAGCAATTCCACTGCTGTGATTATACCCTAAGAATCCTGAAACACTAATTCAAAAGAAACTATGCAACCCAATGTGCATGCATTTTTTTTTTTTTTTACACAGTCGATGCAGTGTAATTCTGGAGACTGGTTGCCTATAGTAAGTGCTCAGTGAGAGAGAGAGTGCTGGCTTCTAAATAAGGAGAAGAAAATAGCATTTTAAGTCCTTTTACTACAAAAAGAACATTAAGCATATATTTATACCAAAAAGAAAAGGTCACTCCAATAAAAGGGTTTTGTTTGTCATACTGTGATAAGAATGGTTAGAAAAAAGATGTGGATAAAATATTGGCATGATTTTCCCATATAGAATTTAAATCATCTTGGGAAAAACATTTTCCATCCTTTTAACTGTACAGGTAAAGCATAAAATATGTGAAACCATGGTGAAAGAGAGAGAGTTCATAGCTGTGGATATCTATGTGGAGAGAAATAGTTTAAGAAGTTTACAAAAAAAATTAAATATTTTACTTGAACATTTTCATTTTAATTTATTCATTTTCTTCCTCCCTGAAGGTGTATACAGTATGAAATGTACCTGAGATATTTGTTTCTTAATCCAGGCTCTTTTGTGAGTCAGATTCTTTTTACTGTTTGTCCCAAGCTGTCTCTGTCACAAAGATTTACTCTTAGTGGTAGTTTCTTTTTCTGATCATGCTATTAAATATGACTATTAAGAAAAAAATAACTTGGATTTAGGTGATGGATATGCCTCTATGTCTGTGATCTCTGGCGAGTCACATAACCAGTCAATTTTACTTCTTTACCTGTCTAAGGGGGAAACTATATGATTAGGCTTTCAGAGCCTTTTTCTGTTCATTCATGCCCCCTTAACACTAGTAAAACTCTTGGTTTCCCTTTTAAATTTTTCAAATTTATAGAATAATATATGCAGTATGAGTTCAAGAAATCCCGAAACAAATTTATATAGAAAGTGGTTTTATTTTCAAATCTCAACCCCTCCTAAATTCAGATTAGTTGCAAAACTTACATAAAGGCGGTCCAGGCCACAGTGTATCTGTCCACTAATCAGGACTCAGGCCTGAGGGCAGCCCCAGGACTGCAGCAGAATCTCAACTTTGAAAAGGGTTTTCATTGTGCCAGACTGGCTTATTGTCCTTCCAGCCTCTTACTTGCAAATTGAACTTTGTTATCAGTAAATAAATGTATCTAAAATGTTCTTGTTTTTTTTTCTCATAATACCATAGAACATTAGCTAGTGTCCACCAGTGATGAACGACTCAAATGTTTGTTCCCATTTCATGGGCCCTGGGGCTTTCTTTTGTGGAACAAAACAAAAAGCAAATATCTGATGGGTGCTTTTCTTATCTGGGTGTCTCCTTAAGCTCAAAGGTGCTTGTTTTTACTTCTTTTACTTTAAGATGTTACAAAGTGACCTTTCATTATCTTGGGCTAATGACCTTGGGGGCTGTGTGTGTGTGTGTGTGTGTGTGTGTGTGTGTGTGTGTGTGTTTGTGCGCCCACATGTTTCCCTCCTCTAGCTGTAGGTTTTATTCCATAGCCTCTGCTCTGGTGTCCTTCCCTATGCTGAGGTCATTGTCAGTTCTTCTGAATTTGCACCTTTGTTCTTTCGGTGTAATGTTTCCAGGCCCTTCCAGGGCTCAACTTTCCGCACTCCTTTCTTGACTTTTATCTCAGTATATGGGCTTCTGATGAACACGCTTGAAATAATTTTCAAAACATTGATTCCTTCTAATTTGCCTCTCTTTTCCTATCTTGCATCCAAGACTTCCTGCTTTCCCTTGATAACATAACTCATATTTTCTCATTTCTCATCATGTGCATTGTCCTACTTTCTATCATTTCTTGCCTACACTTCTGCAGTAGCCCCCATAGTTTACCTGCTTCCATTCTTGTAGCCGTAAGATCAAGGTACAGATGTTGATGACTTGAAAAAATAATTGTCTTCCTTCCTCCACCTTATTTAAAACTTTATTAGTTGTTCTCCATCATGTTTAGAATAAAGTGTATACTTCTCACCATAATGTAAAGATATTGAATCAAGGTCTGTCCCAATCCACCTCTTTTATCTCACCTATCCCTCTTTCCCTATCCTCTCCCTGTGTCACTGTACACTATGTCTCAGCCACAAACTCTCTTGGTCCCCAGACCTTGTGTTTACTGTCTCCACTGCCTGGCACCCTTTCCTAGGATTTGTGCTGACTTCTTGTATCCTCCAGGCTTCAATTCAAGGATCATTTCCTCAAAAAACCCCTTCCTATTCTCATAAGCTCCCCCATCCCATCCAAGTCACTCTCCACCCCTACTTACTATTTTTTTTTATCACAATCTCATGTTAGCTGGTTCAGTTGTTGACGTTTTTATTGTTTGTCTCCCATTACATGGATGTATGTAACCTCTGTATGTAACACTTTGCCCTTTTACCTGCCACACTCCCATTGCCCAGGACAATTCTCAATTAACACTTGTGAAATGGGGAAAAAATGTTTATACTAAGAGCATATGTTTGCAGTCTGTGCAACTCTTGAGGACATACTAGCCCAGTGGTAGATATAAACTAAGGGTCTGAGTTTTGGCCAAGTGTTTTCAGAAAGAAATCAATAACTGTTTGCCTCCAAATTACCATTTCATTTTTTCTAAAAAATAAAATAAAATAAAAATAACAACTTTCAGTTTTTAATGAGATCTATAGCAATCAGATTTGATTCTATGGATAATAGGAAAATCAATCTATTTTAAAGCAAGAATAAAATTTAAAAAATAAAAATCTTCTGGTTCAGGGATTGCCACAGTATTTCACAAAGGACTAGGAAGCAATGAATATTTTAAGCTCCCAGGATATATAGTCTGTTGCAACTGCTTAGTTATGCTGATTAAAGACAAGAGCAGATATAGATTAAAAAATTGGGTTAGACTCTGCTCCATTACAGTACTTAAACTGCAATGTGAATTTCTTGTAATTTTCAAATGCCATGAAATATTATTTTTTTCTTTTTATGGAATGATTTTGATTCTTTCAACCATTTAAAATGTTTAAATATTCTTAGCTTATGGGCCATATTGAAAAACTGACAGTTGACCAGATTTGACATGTAAGCTGTAGTTTACTGGCCTTTCTTTTGGGAGTGCTGAACTGTCCTTTACTCTTTCTTTGACTTACTAAGAATTGAGAGGTTGGAGGAGATTCTCACTTTGTGCATAGAGTCTGGATCTTCTGGAGGCTTTTACATCTCTGACTTTGTCTCTGCGAATCCTCTTTGAGTGTCAAAATCATTAATCCCTTTAAAATATAATTACTTTATTTCTTGATACCCCCAGAAAATCTCATTTGTATAGGAATGGAAAATGTGCCCATTTATATCCAGTCTTTCTCAATGGGTGGCATCTGTTTTTGTAAGATTATTTCCATAAATAAATATTAACCTGCATACATTTTTATATCTTTCTACTCAGTTATTCTGCTCTGTGCTACTCTATATATTCCATTGTTTCTCTCCTCTCAGCTACAGATGGGGAGGTTGGAAAGTGGAGAGAAAGAAATAGAATATCATATATGTTCCATGCCCTTGGGATCTAAAAGAGAAGTTCTTCTCTCTTTATAAAATGCTTAAAATTAATAATAAATTTTCTTTTCTTTTTGCTGTGATTTAGAATTTCTATGAATGAAGTTAAAATACACAGAATAAACATATATACTTATTTTTTTCCTCTCTGAGAATACTTACAATAGTAGGTTGCCTACTAGTGTTTCTCCTTTGAAAATTTGTCAGTTAGTTATCATTATAGCTTTCTTTATGAGATGAAGTTTATCCCTAGTGTTTCCCAGGATAAATGTGCCACCTGTGTTCTAGATTCCATCCCCTCCCACTCTGTTGACTGAATATTAGAAACTCTGTACTGTGTATTCAGTCTTTCCCTCTCCTATATCTTCCTGCAACTGCTTGCTCAAGATTCCTAAGTCCTTACAAATCCTCATCTTCATCCTGCCTTCCTTCAAACTTGTCCTATTTAACTCCTTCCTTTAATTTTCAACCTACTTAAAAAGATGTTATATATCATTTTGTCACTAGCTCTTCCAGTTGCTATCACCACACAACGAACCTCCTAAAAACCTTCTGTCTTAAAATAACAGTCACTCATTTTATTTATTCATGAACTTGTGGTTTGGGGAGGCCTCTGTAGAGACATTTCATCTCTGTTCAATTGACATCAGCTTGGGTGGCTGGAGTGGAGACTGAAGAATCCAGGTTTCCATATGGCCTGCAAGTTGGACTTGACATACCACAGGTTTCTTGGGTGACTTACAGCATGATGTCTGGATGCCAGAAACAGACATCCATGAGACAGAAGATGAAAGCACTGAAAATAGCCACTAGACCACCAGGGATCTACACCATGGGACAGGAAATGGAACTGCCAGTTTTGTAAGGCCAACAAAATTTTAATACTGTCATGTTCTATTGGTAAACAGGTCACAGAGCACAGACAAATTCAAGGAAATATAGATCACAACATCCAATGAGAGAAGTATCAAAGAACTGATTGGGGAGTCATATTTTAAAATTGCCCCTTAAATTTTAATGGTGGCAACATTATTGTCTTCCAAGCTACCATGTTCAATGGCTTCTTTTCAGCATTTTTTCTATGTGAACTCCTCTCTTGGCTGGCCCTCTTTGGTCTCCTTTCTTTCTCTATTCTCATTTCCTTTAGCACTGGGGGATAGTGAAAACAGGGGACTCTCTTTTCTTTTTATCCTCTTTGTACTCTTTGTTTCTCTATTTATCAATTTCACTTTTTTTCTTGCTCATCTGAAATATTGTTATTCTCCTGCGATCAACCTCCCATCTTCTTTCTAGGTGTTCTTATTGAATCAAATAGCACCAATTTTATATGAATATAACATTCAGCTCTATTCATAGATGCTGAGTCTCTGTTCATTTATTGCTCATGCAGCATAATTAAAAGAATGAAATATGCCTTTAACCTAAAATTATGGATTATTCATTTTCAGAAAAAAATCTAGGTATAAAATATAGTTAATTAATTTGGCATTTCTTTACTTATGTGAAAATAAAACTGGAATTTTATTTATGTTTTATTTAGTTAAGGAATAAGGATGAGTTAACCTTCCAGATATAGGGCAAACACTATTTTTTACATGACAGTAATGTGTCCTTGCATTTAGCAACTGAAATAGACAGGTTTATTGAGATAAACTTACTTTTTTTCTATTTGACTTTCACTAACTTTTAAGAAATATGGAATGTGTTAACTGGTCACTTTTCCACCTCAGGCCCTTTGCAATTAAACATAGAACTGGTGAACACTCAGTGTCCTTTATCCCCTGCTCAAAAGAGAACTAACATGGCTAGTTGCACTGTGGTTATTTCTTACAAAGAGGCTTTAATAAAAGTGTTGGTTACTATTTTGAAAAGTATCAATATATGGCTAAGTCTTTTAGTGTCACATTCTGAATAACGTTAGCTACACAAAGGATGTTAGGATAGTAAATACTGTTATGGTCACATAATGTATCAGAAGAAACTGTTGTTGTTTGATCCAAAGACAAAGAACCCTACCGAGTCCTTTTTCAACAAACAGTTTCATCCTGTTAGTCATCTTGAGCTTCCAGGCTTATACAAAGAAACTCTATACTTAGAGTTGGCCCATTTAAAAAAATTTAGTAACACATTGGGGAATATTTTCTTGAGCTATCTTATTTCTTCTAATCATTGTCCCCCCTTTACTGGAGAATTTCCCATTATTCAACAACATATGGATGAAACATTTTTTTGAGTAATCATGTCTGAACAAAGTAATCATTTTCTCATTAACCAATTATTCTTCAAAATCAAATGGAACAAACCTATTTGCTAGGAAAATTTATTTTAATACACCCTGTGGAATCAGATCTCACATCTCTCATGTTCAAATGGATTAATTCAAAGATTACACCATAGATAAAAAATCGTTTCTTGTTTTTTTTTTTGTTTTTTGTTTTTTGTTGTGGTGAACTGACAACACATGATCTCAAAAAAAAAAAAAAGCGCTACAGATTAAATAAAAACTATGCTTTTAGAAGGGGTAAAAGATAAAAGAATGAGGACGTATATTTATGTGCAGAAATTTTAGCTCCAAGAGATTTCTTTACTTTTCTTTTCTGTGTTATCACAAGGTTATGCCTAGTTTCAACTCTCCTGCTTTTTTAGAAGATGTTGGATAAACAGCCTGACCAAGATACGAAGGGTGAGTGCTATGCTCAGCTGTATTTTCCAAAAGGGTCCAATATAGTGGTTGGGAAAAGTAAATTATCTTAGAACTTCAGTGAACACTGTGGTTCTGAATGATTTCCCAAAACATTAGGAAAATGAGGAAGCATTTTGAGGTGATATTGGGGAGGGGCAGAAAGATAGGGAGACTATGCTCTTTGTTTTTTTATTCAATTATATTTTTTTGGTATTTTACTCCATGATACTCTGCATGAGTTTTTCTATTCCATGGCATTCCATGGATTCACTTTGATACAAGAGATTCCCAAATCCCTGTTTCATATCTCTTTGTGTCTGACTTTATGGGAGTCTACTTGGAGATCCAGTTTTACAATTTCCTACCTTTTTGGCCTCAGAAACCAGAATACTATCAATAGAAATCTGGGTTTCCTGCCATAATTCAAGGAGCACCAAACATATTCAGGTAAAGAACACTTTCAGGTAAAGCCTAAGAACAAAATCTTTTAAGTCCCATTTTTTTTGCTTTAATTATTAAAATAATGACTCACTACCAAACAAAACATTTAAAGCTTATAAGTTCTAGTCCTTCCTTTGCCATAATTGGCTGTAGAAATAAATGCAAGCTAGAAATTTACCTTCTCTCCAAACCTCAGTTTGTTTTCATATAAAATAGATTCCTCTACTCCAAAATTCTGTGGATGTTTTTGTGTGCTTGTCTTAACAATTTTGTACATTGTCTATAACAACAAGTAAGGACAGATCTGCCACATCAAAAATAACAATAACAAAATGCATACTGCTCTCTATTCAAACCTTACTCACTCATTATGCAATACTTTACAGCAGCAATTTCAACCTTTTTCATCTCATGGCACACATAAACTATTTACTAAAATTTTGTGGCACACCAAAGAATATATTTTTGCCAATCTGACAAAAAACAGGTATAATTTTGATTTATTTACACCAGATCATTATTGTTGTGTTGGCTGTTGTCATTTTAAATTTGACAGTCTAAGAGAAAAGAGGTTAGTGCCCCTGACTAAATAGTCAGGTATTGCATGTTTTAAAAATTCTTGGTGCACACTGGTAAAAACTGTTCCTTTACATAATTATTGAAATGATTCATATCCTTAGGCTGGCTTATCCTCTATCAACAGGATGATTTTTTACTTCCAATAACTTTTTTAAAAGTTTCTTATCCATACCTTTAAATGCCACAACTTAACCTCACACTCCAGTTGTTAATGACTGTCACCACAGTTCTCTGCACTGGGCAAATTTGGGATGACAGCTGTCACTGCAGCACGATGCATTTTTATAATAGTTTTATGATTCACCCTTTGAGATGAAGATTTGGACACCTGATACCAGCCTGTGATTTTCTCCCTGTAATTTTCAGAAGGGTAAAACCAAATAATAGCCTCCAGGACTCAGGTCTTATGCCAAATGTTTCAGAAATGACACCGGTGGGAATTGAGAACAATATTTATTTATTTTTTTCCAAGTAATGCTGAAAACTTTCATTTTCCAGTGCTAGTTGATAATGGGGGTGGGGTGAAGGCTGGTTTGTCTTCAAAGTCACAGCAAAGCCATAGTTTTCTCCACATTTCACTTTCCCATGATTGTGGAGGTGTTTACAATGATGTGTCAGTTCACTATGAGAAATTTTCATGACAAATATGTGGTCTGTAAAAAAAAGGAATGTATTCAGTATACTAAGCATGCTCTCTTTAAAATTTAGGATATCTTTTAAAATATCTGGCTTCTATAACAGGACAATTTAAATGCAAGACAGAAGGGATATCTGAATTTGTTTCAATGTGGTTTAGTATTGGCAATGCAAAATCCAACTTCCTGCATTCAGGGTAGCAAAGGGAAAGTTTGTTCTTTCCTTAACTTTTGGTGTTTACCTAAACTTTGGCTTTGACCAAACATACTAACTTGGGATTCTGAGAAGTCTGTCCTCAACTCAGGTTCAAAATGCCTCCTCTTTCTACAGCTGGCACTCCCATTTGACATACCTCCTCACACTTCTCCTCTAAGCCCAGTTACCAGAAAATATCATACTAATGACTGAACCAGCTTGGATGGTTGGCACTGATGGGAGAAACTGTACAATACAGGTATCACCATATTTTTTTTTATTTTGCAGGAAGATGAAGAATTAAAAGCAGTTAGTATTTATTATGCAGGGGCCTGTGATCATAAACCTCATGCAGCTGGAGTAACAGAACAGAAAACAAGCTGCTGTATATAAAGCAGGAGCACGTTTATGTGATTCTTAGAACCCTGGCCTATGTCAAAAGTGAAGTGAAGAACAGGTACAATGATGAACAACTACTGAAATTGCCACTGAATCATTTTCAGTTAAATAAACTTTAGTTGGATGAAAGAATATACTAAAATGTTATGAGAAAAAAATTAAACTATGTTCATGTATTCTTCAGAGGCTGACCAGGACTCTTAAAGGCCAATCCTCAGCTTCCTTCCACTCACCAAGGCACAATTGCAAATCAGGTCCTCTTGTCATGCCAAAGAGTTTGAAATGGTCCTGACAAGAAAAAGTTGGGGAAACAGTGCAGTAATGAGGGAAGTGAGTGAGATACTTCCTGGTGTTCGGGAAAACAGTGTTAAAGTATGTATATTTGGATAAATCACCTGGAAAACAATGGAATGATAGAGGGAGAGGAGCCTTGGAACTGCGGACAGACAGTGGATTCAACTATGACACATTCCAATGGGTGAGAACTGCGGTGCAGGCTCAAGAGAGTGGGCTGGGCGCCCATGGGTCCCAGCACCAGAGGGACATTGAAACGGCCAGTTAGATCCCCCTGAGAAGAACAGGGTCTGACCCATTAACAGGGACCCCTAGACTACAGCAGCTGAAATTAGAAAAATGCACAGGCAAAATGCAACCCTGAAAAGCTTAGGGGGCTCTCTGCCAGAGACAGGTGGTTGGACATGCAAAGAGACATTGAAAAGGCCAACGCAAAAATTTGCAGTGGCAGTCGCCCTCCTTGATCTCTGGGTAGAGGTGGCAGGAGAGTGGGCTGGTGTCTGAGGAAAGATTGGCGAGGAAAACTTTGTGAAGAAAACAGAACGGTGGCCAGCAGAGCCCAGGTCATAACTCACCTCCCACTCTGCAGCTACCACCTCGCCCAAGCATAAGAGAATGAATTAACCTGCCTTTTGTGCCCTCCGCAACTTGTGCGCATGTGGACTAGGGGCTGAGTGCAGACTGGCTGGAAGAAATAGAGGATCCCCTGGCCAAAGGGGACATACAACTGCATAGAGACCCTTGAGGAGAGACTGGAGACAGAGGGGTTGGGGGAAGAAATGGAGGATTATCTGAGATCCCTGGAGCACAGTCCCTCCCCATTCCATAGTCCCCATTTGTGCAGGTAGGCCGAGGCCCCCAGAGACACAGAATTGGCTCAGGAGACAGAAGGAGTGCAATTACGGTCCGCGGAAATAGTGGATCCCTGGCCGAAGGATTCACAGAGCTATCCAAAGCAGGAGTCACATACAGACAGTAGAGTCCTGGAAGGCTTAAACAAAGGACCCAAGGTCAGATAGGGTCAACAACTGACATCATCACAGGCAGGCCCAGAAAGAAAACTAAAGAAAAAAATAAAAAATAAAAAGGCGCGCCTACTACCATTGAAGTTTAATCCACAAAATCAGGAAATCTAGATGGATCAATTGAAGCAGAAGCAAAAATAAATAAATAAATTAATTAATTACTTAATAGACTCTCACAAAAATGGGAAAGAAAAGTTGTTCCCCCCAAATGAGTGGAAAAGGGACTCCCCACAGAGAGAGCTAAATGAAATAGAGGCAAGGGAACTAGCAGATACTGAATTCAAAACAATGGCTCTAAGGAAGCTCAAAGAGCTCAGCCAGCTCAAAGATAAGTATGAGGTACAGCAGAGAAACTATCAGGATCTTAGAGCAAATTTTATCAACCTGGAAAAGGACATAGAAACTATCAAGAAGACACAAGAGGATACGAGGAATACCATTTCTGAATTGAAGAACGCAGTAGAAGGAATCCAAAGCAGGCTAGATGAAGCAGAGGATCGAATCAGTGAGATGGAGGATAAGGTAGAAAAAAGCTCCCAGAAAGAATAAATGGAAAAACAACTCCAAAAGAATGAAGAGGCACTTAGGGAAATGCAGGACAACCTGAAACGCAATAATAGCCACATAATAGGGATACCAGAAGGAGAAGAAGAGGAGCAAGGGATAGAGAACCTCCTCGAAAAAGTAATGATGGAAAATTTCCCCAATTTGAGGAGAGAAAAGGTTTCATGGATCCAGGAGGCACACAGGGCCCGACTCAAGAGGGAACCAAGGAGGTCCACTCCAAGACACATCATCATTAAAATGGCAAATGGCAAAGACAAAGAGAGAATCCTCAAGGCAGCAAGGGAGAAAAGGGAGCAACAAACAAAGGAGCCCCGATAGGGCTAGGAGCTGACTTCTCAGCAGAAACACTACCAGCCAGAAGGGAATGGCAACAAATATTCCAAGTCATGAAAAGCAAGGGCCTCCAACCAAGGCTGCTCTACCCAGCAAGGCTCTCCATTAAAATAGAAGGGGAAATAAGGAGTTTCCCAGACAAAAGAAGGCTAAAAGAATACATCTCTACCAAACCAGCACTACATGATATGCTAAAGGGACTGCTATAGGAAGATGAAGGAAAAGAGTGAGAAAGAGAAAAACACAGGTACAAAGAGAAAAAATGAATTAGTACCTATCAGTAATGACTCTCAATTAAATGGGCTAAATGCCCCAATCAAAAGACACAGGGTAGCTGAATGGATAAGAAAACGTGACCCACACATACGCTGCCTACAAGAGACCCACATCAGAACAAAAGACCTACACAGATTGAAAGTAAAGGGATGGAAAAAAATATTCCAAGCAAATGGGTAAGAGAAGAAAGCAGGGGTTGCAATACTTGTATCAGACAGAATAGATTTCAAAACAAAGGCCATAAAAAGAGAGCCAGAGGGACACTTTATAATACTTAAAGGAAGAATCTATCAAGAAGACATAAACATTATAAACTTATATGGACCCAACATAGGGGCTACCAAGCATATAAGGAAAATCTTGGATGACTTCAAAAAAATGTAGACAGCAACACACTGATAGTAGGGGATTTTAACACCCCGCTGTCAAAAATGGACAGATCTTCCAAACAAAACATCAATAAGGATATTGTGGAGCTGAATGACACACTGGATCAAAGAGACTTAACTGACATATATAGAACCTTACATCCCAACGAAGGAAAATACACATTCTTTTCAAATGCTCATGGCAGTTTTTCAAAGATAGACCACATGAAAGGACACAAAGCAAACCTCAACAAATTCAGGAAAATTGAAATAATACCAAACTTTTTCTTGGACCACAAAGGCTTAAAACTGGAAATCAACCTCAAAGAGAAACTTCAAAAACCTGCAAACTCATGGAGACTGAACAGTAGGCTATTAAACAATGAATGGGTCAATAATGAGATAAGAGAAGAAATCAAAAATATTCTGGAAACAAATGAAAATGAACAGACAACAGTCCAAAACCGACGGGACACAGCAAAGGCCGTCCTGAGAGGGAAGTTCATAGCAATACAGGCTTTCCTAAAAAAGGAAGACACATTTCAAATAAAAGACCTAACACTACAACTTCCAGAACTGGAGAAACAACAGCAAATAAATCCCAGAGCAAGTAGAAGGAAGGAAATAATCAAGATCAGAGCAAAATTGAATGACAAAGAGAGTAAAAGAAAAATTCAGAAGATCAACCAATCCAGAAGCTGGCTCTTTGAAAAGATAACTAAAACCGACAAGCCTTTAAGCAGACTCATCAATAAAAAAGGGAGAGGACCCAAACAAGTAATGTCAAAAATGAAAGAGGAGAAATAACAACTGATAACACAGAAATACAAAGGATCGTCAGAAACTACTATGAACCATTATATGCCAAGAAATTTGAAAACCTGGATGGAAGGGACAAATTTCTAGAAAAGTATAATCTTCCAAGACTGAAGGAGGAAGAAACAGAAAGTTTCATCAGACCGATAACAGCTGGGAAAATTGCAACAGTAATCAAGAAACTCCCGGCACACAAAAGCCCAGGGCAGGACGGTTTCACAGGAGAATTTTACAAAGCATTTAAGGAAGAGCTAACCGCTGTCCTGCTCAGACTATTCCAAAAAATCCAAGAGGAGGGAAGACTCCCAGACTCTTTCTATGAGGCCAGCATCACCCTGACACCAAAACCAGATGAAGACCCTACAAAGAAAGAAAACTACAGGCCAATTCTGCTGATGAACATAGATGCTAAAATCCTCAACAAAACATTGGCAAACTGCATCCAGCAATACATTCAAAAGATTATCCACCATGATCAAGTGGGATTCATCCCAGGGATGCAGGGATGGTTCAATATATGCTAGTCAATAAATGTAATACATCACATAAAGAAAAGGCAAAAACCACATGATCATCTCGATAGACACAGAAAAAGCATTCGATACGGTACAGCACCCATTTATGATCAAAACGCTCAGCAAAATGGGAATAAATGGGGCATTCCTCAAGGTAATAAAGGACATACATGAAAAACCTACAGCCAACATCATACTCAATGGGTAAAAACTAAAAGCTTTCCCATTAAGATCGGGAACACGACAAGGATGTCGCTTTCACCACTTCTCTTCAACATCATATTGGAAGTCCTAGCCACAGCGGTCAGACAAGAAAAAGAAATAAAAGTCATCCAAATAGGAAAGGAGGAAGTAAAACTATTACTATTTGCAGATGACATGATAGTGTACATAGAAAACCCTGTAGACTCTACCAAAAAACTACTCAACCTAATACGTGAATTTGGCAAAACAGTAGGATATAAAGTCAATATTCAGAAATCAAAGACATTTTTGTACACCAGCAATGAAATAGAAGAATAAGAAATCAGAAAAAAATTACCATTCGATATAGCAGCAAGAAAAATAAAGTACCTAGGAATAAATTTAACCAAAGAGGTAAAAGATCTGTACGCAGAAAACTGTACAGCACTCAAGAAAGAAATTAAGGAAGACACAAATAAATGGAAGCATATACTGTGCTCATGGATTGGAATAATAAGTATCATCAAAATGTCCATACTACCCAAAGCGATTTATAGATTTCAACGCAATCCCTATTAAGATACCAAGGATGTATTTTACAGAAATAGAACAGACATTTCAAAACTTTATATGGAGCCATAAATGACCCTGAATAGCCACAGCAATTTTGAGAATGAAAAACAAAGTAGGACGGATCACAATACCGGACATCAAACTATACTACAAAGCCACTGTACTCAAAACAATCTGGTACTGGCACAAGACAGACTCATAGACCAGCGGAACAGAATAGAGAGCCCAGAAATAAGCCCAGGTCTATATGGGCAACTAATATTGGACAAAGGGGACAGAAGCATAAAATGGAGCAATAATAGCCTCTTTGACAAACGGTGTTGGGAGAGCTGGTCGGCTACTTGCAAAAAATTGAAATTGGATCATCAGATGACACCATACACAAAAATAAACTCAGGATGGGTAAAAGACTTAAATATAAGTCGCAACACCAAAAAAGTCCTAGAGGAGAACATTGGCAGGAAACTCTCAGATATCCCACGCAGCAATTTTTTTACCGATATGTCCCCTCAAGCAAAGGACGTAAAGGAAAGAATAAACAAGTGGGACCTCATCAAAATAAGAAGCTTCTGCACGGCAAAAGAAAACATCAGCAAAATGAAAAGGGAGCCAACGCTATGGGAAAATATATTCGCTAATGATACATCAGATAGAGGTTTGATCTCCAAGATATATAAAGAACTCACTCAACTCCACTCCAAGAAGACAAAATGATCCAATCTAAAAATGGGCAAAGATCCTGGGCAGACGCTTTTCCAAGGAAGAGATGCAGAGGGCCCAGGGACATTTGAAAGCATGCTCGGCATCACTAGCCATCAGAGAAATGCAAATCAAAACCACAGTGAGATACCACCTCCCACTGGTCAGAATGGCCATCATAAACAGATTAACAAACAACAGGTGCTGGCAAGACTGTGGAGAAAAGGGAACAGTAGTACCCTGTTGGTGGGAATGCAGACTGGTGCAGCCACTGTGGAAAGCAGTGTGGAATTTCCTCAAGAAGCTGAAAATGGAACTGCCTTTTCATCCAGTGATTCCCCTGCTGGGACTCTACCCTAAGAATCCCAGAACGCCAATCTAAAAGAACCTATGCATCCCAATGTTCATAGCCGCACAATTTACAATAGCCAAGTGTTGGAAGCCACCTAAACGCCCATCGGTAGTGATTGGATCAAATAACTATGGTTCATTTACACAATGGAATACTATGCAGCAGAAACAAAAAAGAACTATTACTCTTCACGACAGCATGGATGGAACTAGAGAGCATTATACTAAGTGAAATAATCCAGGGGTCGAAAGACAAATACCATATGATCTCACCTATAAGCGGAATTTAACCAACAAAACAAAGATGCAAGGACAATAAGACCAGCATCACCGAAAGGAAAAGAAACCAACAAAGAAAAGAGGGAAGGAGGGAGGGGTGGGAGGGGGATAAGGAAGGGAAGGGGCAAGTCAAGGAACATATAGCAAGGTCTCATGGACAAAGCCAAAGGGGAAGGATTGAGAAAGGAGGGGGGGAGTGGGCAAGGGAAAGTGGTGGTGTAGGGAAGGCAGAGACAAATCTATTTGAAAAAAATAATTAATTAATTTAAAAATAGAATGTATATTTGTGGAAAGCTTAAAAAAGATAGGAACTTAATGATACGTTATTGAATGAAAATAGAGAGAGCAAAATAACTAATTGTAAGTAACAGTAGATGTTACAATGATCTAGAAGACCCATATACATGAAATCTGTAAGCCGTAACTTCTTCAGTCTAGTGCTGCACAATCGCCAATGATAGGAATCACTGCTGGCAGCTTAAGTGGTCCTAAAATTTTATATATCTTTTATGGTATGTATTGTTAAAATATGAGATATTGAATGACAATTGATAAAATTATTTAGGGGAAAAAAATTATAGGTAGTATGGTGTGAATTTGATTTCTCTTTAGAAACAAAACAAGGCATTTGGGAACCTTAGAAGTTATATAATTATTAATCTGGCATGTGAGTTTATAAAGTTCAAGGGAACACTGAAATTATTTCATTTTAATCCCCAGGAATCCTATTGATGTCATGGCAAGGTATGATGGAGGGGAAATGTTCTGAAATCCTATGATTAGGTCTCAGTCTTTCAGTGAATTTGAGTTGAATATGTCCCTTTGAGCTGGGTATTTGGCATTGGGTACTAACATTGGGTAGCCCGTTATTGATTAGACCCTGGTAAAATAGTTTTCCTCAAGACCAGACCTTTGTTAAGGGGAAGATAAAGCTCTAGATATATTTCTCATATTTACTTTTCTACTTTTATGCCAAAAGGGGAATTTTCTTCAATTTTTACAGTAAGAACCTGAGTAATCTCCTAGAAGTAAAAGTCACAAAGCTTTGGGTCCTCCCTAAGGCTGGAACCCTAGGCATTTTTATCTCAAGTTAGTCTGTGTTCAGTTTCCAGGAATTAATCAATTATCCTATAAGAAACTATCAGTTGCTGGCTCCAGCACAGTTTCTGCTCCCAACAAGTTTGCATTCCCTGCATTCACCTGTCTAACCCAACTTTTCAGGTGGTGTTTTTTGTTTTGTTTGGTTTTGTTTTTGCTGTGACCACAATCCTTTGATGGGTCTAAAAGAAGTTGATTTTCAGTTTGCTCAGCTGTTTTCATAGTGTGAAAATGAAAGTGATGACTTTTAAGATGTTTAATTGTTGGACCACAAAAGCACAAGTTAAAAGCTTTCTTTTAGCTGTGTGACCTTGCACCAATATATTTATATAAAACACTTGGTACTGGGTCTAGTACATAATAATAAAACCATTTTGGAAAAATCTCTTTTTTATAAATCCTTTAATCTTAAATTTGAAAATTTAGGAGAAATTGTGGAAACATTTCTTTGAATGCAAAGAAGTGTAAGAAATACAAGTGTACCAGGAATCAATATATGAAGTGAAAACCTTTTTTTTTAAAGCACATGAAAAAAAGAAAAAAGAAAAATGGCTTCTAACCATTCTGAAAATATATGACTTCTGAAAATATATGAATAATACTAAATATTTATCTTCCTGGAACAAGAGTAAATGGCTGACAGGAATAGACAAAAAAAAAAAAAAAAAGTACTGAGAGGTCTGAGAATTCACTGAGATAGTTGTAGTTTATGGTAACCTCTTCTGAAATGCAGCATAATAAGAGTTCTCACCTATCACTGATCTAGTTTGTATGTGTAGCATATTCAATGTCTGTTCAAGTCCAAGTGTGACCATATAGAGACAGGGAGACAGAGGAAAGGCCCTAAAGCACTATGTTCACTATTAAAAGCAAAATGGATTTCTATAGTTAGCTATCTATTTTTTATCTATTATCTTCCTATAATCCATCTATTAATCTATCATCTATCTGTCACCTATTAACTCTCTCTCTCTAGTCTATTACCTATCACCAAATGTATCTAAATAAATTTTAACCATGATGTATCTAATCCTTTTTTCTCCTGCATTAAAACTGCTGGTATTGTGAGAGAGAAGTTAATCTAAAAATGTGATATCAATAGTCACTACTAAGGGTGACTTGTTCTTTGAACTTCTAGAAAGCTTTATAACATGTGCCTTGAAACCAGTTTGTGAGGGATGAGCAGGGAAGAATTTATCCATTGGCTCTTATCTCCCTAGTCAAGAACTGCCAAGTGAGCACTGACCTCCCCTTGACTTGTGCATTTTGTATACCTGAGCATCCAGTGAATTCTTTTCTAACACTGAAGCATTAGGGAGTAAGGGCAGGGAGCAGCCTGGTTTGAGAATGCAGTTCTCTCAAGCTATATTTGTGTGAAGCAGGTCCTAGCTATGTCTGGGTATAAGATTTGACAGTGGAACACAGGATAATAGGATTCCTGAGGAAATACACAACTGCTGTTAACAGAACTCAGCCCATTTTCTGGTAGCCCAGCAGTTGTTAAACAAATCTTAAAAGTACAATGGCATCAGAAGAAGCTAGCTGTTCTTCTTCTATATTCTATGAATACTAAGAGTAAAAGAAAAAAAGTTCATCAGGTTTCAAACACCTGGATGTACCTTCTTACAACCAGTTATTTTTGTGATAAAATGTGTTGCTAACATAAACCATCCAGAACATTTCAGAAAGAACATGGCAGAACAGAAGACACTGTTAAAAGTTTCTTATTTAAATCATTTAAATTATTTAAATATCAGAGTATGTCAAGTTCAAAAAGAGGGGTTTCCTACTTAGTTAAATACAGGTATGTTTTCATTTCCAAACAGGAATTCTCTTTCTCTCTCTCTGTCTGTATATACGTGTATGCATTTTTATATGTATATGTATGGATAAATTATATCTGTCATCTATCTATAGCTATCTATCTACCTATCATCTATCTATCTACTTATCATCTATCTATATATCGTCTATCTAGGTATCTTTATAGAAAGATACAGATGTATATGTACAATATGTACGTATATTTACAAACAAATGTGTATGTGTATATATACATGTTGAGCGAATGTGTCTGTGTATCTATATCTATATCATCTATATCTACATGTATACCATCTATCTCTTTCTCTATAGAAAGAGAGAGAGAGAGAATGACAAATATTTTTACCCTCAAAAAGGGACACCTCAACTCAAGCATAAAATGCAGCATAAACAGAATGTAAACTTAAAACATACTTTAAATTTTAAGATATAGAAAATTTTGTTCATTTTTTAGATATAGATTTCTCCAGTAGTATTTTCTTTGATACCTTGTTTTAACATTTAACAATGTTTTTAAAATATGTATATCAAACATATCTCAATTAATTAAGGACCAACTAACACTCCCTCATACCCCCACCTACTCCCTAATTCTTTTTTTTTTGCAAAATAAATAAAATAATACGTTTAATTCTGGAGAGTCCACTATTTTTTCAATACAGTACCTCTCCATGTCTTTCAAAATTTTATTCCTGCTATCCTGACCCCTTTTTCTTTAGTTCTTCAAAAATTGTTGTGATATTTATCTAACATTTTCTAGAATCTCCCTTTCATTTTTCACCTTTGCTTTTCTTATATATTTTTTTACACTTGAATTTATTGTATAATCTTCTCAATTACTTCTACATGATGTTCTATATGTCACATATTCTTCCCTCTTACCTTGATTGCTTCCTGCACCTCCTCATTTATCCTCTTGACCTTTTTCCACTCTGAATGCATTTTTTTTGGTATGTGACATTCTTATCCCTTAGGTATACATTAATTTGCCATTGAATATTTTTCATTTCTCTCTTCTGGACTTTGTACAATTCCATTACTCTGTCCTACTGGATTGCTCCCCTCTATTATCACACTCTTGCTAAGAATGTGCCATCTTGAAATGTAGTATATTTTATTACTTAGTATTTGGATCCAAACCACAATCATTTATATGATTGGAGTCTTTATTTTGTGGTGAGCTGTCTCTGTAGAGGGCATTTAACTTGGCAAAAAGTGCCATATTTTTCAGTTAATTGTTCTCAAAAAGAGAAACGTAGATTATACCATTTAGTTTAGTTTCTCATGCCAAGAGAAGAAATGTAATGCTCAAGTTCATCACCTTTATGTAAAAGAACATACTTGCAATTTGGCCCATGCACGTAATCAGCAGATTTATTGCCAAATTCTCACTTATCTTGCTTATTTCTCTCCTCCCCTGCAGTGACTTCCCGCTCAAGATCAGCCATTGCCCCACTTGATCATTTTCCCTAAACTTATTTTGAGTCTCAGGACTTATGTACATTTGGGGGGTATAAGTAGTTTTAAATGCACTTAACAAGAAAATTTGATAGTAATCAAATACATTTAAGTCTCTACATCCATAGATTTATTGTTTTATGTAAAAACGTAAGAGTGATTTGTGGCCAACAACAGTGTTTATTGACCACTTACTATTAATAGGGAAGGATCTAGATAATAAAAATATTTCTCAGCTCTGTGTTTCTAAGTGCTAAAGATGATAATAAAAGTTAATATTGAAATCCTAAACTACTATTGTAATTATTGTATTGGTTTGTGCTTAACATCATAGCAACAAAAATGATTCCTAACAATTATCACTATCTTAGTAACTAAGTTACTCTCTCTCCTTTTCTCACTCTCTAAGATCAATAAACACATCCCCAGGTGAGGATTTAAAATAAACAAGGATATGGAACTGTTCTATCAACTCAGATATGTTTCTCCTTCTACCTTTTTACAGTTACACCCACACTTTTCTATTGCCCACACCACTTCAAACAGAAATCAAAATACTAACAATAATAAATACAGATGGTTACTTTTTTTCTTAAAAAATAGGGACTTGCTTATTATTTGAGGTTGTTTCCTAGAAAATCAACTTAAATATTACTGGTGTATTTTTTTTTCAGCTCTAACCTCTGGCATGCTTTTTCTCCACTTTCTCCTGCTAAAATTAACTTCTGTTCTTTATTAAGAAACCTCATAAAATTCAGCTTTTGTCAATAATTCTTCTACTAAAAATGTGTGGCTAAATTTTTTAGGTTTATTTCCAGACACAAATCCATTTTGTAACATGGGATAGTTATATAGTTGTGTTTGTGCAATGATACACACAATCATTTTTCTTTTTTACTAGTAGTGTGTTCATTGTCAACAATCAATGGTTGATAATTTGAACATATTTTAGATTGAGAACATTATAAAAATAAACTGGCAATTAAATTTTGTCTGTGTGTGTCCAGTAAGTGTTCCTATGCCTAGCAAGGCCCAGAGGTGCAGGGAGGAAAAAGAGTACCATGTCAGGAACACTGTAGGCTGGTTCACATTTGAGTTTCATTATTGACAGTGCACCCACAGGCAACATATCTCACTTCTGAGTAAGCCCACGTGGAGATGACTGTTTATACTGTAAAGTTCCTGTGAAGGTTAGAGGTAGTGCTTGAGGCCAACTGAAATTTGGGAGTTGATCAATACATGGAAAGTATAGTATTGAGAATATTTAAATAACACAATTTAATGTGATAATAGAAATTTTTCATGGTTTCTAAAGTATTTCACAGATTCTTCAAATAAATTATTTTCTATAATCTAAAAAAATAATGTGAGATGAACAGCAAAAAAATATAATTCTGATTTTATATTATTTAAAGGCAAGTTCCATCTAGATATGACCTTAAATTTAACTTTTTAGAGTTTAAATAAATCTGGGGCTACAAAGTGAATGAACAGTATAAAACTGCAGTTTTTAGTGACTGCTTTTCTGAACTTTGAAATGCTCAATATTAATGTTTAATGACATTGAGTATGTGATTATACAAAGACTCTTTTGGTCACAGACAATGTATGACATTCGACATTCATGAAATTTTCACTTGACATACACCATGAATACAAATGTTCAAGAGGAATACTGCTTTGCTCAGGCTATATTCATGCTCTCTCTCAAGACTGGGGCTCTCTGGCCCTATACCAGTGGTCTCAAACTTTAACATGCATTAGAATTCCCTGGACAGCTTATGAAACTACAAACTATTAGGGCCCACTCTAACAGTTTCTGATTCTGTAGATCTAAAGAAGGCCTGAGAATCCTAATGAGTTCCCAGGTGATACTGATATTGCTGTATATTTATTCAGGTAACCACCACCACAATCAAGATATAGAACTGTGCCCTGGCTGAGTGGCTCAGTTGGTCGGAGTGTCCTCCCATACATCAAAAGGTTGCAGTTTCCATTCCCAGTTACTGCACATACCTAGGTTGTAGGTCCAGTACCTGGAGGTTGTATGTACAGGAGGCAACTTATCGTTTTTCTCTCACTCTGATGCTCCTCTCTCTATTCCTTCCTGTCTCTCTAAAATCATTAAACATATCCTCAGGTGAGGGTTTTGTTTTTTTTTAAATATACAGAGCTGTTGTGTCACCAGGAATCATTTTCTCATGCTACCCCTTAACAATTACAACCACCCCTTTCTATTGCCTGCACTACCTCAAACCAAAAGCAGACACTAATCTGTTTTTTAACTCTTTAGTTTGCCATTTAGAGGATGTTATATAAATGGAATTTTCATTTCCCTGGGACAAGTGCACAGGAGTGTAATGTTGGGTGTATGGTAAGTATATGTTTATTTTAAAGCAATTGACAAACTATTGTCTTGAGTGGTCACCATCAATTTCCATCAACAATTTATAAGAGATTCAGGTTTTTAGCATCCTGGCCAGCATTTCCTTGTTACTATTTTTATTGTAGTCACTCTGATAGATATGTAATGACATCTCATTGTAGTCTTAATTTGTATTTCCCTGATAGCTAGTGATTTTAACATCTTTTATGTGGTTACTTGCCATCCTTATATTCTCTCTGGTGAAATACCTCTTCATGCCTTTTGATCATTTTTATTATGATTTATTTCTTTATAATTGAGTTTTGAAAATTCTTTATGTATTCTTGACATGAATTCTTTATCAGATATGTGGCTTGCCAATATTTTCTCCTAAGTTGTAGCATTTACTTTATTTCTTTAACAGGTTTTTTCATAGAGCAACATATATTTCATCCTGTGATACTTCTCAGCCTGATATCCCTTGGATTTATTCAACAATAACTTTGCTGCCCCAATTCTATACCACGTGCTTAACCAGAAGACCACACAGTGCACACACCCAATGGACAATGACAATGGTTCTCTCTGTACCAAGAAAGATACATTCTCTTATACATCTCTTTGATGTATTTTACACTAGAGTGTAAATTATTATATTTACAGAGAGACACATGTAAAGTATTTATTAGACTGCATTGGCTATTAAAATTTTTTAAGCTTTTGCATTTTGAATTATCAGTTTTTTTGTTGACATGCTATTTTAATTTTTGATTCTGAAGAGCTTTTTGTGTTTTCATATCACTGTGGGAACATTTTTTCCTCTAAGAAAAGATGATTTTTGAGCTACAAAATTTATTTTTTTTTAGAAATTGTTCAAAGAAAATAACAGTGTTAGACCCTTGGATTCAAGGAGGGTTTTATACTAATTCTTGAGTATGTGATCGATTGATATTATGTCTCATTGTGACTTTAAAATTTGTTGGAAGAGATTGTTTTGTGTTATTGAAGTAGAAAGAAGTAAATGGGAGATACAATTTTAGAAAGAAGAGAATAATATATTAATTACTATGATAATACAAGATAAGAAGAAAGTTGAAAAAATAAGTGATGACCTTAATGAATAAGGTAAGGATGCTAGGTGAATGATCTGCACTGGAAACTATATCCTAGTTTAATGAATTGGGATCAGGAATCATGAGGGGATGGATATAAACTCCATCAATCAGAAGTTTCCAAATGAAAATACTTTTCTCACAGGTAGCAAGAAATATAATGATTGTCAAGAATTTACTGCAGCCCTGACTAGTGTGGCTCAGTGGTTGAACATCATTGAACAAAGTAAAAAGTCGCTGGTTTGATTCCCAGCCAGGGAACATTTTTCTCTCATACATCAGTGTTTTTCTTCCTCTATTTTTCCCTTCCTGTCCCAATCTCTAAAAATAAATAAATAAAATATTTAAAAATAATTGCATAAGTTGTCTTATTTCTATTATATTTTTATGAGTGACATGTGGTATTTTCAATGCATTACACCCCTCTAGTCATCTTCCATACAAATCCAAAAATATAAGCACCCCATATTTTTCTGAAACCAGTAGACTTTCCCCACTGTAAATACATAACTCATGAATCATTCTTGTCTTGTAAAAAAACTGGATGCTTTGGGACACAAAAATTTGGGAAATGATTTTTTAATATGTAATATTTTTTCTGCTTCTTATAAGCTGAACAGATTATTTACGATCCACTTTTAGGAAAAAGAAATATAGACATCTCCATGAAGTTGGGAAAAGAATAGTAGGAGAGAAGGTGCCCAATTTGCAAATAAGAACAATAAATTAGAAAGACTATTTGAGGGTTCTCTTTGTTAACATACTTTGTTTATATGTTAACATATTCTGAATAAATCAATTATCAACTATTCCTTTGTAAATAATGTTTTAAGAAACATGCCATGTGAGTGACTAGTCCCTAAAAGTGATAAAACATTGTCAGAGTTTCAATGGACCTATTAAGCTATGTTGAACAACACATCCTTTGAAAGATTGATTGTATAGTAACATTGTCCAGCAGAACACTCCACAGTCATGAGTAGAGTAGTGGTAAGTCTACTGAGCACCTGAAATGACTGGATGAGCTAAATTTTTAATTCATTTAAATGTAATTAATTAAATTTTAAATGTAAATAGCTACATGTGACAAATGGCTACCATACTGGACAGCACAGGTTTAAACAAATGATGAATTTAATCATATACTTCAGATTTTCAGATTTTTGTAAACAAAATTTATTTGAGAGAACTATAAGAAATTCATAAAAATAGTTAATGTTTGGTTAAAACCCCAAGCTGAGTGGTGTATAAGGGCCAATCAGCATTACTTTTTTCATTTCTTTCTTCTTTCAGTGATATTATCAAAGTCCATATAGGTGATATTAAAACAAAACTTAAATTTAACCCATTATTTTAGAGTGATGAAGAAATACGCAATAGTGAAAAAAATCTGAGTCAGTTGAAATGGATTTTTTTTATAGTTCTATCCATGACAATACAGTGATGGAAAGGGGAAAAAAGTACACTCTCTCTTTTCTCTTCAAAAGTAAACTGAGAAAATCACCACTTTCTTCCCACATAATACTGTGATTTTATTCAATTAAACCACATAACACTTCAATTTTATAGTTCAAACATGAACAATTATTGGAAGTTTCATTTAGTTTAATAAGTTAACTTTAAGAAAATACATGCTGAGCTGAAGAAGGGCCAAACTCATTTACAAATATAGATATTTTCAGAAAGTATATTTCCAGGAAAAATAGATTAAAATGTATATATATACACACATATATATAGATACTCTTTCTATACATATATATAGAAAGAGAGAGAGAGCGAGCGCACCTGTCCTGAAAATGTCCAATGATTGTTAATATAACAAGAATGGTTTGCACCAAATTGATGTAACCTGGCAGCCAAGGAGGGTGGACTGGAATGCACATGCATGAACAATGACAACTTCACTGTACTAGTCAGTGGGGGTAGTAGACCATTGAGTGAGCATGTGTACTGTGTGGCCATCACATTCAAAAATGACTGACAAATAGAGCAATGAATCAGCATCAAAATTTGCGTTAAGCTTGAGCATTCCTCTGTGGAAACTATTTGGATGATTTGAAAGGCCACAGCTATGGGCAACTGGTGTCTGGCAGCTTCATCACAACTATGCACCCACTCATGCATCATGTCTCATGCAGAGTTTTTCGTGACACATCAAATTACCCAGGTGGCTCAGCCCCACTACAGCCCAGATTTGATGCCCTGTGACTTCTGTCTTTTCCCAAAACTAAAATCACCTTTGAAAAGGAAGAGATTTTAGACCAACAATGAGATTCAGGAAAATATGACAGGTCATCTGATGGCAAATGAGAGAGCTATGTGAGGTGTCAAGGTGCCTGCTTTGAAGAGTACTGAGGCATCATTGTCCTGTGTACAATGTCTTTTGTATTTTGTATCTTCCTCAATAAATCTCTTTATTTTTCCTATTAAGTGGCTGGATACCTTCTGGACAGACTACTTAGAGACAGACTGGATTTCTATACTCTCCAGGAAGAATATGACCAAAACAAACAAACAAACAAGCATTCTGTTTCTCCCAGTTAATATATGACTTAAATTTGTACATAGTCAATGTAAATTAAAATTCAAAGTCTGCTCCTTTTAGTCAGGAATAATTTAGGTCTAATTGTATTCATACCATATACCTAAGCACTTCTGCACCCTTGGAAGTGAGGGGACAGAATCTTCAGTTGTAATCATGTTACAGGGGAATATGACCAGATCACTGGGCAGAGGTGGGGACCTCTGAGAGGAGGCAGGAAGTGCCAAAGGCAGCCTAGGATCGAAACTGGTTCCAGCACATGCCATAGTCCCAGGGAAGGGTGAATAACTAGCCCAGCTCATGATATAGCCAAAGGAAGCTTGCACAGAGCAGGCATGAGCTGAGAAGTTTACAACAAATATGTACTATGGAGGTGAACATGGTGATGACCATCCTAGGCAGAGACACTGTGCGAGCTGATGAGCATGGTGGATGTTAGCTTGGATAGGCTGAGGATTTGGATGCTTTTGGCATGCATAGGATTTTGGGCCCGGATTTTTAAATGGAGGGTTCACAGGATCTTGGTTTCTTGTCTTGCCCTTACTGGCCCAGTCAGGAGCTGGTTTGTGGGGGTTGTACATCTTGTTGGCTGAAGCCCGTGGGATGCTGCAGCTCCACATCACACATACTGGTCCCAGATCATGCCTCTTCTTCATGTACAGGCGAGTGAGTCAGAACCCTTGCTAGAATCTGGAGGTGTGAGCAGCCTTGGGCCCTGGGACCCCTGAAGATGGAGCCCCCTGGACAACCAGCAGGGTGATCTGGCAGTAACTGTGGGTCCCAGAAGAAGGAAGAAGCTGCAACGAACAATGCCAATGTTGGCCCCGCAAGTGCACGCTCCAGGGAGAGAGAGAGCTTGAAAATGAAAGGCCAGAGACCTGTTCGTGTAGCAGCCTTGGGTCCCAGGAGGACAGGTAGGAATATAGTGGGATATCTGGACACTGACTGTCATCCTGGGGGTGGCTGGATTCTCTCTATGTTTTGCAGAAGGTATTGACATGGAGCTTGGGAGTCTCTACTTCCCCCAAACTGGGCAAACATTTTAATAAAGACTTTTTCCTTCCCCCTCAATCTTTGTATTATGCCTGTGTATGGTGGCAGGTGGCCAAATCAAGTGGTTCAGTAACTATCAGACTGACTGCTTCTTACTATAGAAGGTGTTCTCTCAATCCCAAGGAGTGGGAAGTTCAAAACTGATGACGCTTGTTTACAGATAAAGTATTTTATAAATGCAGAAGATACAAAAGGAAAAATACATTGTGGACAGAGAATTCTTTGATCTGTACCAGCTAGTTTCAGATTTCCTTTTTGTGTCTTGGTTGGTCTAAAACCCAGGACTTGTCATCCAGGGCAGGTCTATGAAAAAAAAAAAAAAGCAACACGATTGACCTGAAGCCATTTGCCTGCGAAATGTCTTTGGGCTGCTGCTGAAAACCCAGGAGAGTATTTCAGAGAAGGAAAGAAATTGAAATAAAAAGGTGATGATGCCCTAGGGTATGTGGGGAGGCTGTGAAGGCAGATTGAAGCACTGTGGGGCCTCCTCAGGCAGGTCTGTGCCCATGAGCTGCATTCTCACTGACTACACATACCTGTGGGCTAAAATCTGGTCTCTGCCTTCATGTGGCCAATGAAAATTGACATTTCTATACCCCAAGGTTAGCTTAACAGTAATTAAAGTATCACTTTGCAAGCAATCCTTTTCATTATAATTTAAGTAGATTTTATGCTATTTTAAAAACTATTCTAGTTCCAACTGTGAATAGTGAATACAAATAAAGTTGAATGTCAGACTTGAAATAAAAATCAAATAAGAAAACCTGTAAATGTCCCAAACACCTGCCCCTACAATCCCCAAGTCCCAGGTGTTCTGCTGCCTTCCCTATATCCTCATCAAACGATGCTCTGGTTGGCTTTGATGTCAGGTCACCTCAATGGGACACTTCTGCTCCATTAAGAGCGAAAAGGTACTTTTCAACTCTGAGGCAGCCTTCAAGCTTCCACAGTGTTTCAAGTAACTCATTCATCTTTCTCAGCAGGTATATTAGACAGCACCAGAAGGATTTCTGAGATAGACAGACACACCCACTCTGAAATCACAAGGTCTTCCAGACGTTGATTGTTTGTTTGTTTGTTTAACATTAAAAAATGGAGATTTTGCTCAATTCATTTTCTAACCCTTCTGTCAAAGTGCTTAAAAATGTCCCTGCATCTCTGAATTCCTAGGAGAGGCTATTTTCAGTTTTGCTCTCCTCCAATTGTGGATGTGATATTATCATGTTCTGAGTCTAAGTAACACAACAGAAGGTTTATATCAGCACATCTAGCTCATCTCCCTGTTGTTCCTTGAAACAAGAAGGGGGATTGGGAACAGCTTTAAGCGGGCTAGCTTGAAGGGTAGTACAAATAAAGGTTGTGATTCATAACTCCATTTATAAGTACATGAAGATTTGGGTGGATATCTGCCTCTTTGACCACAAATATCAAAGAGGCAGAAACCAGTAAGAGAAGCCTGTAGCCCTGCTGTCACTCATGGTAGTGTGGAAAGTCCCAGTAACAGGGATGTAATTTTAGTGTTTTATTATTTTTAGGTTGAAAAGCATTAATATTGTCATAAAGATGGTCACCTGTGTTGGAAACCTATGAAAGAATTATAAATTGTAGGAAGATTATTCTAAATTTAGGAAAGCATCAACTCTCTAATGCTATAGATGGAGTCATGCTGCTAAACATATTAGTATTTCTTAATTCAAACACCTGTTTTGCCTTTACGATACATGAGAAAGCTCTTATTTATCGCTTGCGTCTCCAGTTCAGATTTAATCTTACTATAAATTCATCTCATGTTAATTTATGTGCAAACAAAGACACACACATTTTAAATATCCAAAATGCTGGAAATAAACTTATTTTTAATTTTGTGCTTGTTTTCCATTTGTCAACCAGTAAATGAAAGGACTGAATAAATCATGCACTAATTGCCAGCGGTGCTAAATTTAGTGTGAGATCTGGAATCCTTTTGATCAAAACCGCTGAATATGAAATCATCCTCAGCTCTCTAGGCAACTTTATCCGCCTTTCTATTCTCCATCTGTCAGTCACCTGGGAATTTGTGAACTATTCCATATGTCAGGCTTGTCAATCACAATGGGATGTGGTTCCTATCTGCCTACTGCGTAGGAATTCTTGTTAAAAAATTAATCTTCTTTTAACTAGTAGTTTTATATTTTGAAAAAATTTTGTTGTATATAAAGTTAATGGAAATAAATAATATTTAAAGAGCATAGACCAAAGTCTTCATTTAAAAAGCATTTACAAGTGTGTGCCTTTTATACATACAACCCATGTTATATATAGTCAGTATATTGTTCATGAACAATACATTTAAGAATAGAATGTTCTTTTTATGGAAACACAGAATATGATAGTAACCTATCTGAAGTGCTTACATTTGAAATACATATACACATATATTTAAAAATAATAAACACATGGACATCTCACCATTTTGAGATCTACAAGTTTATCAAGATAGTTCTGAGAGGAAAAAAATGATTCACCAAAGCCACTTTATTTTAAACTTAAACATATCTAAAATATTAAAATATCTCATTTAAATAAAACTGTACTCACCATGTCACTGAATCTCTATAACATTATTATTTTAAACCAATTAGGAAAAAAGAGAAAAATAGGGAAATCTTGCAAATAAACGTAGAATATATGGGTGAAAAGAGCCCAGATCCTAATCCTGACAAGCTCAGAGGAGACTTGCATGGTGGTCATAGAAACTCAGAAGCCAAAAATAATTGTGTAGGATGGTTTAAAATTAAAACTTCCTTACTAAAAGCAAGCTATGGCAGGTAGTCATGTCCTAGGTCAGTATCTTCCCTGACAAAGGTCAATCTTTATCTTAAATCAGCTTGTCTATTGTCTTTTTCTATCTAAGATAACATACTCTTGGAATGTCAGAGTAGCATTCTTTTTGTAGGGGTAACCATACTCTACCCCTACACCCACTGCACCAGAGCAGGAGACCACAGAACTCCTCACTGTTATCTTGTTCTAGCATACCATGCTGTAAATGGTAACTATTAACCACCCAGTACCCACCAATGTAAAAGGAGTATTTGTATATCCCTGGACTCTCTGTCCAATCTCAGAGATTATCCATCTTTGCTTTCTCCAGCCCCCTTAATCTATCACCAATGAATTTCATGTAATTCTCCTTACGTCTCTTTTGATTCTAATGTATAAAATCTGTTGTAAAACTGCCATTCTCAGGACCATTTCTTCAATCCACTGAGATTTGGCTTTCTGACAATTGTCATTTTAGCTCAAATAGGCTAAAAAACTGTACGAGTTTGGACATGTCATACTTGGCTGTTTAATTACCACCAGTATTTAATTTGAAATGTTTATATATTACATGTTTTAATTCCAGTTAATTCTGATAGAATTTGAGATAAAATAAAGCAGAACTAATAAATATTAGAAAAAAAGATAAAAAACAAACTAGGGAAAAATGATAATGATGATAGAAATCTAAATTAATGTACAGATCTTATGACCTTGTGACCTTAGACACATTACCTTGTTGGTGCCTGAGGTTTTACATCTGTTATATGTGGTCATGAATAGATATTAATCTATACATCTGTTATAAGGGGACATGAATAAATATTAATCTACAAAGTTTTGGGGAAGATGCCATAATATACGTAAGGAACTTAAGAAAATACCTGGAAGAGAACTGAATAAATGTTACCAACTCTATCATCAAGGTTGGTGTTCATTCCAGGCAGTTTTTAAGAAGAAATTAACACAGGGAACTAGAGATACTGTAACAGCTGAGAACATTGAATACATTTGCCACATTGCAGCACCTGGAAATTAATAATTTTTCTCCCACATTTAATGCCCTTGGGCATTTTCCCATTGTTTTGAAGAAGGAAATCTTTAAAATGGCCTGAAGGCCCAGGGAACAAAGCTCATTTCATTTTTCAGTTGTTATTGTACACCGTTCTCCCATAAAGTCTCCATCATTTTCTTACCCTGAAAAGTGACACTATCCCTCCTACAGGGCCAATACCCACTGGATTCCCTTTCAAACTACCCTTAGCCAAAATATTCTTTAGATGTCAGTTTAAGTATCACTTCACTGGCTTCTTCCTTCACCAGTGCAATCAATGTCCCTGTGCTAATTCCCAGTGCTATCTAATCAATAACTAAATGTTTAGGTTGCACATGGATCTGTCCTTCTACCTTTTAATTATACATTCATTTGAGAGATTTAAAAAATAAAACACTGCTCTTTTATTCAATCTAACATCACCCCTTTTAACACACTGTTGAACCATGCACTAAAAAAAAACCCAGAAATTTTTGTAGCTAAACCAGTGCAGAAAATGTACTTTGTATATTATTGTCATCATGAAGAGTGAAGGAGTATGGGGAAGAAAGCAGAATGAAAAGCAAGAGGCTCAAACCTTTAGTCATTGCAAAACATTCAGATACTTGAGATTAAAGGAAAATTTAAAAGGAAGCTTAATGTTTGTCCCAAAATGCTGTAAATTCCATGTCTGACTTGGTTCTTATTGAGACCAGGAAGAGCACATAATATGTGACCAGTATATATTGACCGAATAAACAACTGTATTAAGGAGTAATTGGTCAAACAAATAAATAATAAAGGAATTATTATTTGTGCAAATGTCCTGAGAGAACTAAGCAGCTAAACAATGCTATTTATATTAAATAAAAATATATTAAAAAATAAAATTATTTTCAAACTTAATAAACATAATTACATCTGACCTAGATTAAATGTCTGTAACCCTTTCCTGTGTTCCACAGTTAGTGCTAGTTTCATCTTTAGTTTTCTACTGAAGTCGTTTTTCTATGTACACCTAACCTATTCTATTTTGTAAGAAATCTGTCATTACATGTATATTCTCCCCTCAAAAAGCTGTTTGTTTTTTGAATACTGGAACTGCGTCTTACTCCCTTTTGTTTCTCTAGTGCCTAGCATAGTATCTAATACATACTAGGTTGTTATTGCTTTTTGTTTAGTTAAATTATTTATTGTGTTTAGAAAAAATATTGCATTTCTGTGGTTGCCCAGCTTAGATATTTATAAACTGCTTCTGTTCCATTGATCTTAGTGAGCCAGTTGGCTTATATTTTATTGTCACAAACCACTTACTCATTTCCCTTTTTCCTGGTCATTCACACTGGAAATTGATTCCAGTAAGTGCAATAAGGACTAGAAAATAGTGTGTGCTCAAATTCATCACTGCCTTATCAAAATAAGGGAAGAAGAGGGAAGACGAAAAAGGAAGGAAGAAAGGAAGGAAGAAAGGAAGGAAAGAAGGGAGGGAGTGAGGGAGTGAGGAGAAAGAAAGAGAAAGGAAGAGAAGAAAAAGTAAAACAGAAGGAAGAAAGGAGGAAGTTAGGAAGTAATAAAGGAAGGGAGGAAAGAAGGAAGGAAAAAGCGTTGTTTTAGTAAGGATTCTTTTACTCCCAATTAAGATCAAAAACACCTTGTAATCTTGCTTTTACAAGACAACATTATTATTTCATTTAATGAAAAATATCAACACCAGATAACCTGAAATGTTGTCTAGTGAGATCTGAATACAGTAGTTAAAAACCAGTGTTACATATTTCAGCAGATTTGTCAGTTTTCCATTTAAGCAAAAATAGAATAAGAAGCAGAAAATAAAGTAACAGAAGGTAAACCTTCTCTTCTGAAGAAAAGAAAGATAAGTATTAAAAGTTATTTTGCCCTATTATTATTTCCTATTTATTTTCTGGGATATAGCTATATTCTGTCTAATCAAATGGATACCAAATATAAGTAATGTGATAAATATTTGCAAAATTACAGAGGTGGTTTTATTAAGAATGTATAATTTTATTTTAGAACTACAAAAATAATGTTATATAACTATTAACATGTTATTACAGGTTAAATATAAAATAAATAATATTAATAGATATATAAAGACCATTAATTAAATTTAATTTAAATTCCCCCTAAGATGAACACTCTTTATAAGAGAAATACAGAAAGAAAATCTTTAGTTGGAATTAGCCATAAAATATTGTTACTAAAAGTACATGTAAAGTTAAAATTTGTAATATTTTATATAAAAAAGAAGAAAGATAAGGACATTATTAGCACTAATACTATTCTACATTGTAGTTGATATTCTGGCCAATGTAATATGATAAGAAAAAAGAAAAATGATATAAAAATCGGAATGAAAGAGACATATTATCACTCTTTTAGATAATATGATAGACTACTTTTTTTTAAATTTTATTTTAATTTATTTTTTCAAATACATTTGTCTGCGCCTCCCCCCCACCACTTTCCCTTGCCCCCTCCCTCCTTCCCTCCCTCAGCTCTTCCCCTTTGGTTTTGTCGAAGAGTCCTTGCTATATGTTCTTTGACTTTCCCCTTCCTTTCTTTTTCCCCACTCCCCCTCCCTCCTTCCCTCTTGTCTCTGTTGATTTCTTTTCCTTTCAGTGTTGCTGGTCTTATTTTCCTTGCATCTTTATATTGTTGGTTAGGTTCCGCTTATAGGCGAGATCATATGATATTGGTCTTTCGCCCCTTGGCTTATTTCGCTTAGCATAATGCTCTCCAGTTCCATCCATGCTCTCGCGAAGTTTAGTAGTTCTTTTTTTCTTTTTGCTGCTTAGTATTCCATTGTGTATATGTACCATGATTTTTTGATCCAATCATCTACTGATGGGCCTTTAGGTTGCTTCCAACACTTGGCTATTGTAAATTGTGCTGCTATGAACATTGGGGCGCATAGGTTCTTTTACATTGGCGTTTTGGGATTCTTAGGGTAGAGTCCCAGCAGGGGAATCACTTGATGAAAAGGCAGTTCCATTTTCAGCTTTCTGAGGAAATTCCACACTGCTTTCCACAGTGGCTGCACCAGTCTGCATTCCCACCAATAGGGTACTAGGGTTCCCTTTTCTCCACAGCTTCGCTGGCACCTGCTGTTTGTGGATCTGTTTATGATGGCTATTCTGACTGGTGTGAGGTGGTACCTCATGGTGGTTTTGATCTGCATTTCTCTGATGGCTAGTGATGCTGAGCATCCTTTCAAATGCCTCTTTGCCCTTTGTATCTCCTCCTTAGGAAAGCGTATGTCCAGGTCCTTTGCCCATTTTTTGATTGGATCGTTTGTCTTCTTGGAGTAGAGTCAAGTAAGTTCTTTATATATTTTGGAGATCAAACCTCTATCTGATGTATCATTAGCGAATATATTTTCCCATAGCGTTGGCTCCCTTTTCATTTTGCCGATGTTTTCTTTTGCCATGCAGAAGCTTCTTATTTTTATGAGGTCCCACTTGTTTATTCTTTCCTATATGTCCCTTGCTTTAGGAGACATATCAGTGAAGAAATTACTGCGTGGGATATCTGAGAGTTTCCTGCCAATGTTCTCCTCTAGGACTTTGATGGTGTTGCGACTTATATTTAAGTCTTTTATCCATCCTGAGTTTATGTTTGTGTATGGTGTCAGCTGATGATCCAATTTCAATTTTTGGCATGTAGCTGTCCAGCTCTTCATACACCTTTTTTTGAAGAGGCTATTATTGCTCCATTTTATGCTTCTGCCCCCTTTGTAAAATATTAGATGCCCATATAGACCTGGGTTTATTTTTGGGCTTTCTATTCCAGCTCTTCATACACCTTTTTTTGAAGAGGCTATTATTGCTCCATTTTATGCTTCTGCCCCCTTTGTAAAATATTAGATGCCCATATAGACCTGGGTTTATTTCTGGGCTTTCTATTCCATTTGGGTCTGTTCTTGTGCCAGTACCAGATTGTTTTGAATATAGTGGCTGTGTAGTATAGTTTGATGTCCGGTACTGTGATCCCCCTACTTTGTGTTTCTTTCTCAAAATTGCTGAGGCTATTCGGGGTCGTTTATATTTCCATATAAGTTTTTGAAATGTCTGTTCTATTTCTGTGAAATAAGCCATTGGTAACTTAATAAGGATTGCGTTGAATCTATAAATTGTTTTGGGTAGTGTGGACATTTTGATGATATTAATTCTTCCAATTCATGAGCACTGTATATGCTTTATTTTTTGGGTCTTCCTTAATATCTTTTTTCAATGTTCTATAGTTTTCTGCATACAGGTCTTTTACATCTTTGGTTAAATTTATGCCTAAGTACTTTATTTTTCTTGCTGTTATATCGAATGGTATTTTTTTTCTGATTTCTTCTTCTTCTATTGCATTGCTGGTATACAAAAATGCCTTTGATTTCTGAATGTTGACTTTGTATCCTGCTGTTTTGCCAAATTCACGTATTAGGTTGAGTAGTTTCAATTGCAGCAGTCTGGTTCATGCGTGCCCCGCTTTTGCCTCTTTGGGGGCACGCCTTTCCAGCCCACAATGGAGACTACAGAATGAGGAGGGAGTCGGGACTCCCCAGCTCCTCCTCCCGTTCTTTCCCCAACGCCTCCGTCTCCAATCTCTCCTCAAGGCTCTCCCAGCCAGTCTGCCCTCAGCCCCGCAGCTCACATGCGTAGAAGCTGTGTGCAGAGAGCACAAAAAGCAGGTTAATTGATTCCCTTATGCCTGAGCAAGATGGTAGCTGCAGAGTGGGAGGCGTGCCATCACCCGGGCTCCACCGGCCGCAGTGTCAGTTCTCTTCACAAAGTTTTCCTCACCAGTCTTTTCCCAGGCACCAGCCCACCCTGCTGCCGCCTCTACCCAGAGATCAAGGAGGGTGGCTGCCACTGCAATTTTTGCGTTGGCCCTTTAAATGTCTCTTTGCATCCCCAGCCACCTGTCTCTGGCCGAGAGCGCCCCTAAGCTTTTCGGGGTTGCTTTTTGTCTCTATTTTCTTGGTTTTAGCTGCTGTAGTTTAAGGGTCCCTGTTTATGATTCAGACCCTGTTCTTCCTGTGGGAAGCTAAGTGGCCATTTCAATGTCCCTCTGGTGCCAGTGCCCGTGGGCACCCAGCCCACCCTAACGAGCCTCCACCACATTTCTCACCCATTGGGATGTGTGAGAGTTGAATACACTGTCCGCGGCACCAAGGCTCCTCTCCCACTATAGCTCCACCGCTTTCCAGGTGATTACTCCACTATTTAGTTGCAATTCCAGTTTGGTCTTGGGAGGAGGTCAACGTGACTCCCATTCACTCCTCCACCATCTTCTCTGTCCCCTGATAGACTACTTTAAAATAGTAAAAACTCTAAAAGGAATCACTAAAAAAAACCATTATAAAGAAAAATCAGTGAGGTGTTCCCATAGAATTTAACATTAAAATTCAATTGCTCCAGGAGTAGCTAAGTAGAAAAATGTATGTATAAAATACCTGATTTGTCAAGCAAGGCAAGCTGCAAAATACCTGCAAATAAACTGAAAGAGAGGTACTTAGAAGATATCTAGAGCAATTTATAAATTGTTTTAAAAGACATAATTAATAAAATAATTCAGAAATATGACCTTTAAAACGGAAAGCTTCAATATTGAAACATCATCAATTCTTAAAACAATCTCTAAATATAGCCAGTTCTATACAAAAGTTGAACAAAAATATTTTTAATACAACTGACAAGAAAATTCTAATATTCATCTGGAAGAGAAAATTTATGGTAATTATTTAAAAAGTTGGGAGATAACAGATTTTGGACTTGTTCCAACAAATTAAAAGTATATTTTAAAATGCATGTAATTAAAATAGCAAGGTATTAGTATAGAAATAAAAAGAAAGTCAGCTGCACATTATAGATAGTATTAAAATTAACCCACATGTAAAAAAAGGTACTCACATTAACAGTGAAAATAAAGAACTATAGCAAATGTTGCTGGGAATTTTGGATATCATTTGGATAAAAAATTAGATTGAGCTATAAAAAATTGATTTAAAGAAACTACAAAAGCAAAAGAATAAAGACTGATATTTGAAATGGAGATAATGGCATACCTCAGGGTTTTGCTGATATTTAAGTAGATTGACACTTGGAATGCATCAAAAATATAGTAATATTTTATGGTTCTCCTCATTAGTATTTTTTATTGCATCTTGGTTGTGCATCTTGCCTAAGAACACCTACTACTGCATGAAATGAGCTGTTTTATGTGTTACTTTGTACTGCCTCTTTCCCAACTTGGACAAGGTCACTAAGATTTAAATGCATGTAGTCTAACTCTAGAGCCATTTATTTAGCCATTAGTCTATATCACCTCCTAGGTCAACTACATAAATAATAAAGGAAAAACTTCTATTTAGAAAAAGATGCACTAATGAATGGTAAAAAAATGTGTGACATTCTTGGGAAATGTATTTGCAAGGTATAAAACAGTCAAATAATTAAAACAATCACAATATGAAAAAGGCACTATAAATATAAAAATAATAAATGGACAAATAATTTGAATTTACAATCCATAATGTTAGTAAAATTAAAATCTTAAGCTTCCTTGTAGCTAGTAAATGTAAATTAAAAAAAATGAGATCATATTTTTCACCTAATTCATGAAACTAATAAAAGTGATATTATCAAATGCTTCTGGGAGTGTTGTCAAATAAATACTCTCATATGTACTTTTCAGGAATTTAATGTAATGAAGCACTTTTGAAATGCAAACAGATTCTGTGAGCAAAATTTCAAGTATACATATCTTTAACTAACCAATACTAAACATTTTTTGTGAAAGCAATAGCATATGTGCACAACAATAAACAATTTAAATTCCATTTTTGGGAAAATAAAAAATTAGAAATATCAATTAATAGGAAAAGTTATGTGCCACTTAAAGTACTAAAATACTATTCAAAATTATCCATTGTTTAAAAGAATCAAGGTACAGCTATATTGACTGAAGTACACTGTTCCCAAAGCACATTGTTAAATATTCATTCAGCCTAGTCTAACCTGTGTGTAACTGGATTCAGTTTAAGAAAATATTAAAATTGTGGGGATATGAAGGAAAACAGGAAGATAATACAATCTTGAGTGTGCATACCCTAAAAACAGTGCTTCAAGATACAAATTTTATGTATATATGGTCAATTAATTTTGGACAATGGAGCTAAGAATACACAATTGTAAAAGGATATTCTTGTCAATAAATGTTGTTGGGAAAACTCAACTGCCATGTGCCAAAGAATAAAACTGGACATTTACACCATACACACACAAAAGAACTCAAAATTGAATAGCTTTTGAATATAAGACCTGAAACTATAAAACCCTTAGTAGAAAGCATAAAGCGTAAGCTCCTTGACAATGGTCTTGGCAATGATTTTTGTAATTAAAAAAAAAAGAGTTACTTAGCAAGGAAAACCATTAACAAAATAAAACTACAACTAATAAAATGGGCAAAATTATTTCCTAACCTTATATCTGATAACAGGTTAATATTTAAAATATGCAAGGAACTCATGTACCTCAATAACAATAAGTAAGTAATTAACTAAGTAAATAAATAAATAACACAGTTAACATGCGCAAAGGACCTTAAGAGACATTTTTCTAAAGAAGATATACAATAAGTGGACAAATGCACATGAAAACATGCTCAACATCTCTAATCATTAGGGAAATGTAAATCAAAACCACAATGAAATATTACCTCACAGCTGTTAGGATGGTTTTTTATCAAAAAGACAACAGGTAACAAGTTTGGCAAGATGTGAAAAGATGTGAACCTTGTCCAGTGTTGATAGTAATGTAAACTGGTACAGCCACTACTGAAAACAGAATGGAGCTTTCTCAAAAAATTAAAAATAGAACTACCATATGACCCAACAATCCTACTTCTAGATATATATATAAAAAAAAACTATTATCTTGAAGAAATATCTGTATTTTCATGTTCATTGAAGCATTAGTGACAACAGCCAAGGGATGAAAATCTAAGTGTTCATCAATGGATGAATGACTTAAGAAACTGTAAGATCTATAGCTATAGTTATATCATATATTTATATCTATATATAATGGAATATTATCCAGCTTTAAAAAAGAAGAAAAGCATGTCATTTTTGAAAACATTAATACCTGGAAATGCATTATGCTAAGTGAAATAACCCAGGCAGACAAAGACAAATATCATTTATATGTGGATTTTAAAAAATAAGCAAAAAAAGTCAAACTTATACAAAAGTTTTCACCATGAACTAGGGGTGAGTAAAATGGTGAAAGAATACAAACTTCAGTTATATGCTGAATATGGCCTGCAGATCTAACGTATGACATGGTGATTGTAGTTGATAACATTGTATTTTAATTTAAATTAAGAAAGTAGAACTTAAATGTTTGTACCAAAAATAGTAAAATAATATACAGAAAACAAACAAATTCTAAAGTGAAACTCATAATTATAGCTGCATAATCAAATTATTTCTCACAGTAAATAAAAGAGAAAATAGATGAAAAAACAATGAAAACATAGAGTATGTACACATCACTATCAATGAATTCATTTTATTAATCTTTATGGAATGGTAAATTTGACACTGCATAAAAATACTATATTCAAGTGTACTTAAACATTAATCAGGATAGAATATATGATGAGCAATATAATGAGTTTTAATAATTCAAAAGACTGAAATTATGCTTTTATTATCTCTGACCACAATGTAGTTAAATTTTAAATAACAAAAATATGGAATATACACAAATACTTAAAAATTATGAAGTCCTAAATATACCATGGATGAAAAAAGAAATGAAAAGAGAAATCAGCAAAACACAATGTATCAAAATTTGAGTGTTACAGCTAAAGCAGAGATTAGAGGAAACATTGTTTATATATATTTTTTTAAGTTTTAAAATAATCAATGATTTTATTACAAGTTACAAAAAGAAAAGTAAACCTAAAATTAGTAAGAAGGAAATAATGAAATTATAATAAATTAATAAAGCGAAGATAGACAAGCAGAAGAAAAAACCAATAAAATTGACATTTGAATTTCTGAAACAATAAAATTGATAAGACTCTAATTAGAATGAACAGGTTAATTAGAGAGGAAACACAACTAATGTCAACAATATCACTATTAATAGAATAAATATTAAATAAATTTGATTATTAAAGAAATGGACAAATTTCTTGAAAGATACAAATTCCCAAATTTTCATAAGAACTAAAAAATCCTATAGTTCAGTTATTCTCAACCAGAGATGATTTTCCCCATGGGGACTATTGGCGACATCCAGAGATAGCTTTATTTGTTTCAACTCATGGAAAGAGTGGGTGTTACTGTATTTAGAAGGTAGAGAATAGAGATACTACTGAACAACATTCTATCTTCTAATAAACAAGATAAACCTTCATAAAACAGAATTATTGAGTTCCAAATATCAATTAGACCAAGGATGAGAAGCCCTTTTATACATTATCTCAGCTGAACATTTTTCATTAGTAATCAAGAACTTTGACAAAGAAAATTCCAGGTTCAGTTGACTTCACTGTTAAAGTCAGTTGAACATTAGAGGGAAAATTAATACAAATGTCAAACAAACTCTTTCAAAAAATAAAGAAGGGAATATTTCTTTTGCATGTGCATTTTATGAGGCCAACCTTCTCTGACACAAGAAAATAATATTACAGAGCAATAATTTTTATGAATATTGATGCAAAAACCCTAAAGTAAATACTAGCAAAGAGAATTCATCAACATAACCAAATGAAATCTATTCCTGGAATGCAAGGAGGAACATATGAAAATTAATTGATGTTTTGTACCATATTAATAGAATGAAGGAAATAAAACACACAATTATCTCAATTGAAGCAGGAAAAGCATGTGTCAAAATTCAACATCCTTCACCATACTCAACAACAATAGAATAAAATTTCAACATGAAAAAGAACATATATAAAATACCCATAGCTACTATCATACTAAATAATGAAAAATTGAATTTTTGTCTGAGATCAGGAACAAAAACAAGGATGCCCTGCTTTATCACTTCTATTCAACATCATATTAGAAGTTTAGCAAGAAAAACTTAGGCAAGAAAATAAAATAAAAGTTATTCAAATTTGAAAGAGAGTAGTAAAATTATTTGATCTCTTGTGATACATTTTTATGTGTGAAAAATCTAAATATGCCATCACCAAAAAATCTGTTAGATCTAATAAACAACTTCATCATAGTTACAGGATACAATATCAACACAAATGTCAGTTGTCTTTCTATACACTGACAATAAATAATCTAAAAAGGAACCTAATGAAACAATTTCATTTATGATTCTATCAATAGTATAAGATGATTAGAAATAAATTTAGGGCGGGGCCTGTGAGGGAGTGCACAGATCGGCGACAGCAGTCTTAGACCAGCCAGGGTGGGCCCGCAAGTGCAGAGCGGTCTGCAGAAATAGTATATTGCGGGCGAATGGATCACAGAGCTGCCCAGAGACCCTGGAGGAAAAACTAGAGACAGGATTAACCCGAAAGTCCTGGAGATGACTTCCCCCCATCCCCATAGTCTCCATTTTGCCCGGGGCAGGCGACACTCCCAAAGAGTCAAAAGCAGGGAAAGCACACAATAGAATACTATAAACTGATCAGCGCCGGGTGCGAGGGGGTGCCATCTGGGCAGGGAGCCAGACCAGTGTGCGAGGTCGCGAATAAGTGCCTCTGGGCTAGGGCAACAGTGAATGAACCCAGGTGGGCAGGAGATCCTGCAGGCGGGGGAGTGGGAGCATGCCCAAGGACCCTCCTTGAGATTGCAGAGCAATCCACAGAAATAGTGGATCCCTGGCCAAAAGGGTCACAGAGCTGCCCAAAGTAGGAGTCACACACAGACAGTAGAGTCCTGGAAGGCTTAAACAAACGACTCAAGTTCATACAGGGGCAACAAATGACATCATCACAGGCAGGCCCAGAAAGAAAACTAAAGAATAAATAAATACATACATACATACATACATACATAAAAAGACCCACTTACTACCATTGAAGTTTAATCCACAAAATCAGGAAATCTAGATGGATCAATTGAAGCAGAAGCAAAAATAAATAAATAAATTAATTAATTACTTAATAGACTCTCACAAAAATGGGAAAGAAAAGTTGTTCCCCCCAAATGAGTGGAAAAGGGACTCCCCACAGAGAGAGCTAAATGAAATAGAGGCAAGGGAACTAGCAGATACTGAATTCAAAACAATGGCTCTAAGGAAGCTCAAAGAGCTCAGCCAGCTCAAAGATAAGTATGAGGTACAGCAGAGAAACTATCAGGATCTTAGAGCAAATTTTATCAACCTGGAAAAGGACATAGAAACTATCAAGAAGACACAAGAGGATACGAGGAATACCATTTCTGAATTGAAGAACGCAGTAGAAGGAATCCAAAGCAGGCTAGATGAAGCAGAGGATCGAATCAGTGAGATGGAGGATAAGGTAGAAAAAAGCTCCCAGAAAGAATAAATGGAAAAACAACTCCAAAAGAATGAAGAGGCACTTAGGGAAATGCAGGACAACCTGAAACGCAATAATAGCCACATAATAGGGATACCAGAAGGAGAAGAAGAGGAGCAAGGGATAGAGAACCTCCTCGAAAAAGTAATGATGGAAAATTTCCCCAATTTGAGGAGAGAAAAGGTTTCATGGATCCAGGAGGCACACAGGGCCCGACTCAAGAGGGAACCAAGGAGGTCCACTCCAAGACACATCATCATTAAAATGGCAAATGGCAAAGACAAAGAGAGAATCCTCAAGGCAGCAAGGGAGAAAAGGGAGCAACAAACAAAGGAGCCCCGATAGGGCTAGGAGCTGACTTCTCAGCAGAAACACTACCAGCCAGAAGGGAATGGCAACAAATATTCCAAGTCATGAAAAGCAAGGGCCTCCAACCAAGGCTGCTCTACCCAGCAAGGCTCTCCATTAAAATAGAAGGGGAAATAAGGAGTTTCCCAGACAAAAGAAGGCTAAAAGAATACATCTCTACCAAACCAGCACTACATGATATGCTAAAGGGACTGCTATAGGAAGATGAAGGAAAAGAGTGAGAAAGAGAAAAACACAGGTACAAAGAGAAAAAATGAATTAGTACCTATCAGTAATGACTCTCAATTAAATGGGCTAAATGCCCCAATCAAAAGACACAGGGTAGCTGAATGGATAAGAAAACGTGACCCACACATACGCTGCCTACAAGAGACCCACATCAGAACAAAAGACCTACACAGATTGAAAGTAAAGGGATGGAAAAAAATATTCCAAGCAAATGGGTAAGAGAAGAAAGCAGGGGTTGCAATACTTGTATCAGACAGAATAGATTTCAAAACAAAGGCCATAAAAAGAGAGCCAGAGGGACACTTTATAATACTTAAAGGAAGAATCTATCAAGAAGACATAAACATTATAAACTTATATGGACCCAACATAGGGGCTACCAAGCATATAAGGAAAATCTTGGATGACTTCAAAAAAATGTAGACAGCAACACACTGATAGTAGGGGATTTTAACACCCCGCTGTCAAAAATGGACAGATCTTCCAAACAAAACATCAATAAGGATATTGTGGAGCTGAATGACACACTGGATCAAAGAGACTTAACTGACATATATAGAACCTTACATCCCAACGAAGGAAAATACACATTCTTTTCAAATGCTCATGGCAGTTTTTCAAAGATAGACCACATGAAAGGACACAAAGCAAACCTCAACAAATTCAGGAAAATTGAAATAATACCAAACTTTTTCTTGGACCACAAAGGCTTAAAACTGGAAATCAACCTCAAAGAGAAACTTCAAAAACCTGCAAACTCATGGAGACTGAACAGTAGGCTATTAAACAATGAATGGGTCAATAATGAGATAAGAGAAGAAATCAAAAATATTCTGGAAACAAATGAAAATGAACAGACAACAGTCCAAAACCGACGGGACACAGCAAAGGCCGTCCTGAGAGGGAAGTTCATAGCAATACAGGCTTTCCTAAAAAAGGAAGACACATTTCAAATAAAAGACCTAACACTACAACTTCCAGAACTGGAGAAACAACAGCAAATAAATCCCAGAGCAAGTAGAAGGAAGGAAATAATCAAGATCAGAGCAAAATTGAATGACAAAGAGAGTAAAAGAAAAATTCAGAAGATCAACCAATCCAGAAGCTGGCTCTTTGAAAAGATAACTAAAACCGACAAGCCTTTAAGCAGACTCATCAATAAAAAAAGGGAGAGGACCCAAACAAGTAATGTCAAAAATGAAAGAGGAGAAATAACAACTGATAACACAGAAATACAAAGGATCGTCAGAAACTACTATGAACCATTATATGCCAAGAAATTTGAAAACCTGGATGGAAGGGACAAATTTCTAGAAAAGTATAATCTTCCAAGACTGAAGGAGGAAGAAACAGAAAGTTTCATCAGACCGATAACAGCTGGGAAAATTGCAACAGTAATCAAGAAACTCCCGGCACACAAAAGCCCAGGGCAGGACGGTTTCACAGGAGAATTTTACAAAGCATTTAAGGAAGAGCTAACCGCTGTCCTGCTCAGACTATTCCAAAAAATCCAAGAGGAGGGAAGACTCCCAGACTCTTTCTATGAGGCCAGCATCACCCTGACACCAAAACCAGATGAAGACCCTACAAAGAAAGAAAACTACAGGCCAATTCTGCTGATGAACATAGATGCTAAAATCCTCAACAAAACATTGGCAAACTGCATCCAGCAATACATTCAAAAGATTATCCACCATGATCAAGTGGGATTCATCCCAGGGATGCAGGGATGGTTCAATATATGCTAGTCAATAAATGTAATACATCACATAAAGAAAAGGCAAAAACCACATGATCATCTCGATAGACACAGAAAAAGCATTCGATACGGTACAGCACCCATTTATGATCAAAACGCTCAGCAAAATGGGAATAAATGGGGCATTCCTCAAGGTAATAAAGGACATACATGAAAAACCTACAGCCAACATCATACTCAATGGGTAAAAACTAAAAGCTTTCCCATTAAGATCGGGAACACGACAAGGATGTCGCTTTCACCACTTCTCTTCAACATCATATTGGAAGTCCTAGCCACAGCGGTCAGACAAGAAAAAGAAATAAAAGTCATCCAAATAGGAAAGGAGGAAGTAAAACTATTACTATTTGCAGATGACATGATAGTGTACATAGAAAACCCTGTAGACTCTACCAAAAAACTACTCAACCTAATACGTGAATTTGGCAAAACAGTAGGATATAAAGTCAATATTCAGAAATCAAAGACATTTTTGTACACCAGCAATGAAATAGAAGAATAAGAAATCAGAAAAAAATTACCATTCGATATAGCAGCAAGAAAAATAAAGTACCTAGGAATAAATTTAACCAAAGAGGTAAAAGATCTGTACGCAGAAAACTGTACAACACTCAAGAAAGAAATTAAGGAAGACACAAATAAATGGAAGCATATACTGTGCTCATGGATTGGAATAATAAGTATCATCAAAATGTCCATACTACCCAAAGCGATTTATAGATTTCAACGCAATCCCTATTAAGATACCAAGGATGTATTTTACAGAAATAGAACAGACATTTCAAAACTTTATATGGAGCCATAAATGACCCTGAATAGCCACAGCAATTTTGAGAATGAAAAACAAAGTAGGACGGATCACAATACCGGACATCAAACTATACTACAAAGCCACTGTACTCAAAACAATCTGGTACTGGCACAAGACAGACTCATAGACCAGCGGAACAGAATAGAGAGCCCAGAAATAAGCCCAGGTCTATATGGGCAACTAATATTGGACAAAGGGGACAGAAGCATAAAATGGAGCAATAATAGCCTCTTTGACAAACGGTGTTGGGAGAGCTGGTCGGCTACTTGCAAAAAATTGAAATTGGATCATCAGATGACACCATACACAAAAATAAACTCAGGATGGGTAAAAGACTTAAATATAAGTCGCAACACCAAAAAAGTCCTAGAGGAGAACATTGGCAGGAAACTCTCAGATATCCCACGCAGCAATTTTTTTTACCGATATGTCCCCTCAAGCAAAGGACGTAAAGGAAAGAATAAACAAGTGGGACCTCATCAAAATAAGAAGCTTCTGCACGGCAAAAGAAAACATCAGCAAAATGAAAAGGGAGCCAACGCTATGGGAAAATATATTCGCTAATGATACATCAGATAGAGGTTTGATCTCCAAGATATATAAAGAACTCACTCAACTCCACTCCAAGAAGACAAAATGATCCAATCTAAAAATGGGCAAAGATCCTGGGCAGACGCTTTTCCAAGGAAGAGATGCAGAGGGCCCAGGGACATTTGAAAGCATGCTCGGCATCACTAGCCATCAGAGAAATGCAAATCAAAACCACAGTGAGATACCACCTCCCACTGGTCAGAATGGCCATCATAAACAGATTAACAAACAACAGGTGCTGGCAAGACTGTGGAGAAAAGGGAACAGTAGTACCCTGTTGGTGGGAATGCAGACTGGTGCAGCCACTGTGGAAAGCAGTGTGGAATTTCCTCAAGAAGCTGAAAATGGAACTGCCTTTTCATCCAGTGATTCCCCTGCTGGGACTCTACCCTAAGAATCCCAGAACGCCAATCTAAAAGAACCTATGCATCCCAATGTTCATAGCCGCACAATTTACAATAGCCAAGTGTTGGAAGCCACCTAAACGCCCATCGGTAGTGATTGGATCAAATAACTATGGTTCATTTACACAATGGAATACTATGCAGCAGAAACAAAAAAGAACTATTACTCTTCGCGACAGCATGGATGGAACTAGAGAGCATTATACTAAGTGAAATAATCCAGGGGTCGAAAGACAAATACCATATGATCTCACCTATAAGCGGAACCTAACCAACAAAACAAAGATGCAAGGAAAATAAGACCAGCAACACTGAAAGGGAAAGAACAGATATTAGAGGGATGGAGGGAGGGGGTTACGGGGGAAAAGGAAGGGAATGGGGGTGTCGTGGAACATGTAGCAAGGTCTCATGGACAAAAGCCAAGGGGAAGGATTGAGGAAGGAAGTGGGGAGGGGGCAGGGGAATGTGGTGTGGGGAAGGCAGAGGCAAATGTATTTGAAAAAATAAAAAAAAAAAGAAAGAAAATTTTCCTGGTTACTTTGAGATCAGAAGTTAATATTAAGTGAATGCTTTATATTCAGTGTGGTGTTTGTTTTTTTTTTCATTATACCAAAGAGATTTATTACATCTTTGTTCAGAATTCCCTTTATAATTTCTGGTTGTAAAGTTGAAGCATGAACTGTTTCAACTGGATTTTTTTTTTTTTACTATTTTGTTGACATTATTTTATTAACTTTTGTAATAAACACAATAAACATGTACAGCTGACCCCTAAACAATGCTGAGATTAGGAGCACTAACCTCCCCCAAAGAGTCAAAAATTCATATATAACATTTTAGTCCCCCAAAACTTAACTACAGTTGTCCCTCAGAACCCACAGGGGCCAGGTACCTGCAGATACCAAAATCCATGAATGCTCAAGTTCCTTATGAAAAATGCTGTGAACAATGCATACATTCATCCCATTGCATCTACAGATTCCCAACTGCAAATCAAAAACACTTGACAGACTAGAAGAAACAGGGTTTGAGTAGGCTACTTGGAGAGGGAGTGACGTTGCCAGCTATCTGAAAAAGAGTGGATGGGACTCTATCGCAGAAAAAACTAAGTGCCAACTGGAAATAAGTGGAGATTCAGGAATTTGCTGTGTTTTTAATGAGAAGAGACTGATACTTACTGTGTTATATGTACACATGCATATAAGGCTTTGTCTCTTGTTGCAAATTTTAGACTTCAGGATGACCTGAATTTTTCCAAGTCTATTTATGGTTTGATTTGAGGTAAATGAGTCAACCTCCTTTTTTTTTTTTTTGGAAAGCTTTATTTGCTATCCATGGAACTAATATCTCTTAGTTACTTTATTGGGGTATTGGGTGAATAAATGGTGCAATGAAAAGCTTTTTGAATTATTAATTTATTCAGCAAAGAATTATCTTGTAAACATTCTAGATTATGCTGTTTGGTATGGTAGCCTCTTGTCACATCTTGATATTTAGCATCTGAAATGTGACTGGTCTGAATTGAGATGTGCCACAACTGTAAAATACCTTATTTTGAAGATGTGATATTTAAAAAAAGTAAAATATTTCATTAATAATGTGTTTAGTATTGATTAAATGCTAAAATGATGTTTTAGATACACTGATTTAAATATAATATAATATAAAAATAAAGAAATAAATTTAACCAGGTAACTGGAGACTTTCACACTGGAAACTATAAATTATTGTTGAAAGAAATTAGAGAAGACAAATAAATGGAAATATGTTCCATGTTCATGGACAGTAAGACTATATTTTTGTAGATTTTAGATATAAATTTAAATTTTTTCCTAAGAATAACAATGCTTTTCTTCCTTTTTAAAACTTTATTGACCTTACAAAGAGAGAGAAAGAGGCAGAGAGAGAAACATCAATTTGTTGTTCTATTTATTTATGCATTCATTGGTTGATTCTTTTTTAATTTTTACTCTTATTTATTTTTATTATATCATTTTTATTGTTATTCTATTGCAGTTGTCCCGATTTTTTCCCCTTTGACTTCCTCTGCTCATCCCACCCGCTGCTCCCACAATCAATTCTCACACTGTTGTCCACGTCCTTGGGTCATTTATACACATTCTTTGACTAGTTTCTTCCCCTTCTTTCTATTATTATCCTCTTTCTCCCTCCACTCTGGTCACTGTTAGTCTGTTCCACGTTTCCATGTCTGTGGTTCTATTTCATTTGTTAGTTTCTTTTGTTCATTAGATTCCTCTTATAGGTGAGATCATATGGTATTTATGTTTCACCAACTGGCTTATTTCACCTAGCATAATATTCTCCAGTTCAATCCATGCTGTCACAAAAGGTAGGAGTCTTGTATGTGCCCTGACCTGGGATTGAACTGGCAATGTTTGTGTACAGAGCCGAAATTCTAACTAACTGAACTACCTGGCCAGAACCAATAGTCATTTTCTGAAATCATTGTTTATTCTCGGGATGGGATTGAATTCTGTAATTTCTTTTTGTTCTTCTCGTTAAACTATTTTGGCTTTAAAGAACTAAGCTTTTTAGTGTAGAATAGTTTTAGATTTGCATAGAAGTTGCAAGGTTGTACAGATTTATCATATATGCCATACCAAGTGTCACTTATTATTAAAAGTATGACACATTTTTATATTTAATGAACAAATATTCAATATTGTTAGTAATTAGAGTCCATACTTTATTCATATTTCTTGGGTTTTTACCTAATGTCTTTTTAATGTTTGACAGTTTTATCCAGATTAAATGTTATTGCATTACATTTAGTCATCATTTTCTTCATTGGTTCCTTTTGACTATGACATTTTCTCATACATTTCTTGTTTTGTATAATGAGCATTTTATTAATGATTCTAAATATATATATATAAAATATATACTTATGATTTAAAACCCATTTGGTGTACAATTCAGTGAAATTAAATGCATTCACATTGTTGTACAAATATCACCATGATTTTCATAACTCTTCCATTGTCACTAATGAAAATTTTGGACCTATAAACAATAATTCCCATCTCCACCTCTCCTCATCCTCTGGCAACTACTATTCTACTTTCTGTCTGTATGAATTTGGCTATTCTAGGTACCTCATAAAAATGGAATCATACAGTAACTGTTCATGTCAATCTTATTTCAGTTATAATTTTTTCAAGATTCATTCATGTTGCAGTATGTATTAGAATATCATTCTTCTTTAAATTCTAATGATATACCCTTGTATGTAGATGCCACAATTTGTTTTTGTAGTCATGTACTAATAAACCTTTTGACTATTGGGAATAGTGCTACTATAAGCATTTTGGGGACAAATACCTGTTGGGATCCCTGCTTTCAATTATTTCTGGTACTCACATAGAAGGGAAATTGTCAGATTATGTTGCAATCCTATGTTTAATTTATGAAGAAATGCTATACTGTCTTCTGTGATATCTACACTAGTTTACATTCCTACCAGCAACCCACAAATGTTCCACTATTTCCATATCCTTACTAACATTTGTTATTTTCTGCTTTTTGGATAATAGCTATTTTAATAGGTATAAAGTAATATCATATTATAATTATAATTTTATTTTTTACAGTGATCATGAATGTTGAGTATCTTTTCATGTGCTTATTGGCCATTTGTACACCTTTTTATAAATGTCTTAGTCTTTTGTCTATTTTTGAATTGTTTTTTGTTGTTGAGCTTTAGATCTTCCTATATGTTGGATCTTTTATATTAGATCTTTATATATCCCTAATCAGTTATATGATTTCCAAATGTTTTTCCTTATATGTGGGTTGCCTTTTCACTCTCTTTCTAGTGTCTCATGCTGTATAAGATTTTAGTTTTGATGAAATCCAATTTACCTGTTTTAGCTTTTGTTTCCTGTGCTTTTGGTGTCATATCCAAGAAATCACTGCCAAATTAATGTCATGAAAATTTTTCCCCTGTGTTTGCTTCAAAGAGTTTTCATTTTAGCTCTTACATTTAGGCTTTGTAAATATTTTTTAGTTCTTTTTTGTGTATAATTTAAGGTACAGGTAACACATTATTATTATTTTTTTGCATGTGGATATCCAATTTCCACCCATTGTTTGTTGAAAAGACTGTTATTTCCCTAGGTAGTGGTCTTGACACCCTCATTGAAAATCACTTGATTAAATACATGGCGGTTTATTTTTAAGCTTTCTATTATCCTATATTTTTTTTATGACAGCTACCACAATGTCTGATTACTAGTACTGTTTTCTCATATTTAATTTTCAGTAGTCTTTTAAAGATGTTTAGTACTTTTTCCATGTTTTCTTTTAATAAATATGGTAGTCCATCAGGTGACAGTTAATTTGAGGTGCGTATTTAATTGAAAATACATTACTTGAGTTTTATGTCAAGAGTTACATATTCTGTTCCTGGTTTGTTTTATAATCCAGACAAAGTTAGGGCTGTAAGATAGTCTTGTTTGTTTCATATTTATAACTAAATTCCTTGTCCTTAATGTTGGATATGATAGTGCATCCCCAGCGGTTTGCTTCAGGATAAGGTTGCCCATTTTTAGCCACTCTCCCCAAATCACACAACTTGTTCTTAACTTCTCAATGTGGATGGATATAAGACATAACTGTGCTTCTTATCTTTCTGTGACCAAGGTTTGATTCTTGAAAAGTGAAAATTTTTAACTGCTCTTGGTTATGTATTTCAACAAATCCCATTGGTCTGGAATGTCTCATGGTTTCAGAAACATATTCAATTGCTGCCATTAATTTTGGTTCCATCAAGGATGTTTACCTTTCCAGAAGCTTTCTTGTACATTTAATGAAAAACTGAAGGAGGAGTTCTCAGATATTGTTATTCTGCTCTCTTCCCAGTGATCTTATTAAGGTTTTTATTAAAATCAAATTTATTGTTGTTCTAGAGTTACATAACATAATGATGGAGACTAAAATACAAACATAAAAAACAAAATACATGTTGTATATTTTTTTTATTTCTACTAACTCATGTTTCATTGTCAGCAATGGGGAACATTTTGGAATGAATCACTGGAAATAAAAAGTACTTTTCTGGTTGTCTAGTTGGTAACCCTTATTTATTTATTTATTATAATTATTTATTGTTATGTTTTTTATTTACATTTTTAAATGAACCACTTTTAAAGGGAATCTTAGTATAATATAAACTTAAGTTAGTCTCTTTTCTGTGCTACCAAAATGCACAGTAAAGAAATCTATGATTGCAGTGACCACACTGAGATATTGACGGTGAGCTCCTTGACACATTTACTTTGATCTAATTCAGTTTTGTCAACTGAGAAAGTTAACATAAAGCAAGTGAAAGTAAATGTGCAATAAACTCACTTATTTATTGCACAAAGATTAAGTCCATTCTTTCTGTATAATGTGTGTGGAAATAGGCATTGAAAACAGAATGGTAAAAAAAAAGATATATGATGTCTGTATTTGCTGATTTTACATTTTAAATGAAGTCATTTGTTTAAATATAATCACCAAATAAACAGAACACTTCAAGTTGTGTTATAAAGAAAAAGGACATGATGTTTCAAAAACAGATAGCAGGGACTCTTTTTTTCTGAATGAAGAATGAATGAATAAATATAGTGTAACAGTTGTAATGTGATAATAAAAATCCATATCAATAATTGGAAACAATCATTTAAAAAGCAAAATCTGAATAGGCCAAGGTTAGTTCAATTGCTTAGAGTATAACAGGAAGTTTCATAAGTGCAATTAGTTGGCAGAAGATGTAAAATTAATGAAGGTTACGTAAGGAAGTCAGACAATCCTTCCCTTGAGCAGCATGCTTATTCCCGTTGTTCTGCAGTTGGTTGGGCACAGATCTCATAGGATCATGTGATGAAGCTCACTCTCTGAAGATGACGCAGTGTTGTTTTTCTTGGCAAGGAAAAATATATTTTGATAGTGTAAGTGCTGATTTTCTACATTCCCTCTTCTCAGAGATATAGAGTTTGACCAGCTCTAGGACCATATCTTGCTTATCTTCATTTCTTTCATATCCATCAGTTACCCGATACTATTTTACATGTGTATGGGTATTCAACAGATGTTAGTTGAATAAACAAGTATTTGTAACATTTGCTAAATAAGTAGGCAAATTTTATGTAAAATATGTTTTTTAAGTTAATCATATATATTTTGGCTTATGTTCATTTTTATATTGCCATGTATAACTAAATGCAAATAACTATAGACTATAGGTTTATATGCAAAACTTTATGTGTAAAAGCTTAAAGGTACATATAATATGTGCAAACATCTTTACATTTTAATCATGTTTATACAGACACCTAAACACACAAAAAAATACTGTGTCACTTTAAAATAAGGAAACACATCCATGAGGCACATGGAATTTGAATATCTATATACAGTATGTATAATCTCTTATTAATAAACAAAAAGCCAATAATTTTCTGGAAAACCTGTGTAAACAATTTTGAAATCCATTGGAGTTCATGGGCTTTTTGTGAAAAATGTAAAAATTCTTAGAGAAAAATGTTTACACATACCTAAAATAATTTATTTGAGCTTCTTATACTCTTCTGGACAACTGAATCGAAATGTCACATTTTTTTCAATATCATTATAAATCAATAAAAAAATCTATACATTTATTTAACACATAATAATATATAATATAAAATCCAAATGTGCATGTATTTTCTTACACACAAACATATACACACACATTATAAAAACATAAATATTTTTGTTTTTAACATCAGTCCTATGTCCCACTGTTGGTAGAAACCTGTTACACTTTATTCTCTGGATCTTACTGTTGCTGGCATGAAAAAGGATAGACTAAGAAAGAATACTATTTTCACTCATGAGTACAGTTCTTTCATCCTTTTTTCTACATATTCTGTAAAATTCTTTTTCTACTTTCACAACTTTTATTTTCCAATTATAAGATTAAGTTTTGTATATCCAAGTGTGTGAATGTAAAGATGGTAATGAGATTTCATGGCATAACCAAAGAAGCACTGCGATTATTTATATGCAAATACATATTTATTGAAATTCAGGATATAACTGATTATTTATTTTCAAAACAATTAATTAAAAAATTCAAATATATCTTAGTATATCTTTATGCTTATGTTTTAAATTAGAGCCAAAAGGATAACTTACAAGAGTGATCTGCTAAGGCAACCTGAAACTTAATATTTGTAGCAAAACTATTATTTATGTAAAATTTATTAGGAGTTGAAATTGCATTAAGATATTTAAAACAACTGTTTCTAAATTACATATTCTTGTGTAAAGAGTTTTGTCCAATATACAGAAACACAATGCTTTTAATTAAGAATACTTTATCACCATCAAAAGATATTTATCAGTGTCTACTACATGCATATGTAACAGGCATTCTGTGTTTCTAATTATTATTGTTTAGCTAGTATTCTGCACAACATCTGAGAAGTCAGTGGGATCCTAGGCACTTCCTCATGTAAGGTGTGTTATATGATATCAAGATGAGAGGTTTACAGAAAAGAATAAAGCTCTCGTAGTAGGTGGAAAGACTAGGAAACTGAAAAAAAAAAAAAAAGAGCTTTACAGCATTAGAATGCTTAAGCTTATTAATTCTCTCCTATACTTTCTCTTTGTCCATTCTATATTGTCTATTCGGTGACTTTTCCTCATCAGTGGTCCAAGGAGTAACCCTGTACTACCACCTCAGAAAACAAAGGGAATACTCAAATAATTCCACAGCAGAGAACAATAAAACTTTACTATATTCTCACAAAGTCCTTCTTGTTTTCTCTTTTAACTCAAATTTATACAGCTAAAGTTCACAAAATTTTATAGGTTCTCCAATTCCTTTGAACCCACCTGTGTTCTTCAAAAGTTAAGTACTTCCTGGCTGAGAAGTTTTTAAATGAGTTCCTGCACATGAATGCAAGCACATTTCTTTTGTGTATATCAAAGTACATGTATAGATTGGCATCTTTCTGCTCATAGTTGTATATATGCCTTACTTGTAAAGATGTGGGTACAAAGGAATTTGGTATCTTATTTTAAAAGGTATGCACAAGAGCTAATCTCAACAGAAAATTAACATTTAGTGACAGACAATAAGCAATCCATAGGAATAAGATGAAGCACATAAAAATTTACTTTACTCTGGAAGGAAAACATTTAATTTTGATGTCAGGGAGAATAGTGACCTGAATGAAACTGAAGATAGTTGAGTGAGTCACGAAAGGCTGAGAAATCTGCATCTACAAGACATATGGCAATAGAAATAAGTTTAATTTTTTTATTTCATTTTTCTATTTCTATCATTTAAAAATAATATTCCCTTTCTGTATTAGCCTTTCAAAAGTATTTTCACCTGTGTTTTCCACTCAACCTTGTTTGTGGTTGAGTTTTAATAAGATGTTATTTAGCTATGAATAACAAGGAGAATCTGGAAACCAATTGAAGCTACAATAAAAGGAAAATACTGTCCTGCTACTTGTAGGCCTACAAGATCACTAAACAGAGTCCTTTCTTCCTTCCATAAATAATTTTGCTGGCATACTAAAGGTCAGTCAAACTCTAGACATTGAAAATATGAGTAGTGAATAAAACTCAGGAAGTCCCTCCCTTTATAAAACTTGCATTCTAAAAGTGAGGGATGGCTATAAAGAAAAAAAATATATATATATATATATACTTAATTTTGACACCTCTGTGGTGCATCATTTTTCATGTTTTAGAATATTTAACATCAAGATGCTTCTTATGATTGAAGGTACTTTATATTCAATGTTCATTAGGTGGCATTTGTCGTAAGTAAATAAACTCAATTATAGCTCTTAATATTTCCAACAATTTCATTGAGTTATGTGAGTTACGTCCATTGTACCATACCTGTTCAGTTTATCTGCCATGAAAACTATCTTCTAAGAGATTACATTATGACATGACATTGAAATTAAAGTTATTTTTATACAGAAAAGAGATATAGAACAGCAAGTCATATATTTTATATTAGTTAAAATATTTATCATTGGAGAATAAGCTGTGCTTATTATTTTATTGGTGAGCAATAACCATGTGCTTTATATGACTGAATAAAAAATGTCAACATATACATGAAGGTTATGTTTTTTTTTGTCATTGTCCCAACTGAGATGTGTGAAAAAGGCATTGGATTAATACAGACCAAACAATTCAACTGGAAGCAGTGTCAAGCAAGGCAAAGTCAAGGCCTGATTCTGACAATTAAAGATAAGATTCAGACATTTTATTACTTACATAGACTGTTAAAGGAAAAGTAGGCAAAATTGCCAGTTCCTTGTGATCTTGTTTTACACATGAAAAAAAGGACCTCACAAAAACCACAGAGGCCGCATAACAATCTATGTGATATTTGTGACATCCTAATGCTCTAGGACGCATTCTAGATTTAGCTGAGCAGTTTTATAGCCTGTAGCTATACCGCAAGAGGGGTGGAGCAGAAACTGGAGTCAAGGGAAAACCGTCTTATCAGAGCCTCCCAGAGGAGTTGAGGAACCCAAAGAAAGATGGCTTTGGGGCACCTCATCGCAAGTCTCTCATCTGCTTTTGCTCCAGACATATCACAAAGTGCTCTGCCCACATTCGGATAAAGTGCATTGGAGGCCTCTGCATGTATAGCCCATGTGGATATGTACAAAATCACCATGGCATCATGGAGGAAAAGTTTTCTTGTATACACAAAATTTTGCCAAATCCCTTGGAGTAGATATAAGAATATTCTTCAAAATAATACAACTGATATCAGTAGCTGAGAAAAAATTTAAAAAAGCAAAACACCATTTTTAAAAATGCTAAATTACCAAAGCTCTTGAACACATCCAGGATGATAGTGTATAAAAAAATTGCTGTAGACAAGTCAATGTTTCTTTTTGTTTGTTTTTTAAAAATTTTATTTATTTATATTTAGAGAGAGAGGAAGGGAAGGAGAGAGGGAGAGAAAGATCAATGTGTGGTTGCCTCTCACACACTTTCTACTGAGGATCTGGACAAGCAACCCAGGACTGCTTGTGTCCTGACTGGGAATCAAACCAGCGACTTTTTGGTTCACAGGTTGGCACTCAGTCCATTGAATCACACCAGCCAGAGCTTCCCCCTGCTCCCACCAATATTTCTTAATGTGAAGAAGTTTTAAATAACCTAATTTTCTTCATTTGAACTTTTTTTTTTGCCTATGTTTGGGTGATGAGTGATAAATATCTATGCTTAAATAAGTGTAAAATAGTTCTTTTAGTATGATTAAAATAAAAATATAAGTGAAGAAAGAATCATTTCATTATTTTATTGACAGTATATTTTTGTTTTTAGTGATTCATAAAATAACCATGGATCTTATAATCACTGCAACTTATATTCAATTAAATAGTTTATGTAAGGGGATAATAAGTGGTATGAAAAAAAATAAAGTGGGCTAAGATGGATGAGTGAGTACTCATGTTTCTAGTTAAAACAATCACTTGATTCAGCATTCTTTAAATCCCAAGAGATGGGATGAAAATATAAAAAGTCATTTTTATTATATGGTGTCCTGTAGTTATATCATCAGGTAACCTTGATGCAAATGTTAGTTTGGGGGATTATGGAACAAAAACAACATATTCAAATAAATTCCTATAATATTAAAAACAGATATGGACTAATGTAGCAGGAATTTTACTCTTGCTATTCATTTGAAGTTCTGCTCTACACTCATAAATCAAAAACTCAACCAGGTGATACTTTCAGTATGTACAAATGTGGAAATGAGCACTGTTGCTTTTCAATAGTGCAGAATTTCTAAGAATACATTATCACTGTTGGTCATTATTTTATGTTGGAAATACTATAAATGATTGCAAAACCTAACTAAAAATTTTTTAGTCATTGATTATACCAAAGTTTAAGAAAAGAATTGTAACCACAGATCTCTTCCCTGTTTGGGTTTGTTTATTTTACCAATAAAAGCTAAAATCTTTTAATTCCAGAAAATTTTAGGAAAAGGTCATCAAGATGGAGACCTGATTTTAATAAGATTACTAAGTCATAATAACAAAGGGACTGGCAATATTTGCTTTATTAAGCTTGGCGATGGTATATGGAGATTTAAAATATTGTTCTCTATACTTTTGTGGGGCTGTTTTATAGTTAGGAAAAATATGTATTGGTAGTTGAGCAATTGAAAAATGTAAATACAGAAAAACTTTTTGGGTTTTTTTTATTTGTTTGTTTTTACTTTATGAAACTATCCATAAATATGACCACATGTGATATGGCTAACTCTGCACTCCCAATTTATTTTGTAATTCACAGTCTTTTAGGTTATAATTGGCAAGGCTGAGGAAAGCCAAAAATTCTACCATAGAAGAATGTTTGATTTGCCAAAATTAGTCAGAACATGCCAAGATATCTGTTTTCTCTTAATTATATTGCCTTAATTCAAATCAGTTGGTAATAGCAAAGTCTAATTTGGGGTATTTCTGGAACGTGGTAGTGAGGACATCTGTCCATACCTCCATAAAAGCACTGAAAGTATGAACAAAAATGTCAAGATCAAATTTTTTATCTCTAGAAATCAACTAAAAGTGCAACACTCTGACAAGCACTAATTAAAGTTTCTGAACTCTGTTAAGAATAGCAGAGTTTATTTTGTTCATTAGATTCCAAATATAAAGACATCATGTGGCACCTGTCTTTCTCTAACTGGTTTTTTTCACTTAGCATAATACTCTCCAGTTCCATCCATGCTGTCACAAAGGGTAAGCGTTCCTTGATTTTTACAGGTGAGTAGTATTCCATTGTGTAAACAAATGTACCACAGCTTTTTTTATCCACTCATCCACAGATGGGCACTTGGGCTGCTTCCAAATATTGGCTTATAAATAACTTTGTGGAATATAATGAACAAATAAACAAACAAAATAGAAATAGACTCAGACACAGAAAACAGACTGACAGATGTTAAAGGAGAAGGGTGTTGGGAACTTTTTGAAAAATTGAAGAGATTAAGAAAAAACTCATAAACAGAGATAACACTGTGGTAGCTACGAGCAGGAAAGGGAGTGGGGCAGGTTGAAGAGTGGAAAGAGGGGATGGATAGTGATGGACGGAGACTTGACTTTGAGTAGTGAGCACACAATACGATATACAGATGATATCAATATATTATAGAATTGTATATCTGAAACCTGTATAATTTTATTAACCAATGTCACCTCAATAAATTCAATTAAAAAAAAAAAGAAAGAAAAGGGTATAAGAGTTACTGGCTTATTTATCTTTGCCTATTCCCATTTCTCTCCTTCAAGTTGGTAGCCTTAGAATCCATTAGACTCACAATCACAGTAATTGTAAAGGCCAGTAGGCTTGCAGTACTGGAGGAGGCAGAACAGGGTGAAAGTTCCTCAAAAGGCACTGCCTCCAGAGCAGTGTCACTATTTGGCCTTTCTTGGAGCTCCCTTCTAGAAGAGCCCCATTTGTAGAGCGTTGTCATTATTTGATCTGATTTAGAATTTGCTCTACAGGAGAAGCCCTATTTCCAGATTGCTTATAAAAAAAAATAAAATCAATCCGTTATTTAATGTTGCAGCAGCCCGAGATGCAATACCAGCTGCAGGGTACATGGAGGCGGTCTGGCTCCCTTATTCAGATTGACGGGTAACCAGAGGGAGCAGCTTCTCACAGGCTTGAAGGAGTCTGATAAAGCACTGTTCTCACAGCCTTGAGCCTGGGCCTCATGACCTTGAGCCCCAGGTGTGATAAATTGCTCTGTAGCCTTGAGTAGGCTCACAGGTGCAGCCCATAATAGTTCCTTCATCCTCTGGCCTGTAGCCTGCTTTGTTTAGGGCTAGTATTTAAGGGATAGGAGCTTTGGACAGGGTGAAGAGTCAGGGCGCCGACTTGGACATGGGCCTGTGGCCTGTGTGACTTCCATACAGGTTCGTGGCCTGTGTGCAGTGGGGACACAGGCTTTGTGGCCTGTGTGATTTCCCCGGACCCAGGCTTATGCCTGTGTGACTCTCTCGAATAAAGGCATGTCAAGTGTCCCCAAGGCTCCAGGCATCTTCTTCCGTCTACCTGAACCCCGAGAAGACCTGTCCAGTCTAGAGAGGCTGCAACACACCAGCAAACAAGAAACTAACTGAGGAAGAAATAGAAAATATCAACATATTTTTAACATGTAAAGAGATTAAATTATCCCTGGCTGGTGTGGCTCAGTGGACTGAGCGCAAGCCTGTAAACCGAAGAGTCGCAAGTTTCCATTCCTAGTCAGGGCACGTGCCTGGGTTGTGGGTCAGGTCCCTAGTTGGAGGAGCGTGACAGGTGATCACACATTGATGTTTCCTTCCCTCTCTTTCTCTCTCCCTTCCCCTCTCTCTAAAAATAAATAAATAAAATCTTTAAAAATGATTAAATTAGTAATTTTAAAACTGCCCACAAAGAAGAGCCCACACCCAGATGGCATCACCAATAACCATTTAAGAAGAATTAATGCAAATCTTTTATAAAACTCTACTAATGTAGAATAGGAAAGAACACTTCTCAAACCTTTCTGTGAAGCCATTATCCTGCTATCCAAACTAGACACAGATATTACCAAAAAAAAAAATATATATATATATATATATAGCTCATGAATATAAACATAAAAATTCTCAACAAAATGCTAGAAAAATGCATCCATCAATATTAAAAAGAATGATAGAGTAAAAGCAAAACTAAAATGGTTAATTGGACTTCACCAATATTTAAACCTTTTTATTTGCAAAGGAGCCTATTGAAAGGATGAAAAAGCAAATTACAGATGTGAAGAAAATATTTATAGGCTATATAACTTGCAGAGAATTCATATCAAGAATACGTTAGGAACTCTAAAACTTCAACACTAAAAAATTCAATTTGAAAATGGACAACAAACATGAAGAGACATTTCACCAAAGAGGATATGTATATGGCAAACACACAAATGTAATGTTACTCAATACCCTTAAGTTACACAATGTAAAATCCCAATAAGATATTACTCTATAGCTATCAAAAGGCTGAAAAAAAATCAGATGCTAGAAAAGATGCTGAGAAACTGGATGGTTCCTATATTGCTTATGAGAATTTAACATGGTATAGCCAGTCTAAAAAACATTTTGGGACCTTTTTAAAAAAAAAAATTAAACTTAACGTGCAACCATCATGCAAGCTAACATTTCCACTCCTGAGCACTTATCCTAGAGAAATAAAATATCTCTTTACATAAAACCCTGTACATGCTTAAAGCAGTTTTGTCTGTGATAGATAAAAAGGGGAAATATCTACATATTCCTCAGAAAGCAAATGAGTAAACAAACTGTAGAAAATCCTCACTATAGATTACTACTCAGTAAGAAAAGGAAAAAACTTTTGTTATACACAGCAACCTGGATGGCTCTTAAGAATCATATATAAACTAAAAGGGTCAGTTCTAAAATATTATATACTATATGATTTTATTTATATAACATTCTTGAAATGACAAAATCATGAAAATGGAGAACAGATTAGTGGTTGCTAGTGGTATTGATATTACCCTGGTATTGATGTTATACTATATTTTTGGAAGATACTGCCTTTGAAGGGAACTGTGTATAGGGTACAAGGGATATATAGACTAGCTATATTATTTCTTCAATCTGCATGTAAATCTACAATTAAATATTATGCACACTGACCTAATTGAATTTCCCCAGGAATGAAATGTTTAATATTGGAAAATCATTCAATGTAATGCACCATGGTTATCATAGAGACAGAATAATGTCTCCCAATGATTTCCATGTCCTAATTCCTGGAACCTGTAGGTATATTAGATTACATGGAAAAGGGGAATCTAGATTGCTGATGAGGTCACATTTGCTAATCAGATGACTTTGAAATGAAGAGACTACTTTGGTTTATCTGAGAGGACCCAAAATAATTACATGGGTCCATACAATGAAAGAGGCAGATAATAGAGTCAATGTTACAATGATGTAATATGATAAATATTTGATCTTTTATTAATATTCTTGAGATGGAAGGAAGGTACAAGAAATGCACAAAGAATATAGAAGCTAGAAAAATGCAAGATATGGATTATTACTTAGAGCCTTCAGAAAGAAGCTCAATACTCTGAACATCTTAATTTAAGGGCAATGAGACCCATTTCAGACTGGTGGTAGGTAGAACTTTAAGATAAGAAATTTTCCTTGTTTTAAATCACTAGGTTTGTAGTAATGTGTTATAGCAGCAATAAATACACACTGTTATTAAGCAATATCTTATTGAATATGACAGCAAAATTAGAGACAGAAAATTAAACAAAGTAAAGTTAAACTTCTTTAAAAATAAAAACTTTTGTGCTTCAAAACACATCATAAAGATATTAAAAGTTAAGCCATACCCTGGTAGAAAATATTTGCAAATCAACATAGTTCCTTATCAGTAAGGACTTCTATCCATATATATATAAAGAACTCTTACATTATATTAATAAAAAGACAATCCAATTTAAAAATGGGAAGAATAACTGAATAAAAAGTTTATCCAAAGATAATATACAAGTGATAATAAGTACATAAAATAATAATTAACAAAATAAGTATTAAAAATAAATACAGATAAAACCACATTTTATACCTACTAAGACTGCTGTAATCATGATGGCAAACTAAAAGTGTTGGTAAACAAATGGAGAAATTGGAGCCCTCATATATCAATGGTGAGATATATAATGATATTAAAACTGCTTGGCATTTTCTTAAAATATTAAACATGAAATTACCCTATGAACCAGCAATTCCATTCCTAGAAATGAAAAAGAAATGAAAACAAACTCTCACACCAAAAACTTGTACACAGATGTTCTTGAAACAATAGTGAAAAAATGGGAATAATCTCAAATACCCAACTAATAAATAGATGAAAAATGTGCTCTATTCATACAATGAAATAGTATTCAATGGTAACAAAAAATAAAATACTGATAAAGTAAAACCTGATGAACCTTGGATACATTATATGAAATGAAAGAAGGCAGTAAAAAAAAGACTGCATAATTTATGATTTCACATATTTTAAAAGTCTAGAAATTGCCTCATGCTCTGATAGCACTTAGGGCAAACAAACAAACAAGCAAAAAACAGGCAAATGTTTTAAAACATCTGAAAACAAAATTTTTTAGGGTGTTTTATAAAGCTCTAACATATGGCTGTGGGAGCAGAAGGCCAGGTGCACATGATGGGCTATATGTATACCCAGAAAAGACCTTACAGGGCACCAAGCGTTTACTTTACTGACTCAACATGTGTCCCTGAACAAGCAGGAAGCGAAAGCGAAAGCAGACTTCTAAACTGCCATGAGTGTTGTTTTTAACAACAGAAAAAGAGATGTGCAAAGAAATAGGATAGAATGACCTGCGCACACAAAGAAAACAGTTAAAACATGCTTCTCTTGAGAATTCCCAGTTGTTAGATATATTTGATAAAGGCTTAAATCAGTTATTAGAAATATGTAAAATAACTAAAGGAAATTATGTCTTAAAATTTAAAGGAAAGTATGACATGATGATTCACCAAATTGAGAATATAAATAAAGAGACAAAAAAATAGGTTTATAGATAAACAGACAGACATTTTGGAAATAAGAAGTACAATAATTTAAATTTAAAAATTCAATGGGTGGTGGGTCAATACCAGATATAAGCTGGCAGAGAAAATAATCAGCACACTAGGAAATACATCTATGGGGATTATTCTTTCAATTTGAGTTATTACAAGAAAAAAATAATATAAGAAATTAATAGCTTCAGAAACCTGTGGGTCACCATCAAGTACAACAACATATGGATAATATTAGTCTGAGGGGAAAATAAGAGACAAAAATATTTAATATTAGTAGTCTAAAATCACTTGCAAAAAATAGGGAAAGAAGGAAAAATTCCACTCATTCTATGAGGACAGTGTTACCGTAATATCAAATCAGACAAATCCATCATAAGAAAAGAAAACCATCATCCCTTGTGCATATAGACAAAAATTGGAAGCAAGGAAAAAATATTCTCTCTTCCTCACCTATTTAACATATGTTTTGTGGTTGACCCTCAGAGAGCGAGATTAATCATCTTTACATGTCAGTCTAGACAGATAATGCCACACACACATTGTATTAATTCCATGTGGCTGCTGTAATAGGTTGCTGTAGATATAGTGGCTAAAAATAAAAGAATTTTTTCTATTAGATTTCAGGAGGCCAGAAGTCTAAAGTTAGTTTCACTGGGTCAAAATCAAAGTGAAGGCAGGGTGGTGCTTTCTTAGAAGCTCTAGAAGAGACCCGTTCCTTGCCTCTTCCAGCTTTTGGTGGCCGCAGGTGTTACTTGACTTGTGCAAATATCACTCTAATATGTACCTCTGCCTTCACATCACCTTCTCCTCTGGGTGTGTCTTTTCCTCTCCTGGTTATATAAAATCTTCCTGTGCCACTCTCTAATAAGGATACTTGTGATACAATTTAGCATTCACCTTGAATATTCCAGGATAATTTAGCAATTTCAGGATGCTAAATTTAATAACAACTACAAATATAACATTTTCAGGTTCCAAGGATTAGGACTTGACATTTTTGCAAGGTTGTCATACAGGCTACTGCAAATAACAAGAGAATATGAAAAATTTATTATATATTCAGACTTTCTGGGGTGAACAAGGCAGGTATCAGAACCATTCTGAAAAAGGACTTACAGGAGGGGTAAAGATTTCTGTTGTTTGTTTGTTTTTATTAGGGGTGGACCTGATGTGAAAGCCGTGGTATAGCCTAGATTTTGTGTGGTTTAATAAACTTCTCTGCTTGTATCAAAGAATAGATTGCCTGCACTTCAACATTGACTCATGCGTGTGCTGAACAAAAGAAAAAGGGGAGTGGTGGCATTTGGAAGTGATCAGCTGTCAAACATCAACAATAAAGTCAGACTACATTACAGCATAGCATTTTAGGTTCTAGCCAGTAAAAACAGGCAAAAATTAAAGAATAGAATAGAATAATAAAATAAAAATCCAGATTGGAAAACAGAATTAAAATTATCTTTATTCACAGTTGATATCATCCTGTATATAGAAAATTAAGGATATAATAACAAATAAATTTTAAAAAACAAAAAAAACTATGAGAACTAATAAACAAGCAGATTATTATACAAAAATAAATTATAATTCTACACACAAGGAGTAACCACTCCAAAAACAAAATTAAAAATACAATTTCATTCACAGTAACATCTAAAATAATAAATGCATAGTAATAAACTTAATGAAAATTTATAAGACTTGTAAACTAACAATTACAAAACTTTGGAGAAATATTTCATGTTCATGGGTAGGAAGACTCAATTTATGTTAAGAAGACAATTCTTCTGAAATTCATTTGCAGATTCATTGTGATAGTTATCAAAATTACAGCAGGCTTTATTGCAAAATTGATAAACAGAACCTAACATTTATAAGGAAGTGCAAAATACTTGACACTTAAAATAGCCAAATTTTTTTTTGAAAATGGAACAAAGTTTGAGGACTTTTACATATATATTTCAAAATTTACTATAGAGCTGAACTTATTAAAACAGTGTTTTATGGGCATAGATTAAGTGAGAAAAAAATATATATCCACACACATATGTACTTCTGCCTTCACATCACCTTCTCTTCTGGGTGTGTCTTTTCCTCTCCTGGTTATATAAAATCTTCCTGTGTCACTATGTGTGTGGATATAATATATATACATACATATGTGTATATATAGTCTTGATGAAACAAATTGAGTATGGCTTACATAAGAAAAATATTAAATGTACCTCATCATCAGAATTAAAAACTTCTGCACCTCAAAAGTAACTATCAAGAAACAAACCAAAAAACAGACTGGCAGATAATATTTGCAAAGCGTATGTTCAACATGAGATTTTTATCCTGAATTTATACAAAACTCTTACAACTCAATAATGAAAAGACAAACAACCCAGTCAAGAAGAAGGAAAAAATAATGGAAAGACATTTCACCAATTAAAATATATAAATGCTAATAGGCACATGAAAAAATGTAAAAATGTTTACCATCATTATTCATTTGGAAATACAAATTAAAACAATGAGATATATCACTGAAAGTTTATTAGAATGGCCAAAATTCCAAACATCGATGACACCAAATGCAGATGAAGATGCAGGGTAACAGGAATTTTTCTTCATTGCTGGCAGGAATGCAAAATGATTCAGCTACTTTAGAAGTCAGTTTAGCGGTTTCTTACAAAATTGACCACATCCTTACCATACGATCCAACAACTGAAATCCTTGGCATTTACATAAATAGGATGAAAATTTATTTCCACACAAAAATCTGTATATCGAAGTCTATAACATTTTTATTCATAATTGCACAAACCTGAAAGCAACCAAGATGCCTTTCAACAGGTAAATGGTTACATAAACTGTGATGCACCCATATAATGGAGTATTATTCATCACTAAAAATAAACAAACTATCAAGCCACTAAAATATATGGAGGAACCTTAAAAGTATAGTACTAAGTGAAAGAAAGCAATCTAAAAATGTTATTTTTGTACAATTCCAAATATTTGACATTTTATAAAAGGCAAGCCTTGGAGACAGTAAAAAAAAAAAAAAAAAAATAAAAAAAAAAAAAAGGTAGTGATTACCCAGGGTTTGGGAGAAGAGGAATGAAGAGATGGAGTATAGGAGATTTTTAGAGTAGTGAAACTATTCTGTATGACACTATAATGGTGGAAACATGTCGCTAGACATTTGTCAAGGCCCACAGAACTTGAATGAATTCTCATTTTTTAATGAGTTCTAATGTAAACTATGTACTTTGGCTGAAAATGATTGTCAATGTTGGTTAATATCTTGTATCAATTGCAATATTCTGGTATAAGATAATGATGGGGGAGGCTGTGCATGTGTATGTGTGTGGGGAGGAATAAAGCCTAAAAATATAGTTTACCCATTGTATTAATGAAATTAGAAGTCATCACTGTATCACTAAACCAAAGGAAAATTTGAACAAACTGTAAAATCAACAAATCTTGATTAATCAAAGAAGTGAAGTTCCTGGACAAACCACTATATAAAAATTGGAATGACCAACACACAAAAAGAGAGAATAATAACTTACTGGAACATAGCCCATGAGTAAAAACATTTGTGGAAACAAGTGCTAGAGGAAGAAAAACTAAACTATTACTGACTAATTACCAGACCCTCTGTATAGACAAGTGTAAATGTAAAAATCTCTATTGGGACTTAGTCACGGCGAACCCCCCACACTTTTGTGAGTTCTTCTAGGTTTTCATAGTGAATATAGAGAACAATTTTTTCCTGCTTCCTGTTAGGGGTGAAAAAAATGTCACCATTTTTAAATATGCCATTGCATTCCATTCTTCCTTACAAGGACTGCCTTTTTGAAAAACTATTTTACCAGATGCTAACCTGCTGGGATTTTACGAAGGACTATGTTGGAAACCGTCCTGTCTGGTTTTGGGAACTGTAACCTTGATGACAGCCGAGAGGGCCCCAAGGCTGGAAATAATAGAAGAGGCTTTGGGAAAACAGGCCACTGAGGAGATGAACCCTGTCCCCCTGCTTCACATCACCTTCCTTGGCCCTGTGATGGTCTGTTGTTGATGACGGTAAGTTCTCTCACAAGGAGAGACAACCTAAGACAGACATCGACCGGTATGGGCAGAGGAACAAGAACTTAGGGGAACATGGAGAAAGGCCAAAAAGGTCCGCACGGCTCAGCTTGAACATGGCCAGCGTCATCATTCTATCTGAACAAAGTCTCCATATCTCTTGGTGGCTCTGCCCCACCCACCTGGCTCAGGCTTGAAACAATACTATAAAGACAGGTATGACCCTAAACTGGATCAGGTGGCTCAGGGGACATTCAGGCCTAAAAGTAAGTTCCTTTAAGCCTCATAGCTTTGTTCTTCCCTCAAAAGCTATGATAACCAGCTCATACTGGAAAGGAGATTAACATTATTCATAGACTCTGACCTGAGGCAGATCTCTTGTTTTTCTCTAATTGTTATCTATGATCTCTATTTGTTTTCTGTAAATGCAGCCTTTTGACACTGATTGATGAGCTTTGTTGTATACCCTTGAGCATATGGTTCTCAATAAAAGCCTTTGGACACAGGGGCTAGAGGCAACTCCACTAGAGGGAAGAGCCCTTTCCCCTCTCCTGATAAACAGAGAAATTTTCTGTGATGACTCATTTTGTTTGCCCCCAACTGTGACAACCCCAGGACAGGCTTTGTGGGATCAGAGCCCTTGCTCCCATCTCAGCTGGTGCCCGACAGTGACCCTAAGTTCCAGAAGCCCCAGGCTCCCTGCAATAAGACTAATCTAATTAGGGCAAAGAAAACAACTCCAGCCCTCTATAGCCATACTGTCACACCTAAGTTAGGGGGAAAACTGAGAGGGACTGACAAAGTTCACAATCCATTCACCAAAATTCCAAGAGCTTTTTTCATAAGTCTACAGAATGCTCCCTCTTCTCTAACACTACATCCTTAAAGGTGTTTTTACTGGAGTTCCTTACACCCAATATATCATGTCCAGATTTGAAAAAAAATTATAAAACATAATAACTGTTAAAGAAAAACAGTATGAAGAGACTGAACAAACATCAGAAAAAGAGTCAGATGTGGCAAGAATGTTGAAACTATAATACCAGGAATTTAAAATTACCATGATTAATATACAAGATCTAATAAAAAGTAAACAACCGCAAGGAAAGATGGATAATATAAGTAGACAGAGAAAAATTATAAGAAAAAAGAATTTAAATCTTAGAGATAAAAAACACTGCAACAAAAATGAAGAATGTTTTTGATAATCTTATTTAGTAGACTGGACACTACTGAGCACAGAATTGATGAGCTTAAAAATGTGACAACAGAAATATCCAAAACTGAGAAACAAAAAGAAATGACTGAAAAAATAAGCATACAGAACAGAATAATCAAGAACTGTGGAACAATTTAAAAGCTGGGGCATATGTGCAATGGAAATACTGGAAAAAGAAAAAAAATGGATGTGCATTTGACTCGATAATGACTGATAATTTTCCCCAAATAAATGATGAACATCAAACCACAAATTCAGGAAACTCAGAGAATATCTAGCAGGATAAATGGCAAAATCACTACCTATACATATATTAAAACTTAAGAAAGTCAAAGATGAAGAAAAAAATTGAAAGAAACAAGAGTTAAAAAGATAAACGAAATAGAAACCTCAACTAATTGCATATAATTGAAATCTATAGCTTACTTAATTCAAAAACAGTAGATGGCACATTTTTCTCAAGCTGACATTCTGGGCCATAAAACAGACTTGAACAAATTTAACAAGAACAACAACAACAACAAAAGAAATCATACAATAGGTGGTAAAATCCCCAAACATTTGAAAATTAAAAAACACTCCTCTGAATAACTCATGGAACAAAAAACATCTCAAGAGAAATGTAAAAATATATTGGAAGTAAATAAAAATAAAATACAACTTATCAAATTTGTCAGATGCAGCAAAACAAATAATTAAAGGGAAATTTAAGACATTGAATGCATATATTAGAAAAGAAAAAAGATCTAAAATAAAAAAATATAATCTTTACTTTTAGGAAGCTAGAGAAGAAGGAAATGAAGGACGATGCACATGAGAAACAGAAGGAAGAAGAGAAGAAGGAAAAATTAGAAGAAGGAGAAAGAAGAGGAGGAGGCGAACGGGAAGAAGGAGAAGGTAGAGAAGGAGGGGGGAAAGGAGAAGGAGAAGAAGGAAAAGGAGAAGGAGCAGGCCAGGAGGAGGACAAGGAGAAAGGAGAGAAGCAGAAGAAAAAGAGCAGAAATTAATAAAATTTAAAACAAGAAATTAACAGAGAAAATCAACAAATCTAAAAGCTGGGTCTTTGAAAAGATCAAAAAATTTATTTTTTAATTTTATTGAATCTACTGGGATGACATTAGCTAATAAAATTATATAAGTTTGAGGTATACAATTTTTTAATACATCATTTGATTCCACTTCTGGAAATATATTCAATCATAAGAATCCTGAAATACCAATTGAAAAGAAAATACATACACCCCTATGTTCAGAGCAACATTATTTACAACAGTCAAGATCTGGAAACAGCCCAAGTGCCTATTAGCAGATAAGTGGATAAAAATCTGTGGTATATTTACACAGTGGAATACTATGTGGCCATAAAAAGAAGGAAATCTTACCTTTTGTGACAGCATGGATTGACCTGGAGATTATTATGCTAAGTGAAATAAACCAGTCAGAGACAGGCAAATATTGTATGATGTCACTTATATTCGGAATCTAATGATCAGAATAAAGTTATAAACAAAATATAAGCATGGATATGTGGAACAGACTGATAGCTGTCAGAGGATAGGGTGAAGGGGGGACTGGGTGAAAGAAGATGAAGGAATTAGCCAAAGAACACATATGCATAACCCATAGATAGACAACATTGCAGTGATGACCACAGGGAAGGGGAGGCTAGGTGAAGATGGGCAAAAGGATGGGAAATGGGGACAACAATGAAGATAAAGTTAGAAAATACTGTGGTACATTTACACTGTTGTATACTGCTTAGCCCTAATAAAGAAGGAACTCTTTTTGCAACAGCATGTATAAATCTGGAGAGTACTATTCAAAGTGAAATAAATCAATGAGAGAAAGATGAACATCATATGATTTCACTTATATGTGGAATCTAACAAACAAAATAAATTTAAACAAATAGAAACAAACTCATAGGTACAGAAAATAAACTGAAGGATGTTAGAAGGGAGGGGATTTGGGGAGCTGGGTGAAAAAGATTAAGTGATTGAGCAAAAAAAAAAAAAAAAAAAAGAACCTCATAAACACAGACAACATTATAGTGATTTCCAGAGGGAAAAGGGAGTCCAAGAACTAGAAGAAGGTAACAGGAGAATTAATGGTGATAGAAGGAGACTTATCTTTGGGTGGTGAAAAGATCAATAATATTGATATCTTCTAGACAGACTAAGGACAAAATGGGGAGGACACAAATTACTAATATCAGAAACAAAAAATGAGACATCTCTACAGACCCCTGGAACATAAAAAAGATAACAAAGGGATACTGAGAAGAATTTTATGTCCTCTAATTTGATGAAATAATTCCTTCAAGGACACAAGTTGCTAAAACTCACACCAGGGAGAAATAGACAATCTGAGTAGGTCTAAATCCATTACACAAATTGAATCAATGATTAATAGCTTTTCAAAACAGACAATACCAGGCCCAGGTAAATTCATAGGTAAATTCTTCCAAAAAATGAAGGAAGAAATTCTACTAAGTCTCTACAGTCTTTCAAAGATAGAAGCAGCTGAAATACTTCCATTTGTCATTCAATCATGTCCTTTTCTTCTACCTTTTGGTTTTCTTTGAAGTTGTCATTTCTGAATGAATGTTAAAGAGGTGATTATGGAGAAGAAAATTGGAAGAAAGGCACTATACTAGCTGTTTCTTTAGAGTTGTTTCATTTACTTATTGGTATCTATTATGGATTATGAATTAGTATTCAGGCTGCATATAATTAATAAAGTATTTCTGCATCTTCTTTAAACTCTCATATTTGAATTATCTAAAGCAAAAATTAATATGTGATTCTATTTCAGGTCTACAGGTCTTGAGTCTGTAAAATTTTGACAATAGATTACCTATGAATCTTAGTTTTCATTGCTATTTTACTTTATGTCTATATTAAAACTGATATTTTATTAGAATATTTAGAGAATCTATATCAAGACAGAGGACAAGAGCATAATTTAGAATCCTGGTTCATTCTCTTATAAACTATATATTTCTGTCTCAGAGACTTAGTGTATAAACTATTCTTAATACTTTTATTCATAAGTATAATATAGGAACTAAAACTATAAAGGAATAATATTCTCAGAACTTTTATAACAAAGTGTTGACTAAAAAGAGTCCACATGCTAAACATCATAAACTCACAAGAGACCTACATGGGGGCTTTTTATAACTCAGAGACCTAATGTAACTGCATAGGATGGTCCAAAATTAAAATTTAACTAAATCTAGTCATAGTGGAAAGTCATGTCCTAAGCTGGTATCTTCCTTGACAAAAGTCAATCTCTACTTTAACTGAGGCTGCCTATTGCCTTTTTGCAGCTATGAATACATGCCCTTGAAATGTCAGTGTTTTCCTTTGCTAGACCACTCAGGGAAAAACCTCCCACCAGATCAGAAGATGACAGATCCCCTCACACTGTTACAGTTACCATGTTAATTGTTAACTGTTAACTATCCTATACCCACCTACATAAAGGAAGTGTCTATTCCTTTTACTTAAAAAAAAAAAAAAAACTTTTATTTTTTATATAAATATTTTATTGTTTATGCTATTACAGTTTTCCCAATTTCCCCCCCTTTGAACCCTTCCCCCGAGCACATCCCTCACTTTCACAATTTCCATACCACTGTCTATGTCAATGGGTCACCCACATATGTTCCTTTGACTAAGTCCTTCACCTTCTTTCAACCACATCCAACTTCAACCCTCCCCTCTTATAGCTGTCAGCCTGTTCCATGTTTCTATGCCTCTGGTTCTATTTTGTTTGTTAGTTTACTTTGTCTATTAGATTTCACTTACAAGTAGATCATATGCTATCTTTCTTTCTCTGACTGGTTTATTTCACTTAGCATAATAGTCTCGAGCTCCATTTATGCTATTGCAAAAGGTAAGAATTCCTTCTTTTTTACTGCTGTTGAGAATTCTATTGTGTAAATGTACTGCAGTTAATTTATCTACTCATCTACTGAAGGTAACTTAGGCTGTTACCAATTCTGGGCTATTATAAATAGTGCTGCTATGAACATCAGGGTGCATGTATTCTTTTGCATTGGTGTTTCAGGATTCTTAGGATATATTCCCAGAAGTGGAATAGCTGGGTCATAAGGCAGTTTCATTTTTAATTTTGTGAGGAAATTCCATTCTGTTTTCCACAGTGGCCAAACCAGTCCACATTCCCTCAACAATGCACTAGGGTTCCACTTCCTCCACATCCTTGCCAGCACACTGTTTGTTGATTTGTTAATCATAGCCATTTTGGTAGGTGTGAGGTGATATCTTATTGTGGTTTTAATTTGCATCTCTTTGATGGCTAGCGATGTTGAGCATTTTTTCATTTCTCTATGGGCCATCTTTATGTCTTCCTTGAAGAAGTGTCTATTCAGATCCTTTTCCCGTTTTTAAATTAGATTGCTTGTTTTCCTGGTGTTGAGCTGGAGAAGTTCTTATGTATATTGGAGAGTAGACTCTTGTCTGATGTATCATTGTGAAATATGTTCTCCCATACAGTCAGTTACATTTTTATTTTTATGATGGTTTCTTTAGCTGTGCAGAATCTTTTTAATTTGATGTAGTCTCATTTGTTTATTTTTCCTTTGTTTCCCATGCCCTAGGAGATACATCAGCAAAAATATCGCTATGTGAGATATCAGATATTTTACCGTCTATCTTTTCCTCCAGGATTTTTATGGTATCATGACTTACATTTAAGTCTTATCCATTTTGAGTTTCTTCTGGTTTATGGTGTAGGACAGTAGTCGAGTTTCATTATTTTGCGTGTACCAATCCACTTCTCCCAACACCATTTATCGAAGATGCTGTCTTTACTCCATGTATACTCTTGCCTCCTTTGACAAATATGAATTGACCATCAAACTGTGGGTTTATTTCTGGGCTCTTAATTCTGTTCTATTCGTCTATGTGCCAGTACTAGACTATTTTGATTACAATGGCCTTACAATATAGTGTTATACCAGATATTGTGATACCTCCAACTTTGTTCTTCTTTCTCAAGATTGCTGAGGCTTTTGCAGTCTTTTTTTTTGGTTCTATATAAACATTGGAATTTTGTTCTAGATCTGTGAAATATGCCATTGGTATTTTAATAGGAATTTCATTGAACCTATAGATTGCGATGGGTAAAATGGACATTTTCATAATGCTAATCCTTTCAATTCATGAACATGGTATATGCTCATTTTTATTTGTACCTTCTCAGTCTTTTTTTCCATTGTCTGACAGTTTTCTGAGTACAGGTCTTTTCTCTCTTTGGGTAAATTTATTCTTAGGTACTTTATTATTTTTTGTTGTTGTAATAGTAAATGAGATTGTTTTTTTAGTTTCTCTTTCATTATTGGTATATAAAAATGCCATCCATTTCTAAATATTGACTTTTTATCCTGTTCCTTTTACAAATTCATTTATTAGGTCAAGTGGTTTTTTGGTAGAGTCCATAGAACTTTCTATGTACAATATGATGTCATCTGTGAATAATGACAGCTTTACCTCCTTCTTTCCAGTTTGGTTGACTTTTATTTCTTTTTCTTGTCTAATCACTGTGACTAGAACTCTTAGTACTATGCTGAATAAGAATGGTGAAAGCAGACATCCCTGTCTTGTTCCTGATATTAAGGGTACTACGTTTAGTTTTTACACATTGGGTATGATGTTGGCAGTAGGTTTTTCATATATGGCCTGTATTATGTTGAGTCATGTTCCCTCTATTCCCACTTTGCTGATTTTTTTTTCCATAAATAGGTGCTAGATTTTATCTAATGCTTTTTTCTGCACCTATTAATATGATCATGAGATTTTTGTCTTCCATTGTGTTTATGTGATATGTCACACTTATTTATTTGGGAATATTGTACCAACCTTTCATCCTTGTTCTTCAGCAATATTGGCTGGTGTTTTTTTTGTTGTTGTTGTATCTTTACCTGGTTTTGGAATTTGGATACTATTGGTCTCATAAGAGTTTGAAAGTTTTCCATTTTCTTGAATATTTTGGAACAGTTTGAGAAGGAAAGGTATTAGTTCTTCTTTGAATGCTTGGTGAAATTCACCTGTGAACGCATCTGGTCCAGAATTTTTGTTTGCTGAGTATTTCAATTACTGCTTCAATTTCATTAGTTGTTATTGATCTGTTCAGGTTTTCTGCTTCTCCTTGATTCTGCTTTGGAAGAGTGTGTGCTTGCAGAAATCTATCCATTTTGGCCAGGTTGTCCACTTTCTTGGCATATATTGTTCATAGTATTTTCTTACAACCTTTTGTATTTCGGTGGTCTCAGTTGTTACTTCTCCTCTTTCATTTCTGATTTTACTTATTTGAGTCCTTTCTTTTTCTTGATAACCCTGGTTAAAGGTTCATGAGTTTTGGGGGTTTTTTTGTATTCAAATATCTTATATTTTATTTAATAATGCCATACTCTTATAATTTTCATTATAGTATAATGCTATAATTATTCTATTTCATTAATATTTATTATTATCTATCTCTTAATGTGCCTAATTTATTTATTTTTTACATTTTAATACATAATCTTTATTATATGTTTTCCATTAACATTTAATCCCTTTATACCCTCTTCCACCCAGCAATCACCTCACTGTTGTCTGTATCCACAACTCCTTTTTCCTTTTTGCTCAATCCCTCCATCCCCTGACCTCCCCCACACCACTGACAGTTATCTGTTCTCCATCTATGAGTCTGTCTCTGTTTTGCTTGTTAGTTCAGTTTGTTCATTAGATTCCATATATAAGTGAAATCATAGAGTAGTTTTCTTTCTCTCACTGGCTTATTTCACTTAGCATAATGTTCTCCAGGTCCATCCATACTGTTGCACAGGGTAAAATTTTCTTTCTTATGGCCGAGTAGAATTCCATTTTGTAAATGTCCCATAGTTGTTTTATCCACTCATTTATTGAAGAACCAACTCCTAGATTCATTAATCTTTGGAATTTTTTTTGTCCCTATGTCATTTATTTCTGCTCTGGTCTTGTTTATTTCCTTCCTTCTACTCATTGTTATTCTTATGTTAATTGTTAACTCTCCCATGCCCACATACATAAAAAGAGTATGTGTCTATTCCTTTTATTTTTTATTCAATTCCAGAGATTTCCCTGCTTTGTTTTGTCCTGACTACTTAATCTAAAACCAATGAGCTTTGTGTAACCCCTTATTTTCTTCTTGATTCTGATGTATAAAAATAAGTGGTAATACTGCCACTTTCTGGAGCATTTTCTCTATCTGTTGAGATTTGGCTTCCTGGCAATTTTCATCAGTTTGGCTCAAGTTGACTCATAAAAATTCTTACAGGTTAGGACATTTCTTATGGTGACAGAAGTATCTCTTAATTTATCTTTTGTGAAAATCCAAATTTTCATACAGTATGGTCTTAAAGAAAGCATTTTAGTTATTTTTTTTCTGTTTTCTGAAAAACATCCATTCTTTTAATTTTCTCTTTCTTCCCAAACTGCTCTTAATTAATTGAGCCTCTATCTCCGACTCCATTTCTGATGTAATTCCCTATTCTACTTACTCTTTCTCTTTGAGTTAACTTGCTCTTTTTTCATCCTTTTAATACGCTGGAACACTTTCATAATTTGCAAGGAAACAACACCCATTGTGCAATCCCCTTTAAAAGAGAAAAGCTAGTTTATAAACAAAGAAAGATCAAATCAGCATAAAATGTTAGTATGGTATTATATTCTAAAGCAATGAACCTATCTATAACTAAGGAACACAGTCAAAAAACACCTGGAGTTACTTTATCTTCAATAGTATACAAAGGCTATATTTAACTACAATACTTAAAATAATGCATTTTGTGTTTTTCTTTTATTATTGCAGAGATGATAAAAGTTAAATAAATTGAGACAATACTAAAAGTCACATGTGGGAAAGGGGGCGGAGGAGAGCTCATTCCACAGCTTTACTTATCAGCAAAATAAAACATATAGGTGCTGTAAAAATTACATAACTACAAAAGTTTATCAAGTTTTAAAGAAGGACATAATAATGCAATAGATATTTGTTTTTCTTTCCTTTTCTTTACATATCAGAGTGAAGTCAGCTAGAAGTAATTTATCAGTTTTTAGGCAAAACATCGTTTCATAGCTTCAAAATTGGTAGGTATATCATATACATTTTGAATATTTTTCAATTATAAACTTTAAAGGAAATATAAATAATAATGCATTTATAGTTTCTTAATTTAAATGTGAAAATATTTTTTTTCACAATCTAGATTTCTAGTTTTTTTAAGTACTGGATTTATTTTTCTTTAAAGTCCAAAGATCTATTAGGGCACAATGATGGTTGCTTTTCATTGCTCAGTTACTCTATTCAATGATCCAAATTTGGTTTCAGGTTTCTGTAGCAATTAACAGGGGAACACCAGCGACAAAACCTAATAACTTTTCATTCAATCTATTATATATGGTTACAGCAAACCAAAAAGCTTCCTATGGATTCTGAAACAGATGCATTGCCCCTGTAAATAATTAAGAGTTTTGGTGAAAATCTGTGTGAAAAAACCTTATATACAAAGAGACAAATATGTTAAATATTATGTTTCACTGAAGTTTGTATGAGCTTACATGCTTGTCAATGGGTCCTGAATTGAAATGTTTTTATGCCTGATTAATTGTCCATATCAATCAGGAGCTTGCTCATTAGCCCCTTGGAGAACCCATTTAGATATCAATGAACTTCATTTACAGATGATATGCTAACTGTTAAATAAATTGAATTGATTTTTTGTCTGTGTGAATAATCCTGTTAAAAAATATAAAAATCTTTTAAGAGTGCTGAATAAACTCAAATAATTCCATTATAAAATTTGCTGTTTTATTATGTAAGTTCCCTTAGTTAAATAAAAGTCAATGTGTTTTCTCTTTATTTTATATTTTATGTTTTCAATCTGTTTCATACTTCCCATGAATATACTGGTGGATTCAACTAATAACACTTCTATATATACTGAGGCAAGTTTAAGACTCAGAACTTAATAACTAAAATTTTAGGCATAAATACAATTTAAGTAGGCTACTCTTCATTGTAAAAAATGTATATATTAAATCATTAAGCGAAATTCTATAAAGCAACTTCTTCAGTATTTTTCCATGAAAATCATTAAAGTTATTAGAAGACCCAATAGAAGACCTGCTTTATGAATATATGCTAAACACACTTATGGGATTAGGAAAAATTTCTCAAAAACATAGCGGAAGATGGTATTAATGGGTATGGCCTACTTAGCTCAAGAAAGAAGACACAGAAATGGGCTATGCCCACAATTTTCCTTAATTTATGAATTTTAAATCACAATATATGTGGGGGTTTTTGCATAAAGCCAAATGTGAGGCAAACTTGTGGTAAAGAAGGCTATCATTTCAAGAATCACAAATTAAAATGAAGCAGAAATCTTCAAAAGTAGCAAAACACCATTTGGAATATTTTGTTAAGCTCACATCTACACAAAAATATAGATAAAATTCACTAGATAAAAATTATTTTCTGATTGAAAGTAGAATTAAAATGAGAAAATGTGATCAATCACTTTTAGTTTGAAAATTCTATAAGAAAAAAAACATGAAACAGCATAGAATTTTGTTTCAGAAAGAGCTGCAAAAATACTAATTATGAAGTCAACATTTTAAATAATTATATATTTAAGGATATAATATTAGAAATAATTATCAATAACTATTGTAATCACTAATTATCTCAAATCATAAAAATAGAGATGATAATCATCATGGAGTACAACAGTATGTTTTTCTATTTTTTAAGTTTTTACATTGGAGGCTCTACTGAAAGATATGATAAAAGCTTAAAGAGAATCCTAGTTCTTTTATGCATGTAATAAAAAGACATTTTGAGTAAACAATGGGAAAAGTTCATCTCTACTGGCATTTAAGGGATAATTAAAAATTTTACACATTCAATTTATTCATGTACACCAAAAAATTTTTCCTTGTTTAGTAACATTTGTTTTCTTCAGAGACACATTGATGGACCTAATCAAGTTTTCTTATTTGCTTAAAATTTACAAAATAATACAGATCCATTTTGGAAAGGAGTGCATACTCCTTGACAGTTTATACTCAAATGACCCATAGACTGTTATTTTTGTCTTTTTTTTAAAAGCAAGTTCAAGACACAAGTTACTTAATTTTGTTACTACTTACACCAATGAGAAAGATAAATTTAGTTATATATTAATTTTTTTCCTGTCAAGTTGAATGTACATGAAAATATTGCTTTGTTTATACTTCCAAATATATCTCATAACAATAATGTAACAAATTCTCTGAAATTAAAATGAGAATTTAAAACACAATCTAAAATATGCTTTGAAAAATTGAGGTTCAGTAACCTTTGAAACAATAATACCTCCTCGGTGCTATGTAAAATCCCTACTCAAAAATATATTAATTTTGATTACTAAACTAATCATATCCCTCTATCATTCAAAGGATTTTCTTCAAGTCCCTTGATGTCCTCAGCAATTTTAGCTAGGGTCTCAGTCTACTTGTCCAGATATCACAATTACACATTAAAAACTGTAGTAATTGCTATTTTCTGAACATACACTGAGGATTTTGTCTTCTGTGCCTTCTCTTACAAATATCCATAATGTCCAAATTATATGATCTCCATATCAAACTTCAAGATCATACCCACCTACTTTTTGGGCTATTTTTAGTGCTACCATACATTCCTGAATCTTAAGGGATATGATATTTTTAATACTGAAATCATTGTGATGTTTTAATTGTCCTGTTCTTGTTTTACTTATCTTCCACTTAAATTATTCGGCTTGAATACAGTCATGGGATCTTGTGACAGTGAAATATATATTCATTATTTACAGAGAAAAAGCAAACATAGTAATATCAAATTTCATAATGAGATACAAAAAGAATATTTCATTTCATGGGGGAGGGATGAGAATAAAACTAAGGAGAGGAATTGGTGCATTATTTAGTAAGCTTATGTTACTTTTAAATTTATACAAATAATTTATTTTTAATATTTATTTATTGTTCAAGTACATTTGTCTCAAGTAAAACGTAAGGTGAAAGATGGAGTTTCCAAGACAAAAGAAGACTGAAAGAATACACTTCCACAAGACCAGCACTGAAAGATATGCTAAAGGAACAGCTTTAAGATGAAGAAAAAGAGTGAGAAACATAGGAACACAGTTCCAAAGGGGGAAAATGAGCAAGAATCTATCAATAATGATTTCATTGGGTTTTTTTTGCTTTTTAATTGTTTATTTATTTTTATTGTTCAGATATATTTGTCTCCGTATTCCTGCCACAACTTCCCCCAGCCCCACCCACACCCATCTCCCACATTCAATCTTTCCCCACTTCGGCTTTGTCCATAGGTGCTTCAGACATGTTCCTTGATTTGACCCTTCCCCTTCTTTTTTCCATTACCCTCCTCCCTCCTTCCCTCTCATTACTGTCATTTGCTATTTCTTTCAATGTTGCTGGTTATATTTTTCCTGGAAAAATATAAGTGGATTAGGTTCCACTTATAGGTGAGACTATATGTTATTTGTCGTTCACCCCCTGGTTTATTTCGCTTAGCCTAATGCTCTCCAGTTCCATCCATGATGTTGCAAAGGGTAGTAGCTCTTTCCTTCTGCTGCATAGTATTCCATTGTGTAAATGTACCATAGGTTTTTGATCCACTCATTTATTACTGGGCACTTAGGTTGCTTCCAGCACTTGGTCATTGTAAATTGTGTTGCAATGAACATTGTGGTGCATAATTACTTCTGAATTGGTGTTTTAGGATCCTTAGGGTATAATCCCAGCAGTGGAATCGCTGGGTAAAAAGGCAGTCCCATATTCAGCTTTGTGAGGAAATTCCACACTGTTTTCCACAGTGGCTGCACCAGTCTGCAGTCCCACCAACAGTGTACTAGGGTTCCCTTTTCTCCACAGCCTCACCAGCACCTGTTTGTTAATTTTTTATGATGGTCATTCTGACTAGTGTGAAGTGGTATCTCAGTGTAGTTTGAATTTGCATTTCTCTGATGGCTAGTGATGCTGATCATCCTTTCATATGTCTCTGGAGCCCTATGTATGTCCTCCCTGGGGAAGTGTCTGTTCAGGTCCTATGCTCATTTTTAATTGGATTGTTTGTCTTCCTGGAATGGAGTCATGTGACTCTTTACATATTTTGGAGGTCACACACTTGTCTGAGGTATCATTGCAAATATATTTTCCCACACAGTAGGTTCCCTTTTCATCTTGAAGATGTTTTCTTTAGCCGTGCAGAAGTTTCTTATTTTGCTGAAGTCTCATTCGTTTATTTTTTCTTTTATGTCCCTTGCTCTAGGGGACATATCAGTGAAAATATTGCTGTGTGGAATATCTGAGAGTTTCCAGACTAAGTTCTTCTCTAGGACTTTTATGGTGTCCTGACTTATATTTAAGTATTTTATCCAACTTGACTTTATTTTTGTGTATGGTGTAAGTTGGTGGTCAAATTTTTATTGTTTGCATGTACTTGTCCAGCTCTCTCAATATCATTTATTGAAGAGGCAATTTTTAGTCCATTTTATGATTCTGCCCCATTTGTCAAATATTAATTGACTGTATTGATATGGGTTTCTTTCTGGACTCTCTATTCTGTTCCATTGATCTATGTGTCTGTTCTTATGCCAGTACTGGACTATTTTGATTACAGTGGCCTTGTAATAGAGTTTGATATCAGGTTTTGTGATCCCTCCTACGTTGTTCTTCTTTCTCAAAATTGCCATAGTTATTTAGAGTCAATTATGGATCCATATAAATATTTTTAAATGTTGGTTATATACCTGTGAAATATGTCATTGGTATTTTAATGGGGATTGCATTGAATCTATAAATTGCTTTGGCTAAGATGGACATTTTAATGATGTTGATTCTTCCGATCCATAAACATGGTATATGCTTCCATTTATTTGTGTTTTGCTTAATTTCTTTCTTCAGTGTTGTGTAGTTTCTGAGTATAGGTCTTTTACCTCCTTGGTTAAGTTCATTCCTAGGTACTTTACTTGTTCTCTTGCTCTAGCAAATGGAATATTTTTCATCATTTGTGATTCTGACAGTTCATTTTTGGTGTACAAAAATGCATTTGATTTCTGAATTATGACTTTTTATCCTGCTGTTGTGCCAGATTCACTTATTAGGTCGAGTAGTTTTTTTGGTGGAGTCTACGGAGTTTCCTATGTACATTATCATGTCATCTGCAAACAATGACTGTTTCACTTCTTCTTTTCCAATTTGGATGCCTTTTCTTTCTTTTTCTTGTCTGATCACTGTGGCTAAGACTTCCAATACAATGTTGAATAGAAGTGGTGAAAGCAGACATCCTTGTCTTTTTCCCAATTTTAGTGGGAAATATTTTAGTTTTTGCCTGTTGAGTATGATGTTGGCTATAGGTTTCTCATATATGGCCTTTATTAGGTTGAGGTATGGCTCCTTTACTCCTACTTTGCTGAGAGTTTTTATCACAGATGGATGCTGTGCTTTATCAAATGCTTTTTCCAAATCTATTGATATGATCATATGATTTCTGTCTTTCCTTTTGTTTATGTGATGTATTACATTTATTGATTTGTGAACAATGAACCATCCTTGCATTGCTGGGGTAATCCTTCTTGATCATGGTGGATGATCTTTTTAATGTATTGCTGGATTCAGTTTGTCAATATTTTGTTGAAGATTTTAGTGTCTATATTCATCAAGGATATTGCCCTGTAGTTTTCTTTCTTGGTTGTGTCTTTATCTGGTTTGGGGATTAGGGTGATTATGGCCTCATTGAAAGCATTTTGGAGTCTTTCCTCATCTTGGATTTTTTGGAATAGTCTGAGAAGGACAGGGGTTAGCTCTTCCTTAAATGTTTTGTAAAATTATCCTGTGAAACTGTCCAGTCCAGGGCTTTTTTGTGTGCCAGGAGTAAAGCTGTAAAGAGATTAAGACTATTACAAGAAAGGAGAAAAATAAACCATTAGCATAGAATCTAATGACTTAATATGCACAAACTCGATGGACCCAAAATGAATGTTCAAAAACTATGTAGTAAAGAAAATATCACAAAACATGGAGATGACCACAATGGATTTTGTCTTGGTAGCCTCTAGTATTTATCATTATTTTTTACTTTCTGGATATGCCTCCAGTGATGTCAGATACTGAACCCATCTGACCCTAGTCAGTCTGTTTGAGACTTCCAGGGATCTACTGTCTGTTGCTGACTGCTTCAGATGTTAATCTAGTCACCCTGCACTTAGCTGTCAGGCTTAGACACCACAGGGTGGGGCAGAATCCACCCTCTGGTCAGTACTATTGTTTCCCCTCCGACTGCCTAGAGGGGAGTGGTCAGCCTGAACACAACGTCTGCTGCCATATGGGGGACAACTCAGCATCTATATCCTGGAAGCTACTCTCTCAGTTGTCTCCCCAAAGGCTGTCCCAAGTGTCTCCTCAAGTGTCTCTAGTCCACTTTGCCTGCTCACCACCTCCCCTTTTCCAGGGCGCTACTATCTGTGGCTGCCACTTTGCACTCAGCAGTCAGGCTTAAGGAACACAGGGTCAGGGCATAGTACCTCCTGGCGGCAGGGTTACTGTTTCCTCACATGCTGTTGCCACTCAGGGGAGAGTGGTTTGCCTGAGCAGGATAGCTGCTGCCATATGGGGGAGGAGTCAGCACCGGGATCCTGCTGGCTACTCTCAGTTCTTTCCCCAAAGCCTCTTTCCCCAGCTTCTCCTCAGGCATCTCTTGCCCACTCTGACTGCGCCTTTGCCAGAGACCAGGATAAGTGGCTGCAAATAAAAATCTATGCATTGGCCCTTTAAATGGTTCTATCTCCAACCACCCACCTCTGTCAGAGAGCAACCCTGACACTTTTTGTAGCTGGCTGTTATCTGTGTACTTTTTGGGCTCTGATGCTTGAAGCTGGTGATCCCCACTTATGGTTTAGACCTCGCTCTTCCCAGGGGGTTCCAACTGGCCACTTAAATATCGCTCTGGCGCTGCTGCCTGTGGGTGCCCAGCCAGCCTTCTTGAGTCTCCACCATACTTCTTACCAGTTGGGCTGTGCTAACGCTGATTCTTCTGTCTGTCTGAGGTTATAAGGCTTCTCTCTTGCTATTGTTTGGTTGTTTGTTCCAGGTCATTTCTGGAATTCAGTTGTGATTTCAGATTGGTCCTGGGAGGAGGTTAGTGTGACTTCCATTCACTCCTCCACCATCTTGCCCTGGGATCTACATCAAACTTTTTCAAAGTGGCTAAACCATGATACGTTTCATCAGTAACATGAAGGTTCTAGTTTCTTCACATTCTTGTCCAATTTTGGTGGTTTTTTTTTGAATGACCCATTTATTGGATATAAAGTTGTATCTCATTTTTTATATAATTTGCATTTTCCTAGTTGCTAATTAACATCTTTTCCTGTTATTATGAGTTATCCATATATCGTCTTTGGGGAAAACTCTGTCCAAATATTTTGCCACTTTTTAAAGTTTTTTTTTTGTTAAATTAATGAGTCATAAGTGTTCATTATATATTCTGGAAACCAGTCCTTTATCAAATATGTGATTTACATATATTTTCTCCCATTTTGTGTCTTGCTTTTATTTATTTTTTAATAATGTCTTTTAAGGTTTATTTTATTTTATTTTGATGAATTCCAATTAATTTGCCATTTCTATTGTTGTGGATTGTGCTTTTGGTGTTCAAATGTCTCTTTGCATAAACCAAGATTACAGATTTTCCTATCTTTCCTTTCAAAGTTTTATGGGGTTGGCTTTTATAGTAGGTCTCATATTTTAATTAGTTGTGTGTGATGGTGTTACAGAATGAACTCTTTTGGGAGCCAAGATACTGTTACCAAAACAGTATCCTGCCCCTGGGGTCTTCCCGTACTACGGTTTTTCTTGCCTGCCTCTGGTATGAACTATGGCTCTCAATGCCAGTTTGGTGAAGAGGCAAGGAACTATTTATTCAAAAGTTATACAGGTTAAAGTAATGGCAGAATGTCACCATTAAATCTCAAAGTCCCTTTAAAAACACCCACCAACACACACAGACCTGCCTTTCCCCCTTTGCCCAGTCAGGCCAGTCTCAGAACATGCCAATCAGAAGTATGGTCCTCCAGAAAAACAAAAGAAGTCCTTAGTACTATCAGCTGTGTCATCACAATCTCTTGTTCTCAATCCAAAACCTCATGGCAACTCCTCATGGCCCATCGGCAAGAATCCTTTCACTCCTTTGCATCCTGCATGGTCTTGCATTGTCCCCCTGTCCCTTGTGGCAGCCTGCTTTTAGTTTAAATCTGAGCCTAGAACCTTCTCCATGTCCCCATTTCCAATTCGTCCCACAATAGGCTATACCTGCCTTGAACTCCCATAGTCTCTGCCTTTCTTGGCTGCCATAATTTAGCAGGGACAGTCATGGCCCCATGGCATGGAACAAACCATTTCCAAGCTCTTGGGCAGGCACTGTAACTGGGGGAGTTGCTTCCTAGTTACACCATAGGTTAAAGTCATTCCTGTCTTCCTGGCTCCACTCATGCTGGGAGACTAGTCTGCTGTTATTGATATGCAAAATAACTCTCAATCCTTGTGTTGCAGTTTTTCCCAGCCCCCAAGCTAGGCTTGTGGCGGGGGTCCTGGGGCCTCCCAGCCTACTCCCCATTATATGGGGCATACGAGTCTATATTGATCTTTTGACACATGTGAATATCCAATTGTCCCTGTACTGTTTATGTAAAAGACTATCTTTCCTTGATTGAATTGCCTTGACTTCTTTGTTGAAAATCAATTGGTCATAAATGTGTTTATTCCAGGACTCTCTATTCTGTACCATTGATCCATCTGTTAATCCTTACATTAATAGCCCTCTTTCTTGCTTACTGTAGCTTTTTAGTGGTTTTGAAATTGGAGAATATAAGTTTTCCAACTTTATTCCTTTTTTTAAAGTCATTTTGACTATTCTAGGTCTTTTACAGTCCTTTAAATATTTTAGGATTGGATTGTCCATTTAAAAGATTGTCCATTTTTATTTTTAAAGACAAATGGATTTGAAAAATAAATTAAAATAAAATTTAAAAAATAAATCAAAACATTTCAACGTAAAAAAAAAAGTTCTCTGAAATTTTGATATTCAGGGTCTTAAATCTATAATTTAGAGAATATCTAATGCCATGAAAATGTTTATTTCTCAATCTGAAAATTTGGAATCTGTTAGATTGTATTGTGACAGCTGTCATATTAGTTTGCATTAAAAAAATTTAACAGTGTTGATGAATTTTTGTGTAGTCATTTTAATAATGAAAATGGGAGAAAATACACAACATTTTAGGCATATTATTATTTATTCTTTTAAGAAGGGTAAAAAAGCAACTGAAACACACAAAAAAGATTTTTGCATTTTAAGGAGAGGGTGCTGAGACCGATCAACCATGTCAAAAGTCGTTTGTGAAATTTTTGCTGGAGATTTCTTGCTGGACGATGCTTCATAGTCAGGTAGACCGGTTGAAGTTGATAGCAATCAAATTGAGCCATACATTGAGAACAATCAATGTTCTAACATGCGGGAGATAGATGGCATACTCAAAATATTCAAATCAATAAAGTTACTAGTGAAAATGAAAAATGTGTCCTTTATCTTGTCGAAAAAAATAGTTTTTTGGCCAACCCAATAATGTTCCCAGGAACTGTATTTTATTCCATTGTCTATATGTTCTTATGCCAGTACCATACTGTTTTGATAACTGTAGCTTTGTAGTACATTTTGAAAGTTGAAACTGTGATTCCTACAACATTTTTGTCCTTCTTTTCCTGAGATTGTTTTGGACATTTAAAATCATTTGAGATTGGATAAAAAATTTAAGATGGTTTTTATATTTCTTCAAAGCAATGCTATTATCACAGAGATTTCATCAAATCTTTAGATTGCTTTGGGTAACACTGTCATCTTAAGAATATTAAATCTCCCAATCGATGAATGTGAAATGTTTTTACATTTTTTGGTGTTTAATCTTTTAGCAATATTTTGTAATTATTTTTAGTGCACATATACTTTGCTTCCATGTTCAAATTTATTTCTAAGTATTTAATATTTTTAAAGCTACTGTAAATAAAATTGTAATTTTTTTTTCAGGCTATTCATTGTTATTGTAAAAAACAAACAACAAATTTTTTTTTGTGTTGATTTTGTATTTTGCATATCTGTTGAATTTGTTTATGAAATTCCAACAGTGTTTTGTGTGTGTGTGTGTGTGTGTGTGTGTGTGTGTGTGTAAAATCTTTATGGTTTTCTGATTTTAGAGGAAAAAAATTATTTCACCATTAAACATGATGTGAGCTCTAGGGTTTTTATATATGGATTTTTATCTTGTTGACAAATTGTCCTTCTAGTTTATTGAGTGTTTATATCAATAAAGAGTGTTGAGTTTTGTCAAGTATTTTTTTGCAATTGAAATTATTGAGTGATTTTCCTTTATTAATTTATTTTTAGCTAGCTCTTTAAAGTGTAAAACTACATTATTAAGGAATTTATTTATTTACTTGAGAGAGAGAGAGAGAGAGAGAGAGAGAGAGAGAGATATTTTATTTTTTCACTTATTTATACATTCATTGGTTGATTCTTGTATGTACCCTGCCTGGGGATTGAACCTGCAACCTTGACATAGTAGGATGACTCTCTAAACGACTGGGGTGCTGGACAGGGCTAAAGCTACATTATTGATTTGAGAAACATATACTTCTTAATGTATACATCTACTGTTCAGAATTCACTTCTTAGCATTGTATTTGCTGCATCACACAAGGTTTGCTGTTATGTTTTTATTGTTTCAAAGCATTTGTAAATTACCGTTCTTTTTTCTTTTACCAATTGTTGTTTAAAGGCTTTTAATTTTCACATATTTGAGAATCTTGTAGTTTTCTTTTTTATATTGATTTCTAGTTTCATTATATTATAATCAGAATAATGCTTAGTATTTTAATGTTTTTGAAATTCATTAAGATTTTGTATTTGCCTAAGTTATGTTCTATAATAAAGACTGTTTCACATGACTTTGAAGAAAATATTTATCTTGCTGTTGTTGGGTATGTCTTACAGGTCTAAATGGTATATGTCATTTCCAAGTACTTTTATTCTTTATGGACCTTTTATTTCACTGTTCTGTCCATTATTGAAATAGGGAGTATAGGCATCTTTAATTCTATTATAGAATTATTTATTCCTACCTTTAATTCTGTCAATGTTGAATCGTATACATTTTGGCTATGTTGTTTGAAGCATATATGTTTATAATTATATATTTTTGATGAATTGACTTTTTTATTATATAATGTCCTTCTTTATCTGTGTTAACAGTTTTTGATTTAAAGTTTATTTTTTTCTGATGTTAGTGTAACTATACAGGCTCTGATAATTACTATCAGCATTGAATATATTTTTCCATCTTTTTATTTTCAAATTACTCGCCTTTTATCTGACATGAGTTTCTTGAAGATACCATATAGTTGGTTCATGTTTTTCATCTATTCTGCCAAACTGTAAAATTTTCTTTAAAGAGTTTAGTCCATTAATATACAAAGTAAGTACCTATAAGAGAAAGTTTCTGCCATTTGTTATTTGTTTTTTGTATGTCTTATACTATTTCTGTTCTTCATTTGCTCCATTATTGCCTTCTTTTGTGTTTAGTGGATTTTTGTAGTGACAAGTTTGATTATTTTACTTTTTTTCCTTTGTATATATTATACATGTTAACTTTGTGATTACCATGGGGATTACATATAATATCTTACAATTACAATTATTTCACTTCAATTATTACCAAATTAACTTCAATTGCATATGTACTTTAGTACTATAAAGTTCCATTTTTCTCTTATATTATTGATGTCAAAAATTATATATTTATATGTTGTGAGACTAACAGATTTATTATTATTTTTATATTTCTGGCTTTATTTTTAAACTTTTTTAGTATTAAATTTATAGGAGTGACATTGGTTAATAAAATTATGTAGGTTTCAAGTGTACAATTTTATGATACATTATTTGTATATTGCATTGTGTGACAACCACCCAAAGTCAAATTTCTTTTTGTCATCATACACTTGACTACCTCTACCTTTGACTACACCACACCCCCTTTTTCCTCTGATAACCATTATACTCTTTGTGTCTATGTGTTTCAATTTGTTTGTTTTGTTTGTTCACTTGTTGCTTCCAGTTTTCTATCCCACATATAAGTGAAATCATATGATTCTTGACTTTTTCTGTTTAACTTATTTTGCTTAGCATCATGTTCTCAAGATCTATTCATGTTGTCACAAATGGCAGTATTTCATCTTTTCTTATGGTTGAGTAGTATTCTATTGTGCACATATCTGTACCACATATTCTTAATCTAATCATATAAGAAAGCACACTTTGGTGGTTTTCATGTCTGGGTACTGTGAATAATGCTACAATGAATATAGGGGTGCATATATCTTTGCGAATAAATGTTTTCAAGATTTTCAGGTAGAACCTAGAATAGGAGTTGCTGGGTCATATGATAATTCTATTCTTAATTATTTGAGGAACCTGTATACTGTTTTTCATAGTGGTTGCACCAGTTGATATCCCCAGCAGCAGTGAATGAGGATTCTTTTTTCTCTGTAACTTCTCCAACATTAGTTATTATCTGTCTTGTCAACAATAGCCATTCTAACATGTGTGAGGTGGCATCTCATTGTAGTTTTGATTTGTATTTTCCTAACATCTAGACTAATGGAACAGAATTGAAAGCCCAGAAATAAGCCCACATGTATATGGGCAAATAATTTTTGATGATGGAGCCAAAAAGCTACAATGGAGAAAAGAAATACTTTTCAATAAATGGTGCCACATGCAAAAGAATAAAGCTAGATTACTGTTTGTCCTCATATACGAAGAGTAATTCAAAATGGACCAAATACCTAACTAAATATAAGACCTAAAACTATAAATTACATTGAACAAAACATAGGTATTAAACTTATAGATCTTAGTCTTAGTGAGGAGTTTATGAATTTGACCCCAAAGGCAAAGAAAGTAAAAGAAAAAAAAAGTTACTTCTAGTGGGATTTCACTGAAATCCAAAAGATTCCTTTTAACATTTCTTATAGTAATAAATTTCCTCAGCTTTTTTTAAATCTGAGAATATCTTAATGCTTCCCTCATTTTCAAAGGATAGTTTTGTCACATAAAAAGTTCTTGGTGACAGTTTTCTTTTTCTTTTTGATATATATCAGGCTGAGTAACATTAACTGTCTTATTTTTGAGATCACTAATTCTGAAAATCTGCTGTTAAAATTCTCTAATGAAGTTTTAACTTCAGTTATTGTACTTTTCAGTTCCAGAATTCTCTGTGGTTCTGTTTTTATAATTTATTTTTATTTAAAATATTTTTGTTCATATAATATGTTCTGGATTTATTTTAGTACTTTGCCCATTTATGAAAAACTGTTTAAGCATAAGCAAGACAATTGTTTCCAAGTATTTGTCTAGTAAGTCCCGTACCTGAGCTACTTCAGTGACAGTTTCTGTCAATTAATTATTTTGTCCCTTTGAATAATCCAAAACCTGTTTCTCTGCATGCTAGGTGATTTCTTTTTTGTTGTTGTTAAAAATTGGCATTTGAACATTATAATGTTGTACTCAGATTTTCTCCATTTCCTAGAGTTTTCTGTTCTTTTTTTAAATTTTTTTTGTTTGATTATTGAAAGCTATTGTATTCCATTGTCTTGAGACTTTTTCAAACTATTTTTTAAGAACTTTGGATTGGTGTGTTCACTGTCTTTCTTCCTTTAGCTTGTGTTCAGAGATTTCCTTGAATGCCAGGAGCTGAAAAAGACTAACAAAAAAAAAAAAAATACAGAGAACAAGAGAGACAGAGAGAGAGGAGAGAGAGAAAACCACTTCTCTTAGTATTTACAGATTACCTCTGTGTGAGTGCATTTCATCAACAACTCATTTGGCTTTCTGTGAGCCTAGAGATCAACTTAGGTGAAAACTTAAGGTCTTCTTAGGACTGTTGAGTATGTTTCTTCCATGGGCATCTACATGTTTTTCCAAATTCTTCTATATATAAAATTGCATTTGAATGTTCTAATTTCCCAATGAGTGTCTCCTCAGTTTTGCCTTGACATATTAGATGATCTATTGTATATTTCTATGCAGGATCTCTTGACCTATGTGTCTATAGATTTGTTGTTCCCTGGTAACTTTTAGGAGCATTGCTTGTTGCTTTTCCTACCTATGTTCTAAGTTATATGAGGCCAAGATGAGCAAGTCAGTCATTCAAATGCTCCCCAGTCAGGTTAGAATAAACAAATAGTATTTTGCAAATTAGGTCTGCTCTGTATCCTTCAATTCAAGGAGACTTGGTAACCATGCTTTTATGTGTATTGCTCAATAAAAGACTACTATGTGCTGGGAAAGGGATAAGAGAATGGAGAATAAAAACACTACAAAATTTTCTTAACATCTTGAAGATAGTTTTTTCTTTTGATTGAACACGTGCTTGATTGTTGTGTTCCAGAGCTTCTACAAACTGGTTTACACAATTTGGTTAGTTTTATTCTTTTTGTTATCTCTGTATTGGGAACAAGAACATGGAACTTCCCAGTCAGCCATTTTGTTGACATCTGTCTCAAGGATTGCCATTTTCACATGTCTAGATATCTTATATTTATTCCCTGGTTATCTTCTGAGACCTCTAGGTGAGGGTCAGTATCGAAAATCAAGTTTAACATTTCATGGTCACTTTTTTCTCATTGTTACTGGTTGTTATCAGGGATTACCAAATGTTATTTATAGGATATAAATATACAATCCAATCCACACTCCAATAACAACTTAGAATCAAATCTCAAAGGTATGCAAGTTGTCCCTGAAGATTGAGACATTTGAGTTCCACATCAGACATTCGAACCCTGAGATTTTACGTAGGAGAGATGAGCCCCCAAAACACCTGGCTTTTTAAAAAATGGTGATTATGTCCAGGAAAACAATAGTATTGTAGTGAATAGAAAAACCACTTTACTGGACACATGCACAGGCCCATTTGACCCAGAAACTAGTGAAAAAACACTTGTATGAAAATCACCAACCATAGTCTTGGAGTGTCTGCCAGTAAGACAGGATATAGTTGGGTCTATTCCTCTAAAGAGTTTGAAAGACTAATTTTTTAACATAGAGACCTAGTAATAAATTTGAATTGCCATGATTTATGAACATCTTTTTATTAAAAAAATCTTTTTTAAATGTACTAAGGTGATGATACTTGATTATTCTGTGTTAAATGTTTTGATGTGACAGGCTTTCATTTTTATCTTACAGTTAGTGGTATCTCTTACTGAGTTTCAAGCAGACTTTGGCCATTATATACTAATGGCAAGGAAATGGTTCATTTTTACTTTTAAAATAAATAGGATTTCACACTAAGGGGCTTTTTTCATCAGCCTGTACTTTAGGAGGTTGAGGCCAACCTAGACACTGTTCAGTATGTGGGATCTAGATGTGTGGATAGCAAAATAGTTCTTTTTCCAAAGATTTCTTTATGTGAACTTTAGCTTTGTAGATTTGTTTCTAGTCGGGAACAATATCCGAGGCAAGATAATTTGGCCTTTACAGCCAGTGGGCAGAGCTGAATACGTCTCGTTCCTCACATTAGGCAGTACATGAAACCCACCTGGGAATCTCGGGAACGTCTGTTCCACACTCCCATTATGTCCCATTTTGTTTTTCTTCTCCCATTGCCAAACCACCATGAACTCCAAAGGACATTCAATCTTTCCAGTTTTCCCATCTGTAATGAAATCTACAAGTGCAAGAGCCCCATGGAAAGAACTGAAGTACAATTACTCTTCAACCATTAAGTTTCAAACACTTGAAAATCCAGTTAAGCAGTCTCATCAGAGATGGTCAGTGAACCACAAATCTGGAAGCATTTTTTCCCCCTAAATGCTATTGCATAGGTTTGCTCTTAGTTGTTGTCAAATATAAATTACCAAATGAAAACAGGTCAAAAGCATGTGCTTGACAATGAGTGTCCCAATGGGCTCATTTTGTAACCACATATCAATAACAGCATTTATAGCTGCACAGGACTTGAGAACTCTTCCATGGACAGTGACACATAATTATCTGAGTAAAATTCCAATTGCATTACTTTTATATTTTTAAGAAAATTTGGAAATCAGAAATACAACCTGTGAGGCTAGGTTTCTATTATACAGACTTTTTAAAATTTAAGGTTTCAAGAATAGTTTTATAGGAATCATTAACTTCTTAAAAGGCAGCAGTTTCCTGTTGTCATTAATGATATGCTTAACAATTTAATGTAATACTTTTAATTATCACAGCCCTTTCTTTTAAATATCAAATTTCTTTCTCTAAACTGTCCTACATTCTCTTTAGAGTCTCATCTGTCACTGTAAATGCCATCACTTTATCCCTCCTTTTAGATGCAGTGTCAGACCCACTCTTATCCCTAGCTTTATCTCTTTTTCCATCCTTTATTGTACTACAAAGATCCCTTTTTCATAGTTTACAGCTGTATCCGCTTTCCACACGTGGCAAATGATTGCCTCGGTAAAGGTATTTTCTGTTTCACTCTTACATTTTCCCAAGGGAGAACAAAAGGGACAAGCTTTCTGGAGTTGGTTTCACTGAGAAAATTGTTTAGAATTGCCTCATTCCTCAGCAGATTAACGAATGCATACAATCCCAGCTTAAGTGCTATTGTACTGCACAATTTGTCCATTATACTTTGTCCTTTCCATTTAGAAAACCCCTCACCAATTAAAGTAATACAGCCGCCCAATACCTGCTCCCAATTAAATCTGAGCTGTATTACCTGCCCCGATGCAGCTGGTCCCAGGTTCCTACCACTTACCCACATTCATTAGGCCTGTTCATTATCAAGGGGATGGTGGCATGAATTCAAGCCCCTGCCATTCTTTTAGGGCTCACCAAAATTATCAGCTTTCCACCCAAGGCTCCAATAAGAACAGGATTAAGTAGGAGAAGCAATTCATACAGTAGCAAACTTCCATTGTTTCTACTTTGCTCATGTCCTATCTCGACACAGCAAAAAGATACAGTACACATCAAAAAAACAAAACAAAAAACAAAAAACAGAACAAAACAAAAAACCAAGAACATTCACTTTATTTAAAGGATCCCTGTTCCTTCACTTGCCAGCCAAAAGCATACCCCTCAGCTTTGTTCCTCTGTCTTTACTGCCTTCCCCATTCAAGCCCTTTCTCTAACACCACAGTGGGAACCATAAAGAAAGTGACTGACCAAGACGCCCACTTACTGGGAGCTTTGTCATTTTAAGTGGGGGGTTTTCTAGTGCTTGGTCAGCCTGGACTCCATTTCTGAGAAGTGTTATTTTTCTGAGAAAAATAACATACACTGAGAAAGGAGGAGCGTGTGGATGGATGGAAGGTACTGGGAGCTGGGACTTAATAATGTATCAGTTATGTGTTAGGAGGGTCTCTCTGATACATGTAATCTACTAAGAACAAGAAATAAAAATATACAACTAACATCCTACTTTTATTTCAAAGAAGGAATTACAGCTGTTAACTCTTTGAGAATCATGCAGTACCCTGTCATAATCATTGGTCAGAAAAAGAAATCAAGGAGACATGCCACATATGGAAAAAGATCGTAGATTAAAGAGGAAAAATATGTTAAAGCACTAGAAAGAAAACATAAGCTAGCTGCCCAGGGATAGCTGCCAGGAGTAGCAAAATTCAGTTCCTGAGATCGTTGTCAAAATAAAAAATCATAAAATCCTGAACAAATATTGCTCCCCCAGTCCTGAAGAGACCAAATGTTGTAGGTGGCTCAGTCATCAGTGGCCCTTGGGGACACGAAGGGCTCCCTTGAGGTTCCTGGGTCCTTTCATAGGAGGATGCAGAACAAATCCCACCCACCTTGTCTGGGGGAAAGAGACCAAGATCCTTCACTGAAATACCCCTTTTAAAGACATTTAATTAAAAGATGAGATTAATATTATTTTTTGAAATTTATGAATAATCACTCTAGCCAATAACATTTTTAAAAGGATGTTAATGACCTTATGCCTCTAGAGAGCAGGAACTATGGGGAAATCCTTATCCTAGGAAAACTCTGGACATTCAAAAAGGGGAAGATACATAGTAAGTGGATGATCAGTGAAAACCCATCCTAAGCAATCTTGAAATCAACTTTACTGTCTTTATTGTATATACACAATTCTTATCAATGAACAACACCATATGCATATCCAAGGCTTTTTTTTCCCCCCTTAAGGGAGGAGGTTGTATATTAGTGTTTTCCTCTCAATTAACTTCTAGGCAATTTTCCCAGCTAAACGTATAACATCTTTGGCAAGATGCCAAACAAAACCTTAAGACCCAACACTAAATTCTGTACTTATGCAGGCAGCTTAGATTTTCACGCAGTGAACTGGAAGTATGCCAGCAACACTCACGATGAACCCAGCAGGGGGAAAACTATACACACACACACACACACACACATATATGAGTATATATATATGTATACATATATACATATATATACACATATATGTTATCAAGAAACTCTAGATTTCCAAGACCACTTAAAAACTGCACTATTTTAATGTGTCTTTTAGACACAATAAAATATTTAACCTGTTATTAAGTTAACACAATTAGCTATTTATTCCCTGTAACCTTATACTTCAAATGATGTTAAATTATATAAACTGGTAACAAACAAAATTTGAGTGGATTCTGGAAGTTACAAGATGCCTTCTAGACAACAAGTTACATAGTTTTCCTTATGTTTTTCACTCTGACAAAATTATCATAATACTTATTTTTTAAGATTTTCTTTTTTGTCATATATTTATATATGAAATGAAGTCACCCAGGATCCAATGAGGCTGAGGGGCTGAGGAGTAGTGGCTAGAGGAATTAACAAGTAAAGGAAAACTAATCAAATAGAAATTTATACAATAGTCATTCCCTGGAAAGCTTGCCATCAGTTCCTCAAACTTTGCTTTTTGGTTTTGCTTTTATTTGTACATGACATTCAACAAATGTGTTCTTCCAATACTGTAGTATGTTTCAAAGGACTAACTGTAGTCATGCTGCTTTGGATCTTGTTCAAGCTTTGATGATTTTAAATATAGAACCAAACTCTTGGAGTTTTGAGTTTAGGTCCAGTGGGAACTACGAGTTGAGGTAAAACACACTTTTCAGAACTTGTATAGTGTCTGATAAACCTCTTTCAACACTAAAAAGCTTTTGGAAAAAACATTTTCACGATTTAAGAGGCAGTGAACCAGAAACATATGGATTAAGTTTCTCCTGAAATAGTCAGGGGTTTAAAAATTAAGGAGGAAATGCTTGGCCAAACAAAATTTGCTGAAAAAAAATTGCAAGACCATCCAAGGTAGTTTGCCAAACCCAAAGTACAGATGAACTGTCCTTCCTTCATATTAACCATTTATGTCATTTAAAATTTTTTTCATTTGACAAATATGGAATTTTAAACACATCTGGAATGGGTTCAGAGAACAGCAGTTCACATCAAAGTGATTTTGAAATTTTAAAAGCAAATCATAAATCACAGCCAAACAACATTGTGAATTTGTCTACATAAATTCAAAAGCCAGGATAGTTTGGCCATGTACTCGCACACAGTTGCATCCATGGCAGGGGTGCCCAATGTCTATTAAGCAGATCAGGTGTTCTCAGAGATGGAAGGGCCCTTGTTAGAGAGAATAAAGTCACCCTTATGCAATGGCCTAAGGCAACAGTTTGAACCAGAGAGACATAAGACAGATGTTAGGCAACTATGGAGGGTTTCATATAAAAATACACAGATGATATTATACATATTTCAATTCCAAAAGAATTCTTAAGGTTTAATTTTTGTTTAATGACTTTCAAGAATTAACAGAGCAGCTACTACTGCCATTTGACCAACCAAGTTTTAGCAGCAACAGCAGAGTCTCACTGCCGAAAACATGAACAATATAGCAAGACAGAACATAAAGCTGAAATAAACTATCTTGGCCATCTTTTACATTGTCTTGTCCTATAGTTGTCATCTGTTCCCTAATGTGCTAGTTGGAAGAGGGCAAGTTCAGTGCCATGTGTGGCAGATTGGATAGTGGAAGAACCAGAGTGTGCAGGGTCTCTGAAACTAGGGATACTGGAGGCAATGTATAAATAAAATAGAAAGACAAAAGGACAATGAAAGAAAGAACAAAAGACACCATGAAAGGAACACAAAAACAAAAAGAAGGAGAAAAGGAAAGAGGCAAAGAGGAAAGGAAGGAGGGAGAAAGGAAGGAAGGTAAAGACTCAGTATACATATAGTATTAAGAAAAAGGAAAGTACAGCCAATTTGATAAACACTTGCTTACATTTTGTCACATACAATTTTTTTTTGCCATTGATTTATTTTAACATTTAAGTACCATTCTTTAAGCAAGTCGATTATAATTGCACATGATATGATTGATGGTGGGAGAGGTGGTGGTAATGGTGGTGGTAAGACAGAACAATTTCTAGAAACTTTAATACTGCCTCTATGATGGAAGAGACACTTTGATGTAAAAAAACAAAACAAAACAAAAAAAACTCCCTTTAAATATTTTGAAAGACTCATAAGAGTCATTTGACATTTAAAAATACAGTAGCAGTTAATTAATTGACTATGGAGAACTGATATTTAAGAAAAAATGTAATGATGCTGAAGTATCAGAAAATCCTGAAAAGCTATGGTTATATTTATAAAATTGACTGTGTTCTATCTATATCAGCTATTTTACAGGAGAGACTTTATGTCCACAGAAAATAGTGACTACAACAAAGTGTCTTACCCTGTTGAGAAAATTATTCTTTGCTTGAAACTCTTGGAAAAGGGGAAGAAAAGAGATTATATTAGTGGATGAATTTCTTAAATATGTATTAAATAGTCAACTGGCAGTTGAGAAATAGCTTAACATATCATTTTTTTCATCCCCTAACTAAAAAATAATAATTCTTTCATAAGGGCGGTCTAGAAGATTGGGCATGTTTCATACCGCATCTTATTACCCCCTTAATTTCTATCTATTTATATAAAAATTAGCATAATTTGATTTAAAACTTCTATTACTTTGTAAAAGTATTTTATCACACATCTCATCACAAGCAGCAGCAGGAAGAACTTTCGGCTGGGTAGAAGTAGTCTATGCTTGTGTTGGAATATAACTTCACTCTAACCTGTACAATACAAAAATGCAGGGAGACAGAGCAGAAAAAAATATTTGCTCAAGATTCTTTGTAAGAATTTTTAAAAATATTATTTACTCAAAAAACAAGGTAATCTTATTTTAAGCACATTCACTTTGATTTAAAATGCGTTTTTAAAGTCTCACGTCAAGCTTTTCTCAGAAGGATAGCGGGGCCTGCTTGTCCTCGACAGACGAACCATACCTGTAAACTGAATGTGCAAGTTTTTACCTAGCACCAAATGTACAGCAAAGTTACTTGTGACAGAGCACTGCAGTCTGTACTTCTTTGTACAGCCTGTGGATTGTTAGAAATCAAGGATTATCTTTATTAGGAATAAAAGTTGATATATAGACATAAATAAACAAACAAATAAATAAATAAAATAAAATCTGGAAGTCTTTCAAGTCTGGAATTAGTGTCAGAATCCCAGGTGGGGATGCAATGTCAGAAAGCCAAAATCAGAATTTCTGGTAAAGGTAAATGAAGGGTGACATGTAGCTCCAAAATCCAGCCATAAGTAGAAACCAGAGAGGAGGCATTACCTAAACTTGAATCAGAATCCAAAATCAGGGTCAACAGGCACATGGTGGGGTAAGCCAGGAAGTCCACATAGGTCAGGACATGAGGACAGTAGCTGGCCAATGACAGGTCCAGGGCTTCTCAGGCCTTTTTAAAGAGAGAGAGTTTTAAAAAGGCAAGGGTGGAGATAAAAGGCAGCCCGGAAACCAGGGCTGGGGTGGGGTCAGCAGGTTATTGTGCCTTCATCAGTCAAGGTCCACACCTGGTAGCCAGGCCCTGGACCCTGGCAGGCTTCAATGAAGGGGGGAAAAAAACCTTGTACAGTGAATGGAGTAGTAAATAATGTAGAGCTAGAGATACAGATCCACTTAGAAAACTGTTTATTCAGAAATCAGTCATTGTTAAAGGCTACTAACTATAAGGGAAATGCCACTTGCTCTTATGAGGGGGAATTTATTTCTGTCCAACAATTACTTCTGCAAAACTAAAATTTCTTTGAACTGGGAAGAAAAGATATTGTAAAATATGCATTATTTAGGATCTTGTTCTCCTGTCTTTGAACTGATCTTCCTGCTCTTTTATTGATTCATGTCTCAGTCCCCAAACATAATCTTGTCTTTTTCAGCAGAGTTCAAAGCAGAGGAGATGTTATCTCATCAGTTTTCATAATTTCCATATGATTCTCCATCTGGCTCTCCGGCTCTCATGGCGTCATCCTCCACCATACCACTCCACTGACTGCACAACTCAGCCACACCTGTAGCTCCTTTCCAACTCTGAACCTCATGTGTTCTTTTCTCTGCCTGGAAAATTCTCCTCTCTCCTTATTTACACAGCATATATTTGCAGAGACCCAACCGCCTATTTAATCTCTGCTGGCAACTGATAGAATAAGGTGACCTCTGGAGTTGACCTGTACAAATAGCACCAAACTTTGTCTGCTAAAACTCACTTCTGCCTTCCTTTGCGAAACCTATTCTGCTTCCTTTATTCTGAATTTGTCACCCCTTTCAAAGGGCCACCACAGGGAAAGACAAAATTATTTAGCACTATTTCACCAGAGTCTGTATTTTAATTAATTATCTGCTTGTCTCACCACTAGGGGATAGCTATACCCATTGTGTCTTATTCAGTACCATATTGGCACCAGGGCTTTGTGCCAATATATTATAAGTATTAATGTGCAGTAGCTCTTTGTTAAATGAATGTTGAATAGCTACAAGGATGGATGGATAGGTCGATGAATGGATGACTGTTTGGATATATACAGTTGAACATTATGTCTTCTTTGTTCCTTGAATTCAGCATGTGCTGCTATCACTGTTCAAGGCAGTAACTCTGAATTGCTTTCCTACCTCCATGTGGAATTAGTGACTTTAATTTAAGCAGTACCTCCATGTCAAACAACAAATAGAGTAATTCCTCATTTATTTTGTCATAGAACTATTCATTGTAAAATATTACTGACTGTATTTCTGTTACTGTGCTAAATTTTTATATACAGTTATTGTAGTTTGTCAATCTTAAAATACAGTATAAATTTAATAATTAACTAAGATGCAGCTGTCAAAGGAAGGTTTGAATTGCAGGTTGATGTGTTTTTATATATTTAAGAAAACTATATTGTTTAAAAAAGTCAATAGTCAAGCATTTATTGGAAACAGTGATTAATTAATATTTATATTTAAATGTTTCCAGTTTTCTATGATTACATAAAATTATTGAATCTGAATGATCAATTATTATATCTTTAACTTTCTTCTAGATATATTTCAAAATATATACTTTTAAAATTCATATATAGTTGATATTCACATTTTAGTAGATCCTATGTGGTAAAATGAAAGTTTGCTCTATCATGTTTTGACAATTTAAAAAATTCATTACTCTATCCAAAAATTTCTTGATACAGTAGGCTGTATTTGGCACAGGTATCATAATTCAGAAATGTGTAAAAAAATGTTTCAAGAAAGGCATATCTGATATCACCGTCCTAACACATTCGATATAGATATAGTATCGCCGAGCTCATTATAGCAGACCCTATACTATAATTATATTACACACATTTTAAATTATCATTATAATTTAGGCCTGAAATTTTGTTTGGGGCCCAGACTTTCCATATTTGTTCTCACATGTGAATCATTTAAATTGTTGAAGTGAAATCTGTTTAATTTCCCTGGCTGAGTAGCTCAGTTGGTTAGAGAATCCTCTCAACCCACTATGGTTGCAGATTTGATTCTTGATCAGGGCACATACAAGAATCAGCCAATGAATGCATGGATGTGCGGAACTACAAAATCAATGTTTTTCTCTTTCTCTCTCTCTCCCTCTGTCTTTAAAGTCAGTAAAGTAAAAAAATGAAATCTGTTCAGCTGTTTTGAATTAAATGAATAAAAGAAAAAAAATACTTTGTCTTCAAGGAAAATTAGATATTTGAAGATTCAAGTGATACTGATTTTATAAGCTTGAAAATTTTAGATTCAATATGAATTTTAAAACTTTCCCTAATACCCCTCAAACTCAGTTTAAAATTACATATGAATTAACTCTGCTAGAAATCAGATGAAATTGCCACTTATGCAGTCATTTTAATGTTATTATAACAGGAATACTGAAGCAAAAATTAACATTTTAAATTATTAATCAATTATATATTTTAGATATTATACTATTTTGGTGTATGTAAGTACATTATTTATTTTTTTAATATTTGGTTATGACTTTTAGAGGTACAAATTAAATAACTCATTTATGTTTGATGTAAAAATATATAAAAATTAAAAAATAAATTTGTTAATTATTAATTTACTTATAACAGATTCATTACCTTTTACTGGTAGTTGGAGTTTGTAACAGAAGATGTGGATCATCAGTTCTTTGGATCATGTATTTATATATTTATACTTTGTGAAGAAACCTGACAAAAATTCCAAACACACAAAAAAGATTTAAGCTAAGATTTTAAAACAATAGAGATTCTATCATCCTTTCCAAAGGTAACATAAAACATAAACTTTCAGATATTTAACAAAAATCACTTAGTCCATGTCTACACTCCCTTTAATTCATGTTTTTAATTTTATAACACAGTACTTGTTTTTTTTCTTTAAACATTTACCTTTAGAAGTCATCAGAGAGATGTAATGAGCTACCTGAATTTTTACTCTTCATGATAAATGTGTTTCAGTTTATATTATAATAAATATCAACATGCTGAAATTTGCTACGCTGACATTTATAAAAGAACAGCAGAAACAAACCATGCTTGTTTAGAAATCCCCAAAGACTTCCAATAGCAGCCAGACCTTTTAGGTTCCCTAGGTCTTCAGCACTCTCTTGTCTTGCCTTAGTCAATCAAGGGTGGCTGAAACAGTTCCTCAAACATGGGTCAGGGACTCCAGTAGGACATGGGGCTGTATTTTATTCTTCAGAGAGGAAAGAGAATGAAAATTGGGACTAGATAGGATTGCAGACACAAGACCTTCTATTTGACATTGTTTATTCACATCTTAATCTTTTCTTCTCTATTATTAAAGAAACATTATTATATACTTCATACACAACAGGACACATTTTTCCCAAACATTTCAAATAGCAAGATATTCACAGAGTTTTCAGGTTTTATTATTGTTAAAGAGGAAGGAATGAATTTTCAGGAGAGCTCCAAATTTAATGCCCATTCAAAACTCCTCTAACCCCAAAATAAGTAGATTTACAAGATATGGTGGGTCGACGTTGTTTGGAAATAGTTTATACACTGTATGTTATAAAAGAAATTCAAATACAACTTGTGAAACAGATCATTTCTATTTAAGACTAGAATTCTGGAGGTAGATAAGTGTAAGGCAAGTTGCACAGATAGAAAGACTTAGTAGCAACATATATTATTGCATGACAATGTCACAAAGGAATCATATTGCTGTTCAAAGTTTTAGCACACTTGCTTTATTTTGAAATATATTTTAGTACTCTTATGGCTAAGTAAAGTTGCCATTTTTTTCCTAGGTGTTGCATTTCAACTAAATAATCTAACTTCATGGAGACTTTGAAAAGTAATTAAATTCCACTGTGCAATCTCTTATAAAGTAAGGAATATTTGAAAATGATTGTTCATTTTTAATTTGCCATAAAATTTTTATTTCCATCTACCAAGATTCAAAATGCATCCCCTAATTTTCAATTTTAACTTAAATATATATACTGCCTAGTGTAGGTTTTAAAAAATTGTCTTGAGCCACATATAATATTTATGAGCCACATCATCAATCTTCCAATTGTTACTTAAGCACTGAAATATGAGTAAGCAAAATTTTTTATTTCTTAATTGTAATTTTATAATCTCTTCACACTTTCTTATGAGGCATCTTTCCTTGGTGAGACAGGAACTGGCAACACTTTTTATTTGATTAACTGTTTTATGATATTTCAGGTATTATTTAGTGTCTATGTGTGGAATGTGATGGCTATCACTTAGGTTTTGTGAATGAAAATTTTTTGCCTGTGTACTAGCTATGTTATAACAAAATCTTAATTGTAGTCGACAAAGGAGAACAATCAGCCAATTTAATAAGGGTATCATTTATAGGTTAAAGCCATTTGTGATGAAAACCTGCAATTTAATTTGTTCTAGTGGTTTGTAAAGCAGAGTAAGCTAGAGCTGATTTGGCCTTTGAAACTGAGAAACCAAATTTTAATTTTTTAAAAAAAAAATTAATTACTATTTGTATTTAAATACCGACTGGTAGAGAGCCGCGCACATACACTTGAAGCCTGGTTTCGTCTGTTGCTCTGTGATTGGAGGGAATTGCATTCACTGAGACCTAGTTCTTATATTTGTGAAATGAAATAGTAATACTTTCCCATGGGGTTGTTAAGACAGTTAGGGGATCCTTAGAAAAGTACCTAGCACATGCTAGGCCCTAAATGCCTTTTAACTATTAATAATAGCATATAAATTTGTACTTTGCATTCCACAGCAGTCAGCTCAGCTTAGCTATAATTTTCTTAAGTTGCTACTGAAATAGATGGAATATAATTATAACTAAACCAACAAACAGGTTTGTGTTCAACCTTTGCTTATAGCATAAGTAAGTGTGGAATTCTGGAACTTTGACAAAAGGGTACAAGGGACAGACCATCAAACTTTTCTTGGGTTAAAATGACATGTTTTTTAATGTTTTGTGCAGTAAGCTTTAAAATTTTTATTTTGTGTAAATTTCACTAATTCTGCAGGTCTGTATATGAAAAAATTATAAAATATAAATAAAATTCAGTTTGTATTTATTGTAAAAAATATACTGCTTTTATATTAGCTGAATACCTAGCAGTCCTCAGGATATTAAAATTGAGAAAATATAGTATTTCAAATAATTTATATCTTTATAGTATTGGACACAAATATTATTATTACTATATCTAAAATTTAAATGAGATCCCCCCAACTCATTGGGGTTTTTTAATGCTAAACTTAGGGTGTTTGATACTGACTATCAAAAAACAATGTCAAGAAAGACAATTATTAGATATCATCATCAACAAACATTTGCTGAGTACTGAACATCTATCATGTACAGTGCTGTGGGCTTTCAAAGCAGGTGGAAGATGTGATTTTTTTTTTCAAAGCTGGTATTCCTGAATTTCATCAATGAAAATCTGGACATTACACCCAGGAAACCCTGAAATAGTCATGCCAACTTCTATGTGTAAGCCCATGTGAAATTTTATGTGGACATGGAGCAAGGGTAGTGTAAATTATGAGAATACCATTATTTTTGTTAGATCCTCAAAATATTCCATAACAATAAAAATGCTAACTATTAATCTCATTGGTCACATCTAAATGACAGTTGAAGAAAAACTCAAATACTAATGTGCTTTTCATGATGTTGCTATACTGAATCATCCATGAGATTTGGGAATTCTCTTACAGTCTAGCATCATCAGCAATGATTAGTATTAAGAGTGCCTTAACTCATCTGAAATTAGTAACTTGAGCTTTATCTCAGCACCTGACCAGCCTCTTTCAGACAACCAAGAGAAGAATATTTTTGCCCTACAAACCAAGACTGTGAATTAGACTGCACTATAGAGCAGTGATTTTCCTTTTTTTGGTGTTAGATAACACTTCCAAACTTTGTACAATCTATGTGCCTTCTATCTTATAATAAGGAGACATCCAAAATATTTTCTCGTAAATTTAAATATTTTCCAAGAATTAATTTTGGATTTGTCTTAAATATTGATATTTAAAAATGAAAGTACTGCACCACTCTTTAAAAAGTATTCAATGAAATGTAAATCATAAGAATTTGATTTGGACCACCCTCCATTTAAAAAATAGAAACACAGGGTGTTTTTAAGAGTGAGAAATTTTATGTTATTCTTTTCTCTTATTGAACCTGATTTCTATTCCACTACTCCTGAAGATTTTATCTTAATACAATATACTTTTATGCTTAGACATTTTTTATGATTATGGAATCTTGCAACAAAAGAATGCAAGTCATTGAAATTCTAATATAATATCCTATGACCATAGCAATTTATGGCTTATAGTGTTTCTGTGGGTGGAGTTATCATTATAACTTTATTTAATACACAGTTGATGAAAATAATATAAACATATTACAAGCTTGATATCAAAAGCCTGAAATTTTGCAATATGTTCAAGTTCACCCTGGAGTATTTCCTTCAGATGCTCTATTTTCTTTGCTTTTGCAAGATCCTTTTCTTGAAATGATGTACTCTTTGACAGTAGCACAAGTAAGGAAAAAGCAAAATCTGTTAGAGTTACCATCACTTTTCTCTATAATATGTCCGAATTCAAAATACCAAGGAGTTTGTCTTCACAAATAACATTTTAGTGTTTGTTTGTTTGTTTTAAACTTTATTTATTTATTTTTAGAGGAGGGAAAAAAGAGAAAGGAGAAACATCAATGTGAGAGAGAAACATTGAGTGATTGCCTCTTGTATATGTTCTGACTGGATGAACCCACAACCCAGGCACACGGCCTTTAACTTTGTGAAATGATGCCCAACCAAGTGAGCCACACCGGTCAGAGCACAAATAACAATATTTTTTCTGTTACTTATGTTTAGTGCCCCTGAATAATATCACAGTACAATGATGGAAGGGGAAGACATGTGGTTTATTCTGCAAAGTGAGAAAAAATTGGTTATGTACATGCCATTTTTAAGAGAAAGAATAGAGGAAGTTAGAAAAATTTAATTTGAAGAAAGCTTTTAGAGTCTCTTTTGAGTTTTAAGGCCTGTGATAATATATCAATGAAATAAGGTCTCCACTGAATTACACCTCTCTGTGTCCATAATCCAATTCAATGTGATGTTGTTCCTGTGGTGTTCCCATTGAATCCTAGCTGTCCTTTTCACTTATTTAAACAATAGGAAGTCATGAAAGTAACATGTGAGTTCTGGTATCTGGCTTTAAGAGACTTTGCAACTTCTGCTTGTACACTCTTGCAAACCTCAATTCATCATGCTCTGCAGAAACAGTGTAGCCTCCACAGTGATAAGCAGCCATGTGGAGAAGAACTGCAGCACAGCAGACCACAGCCTGCATCCACTGTCAGACGTGAGTGCAACCATCTTGAACTTGCAAACCAAGTGGACCTTCCAGTTGAATGCAGGGAAAACCAGCAGTGAAAATCTCCAGATTGTCCACTCAGAAAATCTGGAAAACATAATTCATTGGTGTTTTTAATCATTAAGATTTGGAATAACTTGCTGTGCAGCAAGAAATAACTGAAACACCTATCAACTTATAAGACATTATCTAATATTTTAGTTACACTTTTAATTGATATTCTTTTCCAGTGAAATAAATGGAGTTGTTTTATACTCACAAGTAAAATAAAAGATGCTTTAGAATTTTGGTTAAAAAGTTGTATGTGTTGGTGATAAAAACAACATATGAGGGGAGACCTTCCCCCAAAAAACCAGAATTATCTTCAGGAGGGCAGGCCCCTTGCAGTACAGGCGTCCCCCCACCCCCGGGTGAGTGTTCTAGGAACCCATCTATATCAGTATAACATCTTGCATTGTTGTAAGAGGCTTCATTTAACTTCAGTGACTTTTTTGTGAAGACTCTTTCAATGCATTTGCCATTTCATGATGGGTGATTTACAAGTGCACCTGCCCACACCACAGTGAGTGTTCAGAAGTTTTTAACCAAAAATGGTATGACTCCCCTATACTCTGCCCTCCCTATTTACCCAATTTCACCCTGAGCGGCTTTTTCTTTTTTGTTTCTCCAGATGAAAAATTCCTCAAAGGAAGATGTTTTGCCAATGTGGAAGACATAAAACAAAAACACGACAGAAACACTAAAAGGCATCAAAATCAACAAGTTCAGAAACTGTTTTGAGAAGTGGAAAAAATGCCTTGATAGGTGTATTGCATCAAATGCAGTGTACTTTGAAGGTGACTAAAGTTTAAACATGTAAGAATAAATACACAATTTTTTATAAATAAATTCTGTTCTGGGAGGGGTCTCCCCTTGTAAAAAGAGCTTATTTTTTTTAAAAAAAATCTCAATATAAATTAATATTAATGCCTAAAATTAGGTTTTGAACACATGGAAACACACTACACATGCACATGAACATACCCCTCCTACAAAGTCAATTAGAAATCAATTAGATTCAATTTAAAGTTTTAAAGTCAGGTAGAATTTTCATGCATATAAAATAACACAGTCTGGCTCATAATATATACACGATACTATTCCAGGGAATAATCAAATGAGTTATTTTACTTTGTGAATGATATTGAACACTTCTAACAAAAATGACATTGATTTGGGTATTTGGGACACAACCACAACATCTGTAATAAAGTATTACTTTCCATCTTACACAGACAGCATCATAAAGTATTTCTTTTAGTTTAAACCATAATTCTTGTAGCAGTCTAACAGGTTTTATGTAGTATATTAAAAAGCCAAAATAAAAACCAACTGATTTAGGAGAACTATGAACTAATTTAGAAATACAATATTAAAGTTCTTATCTTTGCTTTATGTCTAAATCAATTTTAAATTGCTTTACATTTCTTTCTTTTTTTTCTTTGTGGACACTCTGGGATTAAGTAAAATCTCCTAACTAAATTCATCACACTGTATTTGACTTGCATAATATTGTGTGGTAGAGAGGAGCTCAGAACTATGCTTGTCTCCTAATAGACTGTTTTGATTCAAGGAGACAATATATGACATTAGCAGTCAATAAATGTGGAGAATTTAGATGATAAATATGAAAATTAATAAAGTTAGAAAGCAAAAGGAGAGGAAAACACCTTGTGAATCTGAGTCCACACATACTTCTGACATTGCAAATAAAGGAAACAGGGCACAGGGCAGCAAAATTACAATTAAACATGGGCAGAAATCAGTATACCCAAGAATCAAACATAGGCCTCTTAATTTTCACCAAAAGTGGGCTTTTGTCTAGAGGGACAGAATTCCTTATTGAAAAATCTTGGAGCCAGGTGTTTCAAATTCTGAATGTTTCAGATCTTGTATTAGCTGAGCATACTCTGTACTCCAAAGTAAACCCAGTAGGATCTGAGATAACATCCCATAATTTTTTTGTTAACATTTATGCAATGAAATGCATGGCTGTTCACACTAAGTGAGATAAGTTAAAAAAATAGTTCTTATCCTTCAGATTGGGGTTCTGCTGCCTAATGAGTTTATTGCCAAATTTACAGATAAACAAATCAAATAAATGAAATATTTTCCTCTGAGTTTTTGAATTACAAACAAGAGCTTTGGGATCCCACATATTTCTCACTGAGAACTTTCTTTTAACTCCTGTCCATAGGTTTCCCTTTTTTTTTTTTTTTTTTTTTTTTTACACAATGCTTCTGGATTATAGTTTGATGTACAATATCTTTTATTTTTAAAATCTAATTTAGTCCTGTATCTTTTCTGGTATCTCTTTTTCCCTTACATTCTCTGTCAATGACTGTAAATGGTAGCTTAAATGTTTTTCTATTCCACTAACAAATGCAGATGGTTTTAATGGGGAGATAGATGAGTAATGTTTTAGAGACCCCCTTAGAAATTAGTATTCATACACTAAGTGAGAACTATATACTAAGAGATCCTAACATACCTCTTATACTAACAAGACTTTAGTCTTCAGATACAGGAGGTCACTTTGAAAAAAGATGAATATGAGGGCCAGTATCTGTTAAAACTGCTCAGGAATTAAATGATGCAATGATTTCACATGACGTGAGGGTTACACAAGTGTAGGCAGACAAATCTGGCATGTGAAATGGCAGCTTAATTTATTTAAAAAAAATAGGGACACTGAGGACCAGCTATAGAAATGTATAACAATATGGTACACATATGAAAATTTTGAGTAACACCAAAATGTAATTGAGGGTCTATGAAGAGAGGGAACACTATTTTTTCTTTACTATAGGTTTTTATAATTTTCAATTAATCATTCAACTGTTTTTGAAAGATATTTAAAATTGTAGTTTAATGATTGGTTGCAAGAAAAAGTATATACATTTTTATTTTTTATACTTTTTCTAAAATCCCCAGTACCTTTAATACTTATTTGATTGTTACTAGTTTTTGTAGAAGACATTACAAATTCACCCACAAGTCCTATTAGCTTTTTCTAGGCACCAGGGAGTTATACTTTTCACTCTCTTGGAGTTGGGTATGGTAATATAACTAACTTTGGTTAATGATTTATAGGAGAAATGCCCAATTCTGGGCAAAGCATTTTAAAGGAAAGTATAATTCCCTGTTCTTACTACCACTGTCTCAGCAGATTTCTGTGTGTACAAGTCAACAGGATCAGATGGCAGAGTCACTATTAGTCTGGATTCCTGAGTGACTTGATGGAACCGAGCACTTTTTTTCCCTCTCTAATACCAAACTGTGTTAGACTTTCAGCAGAACTGAAAATTAACATGCTGCATTAAGCTATTGAGATTTCTTAGCATAATGTGAACTATGTGTCTGGAATAATAAAGTTTTTACTCAATGAATGGTTATCTATCCATCACTCTGACTCTGAATTTTAAAACATTTCAAAGTTATTTATTTATTTATTTATTTATTTATTTATTTATTTTTATGGAATATAGTAGGGTGACACTGGTTAAAAATTAAGCATGTTTCAGGTTCACAATTCCACAGTACGTTATCTGTACCTGGTATTGTGTGCTCACTACCCCAAGTCAAGTGTCCTTCCATTACCATTTATCTCCCCCATACCTTCCTCCAAATTCCCCCAGCCCAACCTTTCCCCAGCAATCACCACACTGTTGTTTCTGTCTTTGCCTTTTTTCTCTTTTTTTCCCTTTTGCTCATCCCTCTACCTCCCCACCCAGTTCTCCTGCCCCCTGACAACTTTCAGCCTGCTCTCTATCTATGAGCCTATCTCTGTTTTGCTTGTTAGTTCAGTTTGTTTATCAGATTCAACATATGAGTGAAATCATATAGTACTTGTCTTTCTCTGACTGGCTTATTTCACTTACCATAATGCTGTCCAGGTCATTCCATATTGTTGACAAGGGTAAGATTTCATTCTTTTTTATGGGCTAGTAGTATTCTCTTGTGTAAATGTACCACTGCTTTTTTTATTTACTCACCTACTGATGGATACTTGGGTTGCTTCTAAATCATGGTTATTGTAAATAACACTACAATAAACATAGAGCTGCATACATTCTTTTGAATTAGTGTTTCAGATTTCTTTCTTCTGAAACTATTCCAAAAATTTCAAGAGATGGGGCAATCTCAAGCTCAGTTTATGAGGCCAGCATTATCTTAATTCCAAAACCCAAGAAAGACACTACAAAGAAAGAATATTATAGGCCAATAACCCTGATGAATATAGATGATAAAATCCTCAACAAAATATTAGCAAAATGGATCCAGCAATACATTAAAAGGATCATGCACCAGTGATCAGTGGGGTTTATCTGTGGATGTAAGCTTGGTACAATATTCTCAAATCTACAAACGTAATACACTACATAAAGAAAATGAAGCATACAAACCATGCAATCATATCAATAAATGCAGAAAAGCATTTGATAAAATCCAGCACCCATTTATGATTTAAAAAAGCTCTCAGTAAATTGAGATTAGGAGGAACATACCTCAAAGTAATAAAAGCCACATATAACAAATCCACAGCCAACATCATAGTCAATGAGCAAAAACTACAAATATTTTTCTTAAGATTGGGAGCAAGACAGGGGTGTCTGATTTTACCACTATTATTCAATTTAGTACTAAAAAAATTCAAACTCTTTTATATCCAGATTGTGATTACCAAAACGTGATAGAGTATCTTGTTCATTGAATTGAATACAAAATGTTGATACAATCTTCCTAATTGGTCTGGTAAACTGGCACAGATCCTATTCTTGCAAGATGGTGGGGATAGGGTCACATTTACAATACAGTGTTGCATTTATAGATTCAAAATATTAGGAGTTTAATGACATATCATATGATTTTACTCCAATGTTTAAGATTGGTTGTAGCAGTTGATCAAGGGTTGTTGTGATCTGTTTAAAATAAAAAGGGAAGCTGAAAAGCTATAAAAATAAACTGTTGTGCAGGAATATAGAAGAAAATATATTGATATTTTATAAGAACAAAATCAGCATATCTAAAATTAAGAGTTCAAATTCCTCATTAAATTTTATGAATCTGTTTAATTTATGTATTATAAAGTATTCAAGAGCTTAGAGGAATGAAATATTTTATAAGAACTAGATATTTTATTAAAAGTCTATGCAGTATTCTATATGAACTTAACATTGGATTCTGACATAGAAACATCCAGAGTGGCTCACAGAATCTTCATAGCACATGTGTGTGCAAGAGTACTAATGTCTATAATAATACTTAATCCTTGAACTTCAAGGTTTCCAATTAGTGCCTCTAAAAAGTCTATTAAAATCAGAGATATTGGCTCTAGAGAGAATAAAATTGGAATATTGCACTATACAATAAAGTTGCTTTAGAGCTTCTGTGATATATGTGTAGCTCATGTTTGTGTGTGTGTGTGTGTGTGTGTGTGTATTAGCAAAAAAATTTAAATGCTTTAACCTGAATTCTGATTTGTTGAAATCTGATTTTTACCTTACATGATAACCTAAAATAAAATTCTTGAAAACTTACCTTTAAAGTCTCAATATGAATATGTGCAATGAGAAAACAAAAATGTGAAAAGATACATTTATACATAGTATTCTGAGTTATAAGAAAGGACTTGAATTAATGGAAGGAGCTATATTTTTATTAATATTACATGTTAAATTTAAAAATCAGTTAATAATCATATTTTTAAAATAAGAAAATCGTTATAATTTGTGAAACCAAGTTTTACTTTAAAGTATCATTGAAATACATCCTATCTTTTTAAATCTGAAAAATGGGTATAAAATGTGCCTTTTTAAAATGTTGAAGATCAGAATCAGATAAAATAAAAAATGTGAAGTATTTTGAAGTGAGATATCAACTTACAAATGTAAGATATGGTTTTAATTTTCTATTTTCCTTGACAACAATTTGAATGTAAGTCAATATGTTTTCCTCAACAGTCTGCATTTTTATGCAAGGAATCTACTTCTTCACGTTAACTACAGACACATTTACTGGTTTCACTTGTCAAAGTTGTAAGTACCAGGTAAACTGAGTTAACCCTCTTCTTGGCTAAACTGAGTTTATCAAAATTAAGTTTGTAGATATGAAAATTGTATTACTTTATTCCAAATACTAAACTTGATTAGCTTCCAGGGAATGTAAGTCTATTTCAAGAACATATATCACATCCAACTTATCCACACATTTAATTGACCACCTGCATTCAAATGCAGAAATACAATTTGTCTTTTTAAAAATTACAATCCTTCAGTTTTTTGGTTATATTTTATTAATTGCTGCATAAAAATAGTCATCACTTATTCGAGCACACATAACCCTGTGAAATTTTTAAACAAATTCAACATTTTACAAGCTCACGAGAATATTTGTCTGAGTGTATTTTTTAAAGTTGACTCACAGATTTGCACACATAAACTCAGCTGTAGTTTGTGTAATGGAAAATATCTTAGAGGGTTTCCAAAAACTAGAATTCATCTGTGTACAATGTAGACCCTTAAAGTAAATTGGCCAATGTTTATCAAAATGCTAATCGACAGCCAGCATCTTAGCTAAGATGCTAAATCTATCTCAAATATATTAGAGACTCCTCCATTCTGTTCATTGAAAATCTTTTGGTCTGTTTGTATCTTAAAGCAGTTGCTTCCATGAAGTTCATTTTTCTATTTCCTTAAATCTTACCTCCCCCTGCTGGCTGTGCATCTTGGAACATATCTAGGTAGAGTGAAAAAGAATTTGCAAAGGTTGGAGACCCTTCAGAAGAGCAACTAGTGAAAACAAATACCTACACACATTTGTATAAAAGTCCATGCACATATGTGTACACACCACACACAAGACAACTAGATTTTTAGAAAAATTAAAGCAAATCTTAGATTAGAAGATTTTCGGCAATAATCAACAAACAAAACTTTATTTGAAAAGGTAATATCATAGTTTTAACGTGAAAGACACTAAGGATGTACCCCACATTCATATATACTGAAGAATATGAAGAATACACAGAATAAAGAACTGTACTTAATCTAGTCCTAGTTTTAGTTATGCCATCACACATAAAATTTGCACACTTACCAGAAATACTAAAAAGACAGATAATCATAGTCCTAACTGATGATAAATACATTATATGAGCAAAACAACTGATTAGGTAGCAATAAACTGACTTCTTATGTAGAACTTTTATTGATTTATAATGGCATATGTAAGTTTACAGAAACTTAGATCAATTTCCCACCATTCTGAATTATAAACTGATAAGTCAGATAGGACATCTAATCTGTAATGCTGAAAATATTTGCTAAATCAAACATATACAGGACCACAGGATGCATAATTTTAGAACTGTGTCTACATGGTCTGCAATTTACATGAAATTGCTATGTTTTGGTTAAATGGCACCTTAGCTTCCAAGCAACTCTTTCAATAGTTGTTTCTTTAATTATTATTTAATTTTGTGGTTATGACTGGTTTTCAGTTAAAGAGGGTACTACTGACAAATTTAATTAAATGAAAATAGAGGACTTAATGGTCCATGCTAATGCTTCATTTCATACATAATATTTTATCATTTTCTGTGCAAATTTGTAATGAGAGCTTGGTTTGTATTAATAAATGCCTATATTTAGGCCACATAAAGTACAGTAATTAAAATACTTTGCTAATAATATTTACTTATAAGTGCTCTAGAAACAATTAACCCATTGATGTCAATTACTTTTACTAAACTAACTTCCAAGATCACAATTTTTTAGCATTAAAAATGTTATTTTAATGCTATATATAATAAAATGTTCTGGGTGCTATTTTATTATATTTTAATAAAACATGCTATACATCTACTGCCTTTTGGAACAGGGATTTGAAAAACGGCTAACAAAAATTTCAACAAAACTACCTCTTGTTTGGAATTTTGAACAAAGAGAACACATGTCATAGATCTCCTTCCCAAATATTTAAACTGAAAAATGTAACTGTTTACTATGTTGGAATGAGTAAAAGTTGGTTATCTTCTTCTCTTTAAAGTAAATTTTGCTCTATGGTATTTTTGCTTATAACCTATAACAGAAGTCATCTGTAGATAATTCATATTCTTTCTTACTCTAAAAGAAGATATGCTATCTTAACAAGTGAATAAAGATTTTATTTACAAATATGTTGCAGAATATATGCTGTTCAATTCAAGAGGTTACTTTTAAAAATTAAATATAAATATACAACATGTGTAAACGTAAAATGAATGATTTTATTTTATATTTTAGAATGGAATTAAATTTGTTTTAGATATTTCAGCTTTCTAGTTTACATGAAAAAGCAACAAAATATTTTTAAAATTCTACTTCTAGAAGGTAATAATGAATAATTTGTTAATCAATGCTTTAAGTTTTCATGAAAATAGTAATCTGCACTAGGTGACAACAGGAGGAAATTACAAATATTTTAAAACAAAACATATTTTTAGTACTTTTTGCTACTGATATTGAGTTAATAATCTAAGAATAAGGAGAAGCAAAGCCCAAACTGACATACAACATTAAGATTATAAAATAAGGAAAGGAAAAAGAACAAAAGTTAAAAAAAAAAACTAACTTGGTGTAGTCTCATCCTTTAAGACCAACCATGGGAAAATTAAAACCTAAATTGAACTCTTCTGATCACCAAAGCATTACACATTAGTTTTTTAAAAAAGAGATGAAGATATGGTTCACTAGGAAAAAAACATTTTAAAAGCAAGTTGAAGATGATAGTGCACATCAAAATACAAGGTATCCAATTATAATGCTTCATTAGATGTTACCTGCACTACTTCAAACATTTCCTTGCAAGAAAAAGCCACTTGAGACTAACATGTAAAAAAATTATCACTATTTTCAAGATAAGAAAACAAACACAACTTCAGGTCAAATTATAGGAAGCTGAATTATAGGAAGCCTAACTTTAAAATTTAGGTGTAGCTTGACCTATAGGTTACCATTTTAATTTTATTCTAGACCCTGGTAAAAACATACTTTGTAAATTCTCATTTAAGAATAATATTTTAAGTAATTGAAAAAAGCACATCTAATGATATAATTTATATAATGTCATCTAACAAAGAATGAGAATTAAAATATACATACATACATATGCATGCATAGAAAGTGCATGTTTGATCATTGAATTGATATAGCTCATAGTTCTGCAACAGCTAAATATGAAGAGGAGTGTTCATCCACTTGTTCCATGCTGTTTAATGTGCACAGTTTATATGGGTTCAAGGAAGAGGAGAACTGGAGGTTATCCCTGGCAATCATCATGATCTACAAAGCTTTATCTCTCAAGACTATTGTGCTGTTGACTAATTAACCAGATTTGATAGATTGGGCAAAATAGCTTATTCAAGTAGACCAATTAAATTACATATGTTCTACTGTTCACAAAATCGGTTAAGTCCTTCCGGTTTCACCCCAGAAAATTATGTATCTGGCTAATGTTTTCTTAATAATCTTCAATACTGAGTAAATATTCCAAAGTTTTTTCTTCCTACTCTGTGAAAAATAGCTTTAATGTGTAAAATAATTTTTGAATTCCTAAAATAAATTTTACTATAGAAAATGCTTATGTCAAAGTATTAATGGTTGAATCACTTCACTCTCTGAAGCTACTATTGGTACAAGATCTAATTCTGTTTCTTGCCTAGCAAAATAAGACAGAGGAATCAAGAAACGTGTTTCAGTACTCTGGTTTGTCTGCTTTTCCCATTTCATGCATGTCAGTAGCTTCAGCAACAGTTACTCAAAGCATGGGACATGAAACTTCTCTGTCAGGTTGCCTTTGGAAAAGTGGCTAAATATATGCCAGCTAGGGGCCAAGACATATCCTTGTGATCACAAAGAAAATGAAAAGAGCATGCCTTACTGTGGGTGAAGGGATTACCCAGCATCACTTTACTGGATACAGAAAGGCAACCCTTTTTCTTTCTTTGCTTTCATTTTAAAGTTTCCCTTCTTTGGAGTTTGACAGTCCAGTTATTGACACCTTAAGCCGAATTCTTGAATATAATTTTTGAATAAATGAAAAAGAGTGTTAATCAGCTATGTGATCAGATCAGACTTGAATCCATGATGGACAAACTTAAAGACCTCAACCCGACCTTTGAATGTTAGTTACATTAACTTAGTACAAGTAGATATTGACAATCTCACAACACCCTCTTTGAAAAGAATTTGTTAGTAAAAAACATGTGTCTTAGGTGTTTAAATGAAGCATAAGTTACAGAATGTGGTGATTTTCATCTTCACGAAAATCATCTTCCCTTGGCTCAGTTTTATTTGACCCATGGCTCTTCTACACTTTATCTCATTCAGTATCATTAAGATTGTACCTGTTGTTTTCCTTTTCACTTCCTTTTACTTGCTTTTTAAAAAGCTATGCATTCCTTTATAGGATTGTAACTGTGGAATTTTCCTTCCTATGTATTTTCTTTTCTAATGCACACTGTGACAGGAGAGTCACTGATTATGCTAGAAGTTTGGAGAGCTAATTCCTCTTTCATTGATCAGTAGCAGTGGTTAGGCTTGTGACCAGTTAATGCAGTTCCCATGTAAAAGTTAACCTTCTTTTTCTAGTTTATTTCATAATGTTTAAACTCAGTGTTGCACTAAAGATATATGGCTTACAAGTACTCATTTCTGATAAAGTACTGTGAAGTAAGGAGATTGGTTTAGCCACTGGATGATCTACTTATTCCCATACCAAAAAATATCAAATCAGCGCTTCAGTTGCAATACAAATTGCTAACTAAAGCAATTTAGTCAGAAGCAAAATATATCATTAAAAAACACTCAGTCTTCAGAATAACTTGATCAGATGTTTCGCTGGCTGAGAAGTTAAAGAGGAGTAAAATTAAACCCATAACTCCTCTTCTGTAAGACACACTGATATAGTTCCATAGAGGATTTATTTCACTGGTAAACTTTTTTTTTTTTTTAAGAAGAGGTAAGATGAAGAAACCAAGAAACTAAGAGAGGTAAAAGAAATGGAAGAATATTTCTCTTTCTATGTTATAATGGGCAAACGAGCTGATAATTGAAATAGATTTTATTGTGGTTTCCACTACATTCATTTAACTAGGTTAACTAACATATACATGCATAAACTAAATTGGGAAGCACTTACAACAACTAGTATCTGGCAGAAGGTAGAGAAGCTATCAAATAAATCATGGCTTTTGGAGGGGCAAGATGGGTGCCATCATGTTGAGTTAGAAGCAGAGGAAGAAAATGGGCATAACATGCAGCTGGGAGTAAAAAAAAAGAAAGAAAACGTATGTTAATATACTTAAATCTCATTTTGAAATACAGTGTAATGCAAGACTCTAAACAGAGCAGGTACCCAATTGGTGTTTGTAGAATAACTGAGTAAATAAACTAATACATGAATGAAAGAACTCAAGTCAGGGAGTATTTGAAGCAGACAGACATACAGCTATGGCCCATGGCCTGGTTCGGGAAAGGATTCATAGTTTATAACAAAACAGTAAAAGAAAGAAAGAAAAGAAAGGATTTTCAGATAATGCTCTAAATATTAACAAAGGCTTTGTAGCTCAACAATTTAACCATGGCATATTTATAACCAAACATTCTATATATTATTATTAGGACCTGCTCAGGCTTTACTTAATAGAGATTTTGAGCAAAATGCAATTAATAATGGATGTTTGTGGTCAATTGTGTGCATGATGCAGCAGCTTTTTGGTAGACTTTCCATGTTTGGAACAAATTCAGTGCATCATACCAGGACAGTTGGAACATGTCTGTTCAGTAAGGTCCAAATGCTAAAAATCCCCCCAGAGAACTCTACTGGGAGAGGATTAAAACTTGTTGTTATGCCAAATAACAAACCTTTGTTGGTTCTCTGCAGTGTGTAGTGATGTTAGAGCTCATGTTACAGGTTAATTGCTTTCAGTGGTGAAGTAGCCTGAGCAAGATTTTACTTGCCTTAGCAAAGTATTAATAAGGAAACTCAACACAACATGACCACCAATATCAGGGGCAGAACTTTGGTCAGCTAATGCAGCAATGGCCAATGGAGAAACTCCAACACTGCAGTACCATTTGACATGCAGAGCACAGAAGTATGTTATCCTGACATGGTCTAATAACTTTAAGCAATAAAGACTTTTCCCTAGGAGATTATGAGATTCAGACAAACAGAACACAAAAAGTTATGTTTTTGAGTGCAAAGTGAATAAATAAAACTAATACAGGTAATTATCCAGGAACCCAGATAATTTAGATGTCCACTGCTACATATTTTTAGCTTGGACATGGCCTTCGTTATTTGACTTACCTTTATATTTTGTTAAATAAAAATAAGATTGCCCATCACAGAAAAGTGCTCACAATTTTATCTATAGAATTTTTTTAGCTTGATTATAATAAACGCCTGAAAATCAGCATTCTTGGTATAATGAGAATACTGTGTATCTTTCACTATCGCAGCCTGAGCAGTACTAATTACCCATTCTGTACTTTGAAAGTAGCAGGATGGAGACTATTGCATTTACAGCACCCATGTTTGCAGAGGTAGCTAGGCCGTCAGCATTTTCATTCTGTATGAAATGCCTGCAAAGATTTTAGTGATGCCAAAGCTGCCTTTTTAGCGTCAATCTACATTGCAATTTTAGCAAACCGGCATTACTCAGAACACCATGCATGCAGTATATATCAGTGTACATAGTCAAAGTCCAATTTGAATCTGAGGGATGAATTAAAATAACATATACTAAAGAGTTGTTTAAAAATAGTAAACTACCGTAGCTAGCAGCTGCAATTTCTTATTTCTTCTAGAAAAGTCTTCTTTATTTAAGTAAGATCAGCACATGGCTTATCCAAAGTATACCTTTTAACAACTCCATACAGACTGGCTGACTTGTTTGAATCTTGCACAACACAGGTACAGAGAAGGGCTGATAAATTAAGCTAGGGTCTCTCTGCAGGCTAAAAACCATGCAAGCCCAAGATACATGATAACAAAATATATATCTGATCTTGTGCCTTTTCATTCCTCTGCTAACATTGCATTTCTACCCGAGTGACTCTGTAGCAAGATACTCAGACAATAGCAATTGTCAGAACCCGTGCTCCACGGCTGACCACCTAGAAAGAAATGTCTGCTGTGAGTCCTGGCCCTGTGCGCAGCCCGCTGAGCTTTCTGCATGGCTTGTGCAGGACAATGTTGAGCAATCAGCTTCAAAATGTGGTGTCAGTCAGCACTCTGGCACATGTGCAACCTCAAAGGGTGAAAGAAAATGCAACAAGGCGGTGGTCAGTGACTGGTGGCCGGGCCTGGCCGGTGTGTGGGTGAAGTGGGGTGGAAGGAAGCACTTTAGGGCAATAGCATTTCTTTTTCCCATGCTCTGACAACAAGCGACCCAGGGAGAGCTTTCCTTTTCTTGTCCTGCTTATCCACCATTCCCTCCTGCCCTTTTTGCTCCCACCCCTCCTCCTTCACCTCCCCCCTGCTGTGCCCTGCCTTTGGTGAAAGAAAGAGACCAACATGCTACAAAAGGCCAAGGCTAGCTCAGTTTCAGACCCCAGGGCAACATGTGTGCAGTGAACAAGAGTGTAAGAAACACTGAATATAGCAGTTAATATTTTAGACATAGGATTTTCTGACTATAGTTTTCTTTTTAACCATGCATATATATTGCCATTCAAAGAGATTGTGCTCACATACCAGCAAACAGCTAGTGAGAACACAGCAAATCTTAAAATGATTAAGGCACCAGAGATTGCTAGAGATGTGGCATGCAAAGAATCACAAGAAAGCCATGGAATATTAAAAAAATATTAATAATGTCAGTTCTAATAATTCAATCTCAGATTTATTTTAGTGCAATTCTGTTCCAAGTGGTGTACCCTGCCTTTTTGTTAAGAAAGAACAAAGATCATGGAACAGATTGTAACCTATGTAAATTGCATGTCTGTTTACAATTGCATTTCACATATTCTATATATCATTTGCAAACTATTCCCCAAAGAAATATGTATCGAACTTTTGAAAAAGAAATGGAGATTTGACGACAATCTGTTTTACTTTCATTTGTTTCAGATGCTGCTTAGAGTCTTTTTCTGTATGTTGAATGTAGTGTCCTGTCATGTTCATCATTGTTTTCTTTTGTTCTTTCAGCTTTTACATGCATAAACTACAGTTCTTGAAGTGATATCACAACACTTCCGCAAAGAAGGAGAAAAGACCTTATAAAAGATTGCAGTAAGGTTTACATATGCAACGTAATCATGGAATTCTGATCAAATGTGAACATCCAATATGTTTTAACATTTCACTTGAAAAGAAATCACATTGCCCCCTTCTCACCATTCTTTTACTTAAAGGTATATGCATTTGTGAGTTTTAGGACTTGTCATTGCAAAGCTATCTTAGGTTATACTTTGGGGAAAACAGATAAGCATTGGAGCATATTTATGAACATGTTATCATTGTCTGTGTTTTTGGGATGGGGAATTATTACCTAGTAATTAGTTGCTGCAACTGTTTGAACTATCAAAACTAAAGATAAATCCTGTAGTAGTAGTTAAAGCAGCAGAGCAGCCAATGGCCACTATGCAGTAGTCTGTCTCAGAGGAAATGCTCAGAACAGAGCTTCTGAACCACGCACTAACTGGATCTAGCAGCTCAGTGCTGGCATTACTCACAGTGTATTAATAGAACGCTTTCACTCATAAGTTTGTGCAGAAATCAAACAACACACTCTCACTAAGAAGAGAAACTTTTATCCCACTACAAAAAAGGATTTTTGATCATACTATACACTATTGTAAACTAAATATTTAATCATTGCTTGTTCTAGGATTTAAATCATTGAGAAAACATTTATTTTTTAAACGTCTTAAAACTAATAATGAAAAAATATTACCTTGTAAATTTGGCATATAGGCTTGTAATGAACGTATTATATAACCAATCAGTGTGAATAATTGTACTAAAGCTTGGATGTTAAAGTTGTCTTTGGCTTAGAAACTAAATACACACGTTAAGAAATAAATGGTAAGAATCATTGGTGAGGCACATCGCAGAGCACAGGAAAAGAAGCAGTTACTCAGTGAAAATGCTTTTGGCAACTCTTGACCTTTGAGTTCCTAACTTAAAGGACGCACAAACAGCACCATTCTGCAGCAAGTTTTCCTTGATAACCAGCTGCAAAGGGGACAGAATATCCCCGAGCCATTGACATGCACAATTTAGCAATTATGTAGTCAGAGGAGGAATGATTCTGCTAAACCACTGAGAATTGCTGGTGTTTACAGCCTTCACACATTTATAGAAAGATCTAAAATTTAACAAAACATAATCAATATCAGAATGGATTCTCCTTTCCAGCAATGAATGATATCACACGTTCTACAGGAAAAATAAATTTGGAAGATTTCAAATATTGGATTCATTTAAAGATAAAAATATAAAAATAAAAAAGGAATAGATTAGGGTTTAAGAATATGTGATAAGGGGATATTTATTACTACGTTTAAATGAGGATTCAAATGAAACACAGTTAAAATTAATGTGAAAATATTTTTAACCTTGAATCTTAAAGTAATATTTCTCCAGGTAGAAAATAATTAAGTTTATTTAACTTTTCAACTAAAAGACCTTCTTTTCCTTTTTTTAACTTATCCTTGATTTCATAACAATTTAAATTTATTTTTATTTTATGGTACCTTCAGATGTAAGGTTGTAAGACCCATAATGCTAATTCTTTAAATATTTCAGTCTAACTGGAGACTGAAATATTTAAAACATTAGCATTAAATATAATGTTTAAAGCTGTTTTGCTTGTGTTCAGGTTACTCAATATAAAAATATATTGTATTTGTATTTGCCTTTTTAACTAATATGAAATGGTTTCCTTCCCTTCATAGAAAATAAAATCATTTTCAAGCTTATATATTTATATGAAAATGCTGCTCAACATTTTCACTGCCAGAGCTTCACTTTAAATGGATCATTTCCGGAACTTCAGGCCTTCTTCTACCAGGTAGCCATCGGAGCATGGTGGATTGGGTCACCTGCACTTCCATCACTCCATGTTGCCCAGGCACTGCCAGCTAAATGGTGCAGGAAGTGACTTGAATGGTGCAGGAAGTGAAGCCTCGGCAAGTCCAACAGCTCCCTTAGTGTGTGTTGGTGGGACACTGCTATCCCCACTGAGAACCCAGAACAGTTAAACACAGGGACTGAAGCACAATCAGCTTGCAGAAGATCATCCTTTACTGTGCATCACAAACCTGGGTACCAGGACAACTACCCACATTTACATCTTACTCCAACATCTGCTCCATGACACTTAAGTGGCATTTGAAATGCATACTCTTCTAGTTTGTGTTCTTAAAAAAAAAGCCAAGCAATCAAAATTACATGGATTAAAGCATAAATGAATACCTTTAATAATCTAATTGAGAGTAAATACCTATGAAATGAACTCAGTGATAGGGGCAAGTTCAAGTGTTAAGGAAAAATCGGTTAGCCTAGAAATTGGATGGTGTTGTTCCAAAGATCCCAAAGTACACTATTTCTCTGATATAGTCTTCATGAAAGTGTGATTTTTTTCAGCATATGGAATGTAGGATAGGGCTCCCCAAACTAAGTCACACAAAATTGATATTCACCCACCGGGACTTAATTTTGAGTCTACCTGGCAAGGAAATTTATGTAAATGTGCCTCACAAAGCAAAAAATAATGCAGTAGCTTCTGAACTGTTTCCTTATTGTGTTCATCTCCAACAGATGTCTTTCTGTTCTTTGGATTACTTGCACAGACATACTGGTTGTAATCTTCTGTTTTAGAAGGAGGTATCATGATGCTTTTCCACATGCTGAGATGCTGACCAGGACTGTGTGTGCTCCTTGTTTGATTACTTAATGCCTCAGTGGGAAAAGACAACAGTAGTGATGATACATTTGATAGCATTTCTTGTAGGAATTAGAAAAACAAATTTAGCTTACTTATTTTTATTATTTAAAATATCATTAAATTATCTCTTATTCTTAACAGATTAGAATGGATTTCCAGTTTTTTTAATTGTAGTTTTTAATTACAGTTGACAGTCAATATTATTTTGTATTAGTTTCAGGTATACACTTGTATTATTGAAAGTGGACAGCCTGGTATAAGGGTCTGACTGTACTGTCTTCTGAGTTAATGAAATGGACAGATTTTGTGAGACCTAGCAATGTGGCACAGAGACGCGGGGTGTTGTGGTCTAAGTGGCTGAGCCTAGAGCTACATTCTCGTCTCTTGTGTGTGTCTTCTTTGGAGAGTCAAGTAAACCATCAGGGTTTTGATTTCCTTATTTATAAGAATGTATGTTTTAGGAACTTTCAACTTTTCATTTTATATCTCTTGAACTAGATAGGTCAAGAATGAATCCTGGTAACCATGTCAGAGTCTGTAAGGATATCAAATCAACATGTTGTACACCTTAAACTACATAATGTTGTATGTCAACAAAGCTGAAAAAAATAAATAGATCCTGCCTCCTGTCATATTCCATTCTATTGTGAACACTGCCTTCTGTTATTTTAACACTGTTGAATGCTCGCCTTGGTAGCCTTTGTGACCACTGGGAGATCTGAGAGGAAGAATATACTGAGAAATAGAAACAGGAGACTGTGGCAATGCTTGGGCTCCAAAGTCCTAATTCTTTCCTTTTCTTTTTAAGAAAAACATGTATAGATTTATTAAATCAGGAAAAACAAGAGAAAAAAATCCCTAATTTTAAATGCATCCCTTAGCACCAACAATTCTTAATGTAGATGAAAGGTAAAGTAAGCCTGCGCTGAAAGACATATGATTACAATAAAGAGAGGAAAGAAAATCCTTTTTCATGAGAGAAAGTTATAACTTACACATGTTTAGCATTACCAAGAGAGCTATTTGTCCTCCTAATGCACACGGAGGGGTGCTCATGTCATCACTGTGCACACTGCCTTGAAAAAGTCCTCTGCTCTTTTATGAAATATCTCTGTCACTTACTTTAAGTGGGAGTGTTAACACCTTTGCTATTTCTTTAAAAATGGGGGTTGCTTCCTATTGAGTTAAAAAAAAAAGATTGCTATAAAAGGGAGCATTAAGCAAGTTAACAAAGTACTTTTTTAAAGGATCAAACTAAGGAAGGCAATGCTTCCTTAAAAGGGTTCACTTTTTATTTCCCTCCTTACTTAATGGTGTGACAGAAAATCCGTGGAAAGGCTCAAAGGAGAAATATGTTGAAACTCAATTACCTGTGTTAGTGAACCACCTACAGATATTTAAAAATATTCTCTTCTCACAGGTACCCAGTATGAACCAAGTGCTTTATTTGTGTCTCTCATTCCCCATTAACATAATGAAATGCTGTATGCCTTTTTCACAGTAGGAAGAAAGGTCCAAAAGGGTGATGATATATCAATCCTAACTATATGCTATTGGAGAGCACCTGTAACTCCTTCCTGGCGGCTCAGCATGTATGGAATAGCAAGCTGGCCTGGACAGCATTTCTGTTTGTAGTTACCAAGGACCTGAAACAGGCTTGAGTTTTGATCTGGACGATGACCCATTAGTCTAGTTGATTTTCTACAACTTGTGAAGTCAGCAGACTGGATTTACAACACCAGGAATTTTTTAAAGGTTTAATCCTCTACATAATTTTATTTGAAATGGAAAGATTATATATAATGGTATAGGGCAAAACCTTTAGTTTTTGCCTGCAAATTTGGCCAATGTAATTCATATTCCAGCTGGGGGAAATATAGAAATGAATCTGTATATTGAACATTCAGTCTTTATACAAAATAATTCCCGAAGTTACAGACACCAAACATACAGGGAGAGCCACTCAGTTATCCTTTCATTTATTTGTGCTAAAAGGAGAACAAACAAACAAACAAAAAACCTAGAACACAACTTTTAGAGTGCCTGCTATAGACACAGAATATTGTACTTGAATATTCTTGGTTCAGCTTTTGATTTTTCAAATATTTATTGTTTATTATTAATTAAATTGTACCTGCTCAACAAATATTAACATGATAAATCCTGAAAGAAAGTGTGAGTGAATTAAGAAGTTCCTACAGCTACAAACCAGGCACACATTCTCTAAATTTCCTATCCCCTTGTCACGCTGGATAGAACCAGCTGACGTCATGGGTCTAACAACTCCCTCTGCAACTCCTGTCTCTCTCCTGTCAGTCCATCCTACCCATTTTCTCCTTGTATCACATTCTTGATCAAAATTCTTCAGCAGTTCTCCACTGTCTGCTCACAGGATCAAGTTCAATTATTAAACCTAACATTGTAAGCAACTTCATAATCTCATTCCTCTGTCCTTCAGTCCTTTCACATTTGCACACACGTTAGTTTTTTAAGTGTATATTTTATTGATTATGCTATTACAGTTGTCCCATTTTTTTCTCCCCTTTATTCCCCTCCACCCTACACCACCTAACATACCCTCCACTTAGTTCATGTCTATGGGTCGTACATAAAACTTTTTGGCTTCTCCATTTCCTATACTATTTTTAACCTCCCCCTGCCTATTTTGTACCTACTATTTATGCTGCTTATTCCTTGTACCTTTCCCTCCATTCTTCCCCTTCCCCAACCCCTCTGATCTCCATTTCTATGATTCTCTTTCTGTTCTAGTTGTTTGCTTAGTTTGTTTTGGTTTTTGTAGGTTAGGTTGTTGATAGTTGTGTTTGTTGTCATTTTACTGTTCATAGTTTTTTATCTTCTTTTTCGTAGATAAGTCCCTTTAATATTTCATGTAATAAGAGCTTGGCAATGATGAACTCCTTTAACTTGACCTTATCTGGGAAGCACTTTATCTGCCCTTCTTGCCTGCAAGATTTCTTTGCTGGATAGAGTAATCTTGGATGTAGGTCCTTGCCTTTTATGACTTTCAATACTTCTTGCCAGCCCCTTCTTGCCTGCAAGATTTCTTTTAAGAAGTCAGCTGATAGTCTTATGGGAAGTCCCGTGGAGGTAACTGACTCCTTTCCTCTTGCTGCTTCTAAGATTCTCTCCTTACTGTTAATCTTGGGTAATGTAATTATGATGTGTTTTGGTGTGTGCTTCCTTGGGTCCAACTTCTTTGGGACTCTGTGAGCTTCCTGGATCTCCTGGAATTTTATTTCGTTCGCCAGATTGGTGAAGTTCTCCACTTTTTTCTCAAATAAGTTTTCAATTTCTTGCTCTTTTCCTTCTCCTCTGGCACCCCTATGATTCAGATGTTGGAAGGTTTAAAGTTGTCCCAGCTGGTCCTAAGCCTCTCCTTATTTTTTTGAATTCTCATTTCTTCATTCTGTTCTGGTTGAATGTTTATCTCTTCCTTCTTCTCCAAATTGTTTATTTGAGTCCCAGTCTCCTTCCCGTTACTGTTGGTTCTTTGTATATTTTTCTTTATCTCACTTTGCATAGCTTTCACTCTTCCTCCATTTCGCGACTATACTCAATCAATTCAATGAGCATCCAGATTACCAGTGTTTTGAACTGTGCATCTGATAAGTTAGGTATCTGTTCATTGCTTAGTTCTATTTTTGGATATTTGATCTGTTTTTTCATTTGGGCCATATTTCTTTGTCTCAGTCCAACTGTTATGTTGGAAGGGGTGGAACCCCCAAGTAACTGTATTTTGATGCTGTTTGTGGGGGAAGGGTCCAAGAGGGAACAATGCCGCTTGCTCGTCTCCTGCCAGCTTTCAATAACTTCCCCCACAACCGACAAACCAGTTGGGCCCTTCTGGTGCTGCTTTCAAGGTGGATGGATTTGTGTACATTCTAGGACCCCGTGGGTCTCTCCAGTGGACTCTCCTGTGACGCTGGGAGCTTCTCCTGCCACCACAACCCCCACAGATTTTTACATCCAGGGGTTTTGAGGCTTTCTTTTCCTGCATTGGAACCCTGGATTGCACAGTCTGTCTCCCTCCCCAGCTATTTCTCCAGTTTATCTGCACGCAAATGTGGGACCATCCAGCCTGCCAGCCGCCACCTCACCCACCTGGTCCTCTAGCTGCTGCCTTGCTCCGCGTCCTCTCTGTCCCAGCTATCTGTCTCCACTCCTCCTACCGATCTGGATGGATGTTTCTTCTTCAGCTGCTTCGTTGTCAGACTTCAATACAGTTCAATTTTCTGGGAGTTCTGGTTATTTTTTGTTTTAAAATTTGTAGTTATCCTTCTTTTGGTTGTGCAAGGAGGCAAAGTACATCTACCTACGCTGCCACCTTGGCTGGAAGTCTTGCACTCACATTCTGTTGCAATGAAACGATGCTCTTTACAGGATGTGCTTGGTCATCTTCTGCTTCTATGTGTCTGCCTAGAACGCCTTCATCCATCTTACTTACATTAACCCTTCAGTCAAGCCCCAATCTTCCACCAAACATTTAGAAATATTTTCAGCTAGAAGATTCATCTTCTACCTTTTCTGTGCCCTGAGCACTTCTCCGATTTGTGACCCTTATTCCATTCCAGCTTTTGTCATTTACGCCTGTTTATTACTGCCTTCTCTCCCCAAATAAACTGTAATATTGCAGAAGACAAGGCTAGGTTTCATTTTTATACATGTATTTTCATCCTTACCCTTCCTCTTATGTAGTAAAGACATAAAAGAAACTAATTTCAAAATGAAAACAAAGCAAACTGTCAATTGATATGTAAGCAAATAATTGAAAAATTTGAATTCTTTCTTAACCCTGGCTAGGTAGCTTAGTTGGTTAGAGCATTGTCTTGATACACCAAGATTGCAGGTTTGATCCTGGGTCAGGATAGATACAAGAAACAACCAATGAATGCATAAATAAAGTAGAACAACAGAATAATGTTTCTCTCTCTCCCTCTCTGAAATGAATACATAAAAGTTAAAATATTTTTTTAAAATTTCAAAGCTATATTTACAAATTGATCACTCATACTATTTACTCATTTAACAATACAAATGCATTATTTATGATTGCATTTAGTTTTTAAAGAACCTTCATTAGACTAATGTCCAGAATATTAAAAAAATAAACAACCTAATAAATCAAATCTCCAAAGACCAAGCATAAAATTATCTATTAAATACTTAAAGTTTGATGATGTTTCAGTTGATTACTAAAATAGATATGTCATTAATTTGAAGTTAAGATGTTATTTAGTTCATATGTGGGAGCAGGGAATGTGTGTGCACTTATATGTTGATAAAGAAGTTAGAAGCATGGATAATAGAAAGATGCAATGTAGTAGTTCCAAGTCCTGAAGATTGTGATATAGAAGGACAACCTGTGCTGCTCTTGTAATTTAGGACCATCTAAGTGTTAGAAGGGTGCTACACACACAAAAAAAATATTTTATACTGAGGAAACTGATTGAGCAGAGAAGGCTGTAGGTTATGTCACCAGACCTTAGTCACAAGGCATAGGAAAGCATCATACAAAATTAGACAGGAAGTCAAAATAAAGTGAGGAAGATAACTTACAAGAGTAGACTAATACCAGGTGCAGGGAACATAAGACTCTATCTTAAGAAAATGGAAGAAGTGATAGATTAAAAAAACAAGAATAGAAGCAAAATATTCCATGAGAGAAAAGAAAGCATTTATTAACCAAAGAGAATTGTCATATATAGTACTGAAGATAATAGAAAATTAAGTTACATAATCAATTAAACAGAATCATTAAAAAATTTATGTATTTACTTAAAAGCCCAGTTTAGTAGTGAAGACAAACACTGACCAATGACTGTCCATTTATAACAATGTGTTTATTAGACTAAGAATATCCTCTAAGAACACAAAGAGAAAAACAATAATTCTCATTAGGGATTCAGGGGCTGCATCATAGATATAACAACTTCATCTTCGTTTCCATAAATAGGCAGAAGTAGATCATGCAGTAAACTTATGCTCACAAGCCTATGGAAAAGAACCCAGGCAATTCAGAAAAATACTATCTCGCAGAAGTACAATGTAGCCATGTGTATATTTTAAAATTTTAAGTAGCCAAATTAAAAAAATAGAGCTGAAATTATTTTCATCATTTTAATGTATAATCCATATAAAAAATAGTATTGATTATTTTTCACATCTTTCATGGGGGAGTGACGAAGTCTTTGAAATTTCATGTGTATTTTACATTTATATATATCTCAGTTCAGACCAGCTATATTTCAAGTGCTCAATAGCCACACATGGTCAGTGGCAACTGGCTACTATATTGGACAATGCATCTTTCTAAATGCAGATTGATTTTATTTATTCATTTTTTAAATGTCAAAATCCTTTATAGAATATTTAAAAATTTAAATCCATTATACAGTCTCAGCATTAAAATGATATAACAAAAGCACAGAAATAATCAAGTAGATCAATGAAATAAAATGAGCATTCTAGAAACATATAGACATATATATCTGTCTAACAATGTAATATATGATTGAAATGATATTTCAAACCTATGGGGAAAATAAGGGTTATTCAACAAATAAAGCTCATGGATCACTATTACTTGAAAAAAAAATAGAGCCTTATTTCACACATTATACCAAAAAAAAAAAATTCATGTGAGTTAACAATCAATATGTAAAATCTAAGGAGTTTTAGGAGAAAATACAAATAATGTTTTTCTTACCCTGAAGTAAAATATTCAAACCGGGAAGCTATAAAGTAAAATATTGACAATGTGACTATATTAAACATTTAAGATTATACAGTAATATACATATAAAAAAGTTAAAAGACAAGTAATAGAATAGTAAAGTATTTGCAACATACCTAAAAGGGGGTTAATAGTTGTTGGGTTTTTTTTTAGGGGAAAAAAATTCTACAAATATTTAATCAAAAGATGGATAAAGAATACCAAAAAGTCATCTAAAGCTTTTTAAAAATCAAAGAAATAGACAAGAAATATACAAAAATAGGTTTAGTTTCAGCAAATAATAAAGTAACAATTAAAATAACACATCATTGTCACAATCAGATTAATAAGTGTTAAAAATATTGATAATATCAAGTACTAGGTGACTGTAAAAGGAACTGGGTATTCATAGACTCTTTTTCTTCACCTTCTTAAAGCAGTCCTTTTAGCATATCTTGCAATGCTGGTTTGGTGGAGGTATATTCTTCTAGCCTTCTTTTGTCTGGAAAACTTATTTCACCTTCTATTTTCACTGAGACCCTTGCTGGGACGAGCAGTCTTGGTTGCAGACCTCTGCTTTTCATGACTTGCAATATTTCTTGCTATTCTCTTCTGGCTTGTAGTGTTTCTGTTGAGAAGTCAGCTCCTAGCCATACCAGTGCTCCCTTATATTTTACTACCTGTTTCTCCCTTGTTGCCTTTAGTATTCTCTGTTTGTCTTTGATATTTGCTATTTTAATTATGATGTGTTTTGGAGTGGGTCTCTTTGCTTTTCTCCTGAATGGGAATCTCCATGCTTCCTGGACCTGTGTGATTTTTTTCTCTCCTCTAATTAAGGAAGTTTTCCATCACTACTTTTTCAAACAGGTTCTTTATTCCTCGCTCCTTTTCTCTCCTTTTGGTATCCCTATTATATGGGTATTATTATGTTTCAGGTTGTCCTGCATTTCCCTAAATGCCTTTTCATTCTTTCTGAGTCTTTTTTTCATTATCTTGCTCTTTCTGGGAGCTTTTTTCTACCTTATCCTCCAGCTCACTGATTGGATCCTCTGCTTCAGCTAGCCTACATTTGATTCCTCCTACTATGTTATTCAATTCAGAAATTGTATTCTTCATTTCCTCTTGCCTCTTATTGAAAGTTTCTATGTTCTTTTTAATGCTAATATAGTTTGCAGTAAGTTCCTCATAGTTTCCCTGTAGTTTTTTGTAATTCTCTCTGAGCTCATTGAGATTCCTTAGAACCATTGTTTTGAACTCAATATCTGATAGTTTAGTTGCTTCTTTCATTTATTTCTCTTTTTGGGGATTCTTCCTTTCTCTTCCATTGGGTGGTGTTTCTTTGTCTTCTCATCATTTGTGAGACTCTTTTTGTTTGCTTCTGCTTATTAAATTCATCTGACTTTATTTCTTGACTTTGTGCTATGAACGTCAATGGTAGGAGACCACTGTTTTTTCTTTCTGGATCTGCCTTTGATGATGTCAGATGTTGACCCTGTCTAACCTTAGGCAGTTTGTCCAAGACTTCCAGGAATTTACTGTCTGTGGCTGTCTCCCTCAGTTGTTAATCTAGTCATGCTGCACTCAGTAGTCAGGCTTAGACATCACAGGGTGAGGCAGAGTTCCTCCTGGGGGCAAGGTTATTTCATCCTCTCACACTGCTGTACTCAGGGGAGTGGTCTGCCTGAGTCAGATGGCTGCTGCCATATGGGGGAGGAGTCAGCATCAAGATCTAGCCAGCTACTCTCTCAGTTCTCTCCCCAAGGCCTCCATCTCCAGTCTCTCCTCAGGCATCCCTAGCCTATTGTCCCCCTACCTTTGCCAGTGACCAGAGTAAGGGGCTATTAATAAAACTTTATGCACTGGCCCTTTTAAAGGCTCTTTGCATCTCTGGCTGCCTATCTCTGGCAGAAAGCAGCCTTGCTGCTTTTCGCAGCTGGTGGTTATCTGAATACTGTTTGGGCTCTGTTCCTGTAGGCTGAAGATCCTCACTTATGGTTTAGAGCCCACTCTTCCCAGGGGGATCCAATTGGCAGTCTCAGTACCCTTCTGGTGCTGCCACCTGTGGGGACCCTGCCCACCTTCTCAAGTCTCTATCGCACTCCTTACCGGTTAGATTGCGCTAAAACCGATTCTTCTGTCTCCGAAGTTACAAGGCTCCTCTCTCACTACTGTTCAGTTGTTTGTTCCAAGTGATTTCTCCACAATTTAGTTGTAATTCCTGATTGGTCCTGGGAGGAGGTCAGTGTGACTTCCATTCACTCCTCCATCATCTTGATTTTTGGACAACATATTTTTAGAAGACAGCAAAAGATTAGGTGAGACTGTACCTTAATTCTGAGTCTTGGCAGAATATAATAATTTTGAAAGTCTTCTCTTTCAAATCAAGAATTTTAAATTTTTCTTTTTGAACCACTAAGAAGCTTCTCTGTGTGTATAGTAGAAGTAGCAAGAAAAAAGTAGGAGTCATGAAAAACTTATATTGCAAGATGCTAAGTTTGGCTAAAAATAAAGCATAATGGAAGCATCGACACTGTTCCAGTCAACGTTGGGAAATAAAATTAAAATGTAAATTGTGGTGTACACATACAAAAGATTATAACATAGTTAAGATAAAGCATGGAATGTTAATGAGATAGTAATAATTATCATGTCATTTTATAATCATTTTAAAATTTGGAAAATAGAAGGAAAAATATTTTCATAGAATCTTGGAAAGTTAGGGGAGTGGTAGGACTAGACATATAGATAAAAATAAAAAGACAATTCCAGTTTAAATTAATATAAGGTTGCCAGATAAAATGTAGGATGCCCAATTTAGTTATAATTTGTATAGAAATAATATCTGAGAGTATAAGAATGTTCCAAATACATAATTATACTAAAAATTTCCTCATGGTTTATATTACATTCACAGCTCTATAATACTCAAGCAAAATTATGAAAGCTGGGATTAGACGTCCTTGAAGTGAATTTCTAAATCAGTTCATAAACATTTTCATATTTAACTTTCAAAACAGCATTAAGTGGCTATCCTTCTGTATTATCATCCCTATTTTAATGATGAGAAAAGTTAGTCTTACTTTAGGTAATATGCCAGAGTTCACACAGCTAGTAAATAACAGACCCAGTAGTTTAAAGTATGTTTTCTCCCTCAAAAATATTTACTCCAGGGCTGAATAATATTGGAAATAGATGGCTTAGAAATTCATGAAAAGCATGAAAGTTGAAAATATTTATGTTCCATTGTGACTTCAAGATTCAGAATCTACTTTTCACATATGGACTAGATCCTGAATAAGATCAGACCAACTCTTCTGCAATGAAAAATGAGAAAATTTGGATAAAACATAAAATCAAGAGCTACCCATGCAGTGAAAGCTTAAGAGGCCAAGATTTTGGGGAAAAAAAAAGTCCATTTAAGTGAGTCATCATTGACACTGTTTTTTCTCTTGGAGACATTTGCTTTTTAGGCAAGATGAACTTGAAGGCTGAGCATTCAAGATAAAGTAGTAGTTAAGCTCAGGAGCTGAGAAAAACTTCAATTAGTTTCATGGAGCAGAAGCAATGATATATTTCAGGTCTACCATTGTTGTCAAAATAAAGAAATCGGGTTTATAAAGACACATGTGTACAATATTCCATACATCTTTTTCTTTCAAAACATTTATTTATTTTTAAGTGGTGACCAACTAACAAGAAAGTGATCAAAGATTTTGACCATCTCTCTGTCCTAGGACATAAAAATTGGAGTGTAGGTGCGACCAGAGGGAGAATACTGAAAAACAATTTAGACTTTTACTTGAGAACCACCGGAGGACTACATCTGAGATGTAAGACTGGCTTGAAAATAAAATAGTATTCACAAAGACTAAATTCAGTTTCAAATCAGATCAATTCCAAACTGGACTAAAGTAAAATATTTTTACACTAAAAGACTCCAAAATTATAACTAACTAAAATAAATAAATACATAAATAAATAAAAAGTGTTTTCTAAGAGAAGAAACTTTATTCCAACCTTCTACCATATTTAATATCAGGTTTTTTCAATAAAATTCCATCCAAATCATTAGGTATTCCAAGAAATGAGAGTAAAAATAAAGAGTACAAAAATATGTTGTACAAAATAAAGAGTAAAAGAGAGAATAGAAGACAATTCACACATGATCTAGATATTGGTATTATTAGACAAAAGATAAAATATTACAATTAATGTGATTAAGATGTATGATTAGATGGCAATATCCTAAAGGATAATGCAACCTATACAAAGACTCAAATGTAAACTTTAGAAAAAAAGAAAAGAATAAAATTAAATCTCAATATACAAGTCTAATAGAAGGTAAAATTATTCTAAAGTAAAGATCAATTTATTGATATCAGTTAGTAGAGAATATCAGACTGAAACATAGAAGAAAACATGGAAAATATTAAAATGAAGATAAGAAATTTATGGAGCACTATATATATATGTAATTGGAATCTCAGAAGGAGAGACAAAATTCAACAGAGTAACATTTAAGGAATGGTTTTGGGAAATCTTTCACAACCAACTAAACAACTTAGAACTAGAGTCTATGAACACTGCAATTACTAAACAAGGTTAGAAAAATATAAATTATACCAATGCTGTTGAAATTCAAATAAATATGAAAAGTAAGCCATCAAGAGATCACCTCCAAAAATGCAAAAATAAGGATAAAAGCTAACTTCTAAATTCAAAAACTAAACTTAGAAGACAAAATGATATTCTTAAAAAATTTAAAAGTATCTACTTTAGTTTAGCATTTTATAACCATCAAAAATGTCCCTAAAAGTATAGGTGAAATGAAATTATTTGAAGAAAAAGAATGAAACAACTTTAAACCTGTAGATCTGAAGAAAAACAACAAAAAATGCTCCAAAAATCTGCAGGCAGAATGAAAATAATGCCATGAAAATACAAGATAAAAATAAGGACTAAAATTGCCTGGTTAACCTAAATAAATATTTGAGATGAAAAACAATAACAATATCTTTTGTGGTTTTATATAAATATAAATATTTATGTAATATATGTTACATAAAATAAACTAAATTACATATATATGTAAATATATCAAATAATCTAAATGTAGTTGAAATCCCTTTCAATTTTGCTGCGGTACAGAGGGTAGCAAGAAATTCAGCTGCAGAATCACTAGTCTTTTGACCTCCCTGCCAAGGCTGATGGAGTGAGATTATTTTTTATGGTTTACTATGGGGCTCAATTAGCTAAGAAACACCAGAATGTGATGGTGGCAACAAAGGACCTCTTACAGAGACAGTCAGTCTTCCTGATGTACTCCTTAAAAGTGCTGTCTCATAAGATTATCAAGTCATTAGAGGAATAGAAGTAACTAATGTTGGCTTCACTTTCAGGTTGTACAAGACATGGAAAAGACCTCATGGATTTAGCCTTCAAATAGACACAGATGGACCCATGTTGTACCTCCCAGTCTTGCTGACCTGGCACTTTTGCAAATCCTCTGCATCAGCCAGTACCCCAGCAGACACAGCTGGTTTAGAGATCGTAGCCAAATAGGTGCTTATGAAGGTCATCTTGCAAAGGTATGGGCATAGCTGAGGGAACAAAGAACACTGAAGCACCTTGGGATTATCAGTAGCCAAAAGCCATTACATAGTTAGGGCTGGATAAGTGATTTCTCTAAAAGGGGGGAAACAATGTTCTTGAAATCGGGAGAAAGTTGACCGGAGTAAGAACAGAGCTGGGTAAGAGCTATCAGATTAGATTACATTCACACCAGGCCCTTTTAAGCAAGGCTGAAGGGTGGGGAGCAGAAATCAGTATTTTGTTACTCCCCTTTACTCTCCAGATTTTTGCTAGTGCTTCCCACTGGCCAAACCCAAAGCAGTATTTCACTCTTCCAGTGCTCTATTGTTATTCTTACAGTAAAATCTAAAAATACAATTTTTTAGGTTTTACATGAATCAATTTGTATCCACTTTTCTAATTTCACTATATTATGGCTGCATTGGACTATCTTGCCATTTCTAGGAATGGGTCAAACTGTCTTCTATTCAGGTTCCTTGGATGTATATGCTGTTCCTGTGTCTATGGTACAACTGCCCCAGAATTTAGTTTAGTTTTCTTCTTTTCTTCCAGATGTCATCCTAGATAACTCACCTCCCCACACCAACATAAATGGACTCTGCTTGCTTAGGCACTGCCACTTTATCTGAGTTAGTTTCTTCTTGTACTGGGATTATCTCATTTATCTGCTGGCTTCTTTGTTGTGTTTCATCCTTCCTTAGACTATTAACTTCCTGAAAACAGACTTTTTCTGTCTTCTGGTATTTCTCCATGATCCAGGATGTGAAATTAAATCAATAAACATTTGTTGAATTAATGGATATATAATTGAATGAATGTATATTTAGACTAATTTACCTACTTAGAAATGCACAAAAACACTCAAAATTAGATCATCTTAAAAGAGTCTTTTAAACACAAAACTTAAATTGTTATTTCATTTAATTTATTATGTTACAAATAAATGTGCCAGATTCTGAATGGGTTAAGAATAAGTATAAACTAGTTTTTACTCTTAAATTATTTAAATTCAATAGACAAAAATGGATTTTATACGCAATTATAACACCAGATAGAATATACATGCAATAACAGGAATTACATAAGAAAGTGCCAAATAGTTTTTTAAAATGCAAATGTGTTATTTGAATAATGACATAGAGGAAGTTTTATTTGATGTAGCCATTGAAGATAGCTAATATTTTCACACATTGGAATGTAGAGAAGAAAGGCAAAATAACACAAGTGTGTGCTAAGATGAAATACGATGAATCATGGAACATATTTGGGAAGAATAAGTAATTCAGTTTTGTTAAATAATAGTTAATATTTATAGGGTGATTATTATGAAACACATGTAATGCAATTTAATCTCAAAATAATCCTGTAAGATACTTATTATTAGAGGTATTTTGTAAGTGAAGAATCTGAAAAAGAATCTGAAGATGAAGAATTTATTCATTAAAAGTCATATAATTACTAACCTGTAGAGATAGGGATTTGAGCTAATGCAGATTAACTCCAAAGCAGTATTAAAGATAAACCAGAAAGGTAGATGGTGGCATATGAAAGAAAACCCTTGAATGTAAAGCTGCACACTCTGTACTTGATCTAGAAAGTTATAAAAAATTGACTGCATTTGATGAAAGTTTATATAGAAAGACTATAAAGAACATCATACTAAATGTTACAGATACAAACACCCCCCACATACACATGTAAAACTAAAAGATGAGACTAGAAGGAAATACAACTAAAAGTTGATATTATTTATTAATTTATTTTGCTTTTTAGATTTCACATGTAAGTGAAATCATAGGGTATTTTTCGTTATCTGTTTGATTTACTTCACTTAATATAATACTCTCTAAGTCCATCCATGCTATCATAAACAATAAAATAAAATTCTTTTGATGACAGAGCAATATTCCATTGTGTATATATGTGTGTATATATATATGTATACATATATATATACACATATATATACATATATACCACCACTTTTTTACCAATTTGTCTATTGATGTGCACTTATGTTGCTTCTATATCTTTGGTCTTTTAAATAATGCTGCAATGAACATAAGGATGTACATATTCTTTCAATTTAGTGTTTTGGGGCTTTCTTCAGGTATATACTCAGCAGTGGAATTTCTGGGTAATAAGGCAGCTCAATTTTTAATTTTTTGAGGTAACTCTGTACTGCTTTCCACAGTGGATGCATCAATCTTCATTCTCACCAACACTGCATGTGGTTTCCCTTTCTCTACATCCCTGCCAATACTTAGTAATGGATTTATTGATTATAGCAATTCTGATAAGTATGAGGTAATATCTCTTTGGGATTTTAATTTGTATTTCTCTGATGATTAGTGATGTTGAGCATTTTTTCATATGTCCATTGGTCATATGTGTGTGCTTTTTAGGGAAACGTCTATTCAGGTCTTTTGCCCAATTTTTACTTTTTTATTTTTCATTGTTTTATATTTTTATTTTTATTTTAAATTATTTTTTATTTTTATTCTATTACAGTTGTTCCAGTTTTTCCTCCTTTGTTCTCTCTGCCCATCCCACCCTCCACTCCTACAGTTAATTCTCATACTGTTGTCCGTGTCCATGGGTCATTCATACAGGTTGTTTGTCTAACCCCTTCTCCGTCTTTCCACCATTATCCCTCCTCCTCCCACCCCCAGTCAATTTTAGTCTGTTCCATATTTCCATGACTGTGATTCTATTTTGTTTGTTAATTTCTTTTGCAATTAGATTCCTCTTATAGGTGAGATCATACAGTATTTTTTTTTAGCTGCCTGGCTTATTTCACTTAGCATAATATTCTCCCAATTCCATCCATGCTGTCACAAAAGGTAGGCATTTTTCCTTTCTTCTTTCTGCATAGTATTCCATTGTGTAAATGTACCACAGTTTTTTGATCCATTTATTTACTAATGGGCACTTAGGTTGTTTCCAACATTTGATTATTTTAAACAGTGCTGCCATGAACATAGGGGTGCATAAATTCTTTTGAATTGGTGTTTTGGGATTCTTAGGATATATTCCCCAGCAGTGGAATTTCTGGATTAAAAGGCAGTTCCACTTTTAGTTTTTTGAGGAAATTCCATACTGTTTTCCACAATGGCTGCGCCACTCTGAATTCCCACCAATAGAGCACTAGGGTTCCCACTGTCCATATCCTCTCCGGTATTTTTTGTTTGTTGATTTATTAATGATGGCCATTCTGACAGGTGTGAGAAGATATCCCAATGTAGTTTTAATTTGCATCTCTCGGATGGCTAGTTATGTTGAGCATCTTTTCATATTTCTCTGGACCATCTGTAGGTCCTCTTTGGAGATGTATCTGTTCAGATACTCTCACCATTTTTAATTTAATTTAATTTATTTTTTGCTGTTGAGTTATATGTTTGTTATTATTTTTGAACAATAACTCTTTATTGAATGTATCATTTGAGAGCATGTTCTCCTATTCAGTAGTTTGTCTTTTCATTTTATTGATGGTTTCCTTTGCTGTGCAAAAACTGCTTAGTTTGATGTAGTCTCATTTGTTTATTTTGTCTTTTGTTTCCTTTGCCCAAAGAGATATATCAGAAAAAATACTGCTAAGGGAAACATTAGAAATTTTATTGCCCATGATTTCTCCTAGGAGTTTTTGGTCTCCAGTCTTACACTTATCATTAATCCAGTTTGAACTTATTCTTGTCTGTGGTGTAAGAAGGTGGTCTAGTTTCATATTTTTGCTACACATATCTATCCAATTTTCCCAACACCATTTATTGAATAGACTTTATTTACCTTACCCCATTGTATGCTCTTGCTTGTTTTGTCATATATTAATTAACCATATAGACCCTGGAGTTTATTTCTAGGCTCTCTATTCTGTTCCATTGATCTATGTATCTGTGTTTATGCCAATACCAAGATGCTTTTTATCATTTTAGCTTTGTAGTATAGTGTAATTTCAAGTAGTATGATTTGTCTAACTTTGTTCTTCTTAAGATTGCTTTGACTATTTGAGGACCTTTGTTGTTCCAAATAAATTTTGGTACTATTTGTTTTGTTCTGTGAGAAAAAGCCATTGGAATTTTGATAGAAATTATGGTAAACCTATAAATTCCTTGGGTAGTGTGAACATTTTAACTATGTTGATTATTTCTATTCATGTGCATGATATATGCTTCTATTTATTTGTATCTTTAATTTCTTTCTTCCATGTTTTATAATTTTCTGAGTACAGGTTTTTTATCTTCCTGGTTAAATTTATTTCTATGTATTTTATTGGGGCTTTTTTTTGAGACAATTGTAAATGGGAATGTTTTCTAGGTTTTCTTTCTGATAGTTCATTATTGGTGTATAAAAATGAAACCAATTTCTTAATATTTGTTTCTATCTTGCTACATTACTGAATTCCTTCATTTGTTCTAGTAGTTATTTGGTGGATCTTTAGGTTGTCTTTATATAGTATCATGTCATCACAAATAATGACAGTTTTATTTATTCCTTTTAAATTTGGATGGCTTTTATATCTTCTTTTTCTCTGATTGCTATGGCTAGAACTTCCAGCACTATGTTGAATAAAAGTGATAAGAGTGGATATCCCTGTCTTGTTTCTGATCTGAAGGGAAACACTTTCAGTTATGCCTATTGAGTTTGTCATATTTGGTCTTTATTATGATAAGATACATTCCCTCTATTTTCATTTTGCTGAGAGTTTTTATCATAAATGTGTGCTAGATTTTGTTAAATGTTGTTTTTTGCATTAATTTATGTGATCATATCACTTTTATTATTCATTTTGTTTATATGTTATATCACTATAATTGATTTGCAGATATTGAACCAACTGTGCATCCCAGGAATAAATACCACTTGATCATCTTATATGGTATTTTTAATGTATAGCTGAATTTGACTTGCTAATATTTTGTTGAGGATTTTTGCATCTATGTTCTCCAGAGATATTGGCTTATAAGTTTCTTTCTTTGTAGTGTTTTTATCTACTATAGAAATTTAGATAGTGCTGCCTTCATAAAATGAGCTTAGGAGTCTTCTCTCTTCTTAAATTTTGGAATAGTTTGAGGATAAGTGTCCTTCTTTGAATATTTGTAAAATTCACTTATGAAGCTATCCAGTCCAACACATTTGTTTGTTGGGAGTACCTTGATTACTGTTTTGATTTTGTTGGTTATAATTGGCTGTTCAGATTTTCTGCTTCTTCTTAATTCAGTTTTGGAAAATCGTATGTGTCTAAGAATTTATCCATTTTTTCAGATTATCCAATTTGTCAGCCTACAGTTGTTCATAATATTTTCTTATAACCTTTGTATTACTGTGGTTTCACAGTAATCTTATCTTTAATTTCTGATTTTATTTATTTAAGGTGTCTTCTTCTTGGTTAAAGTTTATCAATCTTATTTATCTTTTCAAAGAACCAGCTCTTGATATTTTGTATTGCTTTTTAAACTCTATTTTACTCACTTTCACTCTGATCCATATTTTTCACTTTGGGCTTTGTTTATTGAACTTTTTCTAGTTCCTCTAGGTGTAAGGTTAGATAGTTTATTTGAGATTTTTCTTGTTTCTTGAGGTAGGTTTGTAACGCTATAAATTTCTGTCTTAGGACTGTGTTTACTGTGTCCCATAAATTTTCAGTTGTTCTGCTTTATTTGCATTTGCCTCAGGGTATGTTTTGATGTCTTCCTTGATCTCATTGTTATCCCATCCATGGTTTAGTAACATGTTACTTAGCCTCCATGTATTTTTGTGTATTTCAGTTTTATTTTTATAACTGATTTTTAATTTCATACTATTACGGTTGAAGACAAACTAGAGTCTATTTCAACATTCTAAAATTTATTGTCACTTGTTTTGCGTTCTAACATATGGTCTATTCTGAAAAATTGTTCCATGTACACTTGAAAACAATGTATATTTACTGCTTTGAAGTGAAAAGCTTTGAAAATATCAATTAAATCCATTTGATCCAGTGTATCATTCAAGGCCACTGTATTCTTTGTCGATTTTGTCTGGGTAATCTATCCATTGATGTCAAATGGGTGGTAAAGTCCATTACTATGACTGCATTACTGTCTGTCTCTCCCTTCATGTCCATTAAGTTTTGATTTATGTATTCAGTTGTTCCTATGTTGGGTGCATAAATATTTACAAGGCTTATATCTTGTAGTTGAATCGATTCCTTTATCATTATGTAATGACCATCTTGTCTCTTAATATAGCCTTTATTTTGAAGTTTATTTTGTCTGATATAAGTATTATTACCCTAGTTTCTTTTTGATTTCCGTTTGCCTGAATGTATTTCTCCACCCCTTTAATTTCACTCTGTATATGTCTCTTAATCTGAAGTAAGTCTCTTACACACAGCATATATATGGGTTTGGTTTCTTATCCATTCAGCTACCCTATGTCTTTTGATTGGATTACTTAATATATTTACATTTAAAGGGTTATTGATATATAGATAGATAGATAGATAGATAGATAGATAGATAGATAGATATAGCCATTTTTTAATACATATCTATGTTCCTCTTCTTTTCCCTTTCTTTGTCTTAAATAAGTCCCTTTAAGCCCTGTCTGGTGTGGCTCAGTGGATTGAATGCCAGCCTGATTCTCAGTCAAAGCTCATAACTAGGTTGCAGGCCAGGTCCCCAGTAGGGGGCATCTGAGAGACAACCACTTATTGATGTTTTTCTCCCTCTCTTTCTTCATCCTTTCCTCTCTCCGTAAGAATAAATACATTAAATCTTTATTTTAAAAAGTCCCTTTAACATTTCTTTCAGTATTGATTTGGTCTTGATGAACTCCTTTAGTTTTGTGTTGTGTGGCAAGCTCTTTATTTCTCTTTCAATTATAAATGATATCCTTGCTGGGTAAAATAGTCTTGGTTGTAGATTTTTGCTTCTCATCACTTTGACTATTTCACATCAATTCTTTCTGGTCCGAAATATTTCTGTTGAGAAATCAGCAGACATTCTTATGGGAGTTCCCTTTTAGGTAACTAGCTGTCTTTCTTTTGCTGTTTTTACAATTCTCTCTGTCGTTAGCTTTTGTCATTTTAATTATGATGTGTCTTCATGTGAACCTCTTTGAGGTCTTCTGTTTTGTGACTCTGTGCTTCCTGGATTTGTGTGTCTTTTTTTTTTAACCAGATTAAGCTAGTCTTTAGTCATTTTTTCTCCCACCCCTTTCTGTCTTTCTTCTCTTTCTGGTACCCCTATTACATGAAGTTGGTATGTTTGAAGTTCTCCCAGAGGTCTCTTAAACTTCTCATTTTTTAAAATTCTTTTTTCTGTTCTGAGTGGGTGTTTTCTGTTACTTTGCCATTCAAATCACCTATTCAAGTCTCTGCTTCATATAATCTGTTGTCAATTCCTTCTAGTGCATTTTTCATTGGAGATCATGTATTTTTTACTTCTGATTGGTTAATTTTTGTGGTTTCTATGTCCTTTTTAATGTTTACTATTTTTTTGTTGTTGAAGTTATAACTGAGCTCATTCATCTTCCCCTAACTTTTTTGACCTTCCTTATTTACTATTTTTTTAAAACTCTGTCTTATAGATTGTCTCCATTTCATTTAGTTGTATTTGTTAAGATTTTCCCTGTTCTTTTATTTGGGGCATGTGTCTTTGTTTCCCCAGTTTAGCTACTTCCCTATATTTGTTTCTGTGTATTAGGTAAATTTTCTATGTCTCCCAGGCTTGGTAGGATGGTCTTATGTAATAGGGGTTCTGTAATCTCAATGGCACAGTCTCTCTGATCCCCTGAACTAGTTGCTCCTTGAATGTTCCTTCTGTGGGTTATGAGTGCTCCTGCAGTAGTTGAGTCTTGATTGCCGTTTGCCCATCTCTGGGTCAGATTGACCCTCAAGCTGGTTGACAGTGAAGATTGACCCTGACCACTCTCTATGAGCTGCTGTGTGGGGGCTGACCCCACAAATTGAAATTTGCTTTAGCAGGGTCTGGTTTCTGCCAAGATCTCCCTTTGGGTGTGCCACTTGTGGAGCTTTGATAGTGCTCTGATATGGTCTAAGGTCATCCACCAAGTTTGTTGGTCTGGGAACTCTTAGGATGGACTCTGGTGCAGGTCAGTGTTAGATGTTCCCTGTTACTTATCATGGACTACCTGTCGGAGCTACAAAGTGATCCATGATTCATTGATGGTTCTACTGTGGCTAGGTGTGCATAGGAAATTCCAAGTTTCTATCAACGCTATCTTCCACCAGTGCTGAGCTTTGAGTAGATCCACAAAAAGCCCATGGAACCCTGAGATCAAACTCACCTTGGATGTCTGTTAGGCATAGTCACTGAAGGGGCCTCTGTTGATATTCAAGATGTATGAGGCAGGTTCTCAAGGAGTCACCTGGTATCAGCAAATAATGTTCATTGTATTGATACAGATTCAAACTTAGCACCAGTGCTAGGTCTTAGGCCATGTAACAAAAGTCTCTGGTTACACCAAAGTCAGCCACCACCCTCTCCCCAGGGCCTGCAAACACTTGTGTTGGGGCAGTTTCTCAGGGATTCACTAGGGTGAAAACCCTAGACTTTATCACACTATAACAAATGAAGATTTTTCTATGTGGAGGAGGGGCTTTGCCCAGGAATTGTAGCACCAGTCAGGGTGAATGGGGAAAAATGGTCCCAACCTAAAAGTGACACAAGTCCACAAAATTCAGTCTCTTGATATGTATATTTCTAATACTTCCTGCGTCTGCCCAGTTCTCACTGAGAGTCCTTCAAAAAAAAGAATGCATTGCATGTCTAGGCTGGCCATAGTCAGCAGAGGCTACTTCACAGAGTACAGTTGGTGGGGCAGGGCCTCGAGGAGCTAGGAGGGGGAGGCTAGTACAACTTCCCAGACTGATGTGGAGGAGACAATGCTGGTTGGGTATGAAGGAAAAAATGGTTAAAGCTACTTCACTCAATCTATTCCTGTGTGTCTTTGACACTTTCTGAACTTGTCCAGATTTCCTTCAGAGCCCTTCAAGAAAGACTGAAATAAGGGCCCAGACTGGCTACAGCTGGCACATTGCTTCGCAGGGTGTGAGCTTGACAAAGCCACAGGAAGTTTAGAGAATGGGGCTAGACCATTTCCCCAGGCTGATGCTATATTCTACACTCAGAAAAGATGGCATCTGTGGGTGATGTGGGAGAGAGACTCACACCAGGACACTGGCAGGTGTCCCTCCAAGCCTTCTCTCGGAAGCCCCACAACTTAATCTCTCCTGATATAGGTCTAGTCTACTCCAAGCTTCGGTCTTTCTTATGGATCCCGGGTTAAGTGTCTGCAGACAAAATTTTGTGCTATGGCTCATTTAAGAGGGAATCTAAGTTTCTAGCAGTCTCTTGTCTCAACATGGCAGATGAAATTCCTGATTATTTTCACAGCCAGATGTCATGCGGGCTCCTCTTTCCAGCACTCATGTTCTGCTCTGGGGAGTCCAGAATAAGTTTGAGACTCATCTCTTCTCAGAGGGAATCTTTATATCTGAGATATCCCTCCAGATTTTCCTCCACTGCATATAGATGTGAGATCAGCCCTTTTCTTGACTGCAATCTTCCTACCAGCCTCAACATGGCTTTTTTGTATCTCCTTAGTTATAAGTCTTCTGTTCAGGTATTCTTCACTTGGTTATACAGATTGATTGTTCTGTAATTTAGTTGTAGTTTTGATTTGTTCTTGGGAGAAGCTGCATGTAACTTCTACCTTCTCTGAGATCTACATTTTTAAATTTAAATTTTTTTTTTAGTGTACAGTACATTAATATTAACTAAAGGCATAACATTGTACAGCAGATCTCCAAAACTTACACATTTTATTTTACTTAAACTTTAAGTACATTTTGATAATTGTTTTATCATGTATATAAAAGCATCTGTTTTAAAAGTCAATTAAGATTTACCTTAAACCAACAACAAATAATCATCAAGTCCAAAGCCTGTTTCTCATAATAGCCATCATTCAATCCTTATTAGAATCATCTTTATCCAGAAGTATGAATGAAATAAATAGAATGAAAGCCTTTCCTTCCTGCAAGTGTAGATAGAGCATGTGTTCTATGTTGTTATTTTGGTGTATTTTGCTTAAATTTGCACATAATTAGGATCAACTTCTAATACTTTATTATATATATGTAATTTTTAAGTTAACTGTTCCTATATGTTGTAAATTTATAGAGATACTTAAAGTTATTCTTATAGATTTAAAATTACTTTTTGTATTTCAAGGATATTAATTATTTCTTACATATTTTTGGATGTGAGACAGAATGCATTCCTTACATGAATTTTTTGCCTTTTAACCTATTTTTACATCCCAAAACTGTAAAAATTTTATATAGTCAATTGAATAGTTTTTTTATAGATTTACCTTGGTAGTATGCTTAAGAAACCCTAAATATATAATTATATTATATGGATATTCACATGTATTATAGATTTTATGATTTATTTTTACATTTAAGTGATTAATAATTTTGGTATAATTTTTACATTAATATAGGTGCTTCTATATTAACTTGCTTGTTTTAGTTTTGAAATAATACTCTCAGCTATTTTTGTAACTCTCCTTTCATTCAATATCTAATATTTTCCAAATACTTAAGGGTATCTTTTTGATGGCAAAGTTAATGCTCATAGTGCAGTTCCATTTTCATCTTCTTGAGAAAAATCCACACTGCTTTCCACAGTGGCTGCATGAGTCTGCATTCCCACCAACAGTGTACTAGTGTTCCCTTTTTTCCACAGCCTCACCAGCATCTGTTGTTTGTTGATCTGTTTATGACCGCCATTCTACCGGTGTGAGGTGGTGCCGCATGATGGTTTTGATCTGCATTTCTCTGATGGCTAGTGATGCCGAGCATCCTTTCAAATGTCTCTGGACCCTCTGTATCTCCTCCTTGGAAAAGCTTCTGCCCAGGTCCTTTACCCATTTTTTATTGGATCATTTGTCTTCTTGGAGTCGAGTCGAGTGAGTTCTTTATATATCTTGGAGATCATGAACTGAACAATTCAAAGGATCAACCAATCCAGAAGCTGGTTCTTTGAAAAGATAAATAAAATTGACAATACTTTAAGCAGACTCATCAAGAAAAAAAAAGATGACCCAAATTAATAATAACAGAAATGAAGAGGAGAAATAACAACTGATATCACAGAAATACAAAGGATTGTCAGAAACTACTGTGAACAATTATATGCCAAGAAATTTGAAAATCTTGATGAAATGGATAAATTTTTAGAAAAGTATAATCTTCCAACACTAAAGGAGCAACAAACAGAAAGCTTGACTAGTCCACTAACAGCTGGGGAAATTGAAGCAGTAATCAAGAAACTCCTGGCACACAAAAGCCCTGGGCTGGACGGTTTCACAGGAGAATTTTACAAAACATTTAAGGAAGAGCTAACCCCTGTCATTCTCAGACTATTCCAAAAAATCCAAGAGGAAGGAAGACTCCCAGACTCTTTTTATGAGGCCAGCATCACCCTAATCCCAAAACTAGATAAAGACCCTACAAAGAAAGAAAACTACAGGCCAATTTCGTCGATCAACATAGACGCTAAAATCCTCAACAAAATATTGGCAAACCGCATCCAGCAATACATTCAAAAGATTATCCACCATGATCAAGTGGGATTCATCCCAGGGATGCAGGGTTGGTTCAATATACGCAAGTCAATAAACGTACTACATCACATAAATAAAAGAAAAGACAAAAACCACATGATCATCTCAATAGACGAAGAAAAAGCATTCGATAAGGTAAAGTACCCATTTATGATCTAAACACTCAGAAAATGGGAATAAAAGGGGCATTCGTCAACATAATAAAGGCCATATATGAAAAACCTACAGCCAACATCATCCTCAAAGGGCAAAAACTTGAAGGCTTTCCTACTAAGATCGGGAACATGACAAGGATGTCCGCTTTCACCGCTTCTTTTCAACATCGTATTGGAAGTCCTAGCCACAGTGGTCAGACAAGAGAAAGAGATAAAAGGCATCCAAATAGGAAAGGAGGAAGTAAAGCTATCATTGTTTGCACATGACATGATAGTGTACATAGAGAACCCTGTAGACTCTACCAATAAACTCCTCAACCTAATAAGTGAATTTGGTAAAACAGCACGATACAAAGTCAACATTCAGAAATCAAAGGCATTGTTGCACACCAGCAATGTAATAGAAGAAGAAGAAATCAGAAAAAAAAAAATACCATTCAATATAGCAAGAAGAAAAATAAAGTACCTAGGAATAAATTTAACCAAAGAGATAAAAGATCTGTACGTAGAAAACTATACAACATTGAAGAAAGAAATTAAGGAAGACACAAATAAATGGAAGCATATACTGTGCTCATGGATTGGAAGAATTAATATCATCAAAATGTCCATACTATCCAAAGCAATTTATAGATTCAATGCAATCCCTATTAAGACACCAATGACATATTTCACAGAAAAAGAACAGACATTTCAATCTCATAATTTTAAAAAACAGATTATCATGCTTTAAAAAGTTATCTTCTGAATTCTGAAACAATGTATTTGGCTGTTTCTTTTTATTCATCTTTATTATTAAACTTGACTTTCATTTAGTCCTCAATCTTCTTACTGTCTTAGTATCTAGGATTCACAATGAGAATCTCAGAGTGAGTGTCCATCTTGGGCTGCAATATTGACTATAAAGTCTTCTGAGTATTCATGATTAAAAAGTTGTACTGACTGCAAAATTACAACACAACAATGAAGTAAATTCAGAAAGTATATAAAGGATTAAGCAAAATCCATATTTTTAACAGGGTGATTCTTGTGCTCAGATCTATATTGTAAGCTTTCATTGTTCTCCCATCCAATGATGAATGTATATTGATGTCCTTTTCTCCTTTAAAAAATATATTTCAATCTAAGTTCTGTGTGTCACAATGTTTAGGCACACAGATGTCTACTTGCAGTGGTTCTACATACTTGTATGTTGGAGAATGTAGTTCAGTAAATACTTTTATAAGCCAACAGTTCTGTCAGTTTCATTGTTCCTGACTCAATTTCTGAGTCTTTTTAACTTTAAGGAATTATTACCTCTGCATATGACTAATATAAGAAGCAATTCAAACATGGTGTGGAAATCATAACTTAAATCTAAAGAATATTATCATCTTAATACTATCTTAAAATTTGAAATACTCTGTCACTAGTTGCTAGGACAAAACTTTGGAAGGGAATAGTGATGGGGCTAGGGAGGGGGAACAAGGCATAATTGTTCTATAACAAAGTGTAAGGAAAAATAAAAGTGTACAACTATGCAGACTTTTAAGGGAGAGGAAAACTGGTTTAGTACCAATAGTGTCCTGTAGATACTCAGTAAATAGAGTTCCTATTAAAATGCATGATAGAAGCTTAAATGCATGGACTGCAATAAGAGAAAAATGTTATAATTTAAACTTTAAACAGTGGAATTCAATGTGATGCATGGAGATATACAAAGGCACAAAGATCAATTTAGGATTATAGGTATCTTAAACAAAATAGGGAATCGGTTGAAGAATATAGGGGACTCAGGTGATGCACAGGAGACTAGATGCCAGGTTTGCAAAACAGAAAGAATACCCATTGGAGTAAAGGCATCATGAACTCAGAAAAATTGAGTAACAGGAGTAATAGACTGCACTTTGACACTGCCTCCTCCTGCTCACTTCTCATCTCAAGCCTTCAGTGGCCAATATGCCTCTTATTTCCTGCTCAGCTCATGTCACATTCTTGACAATAGTGACTTCACATCTTTCCTATTCTCCTGAACCTAATAATGTTACAAGAGTTTTAGCCAACCATGGAGCTTGAAGAAACACAGTCCCCACAGGATCACTCTCATTTCTGACACCAAGTGCCAGAAATGAGGGCCCTTCATTTGAAGTGCCAGGTCAAGATGGTTCCAAGAACCCTAAGTTTTGATAATTCATTAGGAGGACTCCCAAAGCACACAAAAAACCATTAGAATCATAGTATACTGCAGAGACAAAAAAGATATTAAGATCAGCCAATGGAAGAATAGCATAGGGCAGAGTCAGGAGAAATACCAAATGCAGAGTGTGATTGACAAGATGGCCGGGGAACGAATGGGAAAAATACTGACCACCTCCCAGGATCAATCTGGAATTGCAATTAAATTGTGGAGAAATTACCCAGAACAAAAAACTGAACAATAGTGAAGCCTTATAACCTTAGACAAACAGAAGAATCAGCTTCAACATAACCTGCCTGGTAAGGAGTGTAGTGGAGACTTGAGAAGGCTGGCTGGGTGCCCACAGGGAGCAGCTCAAGAGGGTTATTTAAATGGCTGGTTGGATCCCTCTGGGAAGTATGGAGTCTAAACCCTAAGCTGTGATTAACACCAGAGTCCAAAAAGTACACAGATAACATCCAGTGGCAAAAAGCAGCAGGGTTGCCTTCTGCCAGAGACAGGTAGCTGGAGATGCAAAGAGACATTTAAAGGGCCAATGCATAAATTTGCATGTCCATCCACTTACCCTGGGCTCTGGCAAGGGTTGGGGTTGAGAAGACTAGAGATGATTGAGGAAACACTGGGGATAGGGACTTTGGGGAGAAACTGAAGGAATAACCATGGTGATCCTGGTGCTGAGTCACCCCCTATATGGCAACATTCATCTTCTTCCATCAGACCACTCCCCTGAGTGGCAGCAGCCTGAGAGGAAGCAACAGTCCCAACCCCAAGAGTGATTCTACTTCATCGTAGGGTGCTTAAGTCTGACTGCTGAGTGCAGAGTGACTAGACTAACAACTGAAGAAGACACCTACAGAGAATAGATTATTGGTAGTCTCAAATAAGTTGCCTAAGGTCAGATGGGGTCAATATCTGACATCACCAGGGGATGATCAAGAAAGAAAAAACAGCGGCAAAACTACAGGCCACCAAGATGAAGTCCACTGTGGTCTTCTCTATGATTTGCCATATTTACTTTACTGTATAGCTTTTTAACATTCATTTCTTGTCCATCAAGTTTGTGTATTATAAGTAAGTAGATTTTGTACTCTAATGTATCTCCCTCCTTTCTTATCATAGGCTTAATCTCTTAACAACCTTATTAATAGTGGTTCACGTATTGTTGATAGTGGGATTGCAGGGGGTACTTATTTTTGTGGTTGTAGGTTTGATTCCAGGGCTTTGTGGTTTTGTTCTGGCAGCACTTGCACAAAAATACAAAAGACATGGTGGGTAGTATGACCCTCAGTCAATAAGTTGGAGGGAAGTACCCACTGAAGAATGACCAATAAACAATCAAAATCCAATTACTTCCAGAGACCAAACATAAATGGCATAAAACGCATCCTAAAAGCATCAAATGTGGGAGATCAAGGAGGCTGTACCACTAAATCTCATAGGTCTCCTACCATAGGAGTTCACATCACAAAGAAAGGGAGTCAAAACAGATCAGTTTAAGAAGCAGAAGAAAAGAAGAAGAGTCTTCCCAAAAATGGGAAGATAAAGAAACAACTCCCCAATCAAAAGGAAAGGAGGACTCCTCAGAAAGAATGCTAAGTGAAATAGAGACAAATGATCAGATATTGATTCTAAAACAATGGTGATAAGGAAGCTCAATGAGTTCAGTGAAAATTAGCAAAAATTATGGGGAAACTATGAGGAACTTACTACACACTATATCAGCATGGAAAAGGACATAAAATCTATCAACAAGGGGCAAGAGGAAATGAAGAATACAATTCTGAATAGAAGAACACAGTAGAAGGAATCCAAAACAGGCTATATGAAGCAGAGGATTGAATCAGTGAGATGGAGGACAGAGTAGAAAAAAGCTCCTAGAAAGAGCAAGGAAATGAAAAAAGACTCAAAAAGAATGAAGAGAGGTTTAGGAAATGCAGGACATCATGAAATGTAATAATATCCATATATAATAGGGATACAAGAAGAAGAAGAAGTGGAGCAAGTGGTAGAGTACTTGTTTGAAAAAGTAATGGTGGAAAATTCCCTAATTTGATGAGAGAAAAAGTCACACAGATCCAAGTAGCACAGTGAGTCCCAATCAAGAGGAACCCAAAAAAGCCCACTCCAAGACATATCATAATTAAAATGGCAAATATCAAAGACAAAGAGAGAGCCTTAAAGACAGCAAGGGAGAAACAGGAAGTAACATAGAATGGCACTCTGATAAGGCTGGCAGCTGACTTATAAACAGAAACACTACAAGACAGAAAGGAATGGCAAGACATATTTCAAGTAATGAAAAACAAAGGCCTGCAACCCAGACAACTTTATCCTGCACAGCTCTTAATTAAAATTGAAGGTGAAAGAAAGAGTTTCCCAGACAAAAGAAATCTAAAAGAATACACCTCCACCAAACCAGCATTGTACACTTTGCTAAGGGGACTACTGTATATATTAGGAAAGAGAGAGAGGAACACAAGTACAAAGGGGAAAAATGAATAAGTACTTATCAATAATAACATTAAATATAAATGGATTCAATACTCCAATCAAAATACTTAGGGTAGCTGAATGGATATGAATATATGACCTGCACATATGCTGCCTACAAGAGATCCACTTCAGAACAAAAGACGGATATAGATGGAAAGTGAAGGGATGGACAATAAATATTCAAAGCAAACGGATAGGAAAAAACCAAACAGGGTTAGCAATACTTATATCAGACAAAATAGACTTCAAAACAAAGACCATAAAAAGAGACATAGAAGGACACTTCATAATTCTCAAAGGGAGAATCTATCAAGAAGACATAAACATTGAAAACCTGTATGCATCCTACATAGAAACACCCAAATATATAAGGAAAACCTTGGAGGACTTTAATAAAGATATAACAGCAACACTCTGATAGCAGGGGATTTTAACACTCCACTGTCAACAATGGATAGATTTTTCAAATAAAATATCAAAAAGGATATTGTGGAGCTGAATTACACATTAGATCAAATGTACTTAACTAATTATATATATCCTTTCATCCCAGAGAAGCAAAATACGCATTTGTTTCAAATGTACATGGGACATTTTCAAAGACAGACCACATATTAGGACACAATACAAGCCTCAACAAATTCAAGAAAATTGAATTCATAACAAGCATTTCTCAGACCACAGGTCTTGAACAGAGAAACCAGCCTCAAGGAAAAAACTCAGAAAGATTTAAACTTACGGAGACTGAATAGCATGCTATCAAACAATGAATGGATCAATAATGAGACCAAGGAATAAATGAAAAAGTTTCCGGAAACAAACGAAAATGAACACACAACAATCCAAAACCTATGGAACACAGTGAAGGTAGTCCTGAGAGGGAAGTTCATAGCAACCGGACTAACTAAAAAAGATAGAAATATTTCAAATAAACAACCTAATCCTACATATACAACTACTAGATAAACAACAACAAACAAGTGCCATAATAGAAGGAAGGAAATAACCAGGATCAGAGGGGACTTGAGTGACATAGAAAGTAAAAGAACAATTCAAAAGATCAATAAACCCAAAGAGCTGGGTCTTTGAAAAGATAAACAGAATCAACAAGGCTTTAAGCAGACTTATCAAGAAAAAAAGGGAGAGGACCCAAATAAATGAAATCCGAAATAAGAAAGGAGAAATTACAACTGATACCACAGAAATACAAAGCATCACAAGAAATTACTGTGAAAAACTATATGCCATGAAATTTGAAAATGTGGGTGAAAGGGACAAGTTTCTAGAAAAAAAAATAATCTTCCAAAACTGAATGACTAAGAAGGAGAAAGCTTGAACAAACCTATAACATCTGGTGAAACTGAAACAGTAATCAAAAAACTCCCACCACACAAAAGTCCTGGAATGGAAGTTTCCACCAGAGAATTTTACAAAACATTTAAGAAAGAGCCAACCCTTGTCCTTCTCAGACTATTCAAAAAAATCCAAGAAGAAGGAAAACTCCCAGACTCTTTTTTATGAGGCCAGCATCATCCTAATCCCAAAACCTGATAAAGACATAACAAAGAAAGAAAACTACAGGTCAATATCAGTGATGAACATAAACTGAAAATCTCCAACAAAATATTTGCAACTTGCTTCAGCAATACATTAAAAAGATCATCAACTGTTACTAAGTGGGATTCATCCCAGGGATGCAAGGATGGTTCAATATTCACAAATCAATAAACATAATACATAAATTTAAATGGAACCATAAACAACCCCAAATAGTTGCAGTAATTTTGAGAAAGAAGAAGAAAGTAGGAGGGATCACAGTACCTGATATCAAACTATATTACAAGGCTTCTAATCAAAACAATCTGGTACTGGCATAAGAACAGACACATAGATCACTGGAACCAAATAGAGAGCTCAGAAATAAACTCATGTGAAAATGGTCAGTTAATATTTGACAAAGAGGACAGGAGCATAAAATGGAGTAAAAATAGCCTCTTCAACAAATGGTGTTGGGAGATCTGGACAAGTATACACAAAAAAGTGAAACTTGACTACCAACTTACACAATACACAAAAATAAACTCAAGATGGATAAAAGACTTAAATACAAGTCTCGACACCATAAAAGTCCTAGAGTAGAACATAGACAGGAAACTCTCAGATATCCCAGGCAGCAATATTTTCACTGATATGTCCCCTAGAGCAAGGGACATAAAGGAAAGAATAAACAATTGGGACTTCATCAAAATAAGAAGCTCCTGCACAGCCAAGGAAAATATCAGCAAAATGAAAAGGGAATCAACTGTATGAGAAAATATATTTGCCAATGATACCTCAGACATGGGTTTGATCTCCAAAATATATAAAGAACTCACATGTCTCCACTCCAGGAAGACAAACAATACAATTAAAAAATGGACAAAACCTGAACAGACACTTCCCCAAGGAGGACATACAGAGGCCCCAGAGACATATGAAAAGATGCTCATCATCACTAGCCATCAGAGAAATGCAAATTAAAACCACAATGAGATACCACTTCACACCCATCAGAATGTCCATCACAAACAAATCGACAGTCAATAAGTGCTGGTGAAGTTAGGGAGAAGGGGAAGCCCAGTACACTGTTTGTAGGAATGCAGGCCGGTGCAGTTACTGTGGAAAACTGTTTGGAGTTTCCTCAAAAATCTAAAAAATGAACTGCCCTTTGACCCAGCAATTCCACTGCTGGGATTATACTCTAAGAATGCAGAAACATCAATTCAAAAGAAGCTATGCACCCCACTGTTCATAGCAACACAATTTACAATAGCCAAGTGCTGGAATCAACTTAACTGCCCAACAGTAAATGAGTGGATCATATTTACACAATGGAATACTACACAGGAGAAAGAAAGAGCTACTACACTTCATAACAGCTTGGATGGAACTGGAGAGCATTTTGTTAAGTGAAATAAGCCAGGTGGTGAAAGACAAATACCATATGATCTCACTTATAAGTGGAACCTAATCAACAAAACAAACAAGCAAGGAAAATATAACTAGTGGCATTGAAATGATGAGCAAAGTGAAAGTAACCAGAGGGGAGGGGGACAGGGGATAATGGGGGAAAGAAGGGTAAGGGTCGTCAAGGAACATCTGTGAAGGACCCATGGACAGAGACAAAGTGGGGAAGGATTGAAGGTGGGTGTTGAGTGGGGCAGGGGAAAGTTGCAGGAATGATAGGAAAATGGAGATGACTGCACTTGAACAACAATCAGGAAAATGAAAAAAATAAAGAAATAAAAGTTCATAAGTTAAACCTTTAAAAAAATACCAAATGTAGAGCGTCTATAGACCTCTCCCTTTGGAGTTGGGACATTTTACTTTCCATCTTTTATGTCCCACAATACACCTGGAGCATTGCCAACCAGGCAAACTCACCTGAGCCCCTCTGTCCAGAGTTTTTATCAGGGTTCTATCATATAGAACTGGTTGATTGCTTATCAATTTATTGATTGACCTTGTGGTTAATCTCAATTTCCAAGATGATCACACAATCCAAAGTTTCTATTCTAAATCAAATTGAGAATCTTTCTAGCATTGCTAGCCCTTACCTTGAATCATATTTTTTGACTATTCAATGTGACTCAAGACCCCCAGGATAACAAACACTACTGTCAGGCATGACATTCCATGGGTTTTGAGATAAACTTCCAGAGGCTAACTGCAAAAGTCAAACCTCTTTTGGGATAATAATAGATTATTTACTATACAGATGTCATGTCTGACTTTAGTATCAGCAGTTTTCTTTATTTTATATTTTACAGAAATGATAAAAGCAACAAGATAGTAGGATTTTCACATATCACCCCACTAAACAGACCTTGTTACTTGACCTAAGCACACCATTTTTTGTAACTCTTAGTACAATGAGTGAGTATCTTTCCTCCTACCGATAACTAATTTCTCTTTGTTTTTGGATTCTAATCCCTGACACTTTCCTGGAAACCTCATTCTATCAGAAATGTCTTCTCTTACCCTTAACTCAGCCTTTCTCCCTGAATTAAGACTTCTTAATTGACATGTAAATACTCTCCTGTCTTCCAAAAAAAAAAAAAAATTCATTAATCCTCATGTTTACCTTTATGCAGCATCTTTACCTGCTGTCCCTTTTACTAAAATTGCTTACCTGAAGGTCACCAGTGACTTTCTTATTGTAAATCTAATGGCTCTTCTCAGTTTTTTCAATACAATCTCTTAACATCTAAAACTGTTTTTAAATTTTAGAGATACTGTCTTATTTTGTCCTCTACAAAATCTGCTCTCTTATTATTTTGGTCCTCATCCTCAAATGTAGCCTTTCCTCCCTAAACATCCCTGAAGAGTTGGACGGAGTTCATGCAGCATGTACTCTGAACACTAATGTCCTCACTCTGCAACCTTCCCTGGGTAATCTCTTCTGTCTGCTCAGCTTCTACCCTCATACCTTCTGCAGCCCCCAATCTGCCAAGCTCCAAATTTTCTCAAGTAGCTAGCTTCTTGAATTTCTCTTCTTGGATATCAGATAAGCTCTTTAAAGTTAATGTACCAAATTTAACTATTTTTATTCTTTCCTGTGGCACTCATTTCAAACCAATTGCTCTTTTAATGCACTTTATCTTAAAGATCAATACCCTGAACTTAGTTGTACACAGCAGAAATGTGGTGACCCTGTTTGATTATCTTCTCCCCTTCTACAGAAAACCACTCACCTACTTTTGTTATTCAGTGACTGTTAAGTGACTTGTGAACCCATTTCCATTCTCATGACCACCATCTGGGTTCGGTTCTACATGTGGCATGTGGGTACTGCAGCAATCTCCTGTGCTATCTGCCTCCTGTCTTGCCTCCTCTTAATTTCTTGTTCCCTTTCCAGGCATAGTTACTTTTCTAAAATGCAAAACTAGTCATACTGTCTTGATTTTGTTTTTTTTTCAATGAATTCAGTGACATTTACTTCAAGATAAACCACAAACTTCCTGGTGTGGCCTAAAATAACTACTTACCTCCTTAGTGTCTCCCATCCCACCTCATGCCGCTAGCTCTATTTAATGTCCACCTCTCCAGTTTTTAAATATCTCATGCTCTCTTTTCAGACCTTTGCCTATGCCTTCCTACCTGCCATTCCTTTAACATTTAGGTGTAAATTTTAACATCAATGCTTCTGAGATGCATTATCACTTTTCCTGAACTTGAATTACCTTGTGTACTTGAAAAGCTCCAGCTCATCACCTTAGTTTTTATTGTAATTGTATTGTCTTTACTGTATTGTAATTATCTATTGAGTTGTCTGCCTTCCAGATTTGCTGCTTTGAACTGGCAGATGCTCTGTCACTTTTGACCATTGTTGCATTTTCATTATCTAGCATAGTATCTGGCACATAGTAGGTTTCTAAAAGGTAAATAGCCAGAAATATCAGACTGGAGATGAAAACTGAGGATTAGCTGTGGAAGAATTTGCATATCAGGCTACTGGTATTGTCCATGCAGCTTCTAAGAAGGAAAGTAACCTAATGAAACCTTACATTTTCAGAATAGTTAACAATGCCATATCCAAATGACACATTCATTTTTTTCTCTTCTCTGACATTTTGCTAGATTATATATTATAAAGTAAGTTTTTTCTTTACTTTTTCTTATTGTTCAATTATAGTTGTACCCATTTTTCTCCCATTGTCCTGTCCTTGTCCTTTATATATATGTTCCTTGACTTGACCCTTCTCTTTCTTTCCCCTGTTTTATCCCCCTCTCCCCTCCCCTCTAGTCATTGTCAGTTCATCATTTCCATGTCTTTTGTTCTATTTTGCTCATTTGCTTGTTTTGTTAAGTTCTACTTATAGGTGAGATAATATGGTATTTGTCTTTCACCTCCTGGCTTATTTCACTTAGCATAATACTCTATAGTTTCATCCATGCTGCCACTAAGGGTAGGAGTTCCTACTTTCTTTCTGCTGCACAGTATTCCACTGTGTAAAATGTACCACAGTTTTTTAATCCACTTATTTACTGATGGGGTACTTAGGCTGTTTCCAGCACTTGACTATTGTAAATAATGCTGCTAGGAACATTGGGATGTATAGGTTCTTTGGAATTGGTGTTTCAGGATCCTTAGGGTATAATTCTACATATTTATCTTTGGCTATAGAGAGATTCCAGTTATAGCCACTGTATAGATGTATTTCTTTGGCAATAAATTATATTATTCTTTGTATTAATAACTAGGGCTTTACATTAGAATTTACAAAGGACTTTCACATAAAACTTTAATTTCATCATTATACAGTTCTGTGAATACCCACTTTGTGGATGAAGTAAGTGAGACTTAGAGACATTAGAGACAGGGTAGGCATACAAAAATGCTAATGGAGTGACTTGCTAAATAACACACATAACTAAGTTGGACTATATGAAATTTCTGTTGTTATAGATTAAAATAAAATGATTGAGTATTAACAATCTTCTATGGTTCAACCTAATACATATTGACATAATTAAGTGATAATAACAGGCAGTATTCACATAATTGTCAAAATGAATGACAAATATAATAAATGCTATGAACAAACAGTAATCATATCAATCAGGATGAGCACAAAAAAGACTGAGTTATCAATCTTTCCTCCATAACTATCTCCTTTACTTAATTTCCCCAATATCTCTTTAGTGTTTAAAGTCAGGTGTATGTTTCCACTTGCAGAAGCTGCCACAACCCCAAAACTTAGTATAATACATTGAACTGATATCTCCCCATCCATATCTTCACCATGTTCATCCTTTCATCATTCTCACATTAGAAACTAGATTTCTCTGGACCACATTTTTTTTTCTTTTCCTATGCCCACTGAGGCCAAGTCCAATGCAAGTGTCATTGAAATCATTAACAGAGCAATTTATCCTTTGAAAACACCTACAACTGCCCTTGCCAGGTGGCTTAGTTTGTTGGAGCATCATCACATACACCAAAAGGTTGAGGGTTCTATTTCTGGTTGGGGTTTGTATGGCAGGCAATTAATCAATATTACTCTCTCATATCAATGTTTCTCTCTTTCTCTCTCCTTCTCTGTCTAAAATCAATAAACACGTCCTCAGGTATAGATTAAGAAAAAAAGAAAATGCCTACAACTTTTATAATTCAAGCATAGTGTATAACAACCAGCTGTACAATCATAATTTATTTTTAAAGTAACATCTTCACTATAGTATAAATGTCTGGAAAAAAACACATAGTGTAAGTGTACCACTCAATAAATGTTCACAAAATTAGCAGAACCATGCAATCAACACCTAGAAACGAAAACAAAATATTGATGATAACCCAGAAGTTCCCTCATGCCCACTCCCAGTCACCATCATATCTTAGATAGTGACTACTCTGACCTATCACCATGTAGAATTTGTGCTTTTTTTGAACTTCATATAAATCTGATTATACAGCATGTACTCTTGTGCAGAATTTCTTCTCAACAATTTGTTTGTAAGACTTATTCTCAATATTATGCATTAGAGTGGTTCATTAATTTTAATGTTTTAGAGTGTTCCATTGAATAAACATTCTGTGTTGTTTTCAGTTTACGGCTGCTAGGAATCTCGCTGTTGTTAATATTCTTGTACATATATTCTGGTGCACATATACATGCACTTATGTTGGGTATATAACCAGTTATCTAAGTATAATTTCTGCATTAATATATAATGCTAGGAATTCTTCCAGAGTTTTAAAATAATTTATACTCTTTTTTATCATGTTAGTATTGTTAGTGTAATAATATTTCGTAATAGTTTTAATTTTTAGTTTTCTAACACGAATGATAGCGATTTTATAGTTAGATTAGCCATTTTGATATCATCTTTCAGCAATACCAATCCAATCCTTTATTTTTTAATATGTTTTGTTTGTGGTCAGTTTGTTGGAGTTATGTATTCTGAATACAAGTCTTTTGACAGACTTACGTATTGTCAATGTTTTCAATCTTTTTGTATTATTTTACTCTCATATACTTTGAATAATTGGATTTATTAATTTTAATAGAACCTAGTTCTCCAAACTATTATTTATGGTAAATAGGATCTGTATAACACTTGGGGTAGCTTTTTATAAGTGTTATGATTTTCAAACTTTCTTAATTGGATCTGTTTACAGTTAATGTTTTTATGTGACAAGGATCAATGCTGTTTTCTTTTACATGAATGACAAATAGACCTATTAATATTTAGCCACTATTTTAGAATGTCACAAATGTTTATATATATTTATAGATATGCTTCTAAACCCTTTATTCTATTTCATTAGATGATGTGTATATCTTTAAGCTAATGGCATATTGTTTTAGTTATTGCTTATTTATATCTGGAAGTCAAGTCCTTCAACTTTGTTCTTTCTCATGATTGCCTTAGTTTTTATTGGCCATGTACATTGCTATATACATTTCAGAATTTCCTTTCTAATTTTCACAGTGAAAATTCTAAACACATGTTTAGGATTTTCAGTAGGATGACATTAAACAAGTGAATATGGAGAGAATCAATATCTTTACAATGTTGACTTTTTCAATTGTATAATAATTTGTCTCAATTATATCTATGCGATTTTCCTGCCACAGCATTTTATTTATACATACACACACACACACACACAAATATATATACACACTCACACAAATATATATAAATAAATTTATGTTTAGATATTCAATGTTTCTGGGTATTAAATAATAGTATCATTTGAAAATATTTCACTGGCTTATTGCTGGTATAGAGAAGTAAAACTCATTTTTGTATACTGGGCATGCATCCAGTAACATTATTAATTAATTAATTAATTAATTAATTATTTTCTCAAATGCATTTGTCTCTGCCTACCCCCCACCATTTTCCCTTGTCCCCTCTCTCCTTTCCCTCCCTCAGCTCTTCCCCTTTGGTTTTGGCCATGAGTCCTTGCTATATGTTCCTTGACTTTCCCCTTCCCTTCCTTTTCCCCGCCCCCACTCCCTCCTTCCCTCTTGTCTCTGTTGATTTCTTTTCCCTTCAGTGTTGCTGGTCTTATTTTCCTTGCATCTTTGTATTGTTGGTTAGGTTCCACTTATAGGTGAGATCATATGGTATTTGTCTTTCGCCCCCTGGCTGATTTCGCTTAGCATAATGCTCTCCAGTTCCATCCATGCTGTCACGAAACTTAGTAGTTCTTTTTTTCATTCTGCTGTGTAGTATTCTATTTATTTGTGTCTACCATATTTTTGATCCAATCATCTACTGATGGGCTTTTAGGTTGCTTCCAACACTTGGCTATTGTAAATTGTGCTGTTATGAACATTGGGGTGTATAGTTTTTTGGTATTGGCGTTTTTGTATTCTTAGAGTACAGTCCCAGCAGGGGAATCACTGGATCAAAAGGCAGTTCCATTTTCAGCTTTTTGAGGAAATTCCACACTGCTTTCCACAGCGGCTGCACCAGTCTGCATTCCCATCAACAGTGTACTAGGGTTCCCTTTTCTCCACAGCCTCACAAGCACCTGTTGTTTGTTGATCTGTTTATGATGGCCATACTGACCGGTGTGAGGTGGTACCTCATGGTGGTTTTGATCTGCATTTCTCTGATGGCTAGTGATGCCAAGCATCCTTTCAAATGCCTCTGGGCCCTTTATATCTCCTCCTTGGAAAAGCGTCTGCCCAGGTCCTTTGCCCATTTTTTGACTGGATCATTTGTCCTCTTGGAGTGGAGTTGAGTGAGTTCTTTATATATCTGAAAGATCAAACCTCTATCTGATGTATCACTGGCAAATATATTTTCCCATAAGGTTGGCTCCCTTTTCATTTTGCTGATGTTTTCTTTAGCCATGAAGAAGCTTCTTATTTTGATGAGGTCCCACTTGTTTATTCTTTCCTTTATGTCTCTTGCTTTAGGAGACATATCAGTGAAAAAATTCCTGCGTGGGATATCCGAGAGTTTCCTGCCAATGTTCTCTTCTAGGACTTTTATGGTGTTGCAACTTATATTTAAGTCTTCTATCTATCTTGAGTTTATGTTGGTGTATAGTGTCAGCTGATGATCCAATTTCAATTTTTTGCATGTAGCCGTCCAGCTCCCCCAACACCATTTGTTAAAGAGGCTATTATTGCTCCATTTTATGCTTCTGCCCCCTTTGTCAAATATTAGTTGCCCATAGAGACCTGGGCTTATTTCTGGGCTTTCTATTCTGTTCCGCTGATCTATGGATCCATTCTTGTGCCAGTACCAGATTGTTTTGAGTATAGTGGCTTTGTAGTATAGTTTGATGTCCAATATTGTGTCCCTCCTACTTTTTTTTGCTTTCTCAAAATTGCTGCAGCTATTCTGGGTCATTTATGGTTCCATATAAATTTTTGAAATGTCTGTTCTATGTCTGTAAAATACGTCATTGGTAACTTAATAGGGATTGGTTGAATCTATAAATTGCTTTGGGTAGTATGGACATTTTGATGATATTAATCCTTCCAACCCATGAACATAGTATATGCTTCCATTTATTTATGTCTTCCTTAATTTCTTTCTTGAGTGTTGTATAGTTTTCTGCGTGCAGGTCTTTTACCTCTTTGGTTAAATTTATTCCTAGGTACTTTATTTTTCTTCTTGCTATATTGAATGGTATTTTTTTTCTGATTTCTTCTTCTGTTTCATTGCTGGTGTACAAATACGCCTTTGATTTCTGAATATTGACTTTGTATCGTGCTGTTTTACCAAATTCACTTATTAGGTTGAGGAGTTTATACAGGGTTCTCTATGTACACTATCATGTCATGTGCAAACAATGATAGCTTTATTTCCTCCTTTCCTATTTGGATGCCTTTTATCTCTTTCTCTTGTCTGACTACTGTGGCTAGGACTTCCAGTACGATGTTGAAAAGAAGCGGTGAAAGCGGACATCCTTGTCATGTTCCCGATCTTAGTAGGAAAGCCTTCAAGTTTTTGCCCTTTGAGGATGATGTTGGCTGTAGGTTTTTCATATATGGCCTTTATTATGTTGACGAATGCCCCTTTTATTCCCATTTTCTGAGTGTTTAGATCATAAATGGGTACTTTACCTTATCGAATGCTTTTTCTTCGTCTATTGAGATGATCATGTGGTTTTTGTCTTTTCTTTTATTTATGTGATGTAGTACGTTTATTGACTTGCGTATATTGAACCAACCCTGCATCCCTGGGATGAATCCCACTTGATCATGGTGGATAATCTTTTGAATGTATTGCTGGATGCGGTTTGCCAATATTTTGTTGAGGATTTTAGCGTCTATGTTGATCGACGAAATTGGCCTGTAGTTTTCTTTCTTTGTAGGGTCTTTATCTAGTTTTGGGATTAGGGTGATGCTGGCCTCATAAAAAGAGTCTGGGAGTCTTCCTTCCTCTTGGATTTTTTGGAATAGTCTGAGAATGACAGGGGTTAGCTCTTCCTTAAATGTTTTGTAAAATTCTCCTGTGAAACCGTCCGACCGAATTCTTTGTGTGCCGGAAGTTTCTTGATTACTGCTTCAATTTTCCCAGCTGTTAGTGGACTAGTCAAGCTTTCTGTTTGTTGCTCCTTTAGTGTTGGAAGATTATACTTTTCTAAAAATTTATCCTTTTCTTCAAGATTTTCAAATTTCTTGGCATATAATTGTTCATAGTAGTTTCTGACAATCCTTTGTATTTCTGTGGTATCAGTTGTTATTTCTCCTCTTCGTTTCTGATATTATTAATTTGGGTCCTCTCCCTTTTATTCTTGATGAGTCTGCTTAAAGTATTGTCAATTTTATTTATCTTTTCAAAGAACCAGCTTCTGGATTGGTTGATCCTTTGAATTGTTCTTTTCATCTCTATGTCATTCAGTTCTGCTCTAATCTTTACTATTTCCTTCCTTCTACTTGCTCTGGGATTTATTTGTTGTTGTTTCTCCAATTCTTGAAGTTGTAGTGTTATGTCTTTTATTTGAAATGTTTCTATCTTTTTAGGTAAGCCTGTATTGTTATGAACTTCCTTCTCAGGAGTGCCTTTGCTCTGTCTCATAGGTTTTAGACTGTTGTCTGTTCATTTTCACTTGTTTCCAGAAATTTTTTGATTTCTTCTCTTATATCATTATTGACCCAGTCATGTTTAACAGTCTACTGTTGAGTCTCCATGAGTTTGCACGTTTTTGAAGTTTCTCTTTGAGGTTGATTTCCAGTTTCAATCGCTTGTGGTCCGAGAAAAACTTTGGTATTATTTCAATTTTCCTGAATTTGCTGATGCTTGCTTTGTGTCCTTTCATGTGGTCCATCTTTGAAAAACTTCCATGAGCTTTTGAAAAAAATGAGTATTTTCCTTCTTTGGAATGTAAGGTTCTATTTATGTCAGTTAAGTCTATTTGATTCAGTGTGTCATTCAGCTCCACAATACGCTTGTTGATGTTTTGTTGGAAGATCTGTCCATTTTTGACAGTGGGGTGTTGAAATCCCCTACTATCAGTGTGTTGCTGTCTATATCTTTTTTGCAGTCATTCAAGAATTTCCTTCTATACTTGGGGGCTCCTATATTGGGAGCATATAAGTTTTCAATGTTTATGTCTTCTTGATAGATTCTTCCTTTAAGTATTATAAAGTGCCCCTCTGGGTCTCTTTTAATGGCCTGTGTTTTGGAATCTACTTTGATACAAGTATGGCAACCCCAGCTTTTTTCTCTTAGCCATTTGCTTGGAATATTTTTTTCCATCCCTTTACTTTCAATCTGTGTAGGTCTCTTGCTCTGAGGTGGTATCTGTAGGCAGCATATTTATAGGTCATGTTTTCTTATCCATTCAGCTTCCCTGTGTCTTAAACATATCTTTAAGCATATCTTGCAATGTTGATTTGGTGGAGGTGTATTCTTTTAGTCTCTTTTGTCTGGGGAACTTCTTCTTTCACCTTCCATTTTCATTAAGAGCCTTGCTGGGTAGAGCAGCCTTGTGTAGGCCCTTGCTTTTCATGACTTGGAATATTTGCTGCCATTCCCTTCTGGCTTGTAGTGTTTCTGTTGAGAAGTCACCTCCTAACCTTATGGGGGGCCCCCTTGTATGTTACTTTCTCCTTCTCCCTTGCTGCCTTGAGGATTCTCTCTTTGTCTTTGATAGTTGCCATTTTAATGATGATGTGTCTTGGAGTGGACCTCCTTCAGTCGCTCTTGAGTGGGGTTCTCTGTGCCTCCTGGACCCAAGAGAGTCTTTCTCTCCTCAAATTAGGGAAATTTTCCATCATTACTTTTTCGAGGGGGTTCTCTATCCCTTGCTCCTCTTCTTCTCCTTCTGGTATCCCTATTATACGGATATTATTGCGTTTCAGGTTGTCCTGCATTTCCCTAAATGCCTCTTCATTCTTTCTCAGTCTTTTTTCCATTTCTTGTTCTTTCTGGGAGCTTTTTTTCTACCTTATCTTCCATCTCACGGATTCGATCCTCAGCTTCATCCGGCCTGCTTTGGATTCTTTCTACTGTGTTCTTCAATTCAGAAATGGTATTCTTCATATGCTCTTGTGTCTTCTTGATAGTTTCTATGTCCTTTTCCAGGCTGATATAGTTTGTTGTAAGATCTGATAGTTTCTCTGCAGTTTCTCATAGTTATCTTTGAGTTGACTGAGCTCATTAAGCTTCCTTAGAACCATTGTTTTGAATTCAATATCTGACAGTTCCCTTGTGTCTATTTCATTTAGCTCTCTCTGTGGGGAGTCCCCTTTTTCACTCATTTGGGGTCAACTTCTTTTTCTTCCCATTTTTGTGAGAGTCTGTTAACTAATATACTTACTTATTTATTTATTTTTGCTTCTGCTTCGATTGAGCTGTCTAGATTTCCTGACTTGTGGATTAAACTTCTCTGGTAGTAGGTGGGTCTTTTCATTTATTTATTTATTTATTTTTCCCTTTACTTTTCATTCTGGGCTTGCCTCTGATGAAGTCAGTTGTTGACCGTATATGACCTTGGGTCGTTTGTTTGAGCCTTCCAGGAATCTACTCTCTGTGTCTGACTCCTGCTTTGGGCAGCTCTGTGACCCCTTCTGTTAGGAATGGACTATTTCTTTGGATCGCTTTGCACTCTTAGGCCGGCTCCTTGAGTGTGCTCCCCGGTGTGGCAGGATCACCCACCTTCCTGGGCTCGCTTGTGCTTGCCCCAGACCACGCGGCTTTTTCGCGACCTCGCGAACTCGTCTGACCCCTTTGGCCGGCGGACTCCCCGGCACTGGTCAGTTTAGGGTCTTCTATTGTTTGTTTTCCCTGCTTTTGGATCTTTGGGTGCGTTGCTTGCCCTCGCCAAATGGAAACTACGGAAATGGCAGGAAGTCAGCTCCAGGACTCTCTGCTTAATCCTGTCTCCCGTCTCTCCTCCAAGGACTCTGGGCAGCTCTGTGACCCCGTTGGCCCCGGGGTCTACTAATTCTGTGAGCCGCTCCTCAATCGTGGGCCTCAAGGGTCAATTTATGCTTGCACTTGTCACTTCCTCCAGTAACATTATTAAATAAATATGATAAGGCATGTAGATTGCATACTTTAAAAAATTTATATACATGGCTATGTGTGCAAATATTCATATTTTATTATATTTTTCAAACATACATTTTTCTTGCCAATTGAATTTGGAAAAAATCTGTTAATATTTTAACATTAAGTATCATGTTTGGTTTTTTAGATATCCTGTGTCAGATTAAGTTTTTTTTTCTCTTCTTTTCCTCATTTACTAAAACATTGATGGTGGTGTTTTATTTTTAAACTTTTATTAAAATTTTGAATGAATGTTTTCCATTTCTATTTCATTTTTCCTCTGTTTCGCTTTTTTTCTCTCTCTATTTCTGTCCAACTCTCTCACTTTCTTCTGTCCTTTGGTATCTACTGAGAATATAATTTACCCCCTTTAGTTTATTAATATGTTTACATGAAAGGATTTGAAAAGTTATATTAACTTCACAGCCCTAAAATATATCCACCTTAATGAATATATTCAAAATTCAATCAATTTCTAATATTTCTAGAATTTGTTTCTAATGTGTTTAGAGGTGTTTTTGTTTTTGTTTTGTTTTTGTTTTTGTTTGCATCTATGTTAGTAAGTGAGATTAATCTGCAATTTTTCTACCTGGTAATGTTCTGGAGGTTTTGAAGGAATCTCATGTTAGCTTCATAAGTTTGGAAGGGCTCTCATTTTTGTATTGTGTAAAAATTGTATATTAGTAATACTTTTATAAAGAGAGAGAAGAAAATTCATCAATAAAGCCATTGAAGCTTGCATTAGTTACTTGTGGGAAGATTTTTAATCACCAGTACAATTTCTATCCATATTTTGTTAGGTTTTATATATATTGTAATTTTCTAGGAATATGTCCTTGTGTTACAGCTTTCCTAGGCTGGGCAGGTCAAGTGGAGACTCAGGTAGTCAGAAGAAAATGCGTGGAGGCGTGGGGATGCTTGACATGCCTTTATTCGGGAGTCACACAGGCCACAAGCCTGTGTCTATGTTGGCCACAACTATCTCACTCCTTTTCTCTTTCCCTTACTCCTTAAGTACTAGCACAAACAAAGCCATCCTCAGGCCACATAGTTATGTAATTTAGCATGAGCCGCACATGCCAGTCAACTCAAGGCAAAAGGGCAATTTATCACACCCAGTCTCAAGGCTATGAGAATACTGCTTTATCAGACTCCTTCAATGTTGTGAGAAGCTGCTCTCCCTAGTTACTTAAGCATCTGGGTGAGGAAGCTAGACTGCCTCCACTTACCCTACCGTCTTTTTCGTGTAAATAATCACAATTACTGGCATAGAGTTACTGATGATATTTTCTATTATAATTTTAATGCCTACAGAAACTGTAGTAACAACCTTTTTCATTTTCATATTGATAGTTTGTGTCCTACACTTTTTGTATTTAATAGTCTTTATATTATTTTGTCAACTTGCTAATTTTCAAAGAACTTAGTGTGTCTCTGCTAAGCTTTTTAAAAATATATATTGCTTTAGAATTTATCAATTTACTCTTATTTTTTTCTTTCAAATTCTTTGGATTCAATTTATTATCTGTCTAATTTCTTAAGATAGATACTTAGAAAATTAACTTTCATCTTTTCTTCTTTCATAGCATATGTATTTAAAGGTAAACATTTTCCTTGTAGATAAAACTTTATTTGCATTCTAAAGGTTACTATGTTTATTATCATTATTACTATTTTTCAGTTAAAAATGTTCCCAAAATTTTATTTTATTTTTCTAAACCTATATACTGTTTAAAAGTTGCCAAATATTTTTACAATTCTTTAGGTAACTTTTTTTATTGAGTTCTGATTAATTCTCATCTTGTCATAGAACATTTCACCCATATTATTTTAATTCTTGTGTATTTATTGAGTATTGCTGTTTGGGGATGATGGTCAATTAATGAAAAGGTCAATTACAGAACAGAGTCTGTGTTTAATTGAAAAGATGATGTATCTTGCAGTTGTTAGCAGCAGTGTTCTATGTATGTTGATTAGATCCATTTCATTAATCATATTATTTATGTCCTCCATATCCTTACTAATTTGTGTCTGAGACTTTCTCAGGTACTGAGAACAGTGTGTGAGAATTTTCCACAATGATTATAGATGGTCTATTTGTCCTTTTAGTTCTTTCATTTTCTGTCTTTCATGTTTTAAACCTATACTATGAGTGCATACCAAGTTAGAATCATTATCTCTTTCTGGTGAACTTAAGTATGGGTAATATTTCTTTTTTAATGTCAAATCAACTCATATTGATATACCTAATTAGTCTTATATCAGGCTATTTATTAGTAGATGCTTCAGAGTACATATTTTTGTATGTTGAAAGTGGAAATCATTTTTTTAATTTATTAATATTTTTAAGAAAGAGGAAAGAGAGAGAGAGAGAGACATTGGTTTGTTATACCACTTATTTATGTAGTAATTGGTGATTATTGTACATCCCCTAAGGAGATCAAACCTGCAACATTGGCATATTGGAACAATGCTCTGACCAACAAAGCCACCTGGCCAAGACTAAAGTACAGCTCTTATAAGCAGCACAGAGTTGTTTCCATCTAATTCGACAATATTTAATTTTAATTTTATAATTATTTAATGTACATTTAATTATTTACATATTTTACTCTACCACTTTATTATTAGTATCATATTTTTTCCATCTATTCTGTTCCTTTTTCTCTACTTCTTGTTTTTTAAAAAGCTAATAGACTGACACGCCTTATTTTATTGCATGTCACTTAACTGCACTTAGCAGATATTGTATGGTTTTGTTTTTCCAAAGTGAAGGTTTGTGCATCAATACATCAAACAAGTGTTTTGGCTTCATTTTTCCAACAGCATTTGTTGTCATGTCTCTGTGTCACATTTTGCTAATTATTGCAATATTTCAAACTTTTTAATTATTACTACATTTGATACATTAATTTCTAATCGGTCATCTTTAATGTTACTATTGTGATTATTTTGGGGAACCAAATATCATGCCCATATAAGATGATGAATTTAACGAATATATATGTGTGTCCTGACTGTTTCACCAAATGGCCGTTGCCTCTCTCGCCCCTGTGTTTGGCCTCCTTATGCCCTGAGACACAATAACATAAAAATTAGGTCAATTAATAACCCTACTATGGCTTCTAAGTGTTCAAGTGAAAGGACAAGTCACATGTCTTTCACTTTAAATAAAAAATTAGAAATAATTTAGTTTAATGAGGAAGGCATGTCCAAAAACAGGATGAAATGGAAAATAGGCCTCTTGTTCCAAAAAGCTAAGTTTTGAATACAAAGGACAAATTCTTAAAAGAAATTAAAAATGTTACTATAACATATGAATGAGAAGAAAGTGAAACAGCCTTTGCCAACATGAAGAGAGTTTTAGTGGTCTAGATAGAAGATCAAAGCAGCTATAACATTCCCATAAGCCAAATCCTAATCCAGAACAAGGCCCTAACTCTCTTCAGTTCTATGAAGGTTAAGAGAAGTGGGGAAGCTGCAGAAAAAAGTTTGAAGCTACCAGAAGTTGGTTCATGAGGTTTAAGGAAAGGAGCCATTTTGATAACATAAAAGCACAAGGTGAAGAAGTAAGTGCTGATATAGAAACTGCAGCAAGTTATTCAGAGGATCTGGCTAAGATAATAAATTATGATGACTACACTCATGTAGATGAAAGTCTTATATTGACAGAATATGCCATCTAGGACTTTTATAGCAAGATAGAAACAATTGCTTGCATCAAAATTTGACTCTAATTTGATCTAATGCTTATTTACCATTCTGAATATACTAAGGCCTTTAAGAATGATGTTAAATCTACATGAGATATCTGAAAATTTACTACCTATGTTTTCTACTAGCATTTTTATAGTATCATGACTAATATTTAAGTGTCTTAACCATTTTCAGTTTTTTCTGTGTATGGTGTAAGCTGATGGTCTAGTTTAATTTTTTTTTTTTACATGTACCAGTCCAGTTCTCCCGATACTGTTTATTGAAGAGACAGCCTTTGCTCCGTTGTATGCTTGTGCACCTTTGTCATATTTTAATTGACCATAGAGACATGAGCTTATTTCTGGGTTCTCTATTCTGTTCCATTGATCTATGTTCCTGCTCTTATGCCAGTACCAGATTGTTTGATTACAGTGGCCTTGAAGTATAGAGTATAGATTGATATCAAGAATTGTGATCTCTCCAACTTTTTTCTTCCTTTTCAAGATTGCTGAGGCTATTTTTGCTGATATATCTTCTAGGACAAGGGGAATAATGAAAAAATAAACAAATGAGACTACATCAAATAAAAAAGCTTCTTCATGGCTAAAGAAACTATCATCAATGTGAAAAGTATACCAACTCTATGGGAGAACATATTTGCCAATGATACATAAGACAAGGACCTTAATCTCTAAAATATATAAAGAACTCATAAGACTCAACAACAGGAAGACAAATAATCCAATTAAGAAATAGGCAAAGGACCTGAACAGACACTTCTCCAAGGAGGACATACAGATGGCCCAAAGACATATGAAAGCCATCAGAGAGACGCAAATTAAAACCACAATGAGATATCACCTCACACCTATCAGAATGGCCATAATTAATGTCAACAAACAACAAATGCTGGCAAGGATGTGGAGAAATGGGAACCCTAGTGCACTGTTGGTGGGAATGCAGACTAGTACAGCCACTGTGGAGAACAATATGGGATTTCCTCAAAAAAAAATTACAAATGGAACTGTGTAATGACCTAGTGACTCCACTGCTGAAAATGTATGCTAAGAATCCCTAAATACTAATTCAAAAGAACTTACACACCTGTATCATAGCAGCATTATTTATAATAGTCAAGAGTTGGAAGCAGCCTAAATTACCATCAGTAAATGAGTGGATTAAAAATCTGTGGTACATTTACACAAGAAAAAAAAGAGGAATTCTGACCCAAGATGGTAGAGGAGTTAGTGGAAGTCACATTAACCTCCTCGCAGAACAAATCTGGAATTACAACTAAATTGTGGAGAAAGCACCCAGAACAAACAACTGAAAAATAGTGAGAGCGAAGCCTTATATCATCATAGAGACAGAAGAATCAGCTTCAGCACAACGTGACTGGTAGGGCATGCAGTGAAGAAGCAAGAGGGCTGCTGGAGCAGCCAAAGGCAACAGATGAAGCATTGGAGGGATGCCAAAGTGGATGGTTGTATTCCTTCAGAGAAGTGTGCGGTCAAATCCCTAAGCTAGGATCCCCAGTCTAGAGCGCCAGAGCCCAAAAAATACACACATAACAACCAGTGGCAAAACGCGGCAGGGTTGCTGCCAGAGGCTGACAACTGGAGACACAAAGAGCATTATAAAGGGACAAAATATATATTTTCATTTGTAGCCACTTACCCTGGGCTCTGGCAAAGGAGGGAGCATAGTGGACTAGAAACACTTGAGGAGAGACTGGGACAGAATTTTAGGGGGAGAGCTGAGACAGTAGCCACAGGGATGCCAGTGCTGAGTCATTCTCCATACGACAGCAGTCCATCTTGCTCAGGCAGAGCACTCCCCTCAGAGTGGCATCAGCCTGAGGGGAAACAGTAACCCCAACTCCAGGAGGGATTCTGCCCATGTTCTGTTGTGCTTATGCCTAACCGCTGACTGCAGAGTGACTAGATTAACAACTGAAGGAGACAGCCACAGACAGTAGATCCCTGGAAGCCTTCAACAGGCTGTCTAAGATCAGATGGGGTCACACCATCGGACATTACCGAAGGTGGATCCAGAAAAAAACAAACAAACAATGGTGAATACAACATGCTACTGATAGGATATCCACCATGGTCTTCTCCATGATTTGGGATATAGTTTTTTAACATTCACTTCTTGTTCATCACATTTGTGCATATTAAGTCACTAGATTTTATACTATACTTTATTTCAGTTCTCATATTTTGCTCCTCCCTTCTCTGACCCTATTTTACTTTCTTTTTTTCCTCTTATTATTTTCATTTTAAATTTTGTTTTCTCTCTTCCTACAACTTGTATCCATTCCACATCTTACTATTTCTCCCTTGTCCAACCTCTCAAAACCAATTTTCTTGTCAATTTCTCACGTTCTTTTTTCCTGCTCTTATATTCTCGTGTTCTCTCTAAACCTTTATAGCAATCTTTGCTCATTGATTGTGCATACATCTTTACTAATTTTGTATTTCAAATTTTACCATTCTCTTCTCCTAGTTTTTTTTTTTTGTCTCAAATTTTAATTTTTCCCAGTCTTAGCCTAGTTTCTGTTCCTCATTCTTAGTATTTCATCTCCCTCTGTCATCTCAAGATCACTTCCCTTCCCTCTAGGCATCTCTTAAGCTTTCCTTTCTTTCTTATCTTTTCTTCTTATTTCCATCCCACATATATTAATTTTAGCTCATTTCTTGTTGTTAGTGCTGTGGCATATCGTTTTGTCCAATTTGGTTCCTAATTTTTTTATTATTTATTTACTTATTTTATTATTTATTTTCTGTTTAAAACTAATATTTTATGCACCTTTTTCTTACTCCATTCTGCATTCTTCATTCCATTTTTTATTTATGATGTAAATTTTAATTTCTTCTTCATTTTGTCGGATTCCTTGCTTTTATTAGTGCTCCTCCTTCCACCTCTCAAAATCATTTTTCTTTCATTGCCCAAAACAAAGGCCATAAAAAGAGACATAGAAGAACACTTCATAATTCTCAAAGGGGGAGTCCATCAAGAAGACATAAATGTTGTAAACCTATATGCATCCAACATGGGAACACCCAAATATATAAGGAGAATCTTGGAGAACTTCAAGAAGGATATAGACAGCCACACACTGATAATAGGGGATTTTAACACCCACTGTCAACAATGGATAGAAATTCCAAACAAAATATTAATAAAGATAATGTGGATCTAAACTCCAAACTAGATTAAATCGACTCAAATGAAATAAATAGAACCTTTCAACCCAAAGAAGCAAAATACACATTCTTTTCAAATGCACACAGAACATTTTCAAAGACAGACCACATGATATGACATAGAAACAAAACAAACCCCCAAAATCAAGAAAATTGTAATCATACCATACATTTTCTTGGACTACATGGGCTTAAAATTAGAAATCAACCTCAAGGAAAAACTCAAAAATATTCAAACTCATGGATACTGAATAGCATGCTATTAAACAATGAATGGGTGAATAATGAGATTAAAGAAGAAATCAAAAATTTTCTGGGCAAATGAAATTGAACACATGACAGTCCAAAACCTATGGGACACAGCAAAAACAGTCCTGAGAGGGAAATTCTTAGGAACAGGACTAACTAAAAAAGATAGAAATATTTCAAATAAACAAATTGAACTGGAAGAAGAACAACAAAGAAAGCCCAGAATGAATAGAAGGAAAGAAATAATCAAGATCAGAGCAGAATTAAATGACATAGAGACTAAAGAACAATTCAAAGGATCAATAAACCCAGGAGCTGGTTCTTTGAAAACAGAAACAAAATCAACAAGTCTTTAACAAGACTCTTCAAGGAAAAAAGAGAGAAAACCCAAATAAATAAAATCAGATATGAAAGAGGAGAAATTACAACTGACAACACAGAAGTACAAAGGATTGTAAGAAATTACTATGAACAACTATATGCCAAGAAATTTGAAAAGCTGGGTGAAATGGACAAATTTCTACAAACATGTAATCTTCCAAAACTGAATGAAGAAGAAGCGGAAAGCCTGAACAGAATGATAATAGCTAGTGAAATTGAACCAGTAATCAAAAAAATTCTTGGCACACAAAAGCCCTAGACTGGAAAGTTTCACAAGACAATTTTACAAATCATTTAAGGAAACGCTAACCCATATATTTCTTAGGCTATTACAAAAAATCAAAGAAGAGGGAAGACTCCCAAACTCTTTTTATGAAACATCATCCTAATCTCAAAACCAGATAAAGTCAGAACAATGAAAGAAACCTATAAACCAATACTGCTGAAGAACATAGATTCTATGATATTCAATGAAATATTGGCAAACTGCATCCAGCAATACATTAAAAAAAATCATACACCATGATCAAGTGGGATTCATCCCAGGGATGCAAGGATGGTACAATATTTGTGAAGCAATAAACATAATACATCACATAAAAATATGAAAGACAATAATCACATAATATCTATGGATATGGAGGAAGCATTTGATAAGATACCACACCTATTTATGATGAAAACACTCAGCAAAGTTGGAGTAGGTGGAGCAAAACTCAACATAATAAAGGCCATATATGAGAAACCTACAGCCAACTTCATCCACAATGGGCAAAAACTGAAAACTTTCTCACTAAGATCAGGAACAAGACAATGGTGTTTGATTACACCACTTATATTCAACATAGAATTGGAAGCTCTTTCCAGTGATCAAACAGAAAAAGAAAAAAGAAAAAAAAAATAAAGGGCATTGAAATAAGAAAAGAGGAAGTAAAACTGTCATTATTTGCAGATGACATAATAGTGTATACAGAAAACCCTATAGGCTCCACCAAAAAATTACTTGATCTAATTAGTGAATTTAGCAAAACAGCAGGATACAAAGTCAATATTCAGGAATCAAAGGTATTTTTGGTACACCAACATGAAATATCAGAAACAGAAATTAGAAAAAAAATTCAATTTACTATAACATCAAGAAAAATTATTAACTGTTCTGGCTGGTGTGGCTCAGTGGATTGAGCACCAGCCTGAGAACCAAATGATCACCAGTTTGATTCCCAGTTGGGAAAAATTTGGACAACTGTAACACAATAAACAATAATAAAAATTATGCTTAATCTAAAATTCATATGCTCTATCAATCGAATGAAATTTTCATGATAGCATATCTGTTTTCAACCTAGTTTACAGAATATTTTAAGTCCAGTCTTGTGAACTACTGTTTATAAAAAACAATTCTTTCAAAATACTGCTACTCATTGACAATAACCTGGCCATCCAAGAACTCTGATGGAGATGAACTATGAGATTAATGTTATTTTTTTAATGCCTGCTAAAACAATATCTATTCCAAAGCCCCATGGGTGAAGGATTAATTTTAAATTTTAAGTTATTTTATTTAAGAAATACATTTCATAAGGTGTTTAGCTGCCATAGATAGTGATTCTTCTGATGGATTTGGGCATAGCAAACTAAAAACCTTCTGGAAACCCTCACTATTCTAGATGTCATTAGGAACATATTTGATTCATGGGAAAAGGTCAAAACATCAACATTAACAAAGGTTTGGAAGAACTTGTTTCAATCCTCATGGATGACATTGAGGGGTTCTAGATTTCCATGGACGAAGTTATTGCAGATGTGGTGAAAAAAGCAAGAGAACTAGAGCTAGAAGTGGAGCCAATAGTGTGGCTGAATTGCTGCAACCTCATGATTAAACTCTCATGCATGAGGTTGCAAAGAAAGTGGTTTCTGCTGCTGGAGAATGTTGAAATGACAACAAAGGATTTAGAATATTACAAGAAAACTGATTCAGTAAAACAGCAGAGTGTGAGAGGATTGACTCTAATTTTGGAAGAAGTTTTACTATGGGTAAAATGCTATCAAACAGCATCACATATTGTAGAGAAATAGTTCGCAGGAGGGAGAGTTAATCAGTTGAAAAACTTCATTGTTGTCTTATTTTAATAAATTGCCAAAACCACTCAGCCTTCATCAACTACAACTCTGATGAGTTTTCAGCCATCTGGAGTGAGGCAACACCCTCCACCAGCAAAAAATATTACTACCCACTGAAGACTCAGATGATGTTTCATATTTTTTAGCAATAAAGTATTTTAAATTAAGGTATGTATATTGTTTATTTTTTTATACACAATGCTATTGTGCACTTAATAGATGGTGATATAGTGTAAATATAATTTTTATATTCACTGGAAAACAAAAAAATTAAAGTGACTCAATTTATTGTGATATTTGCTTTATTGTGGTAGTCTAGAACCAAGTGCACATTATCTCCAAGATATCTCTGTAGAACTGTGTTATTGAAATCTAGAGCTATTGAAATACAATTTCTGTGCTATCCTTTTCCTCTAAGAAATAAACAATTGATCACCATTGCTTTTTCTTTGGTTAAGACTATTATGCTTTCATTCATGTCAGTGAAGTTGTTAAATGTTAAATTAATTTAACAAATACCTCTTGAGTAGCAATTCGGTGCCAGATGCTATATTCACAGTAGATATATGGAAATAAAAGTAATACAGTAGTTGGCATGGAGTTAAACATAGAGGAAGGTTTGTAAATAAATTGAATCTTAAGGTAAATCTAAGTACAAAAAAAATGTGTTTCTTTACTCAGCAAATTATTATGTATAAAAAACTTTTAGAGGCAAAGCATAATGTATTTTTTTATATAAGTGGTTGATTTTATATAGGAAAACATATGAATGTTCCCTGACAGAGGTTTTGGTTGATAAAGCTCTCATTCTGGGCAGAAATGGCATAGAACAAGTCAATACAAAGAGACACCTGATGTATAATGCTTATGAAGTGGAAGATGGATACAGCTTCCATGGCTAGCCAGAGATGGAGAGTGAGTGAGGGAGTAGAAAATTCAGGGAGAAGAAAATTTGAGGAGTATCAGGATACAGAGGAGGTTCAAGAAATTGGCAGTAAAAAAGGTCCTAAAGATTTGTGTGTTTGCATACTTGGCTCTGCTATGCTGTTTTATCACTTAAGTTCATCCCCCCATTGCTTACAAGGTTTGAGGAAAAGTTTGACACACAGTGACATCTTAAGGGGCAGTGTACACACCAAGGACACAGGGACCTAAGAAAAGGGAAGAGCTGCTGGAGTCAAGAACTATAATTTCTAGTTGCAGGATTCAGGAAAGTAATATGCTACATGTTTTAATTTAAACTTAGATGTGAAAAAATTTACTCTCTGAATTATACTAACATGAACCATGGAATAGGGAGCAGAATATCAGTTGACTTTCTTCATATCAGGACTCATGTATACATATTAGGAGACAAAGAGATTAATACAATAATTATCATGAGATTTCAGGGACAAAGGCATTTTGAGTCTGGGGTTGTCACTTTAGCTAAAAGGGAAGATTCTATTGGAGAAGGACATTTAGAAACAATAAGAATATTGTGAGAATGACAGGGATTCATCTCTGAGAAAAGTAGATGTTTTGTTTGGATTAAAGCCAACACAGAGGAGTGTTTAGGGGCCATGAGCTTTGTAGTCAGACAGGCCCAAAGTGGATCCTCATTTTACTACTAACGAGTAGTAGTTAGTACTACTAGTGGTTAGTAGTTTTGTTAGCATGTTTGTGTTATGAAGACAATTAAGTGGTAAAATATTTTAAAAATTATTTCATTAGTGCTTAACACATAATATACCTTTATCAAATGACAGTTATATCAATTAGAGTTAGACAATGGACAAATGATTATGTGATGATTATGGGTAAAGAAACTGTAAGTGAATTCTATAGACTATGTTTTGGATTTGTCTGTGGAGAATTTGAGTTAAAAAAGTAACTTTTGTTTAGTGAGGATTATTTGAACAAAGGCAAAGATATACATAACATGAAGACTAAGGAAATGACTTAGGTAGAGGTCTAAATTGCTGCTTGGATAATCATCCAAATATAATTTCAGTATAAAATGTGAACACTACTTTAAACCCAACCTCTGGCTACCTAAGCAAAAGTTAGATGGGCTTAATTCATGATAGCATTGAAACAGTTTGGACACAAAATATGTAATATCTGATCCAGGATTTTAGATGAAACTCATAGTTGAGAAAGGAACATCCTTCTCCAACCACCATCAGACTCTAATCTATAAGGGTTTAGCATGACAGAGAGATCAGAGGGCCTCTTCTCAGGGAGATACCTTTCATGGAGATATTTCTTTTGACTTTTTAGTTGACTAAAACACTTTCAAAATGTGTATGGTGTGTGTGTGTGTTTTAAGGCAGTATGACACAGTACTACATAGGATGGGTGGTTATTATGTGCAGATGTTGGTATGCTCGGTTGGGGAGGAATAACAACAAAATTTTGAGACTTAACTTTGTGCTTTCAAAAGAGATTTAGTGAGAGAGAGACTGGAAGCAAAGAGTAGTTAGAGGTGATTAGAGTGTACAGATTAAGTACCCACTCTGTTGTTTTCTTCTTCGCATATCAATATACAAGAGAAGAGCTTGCATAACCATACTGTAATTTTGGAGTTACCCTGCTGCCAAGAGTCTGTAATTTTACTAAAAGAATGTCTTCATTAGTCTGTTGTACAAATGTTGAATGTATTTTAAACTACCATAAGTCACTATTTTGAAAGGAAGGTGACGTACGTTTTTACAAAGTTAAAGAGATTTAGGAGAGTGCAAACCTCATTGCAAAAAAAGGAAAAATCAATTACCTGAATTATATTAAAATGCTCTAAAGTTATAAAAAGAATTGTTCATGTTTTCATTAGCACACATGGATGATGAAAGAGAACAAAGCTCCTGAAAAAATCATCAGTCAAGACTTAAAAACCAAAACAAGAAGATAAACGCAAACATTGAATATTATCATACATTCTTTATTTTAAAAAAATCACAAATTGCTGGCCGAGCGGTGGTGTGATGAGGGTAGAGGGACTGTGCAAAAAAAAAAAGAGCAAAAACTTATGGACATGGACAGCAGTGTGGTGATTACTGGTGGCAGGGATAGTAGGGGGAGGTGGCAGAAGGTACAGAGGGGATAAATTGTTATGGGAGGAGACTTGACTAGAGGCAGTGAACACACAATACAGTGTACAGATGAAGTGTTGTGGAATCGTGTGCCTAAACATGTGTAATTTTGCTAACCATTGTCACTCTAATTCATTCAATAAAAAGGAAAAAAAATGCAACTTCTTTGTAAAATTTTATCACTTAATCTATCTTTGCTACACAGTTTTCTAGTGATGTCACAGTACAGTTGTAACCAGTTAGCACCAGAAAAGCTGATATTGCATATACTCTTGTAGCAAAGTTTGGTTATATCTCTGAAAATTAGAGTTTTAGAGCACACATCTTAACATGAGCTCCAATTAATTCAATACACAAGCAAGATGGGTCACATATTAGGGAGGAAAAGCAACGTAGAATGGCTCTAAGCATGTCCAACTCAACAGAACACAGCCTAATTCAGACCACAGCATGACACCTGTGCACGTTTGCAGGCTGATTAATGGCCTGTCACCTTAGTTGTTGACTGGTGAATTATTTATACCTATAAGCCACTAAATAATTTAAAGCTTATATCTTAAATTACAGCTGAGAGTGACAAGAGGAAGGTGGTCTAAATTTCCAACTGGGGAGGTCACGGCTCTTGTTCTCAGGGTGCTTTAGAACACAATTTCTGCTGACTGGTCTCAGAAATAAAGAGAGAAAAAGATGGAAAATGAAAAGTAGGTTGATTTCATATAACATGTTAGAGAATGAAATGCTTCAGGAATCAAATAGAGTTATACTTTCTATGTTTTTAAAGAAAACAAAGTATACACCTCTGTAGGATGTGAAACTTTCATAGGAAATAAAACTATTTGCCTTCAAAATTTAATCACAACATCTAGATTCACTACATCTTTTAACCTTTTCCTGCAGGGAGTTTACTGTGCTTTGTGATCACAGAAAATCTGAACAAACCAGTAGTTTCACCTGTGGCTATTGCATTATGTTGCATTTTCTTTTTCTAGTACAGTGAAGGCAACTTAGAAAGAAAAATTAACATTGCACAAGTTGGGATAGGACTGCAAAGTGAACAAGTCTAGACATTTTAAATTAAGAAAACCAAAAGGAAAGTTGAGAAGAAGAAAAGTTAAGATTTTTAGTATCTTATTAATGTCACAAAATAATTTCAAAATAACAACTAGATTGGCGAAATACATATTTTAATTTCATTTTTATTTATATATCAAGCATATTAAAATACATTTATATAAATTGATTATTGATTGCTAAAAATTGTTATTGTTATTGCAGTTCCTAAATATTTGTTGTGAATGAGCAGTAAATATACGAGGTCTGTCCAGAAGGTATCCAGCCATGTAATATGAAAAACAGAGACATTTATTGAAGAAGACACAAGATAGAAGAAACATCGTACATAGAACAATGACTCCTCAGTCCCCTTCAAAGCAGGCACCTTGGGACATCACATAGTTCTCTCAATCGTCTTTAGGTGCTCCACTGTATTTTCCTAAATCTAATCAACAGTCCAGAATCTCTTCCTTTTCAAAGATGATTTTAATTTTGAGAAAAGCCAGAAGTTGTAGAATGCCAAATTTGGGCTATAGGGGAGCTGAGTCACCTGGGTCATTTCATGTTTCCCCGAAAAACTCTGCACGTGATGTGAGGCATGAGTGGGTGCATTGCTGATGAAGCTGTCAGCCATGAGTTGCCCATGGCTGTGGCCTCTGAATCAAGGAAATATTTTCCATGGAGGAATGTTAAAGCTCATCACAAAATTTGATGCATATTTATTGCTCTACTTGCTCAGTTATTTCGAATGTGATGGCCACATGGTACACCATGCTCACTCAACGGTGTCTACGACCCCCACTGACTAGTACAGTGAAGTCATCATTGTTCTTGCATGCACATTCCAGTCCACTCTCCTTGGCTGCCAGGTTACACTGACATCATACAAACCATTCTCATTATATTAACAATTAGCGCTTTCTCCCGACAGAACTTGTAAACAAAAATTCAAGTGTTTCATCCCCAAAACAAATTGGTATTCAAAGTATAGACCAAAGAAATAGTGAAATTTGTACAAGAACTCAAAGTATTTTTCCCACAGAATCTTCCTTAAAAAAGAACAAGTGTCAGACAGCTATGTGAGATCTAAGGAAAAGTACAAACACATTTCACTGAAGGACTAAGATTAACAGACAGGAATACTTAGCAGGCAAATTTAATATATTCTGAAAATATAGATACATTAATCATAAAACTAACAAAGTAGATGTAAACATGGGAAGACTAAAGAAGAAGTATAATAAATTCATTGATATGGTCCTAAGTATTAAATAGATTCACTTTTAATTGGGACCAGACAAGTGATTCACTTAAAAGTACAGAAACCTTGGGAGAAGACATACATCTCTAATGCAACAAGCTTTTACCACCTTTACCTTGTCATCCATACTTTTCCAAAAATGCAACTGATGTAAAAACGTAACGGGAGAAACCTGACTCCTGAATAACTTGCAGAGCAAAGCAACTCACCCTCTTACCCTGAACTACAGCATGAGAGAGAAATTGTGTCTGTTTTTCAGATCGCTGATTTCTAGGATCCCTTAGTAATTACACCTTAGCTTTATACCCTTATCCATGATATGTAATGTGATGCACTTGCTCTTCTTTTTCTCCATCATTTATCTTCATCTTTTATACTTTTTAAAATTAAATTTATTAAACATGATATTTGTTAATAAGATCATACAGATTTCAAGTGTACACTTCTAAGATACAAGATCTGTATGCTGCATTCTGTGCCCACCACCCACAGCCAAATCATCTTCTGTTACCATATATTTAGCACTCTTTACCCTTTACTCTCCTCCCCTCTTCCCTCTGGTAACCACCATCATCTTGTCTGTGAGTTTTTGTTTATTTTCAGTTTGTTCATTTTTTTTTTTTTGCATTCAGTTTGATATCCTACATATGGGTGTAATCATTTGGCTCTTGACTTTTTCTGTCCAATTTATTTTCCTTAGCATAGTATTCTCAAGATCCATCCATTTTATCACAAATTGCAGTATTTCATCTTTTCTTATAATTAACTAGTATTCCATCATATATATCTAACACATTTATCCAGTCATCTTTTGAAAGACAATTTGGTTGTTTCTATGTCTTGAGCACCATGAATAATGGTGCAATGAAAATAGGAGTGCATATGTCTTTGCAAATAAATGTTTTAAAAAATTGGATAGATATCCTGAAGAGGGATTGCTAAGTCTTTCGTATGGAACAACAAAAGACCTTAAAGAGCCAAAGAAATCCTGAAAAAAGAGCAAAGCTGGATGTGTTATTCTCTGGGACTTCAAATTATACTGTAAAGCAACAATGATCAAAATAGCATGGTATTGGCAGAAAAACAGACATAGGCTAATGGAACAGAATTGAGAGCCCCAAAATAAATCCACAAGAATATAGGCACATCATTTTTGACAAAAGAGCCAAAAACACACAATGGAGAAAAGATAGCATCTTCAAAAAATGATATTGGGAAAATGGGAAAACTACATGCCAAATAATGAAACTAGATTATTGTTCGTCCTATATACAAAAATTAACTCAAAATGAATAAAAAACCTAAATATAAGACCTGAGCCAATAATTTACATAGATGAAAACATAGGTACTAAATTAATGGACCTTGTTCTTAGAAAGGATTTTATGAATTTGACCCCAAAGACAAGGGAAGTAAAGGTAAAAAATAAATGAATGAGACTACATCAAACTAAAAAGCTTTGTCACAGCAAATGAAACTGCTTACAGAACAAAAAGACAACCAACTAAAAAGGAGAATACATTTGCAAGAAAATACATAAAGAATTCATAATACTCAACATGAAACATACAATGTAATTAAAAAATGAGTACAGAACCTTGTCTCGAGAAGACATACAAATGACTAAAAGATATATGAACAGATGCTGAGCCTCACTAGCTATTATGAAAATGCAAATCAAAACCACTGTGAAATACCACCTTACAACTGTTGAAATGTCTATTATCCACAAGACAGGGTATAACAAGTGTTGAGGAGGTTGTGGAGAAAAAGAAACTCTCATTCACTGCTGGTGGAAATGTAAACTGGTACAACCACTATGGAAAACAGTATAAAGGGTCTATTTGCCCTTCTTTTACCCTTTTACTTTAAGTGTCTTAAATTCCTCTGCCCATCTTTGAAACTGTGAGGTTTGCCTCTATCAGAAAATTAAGAGACTTAATAACCATTTACAAGATTATGGTTCTTTGTCCAGGTATAATTACAGTTTTTAAAAAGAGGGAATGAAGCAGTCATTTTTGTATAAATGAATCTCTCTTGATGAATTTCAAAAATCATCATTGGACGATGAGGGGAGAGATTTGGAAGTTGTTAAAATGTATTTGCATGAACAAGTGATACCACGTGAAGATTCTACATGACACCATTACCCTTGCTATGCACAGATCTACTTTCATAGGGCAAATGCCATGAGAAGGTATATTAAATGTAGTGAAGAGTAGTAAAATAGATTCTTTCAAGATTTTAACTTGAAAAGTTTAAGTATGTAAAGTTAAAGCATATGTGAATAAACCATGAATGTGCTTGTCACTTGAAAGTAATGGTGTGATTTCCATTCATCTTTAGAAAAGTATTCCATAAAAATAAGTTGAACAAGTACATCAAGAACAACAAGCCATAAAAATCTACAATTAATCATCTGTATAAGGGAGGATGGTCAGGATAATCTTCAGAGGTTCTAAAATTTCATGTAATACTTCAATATCTGAAATTATGAGATCTGGGATTTTTACTCTAAACCTCAGCAATTTCATTTTGAACAGTTAGTTGGAAACATAGAATCAATAAATTTTAGAATTCGAGAAGTGGAGCGGTTTTTGAGAGCATATCATTTCACTCAGAGGTGTCCTGAGTAGAATGTTTAGATGTTGGTCCTCCTCACCCTGTTGCTAATACAGTGCCAGCTCCCCGAGAGTGTCTTGTCAAGAAGTGGTTCAGTTCCCACTCTCCTTATTTAGGCATTTGTACAAAAAAGAAATACAATAGAATTTCAACACTAGCTGCTTTCTTCTCTATAGATCAGCTGCTACATACCCACTTGTCCCTTAAACCCTGATTTATGCCTCCTCTAAAAATGCAAAGAAGATACTCAGCTTTTCTTCTTTATTCTTATAAGTGTTTCCTAATAATTTCTTGTTTAATAGGTCCCATCCTAAGAGAGTAGGGATCTTGTTTCTATTGTTTTTATGCTTCTGGTGTTGAGAATAAGCACTCTGTAATATTTGGTTGGATGACTGTCGGAAGAGCATTCTAGTAACATTAGTAACTTTATCCTTCACTTGAAATTCTTTGAGAAGTCAGACAGAAGACGAGAGATTGGCAAACGTTTTTTGTATAGAAGCAGACCATACAATCTCTGTTGCAATCAGTCAACTCTGCTTTTTTACTAGAAAAGGAGTCATAGAAAATACATAGAGAAATGTATACTTTTGTCCTGGTCAGTGTGGCTTAGTTGGTTGTAGACTGTCCTAAACGCCAAAAGGCTGAGTGTTCAATTCTCAGTCAAGATGCATATGAGAGGCAACCAATCAATGTTTTTCTCTTGCACTGATGTTTCTCTCTCCCTTTCTCTCTCTCTAAAATTCAGTAAATGTATTTTTAAAAATTAAAAAAGAAAATAAATACATAGTTTTATATTGTAGTAATAAAACAGATGATATGTTTGCCAACCCCTAAGACTGATGACTAGATCTATTTTGTTCATATATAAAATTTAACAGCTGGGGAAATTGAAGCATTAATCAAGAAACTTCCGGCACACAAAAGCTCTGGGCCGGACGGTTTCACAAGAGAATTTTACAATACATTTAAGGAAGAGCTAACCCCTGTCCCTCTCAGATTATTCCAAAAAATCCAAGAGGAGGGAAGACTCCCAGACTCTTTCTATGAGGCCAGCATCACCCTGATCCCAAAACCAGATAAAGACCCTACAAAGAAAGAACACTACAGGTCAATTTCGCCGATCAACATAGACGCTAAAATCCTCAACAAAATATTGGCAAACCACATCCAGCAATACATTCAAAAGATTATCTACCATGATCAAGTGGGATTCATCCCAGGGATGCAGGGATGGTTCAATATACGCAAGTCAATAAACGTACTACATCACATAAACTTACAGAAAGACAAAAACCTCATGATCATCTCGATAGACAGAGAAAAAACGTTCGATAAGATACAGCACCCATATGATCAAAACATTCAGCAAAATGGGAATAAATGGGGCATTCCACAACATAATAAAGGCCATATATAAAAAACCTACAGCCAACACCATACTCAACAGGCAAAAACTAAAAGCTTTCCCACTAAGATCGGGAACATGACAAGGATGTCCGCCTTCACCGCTTCTTTTCAAAATAATATTGGAAGTGCTAGCCACAGCGGTCAGACAAGAAAAAGAAATAAAAGGTCTCCAAATAGGAAAGGAGGAAGTAAAACTATCATTGTTTGCAGATGACATGATAGTATACATGGAAAACCCTGTAGACTCCACCAAAAAACTCCTCAACCTAACAAGTGAATTTAGCAAAACAGCAGGATGCAAAGTCAATATTCAGAAATCAAATGCATTTCTGTACACCAGGAATGAAATAGAAGAAGAAGAAATGAGTAAAAAAAAAAATACCATTGGACATAGCGACAAGAAAAATAAAGTACCTAGGAATAAATTTAACCAAGGAGGTAAAAGACCTGTACACAGAAAACTATACAACACTGAAGAAAGAAATTAAGGAAGACACAAATAAATGGAAGCATATACCGTGCTCATGGATTGGAAGAAGTAACATCATCAAAATGTCCATACTACCCAAAGGAACTTATATATTCAACACAATCCCTATTAAGATACCAATGACATATTTCACAGAAATAGAACAGACATTTCAAAATTTATATGGAACCATGAACAACCTTGAATAGCCACAGCAATTTTGAGAAATAAAAACAAAGTAGGAGGGATAACAATATCGAACATTAAACTATACTACAAAGTCACTATACTCAAAACAATCTGGTACTGGCACAAGAACAGACCCATAGACCAGTGGAACAGAATAGAAAGCCCAGAAATAAGCCCAGGTCTATATGGGCAACTAATATTTGACAAAGGGGGCAGAAGTATAAAATGGAGTAAAAATAGCCTCTTCAACAACTGGTGTTGGGAGAGCTATACAACTACATACAAAGAATTGAAATTTGATCATCAACTGATACCATACACAAAAATAAACTCAAAATGGATAAAAGACTTGAATATAAGTTGCAACATCATAAAAATCCTAGAGGAGAGCAAAAGTCCCAGAGGAGAAACTCTCAGATGTCCCATGCAGCAATTTTTTCACCGATATGTCTCCTAAAGCAAGGGATATGAAGGAAAGAATAAACAAGTGGGATCTCATCAAAACAAGAAACTTCTGCACAGCAAAAGAAAACATCAGCAAAATGAAAAGGGAGCCAACCTTATGGGAAAATATATTTGGTAATGATATATTAGATAGAGGTTTGATCTGCAAAATATATAAAGAACTCACACGACTCCACTCCAAGAAGACAAATGATCCAGTCAAAAAACGGGCAAAGGATTTGGACAGACTTTTTTCCAAAGAAGAGATACAGAGGGCCCAGAGACATTTGAAAGGATGCTTGGCATCACTAGCCTTCAGAGAAATACAGATCAAAACCACAATGAGATACCACATCACACCAGTCAGAATGGCCATCATAAACAGATCAACAAACAATAGGTGCTGGCGAGGCTGTGGAGAAAAGGGGACACTAGTACGCTGTTGGTGGGAATGCAGACTGGTGCAGCCACTGTAGAAAGCAGTGTGAAATTTCTTCAAAAAGCTGAAAATGGAACTGCCTTTTGATCCAGTGATTCCCCTGCTGGGACTATACCCTAAGAATCCAAAACGCCAACCCAAAAGAACCTATGCACCCCAATGTTCATAGCAGCACAATTTACAATAGCCAAGTGCTGGAAGCAACCTAAATACCCATCAGTAGATGATTGGATAAAAAAACTATGTACATTTACACAATGGAATACTATGCAGCAGAAAGGAAAAAAGAACTACTACACTTCGCGAAAGCATGGATGGAACTCGAGAGCATTATGCTAAGCGAAATAAGCCAAGGGGCGAAACACAAATACCATATGATCTCACCTATAAGTGTAACCTAACCAACAATACAAAGATGCAAGGAAAATAAGACCAGCAACACTGAAAGAAAAAAGGAAGCAACAGAGACAAGAGGGAAGGAGGGAGGGGTGTGCAGGGAATGGGAAGGGAAGGGTCAAGTCAAGGAACATATAGCTAGGACTCATGGACAAAGCCAAAGTAGCGAAGGATTGGGGGGAGATAGGGGAAAGTGGTGGGGGAAAGGTGGGGACAAATGTTTTTGAAAAAATAAAGAGAAAGAAAGAAAGAAAGAAAGAAAGAAAGAAAGAAAGAAAGAAAGAAAGAAAGAAAGAAAGAAAGAAAGAAAAAACGAAAGAAAAAAAGGGTTTCATTTCAACCAGAAAAAAAGTTGAATTATGCATGGCTCTAAATATTTTGAAAGAATATTCAATATTGTTGCTGTTTTAATAACTAGATAATAGCATTCATTGTGAATAAAGTATATCCTATATTAGGATAAAATATATCCTAAATGAATAAAATTACATATAGTTGCATCATTTACATATTATCTCATTTAGTAACATAATTGGACTAATTATTATGGCTAAAAGTAGTCAGTAGACTTAGGAGCTATGGCTTTTATTACCAGCTCAAGTTCTACTTACTGTATTCTCTTGGGCAAATCATAAAATATTTCCACACTGCAATCTTTGAAAATGAATGTAACACTACCCACATTGCCCATCACTTGTTTGTATGCCAAGTGCCATTGCATTGCCTATGGCTTTTAGATAAATCTTGAAGATTTAAGAAAGTAGCCAATAAAACATTGTAGATTTAAAAGTACTCAAAATAGGAGGTGTTATAGATGCTGGGGCAGAAGATGCTTTAGCCAATACCAAGTTGGATCAGTCTTGATGAAAAGAGTATGTGTTAAATATAAATTTCAACATCAGGAGACTTCTACAAGGAGAGAAAAACAGGAGAACATTTACAAAGTAATAGAAATAATACATTAGAAATATCATACAATCAACTTTGTTAACCTAGAAAGCAGTTGTTATTTGATTACTTTTATGGGAAACTTTCATTAAAATTGGCCAAAAGTTTCAGATAATTAACAAAGGTAAGAGTCTAGATCAGAAACAGCCCCAAATTTTTGAGATATAGACTCAAGGTGTGCATTCTCTTGTGCTTCTTACCCACCTCATCTCCCATAGAATGCACACTCTTCTGACTACTCCATTTCCTTTACTCCCCAGAGCTAACTTTGACCATTACATTCTTTATTTTCTACATGCCCTTCATAAAAGCTACTAATTCACAGCTTTCAGCCATCTAATTTGGCCTGTTGTTTTCCTTCTGGTTTTAATTCTCCTATTGTGAACCTGCAGACACCATAGACTGGTATTTATTTTGTATTCTTATCCATAACATCTTGGCTCCAAATTTAGGTCCCTGAGCTATCTAAATTGCTCTGCTAACCAAGTTAATCCCTGAGCTTAGAACAGCCACAGGAAAGGTTTTCTACATCTCTTCCTGGTGGTTTAATTGAAATTAAAGTAAATTATTCACACAGTGCACATTATTGTTGGCGCAGCTCCTTCTGCCCTCTTCCCAAATGACATTATGAGTTATGCCAAACTAAACTCATTTCCATTTTTGATATGGTTAACGAGTGGTAGATGAGGGGAATGGCATTGACAGAGTTTATCTTGATTTCAGTCAGGCATTTAGGAAAAACAATGACTCTAAGACTTTTCTTTTGGACATGGCAGATAGATGTTAATTGCACAGTGCAAAGATATTTAAATAAAAGTTACCAGGATTGATTAATTGATTGATAAGAATCAGAAATAATGATTGCATTTGCAGTTGTTCTCCTCAATATTTCCTCTCTCACCCAGCTCTATAGATCAAATGCCAAGCCACCATGAAAAGCATGTTATCAATGACACAAAACAGTTTTATTAAGGGGGATAACACTCTGTGTACATGTACTGTGTGTGCATGTGCATGTGTGTATAGCCTGGGGGGGATACTGGATGGAAAATACTACAATTTAAAATGTTATCTCAGTGATGATATTTAAGCTATTTTTTATTTTCCATAATTTTCTAAAATCAAACAGCAAATAATAATTACTTTTTAAATATTAAAATGTATATGTATATATGAGTTATGGGTAGAGTAAAAACTTGGTCAAAACCAACTAATACAACAGAGCAAGGATGAAAGTAAAGTTTGCATTTTCATTCTGAAATCAGTATCATGTACATGAGGTTAAAGATTGCCTTCACACAAAAAGATCTGGCAACTTAGCTAGGCCTCGGCACAAAAGGAGCCAACATAAGGATCCAACTGTTGAAAAAATTAAGAGATACCTGGTCCTGCAGCCCAGAGCATTTAAAATAATTATAATCTCTACTTCTCTCCAAAACATTCTAATTCATGACCCATAACAGAATCCTCATGTTCCTTCATTTTCGCATCTAAGATTCTCTCATTTTACCAGCAGCTCCAGCGTTCCTCCCTGGCCAAAACCACAAAGCTGTCCCATCGTACAGCCTACTTGGATATGATTTCCCACAGCTTACCATTAACCCTTCCTCAGCTCTCACTTTCTAGTCCCTGTCTAATCAGACCACAACAGTGATTGGTGCTATGTCCCAAACAATTGTCTCCAAATATCTTCATTAATTCCTGTCACATTTTATTTTTCCAAGATCACAGAGTGGTCATGAATTTTCCAATATTTAGATTCTTATGAAATCAGAACTAATGCTCTATATTTGAGGTGTTCCAACAATTTTATTAAAGTGTCTGATTTTATCATTTGGTGCTCAGATTAGTAACTCTTTTCCAAGCACAGGTTATTTGTCACATTGCAAAAGATTTTATTTATTTATAGAACTTTACTAGTTCTACCTGCTCCCCCCCACAAAGTAAAATCACTGAAAGTATGATAACATGTTGAAAATAACATAAAGGTTAATAATAAAAAAGTCCTTTTTAAAAAAGAGAATACTCATAACATTGAATTTCTACTGTTTAATGGGATATTTAGATCACACATAATCAAGAGAGAAAACTAATTATTTTAGATGATTGAAAAGCTCCAATATGAGAGGTGAAATATAAGTTTCTGAGAAATTCTTATAGTGTGCTTACCCTGCAGTTTCCACCTCCTAATTTCTACCTTTCCCTTTGCTCTGAACTGAAAGGGAGTCAAAAGTCAGACAGAAATGACTTCTCTATGTCCCATCTAGGGTCACATGGAGATGATTCATTTATGTTCAGCTCTAATCAGCATTGTTTTGGGTTTAGATACCTCAATTAAATTCTCTGTAGCTGGACTGAGTACCAGAAGATAATGTGACTTTCAAGATGCAGGTCAGTAGTAAATCCTTGATTCTGGTAAAAACAGATGACAGAAATATATTGAAACATCTGTTTTAGTTTTATTTAACCCAGAGTGCACATAACAAATCATATACCGGAGAGTATGTTAACAAAGGGCACAATGCCTAAAACAGAGAAACTGAGAATAAAATCTACCATTTAATGACTAGTAACAACTGGGTCCTCTTTCTTTTCTTTTTTTTTTTTTTTTTACTTTTTTTTATTGTTCAAATACATTTGTTTCCACCTTCCCGCCACCATTTTCCCCTGCCTTCCTCCACTACCTCCCTCCCTCAATCCTTCTCCACTTTGGCTTTGTCCATGGGTCCTTTATGCATGTTCCTTGACTTGATCCTTCCCTTCCCTTTCCTCATCCACCCCTCTTTCCCTCCCTCTTGACTCTGTTGGTTTCTTTTTTCTTTCAATGTTGCTGGTTATATTTTCCTTGCTTGTTTGTTTTGTTGGTTAGGTTCCACTTATAGGTGAGATCATATGGTATTTGTCTTTCATCCAGTGGCTTTTCAAATTGTTATTCTATTACAGTTGTCCCAACTTTTCACCCTTTGCCCTCCTCCATCAATCTCCTCACCTTGTCCCATAGTCAATTCCTATACTATTGTCCATGGGTCATTCATACATGATCTTTAGTCACTTCCACTTCTTTCCACCATTATCCTCCTGTCCCCTCCATTCTAGTCACTGTCAGTCTGTTCCATGTTTCCATGTCTGTGATTCTATTTTGTTCATTATTTTACTTTGTTCATTAGATTCCTCTTATATATGAGATCGTATGGTATTTGTCTTTTACCAACTAGATTATTTCACTTAGCATAATATTTTCCAGTTCCATGCATGGTGTTGCAAAAGATAGGAGTCTCTTCTTTCTTTTTAATGCATAGTATTCCATTGTGTAAATGTACCACAGTCTTTTGATCCACTCATCTGCTGATGGGCACTTAAGCTGTTTCCAACACTTGGCTATTGTAGATAGCGCTGCTATTAACATAGGGGTGCATAAATTGTTTGGAATTAGTGATTCAGGATTCTTAGTGTCTAATCCCAGCACCAAAATCTCTGGGTCACAAGGCAGTTGCATTTTTAGTTTATTGAGGAACTTCCATACTGTTTTCCACAATGGCTGCACCAGTCTGCATTTACCGAGCAATGCACTAGGGTTCCCTTTCCTCTGTTTCCTCACCAGCACTTGTTGTTTGTAGATTTACTAGTGACAGCCATTCTGACTGGCTTGAGGTGATATCTCCTTGTGGTTTTTTTTGCATCTCTCTGATGACTAGTGATGTTGAGCATCTTTTCATATGTCTATGGGTGGATCCTCTTTCCTACTCAACTAAATAAAATTTTCTTTGAAGTGAATGTATTACAGTAAAAAGAAGATACTACCTCTCTGTTTAGAAAGAATAATTATTTTCATTGATATATGAAGGTTGAGATTTGTTCCACCAGTCTTAAGGGTATCATTAAAAAGTTAGTGGTTTTATTCAACATTCTGCTTTGTTCATATACGTCTCTGCCTGATAAATGTTGAGATTCATATGCTAAACAATGCTGTTGCTCAGGAATGAACATGGTATGTCAAATCAGCACACTGACTAGATATTAACTGGAAACCTTCTCATATTAGAAATATGAGAACCAAAGGACTGATGCTGAAATATCACACCAATGAAAGAACTACAAACAACATGTTGTTGACTGGAAAAATTATGCTTAAAAGACTTATGCTTAATTTCTATGATGCCAGGGATAGTTCATTTTTTTTCAGGTGACTCCTTCTTCCCTGAAAAACAACTGTTTTACTTCTCTATCTTTTAAATTCTAACTCAGCCAACCTGATGGTTCTAAGAACAAAATGGACAAAGAAAATTGTACTCTGCTAAATTACCTGTACCTGTTTGAGAGTCTTAGACCGAGGTGTATGTGTATTGTATTATTTATCACAATGTATGAATATTTATTAAATGTGTAGCATATCTTCTCTCCTAAAAGGAAAAAGTACCAACAACAAATAAAAGCACTCTAAACTCTTTTTTGAACATACCAAACTAAATATTTCAGTCAGATTACAACTTTCTGCAACAGACCCCTGATTTAAATTTTGCATAGTTTAGACAAGCTGTCCTTTTGGTTCTACTTAAGATGACCGGCATTTTTTTATCTGGTCCCATGTGTATTCACAACTTCTTCATAAAACCCATCAAAGGAAACTTTCAGAGATCTGAATGGGGAGATATTTTAGTATACTACTTAAAAATCACAAACTTTTCAGAAATTCAATTCTTTAATTCTTTGTTATAATAACAGAATTGTAAAGTAATTATTAATGTCATTTAGACAGAAAATTAAGATAAACTCACAATTTTTCCTACTTACTAAGCACTTATGACACATTTCATTTATATAGTCACTTTAAAATACTTAGTTTAAGATCCTCAAGTGTCCTCACACTTTTTTTCACAAAATCCCCATGAAGGAATTCTAATAACTTTGTTGGCAAATAAAAAAATTCAGTATTAAAATAAACAAATATTTTTACTATTCTTTCTAAGTCACTTTAAAGTTTCTATATCTGTGAAGTCTTTCCATGCAATTCTTTAGTTATAATCTGATAGTCTTCTTTAAGAATGCATCAATTAAATACACACACACACACACTTACATATACACAGTTCCCTTGATATTATTTGTGTCTCAATGATACTAAACACTATACTTATTAAGGTTAATATTGTTCCGTATATCATGATAGTTAAAAATTTCAACATGGGCCCTGACTGGCGTGGCTCGGTGGGTTGGGCATCATCCTACAAACCAAAAGATCACTGGTTTGATTCTTGGTCAAAGCACATGCCTAAATTGCAGGCCAGGTACCTGGATGGGGAAATGCAAGAGGCAACCAATTGATGTTTTTCTCTCACATTGATGTTTCTCTCCCTCACTTTGTCCCTCTGTTCTCTGCTCTCTAAACATAAATAAAATCTTTAAAATTATTTGTAGGGTGGAATCTAAAAAATTAAATACAAAGTTGTGTCGCCCTGGCCAGCGTGGCTCAGTGGATTGGGCATCATTTTGCAATACAAAAAGTCACAGGTTGGGATTCAATGAGGGCACATGTTTTGGTTGTGGGCCTGGTACCCAGTTGTGGTATGTGTGAGAGGCAACCAATCAATGTTTCTCTCTCACATTGATATGTCTCTCTCTCTCTCTCCTTTTCCCTCTCTCTCCCCGTCTCTCAAAAATAAATAGATAAGTAAGTAGGTAGATAAAATCTAAAATAAATAAATACAAGTTTTTGTCTACAAAATCAGATAGACAATAACAACTTAACTGGAACTAGTCTTAGAGATCCAAGAGGGCATGGTCAATGCCTGTTAATTTCAATGTTTTATCTCCAGTGCCTGACATAGCAACTGACACATGCATTGCACAATAAGTTAACTGAATACTAAACAAATGATTTAATTAAACTTTACTTTTAACTTTTAAAATTGATGACTAAACAAATGATTAAATTTAAATTGACTTATTTTTTAAAAATTAAAAATGATTAAAAATAATTATTTATGTAGTAAATTATTTCTTGGCTATTAAATGTTAGTAATTTGGAAAGCCTTTTTGACACTACCCTGTAAAGAAAAAAATTCTAATATTAGCATATGTTTCAAAATTTCAAGGTATTTTATTAATTTTTATTACTGAAATAATCCAACTCTAGTTTTAGAACAGCTAGAAAATACATCATGCAAAGTGTAATAATAATTTAACTCTGAAAAATAAATAATATATATCTTTGTGTATCTCCTTCTAGATTTTTTCTTGCAGGCCATAGAACTTTTGGAAAAATTGTATTATAACTTTGTAATCGTGGTTTTTGTAATTTGCCTTGTCCAGGTAAAAATATCTTATGAGTTCCCATCTTACCATGTTCATAACTATATTATCCATATTCTATATCATCATCTTTAATGTAAGCATATCATTTAATGTATGTTAACATCTTTATATTTAAATTAGTTTTCAGTTAGTCTGTTCTTCTATTATATCCAATAACTTTTTGTCCTTTAGCAAACAGTCTACCTTGGAGAATCATTCTGCTTCAAGTTTAATCAAGATTTAGGACTGATGAAAAGTGAGTTTTAGAACCTTTATGCAAAATGCCTTGCCTTGTCGAGTAATACATTGATCACATCTGTTGCTCTGATTAAAAAATCTAACACAGTTTGAAAAAATTTAATGTAATGCTTTGAGCATGGAGTTATAGATGAGGCTATGATATTTATTTACTCTAAACCTCCTTAAAGAAAAACATGTCATTTGTTTTAGTTTATTAGGATGTAAAATGGCTATAAATGTATAAATATAGTTCATTGACTAATGTTTTAATTGTCTTCCCTTAAAACATTTACTCAATGGTTCCACATTAAAATATATTCTTTAGCAATACTCAAATTTCATGGGAATACATGAAACAGTGTGTTATAAGATACATTTTATATGTGTATAACTATATTTGTGAACAAAATTTTCCTTGAAAGTTGTGGTATCATAAGCTTCAATAATTGTAACAAAATAACATTATGGAATATGTTATGTGTTGTGTCAAAGCTCTAATGACAACCAAAGGGAAAAAAGTCTTTCTATTCAGTTAAAACTCAGTAAACCAATTTGATTTTGCATAGATTAATTTCCTGGCTCTTATTTCAGTGACATGCTTTTTTTCTCTCATCACAACAGAATGAATGATTTAATCATAACAGCTATCTTGCAAGTAAAGAAAGAAAGAATGTGTAATCCCCACCCTACTTGATTACAAAGTTTATTTGACTCAAAATAGTATTGCAAATAGTCACTCACACTTTGCTCCTAGAAAAGGAATGATTCGTGTCAAACACAAAGCAGAACATATATTTAATTTATTCATTGTACTGTACCACCTATATAACACCTCAGGGTGGGGCTGGGGGAAAGCTAGAAAAACAGTGTGAACTAATAAATTATTTCTCCTTGTTTGGAAGCCTGTCACTGGTATACTTCTAGTAAAGCTTATAAATGATTCTTATTCTGGAGATGTTGATAAAAAAGGAAAAAATGGGCTGTATGATTAAGATCTGCCTATTTTTCTTTATGACATTTTTAAAGGTAAATGGCTAATTAACGAGGCCTTTATCATAAAATTGTGGCTAAGGAATAGCCATAAAAATAATCCAAAATTTTCATGGTATTTTTCTTTTTCTCATATGTGGGAAACAAGTCTTCTTATTTCCATACTGTCTTCATGTGAGTACTCTCTGCAAATGCAAGCATTTGAATAAATTTCCCAGGGGCTACAGTTGAAATAATCCAGATATTTCATGCAAAAATACACAATAAAACAACCTATCTTATTGTGTTCATAACACCCTTAATTCTTTTTTTTGACCTGAATTACCTCCATTTTAGCTTTCTGTAGAACAGCAATGCAAAAATAAATATTGACCCAACACTTTATTTCATGTTGTATAGACTTAGGAATGTACAGCCAATAAAAGTACATTAGAGCATCTGAACATTCAATTTAACACTGAAAATTTCCATTTATAATTGATGGTTATGATTAACTGATTAACAGTATAGAGAAACACTCTGAAGATTATCAGTGAATTCCACTTATTTTGTAAAATGAAACCTAAGTGAGAACTAGTCAATGTGGTGGCATAGGCAGACATGGCTGGCCTCTTTGTACAACCACATCAAAATTACAACTAAAATATAGAACAACCATCACTCAGAACCATCAGAAGTCAAACTGAATAGAAGTCTGACAACTACACATTTAAAGAGACTACATCCATCCAGTCTGATAGGATAAGGAGCAGATGCAGAATGGCCTACATTTTTCAAATATATTTGAAAAAAAATAATGATAGGAAACATCCTTAATTTGGTGAAAGAAATAGACACGCAAGTCCAGGAAGCCTAGAGAGTCCTAAATAAAATGGATGCAAAGAGGCCCACTGCAAGACTCACATTTAAAATGCCAAAGATTAAAGATAAAGAGAGAATCTTAAAAAGCGGCAAGAGAAAAGCAGTTAGTTACCTACAAGGGAGCTCCCATAAGACTGTCAGGTGATTTCTCAAAAGAAGATTTGCAAGCTATAAAGGATTGGCAAGAAATATTCAAAGTCATAAAAGCAGAGACTTACAGCCAAAGATATCATTTAGAATCAAAGGGCAGATGTAGAGCTTCCCAGAGAAGGAAAAACTAAAGGTGTACATCATCACCAAACCATTATTACATGAAATGTTAAAGGGACTTATATAAAAAAAAGAAGAAGATCAGAACTATGAACAATAAAATGGTAAAAAAATACAAATCTATCAAGAACTGAATCTATAAGATGAACTAGGCAAAGAAGAACAAAGACAGGATCATGGGCACAGAGAGTGCTTTGAGGATTGCCAGATTGCAGGATCGGGGAGTGAGGGGATTAAGAAGTACAAACAGGTAGTTACAGAATAGCCATGGGAATATAAACTGCTGTATAGGAAATGGAGTAGCCAAGAACTTATATGCATGACCCATGGACATGAACAATGGTGTGAGGAATTGCCTGAGGGAGTGGGAGGTGCTGGGTGGGGGGCACAAAGGGAGAAATATCAGGACAACTGTAATAGCATAATCAATAAAATATACTTTAAAAAAAGAAAAAAAAGAAAATTAGGTCTTAAAATAACTTCAAAATTAAGTGAAATGAATCACAAAAAAAGGCAATGTCTTTTCAAGTACAAAGAAAATTACCTTAGAAGATCAGAAAGAGTGTCATTTCAAGAGCAGGATATCAGGTAAACCAGAAAGACCCACAAGAGGACTAGCTGGTTGTTAAGTGCAATGGATGTTGCTAAGTATTGAGATAAAAGCCCTGCTATAATGATCACAGAAGGAATAAGATGGAGACATTAGAAAGACAGGCCTAATTCCAAAAGCAGGGTTGAGGGAGTAAGAGGAAAATAGAATGGAAATCAATATTAATGTCAGAATAAATGATTGAAGTATCACCACTCAATATCCAGAACCTGGGCTGTGAAGCTTAAAACAAAACAAAACAAAACAAAACAAAACAAAAAAACCCTACGTAAGATGCTGGTTGAATTTCAGTCTACCCCATGATGAGTTGGATTACAAAGAATTCCATGTGCAGATTCCTAAATTCATTTTTCTAAAATAAGATATAAACATCAAGAAAAAAAATCTGAATAAATATAGCAAACATAATAAAATAGTGAGTGAAAAGATTGTTTAGTTATATTTAAATAGCTTGAGGGTGTTGCTAAATATTGTGAAGCTCTCAAAAACAAGTAATTTAACATTACATATATATAAGTTAAAGAAAAATAAAATGGACCCCGGAATGTTGACAATGTCAGATGACTCTCAATATAACAAAATTGAAATAATTTAGCATTAAGCAGTATGAGACTAAGAAAAAATTAAAGGACCCTCTGAAGAAATATTTTTCTTCAATTTTTGTGTCATACTATAATTTCTTTCTGGAAAAACTCAGTTATAAAAAACTGCCTCAAATAATATTTAATAAAGATAGAAATTAGTAAGTTTATGGTTATTAGTTAAATTTTAATTTTAGACAGAAAAATAATTAAAATTAGCTTCTTTAGCATTTCAGAAAGCCTCACATTTTACCATTGTGGTAGAATGGAAAACAAACAAACAAAAGCTATTTTCAAACATTCTTTTTATTTGAAAAAAAATCATCATCTGATCAGAAGTGATGGTTAGACCTTTTGTTGGTGTTGATAACTTTTTGAATGATCATAGATTTTGGAAGAAGAAACAAGAAGAGAAAGTCTATCTACTATAAGAAGCAATACCATGTTGGGAAATGGGTGTTATTTACAATCACATAATGGAAGGTTTATCAAGATCAACAAGCCACACCTACATTTTCATTTATTCAACATAAATTTACTGAGCTCATAGTAAGTACTTATCTTGCCGAGACACTGTCAATTAAGAAGACTGTCAATTTTATTTTTTTGTAACCCTTCTTTCTGCCAAAAAGAATGTTAGATGGTACAGAGATATGTGAAACATGGTTGGTTTAATTTTGCTTAAAATATATGTTTTACATCTTTTCATCAGCCTTATTTACATAGGATCCAACTCTTTTCAGAAACGTGAGGGTCAGGATTCTTGGTCTTGAGAGAACAGAGAGAGGAGTGGCTTGGAGTTTGGCCAACTGGCTGTAATACTCTTAAAACAGCCACTGCCACTGCTGGGTGAGGCTGGGTGAGGCTGGGTGAGGCTGGGTGGAGGCTGGGTGGAGGCTGGGTGGAGGCTGTATCAGCAGTGATGGATGGATTTACCTGTCCTACCAAGGCCTTACAGATTGGTTCTCAGCTACGGTGATGCTGCACTATTCCACACACCAAAAGACTTTTAGTCACTGACATAATGCTTAACTGATAGCAGTCAGGCCTCTGTCAACCACATTACACATGAATGGATAGATTTTTAAATAAGTTGCTTCTTGATGCTTCCCACAACACCTATAACAGTGGACAATCTAAAATAATCTCACTGTCAATTGGCCTTGATTTAAAATGGATAATAATACAGTTAATAACATGCTAAAGACTAGCAAAAAAAGAAAACATGTTTTTAAAAAATGTTTGAATGCAATGTTTGTTTTATTTCTTCTTTGAAAAAAATAGTTGGAGAAAAGGAGAGAGAGAGATATTAGGCAGGTGAATACGCTTCTATGTTATAACCTCTCTTTTTAAAAACAAACTACTTTTTCTCACATAAAGCATGTCTATGATGTATGTTAAACATGTAATTTTTTTCTTGCTTTAATATAGTTGAACATCAGGGAAGTGGAGGAAGAATGTAACACATGTAATGATCAAGTAGAATTTTGTAATTAATAAAAAGGTGTGGTGAATAGAAAAAATGGCCTCAGGATGTCTTGAATACATTTACTTACTTTAACTGCCTGAGCTAGGGGAAACACAGTTATTTTATCCGTGCTGAACTTGTCTGACTTTTAGTGAGGTCCTAAGGTTTCAGGAACATTCTAAAACAGCATTTAGAAGTATGCACAAGTATATATATAAGAATCCCTTTCTAAAATGAATCCCTTTGACTCCTGAAAGAAAATAAACATATATGTCCTTTAACATTTCAGATATATCCACAAGTGTTCCTTGTTTATATTGGTATCACTCTATCTTTCTTCTGGTGTATTTTCAATATACTGTGTCATTTTCATTTATCTCATCCCAATATTTATGTAATTTTATGTATAGGTCTCTTTTTCTAAAACTTCCCACTAATTAGACAAAGAGGCATTCTCTTTTTCCTTCTGTTTTATTCTGTTTTTTCAAAAGCCTGTTAATGATTCATTTCTCTTGTGTAAAACTAACAATAAATCAAAATAAAGGACTAAAGATGTTTGAAATGGATTCTGTAATATTATCTATTTCTAGCCTCTGCCCAATGCTAGAGCCCATCTTTCTCCCCCTTTCCCTAGGCTTAGCATATTTGTCAGTTTCTTCACTTGAGATTGTGTGCCTATAGGGCAGACGTTATGTAGTGCTTCATCATTCTACATTGTTCAGAGTGGGATGCTGGTGATTAAAGAAATGCTAAACCTAATGCCAATAGTAATTTTATGTAATGTATTCAGAATATGTCCATTAAATAACAGTTATGTGGTAGCAGGCTTTGCATCTTTTTAGGAATATAGATTAGTGTGTCTACATGTGTACCTTCATGTGAGCAAGCACCCAAATATATCCTAATGCATAAAAGGTCAATTTAGGGAAAATGCATACTACTTTTATCTTTTATTTCTACATGCATTTCTGCTGTCATGTTCAACACAAAATCTCTAATCATTCCTTATATACCATCAACATGTTAAATGTTTCAGTAGTGTGTCTAGCTTTGTGAAGACAGTATAAAAATTGGTTTAATATATCAGTTCTGCATAGAGTTAGCTCCAACAACTTTTGTGAAAATTATTTGATCTTGAGTTTTTAAACTTAAATAGATTTAAATGAAGAAAAAATAAGTATGTCTTATGTAAATCACTAATATTAAACAATATTGAGCTATAACATATTTCATGGCATTTAATTTTAATTTCTCTTATAAAATTCTTAATATGTACCATGTGAAGTGCTGGTGTGGCTCAGTTGGTTGCAATATTTTCCCATACACTGAAGGATCATGGGTTTAAATCCCAGTAGAGTCACATACCTAGGTTGTGGGTTCAATCCCTGGTTGGGGTGCACATGGGAAACAACAAACTGATGTTTCTCTCTCTCCCTCCCCCCTTCTCTCTCTCTGTGTGTCTTTCTCTCCTTCTCTACCTTCCTCTCTCTCTAAAAATCAATGAACATGTCCTCAAAAGAGAGTTAAATAATACAACTAAATCTATTTTATGGACATTATAAACCAAATCAGAAATCATTTCATATGCATGTGTTATATAACTTGATGAAATAAAATAAAGCTAGTTTATAAAACCTGGAATGTATTAATTAGATCTTGTGTATGATTTGGGAATGGAAAAATGAAGTTGGTATTACCAATCTTCTTTATAGAAGTGGCATTTAAAAAATGACCTGAAATAGGCTGACATTTTTGAGACTTCAACCTCTAAAATAGTAGGAAGAAAATTGGGACTTTAGAAAACATTTTTTTGTTAGTTTTTTTATTTCTAAAAGGTAACCCTTCCCTACTTCCATCTGAACATAATTCTTCATATTTTATTTTCACGTGTAGGACAAAGACTGTAGCTCATGGAAGTCAATTTACTCCAAAGAAAACCCATCGGATGCTGCATGATTCTGTATTTAACAGACTCTACTATGGTCTGAAAAGAAAATTAACTCCATGCAAGAATTCAGAAAGAAAAATAAAAAACTAAGTTTTCTCTTGAGTTCCCTAAGTAAAAGAGTGTAGAACATGTACAATATGAAGTTATAAGGTGCAAGTTTTGAGCATTTTAAGCAATGTTTATGAAGAAAATATTGTCCTAAGTATCCCATATGAATTACTTCACTTAATTTTCACAACATTCCTATACTGTAGGTGTTATTTTCCCAAATTTTACAAAGGATGAAGTCTTTAAATCTCAGAGAGAGTACACTTTTTATCCAAGGTCACACAGCAACTATATTGTGGAGGAAGCACTCAGACCCAGGGAAATAGAATTTCACTTACACTTCTATTGATTAATATGTATTTATCAATTTGTCCAATGAAAAGAATATGACATTTATGAATATTATAGATATATTAAAATTTCAAAAACCTAAATGAATATTAGATATTTTGATGTAAAGTATCTGAGTTATTTCCCTTTTGCAGTAAATTGTTGACTAATCTATGCTAGAGTAGGTTAAGCAATTTAGATCCCTTCCTTAATTGTTTTTTATTTTAATATCTTTGAAAAAATAAAGGTTGAAATGACTAAATAAAATGTTGGAAAGATCAGTTGATCAAGTGATTAACAAATTTAATTTTTATTAATATATAATTAAAATGTTATGCCAAAAATAAAGCTCATAGACCCATATTCAGTTTCTTTTATACTAATTACTACTTTATTTTACTTGTTTTTTCCTTTCATTTAAACTTAAATATTAGATATTTAAAAATGAAAAGTATGAGTACTACTATCAGGTAATAACTTACAGGACAAATCATAGGTGGATTGCAGATAGCAGCTCTTTTTTACAGAACCATTCTTCCTTTTTCAAGAATGATGCACTTCTCTAATGGAAGAATCTAAATTATAGAAATGAATACTGTTTCATCATATAAAAGAAAGAAAATGTTCAAATATATTTTTAAATAGTTTGGAAAATAATGAGCTCCACCAAAATATGGCTTATTTCTCAGAATTTAAAAACTTCCCTCCATTTTTACCATCCAATTTATCCATAGACATTTTGTTTATCCTTGCCTGACTCCATATTGTAAGTATATATGACTATATGTGGATGTATCAAATTCACAAATTCAAAGGTACCATAGTAGCAAATATAAGAACACAAAACCAGGACATAAAACAAAATGAAACAAGTCATGAAAATAGATTGTGTTCTAAGTGTAATATCTGCTTTGACATTTAATAAGCCAATCTTTGTTGACAAAGCTTATTTTTCATTTCCTTGGCTTCAACATCAGACTTAAAAAAAATCAACTCCCACTCACTTGTTTGGGAACTTAAGTTCACTTACATTCCAAAGGAATTAATATAATGAAGGGCAGTTGTGTTGTACAGAGAGGGTACATGTCTTTATGAGACAGAAGGTTAATATTTATGACAATGATTTTTGTGTCCTAGGACCTGGTATCAGGGATCAAATGGGGCAAGAGAAAACTGATGATCTTCCATTTCCAGAGAAAAACACTGGCAAACTTTTGAAATATTTGGCTGATCCTAGGCACTTTTCCTTCTGTGCCTCGGGGCACATTGTCTTGAGATTTTCCCCACTGTACTTCTCCTCAGTGTAACCCACCATATAAAAATTAACTATCTATCAAATGTGCTAAATCTAAAACTTACTTTAAGAAATGACAGTTACAATATTTGCAATTATAAGGAGAATAAGGAATCTTGACTAAGTAGTTTCTGTGCACCACTCTTCTAAAGGTCTCAGGGTGATTTTCAGTCCACTTTGGGCAGGGAAGTCACCTTACTCAGACTACTGGTTTAAATGTTAATCTTATCTTAAAGCATTCTCATAGAAACACCTAGCATAATGTTTGACCAAATATCTTGGCATCTTGTGACCCATTGAAATTGATTCACAAAATTAACAATTATAGTGAGAATTATATAGTGGATTAAGCTATTGTAGTAGTGCTGCAGACTAAATGGTGAATATATAACAGTTAACTGTTTTCCTATCTACAAGCAGTTAAAGTTAGAATTTTAAATTTATAAAAATATCTTTATGATAGCACAAAAACCTACACAAATATAATCAACTGATCTTTGACAAAAGAGAAAAAATATTTATTCTGAATACACAACTAGTCATTCATATGTTTAATAATAAAAGTAAACACAGACCTTAAAACTTTTACAAAAATTACCTTAAAATGGAACATATACCTGATGATCTTTTAGATATAATACAAAAAAACCCACAATGTATGAAAGAAACAAATTAAGTTGGAGTTTATTAAAAATAAAAACATATTCTATGAAAGACATTTAAAAGAATCAAAAAACAAGCCAAGAAAGTGGTTCTAAGTATTTGCAAAGCACAGATCTGATAAGGGACTTATTTGCAAAATATACAAGGAACTTTAAAAGCTAGAATAAGAAACCAACAACTGAATTTTTAAAATAGGTGAAAAGGCCCTGGTTGATGTGGCTCAGTGGATTAAGTCTGACTGGAGAACCAAAGGAGAACCAGTTGATTCCCAGTCAGAGCACATGCCTGGGTTGCATGCCAGGTCCCCAGTAGGGGGCACTTGAAAGACAATGAAACATTGATGTTTTTCTCACTCTCTTTCTCCCTTCCATCCTCTCTCAGTAAAAATAAATAATAAAATCTTAAAAAAATAGGTAAAAGTCTTGAACACAGAGCTCATCAAAGATGTAAGATAATAAATATACATATAAAAGATGCACAATGTAGACAAATCTAGAATTACAATTAAATTATGGAGAAATAACCAAGAACAAACAACTGAACAATAGCAACAGAGGATCCTTGTAACCTCAGGCAGACAGAACAGTCAGCTTTAGCACAACCTAATTCATAAGGAATGTGGTAAAGACTCGAGAAGACCAGTGGGCACCCATAGGCAGCAGCACCAGAACGATACTGAAATGGCCAGTTGGATCCCCCTGAGAAGAGTGGGCTCTAAGCCATGAGTGGGGATCTTCAGCTTACAGCACCAGAGCCCAAAAAGTACACAAGTAACAGCCAGATGAGAAAAGAGGCAGGGTTTCTATCAGAGACAGGCAGCTAGAGATGCAAAGAGCCTTTTCAAGAGTCAATGCATAAATTTTTATTTGCAGCCATTTACCTTGGTCTCAGGCAAAGGCAGTGGCAGAGTGGGCTAGAGACACCTGAGGACAAACTGGAGAAGGAGGCTTTGGGGAGATAACTGAGAAAGTAGCTGGCTGGAACTGGGGGCTGACTCTTCTCCCACATGGCAGCAGCCGTCTTGCTCAGGCAGACCACTCCCCTGAGTGGCAACAGTGTGAGAAGACACAATAGAGTCTCTCTGGCCTCCAAGAGAGACTCTGCTCTGGCCCGGGGATGCTAATGCCTGAGTACTGAGTACAGAGTGGCAGCCACAGATAGTAGAACCCTGGTTAAAGGGAGCACAGAGTGGTCTAGAGAACTTGAGAAGAGACTGGAGACTGAGGCTTTGGGGAAAGAACTGAGAGTAGCCAGCGGGATCCTAGTGCTGACTCTTCCCCAATATGGCAGCAGCCATCTGGCTCTGACAGACCACTCCCCTGAGTGGCAACAGCAAGAGAGGACCCAATAACCACACCCCCAGGAAGGGCTCTGCCCCACCCTGTGGTGCCTATGCCTGACTGCTGAGTGCAGAGTGACTTGATTAATCAATGAAGGAGAAAGCCACAGACCATAGATTCCTGGAAGTCTCTTAAACACTGCCTAAGGTCAGATAGGGTCAACAGCCAACATCATCAGAGGCAGATCCAAAAAGAAAAAACAGCGGTCTGCTATCATAGAAGTTCACACCACAGAGTCAGGAAATCAAGACAGATCAATTTAAGAAGCAGAAGCAAACAAGAAGAGTTTCACAAATATTGGAAAGACAAAGAAACACCCCCCAATAGAAGGGAACAGAGAAATCCACAGAAAGAACTAAATGAAATAGAGGAAAGTAAACTATCAGATATTGAGATCAAGACAATGGCAATAAGGAAGCTCAATGATCTCAGTGAGGTCAGAGAGAATTTCAAAAAACTACAGGGAAACTATGAGGAAATTATTGCAAACTATATCAGCATGAAAGAGCACATAGAAACAATCAATAAGAGACAAGAAGACATGAAGAATAAAATTTCTTGATTGAAGGACACAATAAGAGTCAAAATCAGGCTAGATGAAGCAGAGGATCGAATCAGTGAGCTGGAGGATAAGGTAGAAAAAAGCCCCCAGAAAGAGCAAGAAAATGAAAAAAGACTCAGAAAGAATGAAGAGGGGTTAAGGGAAATGCAGGACAACTTGAAATGTAATAATATCGAAATAATAGGGATACCAGAAGGAGAAAAAAAAGAGGAAGGGATAGAGAACCTGTTTGAAAAAATAGTGGTGGAAAAACTTTTCTAATTGGAGGAAAGAAAAAGTCACACAAGTCCAGAAAGCTCTGAGGGTCCCATTCAAGAGGAACCCAATGAGGCCCTCTCCAAAACATCATCATTAAAATGGCAAATATCAAAGACAAACAGAGAACACTAAAGGCAGCAAAAGAGAAACAAATAGTAACATACAACAGAGCCCCAGTACAGCTAGCAGCTGATGTCTGAACAGAAACACTGCAAGCCAGAAGGGAGTGGCAAGAAATATTCTAAGTCATGAAAAGCAAAGGTCTGCATCCAAGACTGCTCTGTGCAGCAAGGCTCTCATTAAAATGAAAGGTGAAATAAGGGGTTTCCCAAACAAAAGAAGGCTAAAAGAATGCACCTCCACCAAACCAGCAATGCAAAATATACTAAAGGGACTGCTTTAAGAAGATGAAGAATTAGAGTCTATGAATACCCAGTTCCTTTCACAGTCACCAATACTTGATGTTCCCAATATTTTTATTACATATTAATCTGATTGTGACAATGATGTATTTTAATTGTTACTTTATTATTTGTTTAAACTAAACCTGTTTTTGTATATTTCTTGCTTATTTTTATTATTTTTAAAATGCTTGAAAAGGCTTTTTGGTATTCTTTATCCATCTTTTGATTATATGTTTGTAGAATTTTTTCCCTAAAAAAATCCCAAGACTATTAACCCTTTTCTAGATGTGTTGCAAATATTTTTCTTTTCTATTACTTGTCCTTTAACTTTATTTATATGTATATTACTGTATAATCTTAAATGTTTAATATAGTTACATTGTCAACATTTTACTTTATAGGTTCTGGGTTTGAATATTTTAATTCAGGGTAAGAACAATATTATTTGTATTTTCTCCTAAAACTTCTTTGATTTTACATATTGATTTTTAACTCCCCTAAATTATTTTTTGTATAATATGTGAAATAGGGCTCTATATTTGTTTTATTTCAAGTAATAGTGGTCCATAAATTTTACTTGTTGAATAAGCCATATTTTCCCCATTGATTTGAAATATCAACTTAATCATGTATTACATTGTTAGACAGATATATGTGGTTGTTTCTAGAATGCTCATTTTATTTCATTGATGTACTTGATTATTTCTCTGCTTGTGTCAAGTTTTAATTACTGAAATTTTATAATGGATTTAGATTTTTAAATATTTTATAATAGATTTTGACCATTGAAAATAAATAAATAAAATCAATCTGCATTTATTTAAAGAAAAGGAAAGAAAGAAGGGACTTCTAACTTTTATGACAACATGGATGGAACTGAAGAATTTTGTGTTAAGTGAAATAAGCCAGTCAGTGGAAGACAAATACCATATGACCTCACTTATAAATGGAATCTATTCAACAAAATAAACTAATGAACAAAATATACCACAGGCATGGAAACATGGAGCAGACTGAAAGTGACCAGAGGGGATGAGGAAGGAAGACAATGGTGGAAAGAAGGGCAGGGGACTTGACAAAGAACATGTATGAATGACCCATGGACATGGACAACAGTGTGAGAATTAAGTGTGGGAGTGGGGGCAGGGCATGGTTGGAGAAGGGCAAATGGGGAAAAATAGAGACAACTGTAATAGAATAAACATGATTTAAAAAAATAAAAATAAACAAAATCTTTCATAAGAAAATGCACAATGTCAACTGTCATTAGGAAATTTCAAATTAAAACAACAAAATACTAGTACATACATATCAGAATGACCAAAATCTAAAACAAACAGTACCTAATACTGACAAGAATGTGCCAGTGCCATTTTTCACTAGTGAAAATGAAAAATTTAAAGTCATTTTGGTAAAGAGTTTGACAGTTTCATACAAGGTTAAGCATAGTCTTTCCATATAATCCAGTAATCAGGTTGCTAGGTATTTACTCAACTCAGTTGAAAATGTGTCTACACAGAAAACCTGCACATGGATGTTTATAGCATCTTTCCTCATGATCGTGAAAATTTAGAAACAACAAATATTTCCTTTTATAGGTAATGGGTAAATAAACTATGGCACATAGGTATAGTAGGGTTGTGTTTAGCATGAAAAAGAAATGAGTTTTCAAACCACAAAAAGATGTGGGTAGGCCTTAAATACATATTTGTAAATGAAAGAAGCCAGTTTGAGAATCCTAGCTATTGTATGATTCCAATTATAAGAGATTTTAAGGAGACAAACAATAGAGACAATAAAAAAAAAGTGGTTTCCAAATAAATATTATGAGAATGCGACAATAGAATGTAACTATATTAAAAAGTAGGAAAATGCTCACTGAGGGGTGGGGGAAATGATGCTGACCTAAGCAAGTTTAGGTACTAGTAGAATTGGTAAGACTGAAGTCCAAAAGAATTCTATATAAGTACTCTACCATAGTTGGTAAAGTATTTTACTCATTGGTACATAAATTAACAATTCCAATGCCGCTATACATGTATGTTGGAATTGAACATGTAAGAAAATGAATGATGATGATGAGAACCAGGGTTTTCAGTCCTGTACTGTGAAGACACATAAGCAAGGGAGTGGTCCAATTTGCCTGTCCTACCACACCCCAAAAAGGACAGCTGCAGTAAGCTATTCCTAAAATTTCTAAGTTTCTTTTCAATTTTTAAATTCTCCATTCATAAATTCTCTAAAAATTATGGCCTCCTTTATTACTATTATTATCATTTAGTAAAACAATAATATATAATATAATAATTTCAATACTAGTAGCCACCATTGCCTAAGTATTTTATAAACATCATCATACTTTTTCTTAATAAAAGCTCTATAAAGAAGGTAGTATTCTAATTCTAAAGATGACAATTCTGAGGCTTAGCAGTAATGAGGAATTTGTGGTCTCATGATTGATTTAATCATTTGTTGAGTAGGTATTTTTGAGCAACTACTGCATTCCAGACCTTATTCATGATGATAAGCAAATCTACAGGGGCCATGCCTCAAGAGAATCTACAATCTAATGTGGAAGACATGTTACACCAGGAAATATACCAACATGTAACTAAAGTGTCCATTTGTAAAGGAAATGGACCAATTGAGGATACTTATGAGTTAAGTGGAGAGAGCCTTTCTGAGGAAGTCACATATAAATAGAATTATAAAATGTTAGAGGTGGTGAAGAATGGAGAGATATGTAAATGGTTGCCAACAGAGGGAATAGACTGTGCAAAGGTTCCAAGACAGAAACTTGATGTATTCCAGAAACTGATAAAAACCTGTAAATGAGAGACCAGGTATACAATCCTAGGTTTGTGAAACTTCATGACCCTTGTTTTCGCCCAAGCCAGCACACTCTAAAGCCTTTATTTTCATATATTCTCTGCAAAATAAAAGACATTTACTCTAGAAAATCAACAAAAGTTAGAGAAGTATTAGAAGAAAGCAAAAGTAATCAGTAATCTCACTGTACATAGAAAAAAATATTTTAGCTTCCAATTTTGTAATAGTTTTTATTCATATGTGATTTTTTAAAGAATTGAGAAAAAAGGATGTATTTTAATAGATATTGTAGTTGTTAATATTTTTATATTGTTAGACATTATACAATAATGGTGTTTCAGTGGCTGTTACTTACAAATCAATTTATATGTATGTAATAAGTTAAAGAGAATCTTTTGCTGATAATTTCTGTGGTTTTCTCAATTTATTAAGTATAACTTTGAGTGATTATTAGTAAATGATATTTAGTTTTATTACTAATGGATAAATTCTTAAAAATAAAATATTTGGCCAAAAATTAAAAGAAAATATTTTAAGGCTCTTTACATATTTCTGAGTTATCCTACAAATCCATTTCATTAATTTACATTTACATCAGGACTTCATGAGAGGTCTTCCTTCCTTATAGCCTCATCAACTTGGAAAGAATTTATTTGTTTTTAATTTTAAAAAAATTATAAGCAGAGTCTAGATATTGTAGCTCTGTTTTATAAGTTCATTCACATTTGATTTCTGTGTTAGTGAAGTAGTTTATATTCTTTTTCCATATTTCTTTAAGATATAAAGTATTTTACTACTCTAGTTGTAGTTATTGAGTCATTACTTTTCCCTATATAAATTTAAAATATGACTAAGTTCACCAAATGCATTTTAATCTGTTTCTCAACCTTTCCTTACATTTCATTAATCTTTGTTACACTCATTCCACTACTACCCTATTTAAAGTATTATATTTTATAACATATTTCAGTAGTTGACAATATGAGTCCCTCATCAATTTAAAAATTTTATACCTTGTTTTTATACACTTATTCTTTTGAATAAAATTCATAATTTTTAAAACTGAATTAAAATAATCTAGTATTATTTTTGTTTTTTAGTCTTATAAAATCAACTTTGAAATAACGGATGGTATTTACACGTTCAATCTTGTATAACAAATGCAGTTTATGTATTTATTTCTGCAAGTCTTTTCGATGTTCTGACAACATTTTTAGTGTTGATATACTAGCTACATATTTCTTATTAAATGTATATCTGCATGTGTCTTGTTGCTACTGTGAATGTGAACCTTTCTCTATCTCAATACCTTATTTTCTTAAGTCTAAATTCCACTGTTCTGTTTTCTGTTTATGTACTTAAGATCATTTCCAACTCGGTTAAAAAAATTTGATTTTACAGTTCCCACTTGATTTACTTAGGCACACTATGTAACTCTACGCATATAAATCCAGATAATTGATAAACTTTATTTTTCTCTCTGAGGTATAGAAAAGTCATTTCTATAGTAAAGTCATTTACTTTATTACATTACTACAGTGTCTATAGCTTATCCTAAAAGGTTAGATAACAATAGCAGACATCTTTACCTTGTTTCTGTCTTTGTCCACATCAACGGCAATAGTTGACATTTTTCATGTACTTACTTTGTTCCAGACACTGTCCTAAGCATCTTCTTTGTACATCCTAAAGCTATTTTACATAGTATGGACTACTTATATTTCCATCAATTTTTTAAAAGAGACACTAAGGTACAGAGAAGCTCAGTAAATTATCCAATATCATGCAGAGAATTGGTGGTAGAGTAGATATTTGAAGCCAGATAGTCTGATTCTTGAACCCAGTTCCTTCACATAAGGTCTTCTAGTTAGGCATCAAAGGGGTGACATTGAGAAATATGACAGAAGGAGTATTTAGTGACTGCAGAGAGCATGAGAAAAAAACGTGTATTTTGTGTCTTTAAATCCAGAACTGCATTCATATGTTTTCACTGTTCATAAAGGTCCATTATCCTGAAATATGACTTACTTAGGATAGCTCTACTTTCAGGCATCATCTTTTCACTTAATTGTTTAAAACACTTATGAATGTGATTTTAATACAAGAATGTATGGAAAAAATAGTATAAGATATCGGCTGGTCACTTTCAGTATACCAACTTGAAATTATTAAAGACTCACAGATTATGATCCTATGCAAAACTAGTAAAACTGACAAAAGAGAAGACAAGGGAAGAAGCTTAAAAAGGCTACATCAATCCCCTGTCAAAGTCTGCAGACACTTTCAATAACTTTATTAACAACCTGCTCACAGGCCCAGTGAATAAGTCAGTGCATGTCTCACAGAGGGCCAATGGAGGAGCTGAATAAGTAATTATGATGATTACTTATTCACAATAACTCATTTAACTCTAAACCTATGATCATGAAATTTGTGTCAATTTTAGTGGGAACAATACGTGAATGGATCATATAGTCTATATGAAGCCCAGGAACAATGCCTTCCATCTGATTTCAGCATAAGAATGCAGAGTACATAAAACTATTAGGTAGACAGACACAACAGTGGGTGGGAGCAAGATTTGAAATGTGACCAAAAGTTTCATCTAATTTGAATGTGCTTTAGCTTGCAAACTAACAAACTACCAATAAACTGGGTAGGGAAACAGTAGGTTTATAATTTTTGGTATAGAAATAATATAATAATTAACAAATAATACAAAAATAAGCTCTGTGTTTCGTGTAATCATAACTGTAAACCCACTCTTGCCCACCCCTGTTCTCTACATAATGAAAGAGAAGAGAGAATGACTCCTAGAGAGATTCCGTTGAGAGAGCTCTGGAGAGAAAAAAAGGACCTTTATTTGCCCCTCCTAGGTACCTCAAAAAAGCTTAAAATCTGATCTGCATCACTCCATCAATCAGAAGTAGAACATTAATCATTAACTTTGGTTGTCATTTCTCCAGTTAGCTTTCTAAACCACATCCCAAGAGTCTGGATGGGAAGATCTCAAAAAGACTCCCTCCCCTCCTGTTCTTTACTGTGTTTATTCCAATAAGCATGATGAAAACCATGGTCCCTAAGTACTGATTTGCCCATTCAGTAATTCTTAGAGCTGCCCCCTCCCACCTTGAGAATGAGGCCTTCTGGAAGAGGAAGCAAGGAAGCTTGGCTTATTAGACAGAAACTGACAGTCATAGAATGAAGGGCATGGGGGACTCCTCAGAAATTCATGTGGGCCATTGTGGAAGGATTAGCAAAAGAGAACACACTTCAGGAGGCCTGTGGGCACATCTCTGGAAAGAATAAAAAGACAGGAGGGAGAGGGAGGTGGGGTGGAAGGAAGTCCATACTTTTATTTATATGTTTTATTAGTGCTGATTGGGCATTCGGAGTCTTTTCTCAATATTGTGTGTCCATTTACTCTCAACTCTTTAATATTTATACCATTTAGGGTATCATGTGCTCTATGATTAGTTGGCATGGACTGCGTTCAATCTGGAGTAATCTGTATGCATTTATATTGTGAGTTGCTTGCTAATTGGTTTTCATCCAAGTAATCCCACAGAGAATAAGGTTACATGCTGAAAAGGGCTGAGGTGAGAAAGTGGGTAAAAGGGGACTGTGAACTCTTTTCCTGGCTTTATTAGGAATTCTGTAAGCATCTGCATTAAAGGAAAAAATTACACATTTTTGAGGTTCATCTAAGTTATGATTAAGCATACAGTGTACCCCAAGAACATACACATCAGACAACAGAGACAAAGCAATTTTTGGATAGTGCCATCTATTTCTGCATGACTCAATAGCTGTTAGAACATGGATCGAATGGTAGGCTAAAAGGAATCAAAGAGAAATTTTGTTGAAAAAATAATCAACATTGAGCAAAACTAAGCATTTGTTTTAGCTCCAGAAACCTGGAATTTTGGAAAGAATAAGCTCCAAGCAAGCATTTTCATATGTGTTTAAAAATGTGGACAACTGAAATCAACTATATGGACAACTATATATTTTATAAAGTGGATGACTATATTTTAGGTTACTTCTTTTATGATTGCTTTTCCATAGTCCTTTAGATATTTTTATTCATTTTTAATAATGCATTAATTATGGCAGTAATATGAAGTACCTATATATTTTTCTGTGTATAATTTTCTCTAAATTAAAAGTAGATAAAATTTTTGTAGGTTTGATTGTTTTACTAATACACCATAATTTAAATGTGAAAATACTGAGACATTATTTTAAAGTTTTAAGTATGTGATGAAAGTTTACCACTTTGAAAGAATTATTACATTTAAATTTACATTAAAAAGCAATTGCCTTGCTGAAAAAATGTCCACTTTTCACTTGCTATCTTTAGCTGGGCTGGTGCCTGGATTAGGATAATTTGTTTCAAGTGCAGTAGGGTATAGGTAACAGACTGCATAAAGAAGCTGGTTGTTCTATATTTTCAGGTATAAAATGAGAACACCATGTTTGGTCATTGTACTTGTTTCAAAAGTAATTATCATTTTCCAAGTTCAAATCACTCTCAAAAAAGGAATCTGGAATTACTCTTTCTAAATTAAAAAAAAAAAAAAGAGAGAGAGAGAGAGAGAGAAAGAGGCAGTGGTGTAATTGTTTCTACCCCTGGGAAATATGCTTTTCCTTAACAACACAAAACAACATATTATGCTAAATAAGTAAAAGCTACACTGTATATTTGGAATTAAAGAGAGTGTTAAAACAACACTTTTTAAAACTCTGCATCAGAGTACAAAATGAAACCATCCAAAAAACTGACAGGAGTGAAAATAGGTTCGATGCTGTACGAAATCTCACTTTGAACTTTCTCATTCTTCTGCTTATTTTCAAGTGACTTATTTTATAATGGTTTAAAATAGAAGAGTCTTATTTGTTAGAAAAAGATATTTTTCTATGAGGAATCTTATAGGCTCAAAGGCCATTTAACTTAGCCCAGTCATCTAGTTTATTTTGCATTAAAGGAAATTCTCATTTAATTTGCCAGTCCATAATAGGTAACTTTTTCAATATGGAGCTAAAGGTCACTGTTATATGTAAGGAAAATTAAGCTGATGCTCTTGGTTGCCTTACAGTTCTCCTAGTTCAACTACTCCAATAAATGAACATGTACAACAAGCCAAAGGGCTTTTTATTACAAATTTAATTCATTTCTCTAGACAACTGTGAAATTTGCCATTGACATTAGTCATTACCCCAAGGCGAACTAAAAGATGATCTCAGTTAATAAATGATCCCTAACAAGGAACTCTCCTATCTCCTGTGATATTGGTACAGGCACATTTTATTAAGCAGGACTTGCTTTGCACCAGAACACCAGCGTTCACGACTATTTGCTGTGCTTGTTTCCTCTTCCTGCTCCTGATAGTAATAATTATGCCATGGGATAATTAGCAACACAAAGAGACACTACTATGAGCTTGAAGCTAGATTTTCAGCACGTTAACCTTCTGGGAAATAAAGAACAGAAGCAAAGAGTCTAGCCAAATAACCAGTACAGGTTGATTTCACAGTGTGTAATAGGCTAATTATCTGTGAAAAGTCTGACCCCAACTAAAAAAATTACAGAAATGTGCAGGCATTTTATTTTATTTAAAACTCAGAGCCACTGCATCATATTCTAAATTAAAAAAACAATGCAAACTAATTAACAAGTGTATGAAAGGGAAAAAAAATGAAACTGAAACAGAAATAAGCTCTGAAGGAAATGACGGTATCTCAAAATAAATGTTAATGATCAGCCTAAACACCTGAGAAGGTGTGTAAAAAATAAACTCTCATTTCCCTTCCCTATCCCCAACACACAGTTGTTACAATAAATATACACATGCACACATGCACATACACAGTTGGTATATGACAGAAGTAGGTTAAGTGTATTTTGTTTACTGGAGACAGGCTACAATAAAAAGCAGAAAATATTACTACTTCTTTACAGATACCACATGTAATTCATTCTGATATAGGAATATTTATCCACTAGCAGTAATAACAAACCACAATTTTTGTCATGAAAAAATAAATTGTATTTGCAAAAAGCAAACACATTACAGAGTGTGTAAAAATGCAATATTCCCATTTTCTAGTCAGAGTTCCAATTTATTGAAGTAACAGAGCAGAAAATGCACTGACAGCTGTTACATTTTATTGCGAATTAGTATATACGTTTTATATCCAGTGAGCAAATGCATGATACATTGTATTCCAGTAATTGCCACTGGCTTTCCAAATGGAGGCAGAATGAACTTAGTGCAATTACACTCCGGAGAGTACATAGAAGAGCCTCCAGTTCAACATTATAGCACTTTTACAATACTAATATTAAATATATTTTATTTTTAAGAAAAAATACATTTTAAAAGGGTCAAGCTAATTTTTTAAAACAAAAAAGTAGTGCTCGAATGATATGGCTGTTCCTTCATTAAACCCTGGATGACTACTTTTTAAGTTACATGTTTTAGAATACTGCGTTTAGGGATGTTTAGAGAGGTTAAACAGGGTTTCCCTCTCCCCTCCCTTTGTTGATTCTACCAATATTTTACTTTCCTTGATGTCTCCTTCTCTATCCTCCCTCTTAGCAATAAAAGGCAGGGTTTTAAAGTAATGGAAACACAGGGGCCTGTGTTGGAATACTTTAGAAAATGAGCTATATACTGAGTTTTCACTTTATCCCACGCAGCCCAGTCATCTTTGGTTCCTTTGCTCATACCTTCCCTGTTTCTCCTGTGAACATGTGTGTGCATTAGCTACCCTCCTAAGGAGAGAGCCATTTGTTTTCATAAGGGTTAACTCTAATGTCTTAGATCACCTTGCTAATGCTTCGGTCTACGGGTTAAAAAGCATGTACACTTCAACACTCAAACAGTCTTTGCAGTCAGTTCTAATTTATGAGAAGCAAATTTCTAGCATACCGTAAGAAGCCTTTTTTGTCTATTTTTGCAAACCTTGATAATCCACTATACCCTTTATCTTTGCAACGGGTTCACTGACAGCTTTGCCACCAGGGGCTCTGTGAAGAAGCTGCAGTAATGCCGGCTGTCTCCTCCCCTCTAGTGGTTACCAGCTCGCCTTGCAGGGGATCTGCTGGGGACCCACATAAGGGGCCATTTGTGCAATTCTTTTGGCTTAAAGAGAAAAGGGAAAAAATATAAACCAAGCAGATTATCGCTGCAGAAAATAAAATTTATCAAGCATTTAAAACAATATGTTAGTGGCGGGCTACAACTTAATCAACACCAACCTGCTGACAAAGATTTGCAATTTGAGCTGGATATTAGTGATTGAATTACCAGCATGTCACAACTTGTATCTGGTTTAATAAAAGAAACGGACTAATGCAACAAAACCATAAACATCATGTAATAAGATTTTTTTTTTTTCTTTTTCCAGGCTGGAAACAAAATCTCATGGAACTAGAACAAGAGCAAGCAAGGGCCGCTCCCCTTGCACCTTGGAGGACTAACCCAAAGCCGCTCAGGCCTCCTTCCCACGTGGCTCCGGGCTCCGCGAGTTCAGGGGTCCCTCTATAGAAAAGCCATAGAAAACACTACCATAAACGACAGCAGCAACATCAACAAAAGTAATGATATGTCTTATCTATACGTCAGAAACAGTGATGTAACAAAGGAACTGGGTGGTAGTAATTTCTTTGCCATGATCTTGCTACCTTAAAACACGTGAAGCTTTAGCTTTACCCCACCCCTTATAACTGTTTCTAACCCTAAGGTTGTTCAGACTTATTTGAGAGAAATGTATTGAGAGTAATATTGAAATTTAAAGCATATGCCCTCCTTGTTTATAAAATATATTAAATTATGAATTTATGGGCTTTAAAGTCTTAAAATGTAAATTTAGGAATTTTCTTACTTGTAACAAATGAATAAGGTTGCTGTTCCAAAGATATTTTGCTTTTTTTGTTTGTTTGTTTTTTCATTTGTTATTAGGAAAGACTTATTCTGGGTTTAAGTCATTCTTAAGTGTACTGAAATGTCTTCATGTACTATAATGGATGACGAACATGAACCGTGCTCTACCAGGAATTATTTGGATTTGGGGTCTCACACAATTCATTGGATTCCATTATAAATGGAAGATATACATTTATATACAACTTACCTATTTTGAACAGCTTAGTTCCTCTCTTTAGAAATAGACGTTTTGGAGGATTAGGTTAAATTAATAGTACAGAGTAAGGCAAAAATAGCTTTCGAGTTGTGAGTATGCAAAACACTGAATTTATTCTTGCATTATTATTTATTAAATATTATGTTGTTTGTCATCCCAACAACTGTAAACCTACTATTGCCCCACCTGATATTGAAGAGGAACTTAGTAATCTATACAAGGGAGATTTTAAGTATTGATTAAAATGAATAAAGTTATTCTCTTTTAAAAACATTTTAAATTATCTGATCACTGTGGCTAGAACTTCCAATATATGTTGAATAGAAATGGTGAAAGCTGACAAACTTGTCTTATTTCCCAATCTTAGTTGGAAAGCTTTTATAAGCATGCTCAGTGTCATTGAGCATGACATTGGCTGTAGGTTTTCATATATGGACTTTATTATGTTGAGTTATTCCCCCTTTATTCCCACTTTGCTGAGTGTTTTTATCATAAAGGGATGCTGTACCTAATCAAATGCTTTTTCTGCATCTATTGATATGATCATGTGATTTTTCTTTCTTTTGTTTATGTGATGTATTACCTTTATTGATTTGTGAACATTGAACCATCCTTGCAATCCTGGGATGAATCCCACTTGATCATGGTGGATGATCTTTTCAATATATTGCTGGGTACGGTTTGCCAAGAGTTTGGTGAAGATTTTAGTGTCTATGTTCACCCTTGATATTGGCCTGTAGTTTTTTTTCTTTGTTGTATCTTTATCTGGTTTTAGGATTAGGATCCTGCTGTTCATAGCAGCACAATTTACAATAGCCAAGGGCTGGAAGCAACCTAAGTGCCCATCAGTAAGTGAGTAGATCAAAAAACTGTGGTACATATGCACAACAGAATACTACACAGCAGAAAGAAAGAAAGAGTTAGTACCCTTTGTGACTGCATGGATGGAACTGGAGAGTATTATGCTAAGTGAAATAAGCTGGGGGGTGAAAGACGAATACCATATGATCTCACTATAAGTGGAACCTAATCAACAAAACAACCAAGCAAGAAAAAATATAACCAGCAACACTGAAAGAAAAAACAAACCAACAGTAATGAGACCGGAGGAGGGAAGGGGGTAACGGGGAAATAAAGGGTCAAGTCAAGGAATATGTAAAAAGGACACATGGACAGAACCAAAGTGGGGAAGGATTGAGTGTGGGAGGTGGTGGTGGGTTGGGATGGGGAATGTGGTGGAAGAAAAATGGAGACAAATGTATTTGAACAAAAAAAAAATAAAAAATAAAAATAAAAAACATTTTAAATTAAAAAAATTAAAATGATACTGGCATTGATTGACATTAAACTGATATATCAAGTGCCTTTAAAACAATATAGCAAGCAATATGCAGATATAATATACAAATAAGGCAGACTTTTTCCTCTGCAGGTTAATCAGAATTCTAGACTGTGATCTTTCCAAATGTCTTTCTTTAGGCAGCTAACTGGGAACCATAAAGGACATATCTCCTGCTTCGATGAAAAGGGGTCCTGCAGGGGCTGATCTGATCTCATCAGGGACTGAAATAAGACAGTTCTTTGGGAATTACATTAGATATAATTGAATGTGTGGAATTAAAGCTTGGGGGAAATAAATCAGATATGAAAAGATGTACATAATCTGTCACAATAGACTTATTTTTTAAGTAAAATCAATGAGAAATCTGAGTAATACTAATTTCTTCTCTAACATGTAGTAAAATGAGTATACTTAGAACAATAATTTTGTCTCATCTTATTTTGTTTTGTGTATGTGTGTGTGTGTGTGTGTGTGTGTGTGTGAGTTTTTATTACCACAACCCAGCAGCTCACACAATCTTAGAGTATAATGAGATGAGGTGATCTACCTGAAACTGAAATACATAGTCAAAGTAGTGAGAGAAGAGCAATCAGATCTTAGGTTTCTATTGCTCTTTTCTGCTACAAGAAAAGTTTTGACTCTCCATGAGGCTTTATATAATGGTTGTTTAGATGGACTTTTTCAAATAACTTTATATTTTATCTGTCAATTACAGTTTACATGCAACATTATTTTATATTAGTTTTATCTGTACAGCATAGAACTTAGACAATCGTCTACTTTACAAAGGGTTCCTTATGGATATTTCCAGTATACATCTGATACTATACAAAGTTTTCACATTATTGACTATATTACCTATACTGTGCTTTATATCCTCATGACTATTTATTTTTATTTTTTTATTGCTGTTCCAGTACAGTTTTGTCCGTTTTCCCACCACCACTCTCCCTAACCCTTCCATCCCCACCTCCCACCCTCAGGAGTACCTATCAAAAAGATACCTCTTTTTGGCTTTGTCTGTGTGTCCTTTACACATGTTCCTTGATTACCCTTCCCTTTTGTCCCACTGTAAGCCCCCTCTCTCTGGTTACTGCAAGTTTGCTCTTTATTTCAATGTCTCTGGTTATATTTTACTTGCTTCTTTGTTCTGTTGATTAGGTTCCACTTAGGGTGAAATCATATGGTATTTCTCTTTCACTGTCTGGCTTATTTCACTTAGCATAATGCTCTCCATTTCCATCTATGAGGTTGCAAAGGATAGGAGTTCCTTCTCTCATTTTGCTGTGTTGTACTCCATTGTGTAAATGTACCATGGTTGTTTGATCCATACAGTTACTGATAGGCACTTAGGTTGTTTCCAACACTTGGCTATTGTAAACTGTGCTGCTATGAACATTGGGGTGCATAGGTTCTTTTGAACTGGTGTTTCAGGATTCTTATGATATAATCCCAACATTACAATTGCTGGGTCAAAAGGCAGCTCCATTTTTAGTTTTCTGAGGAAATTTCATACTGTTTTCCACAGTGACTGCACTTGTCTGCATTCCCACCAAAAATGTACTAGGATTCCCTTTTCTCCACAACCTCAACAGCACTTGTCATTTGTTGATTTGGTTATGATGGCTATTCTGACCCGTGTGAAATGGTATGTCATTGTGATTTTAATCTGCATTTCTCTGATGGCTAGTAACACTGTGTATTCTTTCATAGGTCTCCGGGCCCTGTGTATGATCTCCATGGAGAAGTGTCTGTTCACGTCCTTTGCCCATTTTTTAATTGGATTGTTTGTCTTCCTGGAGTGGAGTCGTGTGAGTTATTTATATATTTTGGAAATCAAATCCTTGTCCAAGGTATCATTGGCAAATATATTTCCTATATGGTCAGTTCCCTTTTCACTTTGCTGATGTTTTTTTCTTTAACTGTGCAGAAATTTCTTAGTTTTGATCAAGTCCCAATTTTTTATTCTTTCCTTTATGTCCCTTGCTCTAGGGGACATATTGGTGAAAATATTGCTGTATGGAATATCTGAGAGTTTCATGCCTATGCTCTGCTCTAAGACTTTCATGGTGTCACGACTTATATTTAAGTCTTTTATCCAACTTGAATTTATTTTTGTGTATGGTGTAAATTGGTGATCTAGTGTCATTTTTTTGCATGTACCTGTCAAGATCTTCCAACACCACTATTTTTTAACTGCCAATTTGTTCTTCTTTAGCCCTTCACCTCTTTCCCCAAATACCCTCACTCTAGCAACCACCAGGGATTCCTTCCCTGTGCCTATGAATCAGTATTCATATTGTTTGTTGATTTACTTTGTTTGGAGATTCCAGATATATGAGGGGGGACCCAAAAGATCTGGGACTCATTTATAAAACTATTTGTATTTATTCTTACGTGCTTAAACTTCAGTCAACCTTCAGAATACTCTCCATTTGAGTCAATACACCTATTGAGGCTTTTTTTCCCTCAAAAGTTTTTGAACTCATTGATTTTGATGCCTTTCAGTGCTTCCATCATTTTTTTGTTTCATCTTTTATGCACTCGTAAAATGTTTCCCTTTGAGGACTACTTTCATCGAGGGAAACAAAAATAATGTCACTAGGGTTAGATGGGGTGAATAGGGAGGTTGGGTCATGGGGGTCATGGATTTTTGGTCAAAAATTACTGAACGCTCAGCATGATATGGGCAGGTGTGCTCCTAAATCACCCATCATGAAATGGGAAAACATGTTGAAAGAGTCTTCAAAAAATATTTGTAATTAAAAACAATCTCGTACTAGCTTAAGAATAGACATGTAGATCAATGGAACAGAATAGAGAGTCCAGGAATAAACCCATGACTCTATGGTCAATTAATATTTGACAAAGGTTACAGAAGCATAAAATTGGATAAAAATAGCCTCTTCAATAAATGGTTTTGGGAGAGCTGGACAACTACATGCAAAAAATTGAAATTTGACCACCAACTTAAACCACACACAAAAATAAACTCAATATGGATAAAAGACTTAAATGTAAGTCATGATACCATGAAAGTCCAGGAGGAGAACATAGGCATGAAACTCTCAGATACGCCTTGCAGCAATATTTTCACCCATACGTCCCCTTGAGCAAAGGACATTAAGGAAAGAATAAATAATTGGGTCTTCATAAAAAATAAGAAGCTTCTGCACGGTTAAAGAAAACATCAGCAAAATGAAAATAGAACCAACCATATGGGAAAATATATATGGGAAAATATCTTGGACTAGGATTTTATCTCCAAAATATATAAAGAACTCCCACAACTCCACTCCAGGGAGACAAACAATCCAATTAAAAAATGGGCAAAGGACTTGAACAGACACTTCTCCATGGAGGGCATACACAGGGCCCAGAAACATATGAAAGGATGCTCAGCATCACTAGCCATCAGAGAAATCAAATTCAAACCACAATGAGATACAACTTCACAAAGGTCAGAATGGCCATCATAAACAAATCAACTAATAATGGATGCTGGTGAAGTTGTGAAGAAAAGGGAACCCTAGTACATTGTTGGTGGGAATGCAGACTGGTGTAACCACTGTGGAAAACAGTTTGGAATTTGCTCAGAGAACTAAAAATGGAGCTGCCTTTTGACCCAGCAATTGTACTGTTGGGATTATATCATAAGAATCCTGAAACACCAGTTCAAAAGAACCTATGTACCCCAATGTTCATAGCAGCACAGTTTACAATAGCCAAGTGTTGGAAGCAACCTAAGTGCCCATCAGTAAATGAGTGGATCAAAAAACCATGGAGCATTTACATAATTGAATACTATTCAGCAGAAAGAAAGAAAGAGCTACTACCCTTTGTGACCTCATAGCTGAACAGGAGAGCATTATGCTGAGTGAAATAAGCCAGGTGGTGAAAGACAAATACTATATGATCTCACCTACCAGTGGAACCTAGACCAGCAAAGAAAGCAGGCAAGGAAAATATGACTAGCGACATTGAAAGAAAGAAGAAATTGACAGTGATGGGGGGGAGGAAGAAAGGGAGGAGGGTAGTGGGGAGGGGTATAAGAAGGGTCAGATCAAGGAACAGGTGTGAAGGACATATGGTCGAAGCCAAGGTGGGGAAGGATTGAGTGGGGGAGGTGGGGGTGGGTGAGGCATGGAAGAGTGGTGGTGGGTAACTGTAGACAAATATATTGGAACAATAAAAAATTTTAAAAAGAATAATATAAAAATTAATAAAAAAACAGTCTCTCATACTTATGCTCCCATGAATCACATATTTACACTTAATTCCAGTCATCTGCTATTTTAATGATCAGCTTTTCTTTTTTTTTTTTGGACTTAAACAATTTTTAATTTTTCAATTACAGTTTACATACAATATTATATTAGTTTCAGGTGTACAACCTAGTGATTAGGCAATATATCACTTACGAACTAATCAACCCGATAAATCTAGTACCCATCAGTCACCATGTACAGTTATTACAGTATTATTGGCTATATCCCCTATGTTGTACTTTACTTCCTCATTACTGTTCTGTGACTAACAATTTGTACTTCTTAATTCCTTCATCATTTTTATCCATGCCCCCAACACCCCTCTAATTTGGAAATCATCAAAAATGTTCTCTGTACCAATGAGTTTGTCTCTGTTCTGCTTGTTTATTTTGTGTTTTAGATTCCACACATAAATGAAATCAGATGGCATTTGTCTTTCTCTGCCTGACTTATTTCACTCAGCAAAATATCCTCTAGGTCCTTCTATGTTGTTGCTGATGGAAAGATTTCATTTTTTTTATGGCTGAGTCATATTCCATTGTATATATGCACCACTTCCTTATCCATTTATCCACTGATGCACAGCTGGATTGCATCCACATCTTGGCTATTATAAGTAATGCTACAATGAACATGTGGGTTCATATGTATTTTCAACTCAGTGTTTTGGTTTCTTTGGATAAATACCCAGAAGATCACTTGCTGGGTCCTTTTTTCTCTCTTATAGCCTTTATTTTAAAGTCTCTTTTACCTGGTATAAGTATAGATACCTCAGCTTTTTCTTGTTTTGTTTCCATTTTCATAAAATATCATTTTCTATCCTTTTACTTTCAATCTGTGTGTGTCTTTTGATCTGAAGTCAATCTCTTGTATACAGTATATTTAAGGGTTTCGCTTTGTTATGCTTCCAACCTCCATATGTCTTTTTATGGAAGCATTTAATCCATTTGCACTCAAAGTAACTGTTGATATGTATTTATTGCTTTTTATTCATATTTTACCTCTTTTTGTTTTCTTCTTCGTATAGAAGACCCTTTAACATTTCTCATAATACTGCTTTGGAGATGATTAGCCACTTTAGCTTTTCATTGTCTGGGAAACTATCTGGCCTTTATTCTACATGATGGTGTTGCTGGGCAATCTTGCTTGCAGGTCCTTGTTTTTCATCAAAATTGGAATATTTCAGGCCAATCACTCTGCCCTGCAAAGTTTTTGTTGAAAAATCAGCTGACAGTCTTATGGGTACTTCCTTGAAGAGTAATTGCTTTTCTCTTCCTGCTTTTAAGATTCTCTCTTTATCCTTAAACTTTTTCATTTTAATTATGCTGTTTCCTGGTGTAAGCCTCTTTGGGTTTATCTTGTCTGGGAAACTCTGAGATTCCAGTGTCTGTTTCCTCTCTCAGGTTAGAGAATTTTTTTGTCATTTTTTCATATAGGTTTTAAATTTCCTATTCTCTCTTTTCTTCTTCTAGATCCCCCATGATGTGAATGTTGGTATGCATAAAGTTGTCTCAGGGTCTCCTCATACCATTCTCATATTTTGGATTATTAATTCTTTTTTTCCTGTTCTGTTTGAGTGTTTTCTGCTGTTTTATCTTCTAAATCTCTGATGTGATTCTCTGCTTCATCTAATCTATGATGATTCCCTGTAATATATTCTTCATTTCAGTTAATATATTATTCATTTCTGCTTCATTTTTATGTATTTTTTTGTTTTTATGTTCTCTATCTCTTTGTTAAAGTTCTTACTAAGTTTATCTGTTCTTCCCCTAAGTTCATTGAGCATCCTTATAACCAGTGTTTTGAACTCTACATCTGGTAGATTACTTGTTGCTACTTTGCTTAGTTTTTTTTTTTTTTTTAGTTTTGTTCTGTTATTTCATTTGGGACATGTTTCCTTTTCTCCTCATTTTGACAGCCTTCTTGTTTTGTTTCTATGTATTAGGTAGAGCTACTACATCTCCTGGGCTTGGTAGAGTGAGCTTAAGTAGCAGATGTCCTGTAGGGTCCAATGGCACAGTCTCTCCAATCACCCAAGCTTGGCACTCAGGCTCACGTCCTCCCTGTGGGCTGTATGTACATCCTCCTGTTATAGTTGAACCTTGATTACTGTTGGCACCTCAGTTGGAGGGATTTACCCCAAGGCTTATTGGCTGCAAGGACTGGCTATGACCACCCTGAAGAATCAGCTGTACAGGAGCCAACCCACATCACAGAACTTACTTCAGTAAGGCTCTGGTGCCTGCTCAGTCTGCCCCTTGAGTGTATCACTTGTGGATGAGATGGGGTGGTTCTTTGACATGATCTGAAGCTGTCCACCAGGTACTCTGTCTCAAAAGGCCATAGTCACCACCTGTTCTCTGCCCAGGGCCACCCTATGTGAGCTACAGAGTGATTTGCAGATGGCTGCTACTTGTGCTGGGCTTGGAGGTGCTCAGGAGGGGCCAAACTGTGAACCATGGCAAACAGCTGCTTGTGCCGGGCCTGGAGACTCTTAGCAATAGGAATAGGGCATAGAAAGCCTAGGGTCTACTTTTTTGAGAGATTTTAGAAAAGTCCAAAACATGAGACAGGCCTTTTTAATTTTTAAAAAAAAATATTTTATTTATTCTTACAGAGGGGAAATGGAGGGAGAAAGAAATGGAAACATTAATGTGTAAGAACATTGATCAGTCTCTTGCATATGCACCCCTACCCAGGATTGACTGGGCCCACAAAGCAGGCATGTGCACGGACTGGGAATTGATCCAGCGACTCTTTGTTTTGCAGGATGACTAAGCTACACTTGTTAAGGCAAGACAGATCTTTTGTATGGAAAAGCCACTGGAAATTGCTTGGGTGGGCTCATATATTGGATGGGGTCTCAGGGAATCACTAGAACAGGGAAAATTGTGTTAGCCAGGTTGATGAAGACTCATATATGGTACTAATCTGCCCACTGTGGGAGGAAGGGACAGGAAAGGAACAATGGTTTTTGCCAACATTTCTATCTGGGAGGAAGCTGCTTCACTAGCTCTGGACCTGAAGCCAGACAATTCAGTTCCTTCCAATATATCCCTGGTACCTCTTGAGCCACTGCCCAGCATTGGAGCTCAGAGGGAGTGAGTCTAAGTAAGCCCATGAGGAACTGCCTGGGACTCCCAGAAACCACTCTTTTAGCCACAGTCCTCACTATTTTCACAGCCAGATGTTATGGGGACTTTTCTTCCTGGTACTGGGCTTTGGGACCTGGTGTGATGTTGGGACCCCTTTTTATTCAGGGAGAACCTCCACAGCTCAGATATTCCTCCTGATTTTTAACTGCCTCATGTGAGTGTGAGACCAGCCCATTCTACAACTCTCCACCATCTACCAGTCTCATGTAAGCTTCTTTATATCCTTAATTTGTAGAACTTCTGTTTAGCTATATTTCAGGTGTGTCTGAATTATGCACTAGAAGTTCTAGCTTAGTTGTAATTTTGATGTGGTTGTGGGAGGATTCCTGTACTGTATTTTTTTCTACACCACCATCTTGATCAGAACTTTAAGGGTAAACTGTTTTAAGTATTTTTTTTTTTTTGCTTTCTCCATACAAGTACAAATAAACATGCTTTTAAAAATGTCACAAAGGGAGATATAGGGCTTTGAGGATTTATAAAGTTAAAGGGGAGCTAAACCTGGTTTAAAAGGTTAGTGAAGGATGGTTTCATAAACTAGACCCTTAAAATGGGTAGGAATTAATTAGGGGAGGCATGTGCGTATGTGTGTTTGTGTGACAAAACAAGTATAGGCAGCACAATTCAGGCATGGGGGCTCTGCAGATACACAGGGAAAGGAGCTAAAGTGAGACAGCCTTTGAGCACTCAAAGGAGGAAGGTGAAACCAGTGTCTACAGGAGAGGGGGCAGAGGGGAGTGTCCCTTCAGTGGCACCTTCCCCCAGACTATGTGTATACTCTTGGAGGTTTTTCCAATATACTTGTCTTAATGTAAAGATATGAAAAACCCTTAAAGTGAGGTGATCATACCTCTACTATGGTGGAAAGAATACTTGAAAGGAGCAAGAGTGAGTTGATTGTCAAAACATAATCACATGTTCTCCAAATGATTGTTGAGCAGTGGTTAGTAGTTTGCGAAGATGATTTCTCTGTTTTTCTGACCTATTTTTTTTAAAGCAATCGAGAATTTACAGAGAACTTTTGCCTGTATTTTATCCTCATACTCTATGAGGTAGTCATGTGGACATGATTATTCTCTACAAAACAGACAAATCAATGGAGTAACTGAGATCAGTAACCACAATTTCAAAGTCTTACTCTCTCCATACCATATAATAACATTAGTGAAGTTGACATTTAATTAGTATAAATTCCAAAAAAAGAGCATCAAAAAGAGATAGCTTTTTTATAAAACAGATTTTATTTTTTATCTTGATAGACTTTTCGGTTTATCATCTCCACATTTTGCAGCTTAGCACAGCAGAAAGATTAATGAGAGAATGTTTATTAAGGATTTTTCAATGCTTCAGTGGAAAATCTACATGAGTACAAAGCATCTATTTGTTTTCATCATCACAGTGCGGTTTGGAGGGCACCTAAGCTTGACTTGAATGCTTTCACTTCAAAAGATTGGGTACATATCATGTTTCTGATGCAAAAAACGTCTTGAATACTTAGAACCTGGTTTAGATTAAATAGAGAGAGAGTGAAACCTGAGATGTTTGTCTTCACATATGCATTTTGAAATTAACTTTCATCTAATTTCATATAAATAATCCACCATGTGCATTAAAATATGTTTACCACATTTTAGTGAAGTTCACTTATAGATTAGAAAATATTGAAATAGTAGAATATTGTATATCATATTTAATAATAGAAAAGTTATCCAAGTGATAGCTGTATCTATTTCTAAATATGGAGCATGTTTTTAATAATGATTTTACATATAATCAAAAGTAGGTTTTTACTTTGAAAATCTTTGGCAATTTTTGAGGTATTATGACTAGCAAAAACTAATACATCTGTAGGGATTTCTTCCCCCCAAAAAATAATTATCAGAAGGCCAACACTATGCATCTTTTCCTTCACAGTGTTATAAAGGTCAGTGGACGTTAAGTGTTACTATAAATAGAAGTGGATGAAACTAAGGCTGGTACGATCATGATAAATCCCATTGGTCTGGTTTGAATTTTAGTTTTTAACCTTTAAGAGCAGTTTATATTTCAGTATCTCTTTTTTCATTGATTCACACCTTCATCATCATTAAATTCTCAGCTAGTTATATTTTCAAATACCAAAAATTTACCATATTTAAGCATGTGAATATTCACACAAATTTAACAATTCTGCCATCTTGCCAAAACTCACAAAAATATCGTATTGATACTCATTTATAAACTGAGCAATATCATATAGTTTTACTTTCACCAAAGTCATAAGGAGCAAAGTTTAGTTAATACATTTCACTATAATTTAAGAACCTATATGTCAGTTATATATCATTCATTCATTAATTCACTAGGTCAGTCATTAATTCAGGACTTCATTCATTTTTGTTAGTCAATTACTATAATAAATGTTCACAATGTAGCAAGCACTGCCATAACACTGGGGTCTGCACAGATAAATGTGGCTTACCGTTTATGATGAAGGATCTAGCATCTCCGTGCAGAAGATGAATTGGGAAACAAATAATCACCATGAGGCAAGGGGTTAAAATAGAGCTATGTGCAAAACAGGACAGAGAGATTAGGAAAAAAAACTTTCTGTGCCCTAGAAAAATAGATGATTGTGAAAGACGGGGCAGATATTCATTATTAAAAGAATAAAAGGATGTGTGGATCATGATAAAACATAAAAACATAAAGAATATGGACTGTTTAGGAAAGGTAAGATGATTTACTAAACTTGTCCATGTGGCATAGATAGTCCAGCAGTTTTTAGAAACAATAGCCAGACACAAAATTTTTCTGTTGCAGGGCAAGATTTTTAGTTCTTTCTTTTTTTTTTTTCTTTTTTTCTTTTTTTTTTTTTTTGGTCATCTGAATCTCTTTCTAAGTTAAGCTTATCAAGATTTCACCAAATTACTTTGCCTCTAAAGCCCTGGAAAAGTTAAAACCTTACACCAATATGTTCATCTTAGAAGTTCACAAACAATCAACCTGAATGAAGAAAAGTAAAATATTTCAGAGAGAAAATAGTAGGCAAGGGCTGAATTAGAACGATATATTAATGCAGTAAAATTGTGTTCATAGATATTAGGAACTCATTGAACATTTTTGAAAACATTTATTTGAAACAATCTCAAATGTACAATAAAACTGCAAGTACAGTACAAACAATGCCTCATCACCACCAAATATTACTATGTGTATTTAGTGCAAATACAGACATTCTCTTGTATAACTACAATATCTTGTCAAATAAGGAAATTAATCTTGATGTGTTGCCAAAAAAAATTGAGTTTAGAAGTGTGTTATATTCAGTTGTTACTCTCTTTAACTCTCTTTAATCTGGAATATTTCTTCACCCTTTTCTTCATTTTTATGAATTTGACACATTCACATGTTTTAGGCTTGTTATTTCGCAAAATGTCCTCAATTTAGGTTTGTCTTATGTTTCTTCATATTTAGACCCAAGTTGTGCAACTTTTGTTGAAACCATGTAGTGTTCCACCAAGTGCCACACAATGTCACTGTCTTCCATTATTAGTGATGTTATCTTTTGATAACTTGATTAAGATGGTATTTCTCAGACTTCTTCAATGTAAAGTAACTCTTTTTTTTTCTCTGTGTAGTTTAATATTTTGTGAATTTTGAGACTATATAAATATCACATTCCTCATCAAATGTTGATTTATGTATTTATTTGTAGGCTTATTGATTTCTAATTGAATTGAAAGGTTATAACCTCTTTATGTTTATTGTTTTGACAATCAAATTGTACTATTCTATCTTGCCAGTGAGAGATCTTTCTGAGTTTTTGATAAGTCATAGTCAATTTTGAGAACTCTTTGCATAAGGACATTAAGATGTTCCAAGTTAATCATGTACTTTTTCTGCCTTAGCACTAGAGTCAGTCATTCTTTCAAGAAGCTCTGATCAGTAGCATAGTATTTAAAAATTAAGATCTAGGTTCTAGGAGTGCGCATTGGTCTTGGGGTGATACTTCTTCCAGGTTCTGTCAGTGGATGGAAAAACACACACATACGCACACTCACTCATGTATATCCAAATCTATATATCTATATGTAGTTATCTATATTAAAAATAATCAGTTAACACTGATACCGTCTTCTCTATCCAACATTCCGAGATCCATTCTAGTGTTTACTTCTACATACAACTTCAATTCCAAACAGTGAAAAAACTGTTTTTATTGTCCTCTGTGCACTCACTGGATATATATCCCTGTATTGAACCTATCTATTGCAACCTTTCCCATGCTTCTTCTTTTCCTATTCTGACATTCAGCTTGGTTTACTGCCTCTACCTCTCCCCTATCATCTGTTGCTCTTCTTATGCTACTCAAGCTTTAACACTCTCTGTCATCATTACTATCTTTTGGAAAGGTCAAAATTGTGTTTTGGCATGGTAAGCAGTGCAGCAGGATTGCTAAATTGAAGAAAGTGGAGAGTGACACTTGCAGTTTGAGTACAATATTTAAAGCAAATATTCAGGCAAAAGGTAATGAGATAGGAAGAGGGACAGATTCAAGATATATATCTATGATAAAATACCAAAATAGTAGTGAAAGTGATGAAGTGTTTAATGAAAATATTAAGGATCAAAATTTGAGACACTGAGTGAATGTCTCAAAATTGTGAATATAGGATAGAGATAAAAATCATTGTTTTATAGGATTTTGTTTTACAGGTGGAAAGAAGATGATTTTAGGTTTGTACATGTTGAGTATGAGATATTGGCAAGAAAATTTCTTCTCTTGAAATGATTTGAATAGAACCTGTATTCAGGCTGTATTGAGTTAAGTAATGAATGAGGTTTAGATTTCTTGCAATTGAAAAATGAAATAAGGAGTATTTTGGTTTTGTTCTTTCAGGATTTTATTATTTTGGTGGTGGTTTATTTGCTAATGTCATGACTTTAACTTCTTAAAGACAACTGTACAATATCTTCTCTACATCCAACAAAAGTATTTTTTTTTCTTGTCCTCTCTCACTGTCTTCCACCTTACTGTCTCTATCTTAGGTGAGTGGCTAAGGAGATTAGGAGCCAGGCTTGACTGGGGAAGAAGAGATAGAAGGGGAAATTATGAATCTAGTTACATTTTTTTCTTTTTCCAGTTCTGTTATTTACCATTGTACTAGTTTCTTCTTACCACTGTAACACATTATGACAAGCTTAGAGGCTTAGAATACCATAAACATGTTATGTTTTTGTTCTGGAGGTAATAAATGAGTTATGGGCTAAATTCAAAGTGTTGGTAGAGCCTCATTTCTTCTGCATTATCTAGAGGAGACAGCTTCCTTGCTTTTTCTGATTTCTACATTAGGCTCACATTCTTTGGCCAGTGGCCCCTTTCTCTGTTTTCACAGTGTATCATTTCAACCTCTGTTTTCATTGTCATATCTCATCCCTTTATGACTTTGACCCTCATGCTCTCCTTTCATAAAGATCCTTGTTATTATATTGGGCCCATTTGGATAATCCAGAATGGCCTCTTCCTTTCAAGATATTTAACTGGATTAAAACTTAAAAGTCCTTTATTACCATGCAAAGTCACATATTTATTGGTTTGTGATATTAGGACATGAACATCTTCAGGGAGTGCTATTATTGTCTATTAACTGTATTCAATGAAGTGTTCAACACTTAGCACTAGGCAAAAGTACTTTGTGCACATATATGTTCTGTGTTAAGTATGTGAAGAGCAATTTCTCTGTAAATCCTTAAAATAAGTCTATGGGATAATACCATTATTGCATGTTATTTTATAGATGCAGACAGTATCAAGCAGCTAGTAACTCAGAAAATGATTCAAATGTGTGATTCAGAAGTGTATAATTGTAAACAATAACTGTACAAACTAGATAGCATAGGTGTTATTTTTATTTCCATACTATAGATAGTGACACCCAGAATTTAAAAAAAATTTTTTTTCATTATTGTTTTTTAGTTACACTTGTTCTTCCTTTTTCTCCATTGCTTTCCCCTGCCCTGCTCCTCCCTCTCAGAGTCAATCTCCACCTCATTGTCTGTGCCCATGAGTCCTCTATTCATGTTCCTTGACTTGACCCTTCCCTTCTTTCCCCCAGGATCCCCCTTCTCGCTTTCCTTTGATCAATGTCAGTTTGTTCATTTTCATGCCTATGGTTCTATTTTCCTCATTTGTTTGTTTTGTTCATTAAGTTCCACTTATAGGAGAGATCATATGGTATTTGTCTTTTACCACCTGGCTTATTTCACTTAGCATAATACTCTCCAGTTCCATCCATGCTGTCTCAAATATTGGAGTTCCTATTTTCTGTCTACTGCATAGCACTCCACTGTGTAAATGTACTGCAGTTTTAATCTGGGTATAATCCTAGTAGTGGGACCACTGGGTCAAAAGGAAGTTTCATTTTTAGTTCTTTTTAGGAAATTCCATACTGTTTTCCACAGTGGCTGCACCAGTCTGCATTCCCACCAACAGTGTATTAGGGTTCCCTTTTCTCCACAACCTTGCCAGCACTTCTTTGTTGATTTGGTTACATGGACATTCTGACCATTGTGAAGTAGTATCTCATTGTGGTTTTAATTTGCATTTCTCTGATGGCTAGTGATGCTAAGCATTTTTGAATGTGTCTATGGGCCCTCTGTATGTCTTCCTTGGAGCCTTTTCAGGTCCTTGGCCCATCTTTCAATGGGATTGTTTGTCTGCCTGGTGTGAAGTCATGTGAGTTCTTTATATTTGGAAATCAAACCCTTGTCTGAGTTATTTGGCAAATGTGTTTTCCCATATGGTTGGTTCCCTTTTCATTTTGTTGATGTTTTTTTTTAGCCATTAATTTAACAAAATACAGTAGTACAATAACAATAACAACAGAAAATAGGTAGTAGCAGAAAGATTTCTGGAAGGCCTGTGGGCATAACTTGTAGGATCTTGTTTGTAGACAAACATTCTGGTGAGACTATGTGCAGGTTTCACTTTTCCAGCAATATTCTGATATTTCAGGTAGATGAGTGGCTATTATAACTCAGATAATGGAAGAGTAGGTGTCATACATGTGGTAAAGGAAAATACAATGGTAGAAAAAAAAAAAGAGGGAAAGAAAGATAGCTTAAAGACCATTTAAAAAAAAGAAAAGAGACCAGATATGATGTCTTCTTGGCTCTAGAAATAATTTGTGATATTAATATTTGTTTAACCAGATTTAATGGGTTAGGAATAGAATTGGTGACTGTTGTGGTTGTATTCCCCAGGGAGACAATACTGTCAAAGTTAATACTTAAAAGTCCATTTACTTTCTTCCATACATGAGACCTTGACAACTGTAAATATAATACTTCCTCAAGTTTTTGGGTTTTGTTGTTGTTGTTGTCCTGAGAATCTTTATTTTCCTAATTACAATGATAATTTAAGAGTTCCTAAGATTAAATTTATGAAATATTTCTCTCATAAGAACATACCAATTTGTCAATGAGATATATATATATATAAAATTAAACCAAAATGTAACTGAAAATCAAATGTGGTCTTCAATTTTCTTTTCCCTTTGATGACCCTCAACACCTGATTTTTTGCAGAGGACATAACTTTCTCTCTTGTACATAGATAACTTTAAGAAGGGATAAAATAACAACTATAACCATTACTAAAACCATCGCCACCATCAACTCTTGTGCCCGAAGTGCCATTTTTCTAATTCTTACCATATGGCAGACAGTCAGTATACATTTTTTTCACTCAAATGTTGTGAGTTCTTTGGTGATTTCAGTGTGGTAGAACACTATGCTATCATATCTTCATACAATTTTCTAAAATTTTAATTGTATAACTTCCAATAACAGTAGCTACTTTAGCAAATACAGAATGACAAGTAACCTTAAGACAAATGTTAACAAAGGCTTTAGCAAATATTTGCTCTATTCTCAAACTTCAAAAAGTTTTTGATAATGTGGAATAATTTAAAAGACCATGAGCATTAGCCTCTGAAACTATTTCAATACCTGAATCAGTAATCCTTGCCTATTAACATTCCCATTTGTTAGCTCTGAGAACATGGGCAGATAACAATTTCTCTTGGCTTTAGATTCTGTATAATACTGATTTTATGAAAATTTTAGGTATATTAAAAAGATTTTTTTTCCCTCTCCATAGTCCTATATAAGAAAGCTCTGTACAAATACTTTTGGGAAAAGCAGTTTGGAAAAATTACAGCAAATTTGAGTCCACCGTTTAGCTTCCACTACCAACTGTGTATTCTTGAGGAAGTATGTAACCTTTTTTTTAGTTTTATTACTATGTATGTATGTGCATGTGTAAAAGAAATAAATAATACCTTATACATAAATTGTATGATGGTTTAAAGTTAGAGGCAAATAGTAACTGGAAAAATATTAGTTCCTTGTCATTTTCTTTCCATTTGGCCTTCTGGTAGGAGGCAATGAAAATGGGAAGTTTTGCCATGATGAAAATATGGGAACACAGTCTGAATTTGTCCAATGTATAGCATTATGGAGACTGCAATAAGAGAGCTGCTGGAAATTCTCCCAGAAACCAAGTGGGCAAGATTCTTATCTTTTGGGAGCTGAGTTTTACTATCTGTAAAAAGATGTATAATTCTGGCTCCTTCTACTTAAGACTGCTGCTGAGTGCATCCAATGCATAAATGTAAGAGAAATCTAAAGCATTACAAAAAGATGAGAAACCATTATCAGTATATCTTCAGCAACTATTACATTGCTACTAATGCCCAGTGATTAGAAAATAATCTGGAAACATAAACTCAACTATGTGTATTTATTTGTACTGAAACTTTTGGATTGTTCCCACAATGCCTTATATTCCAGCACACTTAACTAACTTTTTATTTTTCTCCTCCACATGTAACCTCTCCTGTGGGTAAATCTATTTCTTTCTCATACCCAGTACATTTTTGCTTATCATTTAAATAAGTGGTTGTAAAAGAGTATTATTGTATGTGTGGATGGTAGGTGCACTTGACCCAGTGATTTCCTCCACCAACAGTGGTTTCTCTCTCCCAGCAGGACACACTTTCTAATCTGGTTTTTGTTCACTACACATGACCTAATTGGATTTCCTTTCATCTGGACTGCTTTACCACTTTGAGTCTACATCACATAATTAAACACTTAATTATATTTTAAAAGTGGAATGAAGGAATGCATCCAGAAAAAGAAAAAAATCGTTTATTTTAGTGATAAGCCAGGGTAAAAACAGAGGAAAAAAGTGATTTCTATTAAGCGTGGCCTACTTAACTATAAACAGGCCAATCAAGCATGCGATTTTTATTTATGTTTCCTTTTCATTTCCGGAGGGCAAATATATATTCTACCCCCTTCATGATGCCAAGTAGTGGCATAAATCACTAGTGACATGCTGAAACCAAGTGTTTTAGGGAGCAAAAGAATGACTGGATGATTATTTTCAGCAATATCCACAAAATAAGATCACTGTTGAAAAAAAATCTAGGAAAAAAAAAAAGAATATCTTTGTCAGGTAGTATATTAGTGGATGTTGTTAAAGACTGAGTAGGGAAAACACCAATACATTTTTAGTATCTGAGATTATTTGATTGGATTAAATAACTGACAAAGTTTTGTTTTTCTAAATATTTCTTCTGTGTATATAACTAAGACTTAAAATTTAAAAGATTTTTAAAGAAATCTTCACCCTGTTTTCCAGAGAGTTGTATCATTTTGCATTCCTACCACCAACATACAAATGATTCACTTGCTCCACATAATTACCGGCATTTGATGTTGTCAGGATATTTTATTTCAACCATTCTGATAAGTATGCTGTGATATCTCATTGTAGATTTAATTTGTATATCTTAGTGGATAATGACGTTTAACATCTTTTCATGTACCTTGTCTTTTTTGTTATCCTGTTATGTGAAATGTATCTTTATGTATTTGCCCATTTTCTTATTAGATTGTTTTTTTATTGTCAAATATGAAGTTATTTTTTAGAATTCTTTATATTTACTAGATACTAGTCCTTTGTTAGCTGTGTGGTCTGCAAATATTTTCTTGCACTCTGCAACTATTTTTTATTTCTCTTACTAGGGTTTTTCACCGAGAAATATTTTAAATTTTGATGAAGTTCAGTTTACCTATTTTTCGTTTTATGGAATCTTTTTGGTGTTAAGTCTGAGAATCCTGCCTAGTTTTATCCTGAAGATTTTCTTTTATATTTTTTGTCTAAATGTTTTATAGTTTTATCTTTTGTATCTCTGTCTATGATTCATCTTGTGTTAATATTTGTACTCATATAACATTGGAAAGTATGTCAGAGTCTTTTTTTTTCCATATATATTCAATTACCTCAACATCATTTGTTGAAAGGCTAGTATTCCTCCATTAAGATTCTTGGTGTGTTTGTCATCTTTTCCATCTTTGCCAAAAATATGTCTTTTGAGAATCTTGAGTGGATCCATTTCTGGAACCTCTCTTCTTTATTCATTGCCCTGAGTGTCTATTACTCTGTTACTACCACACAGTCTTGATTATTCTAGCTATATTAAAATCTATATAATAAATAATATATGATTACTCCCAATTCATTCCTCCTTTTAAAGATGTATGGTTATTTTAGTCCTTTGTTTTTCATAAAAATATATTTATCTTGCCTTTATTTAAGAATTGCATTAAAATTATATATCAATTTGGGGAGAATTGACAATTTTACTATATCATATCTTCCAATGAGCATGAACATGGAATGTCTTTCCATTTATTTTGATCAATGATTTTTTCCATCAACACAGTCGACTTTCCAGCATGCAAGCCCTGCATGTTTTGTTAAATTTATATTTAATTTTGTATCCTGCTACTTTGCTGAATTCATTTATCAGTTCTAGTAGTTTCTTGGTGGAATCTTTGGTGTTCTTTATGTACAGTATCATGTCATCTGCAAATAAAGACAGTATTATTTCTTTCTTTGCAATTTGGAAACATTTCATTTCTTCTTCCTGTATGATTGTTATGGCTCATACTTCCAGTACTATGGTGAATAAAAGAGGTGAAAGCAGACATCACTATCTTGTTCCCGATCCTAAGGGGAGCATTTGTAGTTATTGCCCATTGAGTGTGATGCTGGCAGTGGGTTTGTCACACATGACCGTTATTATGTTTAGGTATGTTCCCTCTATTCTCACTTTGCTGAGAGTTTTTATCATAAATTGGTCCTGGATTTTAACAAATGCTTTTACTTCATCTATTGATATGACCATGAGGTTTTATACTTCACTTTATTTATGCTATGAATCACATTTATTGATTTGTGAATGTTCTACCAACCTTGCATTCCTGGAATAAATCCCACTTCATTAAGGTATACAATCATTTTGATATACTGCTAATATTTTGTTAAGAATTTCAGCACCTATGTTCATCAGCGATATTGGCCTGTAATTTTCTTTCTTTCTTTCTCTTTCTTTCTTTCTTTCTTTCTTTCTTTCTTTCTTTCTTTCTTTCTTTCTTTCTTTCTTTCTTTCTTTCGTAATCTTTTTATCTGCTTTTGGAATTAGGATAATGTTGGACTTGTAAAAAGTGCTTGGCAGTTTCCCTTCTCTTGAATTTTTTGAAACAGTTTGAGAAGGAGAGGTGTTAATTCTTCCCTGAATGTTCAATAAAATTCACCTGTGAAGCCCCAGGCTTTTGTTTGTTGGGAATTTTTTTGATTACTGTTTCAATTTTAGTAAGTGTAATCTGCCTACTCAGATTCTCTGATTCTTCCTGACTTAGTTGTTTATTCTTTATTGTTGTTTAATTACAGTTGTCTCCATTTTCCCCCATTACTCTTTCCTGCCCTACACACCCGCCATTATCCACATTCAATCTGCGCCCGTCATCCTTGTCCATGGGTCCTTTACAAATGTTCCTTGACTTGATCTTTCCTCTTCTTTCCCCCATTATCCCTCTCCCTCCTCCCATCTGGTCACTGTCAGTTTGTTCTTTATTTCAATGGCTCTGTTTCTATTTCCCTCACCTGTTAGTTTGGTTGATTAGGTTCCACTTATAGGTGAGATCATATGGCATTTGTCTTTCACCTCCTAGGTTATTTCACTTAGCATAGTGTCTCCAGTTCCATCAATGCTATAGCTAATGGTGCGAGTTCCTTTTTTCTTTATGCTGTGTAGTATTCCATTGTGTAAATGTACCACAGTTATTTGATCCACTCATTTACTGATGGGCACTTAAGCTGCTTCCAGTACTTGGATATTGTAAATAATGCTGCTATGAAAATTGGGGCGCATCGGTTCTTTTGAACTGATATTTCAGGATTCTTAGGGTATAATCTCAACAGTGGAATTGCCAGGTCAAAAGGAAGTTCCATTTTTAAGTTTTTGAGGTAACTCCACAGTGTTTTCCACAGTGGCTGTACCAATCTGCATTTCTACCAACAGTGTACTATGGCTCCCTTGTCCCCACAACATCACCAGCACTTTTTGTTTGTTGATTTGTTAATGATGGCCATTCTGACTAGTGTGAAGTGGTATGTCACTGTGGTTTTAATTTGCATCTCCCTGATGGCTAAGGATGCTGAGCATCCTTTCATATGTCTCTGGGCCCTCTGTATCTCTTCCGTGGAGAAACATTTGCTCAGGTCCTTTGTCATTTCTTAATTGGATTGTTTGTCTTTCTGATATTGATTTGTATCAGTTCTTTATATATTTTGGAGATCTTGTCAGAGGTATCATTGGCAGATATGTTTTCCCTATATGGTTGGTTCCCTTTCCATTTTGTTGATGTTTTCTTTAGCCATACAGAAGTTTTTTGATTTGATGTCCCATTTATTTATTCTTTTCTTTATGTCCCCTGCTCTAGGGGACATATTGATGAAAATATTCCTGCATGGACTATCTGAAATTTTCCTGCCTATATTCTTCTCTAGGACTTGTATGGTATTACGACTTATATTTAAGTCTTTTCTCTATCTTGAGTTTATTTTTGTGTGTGGTGTAAGTTGGTGGTCAAATTTCATTCTTGTGCATGAAGCTGTCCAGCTCTCCCAACACCATTTGTTGAAGAGGCTATTTTTACTCCATTTTATGCACATTCCCTCTTTTGTTGAATATTAATTGACTTTAGAGACATGGGTTTATTTCTGGGCTCTCTATCCTGCTCCATTGATCTGTGCGTCTGTTCTAATGTCAGTATGTTTCTAGAAATTTGTCCATTTTTTTTAGGTTGTCCAAATTGTTGGCATATATTTGTTCATAATTTCAGTTTTGTTTTTATATACCATTAAGGAACTAACAGAAAAAGAAAATAAGGAAACAATCCCAGGTATTTTATCCCTAGGTATTTTATTTTTTTTTTTGAGGCATTCACAATTGCTTCAAAAAGAATAAAATACCTAGGAATAAATATAACCAACAACATAAAAGATCTGTACTCAGAAAATTATAAGACACTGAAAAAGAAATTAAAGAATATATAAGTGGAAGTACATACTATGTTTATGAATAGGAAAAATTAACATCATTAAAATGCCTATGTTACCCAAAGCAATCTATAGATTCAATGAAATTCCTATCAAGATTCCAATGTCATATTTCACAGAACTAGGACAAATATTTCCAAAAAATTATATGGACCCACAAAAGCCCTGCAAAAAACAATGATCTTGAGAGAAAATAACGAAGTTGGAAGAAACACGCTACCTAATAAGGCCATATTAATCAAAACAGCCTGGTACTGGCATAAAAATAGAGACATAGATTGATGGAACAGAATAGAGGGCCCAGATATACACCCACAACTTTATAATCAATTAATATTTGACAGAGGAAGTAAGCACATATAGTGGGCTAAAGATAGGTGATATCCAATAAATGGTGTTGTGAAAATTCAAGAGATATGTGCAGAAAAATACAACTGAACTACCTTCTTACAGGAGATACATGAATGAATTCAAAATGTACTAAAGACTTAAATGTTAGACCCATCACCATAAAAATCTTAGAAGAAAACATAGGCAATAAAATCTCAGACATTGCTTCTAGCAATATTTTATTTGCTATATCTCCCCAGAAAAGGGAAACAAAATAATAATATAATCAAATGGGCCTACATCAAACTAAAAAGGTTTTGCACAACAAAGGAGATAGCCAATGAAATAAAAAGATGACCCTCAAAGTGGGAGAACATATTTGCGAATACATCTGATAAGGGATTAATATCTAAAGCTTACAAAGAACTTACAAAACTCAACAACAACAACAAGCAATCCAATTAAAAAATAGGCAGAAGACCTGAATAGATATCTCTCCAAAGAAGACATACAGAAGGCTAATAGACATAAGAAAAGATCCTCAATATCACTAAACATCAGAGAAATGCAAATTAAAACCACAATGAGATAACAACTCATATCTGTCAGAATGGCTATCATCAATAAATCAAGAAACAACAAGTGCTGGCCAAGATGTGGAGGAAAGGGAACCCTTCTGCACTTTGGTGGGACTGGAGACTGGTGCAACCACTGTGGAAAGCAGCACGGAAATACTTCAAAAAATTAAAAATGGATCTGCCTTTTGACCCAGCAGTCCCTCTTCTGGAAATATATCTGAACAATTTCAAAACATTCATTTGAAAGAACAGGAGCACCTCTATGGTCATTGCAGCTATACTTACAATCATCAAGATACAGGAGCAGACCAAATGTCCATCAGTAAAATAGTGTATAAAACAGCTATGGAATATTTATACAGTGGAATGCTCCTTGCCATAAGAATTGTAACCTTTGTGGATGGCAATGGAAAAATGCAATAAATTCTTTAAAATTTATATTTAAGTACTATTTTTTTCCCCGAGTCTGGTTTCTGGCCAACATTCTATATATATGATTTTTTTTTAGGCCTGATCATAGTCAATTACAAAATCTCTAGCTGGCAGGTTTCATAGTGGAAACTATCCCCCTCATACCAGAGATAACACCACCAAAACATTGCCATGTCTGAAGGATGTTGAGGCAAGAACTAAGGTGACTTGTTGAGACATTCTCCTACACATCCACATTTTTAGTCTAGGTTGCTTTATTAGGAAACCTCTTAGCTTAGTCTAGTGCCTTAGGCAGAAACCTTTCTTTGGCACCTTTACCAACACCTCCTTATCAAAGCAGGTAGGGAAACTTGAAGGATTTTTCTCCTCTTTGACTCAGTATTCAGTTATTTTCCACTCTTAGCCCCCCCCGATGTTACCTTGCCCCAGTCTGCAGGATCATACATCTGCAGGGACCTTTCATTCAAGAGTCCCAGAAAAGAGACTGTCCCCACATGTGCTGATACAACTGCCCTTGAAACATGAAAGGAAACAGGAGGGGAGTTGCACTTAATCCCAGCAAGTTTAGTCTCTTGCTGAAAATTATCAGTCAGTACTAAGGGCTTGACTATTGCTTTTATTTGTGATTTGCTGCTTAAATCACCTTGTTGCTTTAACGAACATGCCAACACCTGGTTGCTCAGGTCTCTCTGGCTTAGCTAAGTTTCCAACATCTCCCATATTTTATTTTTTCCCCTCCAGTGACTGTAGATGGCAAAGTGTTCACACTTCTAGTACTAGTATATACAAACATACTTCATTTGTGTATATTTATCTTGAATCCAAAATAGCTATCATGTCATTTGTAAATACAGACAGTTTTACTTCATTTTCCTATCTCTATGATTTATTTTCTTGTTGTGCCTTATTTCATTGGCTGAAACTTCCAACAGAATATTGAATAAAAGTGGTATTTCACAACTAAGTATAATGTTAGCTGTAGTTTTATCATGTTGAAGACATTCCCCTGTATTACCATTTGAGAGTTTTTTAGTCTCTCATGGTTGCTGAGTTTTGAAAAATGCTTTTTCCTGTATTTATTGATAAAATAATGATTTTTTTTCTTTTCATACTGTTAAATGAATGGATTACATTGATTGATTTTCAAATATGGAATTAGACTTGTTTTGCTGGAACAAACCTCACTTGACCATGGTACATAATCCTTTCTATATTTGAATTCCATTTGTTAATAGTTTATCAGAGATTTTATGATTATAGTAATAAAAAATATTGGTCTATAGATTTCTTTTCTTTTCTCTTTTTTTATTGGTTTTTTTTTTTGTTTGTTTTGTTTTGTTTTTTTTTGTTCTCAGGCCATTTCTCAACCCATTAGGCCACACCAGCCAGGGCTTATTGGGGTTTTTTTTATTGTTTTTGTGTGGCATTTATATCAGAGTAATCCTAGTTTCATAAAATAAATTTGGAAATGCATTCTCCTGCTTTCTGGGAGAAATTGTGTGGAATTAATATTAATGTTTCTTTAAACATTTAGTATAATTCTCTAGTAAAAGCTACTGGACATAGATATTTTGGACATAAGTTTTTAAATTACTAATTTACTTTCTCTGCTAGTTTTATGGATACTCATTTATTTCATCATTGATAAGGTGTAGTAGTAGTTTTTCTTATTTTTATAATACTTTATTCTTTATTGTACTTTTTTCCATTACCATTTAGTCCCCTAATACCCTCCTCCTTCCAGCAATGACCACAGTGTTGTCCATGTTAATGAGTCCATTTTCCTTTTGGCTTAATTTCTGAATCCTCTCACCACCACCTCAACTAGTTGTCATCCTGCTTTCCATCTATGAATCTGTCCCCATTTTCCTTGTTAGTCCAGTTCATTCATTAGATTTCACATATGGGCAAAATCATATGGTATTTGTCTTTCTCTGACTGGCTTATTTCACTTAGCAAAATGTTCTCCACGTCCATCCATACTGTCGCAAAAAGTAAAATTTTCTTCTTTTTTATGGTCAAGTAAAGTGTCCATCAGTAGATGAATGAATAAAACCACTATTTTTTTAGGAAGGCTCTACTTTATATAAGATGTTAAAACATCTTATATATTTGTTTCATAATACTCTCTTATTATCTTTTTGATTATTAAAGGCATATAGTAATATTTCATGCTTCATTTCTGTTATAGATAATTTGTATCTTTTTTGTGTGTTCTTGCTTGAAGCTTGAAAATTATATTGATCATTTCAAAAAAACCAGCTCTTTGTTTTATTAATTTTTTTCTATTGTTTTTCTGTTTTCTATTTCATTGACTTCTACGTTAATCTTTATAATTTTCTTCTTTCTGCTTGCTTTGGGTTTTCTTTTCTCTTCTTTTTATTTATTGTTCTTAGTAATAAAGCATAGCTCACTGATTTGTTTCCTCTTCTTAAAACTGTACATTTAGTGTTATCAATTTCCCTTCTCAGTACTGCTTTTTTGTACCACATATTTTAACATGTTTTATTTTAATTTTCATTCATTTTAGTGTATTTTTTAATGTCCATTGAGAAGACTTCCTGTCTGATACTTGGATTATTTAGAGGTGTGTTTAGTAGATTTGGGAATCTACTTTATCAGTTTCCAGTTAGATCCCATTGTGGCCAGAGAACACACTCTATATGATTTCAATGTTTTCACATTTTTTAGGATTTTTTTTTCTTTTGGCCTAGTTTATGGTTTATGTTTGTATATGCTCTATGAGCACTTAAAAACAATTTGTATTTTACTATTGTTGGGTAGAGTGTTTTATAAACATTAATTAGATTATATTAAGGGTATTGTTGAGTTTGTCTATATTCTTATTTATCTCTATTTTTTTCTATAAGTTGATTAGAGGCCTCTGAAGTCTTGAACTTCAATTGCTGATTTTGTATTTTTCTATCAATTTATCAGTTTTGATCCACATATTTTAAAGCTCTGTTGTTTGATATACACATATCTAGAATTTCTAGGTGGTTTGATCATCTAATTATAAAAATACCCCTTTCTCTGGACTTTCCTTTGCTCTAAAGTCTACTTTATACGATATTAATAAGCCAATTCTGCTTTCTTTTGAATAACATTATTATGATATATATTTTTCTATACTTTTAATCTAATCTTATTATATCATATTTTAAATAAAATATTTATATACTGTATAGAGGTAGGTAACATCTTTTTGTATTCTTTTAATATTTACATTTTAGTTGGTTTATTAGGGTAACTTATAATTAATATAGTTATTTACATTTTATGAAGTTTGTCATTTTATTTTGTTTTTTTGTTTTTTATTTGTTCTATCTGACATTTATCAGATACTTTCTTTTTCTTACCTTTGCATGGGTACTTATACAATTTTTAGAATTACATTTTGATTGTTTTATTTTTGATTGCTTCTTTTTGTAGAGCTCTTTTTAGTGATTTGTCTATATTATATACACATATCACAGTCTACAAACATATTAACTTGCCCAGTTCATGGGAAATACAGAAATATTATCACAGTTTATGTTCCTTTACCCTCTGTGTTGATATTTTAATTGTCAAATATGTTCTCTACATACACTTAAAACCATATCAAAAATGTTATAATTTTTACTTTTTTCATAAGACATAATTTAGAAAAATCAAGAAAAGGAAAGTGTAATGTGTTTCCACATATAGCTACAAAGTATTTACTTTCATCTTCTTGATATTCAGATATTTCTTTTAAAAAATCATGTATTTTTTATTTGTAGGACATCCTGTACCCATTCTTTTATGACATGTCTTCTGTTAACATATTCTTTTAGTTTTTCTTTATTTGAAATTGTCTTAGTTTTTCCTTAATTTCTGAAAGACATTTTTGTTAGATATAATGTTTGGGTGGACAGATTTTCATTTTTAGCACTTTAGAAATATCACACCACTTTCCCCTGGCTTCCATAGTTTTTCATGACAAATCTTTTTAACTCTAATAGTAATTTTCTCCTACAAATATGTTGTTTTTCTTTGGCTCTTTTCAAGATTTATTTTTCTTGTTAGTTTGCAGAAGTTCAATTAATATATTTTGGTATGGCTCTTACTTTGGATTTGCTCAGCTTCTTCAGTCTGAATGTTTATTTGTCTTGGCAAATTTGATGTTTATTGTCATTATTTGGTCAAGTACTTTTCAGTCCCAACCTCTTCTCCTTCTGGAACTCTGATGATACTTACATTAGTTTAGTTATAGTCCTGCATGTCCATGAAGCCCCAGTTATTTTTTTCCCAGTCTGTTTTCTCTATTGTTTGGATTAGTAACTTGTATGATTTTATAATTTGGTTTAATGTTTATTTCCTGTGTCCCTCCATCCTGCTGTTATGCCCATCACCTGAGCCTTTTTCTTAGCTTATTTTATTTTTCTGTTCTAAAATTCAAAATTCCCTCCTCCTTTCTACTGCTGCTGCTTCATCTTCTTCTTTGCTTTTTCCTTAGAATTTCTATTTGCTGAAGCTTTCTCTTATTTTCCACTTTTAAAACATGTTTATAATTGTTTTAGTATTTTGATCATAGCTGCTTAAAAAGTTAAGGATAATGTTAACATATCAGTTACCTCTATATTGGCATCTGTTGATTATATTTTTCATTCTATTTGAGATCTTTTGGGTTTTTATTATGACAGTTGAAATTTGGACATTTTTCTGTTGTGTTATGAAATTGAATTTTATTTAGACCTTCATTTAGCTTTTTTTCTACTGATACCACTCTAGTAGGGGAAAAGGGGGCACTGCTATATGTCTTTCAGGCGGAAGCAGAAACCAATATTTCTCCAGTTGTCATCTGTTGACTCTTAAGGTAGGAAGATACTTTATTACTGCTGGGTGGGGTGAGATTTCTAAATTTCCCACTGATTTCTGCTAACATTATGATGGGAGCTGCCTTGTTACTGTGGGTGATGGAGAAAGTCACTACTCTTAACAGTTATTCTCTAACATAACTCCACTGAAGAGGGGAAAGGTACCTTCTTTGCTTCTGGATGGGGATGGAAGTTCAGAATTCCCCCACAGCCTCCACTGTCTTCATGAAGGAAAAGAGAAAAAGACTTCACTGCTGACTGGTTGGGATGAATGTTCTTGTTCCCTGCTTGGCTTTCTGTGACACCATCCCTGGAAGGGGAGCAGGACAATGTTATAATGCCAAGAGTATGATAGCCTAGAATCTCCATCAGTCTTTTGCTGGCATGCATGGAAGGAGGGCAACAATTTTTTTTTTTCAGTGTTTGTATGATATATAGTGGTTTTCTGTTGGGAAGCATCCCACCTGGTTTCAGGGATAGTAGCCTCACCAACAGGTGAGAGGGCCCCAAGGCTGGAACTGAGCAAGGAGGCCTTGGGAAATTAGGCCACATAGGAGACAGAACCTGTCCCCATGGCAGGTGGTGCAGCCCCTGCCTCCCTCACATCACTTTGCTTGACCCTGAAGGATGGCTGGTTAGTTAATGATGGGTAAGACCCTTCGATGGCACAGGCAACCTAAGACAGGCACAGTCGCATGGGGGCCATAAGGGAAGGATTTGGAGGACACAGAAAAGGGGCAAAAGACCCTCACTCCTCAGCTTTGTCATGGTCAGAGTCCTCATTTTATGTGAAAGAAGTCTCCTTATCTCTTGGCTGCTCTGCCCAGCCACCTGACTGGGTCAGTGAAACAATACAAAAGGCAGGTACGGCCCTAAACTGGATCAGGTGGTTCCCAGGGGCAATTAGGCCTGGAATAAAAATGCATTAAATCCTATGAAACTTACTTTGCTAAGAATGTCCTAGAGTTAATGAGTACTGATGTTTGGGGTCGAGCATAAGATGAGATCAGTTTCTGAGGTCTCTGGGAAGAATGGGTGCCACCCTGTCTACTAGATCCTGACCTGAGGCAAATCTCTGTGTTCCTTCAATTGTTATCTATGATCTCTATCTATTTTTTATAAACATAGCCTTTTGACTTTGATTGATGAGCTTTGTATGCATGCTGTATACTCCTGTGCATATCATTCTCAATAAAATCCTCTTCAAAAGAAGGGTTCGGGGCATTATCCACTAGAAGGAATCTCCATCCCTTTTTCCTGGCAGACCAAGAGTGTCTGGAATGATTTATGTCCTTCATCTGCGGTGACCTGAGGGAACTCTGCCAGTCCGGGTACCCTCCTCATATGGGTACCAGAACAGGGACCCCACAGTTTTCTTATAAGACTTGTCTTGATAGTCTTCTCCTTACCTGGTTCTTTGGTTAGAGATAGGTAGTCTTTTGGGGGGCAATTTTGTCTGTTCTTGTTGACATTTCAGAGTTCCTGGCACCTTCAGCTCCTTGTCTAGAAAATATGTAGCCAAAAAAAAAAAAAAAAAAATCCAGAGATTTTAATCATTAAGTCTTTCTTCTGGTCCTGAGGTCAGTAAATAGTTTGCATTGTTCTTTTCACCTTTCAGAGTCTTTTTATGTTTGTTTAACTTCTACTCTTCATGGTTTTCAACTGTACTTAAAAGTATCTCTACTCCATCTTCTGGGAAATCAGAGTCAAGACAGGTATTTAAACAAGTGAAATTTGGTTCTTTTCTTTGGAAGGCACATATTCATTTAGGAAAACATAATGTATACTTTTAAAAAATTATTATTTTTTAATTTATTTTTTATTGTTCAAGTACAGTTGTCTCCATTTTCCTGCCACCATTTTCTCCTCCCCCACCCACCCCCACCTTCTACCCTCAATCCTTCCCCACTTTGGCTTTGTCCATGGTTTCTTTATACATGGTCTTTGACTTGACTTCATTTCTCTATTAACCCCCTCCCTCTTCCCCTCTGGTTACTGTTGGTTTGTTTTTTCTTTCAATGTTTCTGGTTATATTTTGCTTGATTGTTTGTTTTGTTGATTAGGTTCCACTTATAGGTGAGATCATATAGTATTTGTCTTTCACCATCTGGCTTATTTCATTTAGCATAGTGCTCTCCAGTTCCATTCATGCTATCACTAAGGGCAGGAGGTCCTTCTTTCTTTTTGCTGCATAGTATTCCATCGTGTAAATGTACCATAGCTTTTTGATCCACTCATTTATTGATGGGCACTTAGGTTGTTTCCAGTACTTGGCTATTGTAAATTGTGCTGCTATGAACATAAGGGTGCATAGGCTCTTTTGAACTGGTGTTTCAGAATTCTTAGAGTATAATCCCAGCAGTGGAATCACTGGGTCAAAAGGCAGTTCCATTTTTTTTAATGGAAATATTTATTTATTTAAAAATTTCTAATTGATTAATTTATTTTTTCAAATACATTTGTCTTTGCCTACTGCCCACCACTTTCCCTTGCCCCCTCCCTCCCTTCCTTCCTCCCTCAACTCTTCCCCTTTGGTTTTGTCCATGAGTCCTTGCTATATGTTCCTCGACTTTCCCCTCCCCTTCCTTTTCCCCCGGCCCCCCCTCCTTCCCTCTTGTCTCTGTTGGTTTATTTTCCTTTCAGTGTTGCTGGTCTTATTTTCCAGATATCACCTATAAGTGGAACCTAAGCAAAATACAAAGATGCAAGGAAAATAAGGCGGTTCCATTTTTAGTTTTTTGAGGAAATTTCAAACTGTGGGAAACAGAATGTATACTTTTTTAATATTACAAAAGCTCATTGGAATCCTGCAGTATGTACTCACTGTGTCTGGTGACAGTTTTCCAGAATTCCCTCTGAGTTATTGCACATAGCAGAAAGATTGTCCACTTTTATTACTATATAGGATTTTACTGTATGGTTTCAACATAATTTACTACCCATTTGTGCTGCTACGTAAATATTTTCGCATTTTTCATTGTGAATCCATATATACTTTTCTATTAGGTACATACTTAAGATTGGAATTGTTGGTGCATAGAGTAGTAACATGTTAAACTTTAATAGATACAGCCAATAGATAATTTACAGTAGATACTATTTATAATACAATAGATACTTTAATAGATACAGCCAAATAGTTTCCTTAAGTGATTATACCAATTTATAGTCTTACCAATAATATTTGGGAGTTCCAGTTGCTTCTCAATTTTTCCAGCACATGGTATTGCCAACTGTTTTAGTTTCAACCATTATGATAGTTGCCCTCTAATTAATTCAATGTTCTTCTTCTGATTAAAAAAACTCATCACCTTTTAATATTCTATATGAAAACCAAAACAAACAACAAAAGACCTATATTAAAAATCTGAGGAACTCTTATTAAGTAGAGCTATTAAGTGAACATGTACATTGACTAGAATCTAATGCCATTAATCCACTGTGTCAGAGTTTTAGGTTTATTGAGTTATGAGTAATTGCCAGTATTTTTTTAAGATTTTAGAGATATGTATTCTTATTTTAAAAAATGAAGGCAGAGGATGAGGTCTCTCCTCAGAGAATTTCTGATGTGAATTATTCAGGACAGAGGTTGAAACTGAAGTTGGAAAATAAGTATAGGCAGGTAGGTGGTGAAGCTGGCTCTCTCTCTCTGTTCTAGATCTGGACTTATCAGAATCTATTCAAGATTGAGAGTCCTAATGAAGAACTTCTATACAGCAGATAAAAATAGGTGAGAAACTAGGAAAGGAACCAAAATGAAAAGTAGGCTACTGTGTATTCAGTTATTCAACCTACATTTATTGTATTCTTGCTAGAAATAAGTACTGGTCCAGATACCAGAACTGCAGTGCAGAGTAAGATGTAAATTTCTATCCTTGTGAGAATTGGTATTGTATGTAACATTATGCTATTGTATAAATCAATTTTTTCTATGTGCATGTTGCCTTTTGTTTATTTTGCCTTGTATTTTTGCTCTCTGCTCTTAGTATATTCATAGTTAAATCTTCTTGTCCGGTTTTGTCTAATCTACAGCAAAATAAAGAAAATTAATTTGCACTCATAGGCCAGAACACTTTTCCTTTGAAGTCATCAAAGGGCCCAAGACTTAGTGATTGATTATCACTCATTCCTAGCAAGTGAAAACACATCTCTATGTACCACCTAAGAAATTTATCTGGCCCTCAAAAATGGCCTTCTGTCTCCATTGAAACCAGTGAGTTATCTGGTATTGGTTTGTTTTCAGGGAAATGACAGGCTAAATTTTACTCAGGCTAAATGTTAGATAGTACACTTGTAGGAATCAGCATCAGGAACATAAAACTTGGAAAACAACCAGAGTTATGTCACAGTATTAAAAAAAAAAAGACGGGTACATTTTTAATTTGTGTTTTGTTTCTGCTGCTAAAATAAAATCAAAGTGTTACAGAAGAGAGTCTGAACTTGATATAGACAGAATTTATTATACTTGAAAATATGCAGTTTCATTTGTGTGTATATGTCCATGCATTTATGATTATATGTGTACATTTTTCCAGGGAAAAGAACTGTCACTAGGTTCTTAAAGGGATCTGTGGTACTGAAATAAGGCAAACCAGTGCACAAATGGCAAAATTTGAGAATAACAGTAGGTGCTTGTAATCAAAACTTTAGAATAATGAGTAATGTTTTGGAGGCAAATCATACAGTCATGGACTTATATTCTCCTGAACAGTTTTTATCTGAAGAATCTTCAAAACTATATACTTAATTCCACTTGACCTAATAGTTATTTAGAGGAGGAGTTTTTAAGTTCTTTTCCATGTTCTTTGAATATTTGTTAATTTATTTAATCACTAACTAGTAATGAATTGTGATCAGAAGTTTCAGCCTGCAAAATTTTTAATCTGGAATATTTTTGAGCTATTTTTTCATCTATTACCTGTTTAGTTTTTCATGAATGTGTGAGAAGTTGTTTTCTTCACAAAATACATGCATATTACAGATATCTTATTAATTATCTGATTCAAATCTTGAGTCCTTATATTTTATTGTCAATCTTTCAAACCTTGAGAGGAGTATATTGAAGTTTATATTAATATCGGATATATTAATACTGTTCTTTGCGTTCAAGTGCTCTAAGTTGCCTTCTCTGCCCTGCCTGATTTCGACCTGGGAGATTTTCTTTTCCTTTCCAATGAATTGTTAAACCGAGCTCCTAACTCACATACCACTCACAGAAAGCCCGTAGTCAATGAAAGTACCCCATTCCAAGAGACATCATTTAAAACAGTAAGTCACCAGTACAGCACATGAGCTGATCTTTTAGAATAGGTCACCAACCTTGGGAAAAGATACAATCCATAAACAACCAATAAGGCTTGGCAAATTCTCTGTAACTTTTCATATTTTATATTGAATTTATTGAATTATCTTTAGTTATTGTTTTTTTGCTTTTCTTCTACTAATTATGAAATTATAGTCTTATCTTTCAGTGGATATCTTTATATTTTAACATGTCTTTAACAAATTTTAAAATTAACTATGTATAGTCTGCTAAGAGTATAAGTGTTACTTAACTTTGATATCCCAAGCTTGCTAACTTATATATGTGTTGGCATTTAATAAAAATAAATTTGTTCTGTCCATATGATGATACTTATCTAATAAAACAGTTAATGCACCCTTAAGTTTTATGAACAATTACAATTTATTTGTAGATAACAACGTTTTCATCCAAATTCTATTTATGTTTAATTTTGTAACTGGATTATATCTTTCAGTGAAGGTCTGTAAATGTTAAAGTTTTTATTTGTTTTCTAATCGTGTTGTACTTTTTTAAATTGATGTTCAAGTATGGCTTTTTTCATTTTCTCCCTACTACTACCCCTGCTCTTCCCATCCCCACCTTCCACACTCGATGCTACCCCTTTTGGCTTTGTCTATGTGTCCTTTATACTTGTTTCTTGATTACCCTTTAACTTTTCCCCCTGTTATCCCCTCCCCTCTCTCCTCTGGTCACTGTCAGTCTGTTCTTTATTTCAATGTCTCTGGTTATATTTTGCTTGCTAGTTTGTTCTGTTGATTAAGCTCTTTTTGTACTAAATAATAATTTAGATAGGTATGGAACACTAATCTGACACTTATTTTCATTTTATATTTGAAAAAAATTACATCCCTTTGTCTGAGTGCATTTTATTAGTTATGTCTTCTGTATTTTTTATTATTGTCAGTAATGTGTTTTTATTCTTTAGTTACTGTGAAAATTTTGTCTCTTTAACATCTGCTTGCCTAAGAATGAATTTATTTTGGTTTCCTTGTCTTAAAGATTAGTGGTTTATTTTAAAGTGAAAAATCAAATATTTCCTTATCTTTGAAGTTTTTAAACTATTGTGTATCCTCATATGTCCTCATTTCTCTTTATTTATATTTATGTAACTTCTTTAAACAAATCTTGGAACCTCTTTATGCATCTTTAATGTTTTGTTACACTTTTCATATTTGCTGCATTTTATGTAATTTTTCCACACCTTTCTTCAAATTTACTAATTGTTTCTACAACTGTGTTTAATTTACTTTTTAACCAGTATGTTTTGAAATTTAGTATTTTTATGATAAGATTTTGTTTTGAATTCCTTATTTTATTTCTTCTTAACTGAAATTAGTGATTTTGTAGTCTCTTTCAGACGATTCAATTTTTCTTACATTGTCATACCTAATAATTGCCCAATGTTATTGTATTTATTTCCTCATGTAGCCTTTCTTTTTTTCTCCTTCTTTCTCTTTCTCTCTCTTTCTCTTAAATTTTCAGCCTTTCTCTTCTGTGAATTCTGATCCCTCTGTCTCCTGGTATCCAGTGAATTCTGCACTATAAGGATATGTTTTTTTAAAGACTTTATTTCTCTATTTCACAGAGAGGAGAATAGAGGAAGAAAGAAGGGGACAGAAATATTGATCGACAACCTCTTGCCCACCTCTGACTGGTGATCTGAACTGCAACCCATGCATGTGCCCTGACTGGGAATGGAACTGGTGACCCTTTGGTTTGCAGAACGACACCCAACCCACTGAAACACACCAGTCAGAGAAAAGTACATTTTTGATGCCTTCTTGTTTGTATTAAACTCTGAGAAAGTAATAATTACAACTTTTACATACTTTTCCCCTAATAAATATCTAATGAAAATGTTTTGCAGATAGTACAGTTTCAAAACACATTTGATGGGTAAGAGAGTACTGTAATGTAGTCAAACAAAAATTAATAAATTTGGAAATTGTTAATTTAAAATAGTGAAAACATATTTTGAAAAATTGAAAGTCATAGCTAGACTAGAAATATTATTAAATCTTAATACATTTTTTCATAGCTCCATATACATGGACAATATATATTTGGATGTGATTTATTTATTTATTTATTTTTCTCTTGGACATTCATTCTAGATTCTAGTATACGGAGTGCTCTGAAAAGGATACTATAAGAAAACTTGTTTGGCTTGTTTAAACCCAGTGCTTCCATACTTATGTGACTACAGAAACCTTTTTTTCTTTTTTTATAAATTAATTAATTTATTTCTCCAAATACATTTGTCTCTACCTTCTCCCCATCACTTTCCCCTGTCCCCTTCCTGCCTCCCTCCCTCAATCCTTCCCCACTTTGGTTTTGTCCATGAGTCCTTGCCATATGTACCTTGACTTTCCCCTTCCCTTCCTTTTCCCTTGCCCAACCCTCCCTCCTTCCCTTTTGTCTCTGTTGGTTTCTTTTCCTTTCAGTGTTTCTGGTCTTATTTTCCTTGAACTTTTGTTTTGTTGGTTAGGTTCTGCTTATAGGTGAGATCTTATGGTATTTATCTTTCGCCCCCTGCCTTATTTCCCTTGGCATAGTGCTCTCTAGTTCTATCCATGCTGTCGCGAGGTGTAGTAGTTCTGTTTTTCTTTCTGCTGTGTAGTATTCCATTGTGTAAACATACCATATTTTTGATCCAATCATCTACTGATGGGCATTCAGGTTGCATCCAACACTTGGCTATTGTAAATTGTGCTGCTATGAACATTGGGGTGCATAGGTTCTTTTGAATAGGTGTTTGGGGTTCTTAGGGTATACTCCCAGCAAGGGAATCGCTGGATCAAAAGACAGTTCCATTTTCAGCTTTTTGAGGAAATTCTACACTGCTTTCTACAGTGGCTGCACCAGTCTGCACTCCCACCAACAGTGTACAAGAATTCCCTTTTCTCAACAGCCTCGTCAGCACCTGTTGTTTGTTGATCTGTTTATGATGGCCATTCTGAACGGCGTGAGGTGGTACCTCATGGTGGTTTTGACCTGCATTTCTCTGATGGCTAGTGATGCTGAGCATCCTTTCAAATGCCTCGGGGCCCTCTGTATCTTCTCCTTGGAAAAGCATCTGCCCAGGTCCTTTGCCCATTTTTTGATTGGATCTTTTGTCTTCTTGGAGTGGAGTCGAGTGAGTTCTTTATATATCTTGGAGATCAAACCTCTACCTGATGTATCAATGACAAATATATTTTCCCATACAGTTGGCTCCCTTTTCATTTTGCTGATGTTTTCTTCAGCCATGCAGAAGCTTCTTATTTTGATGAGGTCCCACTTGTTTATTCTTTCCTTAATGTCTCTTGCTTTAGGAGACATATCAGTGAAAAAATTGCTGCGTGAGATACCTGAGAGTTTCCTGCCAATGTTCTCCTCTAGGATTTTTATGGTGTGGCGACTTATATTTAAGTCTTTTATCCATCTTAAGTTTATGTTTGTTTATGGTGTCAGCTGATGATCCAATTTCAATATTTTGCATGTAGTTGTCCAGCTCTCCCAACACCATTTGTTGAAGAGGCTATTATTGCTCCATATTATGCTTCTGCCCCCTTTGTCAAATATTAGTTGCCCATAGAGACCTGGGCTTATTTCTGGGCTTTCTATTCTGTTCCACTGGTCTATGGGTCTGTTCTTGTGCCAGTACCAGATTGTTTTGAGTACAGTGGCTTTGTAATATAGTTTGATGTCTGGTATTGTGATCCCTCCTACTTTGATTTTCTTTCTCAAAATTGCTATGGCTATTTGGGGTCATTTCCAGTTCCATATAAATTTGTTCAATGTCTGTTCTATTTCTGTGAAATATGTCATTGGTATATTAATAGGGATTGTGTTGCATATATAAATTCCTTTGGGTAATATGGGCATTTTGATGATGTTACTTCTTCCAATCCATGAGCACGGTATATGCTTCCATTTATTTGTGTCTTCCTTAATTTCTTTCTTCAATGTTGTATAGTTTTCTGCGTACAGGTCTTTTACGTCGTTGGTTAATTTATGCCTAGATACTTTATTTTTCTTGATGCTATGTCGAATGGTAGTTTTTTTCCTAATTTCTTCGTCTTCTATTTCATTGCTGCTGTACAAAAATGCCTTTGATTTCTGAATATTGACTTTGTGTCCTGCTGTTTTGCCAAATTCACTTATTAGGTTGAGTAGTTTTTTGGTGGAGTGTATAGGGTTTTCTATGTACACTATCATGTGATCTTCAAACAATTATAGTTTTATTTGCTTCTTTCTTATTTGGATGCCTTTGATTTATTTTTCTTGTCAGACTGCTGTGGCTAGGACTTCCAATATGATGTTCAAAAGAAGTGGTGAAGGTGGACATCCTTGTTGTGTTCCAGATCTTAGTGGGAGAGCTTTTAGTTTTTGCCCGTTGATAAGATATTGGCTGTAGGTTTCTCAGATATGGCTTTTATTACATTGAGGAATGCCTCATTTAATCCCATTTTGCTGAGTGTTTTGATTACAAATGGGTGCTGTACCTGATAGAATGTTTTTTCTGAATCTATTGAGATGATCATGTGGTTTTTGTTTTTTCTTTTATTTATGTGATGTATTACATTTATTGATTTGTGTATATTGAACCATCACTGCATCCCTGGGATGAATCCCACTTGATCATGGTGGATAATCTTTTGAATGTATTGGTGGATGCAGTTTGCCAATATTTTGTTGAGGATTTTAGCATCTCTCTTCATCTGCGAAATTGGCCTGCAGTTTTTTTTCTTTGTAGAGTCCTAATCTGGTTTTGGGATTAGAGTGATGCTGGCCTCATAGAAAGAGTCTGGGAGTCTTCCCTCTTGGATTTTTCAGAATAGTCTGAGAAGGACAGGGGTTAGCTCTTCCTTAAATGTTTTGCAAAATTCTCCTGGGAAACCGTCCGACCCAATTCTTTTGTGTGACGGGAGTTTCTTGTTTACTGCTTCAATTTCCCCAGCTCTCATCGGTATGTTCAAGTTTTCTGTTTCTTCCTCCTTCAGTGTTGGAAGATTATACTTTTCTAGAAATGTGTCCATTTCATCCAGGTTTTTTAATGTCTTGGCATATAATTGTTCATAGTAGTTTCTGACAATCGTTTGTATTTCTGTGGTATCAGTTGTTATTTCTCCTCTTTCTTTTCTGATATTATTAATTTGGGTCCTCTCCCTTTTTTACTTGATGTGTCTGGTAAATGCTTGTCAATTTTACTTATCTTTTCAAAGAACCAGCTTCTGGATTGGTTGATCCTCTGAGTTGTTCTTTTCGTCTGTATGTCATTCAGTTCTGCTCTAATCTTGACTATTTATTTCCTTCTACTTGCTCTGGGATTTATTTGTTGTTGTTTCTCCAGTTCTGGAAGTTGTAATGTTAGGTCATTTATTTGAAATATTTCTATCTTTTTTTACGTAAGCCTGTATTGCTATGAACTTCCCTTTCAGGACTGCCTTTGCTGTGTGCCATAGGTTTGGACTGTTGTCTGTTCATTTTCATTTGTTTCCAGACATTTTTTGATTTCCTCTCTTATCTCATTATTGACCCATTCACTATTTAATAGTGTACTGTTCAGTCTCCATGAGTTTGCAAGTTTTTGAGGTTTCTCTTTGAGGTTGATTTCCAGTTTCAAGCCCCTGTGGTCCGAGAAAAAGTTTGGTATTATTTCAATTTTTCCTGAATTCGCTGAGGCTTGCCTTGTGTCCTATCATGTGGTCTATCTTTAAAATCTTTTATGAGTATTTGAAAAGAATGTGTATTTTCCTTCTTTGGGATGTAAGGTTCTATACATGTCAATTAAGTCTGTTTGATTCAGTGTGTCATTCAGCTCCACAATATCCTTATTGATGTTTACTTGGAAGATCTGTTCATTTTTCACAGAGGGTTGTTAAAATCCTCTACTATCACTGTGTTGCTGTCTATATCTTTTTTGAAGTCATCCACAATTTTCCTTATATACTTGGGTGGCCCTATGTTGGGTGCATATATGTTTACAATGTTTATGTCTTCTTGATAGATTCTTCCTTTCAGTATTATAAAGTGTCCCTCTGGGTCTCTTTTTATGGCCTTTGTTTTAAAATCTATTTTATCTGATCTAAGTATTGCAACCCTTGCTTTATTCTCTTGCCCATTTGCTTGGAATATTTTTTTCCATTTCTTTACTTTCAATCTGTGTAGGTCTTTTGTTCTGATGTGGGTCCCTTGTAGGCAGCATATGTGTGGGTCATGTTTTCTTATCCATTCACTTATCCTGTGTCTTTTGATTTGGGCATTTAGTCCATTTACATTGAGAGTTATTACTGATAGAAACCTAATCATTTTTTCCCCTTTGTACCTATGTTTTTCTCTTTCTCACTCTTTTCCTTCATCTTCTTATAGCAGTCCCTTTAGCATATCATGTAGTGCTGGTTTGGTAGAGATGTAGTCTTTTAGCCTTCTGTTGTCTGGGAAACTCCTTATTTCCGCTTCTATTTTAATTGAGAGCCTTGCTGGGTAGAGCAGCCTTTGTTGGAGGCCCTTGCTTTTCATGACTTGGAATATTTGTTGCCATTCCCTTCTCGCTTGTAGTGTTTCTGCTGAGAAGTCAGCTCCTAGCCCTGTTGAGGCCCTCTTGTATGTTACTCCCTGTTTCTCCCTTGCTTCCTTTAGGATTCTCCGTTTGTCTTTGATATTTGCCATTTTAATGATGATGAGTCTTGGAGTAGGCCTCCTTGGGTACCTCTTAAGTGGCCCCTCTGTGCTTCCTGGATCCATGAGACCTTTTGTTTCCTCAAATTGGGGAAATTTTCCATCATAACTTTTTCAAAGAGGTTCTCTATCCCTTGCTCATCTTCTTCTCCTTCTGGTAACCCTATTGTGAGGATATTATTGCATTTCAGGTTGTCGTGCATTTCCCTAAAAGCATCTTCATTCTTTTGGAGTCGTTTTTCCATTTCTTGTTCTTTCTGGGAGCTTTTTTCTACCTTATCCTTCATTTCACTGATTCGATCCTCAGCTTCATCCAGCCTTCTTTGGATTCTTCCTACTGTGTTCCTCAGTTCAGAAGTGGTATTCTTCATATCCTCTTGTGTCTTCTTGATAGTCTCTGTCTTCTTTTCCAGGTTTCTATAGTTTGTTGTAAGATCCTGATAGTTTCTCTGCAGTTTCTCATAGTTATCTTTGAGCTGGCTGAGCTCATTGAGCTTCCTTAGAACCATTGTTTTGAATTCAATATCTGATAGTTCCCTTGCCTCTATTTCATTTAGCTCTTTCTGTGGGGATTCCCCTTTTCCACTCATTTGTGTGGAACTTCTTTTGCTTCCCATTTTTGTGAGAGTCTATTAATTAATTAATTAATGTTTTCTTCTGCTTTAATTGATCCATCTAGATTTCCTGACTTTGTGGATTAAACTTCTATGGTAGTAGGCAGGTCTTTTTATTTATTTATTTTTTCTTTATTTTTCTTTCTGGGCCTGCCTCTGATGATGTCAGTTGTTGACCCTATTTGACCTTGGGTTGTTTGTTTGAGCCTTCCAAGAATCTACTGTCTGTGTCTGACTCCTGCTTTGGGCAGCTCTGTGACCCCTTCAGCTAGGTTTCCACTATTTCTGTGGATCGTTCTGCACTCTCACGCAGAGTCTTTGAACGTGCTCACCTCCTGGGCAGGATCCCCGCTGGACTGGGTGCACCCACGCCCCATCTGGGCGTAGTCGCCTGACCTTGCCCACTCACTTGCTGCCCCGCGCGCACCCTGGGACTGGTCAGTTTAGTGTCTTCTATTATGTGCTTTCCCCACTTTTGGTGCTTTGGGGGTATGGCCTGCCTGAACAAAATGGAGACTACAGAAATGAGAAGAAGTCAGTTCTGGGACTCTCTGGTGAATCCTGTCTCCAGTCTCTCCCCAAGGGTCTCTAGGAAGCTCTGTGACCCCTTCAGCTGGGGATCCACTATTTCTGTGGACCATCCTAGCGCACCTTCTGGCTCCCACACCCGCTTCTGCCTCCTGGGTGTGATTTTATGCTGTAAAATACAATTGGTAAATCACTGCCTTTTAGCTAATCCTGTTTTGTACCTGATTCTGCCCAATGCTCCATCCTTTGTTGGTACCCCTACAGGATTGAGTTATACAGTAGAATAAACAAAATGTGATACTCTATTGAACTAATAGAGGTTCTGTGTAAATAATTAGTGCCTTCATATAATTTAGGTAAAAAGCCTGGATATAGTTTGTTTTGAGATTTTAACACTTTCTAAAGCTGGCAATTTTTTTCATTGAGTTAACAATCTCAACTTGAGTGGGCATGAACAGATAACTGGTACTTTTAGAAGTATGACACCACTATGGCTTCATTTTCTGTTTTGGTTAGTGTAGAGGCCATTCTATTTAGTTGGATACTTCTTAAAAAAAAAAAGCACAATGCCTTATTGGTCAAAAATTATACCTCAATTATTGAACAGAGGTAGTTTTCAGTAAATTTTGCACTTTTTAGGAGAGAATTTTAAAAAATTAAAATGCAAAATTATGAGGAACTAGATTGGTTGGTCTTTCCAGAGTTTAATTGCAATATATTTGAATGACATAATGTCAGGATTTGTAAAGAATTCTTAATATACACAATAGTACTATTATGATAACATAGCAACATGATAGCAACTGCTTTCTTTTTTTCTCTAGGAGCTCACGAAGTCCAGAAAATTGAAACTTGTACAATTTAATAAGAAGGAGAAAAAGTTGAATACATATAAAATGGTATACTTTTATTTTACCATTTTTTAAAAAATAAGTTTATACCAATGCCATTTGGTAGAAAAATATCCATGTTTACTAACTTGAGTTTTAGCTTCATTAACTTCTTTTCTTGCCTTTCCTCTCATTGAACAGGTAATGAACAGAATTTAATTTAATAAATAAATTCTTTAACCACTAAAAAAATTAATTATAGTGGTTTACACCTGATGTAGTCCATGTTGAGGCAGTAGTAGAAACACAAGCAATATTAGACTCCTTAATACCCACAAGTCTCTAACCTTCCCTGGTTATGCCCACCTACTTTATATTTATATACAACATACAGTCCCTTCACTGAGCAGTTCTCTGTGTGCTACATACACATTGCTCTATTCAATTCTCTTAGAATGGGGGATAGACATTATGCACAACTTGCAGATCAGGACAAAAAGCTTAGAAAGGTCAAGCATACTGTTTGTAAGAGGGGCCAGGAATTTAACTTAGGTCTTTCAGCTTTGAAGACTTCCATGCCTCAATTCTGCCTCCTTATATCCAGAGCTTTTTTGCCTTCCTCTTCTTATTCCTATAATGAACTTTAGTTTTTTATCACTATCTGTGACATTGGCTATACTTTATTATTTCCTTTATTATACCAAAGGAAAAAGAAACTTTGAGAAAGGGAGGGACCATATGATTTCATGTGTTGTACAGTATTGATGCTTAATACTGTTATAGAATCACCATCATGTTTCTTGACCTCCCAGAAATGTCAGGAAGAGAAACATGTGGGTTAATCAGAAGTTTCTTTTTCATGAATAGTGAGCATTGTTCCTGTCTGTGGTGATGAGAATGGATGAGGGAAATACCTAACCAAGCTGTATCTGGAAAGCCACGTTAGTGCATTAGCCTTACATGAATGGTTGGGGCTGATGGAATTCTTCTAAGAAAATAGGCCCCAGGACCAGCTCAAAAGCTCAACAAGAGAAACCACTGCAGAGCTTATAGTACTCTGCAAAGAACATAGGCTAGGAATTCAGAGATCTGGATTTTCCCAGACCATCAGAAATGGCCCCTTTTTGGTCTCAAATAGACTATGTGTTTTTCATCTCTCCCATATCTAGGTTTCTGTTACTCTGGCTTTCTTTTCATGTCACAGATTTTTAAAATATTTGTCAGCATTCACCTCTCCCTGTAGTGTTCTCCTCAATAGATTAAACACTATCACATGACACTCATATGACTTAAAACCTCTGCTGTGTCACTCAAGTACCAGAATCAATCATTGTGCTTCAAGTGGATTTAGGTTTGGTGGCGAGATTATGTCGGACTTTCTTTGACCTGGCTGCTCTTCTTCAATATTTCTACCTTCGCTAAAGTACCCCCGAGCCCCCAGATGACCTGCTGGATAACAGTCACATTACTCTGTTTACACCAATTATAGTACACGATGATAAGTGGAGCAGATCACATAGTTCCTCTGGTGAGACTTGTTAAAGGGCTGGGTAAGCTGGGAATGACTACAATTCTACTTGAGGATGGTTGGTGATATTGACAGGTTATCTATCTCTTCAAAATCTTGCTTTAAAAATCAAATCTTGTCTTTCAAGAGGAAGAAACACTGTCATTGTTTGCAAATGACATGATAGTGCACATAGAAAACGCTACAGATTCCACCTAAAACTACTGCACCTAATAACTGAATTTGGCAAAAGAGTAGGACACAAAGTCAGTATTTAGAAATTAAGGTATTTTTATATACCAATAATGAGTCATCAGAAACAGAAATCAAGAAAACTATCCCACTTGCCATAGCAACAAGAAAAATAAAGTACCTAGGAATAAACCTAACCAAGCAAGTAAAAGACCTGTACTCAGAAAACTACACAACACTGAAGAAAGAAATTATGGAAGACACAAATAAATGGAAGCATATACCATGTTCATGGATTAGAAGAATTATCATCAAAATATTCATACTACCCAAAGCAATTTATAGATTCAATGCAATCCCTATTAAAATATCAATGATTTATTTCACAGATATAGAACAAACATTTTAAAAATATATATGAAACTATAAATGACATTGAATAGCTTCAGAAATTTTGAGAAACAAAAACAAAGTAGGAGGGATCATAATACCCAACATCAAACTATACTACAAGGCCTGTAATCAAAACAGTCTTGTACTGACATAAGAACAGACACATAGCCCAATGGAACAAGAGAGAGAGAGCCCAGAAATAAACCCATGTTTCTATGGTCAATTAATATTTGGCAAAGGAGGACAGAAACATAAAATGGAGTACAAATAGCCTCTTCAACAAATGGTATTAGGAGATCTAAAATAGTACACTCAAAATAAAAAAAATTGACTACCAACTTATACCATACACAAAAATAAACTCAAGATGGATAAAAGACTTAAATATAAGTTGTGATACCTTAAAAGTCCTAGAGGAGAACATAGGTAGAAAAATTTCAGATGTTTCATGCAGCAACATTTTCACCAATATGTCCCCTTGAGCGAGAGTTATAAAGGAAGGTCTAAACAAATGGGATTTGATCAAATTAAAGAGCTTCTGCAAGGCTAAAGGAAACATTGGTAAAATAAAAAGAGAACCAATTGTATAGGAAAATATGTTTGCCAATCATACCTTGGACAAAGGTTGGACCTCTAAATTTTATAAAGGGCTTACACCACCACATCAGGAAGGCAAACGATTTAATTAAAAAATGGCAAAGGACCTGAACTGACACTTCTCCAAGGAGGACATACACAGAGCCCAGAGACATATGAAAGGATGATCAGCATCACTAGCCATCAGAGAGATGCAAATTAAAACCGCAATGAGATACCACCTCACACTGGTCAGAATGGCCATCATTAACAAATCGACAAACAAGTGCTGGAGAGGCTATGGAAAAAATGTAGCCTTAGTACATTTTTGGTGGGAGTGTAAACTGGTGCAGTCACTGTGGAAAACAGTATGGAATTTCCTCAGAAAAACCAAAAATGGAACTGCATTTTGACCCCATAATTCCACTGTTGGGAGTATACCCTAAGAATCCTGAAACACCAATTCAAAAGAACCTATGCACCTCAATGTTCATAGCAGTTATTTATAATAGCCAAGTGCTGGAAACAGCCTAAGTGCCCATAACTAAACAAGTGGATCAAAGAACTGTGGTACATTTACACAATGAAATGCTATACAGCAGAAAGAGGGAACTCAAATCCTGTGTGACAGCATGGATGGAACTGGAGAATATTATGCTAAGTGAAATAAGCCAGACAGTGAAAAACAAATACCACGTAATCTCACCAATAATTGTAACCAAATCAGTAAAACAAATAAGCAAGCAAAAAAGAACCAGAGACATGGAAATAAAGAATAAACTGACAGTAACAAGAAGGGAAGGCAGAGGGCAATAATGGGGGCAAGTGGGAGAGGGACAAAGATAATGGGGAGAAGAGGGTTGAATGTGGGAGGTGGGTGTGAGTAGGGCATGGGAAGAGTAATGGGGGCAAATGGGGACAACTGTAATTGAACAACAATTAAAAAAAAATCTTTTCTTTCAGTTACTGACAAGGACCTAGTCTTATCTAGCTTTGGTTCCTACTTTATGAGAGATGGATGAAAGCCTACAAAATTTGAATAGGAAGCAATAAGAAGTGAAGCGAAATTTAGATAATCTGACTCTGTTAAATGCTAGGAAATATCCAGTTGTGACATTTAAAGTATCTAAAAGGCTGCATTTGGGAAGTCATCTTATTGCAGCCTGCATCCTATCAGTTCTAATACTCACCATGTGAGATAGAAAAAAGATCCTTACCCCATGCAGATGAATATGGCCCTGTTTTTCAATAGGAACAGATTTCTTACTTATAGGGTTAATGTTCTGAGTATTCAGGAGCTGACTTGGCCAACTAGACCACAGCTCCAGGAAGAATGACCATCAGCCTTGGATAATTTTTGTCATGTCAGAATGGCACTCAGAGTTTCCATTTAATAGTCCAATGTTTACTTCTGACTGACGATAGAGGAGGCATCTGTCATTTCAGTCATTGGTTTTGTACCTTGTGGTTCTGCCTTACATTCTGGTTACTTTAAACTGTGCTATTCTTGCACCTCTAATTATGGACTATACTCAGACCCATATGAGCACTGCAAAGCCAGCCTGACTCACCAGTCCCTAGTTAGTTTAATGCAGGGTGATGTGACAAAACTCAAAAGTTCCTACTGTCCACCCAACAAGGAAGATTGCATCCTGCTTGGGCTCTGTGCATAGCTCTAGGTGTATTCCCTTACAAGAGGTAAGGGAATAGCTTTCTTTGTGTGGTTCTCTCAGTCTTCCTGGGTCACAACTATGGAGTCAGAAGAGCTAGACTTTGTCTGCTTTTCCTGTGTCCCTGGGAGCCCTCAATGAGGAGGCCCCAGGCCTTCTTGAAAATTAGACATTTCTTAACTCTTTTCTTTCTCCCAAGCCAGTGATCAAAATGAATACACACTTAAATGTATTGAGGCTCTCAGGGATGTTTATATTTTAGCATTATCTAATGTAGGGGTTGGCAAACCTTTCCATTAAAGAGTTAGCTTATTAAATATTTAAATTTTGCAGACCACATGGTCCCTTTTGCAAATAACTGTTTTGTTGCACAAATGCAGTCATAGACAATATGTAAATGAATAAGTATAGCTGTTCCAATAAAACTTTATTTATGGGCATTGAAATTTGAATTTCATGTGTCAAAATATTATTCATCTTTTGCTATTTGAAAGATATTTAAAAATGTAAAACCCGTCCTTAGCTCTTGGGATTTACAAAAACAAAAAACAAAAAACAGGTAAACAGGCCACATTTGGCCTGTAATTTGCCAATTCCTACTTTAACTAACAGCAATGGACACTGACTGTAATTTCAAGGCACCACTGCAGACTATTGGCTCTTGCCTTTCTGGAACTTCTCTCGTTCTTGAGTTAATTTAGATCCGCTCAGGGTGGTTCCACCAATGACAGGAACATACTATTATTCCTGCAGGGTTACTTTTGTCTTACTTTTCGAAATTCCTTTTTTTTTTTTTTTTCCTTTTCCAGAGATGTCTTCTTGGACCATGTATTAGTTTTTAAAAGGGACTTTAAAGGGATTTCAGAAACAGACAGTTGGTACAGAAAAGAGTGAATAAATTGTTTTGACTGAGCTGGGATGATATTTTGTAATTTGTTCATGGCTAGGAACAAAATATCCTGATATCTTTCCTCTCATAGTAAAGCCTGATTATTTTGAAGGGACAATAAGAATTGGATCCAGTTTACTCATGTTTGATTTACAGTAAGATTATAGAGGAAGCAGATCCCAACAATTCTTTTTGCGCTCTCTCCATACCAGCAAAAGCCCAATATTGATTGCTTTTCAATACCTTGAGGGTTTATTTTATACATATGGTATTATTTACAGAGTTAAAACCTCTGGTTACTCTCAGGAACTATTTCATTGGTTCCTTGAAGTTTTTCTGAGGTAAGATGGTTCCTCTGTAATTCCTCAGTCAGCCTCCGAAGACCCCCACCACCTCCACTGGATTGTCTTTAAGCCTGCTGTCCATGAGAATCTTCTGGGGACATTAAAATATGTGGACCCCATTTAAGAACTTTTTATTTAGTGAGTATGGAGGGATTCAGTCAGGAATCAACAAACTTAAGTTTCCTCCTTTCACTTTTTCAGCATATTTGACACTTGCAATTACGTTACCATTAAAGTCAAATTTTTATCATGTCTTCTAAAACTGTTCATAAATTGTTCTTCCTCCCACTTTTTTTTTGTCTTCTTCTCTTTAGCATGTTTACAATTGGGAACAAAACTAAGATTTGTTCATTTTTTGAAACAATATTTAACAAGAATGTATTATGTGCTGGCTAACATGATAAAGGGTAATATATATATATATGATATCATTATATATATATATATATATATATATATATATATATATATAAAATGATGAATAGAACACATAGACTCTGATCCCAGTGAGTTCACGCAAATAAATACCTCATTACAAATTTCAACCTCCATATGAAGAAAAGGCATACTGCACTGCAGATTAACGGATTAAAACAGGAGAAAAGAAGGAAAGACTCCCATGAACAGTTAACATTTTAAGGTTGAATTGCAGTTAGCCAGGCTGAGATGGCAGGAAGGTGAGGAGTCCACAAAGAGAAGGAATTGGGACAGAAAAGAGCTTGACCAGTTGAGGGAACTGAGAGTAAAACAGTTAAGATTGAAACACAGTGTATGAAAAATAATGCAGTATATACCAATTCTGGAAGAGACAAGGGTCAGATAATGGGCAATTTTAGATGTTATCCTCTATGCAACAGGAACTCATTTAATCATTTTAATTAAATATTAACACAATGATATCTGGGTTTGAAATGGACTCTTCAGATTGCTGTAATTATAATGGGTTAGAAGTCAGCAGCCAATTCTCTGCCCCCAGCTGCCAGCCTGTTCCCTGTGAGAAGTGGATTGGGTAGTAGAAGAATTGAGGGAAAAAAAGGGAAAAAAACCTTATGGACAAGGACAACAGTGTGAGGATGGCCAAGAGGAATGAGGATAGAGGGAGGCAGAAGAGAGAATGGGGTGACAAATGGTGATGGAAAGAGACTTGACTTTGGATGGTGAACACAAAATACAGTGTACAGAGGATGTATTGTGGAAAAAATTAATTAATACTGTTACGGAAAGCCAGACTCAAGACACGATTCAGGGAACGGAGTAAGCCTTTATTCACACGCGCGGGCTCAGAGGAGGCAGTCTCCAAATTCTGAGCCCCGAATAGGGGTTAGATAGGGGTTTATAAGCCCTAGCATTCCGGCGGGAAACGGATGGGCAGAAGGGATTAGCATTCAGGTGGGAGATTGATGTGCTACCCCAGGCGGGGGAAGGGATGTGAAAACGGGCTACAGAAGCAGATAAGCAATGATTAACAGTTAACCTGGGAGGGGGTCTCTGGCTAGGCTGCTCCTCCCAAGTCATCTTGCCCTTATCAATACAATATTTTTTAAAAGATGTCAGCAAACGAGAGAGGGAGAGACAGAGAGCAGGTAGGCATGAACCAAGCATTGGGTTTAATGGATAATAAGACCTTGGCTCTGCTTTTGGAGAACTCAAGAGCATAATAGATGGAAACCATCAAGTAGCAGATAAAAAGGGGCCACATACTAAACCTGACAAGCTCAGGGAGACCAAAAGTAACCACATAGGATGGTCTGAAATTACCTTTTTAACTAAACCTTTTTAACTAAAAGGAGTTCATGGAGGGTAGTCATGTCTTAAGATATCTTTCTTTAACAAAGGTCAATCCTCACCTTAACTAAGATTTCCTTGTCTTTTGCATCTAGGATAACATACTTGATAAACATGCTTTTGCAATAACAAAGTAATTTCCTTTTTCCTGAGCCCTCAAAGCAGAGACCATAGATCCTTTCATTGTCATTGTTATCTTGTTAATTGTTGACTGTTAACTATCCTGTACCCACCTATGTAAAAGACATATGTGTCTATTATTTTACTTTTTATCCAATCCCAGAGGGTTCCGCTTTTCTTTCTCCAGCCTCCCTAATCTATCACCAGTGGATTTCATGTAACCCATTTATGTCTTCTCTCTTGATTGTAATGTATAAAATAAGGCACAAAACTGCCATTTTCCCAGAGCATTTTATCAATCTGTTGAGGTTTTGTTTCCTGGCAACTGTTGTCAGTTTTACTCAACTAAACTCATAAAAATTCTTAGAAGTTTGGTTGTTTCTTAAATTAACAACATAAAAGGTTGATTTCTTTCTTTCCTTGTTTTTAATCTTTATTGTACATTTTCATTATATTTTTTTCATTACCATTTAGTCCCTTTGTTACTGAACAAAAGGACCCATGGGCGGGGGGGGGGGGGATGCCCAGATGCTATAACCGAAACAATGACACCCTCCTTCCCCGGGACCCCTCAGTTGTGGGTCCTTTGCCCGCCGCCCTTGGAATTATTGCTCTGAATGGCAGAGTTTGGTGAAAAGGAAAGGAACTATTTATTCAAAAGTTATACAGGTTTGATTAATGGCTAAATGTCACCCTTAAACCTCAAAATCCCTTCGAAACAACCACCAGCACACCCACTGTCCTGCCTTGCCCCCTTTGCCCAGTTAGGTCACTCAGGCCAGTCAGGGTACCGTCCTTCAGAAGAAAAAAACAGAAGTGTGGGGCTCGGCTAGGCAGACCTCTCGAGGGTCTCAGCACCATCTGCTGCATCGCCGCGCTCTCCAGGTCTTAATCCATAACCATGTGGCACCTTCTCCTGGCCCACTAGCAAGAGTCCTTTCTCCCCTCTTTCTTCCCAGGTAGTCCTCACAGTTTCCCAGAGTCTGTGTCCTTTTTTCTCTCCTGCAGGACCCTGTCTCTCCTCTCTCTCTCCTAGTTACATTCTGTATTAAGTCTTTTAAACCTTCCTGATTACCTTTGGTGATATGCTAAATAATCCTCTTTGCAAAGGAGGAATGAAGCTATCCTGTTATTGACAAGCAAACTGACTTCTCAATGGTCTTGCTCAAGGCTCCCATCCCCCATGGCGGCCCACCCTTGGGGGGTGGGGAATATATTTTTCTTGGACACCCCAATCTCTGGACCCTGTTACAAATACACTTTGGGGGAGGAGCCCTGGCTGTGCCCCGTTACACCTTTACAGCCACCCCCTACAATCACCACACTGTTGTCCTTCTCCAGGACTTCTGTTTTGCTCAATCCCTCCACTTCCTAACTGCACCCTGCCCACAAGCTGTCATTCTGCTTTCTGTCTATGAGTCTGTCCCCATTTTCCTTGTTAGTTCATTTTGTTCACTAGATTCACATATAAGTGAAATCATATAGTATTTGTCTTTCTCAGACTAGCTTATTTCACTTAGCATAATGTTCTCCAAGTCAGCATAATATCGTAAGAATGGGAAAAGGTCTGGTTTAGGCTGATAAATCAGAACTTCTCAGGTGGTATAAACTGAGTATTCAAATTGTCAGAGCAACCAAAGAACTAACAAAGAAGATCCGGAGACACCGTTTTGTATCAAGCACTTGGCACTGAATAGCTATAAACACACTCAGTTATTTTCTCATATTGTGATACACATTTATTGAGTGCCTACTGTGTGTCAAATGCCAAGTTCTAGGATTATTTATTTATTGATTGATTTCCCATAGAGGTCATTCTACTTCAGATGATACTCTGAATTTCTACTTTACATATATCTTTAAAAAGACTTTATTCTTTCATTTTTACTCTTTACTTTTTGCATATGAAAATGATTCTTCACTATGACTTATATGTATCCTGTATACTAAAAAACATATCTATCAGTGTGATCAGTGTCCATGTGAAACAGTCAATGTAAATGCAAAAGAAGGAATATTTTAAATTGAGAACCCATTTATAGATAGTGATAAAACAATACTGTCATCATTTTTATTTGAAATTTTACTATTATAGTACATCATAACCTCCTACAGACAAAAGGAAAATTATGTAAACTTAGGATCACTTTTTCAAGTGAAAAATATTAGTCATTTGAAATTTTTGAAGTAATACCAAAGAAAACAATACTGTCAGGTTCAAATATTTAAAATTTTGACTAAAATTAATAATGAATATGTATTCTGGAGGTAATTTAAGGTATACTGAAACTTTTCTCTGTGATTCTTAGACTATGGCCCAAGGACACTGTCTTACTTCTTAATACATAAATAATCTTATGTGACTGTGATTTTGTATGAAATAACTCAAACTAGAACCTTATTAGAGCATTAATGCTAATAATGTATAACTTTGAAGAAATTATTACAGTAAATAATCATGGTAAGTTCAATTTTTACCTTTCAGTCATTTAGAATTTTTTCTTGTAACTTACTGTTAAATCACTGTTGTGAGTGGAAATTAAGCTTATAGATTACTATAACCACAAATCAAGGAATACAGACCACGAGGAAAATTGAAATTACAAGTTGTTAGCAAATGTGACTGTGTCAAAAGCCTAGTATTTTAGTTATGAGATTTTTTTAAAAAGGATATAATTTTAGTAGTCTATACTTAAAATCCAGTTAATTTTTATAACTGTTGTCTAATTCCAATATATTTAAACTTGCAATTCTACCCAGATAAGTATAAAAGTTGGTTAACTTGAATACTTTATTTTGGTAAAGATGATTGCCAGATTCTGTGGGAGAAGAATTAGCTGCATCAGCTCTAATGATATAAAATTCTACTAACCTCTTTACATATTTGCTGGGCTCTTTTTCTCCATATGAAAGACCCAATTAAATTCCTTGTAAATAAATGCTTTTTTTGAGCTATGAGGCTAGTGGTTTGGCTAGAAATGTTTTCTTCTTAGAACTTCCAAGATTAGAATAATAAAGAATTTACTTTTGTCAATAAAACAATAAGCAAAATTGTTGATTACCACAAAATCTAAGAGTTATATGTAATATCAAAGCAGATCATTAATATCTAAACTACCAATTATTATTCATACTACCTTTGTCAGATAGTCTTTTTTATTTTTTTAATTTCAAAGACAGATCATGCAATTCAAACAATTTAATTTCACTATCACAATAAAATATTATGTGAAGAGGAAGGGATTAAAATGAGATGCCTGGTTTCCTTGTCTACTTACCCATCATTCTGCCCAGCAAACCACACTTTTTCTCCCCAACATTCTCATGTGCAGCTTTAGAAAATAGTATATCTAATGTTTATTTTTAATACAATTGCTTTCAAAAATGCTTTAAAGAAAATTAAATAGGAAAACTTTCAGTTGTCAATATATGTATTTTCAGCTATGCCTTTAATATTTTTATACATTATATAATTTAGATTTTTAAAATGTAAATGAAACACCTAGCCTTATAAGTATAGAGTGGACAAACCATTATTAAGACATTTAGACATTCTAGACATGCTTTTTCATATGAATCTCAAACAATTCTAATGTTTAAAATCTAATGTCTTAAATTGACCACCTTTCCTCCATTCACTGTTCCTATGAAAGTGTATATATCTTTAGGATACCTCTATAATAAGTATGGGTGAGCTTAAGTGATGAGGCATGAGTAGGAAAGTAAAAAAGGAAGATGGTGCTAGTTGGGGAAATCTAACAAGCCTCTACTACCTAACATGTTAATCCTAGGCACATTTTCTTCAGAATCAATAAAATATTAATCACTGCTTCTCAAACATATGTGGAGATATCTAAAATTTTATGCATTTATAAGCAAATGGATAGATTTTTTTTTTTTTTAATGAAGATGGCATATAATCCCCTTTCCTGGGGCACTTATAGAACTCCCAGCTCCTTTGTCTTCACTTCTTCCCTAAGACTCATGTGTTCCAACATGATTTAATAATTAAATTCATTTTAACTTTGTTATGATTTTATCTAATAAAATGAGGTCAATTTAGCCAAATCAAAAAAAAAAGAAAGCTTTAACTAACTCTAACCAACTACCAGTTAATTGCATTTTCCAATTGTCTTGTTTCTTCACATTGGTCAGCTGATCAACCACGTGCATCAGCCACAGGTTACCCTAATGGCAGGAATGTGTTGAGAGGAGGTTTGTCTGTAATTTTGATCATCTAAAGGTCAGGAAAAATACTCTGTTGTGGATCAGTTACATGGTGTCTAAGAGTACAATTTCATTAGATTGCTATTTTTCCAAAAGTAATGGACTGTAGGTGCACTTTTTTTATTGCATTTAAAACAACAACAACAAAAATTAATGAAAACAAGCCTCTTTGTATGTCTAATTGCAAATTAGTTCCCCGGAACAGATGCATATGGGGCTAAATATAAATAAATATCCCTCAAATAAAATGTATTTTTTTTTACTGTATCCTAGAGGATTTTAAAGAACACAAACACAGTACAAAAAAAATCCACTAAATAAAAAGGAAATATAAATTCTTGGTAAAAACCTTCTCACAACTCAATTTTAAAAGCTATTTGTTTCCTCCTGAAAATTGAAAGAAAAATGATTCTTAAAATTTTGCCACAGAGGTATCCCTTGTTAAGATGTAAACACTATAAAAGAAATTTAGAATTAGCAAGTCAAAGATCATTTTGCATACTTTCATATACTTTACATCAGAATGAACTCAAAATGGATAAAATACTTAAACATAAGCCACAACACCATAAAAATCCTAGAGGAAAATATAGGCAGTAAAGTTTTAGATACCTCACACAGCAATATTTTCACCAATACATCTTTTAGAGGGCAAGGGAAATAAGGGAAGAATAAAATAATGGGACTACATCAAATTAAAAAGCTTCTGCATGGCTAAAGAAAACATCATCAAAATCAAGAGAGAACCAACTGTATTGGAAACCTATTTGCCAACAATACTTTGGACAAAGGTTTGATCTCCAAAATATAAAAAGAACTCGCACAGCTCCACAGCAGGAAGACAAGCAGTTCAATTAAAAATTGGTCAAAGGACTGAAACAGGTACTTTTCCAAGAAGCATATACAGAAGGCCCACAGACAGATGAAAAATGTTCAGCATCATTAGCCATTAGAGAGATGCAAATTAAAACCACAAAGAAGCACTATCTCACACTGATCAGAATGGTCATCATTAACAAATCAACAAACAAGTGCTGGCAAGGATATGGTGAAAGAGGAACCCTAGTGCACTGTTGGTGGGAATGCAGACTGATGCAGCCACTGTGGAAAACAGTATGGAATTTCCTCAAAAAACTAAAAATGGAACTGCCTTTTGACCCAGAGATTCCACTGCTGGGATTATACCCTAAAATCATAAAACACCAATTCAAAAGAACCTATGCACTCCAATGTTCATAGCAGTGTTGTTTACAATAGCCAAGTGCTTGGAACAGCCTAAGTGCCCATCAGTAAATGAGTAGATCAAAAAATTATATACATTTACACAATGGAATACTGTGCAGCAGAAAGAAAGAAAGAAGGAACTCCTACCTTTTGTTAGATACAGTACAACTACAGAGTACTAAGCTAAGTGAAATCAGCCAGGTGGAAATAGACAAATATTATATAATCTCACCTATAATAGGAACCTAGTGAATAAAATAAACATATGAGCAAAATAGAATCAAAGGCATGGAAACAAGGAGAAAACTGACAGTTACCAGAAGGGAGGAGGGATGAGGGAGGAAAGAAGGGAAAAAGCCTAGTTAAAGGACAAGTATAAATGACCCATGGACATGGAAAACTGGGTGGGGGTTGACTGTGGGATTGGGGTTGGGGGCCACGGAAGAGAATTGGGGGAATGTTGAGAAACACCCTTTCTGGTTTCAGGAACTATAGCCCCTCTGATGGGTGAGAGGGCCCCAAGGTTGGAAATAATCAAGGAGGCCTTGGGAAAACAGGCCACTGAGGAGATAAAAATTGTCCCCCTGACAGTAGCACAACCCCTGCCTTCCTCACATCACCCTGCTTGACCCTGTGATGGTTGGTAATCAATGACGGTTAAGATCCCTTGAGGAGGGACAACCTAAGCCAGACACAGCTGAAATGGACAGAGGATAAGGACTTGGGGGACACAGAAAAAGGGTAAAAAGGCCTTCACCCCTCAGCTTGGCTTGGACATGGCCAGGGTTCTTGTTCTATCTGAAGGAAGTCTCCTTGTCTCTTGGTGGCTCCTGCCGCCCACCTGGCTCAGGCTCAAAACAATACTGGAGACTGTCCTAAACTGGATCTGGCAGTTCCCAGGGGGAAATCAGGCCTAGAAGTAAATTCTTTAAAGCATGTTGTTTCTCCATCAAAAGCTATAATAGCCAGTTCATGCTGGGGAGGAAATTTACATTATTCACAGACCCTAACCCTAAACCCTTTGGCACTCTTATGTTTACACTCTCATATTTACTGGTCTCCTCTTGGACCCATGTAAATTGATGTGTTCCTGCCATTTGTTTTCTTCAAAACATCATCTATTCTCTGTAAACATTGACATACTGATGTAATGATATCACCTGTAAGGTAGCCCCACTGATAACCCTTTCAATAAAAGCCTTTGGAAAAAGGGGCTCGAGGCCTTCTCCACCAGAGGGAAGAGCCATGTCCTCTCTCCTGGCAAACAGAGGAGGGTTTGCGATGATTTGTGTTTATTCCCCCCATCAGTGACAACCTTGGTATAGGCTCTGTGGGATTCAGAGTCCAGCATCCCACCTCAGCTGGGTCCAGACAGTGACCCTCAGATCCAGGATCTCTATACTCCTTCACAACAGGGGAAATTGGGACAACTGTAGTAGAAAAACAACAATAAAAAAAGTGTTTAAACTTGAAAGAATAAAAAAAAGAAGTTAATTTTTGGATGTTTATGTTATTTAGCTTTTACTTGATGAGTGGCTAAATAAGTTTCTTCATAGACACTTCTGCTAAAATGTTTTGGGTACGTAGCTCTTCAGATTAGCCTTTTTTTTTTCCCCCAACTTTTACACAGAGTTTATCTGCAATGGTAATGGAGCATCAGTTCTTCCTTCCATAAGTATCACTTATTTGTGATGAACTCTCCTTGTTATTCTTGGCAATTAATAGTAGGGAAAAGCTGATTTTCTTAGGGTGCAATGTAAGACTTTGGTTATTTGTAGCTAATTTTAATGCTTTGTAGATTTTTTTCTATGATACTCAAGTGTCCAGCAATAACCATAAATTTAATAGTTTAACAAACATTAAAGGACAAAATGTGTTAAATTATTAAATTTTCAAATATTGTCTAAATTCAGTCTTTCCCTAAATTGCCACCATTCTTAAAACATGGTTACAACAAGCTTACAAACTTCCTGGTTTCTCCTTCGTAAATGTTGCTTTTCCCTAGCTTTTTATTTTTAATTAATTAATTTTTAAAATCTCCAACCTAAGACATGCTTATTGATTTTATAGAGAGTAAGGGAGGAGAAAGAGGAAGAGAAACATCAATATGAGGGAGAAACATCATTGGTTTTTTTCTTGCATGCATCCCCACCGGGGACTGAGCCTGCAGCCTAGGTATGTGCCTCTGACAAAGAATTGAACCCACAACCTTTCAGATTATGAGATGAGGTCCCACCAAGTGATCCATATCAGCCACAGCTCTCCCTCGTTTTTAATCTGAAATCGTGAGCATGTTTTCATGCACACTTAGTTTTTCCCTCATTTTTTTCATTTTCTGCATTTTGCATCACTATTTGGAAGACTGTTAATAAAAGGAAACTGTGTAGATATACTTGCAAATAAATAGTAGTTATAAACTAAAAAAATTCAATAGTGTATTGAGAAGTTGGAAAAAACTAGTTGTGATATACTTGTACTAGGAAAATAGAGCAACTAGTTTGTGTAAGATTAAAAGTTGTCAAATTTACTTTCAAGAAAAACAAAGGATACACAATCAAATAGCACTGTTTAAAAACCAGACTTTTATGAACTGTTTTATTTTTCTCCAAAGTATTATCACAGATTCACAAATATTTTGTACTAATTGAGGATGTGTCTATAATATCAAACAAGACACTAAGTGGAAAACATTTATTTGGGATCTGAAGCTAACTTCAATGTTCATAGGAGCACAATTTACAATAGCCTAGTGTTGGAAGCAGCGTAAATGTCCATCAGTAGATGACTGGATCAGAAAATTATGGTACATTTACGCAATGGAATACTACACAGAAGAAAGAGAAAAAGAACTACTACACTTGGAGACAGTATGGATGGAACTAGAGAGCATTATGCTAAGTGAAATCAGCCAGGGGGCGAAAGACAAATACCATATGATCTCACCTCTAAGTGGAACCTAACCACCAAAACAAAGATGCAAGGAAAATAAGACCAGCAACACTGAAAGAAAAAGAAACCAACAAAGACAAGAGGGAAGGAGGGAGGGGTGGGCGGAGGAAAAGGAAGGGAAGGGGCAAATCAAGGAACATATAGCAAGGACTCATGGACAAAGCCAAAGTGGGGAAGGATTGAGGGAGGGAGGGAAGGGAGGGGGGCAGGGGAAAGTGGTGGGGGGAAGGCGGAGACAAATGTATTTGGAAAAATAAATAAATTAAATTTTTTTAAAAAGAATCTTACATCTGGCTGGGGTTGGAGGGGAAGAAAACTAAGCTTAAAACTAAATGTCACAAGACAGAATGGTGTTCTAAGGAATAGCTTACTAGGTACTAACTGGGTTTGTACCCATTTTCACATCTATGCCAAGGTAAATAATCTATTTTGGATATAAAGTTTGTTGATATTGATAACATCAATATTATGGATAAGAGACATAAATTTGAAGTTCTATAAATATACTTGAGTTTTATGAATCATGCATTTTTGTGTGTAAATCTACATATTGCCATCTATAAACAAGGCATACATAGTACATCTGTATCACAAAGAATTATCCCTGAATAGAAGTAAAAATAACATTTTCAGTAATGAATTATAACCATCAATGAGAACATTGTAAAAGTTATAGGATTCTTTATTAGCCCTTAACTGGGATTTTTAAACCATCCCTCAAGAGGAATCAGGAGACTTTTTCATCTTTACATAGGAGCAGACTGAGGTCTGGAGAATGATTCTTCCATGGAAATCCTGCGAGTGGCCATGTAGGAATTAGATCCCTGCTTCCTCTTCTCTCCTGTAGTGTTCTTCCTATTAAACATAAAGTGCGGTTTGTCCCAGATGATTAGTTTGGTTCAGTCTTCACTGTTAGTGAACATCAACCAGGGCCTGTTTTTTGTCTTGTCATTTGAACTCACAGAAGGGTTCTGGTGTAGGGAAGACATTAAATTTCAGTTGTAGAACTTGTAGTATTAAGTTTGCCATATTGATAGGTGCCCCCCCTTACTAAACAAAAAGATTCTTAAGCTCTGATTTTAACATGTTGGAGGGAAAAATGCTATCTTCTTCCAGGAAGTTTGACATAAAGTTTATTTAAATTGTGTGAAGGCCCATACACTTTTGTTTCTTGCATGAGCCATTCACTGCTTGACTAATTGAGAGAGCAGGAATGTCATAGAGTCACCCGTTAGACTATGAAGTCTTAAGGTCTGTGTTATTGTCTATACACCTTTGTTTCACAAAACAGTGAAGTCACCATACATTATTAAAAATGTTTCCTTAATCAATGATAGAATAAATGATTGCTAAAAGGAGAGTAATTCAATAAGATGTATTTGTCATGTATGTTTGCATTTCACTCATTCAAGAAGATACAGTCTGCTTTGTGCTCACTTCCTTAGGTAGGCATGTGGCATTTAAAAACTAAAATTACCTACCAGGTATTTCTTGTTCATGGTTTTGTTTCTGGTGAGGCAAAAGGGTGATGAGCTTTACTTTACAAAATAAATTCCCAGAGCACTGCAAATATATACAAAGTCAGAGAATCATGGAACCAAAATTTCAAGATTGTTTATAGCTGCAGACAATGGTGCCATAGATAGAACGACAATAGCAACAGCAATGCCAACCAGGTCTCCCACATTCTCTCTGTGGTCTAAGGGCCTGTGCTGACTTTTCTATTTAAACACAAATATTAGTAATTTTGCTTCAAAAATACTTTCAAATTCCTATATGGTGACATTCCCAATCATGTAACTTTATGCCTTTTTCAACTTGAGTTGAAATCAGATCAAGATTTAATTTTATGGAGAAAAAGATGGCGGAGGAGTGAAAGGGAGTCACGCTGACCTCCTCCCAAAACCAAACTGGAATTGCAACTAAATAATGGAGTAATCACCTGGAAAGCAGTGGAGCGATAGTGGGAGAGGAGCCTTGGTGCCGCGGACAGCGGATTCGACTCTCACACATCCCAACGGGTGAGAATTGCCGTGGAGGCTCGAGAGGGTGGGCTGGGTGTGCACAGGCACTGGCACCAGAGGGACATTGAAACGGCCAGTTAGCGTCCCCCCGAGAAGAACGGGGTCTGAATCATAAACAGGAACCCCTAAACTACAGCAGCTAAAGCCGAGAAAATACAGACAAAACGCAACCCCAAAAAAGCTTAGGGGCACTCTCTGCCAGACACAAGTGGCTGGGGATGCAAAAAGACATTTAAAGGGCAAACGCAAAAGTTGCAGCGGCAGCCACCCTCCTTGATCGCTGGGTAGAGGCGGCAGCAGGGTGGGCTGGTGCCTGGGAAACGACTGGTGAGGAAAACTTTGTGAAGAGAACTGACACTGCGGCCGGTGGAGCCCGGGTGATAACGCACTTCCCACTCTGCAGCTACCATCTCGCTCAGGCATAAGGGAATCAATTAACCTGCCTTTTGTGCGCTCCGCGCACAGCTTGTACGCGAGTGAGCTACAGGGCTGAGTGCAGACTGGCTGGGAGAGCCTTGAGGAGAGACTGGAGACAGTGGCCTTGGGGAAAGAACGGGAGGAGGAACCGGGGAGTCCCGACTCCCTCCCCGTTCCGTAGTCTCCATTGTGGGCTGGAAAGGCGCGACCCCAAAGAGGCAGAAGCGGGGCGCGCATTAACCAGACTGCCTGCGATTGAAACGCAGTCCGCACAGGGGTTGGATCCTCGGCCGAAGGGGTCACAGAACTGCCCAGAGGCCCCTGAGGGGAGACTAGAAACGGAGGCATTGGGGAAAGAACGGGAGGAGGAACCGGGGAGTCCTGACTCCTTCTCCTTGCCGAAGTCTCCATTGCACGGGAAGAGGCCACACCCCCAAAGAGCCAAAAGCCGAAAAGCAAACATAGACACCCCCAAAACACCCAGAGCAGGCGCGCACACTTGCGCCGAGTGACTGGCGAGGGTTGGCGAGCGTGTGTGTGACCCACGCGGGCTGGCGAACGCTTGCACCTGCCGGCAAGGCCTCACACAGACTGGCACCCATACGGCCTGCGAGGGAGTGCACAGAGGGGCAAGGGCAGGCATAAATTGACCTACCCACCGCGATTGCGGAGCAGCCCACAAAATAAGTAGAGCTGCCCAGAGTCCCTGGAGGAGAGACCAGAAACAGGATTAACTGGAGAGTCCTAGAGCTGATTTCCTCCCATTTCCGTAGTCCCCATTTGGCGAGGACAAGCAATGCACCCAAAGAGCCAAAAGCGGGGAAAACACACAATAGAAGACCCTAAACTGACCAGTGCCGCAAAGCTCCCGTGCCAGCGAGGTCAGATGAGCACGGGAGGTCGCGAACAAGCCCCCTGGTCTGGGGCAAACACATGCGAGCCCAGGCAGGTGGGGGACCCTGCCGCGCTGGGAACGCGCTCAAGGAGCTCTCGTGAGAGCGCATAGAGATCCCAAAAAATAGCCCAGCCCTGACCGAAGGGGTCACAGAGCTGCTCCAAGCAGGAGTCAGACACAGGCATTAGACTCCTGAAAGGCTCAAACAAACAACCCAAGGCCCTATAGGATCAACAACTGACATCATCAGAGGCAAGCCCAGAAAGAAAAGTAAAGGACAAAAATACTTAACAGACTCTCACAAAAATGGGAAGAAAAAGAAGTTCTCCCCAAATGAGTGGAAAAGGGGACTCCCCACAGAGAGAGCTAAATGAAATAGAGGTAAGGGAACTCTCAGATACTGAATTAAAAACAATGGTCCTAAGGAAGCTCAATGAGCTCAGCCAGCTCAAAGAGAACTATGAGAAACTGCAGAGAAACTATCACGATCTTACAGCAAACTATATCAGCCTGGAAAAGGACATAGAAACTATCAAGAAGACACAAGAGGGTATGAAGAATACCATTTCTGAATTGAAGAACACAGTAGAAGGAATCCGAAGCAGGCTGGATGAAGCCAAGGATAGAATCAGTGAGATGGAGAACAAGTTAGAAAAAAGCTCCCAGAAAGAACAAGAAATGGAAAAACGGCTCAGAAAGAATGAAGAAGCATTTAGGGAAATGCAGGACAACCTGAAACGCAACAATATCCGTATAATAGGGATACCAGAAGGAGAAGAAGAGGAGCAAGGAATAGAGAACCTCCTCGAAAAAGTAATGATGGAAAATTTCCCTAAGTTGAGAAGATAAAGGCTCTCATGGATCCAGGAGGCACAGAGGACCCCACTCAAGAAGGACCCAAGGAGGTCCACTCCAAGACACATCATCATTAAAATGGCAAATGTCAAAGACAAAGAGAGAATCCTGAAGGCAGCAAGGGAGAAGGAGAAAGTAACATACAAGGGGCCCCCAATACGCCTAGGAGCTGACTTCTCAACAGAAACACTCCAAGCCAGAAGGGAATGCCAACAAATATTCCAAGCCATGAAAAGCAAGGGCCTACAGCCAAGGCTGCTCTACCCAGCTAGGCTCTCCATTAAAATGGAAGGAGAAATACGGAGTTTCCCAGACAAAAGAAAGCTAAAAGAATACATCTCTACCAAACCAGCACTCCAAGATATGCTAAGGGGACTGGTTTAAGCAGATGAAGGAAAAGAATGAGACAGAGAGGAACACAAGTACAAAGAGAAAAGATGAGTAAGTTTCTATCAGTAATATCTCTCAATGTGAATGGACTAAATGCCCCAATCAAAAGACAGAGGGTAGCTGAATGGATAAGAAAACATGACCCACACATATGCTGCCTACAAGACACCCACCTCAGAGCAAGAGACCTACACAGATTGAAAGTAAAGGGATGGAAAATAATATTCCAAGCAAGTGGACATGAGAAAAAGGCTGGCGTTGCCATACTTGTATCAGACAAGGTCGATTTCAAAGCAAAGGCCATAAAGAGAGACCCAGAGGGGCACTTTATCATACTTAAAGGAAGAATCTATCAAGAAGACATCAACATTGTAAACTTATATGCTCCCAATATAGGAGCCCCCAAGTTTATAAGGAAATTGTTGGATGACTTCAAAAAAGATATAGATAGCAACACACTGATAGTAGGGGATTTCAACACCCCACTGTCCAAAATGGACAGATCTTCCAAACAAAACATTAATAAACATATCGTGGCGCTGAATGAAACACTGAATCAAAGAGACTTAACTGACATATATAGAGCCTTACATCCCAAAGAAGAAAAATACACATTCTTTTCAAATGCTCATGGCAGTTTTTCAAAGATAGACCACATGATAGGACACAAAGCAAGCCTCAGTAAATTCAGGAAAATTGAAATAATACCAAACTTTTTCTCAGACCACAAGGCCTTGAAACTCAAAATCAAACTCAAAGAGAAACTTCAAAAACTTGGAAACTCATGGAGACTGAACAGTACACTATTAAACAATGAATGGGTCAATAATGAGATAAGAGAAGAAATCAAAAAATTTCTGGAAACAAATGAAAATGAACAGACAACTGTCCAAAACCTATGGGACACAGAAAGGCGGTCCTGAGAGGGAAGTTCATAGCAATACAGGCTTACCTTAAAAAGATAGAAACATTTCAAATAAAAGACCTAACACTACAACTTGAAGAACTGGAGAAACAACAACAAATAAATCCCAGAGCAAGTAGAAGGAAGGAAATAGTCAAGATTAGAGCAGAACTGAATGACATAGAGATGAAAAGAACAATTCAGAGGATCAACCAATCCAGAAGCTGGTTCTTTGAAAAGATTCATAAAGTGGACAAACCTTTAAGCAGACTCATCAAGAAAAAAAGGGAGAGGACCCAAATTAATAATATCAGAAATGAAAGAGAAGAAATAACAACTGATACCACAGAAATGCAAATGATCATCAGAAACTATTATGAACAATTATATGCCAAGAAATTTGAAAATCTTGATGAAATGGATAAATTTTTAGAAAAGTATAATCTCCAACACTGAAGGAGGAAGAAACAGAAAGCTTGAACAGACCGATAACAGTTGGGGAAATTGAAGCAGTAATCAAGAAACTCCCAGCACACAAAAGTCCAGGGCCAGACGGTTTCCCAGGAGAATTTTACAAAACATTTAAGGAAGAGCTAACCCCTGTCCTTCTCAGACTATTCCAAAAAATCCAAGAGGAGGGAAGACTGCCAGACTCCTTCTATGAGGCCAGCATCACCCTGATCCCAAAACCAGATAAAGACCCTACAAAGAAAGAAAACTACAGGCCAATTTCGCTGATGAACATAGATGCTAAAATCCTCAACAAAATATTGGCAAACCGCATCCAGCAATACATTGAAAAGATTATCCACCACGATCAAGTGGGATTCATCCCAGGGATGCAGGGATGGTTCAATATACGCAAATCAGTAAACGTGATACACCACATAAATCAAAGAAAAGACAAAAATCACATGATCATCTCTATAGATGCAGAAAAAGCATTTGACAAGGTACAGCACCCATTTATGATCAAAACACTCAGCAAAATTGGAATAAATGGGGCATTCCTCAATGTAATAAAGGCCATATATGAAAAACCTACAGCCAATATCATACTCAACGGGCAAAAACTGAAAGCTTTCCCACTAAGATCGGGAACACGACAAGGATGTCCGCTCTCACCGCTTCTTTTCAACATCGTATTGGAAGTCCTAGCCACAGCGGTCAGACAAGAGAAAGAGATAAAAGGCATCCAAATAGGAAAGGAGGAAGTAAAACTATCATTGTTTGCAGATGACATGATAGTGTACATAGAGAACCCTGTAGACTCTACCAAAAAACTCCTCAACCTAATAAGTGAATTTGGCAAAACAGCAGGATACAAAGTCAACGTTCAGAAATCAAAGGCGTTTTTGTACACCAGCAATGCAATAGAAGAAGAAGAAATCAGAAAAAATATACCATTCGATATAGCACGAAAAAAGATAAAGTACCTAGGGATAAATTTAACCAAAGACACAAAAGACCTGTATGCAGAAAACTATACAACATTGAAAAATGAAATTAAGGAAGACACAAATAAATGGAAGCATATACCGTGCACATGGATTGGAAGAATTAATATCCTTAAAATGTCCATACTACCAAAAGCAATTTATAGATTCAACACAATCCCTTTTAAGATACCAATGACGTATTTCACAGAAATAGAACAGACATTTCAAAAATTTATATGGAACCATAAACGACCTCGAATAGCCGCAGCAATTTTGAGAAAGAAACACAAAGTAGGAGGGATCACAATACCGGACATCAAACTCTACTACAAAGCCACTATACTCAAAACAATCTGGTACTGGCACAAGAACAGACCCATAGACCAGTGGAACAGAATAGAAAGCCCAGAAATAAGCCCAGGTCTCTATGGACATCTAATATTCGACAAAGGGGGCAGAAGCATAAAATGGGGCAATAACAGCCTCTTCAACAAATGGTGTTGGGAGAGCTGGATGGCTACATGCAAAAAATTGAAATTGGATCATCAGCTGACACCATACACAAAAATAAACTCAAGATGGATAAAAGACTTAAATATAAGTCGCAACACCATCAAAGTCCTAGAGGAGAACATTGGCAGGAAACTCTCAGATATCCCACGCAGCAATTTTTTCACTGATATGTCTCCTAAAGCAAGGGACATAAAGGAAAGAATAAACAAGTGGGACCTCATCAAAATAAGAAGATTCTGCACGGCGAAAGAAAACATCAGCAAAATGAAAAGGGAGCCAACCATTTGGGAAAATATATTTGCTAATGATACATCAGATAGAGGTTTGATCTCCAAGATATACAAAGAACTCACTCGACTTTACTCCAAGAAGACAAACGATCCAATCAAAAAATGGGCAAAGGACCTGGGCAGATGCTTTTCTAAGGAGGAGATACAGAGGGCCCAGAGGCATTTGAAAGGATGCTCTGCATCACTAGCCATTAGAGAAATGCAGATCAAAACCACCATGAGGTATCACCTCACACCGGTCAGAATGGCCCTCATAAACAGATCCACAAACAACAGGTGCTGGCGAGGCTGTGGAGAAAAGGGAACTCTAGTCCACTGTTGGTGGGAATGCAGACTGGTGCAGCCACTATGGAAAGCAGTGTGGAATTTCCTCAGAAAGCTGAAAATGGAACTGCCTTTTGATCCAGCGATTCCCCTGCTGGGACTATACCCTGAGAACACCAAAACGCCAATACAAAAGAACCTATGCACCCCAATGTTCATAGCAACACAATTTACAATAGCCAAGTGTTGGAAGCAACCTAAATGCCCATCAGTAGATGATTGGATCAAAAAATTATGGTACATATACACAATGGAATACTACGCAGCAGAAAGAAAAAAACAAGTACTAAACTTTGCGACAGCATGGATGGAACTGGAGAGCATCATGTTAAGCGAAATAAGCCAGGGGGCAAAAGACAAATACCATATGATCTCACCTATAAGCGGAACCTAACCAACAATGCAAAGAAGCAAGGCAAATATGACCAGCAACACTGAAAAGAAAAGAAATCAACAGAGACAAGAGGGAAGGTGGGGGGCAGGGAAAGGGAAGGGAAGGGGAAAGTCAAGGAACATATAGCAAGGACTCATGGACAAAACCGAAGGGGAAGAGCTGAGGGAGGGAAGGTGGGAGGGGGCAAGGGAAAGAGGTGGGGGGAAGGCAGAGACAAATGTATTTAAAAAGTAAATAAATTAATAAAAAAAAAAGATTTAATTTTATGACACATAATCATAAATAATATTGAAAAATATGTATATCATATCATATATCACCAAGGAAACTTTATGACTTAATTAACAAATATTAATTCTTAACTGTCACATAATAAAACCGTTTATCACTTCTGTGTTGGATTATCTGGGATTTTATTTCATATACCACTAACTAGCTGTGTGATCTTGCCAAGTTACTTAACCTTTCTATGTGGAGATGTTCATAGTGTAGTTAGGAGGATGTAATGGGATAATCCATATAAAGGCTTTAGTGTAGTGGCTGAGACATAAGTAATCAATAAAGTTTAGCAATTGTGTTTATTTTTATTTGAATGATTACTATGGTGAGCACTTTGTGATAAGAATGCACAGAACTCTGAGGTAAGAGAGAGAGAACATTTGGACTATCATTCTACATTTTAAGTTATAGTTTTATTTAGTAGGTTATCATAGGAAAAAACATGAAGGATAAAAGTTATAGAAGTCTTCAAACACAGAAATTATCCTGTCTCCGCCTATACTTTTTTTTTTTTGTGCTTTGAAATTCTAGTCTTAGAAAAGGGTAGACAGCTCTGCATTTTTAAAAGGTAGCTATTTTTGTCTTCAAAACTTTTAAAATTCATTCAAAGTATCATTTCTGTATGTTCCTGTATTAATCCCAAAATTTTAGTCAATATGTAAACAATATGTGGTTTTAGAACCCCTTTGGAAATCATAAAGTGAATATTAACCTATTGACAATGAATTCCACTAGAACTGAGTGAAAACTATTCAAATTTAGTTGTTAGAGTGTTCTTCCAGAGAAGTTGAACAGAAACAGTATCAATGGCATGAGCCCTGTGTGTGTGGTTGGCGGGTAGATAACTCAAGGGGCAAGAGAGCACCCACCTATATTTCTGCAATGTGTATTCTTTCCTCCCTGCACCAACCACCTTCAGGCTTTCTTCTCAACCCAAGAACAGACTGAAAAGGAACTCTCTGACCAGGGACATAGCACAGGGTTGGGTTTCAGGACTGAGTAGGGGAATAGCACCAAAATAACTTTGCAGTATTTTGATGTGTGGGCAGCTACCATTCTTTGAAAGAGAAGCTAACTAAACAGATTTAGCATGTTTGTTGTATCCTTATCTTCCCTCTCAAGTCTGTATATTACCAATTGTTAGACACAAAGCAAAAGCCTAGCAGAGAAATAAATAAATACCAGTAAAGCCAATAAGGGAAGGAACGAATGAGGGAATAGAAAGATCACCATAGTGGTAGGTACAATTTATATCCCTAAAATTGAAAATATCCATGAAATAAATAATGCTCATTACAAAAGATGAAAGTCCAAAATTAACTCAAAAGAAACTAGACATTTTGATGATGTTAATTCTTCCAATCCATGAACATGGTATATGCTTCCATTTATTTTTGTCTTCCTTAATTTCTTTCTTCAGTGTTATGTAGTATTCTGAGTACAGGTCATTTACCTCCTTGGTTAGGTTTATTCCTATGTACTTCATTTTTCTTGTTACTATAGCAAAATGGAATATTTCCTAATTTTTGTTTCTAATATTTCATTGTTGGTGTGCAAAAATGCCTTCCAAGTGCTGGCGAGGTTGTGGAGAAAAGGGAACCCTAATACACTGTTGATGGGAATGTAGACTGGCACAGCCACTGTGGAAAATAGTATGGAATTTCCAAAAAAACTAAAAATGGAACTTCCTTTTGACCCAGCAATTCCACTACTGGGATTATACCCCAAAATCGTAAAACACCAATTCAAAAGGACCTATGCATCCCTATGTTCATAGCAGCACAATTTACAATAGCCAAGTGCTGGAAACAGCCTCAGTGCCCATCAGTAAATAAGTGGATCAAAAAACTGTGATCCATTTACACAATGGAATACCATGCAGCATAAAAGAAGAAGGAACTCCTATCCTTTAAGAAAACATGGATGGAACTGGAGAGCATTATGCTAAGTGAAATAAGCCAGGGGGTGAAGGGCAAATACCATATCATCTCACCTATAAGTGCAATCTAATCAATAAAACAAACAAGTGAGCAAAATAGAAACAGAGACATGGAAATAAATAACAAACTGACAGTGACAAGAGGGGAGGGGTGAGGGGGATAATAAAGGAAAGAAGGGAAAGGGTAATCAAGAAATATATATACAGGACCCATGGACAAAGACCACAAAGGAGAGGAGCAGAGGAATGAATATAGGGGATGGGTGTGGGTAGGGTGGGGGAGAATAATGGGGTAAAATGAGGACAACTGTAATTGCACAAATATTTTTAAAAAGGAGAAAAAAAGAAATTGATCAAGCTGAATACACCAAAGCCAGAGAATGAGTTCTAAAAATTGGCAGAGATCTATCAACAAATAAGCACTTATTTTGTTATCAGATAAAGATTTATAAGCATAGAATAAAAGCTCCCCAACACAGAATGCTAGAAAAAAGTCTGATTCTAACACCACATAAGAATAAAGCAGAAAAGAGAACTATTGATCAATCTTACCTCAGGATATAGATATGAAAATATTAAAAGAAATGTTATCAGATAAAATTAATAAAGTCACTAAAATAATCATAAAGTTATGATTTATCCAAGTATATATGATTACTTCAACATTACAAAATTTTCTAATATTTTTATACAAAAAACTATAATGTAGAAAATGTAAGTTTTCTTAGATTTTCCTAACCTAAATAAAAGTTTAAAAAATTAAAAATTGACAGACATTCCTGATTTAAAAAATCATAGAGTAATTGTGCCCTGGCTGATGCAGCTAAGTTGGTTGGAGCATCATCCCCTTCACAGGTGGTTGGGTGATTTTGGTCAGGGCACATACCTAGGTTCTGGGTTTGATCCCTGTTTGGGGGACATATGGGAGACAGCCAGTCGATATTTCTCTCTCACATTGATGTTTCTCTCTCTCTCTCACTTCATTCCCTTCCTCTCTCTTTAAAATCAATAAACATATTTAAAAAAATCATACAGTTATTGTGATTCTTGTTTATATGTAACTATGTTCAAGTTATCTTTTTAAGTGAAAATAGGATGCATAGATTTAAAACATGGCATAAAAATACATTTCTATACCAAAATATGTATTTTATATACTATTTATGTGTATACATATACATATATACACATACTCATGCATAAACTCTGTGAAGTTACATGAATGTTCATATCCACTCCATATAGAGTTTGCAAATAACCTCAATTATTTTTATTTTTCTTCTCAAAAGGTTGTGTGAAAATGTATTGGTTATAATTTTAAATATTTAATACCACTATCTTAAAATGTAAAATTATAATCATTTCTAATAAATACAATATAAAATTTATAATCTAGTATTGTCAGAAAATTCTTAAGTTTCTCAGTTTAGTTTATCAAAAGTGTGCACCTGAGATCTTTAAAAGCATTAGTAAATTATTTTTACAAATAACATTTATTGATATAAATATTATGCTTAGTTGTCATTAAGTTATTCACATTCTAGTTTGAGTGAAACAAATATAAACCACTAATTTTATAACATTTTAATGAATGCTAAAATAGATAAATGTGCAAAGACCTGCATGCTCTGTCCAGGTTGGTCTTTCATTAGTTCTCCAGCTGGGTGAGCACTCTGTAGCCTCATGATCTTTGTATGAACAATGTCTGCTTCAACTGTTCTCACTTTCACAAAGATTATCACCTTTTCTTCCCTGTGGGCTCAGCTTGCTTTGTTCTTTCTCAGACTTCTTCTTTGACTAGCCTAAGTAAAGTCAGCCCTGTTTGTTGTTATTCCTTACCCTTCCTTTTTATTTTTCTCCTAAGAGATTTCCAAACCTGCCATTATTATTATTTTTCTGTTCATTTTTAATTTTTTAAATTATTCTCCTTAATCATAATTGAAAGCCTTAAAAGGGAGGAGTAAATCTTTTTAATTTACTGTTCTTTCTCAGTCAATGACTGATAAATGGCTGGATTATAGAGTAATCATTATTTTTTAAATACTACATTTAAAATTACAGCAAGGTTCAGTTTAAAACTATATATAAATAAAGTAACTTTCTAAATTTAATTTGGTGAGTGATTTGGAGTAAGTTCCAGTCTTCGTTTGCTCCAGTGTAATGTGACCACAAACATTTATTTATCTCTGTTCATTTTCAGAACTGTTTTCTGCCCTACTAGCCCTACACATGTATAAAATTTGAGCTCAATTTTTAACTCTAGCATAAAAATTTTTCATACTAGAAAGAAAGATTATATGCCATAGAAAACAGCATTTGAAGAAAAAAAAAGGCTATGAATTATTTTATTGTACTTTTTCATGTTTCCAGTGAGGATGTAGACCTGGAAAACTTGTGATTAATTTTCATAAAATAATCTAGATGGCTGCCTCAATGCTTTGGTAATGAGGTTGTAAATAATTACATAGATAGATAAGTAGATAGATACAATATCTTAGTCTAATAGTGTCCTGTATTTCAAAGGTTTCCCAAGCTTATTTAAAATTGACCAAAATACTGATGCAATAAGGCATAGTGCTCAGCATAAATAGGTTTTCAATAAATACTTGCTGAGTAATGATGAACGTATGTACATCTCAAAAAATAACAGTAACACACAAATATAAGGTGCTAATAATGTATGCTTTTATCACGATAATGATTATAATGACAATAATGTGGCTTTTTTTAACTAGATGGAAAAACAGTAATATTGACATCTTGCTAGTGTATAAGATAATCAAAATTGGTAAAAATAAAATACTCATATATAAGAGTGTTCCACTATTTCATTTCATCTTAAAATTGGGTCTGATTAAAATAATGAGTGTTTTAATGGAAATCCCAATTCTCAAAAAAATTCAATACAAATATGTAACAAAATTTAATTCTTTTGTAATAACACTAGATCTCAGCCAGAAGTAGCATTTTTACATACTTGGACAGAAAATAACACTTCATTTATAAATAACATTTTTATTTAAATAATCTTGAATTAAAATGAAATCTTTAGCCCTGCTAGTAATTAAACAGCAGTGCTTTACACTAGTCTTATTCTAAACATGTAGACAGAGAAAAACACTTTATAAATAAAAGCTTACACAAGCTGTAGTGTTTTGGCCCATTAGGGAGGAGAACACCTGCAAAGATTTTGCTTCTCCTACTTAGGGTGTTTTGTTTTTGTTTTCTTTTGCTTTGTTTTGTTTTTGGCTGAAGTGTGATACTACTCTTGTCCCTGTATGGGAAGCAGAGATTAGTCCCAACTAAAACATACAGCACACTCAGCTACCTGCAAACAATTGAGTCACTTAAGCTTAACTGATGTGTAGAGCTGAAAAGAGAAGCACTTTAACACAACTGGTGGAACTGGCTGCATCTCTCCATTAAAAAAAACTCATGGAGCTCTGGACCCAGTGGACTTGAGCTTAAGAGCAGCATCTGAGTAGGGTCTCACCAACAGATCCAAGAATAGCACAAGGGAGATTTTTAAGGTTTCTTAGCCTTGAGCCACAGTGACATACAGGAATGCACACTTGTTTTTCTCCTTTTGAAGTGGTGTTTATATTTTCTTTTTTCACCCTCAGAAACTTGAAAGTTATTTTATAACAGTCCAGAAGTAAACAAAAAGAATAGCTGTTTGAATTTTTCCTCAATATATTGGCTGACCATTTAGGTTGTAAATCAGTTGTAAAAAATGAAAAGCAGCTTAAAATAAGATCCAAATACTCAATGTCTTCTGAGCTATATAGGCACACTCAGGTACTTATGAGTGATGCCATTGCACCTTTCGTGCCATGAGTACAGGGTAGGTGACAGAGCCTCAGATTTCAGGCTTCTGAAGCTATGACACAATGTTAAATAAGAATGCTTGTAGTTCAAAAACTCAAAGGTTTTATTGTGCTTAATTTTAGATGTATCTTGTATACAACATTATTTCGATCATAAAGAGATTTGAATTTATGTTAAGAGCAGGACAATAGGTAAAGCTCAGAAGCAGCTCCTTGAGAACATACCTCAAGCATGTTTCCTAGGCTTTTGGTCTAGAACTCTGCAACAAGCAAGTTTCTAAAACACATAAACCTAGGATTTTAGTCAGCTTTTCATCTGGGCTAATAATTTATTCATCATGCAGCTAGCAGAGTGATCTTTCTCAAACACTCACCTAACCAAATCCTTTCCCTGTTTAAAATTTTCCAGTGGTTTTCCATTTATGCCATCATAACATATAAATTCAAACAATTATTTCTTCAGTTGGTCCCAGCTTACTTCTCTAACCTCATTTCTTGGTGTTTTAATCTACTTCTCTTCAAGTAATCTTTGTAGCAGTCCACTTAAATTCATTTATTCACCTTCTTTTATTATTTCTATGCTTATACGTATAATGAGTCCTTTAACAAATTAGTTATTTTCAATCCTGGCTGCAGAATAGAATTAAAAATCAAGGATTTACACCAGAATCTTGATAATTTGTTCATAAATAAAGCATAGGTATTGATGACTTTTAAAATCATGGATTATTACATTCATTCACAACTGAGACTTTTTGGTTTAAACATTCATATCTGTAAGTTCACCAGTATAACTTTGATCACTCTGAATATCTCAACATTAAAATTAAATACAAAATGGAGACTGGACTTATTTCATGAACATAACTGAAACTTAGTTTTTTTTCTTATAAAGGCCTTTAAAAATCATAAAAGAAATTCAAGTCTTCTTTTTAAAAATGGTATGCTACTCACTATCAACCAAGCCCCCGCTGTCTGCAAACCCCCATTGTATAACCAATTGTTGTAAAAGAACATCTTCATTTTCACTTTATAAGCCATCCTGTTACTCAAATATGGAATCTTCCAGTCCACGAACTGTTCTTATAAGTAGAGTAAACTCTAACAGAATACTATTTATTAATTTGGTGGTTTTAATTTTATTTCTAGATCTTTGACACCAAAGAACTAGAAATCATCTTCATGTTGTTCCTATGCTAGAATCATCTTCATGTTATTCCTATGTCATTCTGTATTTATATCCTCATGGTCCTTCTCATGTCTTATTGCAATCACATGTCTTCTATTTCTCTTCTCCACCAGAATAAAAATTCTTTGTATCCATAGTACCCATCACTCACTGACTCTTAAAAATTGTACAAAGAAGAATATTGAAATTGAGCTTAACAAATCTTTGTTGAATGTCACCTGTATCAGCCACTCTTCTAGTCTCTTGGTATGCACATGCTCCCTAGTACACTGAGGTTACTGAAGAGTAAGGGAGATAGCAATTTAACCAAATCATTACACAACCAAAGAGGTAACAGCAATCTCAGACACAAAAGAAAAAAATAATCATTTGAGTAGGTTAGTTCAGTGAAGTTTTCCTTAAATAATTTTACTCATGGTTATAATGAAAATATGAGTAGAGTTTTCCTAGTAGGTTTTCAAGTGTGTTTTTAGCAGCCAAAATAGGGTAGAATTAAAATTAATTTACACTGAATGTAAAACAGAGTAGTGGGAGGCAAGGAATGGCAGCAAGGAACACATCACACATGGAATCTATGACAGATCCATGTAGATGGAACCTGGAATTATAGCTGGAGATATTGTCCTCCATTTTTCATAGCCTACTGTGAAAGCAACCAGGGGGAAAGGAGTCCAGAGAGCTGTTCTTTGTGATAAAGAGCATCATATAAAATGTAGGGAATGGCTCTAACAACAAACAGATATGCCATCAAAGTGCATTAAGCAGGGAATTTTTGTAAAGATGTGATCAGGCATAATTTCAAATTAACTCTGGTGTCCATATGACCTTGCAAATAGAAGAAGAAAAGAGTAGAACAGAGTTATGGAGGTTTCTATTGCTGTGATGCAGTTAATTAAGGAAGTAGGCTGAACTAAGATGCTGGAAATAGTGATGGAATGAGATGCCTGTATTTTAAATATATTTAAGAGGCAGGTAGAAGTACCAGGGATCATTTCTTGAAAGGAGAGAAATTTGGACTTTGTTCTTTGTGCCATGGGGAGTCTCTGCAGTTTTCTGATCAGAGGATACAGAAGCAGTGCCATCCATTTGAGAAAGATTGAATAGATGGGACACTCAAGACAGAGAAAACTGTGAAGACATTTTTGCAATGGATTAAGAGGTAAGAATATCAATGTATCCAACTGAACAACAGTACAAACAAGAAAATGAAAAAAAAAAAATACCGACAATGCCTGAAGTTAATTTTATTTAATTAAAAAATGAGTATGGAAATAAAAATGATTTTAAAAATGCTTCCCAATGTATTTTATGAATTTAGTAACACCTGAACTCAGTAAAATTTATTAGGTTTATTGTTTGTAAGTCCAGAAGAAACTGACGTTTTGCAAAGAGGTTAATTCATTTGATTGATTTCACTTTCAACATAGATTAGTAAACATCAAGCCCTAATCACTGCATGTGATTAATTGCAAATTTATTTTGATAATATTTGTTAAATGTCAGAAGTATATTTTTATATTTTGGTATTAAGATCATAAATATCCAATATCATAGGTACAAAATTTTTCTCTTCAACATAAATTTGAAGTAATATGTATCTGGCCAAGAAGACAAAAGTTTCCAAAGATTCATAAAAATTCTGTAATATTTAGGCCGCAAATAGGTAATCTCCAAATTCCTAAAACATGATGATCTTAGAAAAAAATGACAATTTTTATTTATTTTTCTTATTTGATATTTATTATTTTACTTTTAGTAAGTTAGGTTTTTTTATTCTTTATTCAACAAATATCTATGAACTATTTATTATGGGTCAGTATCTATGGGCTCTGGGTTAGAGAAATGAATAAAATAATAATGCCTGCTCGGGTAAAGTTTACATTCTAGTTCTCAATTAATGTTTGGTGGGCATATGAAATAATAAAATCCTTTCCAAAAATTTATCTTGATAGTGACTACTAATGTTCAACATACAAAATTTTAATATAGAAAAATATTTTAGAATCATTATTTTAACTCTATTTCTATAAAAAGGAAATAAAGATTAAGAAGAAGTGAGTAGGCATAAAAAAAAACTGGGAGGGAATCAAGATGGCGGAGGAGTGAGTGGAAGTCACACTGACCTCCTCCCAGGACAAACCTGGAACTACAACTAAATTGTCGAGAAATAACCTGGAACAAACAACTGAACAATGGCGAGAGAGGAGCCTTGTAACCTCAGACACAGAAGAACTGGCTTTAGCATGATCTAATTGGTAAGGGGTGCGGTGCAGACCTGAGAAGGTGGGCGGGGCATCCACAGTTGGCAGCACCAGAAGGATATTGAAATGGCCAGTTGGATCCCCTTGAGAAGATCGGGATCTAAACCAAATGCAGGGATCTCTAGTCTACAGCACCAGAGCCCAAAAAGTACACAGAAAACAGCCAGATGTGAAAAGCGGCAGGGTTGCTCTCTGACAGAGACAGGTGTTTGGAGACCCAAAGAACCATTTAAAGGGCCAATGCATAATTTTTATTTGCAGACACTTACCCTGGTCTCTGGCAAAGGCAGGGGCAGAGTGGGCTAGAGAGGCCTAAGTAGAGACTGGGGAAGAAGGCTTTGGTGAGGGAACTGAGAGAGTAGCCGGCGGGATCTTAGTGCTGACTCATCGCCATGTGGCAGTAGACATCTTGCTCAGGCAGAGACCATGCCCCCTGAGCAGCATCTGTATCAAAGGACCCAATAGCCCCACCCCAGGTGGGATTCTACCCTACCCCTTGCTGTCTAAGCTGCCAGTTGTGTGCACAGTGGCAGCCACAGACAGTAAATCCCTGGCGAAAGGGGGCACAGAGAGGTCTGGTGACACTTGAGGAGAGATTGGGGGTGGAGGCTTTGGGGAGAGAATGGAGAGAGTAGTTGGAGGGATCCCAGTGCAGACTCTTCCCCCATATGGCAGCAGCATGAAAGGACCCAATAACCCCATCCCTAGGAGGGACTCCACCCCACCCTGAGCTGTCTAAGGTGGCCTGCTGAGTGCAAACAGAACAGATCAACAGCTGAAGGAGACAGCCACAAACAGTAGATTACTGGAAGTTTCAAACAGACTGCCTAAGGTCAGACAGGGTCAACATCTAACATCATCACACACAGATCCAAAAAGTAAAAACAGCAGTCTCTAACCATAGAAGTTCACACCACAAAGTCAGGAAATCAAGACAGATCAATCTAAGAAGAAGAAGCAAAAGAGAAGAGTCTCACAAATAATGGGAAGACAAAGAAATGCCCTCACTTGAAGGGAAAGGAGCAATCCCAACAAAGAGAACTAAATGAAATAGAGGCAAGTAAGCTATCAGATATTGAGTTCCAACCAATGGTTCTAAGGAAGCACAATGAGCTCAGTGAGTTCAGAGACAATTACCAAAAAATACAAGGAAACTATGAGGAACTTACTGCAAACTGTATCAGCATGAAAAAGGACATAGAAACTATCAATAAGAGACAAGAAGAAATGAAGAATACAATTTCTGAATTGAAGAACAGAATAGAAGGCATCAAAGGCAGGCTAGATGAAGCTGAGGACTGAATCAGTGAGCTGGAGGACAAAGTAGAAAAATGCTCCCAGAAAGAGCAAACACATGAAAAAAGACTGAAAAAGCATGAAGACACATTTAGGGAAATTCAGGGCTACCTGAAACGTAACAATATCTGTATAATAGGGTTACCAGAAGAAGAGGATGAGGAAGGGATAGAGAACCTGTTTGAAAAAGTCATGATGGAAAACTTCCCCAACTGGAGGAGAAAAAAAGTCACACAAGTCCAGGAAGCACAGAGGGTCCCATTCAAGAGGAACCCAATGAGGCCACTCCAAGACACATCACCATTAACATGGCAAATATCAAAGACAAACAGAGAATCCTAAAGCAAGCAAGGGAGAAAGAGGTAGTAACATATAAGGAAGCCCAAATACGGCTAGCAGCTGACTTCTCAACAGAAACACTGCAAGCCAGAAGGGAATGTCAAGAAATATTCCAAGTAATGAAAAGCAAAGGCCTGCGACCAAGATTGCTCTGTACAGCAAGGCTCTCAATTAAAATGGAAGGTGAAATAAGGACTTTCCCAGTCAAAAGAAGGCTAAAAGACTATACCTTCACCAAACCTGCACTGCAAAATATGTTAAAGGGACTGCTTTAAGATGAAGAAAAAGTTTCTATGAATACCCAGTTCCTTTCAGATTTGCCAATGCTTGATATTACCAATATTTTTAATACTCATTAATCTGATTGGGACAATGATCTTATTTTAATTGTTTCTTTACTATTTGTTGAAACTAAACTTGTTTTAGTATATTTTTTGCCTATTTCTAATATTTTTTAAAAAAAACTTTAAATGACTCCTTGGTATTCTTTATCCATTTATTGATTAAAGGTTTGTAGAACTTTTTTCAAAAAAAAACTGCACCCTATTAACCATGTTTTAGATGTGTTGCAAATACTTTTCTCTTCTATCCCTGGTCCTTTAACCTTTTTTGTATGTATGCTACTATATAGTTAAATGTTTAATATAGTCAAATTGTCAATATTTACTTTATAGCTTCTGGGTTTGAATATTTTACTTCAGATCATGAAAAATATTAGTTCTATTTTCTTCTAAATCTCCTTAGAGTCTACATATTGATTTTTAACTCACCTGAATATTTCTTATATAATGTGTGAAATAAGGCTCTATATTTGTTTTATTTCAAATAATAGTGGTCCATGCCCCTTGCTTGTTCAAAAAGCCTTATTTTACCCATTGACTTGAAATATCAACTTAATCATATATATATATATATATATATATATATATATATACACACACACACACACACACACATACACACACACACGTTTGTCTCTAGAATGTTCATTATATTTCATTGAACTACCTGATTATTTCTGTGCTGGTATCATATTGGTTTAATTGCTGAGACTATTAGGGTTTTAAATTTTTTAAATATAATTAACTTTGACATTTAAAAAATAAGTAAAATCAATCTGCATTTCAGAAAGAAAGAAAGAGAGACAGATGGAACTGCTATCTTTTGTGACAACATGGATGAAACTGGAGAATATTAAGCTAAATGAAATAAGCCAGTTGATGAAAGACAAATACCATATGATCTCACCTATAAGTAGATTCTATTCAACAAAATAAACTAATGAACAAAATAAATCACAGGCATGGAAACATGGAGCAGACTGAAAGTGACCAGAGGGGATGGGGAAAGAGGACAATGGTGGAAAGAAGGGCAAGGGACTAGACAAAGAACATGTATGAATGACCCGTGCACATGAACAACAGAGTGGGAATTGACTGTGGGAGTGGGAGGATGGAGGTGGGGTGGGGAAGGGGGGTAAAGGGGGAAAAATTGAGAGAACTGTAATAGAATAAACGATTTATAAATTAAAAAATAAAGTAAAAAATAAAAAAAAAACAAAAGCAAAAAACAGAAAACAACAACAAAAAAAAGGAAGAAGAGAGTAACAGGAGCTGGATGTATTTTGTTTTTTAGTCTTCCACATATGTTTCCTCCACTATGTTAGCAGTTTTACTAATGCATGGATAACATTACTGAGGTTAAGAATCAACGAAAAATTTTTAACATTTATTTTAAATCTTTTCTGTATAACTTTAAAGTATGCCCACAGAATTAGGCGTTGTAATAATTGAGTCAACTCTTTATTATATGACTATATTATATTTTCTTTTTTTTGTGCACTGCATATGTAGTTTTTGTAAAAATAAAAATGCTAATGATTTGTGTGAAAATCTGGAAAGATAAACCTACCCTGATGAAAATCAATCAATGGTAACTTGGGGTGGGGAGTGAGGAGCAACTAGGAAGTGTCACAGGGACAGTTTCAGGGATAATAGAAATGCCTTTATATCTTTATTTTGTAGCGATGGTTGTATTGGGTATATTCATTTGTCAAATCTCATTGAGATTGTGATTAAAATACATATATTTTATTCTTTTAAATTATACCTCAATAAAGTTGATTAAAATAAAATTAACTAAATAATCTGGGTTTTTTTTTTTAATATGTCCAAATGTTTGGGACATCAGATAGCTATCAACACGGTAAGATAGAGCTCTGGCTTGTGTGGCTCAGTGGATTGAGTGCTGGCCTGCAAACCAAAGGGCCACTGGTCTGATTCCCAGTCAGGACACACACCTGGGTTGTGGGCCGGGTCCCCAGTAGGGGGTGTGTGAAAGGCAATGACACATTGAAGTTTCCCTCCGCCTCTTTCTTCCTCCCTTTCCTTCTCTAAAAATAGATAAATACAATCTTTTAAGAAATGATAAGATAGAGGCATTTACATCAGGGAGAGAAATTCAGCCAAGATAGCTGAAACTAGTGTTTAGGACCACTTTATGTTTTGATGCATTTAATAATTCTAAACTATTAATGAGAGATGAAAAAGCTGAGCATAAGGTAGCATAAGTACAACTGTGAAAGAAGAGTAGGTCTTTGAACAATCTCTAAGAAAGGGAACAAAATTTAAATTTTAGATCTCATCAAGTGGAAGTGGATGATAAAATCAAAAGCTATAAATTGTGATCCTAAAAAGCAGTTAGATAAGTTATAAATAGGGCACCTTTTTAAAGATTGAAACCCTTTGTCACATCAGTACAACCCTAGATGAGCTTTTACTACCTGGAATGTCTGCTAAAATAATTAAATCCCCTGTGGAAAGAGATACAGTCATTCAGCATCTCAAACTTAATCTATAATTTTCATACATAATGGCAGACATTCAGTCCAAAATAACCAGGTATGGAAAAAAAATTAAGCAATAAGAAAAAAAATGTATAAGATAGTCCATATTTTGGAGAATAGTCTCATTCTTAAAATAGCTGTAATGAATAAATATTAAGAAATAAAATAGAAAATTAGAGAATTTCAGCAAAAACTGAAAGAATAAAATGGAGATTCTATAACTGAACTGTACTGTTGTAGACAGAATTCTAGGCGGCCCAGGCTATTTGCCCTTTTACATTATCCCTGTGATTATGTGGGTTACATGGCAAAATAGATTTTTCACATGTAATCAAAGAATCCTAATTAGTTGATCTTAAGATAATGAGAAAATTATCTAGGTAAGACTAGTCTAATCAAATGAACAGTTTAAAGCAGAGAGTTTTCTCTGGTCAGTAGCAAAAGAAGAAGTCAGACATTCAAATCACCTTAAGTGTCTTTGACTTGCTATTCCTGTATCTAGAGTTGGAAGGAGCAACAGGTCAAAAAAATGTGGGTGGTTTAGGAGCTAACAGCCCCCATATGAAAGCCAAACAATAAATGGGAATCTCTGTCCTGCACCTACCAGTACCTGAATTCAACATACAACCTGAATAAATTTGGAATAAAATTGTTCTTCAGAGTCTCCAGATGAGAGTCCAGTGGGTCCAATACCTTGATTTTGGTGCTGTGAGACCCTAAGCAGAAAATCCAATCAAATCTACCTGGAGTTTTAACCCACAGACTGTGAGTTAATAAATGCTTGTAGCTTTCAGATGCTACATTTTTGCAACAATAAAAAATGAAATACTTATACAAAACTAGAAATAAAAAATAGATGCATTTAATAACTGATTAAATATAGTTTAATAAAGCTCCAAATAATAATGTGTAGCTGATAAACTAAAAGATAACATGAAAAGTCAGACAAAATCACACACACACACACACACACACACACACACACACACAAAGACAGACATGAGTTTAAACATGCGGGAAATGTAATTTCAGTCCCAAAAGAAGAGGAGGTAGGAATAGGAAAGAAGCAATTTATGAATTTTCCTAAATTGATACAAGATGAAATATATATTCAGCAAAAAAGTCCTTCAGAAATGAAGGTAAATAAAACCTACTCACATAAAGAAAACTGATGATTCAGAGAAAGAGAGAGAAATTATGTAGATAGTCTAATTTCAAACAACTATTTTAAAAAATTTTACTGAATTTATTGGGGTGACATTGATTAATAAAGTTATATAGGTTTCAGGTGTACCAGTCTATAATACATCTTCTATATATTGTTTTGCATGTTCATCACCCAAAGTCAAGTCTCCTCCCATCACCATTTATCTGCCTTTACCCTTTTCTACCTCTCCCACCTCTTTTCCCTATGATAATATAATTTTAGTAGAAAAGTATAATTAATTGTAAAGTATAAAGGGAGATGCTTAATAATGATTAAAATTTCAATATACAAGATGGATTTATTCTAAAAATAATTAAGCACATATCATCAAAGTATATAAAATGATAATTGCTGGAGAAGATATAGGTGAAAACTTCAAAGCACATTATTTTAGCAAATTTTTCCCAGAACAGAGTTAAATAGCAAACACAAAATTATTAAGTACAGATGTGAACAATGTTCTCTACAAAAGTGACCTGCCTGATAACATGTAAAATACCGTATCATAAGAAGTACACAGTATGTGCTAGTCCGCGTGGAATAGTTACCAAAACTAACAATATGCAGGGTTCATGAAACAGCAAGTTCCAGAGGACAGAAACCATACAGGGTGGTGCAAAAGTAGTTTTACAGTTGTTCTTATGGAAAATAGCACCATAATTAATAAATAATTGTACAAGAATAAGCTCTGTGTATCAAGTGCTCACAACTGTTAACCTACTTTTGCCCCACTGTCTATATGCTATGTTCTCAGACTACAGTATAATTTCACTAGATATCAATGACAAACACTATTAAGAAAACTCTGAAAGTTTTACTAATTAGGTAATATTCATTGATCAAATATGTAATAAAATGAAAATAGAAGTTATGGTCTGAATTATAATGAAAATATTTCATTTCAACATTGTGTGATGCCATTAGAATACACAGATTTGTTTCAAAAGCATATATTAGACAAGAACCAAGCTGAAAGTCAATATTCTTTTTTATTTTAAGAAATCCATTCTAGTAGTTTCTTGGTGGAACTTTGGAGTTTTCTATGTACAGTATCATGTTATCTAAAAATAATGACAGTTTTACTTTTTCTTTTCCAATTCAGATGCCTTTTATTTCTTCTTCCTATCTGTTTGCTGTGGCTAGGACTTCTGGTACTATGTTGAATAAGAGAATTGAAAGCAGACATCCCTGTCTTGTTCCTGATCTTAAGGGGGACCCTTACAGTTTTTGCCCATTGAGTATGATGCTGGCAGTGGGTTTGTCACACATGGCCTTTATTATGTTTAGGTATGGTCCCTCTGTTCCTACTTTGCTGAGAGTTTTTATTATAAAGGGGTGCTGGACTTTATCAAATGCTTTTTCTTCATCTATTGATATGATAATGTGGTGTTTGTCCTTCACTTTGTTTATGTGGTGAATCACACTTATTGATTTGTGAATGTTGTACCAACTCTGCATTCCCAGAATAAATTCCACTTGATCAAGGTGTACAATCTTTTTGATGCATTGTTGTATTCAGCTTGTTAATATTTTGTTGAGGATTTTAGTTTCTATGTTCATCAGGGATATTGGCCTACTATTTTCTTTCTTTATAGAGTCTTTATCTTTTGCAATTAGGATAACGCTGGCTTTGTAAACTGAGTTTGGGAGCCTTCCCTCCTCTTGAATTTTATGAAATAGTTTGAGAAAGAGAAGTGTTAGTTTTTCTTGGCATGTTTAGTAAAATTCACCTGTGAAGATGAAATATATATTCAGTAAAAATATCCATCAGAGGTGAAGGTAAGTAAAACTTATTCACATAAAGAAATCCAATGATTCTTTGAGAGAGAGAGAGAAAGAGAGAGAGAGAGAGAGAGAGAGAGAGATTATGTAGATAGTCTGGTCCAGGGCTTTTGTTTGTTGGGAGTTTTTTTTTTTTTATTACAGTTCGGTTTCACTAGGTATAATCTGTCTATTCAGATTCTCTGATTTTTCCTTGATTAGTTTTTGAAGATTTTATGTTTCTAAGAATTCATCCATTACATCCAAGTTGTCCAGTTTGTTGGCATATAGTTGTTCATAACATTTTCTTACAATACTTTATATTTCTTTTGTGTCAGTTGTTATTTCTCCACTTTCATTTCTGATTTTATTTATTTGGGTACTTTCTTTTTTTTTCCTGATGAGTTTGATTAAAGATTTGTCAATCTTTTTTATCTTTTCAAAGAACCAGCTCTTGGATACACTGCACTTTTGTATCATTTTTAGACTCTGTTTTGTTTATTTCTCCTCTGATCTTTATTAGATCTTTCCTTCAACTCATTTTGGGCATTGTTTATTGTTCTTTTTCAAGTTCCTTTAAGTGTGAAGTTTGATTGTTTATTTAAGCTTTTTCTTTCTTTCTTTTTTTTTTTTTTTTTGAGATAGGCTTGTAATGCCATGTATTTCCCTGTTAAGATTGCTTTCCCACTGCCCCAGTTTTTGAATAGTTGTGTTTTCATTTTCATTTGTTTCAAGATATCTTTTGATTTCTTCCTAGATTTTGTTGTTGACCCATTCATTGTTTAATAACATGTTATTTAGCTTCCATGTCTGCATGTTTTTCAGTTTTCTTCTTGTGGTTGATTTCTAATTTCCAACATTGTAGTCCAAGAAGATGCTTGACATGATTTCAATCTTTTTAAATTTATTAACACTGGCTTTATGTCCTAATATGTGGTCTGTCCATTGAAAAGTATCTATATTCTGCTGATTTAGGGTGAAAAGCACTGAAGATATCAATTAAATTCTTTTGATGTAGTGTGTTGTTTAAGGCTGCTTGTTGATTTTCTGTCTAGAAGACCTGTCCATTGAAGTCACAGGGGTGTTAAAATCCAAAGTACTAGAACTTATAAATGAATACAGCAAAGTTTAGGGTACAAAATTAATATCCAGAAGGCAAATGAATTTTTAAATGCCAATAAGGAAGTAACAGAAAGGGAAATTGAAAAAACAATCCCATTCACAACTGCTACAAAAAAGAATAAAATACCTACGACTAAACCTAACCAAAGATGTAAAAGAACTGTACTCAGAAAATTATAAGACACTGAAGGAAAAAAAAAGATAAGATACAAATAAGTGGAAGCACATATCATGTTCACGGACATGAAGAATTAACATCATTATAATGCCCATATTACTCAAAGCAATCAATAGATTCAATACAATTCCTGTCATAATTCCAATGATGTATTTCACAGAACTAGGACAAATATTTCAAAAATTTATATGGAGCCACAAAAGGGCCTGCATAGCAATAACAATCCTGAGAAAGAAAAACAAACTTACAGGAATCATGCTACCTAATATGAAAATATAAGGCCATAGTAATCAAAACAGCTTGTTACTAACAAAAATATACACATAGCTCAATAGAACAGAGAGCCCAGAGCCCACACCTTTATAGTCAATTAATATTTGACAGAGGAAGCAAGCACATACAATGGGATAAAGAAGGTTTAGTCACTAAATGGTGTTGGGAAAATTGGACAGATGCATGCAGAAAAACAAAACTAGACCACTTTCTTATACCACAGTTAAGAATGAATTCAAAATGAATCAAAGACTTAGATGTTATGCCCAAAACTATAAAAATCATAGATGAAAACATAGGCAGCAAAATCTCAGACATTGCTTGTAGCAATATTTTATCAGATATATCTCCCCAGAAAAGGGAAACAAAAGAAAAAATAAACAAATGGAACTACATCAGACTAAAAAGTTTTTCACTGCAAAGGAAATCATTGACAAAATAAAAACCCAAAGAATGGGAGAACATATTTGCCAATACATCTGAAAAGGGGTTAATATCCAAAATTCATAAAGCACTTATAAGTCAACATCAAAAATGTAAACAACCCCAAAATGGACAAAGAATGGACCGGAATGGACACTTCTCCAAAGAGGACATACAGATGTCTAATACACCTATGAAAATGTGTTTAGCATCACTAATCATCAAAAAATGCAAATTAAAACAACAATGATATATCATCTCACATCTGATAGAATGGCTATCATCAGTAAATCAACAAACAACAAGAGTTGGCTAAGATATAGAGAAAAGTGAACTCTTTTGCCCTATTGGTGGGAATGCAGACTGGTAAAGCCACTGTGAAAAGCAGTATCAGGATTCCTCAAGTAATTAAAAATTAAAAATGGATCTGCCTTTTGACCCAGTGATCCCACTTTAGGGAATAGATCTGAAGAAATGCAAAACTCTAATTTGAAAGAAGATAAACACCCCTATGTTTATTGCAGCATTATTTACTGTTACCAACATATGGAAGCTACCCAAGTGTCCTTCGGGAGATGAGTGGATAAAACAACTATGGGGCATTTACACAATGGAATACTACTTGATTATAACAAAAAAGAGGAAAATTTTACCCTTTGCAATGTATGGATTGACTTGAAGAACATTGTGCTAAGTGAAATAAGCCAGTCAGAGAAAGACAAATACCATATGATTTCACTCATATGTGGAATCTAATGGACAAATTGAATCAACGAAGAAAATGGGGACATACTCATAGATGTAAAGCAGGATGATAGTTAGTGTGGGGTGAGGTGAGGGGGTGGAGGGATTGGGCAAAAAGGAAAAAGGACTCATGGACATGGACATCAGTGTGGGGATTCCAGGGTGGAGGGGTTATAAAGGGAGTAAATTGTAATGAAAAAAATACAATTAAGATTAAATCCAAAAAATAAAGAAATCAGACTATTAACAACTTAAAGAAACTAGAAAAAAGGGGAATAAATAATAAAATTAGAGTGGACCTTAATTAAGTGGAAACCATCTTCCAAATGATTAGATAAAAATGGAGTAGGAAAACACTAAAAAAATCATTAAGTAGCTGCCATGAGTAATCTAAAGAGAAATCACTAACAACAAAGCTAGAAAAAGTGGTTGGCATTAGAAATTCCATAAAATATTTAGCAAGATGTTTAGAAGATTTATCATTATTACATTAATTTTCAAATTTTGAGTATTGGCTTTTTTACTCAAATTTACTCAAATTAGTAAAATACATCTTCTCAAAACCATAATTTTGGCATATCATACAATTAATTTTTATTTCTTTTAACTGCAGGACAAAACTAGCTAAAAAGTAATAGCCAACATCTTAATAGTTCTTTTAGCAAATTAATCACAAAACAAGTTGAATGCAAAGCCTCGCCATGCCTTCTATGTAAAGCTTAAGGTATTGATTTGCAAGAGTGGGAAGAACTGGAATAGGGCTTATTGGGTAAAGCCAAGAAATTCTGAAAATCTGGAATTTCAGATTTCCTTGAGCCTACTTTTCCCACAGAAGCATCTGGTGTATTCATGACAGTTGTGATTTTCTTTTCTTGGAGTCAAATATCTTTTACTACCTTCATCTTAACCAGTTGCTTGTCAGATAAAGCCTATTTTCCTCAAAGTTTATGTTCACTGACTCTTTCTTTTAAGTTATTTTTTAATTATAGTTGACACACAGTGTTATGTTGGTTTCAGGAGTACTAAATAGTGATTAAGCATTTGTATGTATTAAAAAGTGACCATCCCTGTTAAGTCTAGTATCTATCTGGCATCACATCTATTGTCTCTTTTTCAATTCAGATCTATAACCAGAATCAGAGACCAACATTCACAGTATGACAAGTACAAATAAATAAAATTTTGACAATTTATTATGGATATCTAAGAAATATCTGTAAAATATATAAAGGTGTATATATATATATATGTATATATAAAGAAATGAAATATAAAGTTAACTCACATCAAATTTGTTATGAGTGCACTTCTTTAAGATTCTAAATTATGTGTGCCCTGCTGGTGGAAAAAGAAATTCATAAATACCAACTACAGGCTAATTGATAGTTCTAGAAAAAAAACAAAAGTTTATAATTTTATATGTATTCGTAGGTATTAACCAATCTTTCCCCCTTTTCCTACTTACTCCACTGTTTTATAAGAATAATCCTGGTGGCATTTAATTTTATATTCATTTTTTAAATTACACTGTGTCCAAGTAGGATCTGGGTTGAAGGGAATTAATATCCTTGGAAGTGGATAAAGTCAGTGATAGTATGTGTAACCCTATTCTGCAAGATTTTGAAAGCATCTTTGTATTATTTATAGTTGTATCATGTTAAGAGAAAATATAAACTTGCTTTGTGGGGTTTAAATACAGAGTGTAAGACTGCAAATGGTAAGTAAAAAAAAAAATCTGTAGCATAAGATGGCAAAGGGTGAGTGATAAAATGAATGTGTATGTATTTATTGTTTGCACTCAGACCTATACCCCTCCTTTCAGTCCCAGGGGGCGACTTCTGTGTGTACATTTGCTTGCCCATTCTGGTGATGTTCTTCCAGTTTGCTTAATAAGAGGTACTGATGCAAGATTAACTGGAAGTAGTGAGCCAGAATCTTCTTCTCTCTTAGGGAAGGAAGAATGAATCGGGATAGGTAGGAAGATTCTCTCCCTCATTAAATAGCAGAAAGACTCATTAATTTGGAACGAATTGATAGCTTTCTGTTATTGTGCCTTAAATATTTTTTTTATTAATGGGTTTGTCTTCATTTAGTCATTATATTTTATATAACAAGAATATTTGTAAATTTTTCATATAAATAATTCCTATATCCTGTTTATAGTATTAAATACAAGTGATATTTTCCACCATTGCATACTCAAATTCACTTTAGAAAAATTTATTGACCTTTCATTTATTTCTAGTGGTCAATCTTTCTTATTGAACTCTTTAGCTAATTTAATGTTATACATATTTTGTTGCTGTTGATTCTCCTGTGCATTTTAAATGTATCAAGAAAATTTCTATAAATAATGAAAATTTTCCTTCTCCTATACAATGGTTACATCCTTCACTAGTTTATATATGTCATATTTCAATTGAAAAACTTGAAAATAAGCGTTCATCATTTGTTTTTCAAGTTTGTGTTCTCTCTCTCTTTCTCAACATATACACACACAACACCCTATTGTCTATGTACAATATATTTTTGGAGAATACTTATCCTTTTTCATGATAAGAAAGTGTCCTTGTCCTTCTAGTCATAGTATTGGTGAATCTTTATATATGTATTATTTAATTTAAAAAAATTAAGAATGGATTTTCATGCCTTCAAAATAACTATAGACTGTGGTTTTGTTTTGCTTGTTTATGTAATACATTATTTTAATAATATCCTAGATTAATCTCCCTATTTTCTAGATAAATATATTCCAAATGAGAACTTAATCCTTTAAGGTACTATGATTCATCACTAATTATTTTATTTAGCCTGTGTTTTATCACTACAGTCTGTTTTCAGTGTTTTTTTTTTTCCTAGTCAAGTTTTAGTATCATGGTTATATAGTAGCTTAACAAGTTTTACTGTTAAAATTTTTTTCTGTGCTAAAACTATTTACGTATGATACATATTTACATATTATTTGTTTACTGAGCGTTTGACATCCTAGAATGGAGAATGAAAAGCAGCTTTTTGAAGGAAAAATTCTTATATTAAAAATTAATGGGAAGTAGATTTGAAAGGTAAATGAAGCCAAGTGCAGGTCTGAATGGTATACTCAAGATAAGGCAAATTTTGACTAATTAAGAATTAAGGCCCTGGCTGTCATGGTTCAGGCTGGCCATGCAAACCGAAGGGCCGCTGGTTCGATTCCCAGTCAAGGCACACACCTGGGTTGCAGCTGGGTTCCCCGTTGCGGGTGTGTGAGACAACTGGTTGATGTAACTCTTGCATGTTGATGTTTCTTTCCCTCTCCTTCTTCCCCTTTCTCCACTCTCTAAAAATAAATAAATAAAATCTTAAAAAAAAGGAATTGGTAATGAGGACGGAGACTGGCATAGATAAATTCAAGTGATGCCACTGAAGAATTTTAAATACAATCTGAGGATAACCTATAGTGAAGGAGAGAGAAGCTAACATTCCAATAATCTATCCAATAATTATTTGTAATATAAATACTAGTATATTATTTCCTGTTTCAAGTTTAAGATAAAATTGTATCAATAAAAAGTAGTACACAATTTGAATGGAAGGGCAGATAAAGTGCTTCCCAGATAAGGTAAAGTTAAAGGAGTTCATCATCACCAAGCCCTTATTATATGAAATGTTAAAGGACATGTTACAGAAAAAGAAGATCAAAAACTATGAACAATAAAATGGCAACAAACTCACAACTATCAACATGAACCTAAAAACAAAAACAAAAACAAACTAAGCAAACATGTAGAACAGGAACAGAATCTCATAATGGAAATCACATGGAGAGTTATCAGCAGGGAGGGCGGAGGGAAGAGAAGAGGGGAAAAGGTACAGAGATTAAGAAGTATAAATGGTAGGTACAAAATAAACAGGGTGAGGTTAAGAATAGTGGAATAAATAGGGGAAATGGAGAAACCAAAAAACTTATATATTTACAACCCAGAGACATAAACTAAGGCGGGGGAATGCTGGTGGGGGGAGTGCAGGGAAGAGAGGAATAAAAGGAACAAAAAATGGGACAAGTGTAATAGCAAAATCAATAAAATATACTTTAAAAAATAGTAGTACACATTTTAAATAAAAATGAGGATACAGTTGTTGAGCACTTAATATGTGTCAGGCCAGATGGCTCAGTTGGTTGGAGCATTGTCCCAAACAGTGAAAGATTGGAAGTTTGATTCTTGGTCAGGCACATACCTAGGTTGCTGGTTCTATACCAAGTCAAGGCATGTACAGGAGGCAAGCCACTGAAGATTCTCTTTCTGTTTTTTTTTCTCTCCCCCTCTTTCTGTTGTTTCTTCTCTCTCTACAATCAATAGAAATACCCTCAGGTGAAGATTAAAGAATAAATAAATGTATATTATTATTTAATTTATTAATTTAAAAACTCTATGAAATATATTGTTATGCATTTTTTTTATAAAACTAAGGTTTTATAAATTTTAGGAAATTACTCAAAAACTCAATGACTATTAAAGTGACGTGGTTTTTATGTCTAAAATATATTTACACAGAGAAGACTGACAGAAGGAACTTATAAACAACATAAGAAGACTGACAGAAGGAACTCAACATCAAATAAACAAATAACCCAATTAAAAAATGGGCAAAAGACACGAATGCACAATTCTCCAAAGGGGATATGCAGATGGCCAATAGATATATGAAAAGATGCTCAATGTCATTAATCATCAGACAGATGCAAAATTAAAACCAAATTAAAAAGATATCAACTCATACTGGTCAGAATGGCTATTATCAATAAATCGACAAACAACAAGTACTGGCAAGGATGTGGAAAAAGTGGAACACTTTTGCATTGTTGGTGAGAATTGGTGCAGCCACTGTGGAAAGCAGTATGGAATATCTTAAAAAATTAAAAATGGAGCTGCCTTGTGACCCAGAAATTCCACTTCTAGGAATTTGTCCAAAGAAACCCAAACAACTGATTTGAAAGAACATAAATACCTCTATGTTCATTGCAGTGTCATTTATAATTGCCAAGATATGGAAGCAGCCCAAGTGTCCATCAGTGGATCAACGGGTAAAAAAAAACTGTTGGATGTTTACACAATGGAATACTAATCAGCTGCAAAAAAGAAAATTTTACTCTTTGTGGCAGGATGGATGGACCTGGAGAACATTATTCCAAGAGAAAGAAGCCATTTAGAGGAAGACAAATACCATATGATTCCACTCATATGTGGAATCTAATGAACAAACTGAATTAACAAGCAAAATAAAGATAGACTCATGGGTAGAGAGCAGGCTGACAGCTCTGGGTAGGGTTTGGGTTAGGGGGTGGGAGCATCGAGCAAGAAGGAAAAAGGGCTCATGAACATAGGCAGGTGTCATGATTGTGGGAAGGTTATAAGAAGATAAATGGTAATAGAAAAATACATTAAAAATTTAAAAAAGAAAAAAATAAAAATAAATATATAAATATAGACAGTACTTTTTGGAGGGTTATTGATTTAAATCTATAATAAAACTGAATTGCAAGGAAAATTTCGGAGCACTTGTGTCATTCTCTGATATTACTTGTTTCAATCTTTATATTCTTTTTGATCATAAAAAAGATTACAGTTTATTTAGGAAATATAGAATCAGCTGGACAAATTTACCACCATCTGGAAATCATGCAATAGCACATCTGCCCTACACTGTTTTATACTAAGTAATTTTGCATTCATATTAATAATATGGTAATTTTCCAATAAGAAAAACCATTAAAATTATGTATATATACACACACATATATTTATGGATAATGAATTTGCATATATAACCATGTATATGCTATGTATAATGCTAAACAAATATCAATTTATTAACAAATTAAAAGCTGTACCCCGATTAAACACATGATTATTTCACTGAATTTTTTTCTGAATGAGTATTTACTGAATTTCCTAACTCATATTTTTTCTTTTCATCTTGAATTTCATATTCTGTAAAAGGTTTTCCCCATATAAAAACAAATAGCAAACACTTAGCTCTCATATGGTGTTGTCTTGATCTAAGGTAATGGAACACATTTAATTTTTTTTTTTTTTTTTTTTTGGCATAGCCACTGTAAAGTTTTTAACAGACAAAAAAGTTAAATACAAACCTTCATATGCAAAATAGATTATTGTATAACTGGTATCCATAGAGCCAAGCACTAAATTTTCTTCCGCGAATTTCAGTAGCGGTGGAATGGGGTGGGGATTTAAATTTTAACTGAATTATTCTATTAGCCAGGATCACTTAGGAATAATTTTAATTTTTGTTTTATCTTAATATTTTCTTCTTTATTGGCAGATTAGTGGCTGAAGACTGTGAAATACAATTGATTGGAAATGACATTTTTGGTAACTCTTACTTAGATGTTTTGTTAAAAAACAGTTAAAGCACCATTTATGTTGCAAATCTGAACCAGAGCACTCCATCAGACTGGAACTTCCTGATGCGGTAAGCATCAGGTAGTTTTCTGCCGTATTCTCAGCACATCAGTACTCCATATGCTGTAAGAATGTCACTGAAGTCTGGCAGCAATTTAAAAAGGCTCTTGACATGTTGTTCAGTGTCATTCTCGAGTAGGAAATGCCTGGGGTTGTGGCTGAAAGGGGAAATTGTGGCAACTAAGAAACACAAAAGCCTAACAAAAAACTGGAATATGTAAAATATTTCTAGAAAATAACAGATGCAAAGGCTTTATGGTGGGAAGTGACTTAAGAATAGAGAGAGAAAGAGAAACAAAGTAGCCCATAGAATACAAAGATCTCCAAATCACTGTTGATTGGATGCTCTTTAAATAAAACTGAAAAACAAAATGTCACATTTCAGATTAACATATTAAAATTTGAGGTTCTATATCTTAGAAAAATTTTAAAATTCAACTGGAAAACAATGAATAGAATGATAGAAAATGTTCTTGTCACTACTGATCTTAGTGTAAGTGAGTGACTTTAAATAATGTCCTTCTCAGTTGCTTTTGTGTTTTGATTACTTGAAAGGTGTATTTGTAAGAACCTCACCTCACTATCCCACTTAGCCATATTCAGCAGGACATGTGCCACATTCTCAGTATATTTGAGTAGGTTTGTCAAGCCAGTAGATAAATTGTTTGCCACCTTGTCACCACTGGACAAAGAGGGAAAATTGTTCTTTTAATTCAAAGATGGAATACTGCAGAGGGTTATTTGTCACACAATAGGCTGTTTGCTTGTGGACTGTAATTACTAACACTGGAGGAGGGAATGGAAATAAAGGTAATTTACTATTCATAAAACCTGATAACGTGAACATTGGCACTCTTCTGGAATGTTTTGTAATAGTCATCATCATGTGTGTAATATTAATATTAACAACTTTAATAAATGTACAAACAATGCTGGCTAGGATGGGGAGAAAATGGAACCTTTTTGCACCATTGGTAGGAATGCAAAATGGTACAGCCATTATGGAAAACAGTATAGAATTTCCTCAAAAAATTAAAAATGGAACTGCCTTTTGACACAGTGATTCTGCTGCTGGGAATATACCCTAAGAGTCCCGAATCACCAATTCAAAAGAACTCAGGCACCCTTATGTTCATAGTAGTGCTATTTACAATAGCCAAATGCTGGAAACAGCTTAAGTGCCCATCAACAGATGAGTGGATCAAAAAACTGTGGTACATTTACACAATGGAATACTATGCAACAGAAAGAACTAGTACTATTTGTGACAGCATGGATGGAATGGGAGAATATTATGCTAAGTGAAATAATCCAGGCTGTGAAAGACAAATACTATATGATCTCACCTATAAGAGGAATCTAATGAATAAAATTAACTAAGGAACAAAATAGAATCATAGGCTTGGAAACATGGAACAGATTGACAGTGACCGGGGGAATGGGGGATGGAGGGAGAAAATAGTAGAAAGAAGGGGAAGGGACTAGACAAAGAACATGTGTGAATGGCCCATGGACATGGACAACAGTGTGGGAATTGACTCCGGGAACACGGGGTGGGATGGGTAGAGGAGGGCAAAGGAGGAAAAATTGGGACAACTGTAATAGAATAACAATAAAATATCTTTAAAAAATATTAAAACTTTAACAATATTTTTGAGAGGGCTGGTCTTCTAGTAAAAAAATTAGCTCAAGATTCCTCAAAGCACATTCCTCTATATGATATTTTGTAAATGTCAAAATTCCTTCAATAAATTTTCATCAGCACTCGTATATCAATCTATTGCCTATTTACTTATTGGTATTTATACTTATTTAATTAATTATTTCATTTTAATCAGAAGACTCTTAAGTTGGGCTATTTATTAAGTGTAATGTTATCCTCAGTGTGTCATACTGATATTATAAATGGAGTCAATATTAATACATTTGCTTCTATGGATTTGATAATACTTTGGAAAATCCATAATCAGTAATTTTTTCTTCTTGAAGCTTTTTATGAATGCATTTGAGTTTGGAATGAAAATAGCAGTTACTAATGTTCTGGTCTCACCAATCTTTGTTAGCACGATAACTTGAAAATATACATATAAAGAATAAGAATTTATGAATGTGTTATGTAGCAGCTAGGAATGAGCAGCCAGAGGGGAAATAAAGGCAGGGTTCTCACTATTACGGTCTAACAAAGAACTTAATACAGGTGTCTAGAAGCAAAGGAAGTCGTGTCTCCCACATTGACCCAGCAGTCCTGAGCCTGGTCCCATATGATTGCCAAGCATTTTGAATAGCACAAGCAGAACTATGATAGCACAAGAGGGGGTGGGGACTTGAAAATCTGTGTGCATCATCTCCGCTAGCTGGGAAAAGCAAAACCTTGAGACTGTATATTCATCCCAAGGCCTGGAAGGGAGGAGAGAGAGTCAATAGTGTCCAAAGGAAAAGCCCATAAAACAACTTTGGTTAATTGCTTGTCTTTTGTCTTGCATACAAAATGAACAAATGGAGTCAGGAACAAGATAAGGATTCAGGTTAACAGACCTGCCCCCACATACTTGTGTTTGGATAGTCACATCCCTCTGGGAAACCTGGCACCACCTTTACCTGTCAATCAATATGTACATTTCTTTACCCCCATCTCACTAACTATATAAGTCCTCAGAACAAAGGACTAGCTCTCTTGGCTCTCTCTTGCCACAGGGGGGGCCTCTGGTCCCCTGGCTTCTCTCTCTCATCACCCAGCCATTGGCCAACCTGCTCTTGCCACTCCCACCTCTTCCCACCCTTGCTTTTGCTATCCCATTAGAACTTAGCACCAGTATATTTTGCCTGCACACTAATAGGATGTTGATCTGTAATTCTTTATTGTTTCTGCAAGAAAAACCAAGTTTCTCCCATAACAAATGTATGATTAAGAAAAAGAGACTGACTCAGAAAACTATACAACACTGAAGAAAGAGGTGAAGGAGGACAAATAAATGGAAGCATATACCATGTTCATGAATTGGAAAAATTAACATCATCAAATGTCCATACTACTCAACGCAATCTCTCCATTCAATGTTACTCCTATTAAAATACCAATGACACATTTCACAGATATAGAACAAATACTTCAAAAATTTATATAGGACCATAAATGACCCCAAATAGTCTCAGCTGTTTTGATAAATAAGAATAAAGTAGGAAGGATCACAATACCTAATATCAAACTATATTACAAGGCCACTGTAATCAAAACAGTCTCGTACTGGCATAAGAACAGATACATAGATCTATGGAACAGAATAGAGAGCCCAGAAATAACCCCATGTCAATACTGTCAGTTAATATTTGACAAAATGGGTAGGCCCGTAAAATGGAGGAAAAATAGTCTCTTCAACAAATAGTATTGGGAAATCTGGTCAACTACATGTAAAAAAAAAATGAAACTAGACCACGAACTTATGCCATACACCCAAATAAATTTGAAATAGATAAAAGGCTTAAATATAAGTCATAACATCATAAAAGTCTTAGAGGAGAACATAGACAGGAAAATTTCAGATATCCCACACAGCAATATTTTCACCAATACATCCCCTAGGACAAGGGATATAAAGGAAAGTATAAACAAATTGGCCTACATTGAAATAAGAAGCTTCTGCATGGCTAAAGAAAACATCAACAAAATGAAAAGGGAACCAGCTGTATGGGAAAACATTTGCAAATGATAACTCAGACAAGGATTTGATTTCTAAAATATATAAAGAGCTCACATGAATCCATACCAGGAAGACAAGCAATCCAATTAAATACTGGGGAAAGGACTTGAACAGACACAGGAGGACATACACAGGGCCAATAGGCACATGAAAAAATGCTCAGCATCACTAGTCATTAGAGAGATGCAAATGAAAACCACAATGAGATACCACTTCACTCCTGTCAGAATACTCATCATTAATAAATCAACAAACAAGTTCTGGAGAGGTTGTGGAGAAACCCTAGTACCCTCTTGGTGAGAATGGAGACTGGTGCAGCCACTGTGAGAAATAGTATGGAATTTCCTCAAAAAGCTGAAGATGGAACAGCCTTTCAATCCAGTGATCCCACTGCTGGGACTATACCTTAAGAATCGCAAAACACCAATTCAAAAGAACCTATGCACCCCCACCTTCATAGCAATGTTATTTATAATAACCAAGTGCAGGAAACAGCCTAAGTGCCCATCAGTAAATGAGTAGATCAAAAAGCTATGGTGCATTTAAACAATGGAATACTATGCAGCAGGAAGAAAGAAGGAGGTCCTACTGTTTGGGACAGCGTGGATGGAACTGAAGAGTATTATGCTAAGTGAAATAAGCCAGGGGGCTAAAGACAAATACCATATGATCTCACCTAATCAACAAAACAAAGAAATGAGGAAAATAGAGACCTGGAAATAAAAAAAAAAAAGCTGGCAGTGACCAGAGGGGATGGGGGGTGGAAATGGTGAAAAAAGGGGAAGAGGCAAGCTAAGAAACATGAATAGAGGACTCATGGGCATGGACAGTGCAGGGGGGAGCATAGGGTAGGGGTCAGCAGAGCATAAAAATGCCATGAGAAAACTGTAACTGAACAACAAATAAAAAAGAGAAACAAAACAGTATTACTGCCTTTTTTCCATCTGCTTTTGCAGTGACATCTTTAGACAATTATGTACTTTATTGAAAATAGCTTTTAAAAGACACAGAAACATCTCTTTGTATAAAAAGTCTCTTTTTATAAAGAAAAAGAAAGGAAAAAGAAACTGAAGTTTTATAAGAGTTTTGTATTCAAATATGAAGGTAACCTTAAATGTGACTCTTCTCAAACTTTCACATCAGATCTCAATGTGTCCTGTCTCCTTTAGTAAGTTTCATCATTTAAGTTGGTAAGGCAGATCTACTTCTCAAATGTTAAAAAAAAAAAAAAGAAACCAAAGGACAAAATAAAACAAAACAAAAATTTTTATTAAATGATTACTCAGAAATCCATTCAGAAAACAAAACGTTAGAACTAAGGAAATTGAAATAATTAGATAGAGAAAAATAAAATGGTGTTGGCTGGTTTCAATTAGAAAAAAACAAATTAGATAGATTTTAATCTAAAATAATATAAAAATTTGAACTTAAACGTAGCATATGAATAAAATATAGTGTGTACCAGCCTTTAAAAATGGTGATTATTTCCAGTAAATCCTACAATTAATTGTAAAATAAATGAATATATATCTTTTTAGATGCTCACAAATATATTATTGTGAAATTGTCCCCTAATTGTCTTGGTGAGAAACTTAAGTCAGTGATATGAATGAGCATAAAACACCATAATCAAAAACCATTATGATGTTTTCATACATTATAAAACTAGGAGTAGAGCTTCCAGTAGAAAGTAAGTGCAATCACTATTTAAATAAAGTACATTACATGTTTTCAAAAAGGGAGAACACTTGTAAAATGTTGTGTACTAGAATTTGACATTTGAGTGGTTTTACTAATACTGGCATGAACAAGGAATGAAAATTTAATGCAATTAAATAAATTTAAAGATATGTGTAAATAAATAAAATTATATTTCAATTCAGAAAATGAAAATCTAGAAAACGAATATAAAATATGAATAAGCTGGAAAATTGATGGAACTTTGTGAAGTGTAGTCAAATTATAAAGCAATTCTAATTTTGTTATGCAATAAATTGTCTCAATAAGCAAGAATTATACTCGAGGTTAGTTTTGAAGGCAAAAGTATTTGTAATACACTTAATTTGGTTTGTTGCTCTTGGATAGAATGGAGTTCAATTTTTTTTCATGCTTTACGCTTATGGTTTGTTATTTATTTATTTATTTTTGTAGTTGTATTTATTTATTTATTTTTATTGTTCAAATACATTTGTCTCCACCTTCCTGTCACCACTTTCCCCTGCCTCGCTCCCCCAACTCCCTCTGTCAAACCTTCCCCACTTTGGCTTTGTCCATGGGTCCTTCAAGTATGTTCCTTGACTTGACCCTTCCCTTCCCTCTCCCCACTCCCTCCTTCCCCCTTGATTCTGTTGGTTTCTTTTTTCTTTCAATGTTGCTGGTTATATTTTCCTTGCTTGTTTGTTTTGTAGGTTAGGTTCCACTTATAGGTGAGATCATATGGTATTCATCTTTCGGCCCCTGGTGTATTTCACTTGACATAATGCTCTCCAGTTCCACCCATGCTGTTGTGAAGGGTAGTAGCTCTTTCTTGCTTCCTGCTGCATAGTATTCCATTGTGTAAATGTACCATAGCTTTTGATTCACTCATTTACTTATGGGCCCTTAGGTTGCTTCTAGCTCTTGGCTATTGTAAATTGTGCTGCTATGAACATGGGGGTACATAGGTTCTTTTGAATTGGTGTTTTGGGATTCTTAGGGTATAATCCCAGCAGTGAAATCACTAGGTCAAAAGACAGTTCCATTTTTAGCTTTTTGAGGAAATTCCAAACTGTTTTCCACAGTGGCTGCACCAGTCTGCATTCCCACCAACAGTGTTCTAGTTTGGAGTTCATTATTTTAATAGATAACTCAACAGTGGGTCCAAGAACACCAAAAATAAAAGTTAATTAGTTCAAAGAAGTATACTTAAAACTACTATACTAGAGGGAAAAAAAGATTGCATTATAGTAGAGAAACTAGATAAAATTTATCAAAGCAATGAGTAATAAAATAAAAAAAGAAAAGAGAATTATTTAATACCGTACTAAATGTAATAAATTTTTGTCTCCAAAATTAAATAACTTAGAGAAACTCTCATTTGAATTTTGTAAAAATTAGAAAATGTGAGAAATAAATGGTTAATAGAGGATATAGATGAGGACTTAATCAAGGAATGACTGAGGTATGAAATTAATTTAGGACTACCTAATTATCTCAGTTACCTTATATTTTAGAATATTCCCTCAGCAGAATCAGCTATTGCTTTTATTTTAAAATAATATGTTAATTATTTCAAGAGATAAAATCTCAAACCTAGCATTACCATTAAATATTCCTTTTTCAGAACATAAGGATTTAGTGTTGCACATATTTCAAGCATCCTCTAAAATGTTGAGCACATAGTAGGTCTTTATTGTAATTTGTGGAATTAAATAATAAATTCATAAAATTAGATGTAAATTACTACTTTTGAGCTTCATTCTGATAAACAACTATTTTAACCGCCTATGTATAAAACAAGGTGACTCATGCTAGAGGTTAAAAAGACATCTCTGCCAGCAAAGAGCTTAAATACTAGTTAAATGGATGACAAAGGTAAAAGTGTGTAGAAAATAAACTAAAGTTTAAGTAATCTAGTAAGTAAATACACAGGATGTGTGATGGGAGTACATCTAATGGATAGCATAGAGCAGGTGGAATTAGAAATGACCCCAATGTTTTGACTGTAGACTTATTCTAATTATCTATACATACCTAGAGAAGGAACACATACAATAAAAATGCAACCCACAGCAAAATGGAGAAGAAACCATTAATTGGGTTTTCAATTTAGAAATTCTCAATCAAAAGGCAGTATCTATGTGAAGCAGGTGAAACACTGACTTGTGCAAGATTACTCAACTATTATCAGAGTGTAGAAGACTGCGGTAAAAGCCCTTCAAGCCATTCTATAATTCAACGACACTGAGGGAATGAACAAGGCATTCAGAGAAGCCCAGAGGAAACTTTAACATCTGGGTCTCCTTATTCCTGTCAGTGACGGTTCTTCTATGTTTTTGCAAAGACAGCTCCTGACCCTCAACCTAAGTCTATTTTATTTGTTTTAATATATTTCTCATTTACTTTAGAAATTAAAGTTAATTTCTCCAGAATGTGTGTCTAAAAGTATTAATCAAGCCCTGGCTGGTGTAGCTCAGTGGATTGAGTGCCAGTCTGCAAATCAAAGGGTCGTTGGTTTAATCCCCAGTTAGGGCACATGCCTTGGTTGTGGGACAGGTCCCCAGTAGCAGATGCACAAGAAGCAGCAACATATTATGCTTTGCTCCCTCTCTTTCTCCATCCCTTCCCCTCTGTCTAAAAATAAGTAAATACAAAATCTTAAAAACATTAAAAAAAATAAAAACACTAATCACACTCTATGGCTAATAAGTATGAAAAATGTTTTACTAAAGGTATTGCTTAGTGGCATTTTTCTTTTTTACTTTTAAATGTTATCAAATTGTAATTTATTTTTTTAATTGTAGTAAATTTTTATTGTCTATTTTTTATTATTGTTCAGTTACAGTTGTCCCAATTTTCCTCTCATTACTCACCCTTGCCCTACCTACCCCCACCTCTTAAATTCAATCCTCCCCCTCCATGTTGTCTTTGTCCATGGGTCCTTTATACATGTTCCTTGACAAACCTTCTCCTTCTTTGCCCCATTCATCATTGAAATGTATCTGTATGCCTCTCCCTCTGAGATTTTTATATTGAAAATAAAAGCATTTTAGTGTTAAGACATCATAAAATATGGTTTCTCAAAAAATAATAATAAGGCATATGTGATTAAATTTGTATCATGCACATGATGGGTGTTTGTAAAATATTAGTTATTTTATTTTCATTTTATCTATATGAGGATGAACACATTTATAAGTCTTTTCTATGTTAGAGAAATTATTGTACATTCAATATCTGACTTCTGCATGAAGTCAGATGGCATATTATATCAAGATAGAATTATACTTACTTTTCCAGCTAATCTAATACTTACTTTTAAAATGAGAAGTTTGAAAATAATGCTGCATGAGGCCAATAGGCCTATGAGACTTCCCAAATGTATTATGTGTTAATATCGTGCTAACATTTTACTAATGTTGCAATACATTGTAATAAATTTAAATGAAACTCTGCATTCATGTTTCTTTATTTTAAACAAGTAAATTTAAATATATATCTTCTTGTTTTATAATAATAGTAGTAAATAAATATTGTTCAGTTATAGATTAACAAAGGAAAAAGGATCTCTTTTCTACCTAAATTTAATAATGACTTTGTAAAAGAAATGTATCAACACTATATTTTGTTTAGGACTTAAGTTTTTGTGGTTACCAAGCTCTTACCAACACCAAATAGTATGTGAGAAATAGAAAAGCAATTGTGTGCATGTCAACAAGTTGCCTAACAATCAAGATCAATAAACAAAACCATAAGGTTGCAGAACACTCCCCTTCCTCCAATTCATAGATGAATAGAATCAATGCTTGAGAAGATTTCCCTGGAGGTACAGGGTGGAATTTGGAAACTGTAAAAGGAGCAATGAAAATGAGAAGAGCAGATGGAAGCTATTAAATCAGAATAACATTGCCTCTCACAAAGACTCAAATCAAATGTCATGAACTTCTGCTATTGACAACACAGGCAGGCGGCAGTTATCTTTGGACTTTAGAAATATAATATATGCAATATTACACTATAAATAGTTATAAATTCTGCTTCAGAAAAGTGCCAAGCACCTGGTAGGTACACAATATTTTTTTGATAATGTTGTCTTAATTTTAATTAAGTCACGTGTCTAAAAATGTTAAAGTAAGAATGAGGACTACTAAGGACTTAGTGTATATTTCATATTATAAAAAATGCAGAAATTCTTAAACAAAACATATTTTAAATATAAAAAAAATAAAAGATTACAATGCTCAATGGTTTTAGACAAAGGTGTAGTTTATGCTTTGATATAGTTTTAGTGTTTTTTAAATACAGTCATCAGTGATTCTTATTTCTTTATCAGAAATGATCAAAAGCTCTTGGCACATGCTTTCCACCTGTATTACCTCCTTGACCTCTATATCCTGGACAGAGCATTTTAACACCTCAGGAAGGCATGAAACTCTTGAGATATTTGCAAATACATTTCTTCAAATGGAGCACACAGGTCTGCAGGTCACATTGATGTAGTTTCTAGGTCTCTTTCTGCTGCCATGTGGTCTCTTGATCTCCCACTAACCCAGCTGTCAGTGCACATATGAACACAAATGAAGGTCTAGTAATTCCTTGCCTGTTTCCCCCACCTGCTCTCTTTCCTCCAGCAGACACTTTTAAGTGAATAGTGATGCTCCTGATTTTACAACTTATTTAAGATTATACTTCATCTTATGTATTTTCTGAGAAATCCCATTTATTTATCAACATCCCTTCTTTCTTCTCTCCATCTTCTTTTCCTTCCATTGTGTCCTATCACATCACATCAGGAAATGTGGACATGACCTAAGAGAACAAATTGATCAAATTTCTTGACAAAGAAGGAGTCAAGAGGGAGAAGAAGGTGAGAAGAGGGAAGAGAGGGAAAGAAAGGTTATTGTCTTATTGACATCAGGTGATAAATAAAATATTAAGTCATTGATTTTCATTCTTTTTTAGTTTTTTAATGTTTTGGTGATTTTACAAAGAGCTGATGACAACCTGTAGAGTTACCTGAAGGAAATATTGATGCAATATCACTTAATCCTAGAATTATCAAAAATATTGCTTTAGGAGAATTGCCTGATTGTCATGATCTCATGGTAAATTTGATGCCCCTACTCTACAAAAGAAATCTCTTGCAGCTGACACCCAGCCTAATATAAGCTTTAGGTTTGTTGGCATGGCCTGGGATCTTGAAAGCATTGATAATTCCTTGGTTCAGGGAGCATTAAAATCAATGTATTGAAATGATCACTCTGCTTAAAATTGTAGAAAACAATTGTAAGTGAAACAAATACAAGACTTTTTACTGTCACTGCATGTTTCTATCTCTTTATTCATGATCATTACTATCTATAATATTACTATCTATAATATTTATCTATATCACAAATATTATAGATAGTAATATTTGTGAGTGCTGAGTGGCTCCTAAGTTCTCTCAGCCAAGTGTCTGGTGGCACCTTCTATGGGTTAACATCAGCCAAGCATCCCAATTAAGTTGATATGAACCTGAACAAGCTAATACAATATTTTATCCTGTAGTGTTATAATCTTAAATGTACAGTTGAGGGGGATCTGTTAATTCTCTTAAAGACCTCAATTGGCTATTATTAATGAATTAAGTTATCCTGAGCTTAGTATATTTACCTGTAAATACAGACCCTATCAAAATTTATTCAAGAAACATTTAATTACTTATTTTTGTTATTTAAGCTTATTTTATTTATTTTAATTATAAAAACTCATAATTTGGTAAAAATACAATGGGTCATAAACAGTTTCCAATATTAATAGTTTTCATGGCTTCTAAAGCTTTATTCTCATTGTTTTAGTAAGAATAATATTTACATCTCTCTGATGGCTAGTGTTGCTGAGCATCCTTTTGTATGTCTCTGGGCCCTCTGTATGTCCTCTTTGGAAAAGTATTTGTTCAGGTCCTTTGCCCATTTTTTAATTGGTTTGTTTGTCTTCCTGATGTGGAGTCATGTGAGTTCCTTATGTATTACGCAGTTCAAACCTTTGTCTGAGGTATCATTGGCAAGTATGTTTTCCCATACAGTTGGTTCCCTTTCTGTCTTGCTGATATTTTCTTTAGTTGTGCAGAAGCTTTTTAATTTGATGTAGTCCCATTTGTTTAATCTTTCCTTTATGTCCCTTGCTCTAGGGGACATATCACTAGCCATCAAAGAGATGTAAATTAAAACCACAGTGAGATAACCACTTCACACTGTCAGAATGGCCATCATTAATAAATCAACAAACAAAAGTGCTGGCGAGGTAATGGAGAAAAGGGAACCCTAGTACCATGTTTTGGGGATGTAGAAAGGTGCAGCCACTGAGAAAAACAGTATAGAATTTCCTCAGAAAACGAAAAATGAAATTGCCTTTTAACCCCACAATTTCACTGCTGGGATTATACACTAAGAATCTTGAAACACTAATTCAAAAGAACCTATGTACCCCAATGTTCACAGCAGCATTATATACAATAGCCAAATGCTAGAAACAGCTTAAGTGCCCATCAATAGATGAGTGGACCAAAAAACTGTGGTACATTTACACAATGGAATACTATGCAGGAGAAAGAAAGAAGGAACTTCTACTCTTCATGACAGCATGGAGGGAACTGAAGAGTATTACACTAAGTGAAATAAGTCAGGAAGTGAAAGACAGATACCATGTGATCTCACCTATAAGGGGAATCTAATCAACAAAACAGGCAAACAATCAAAATAAAACCAGAAACATGGAAATAAAGAACAAATTGACAGTGACAAGATTGTTGGTGGAAGGTATATAATGGGAAAGAAAGGAAAGGTCAAGTCAAGGAACATGTTTAAAGGATCTATGGACAAAGACAACAGGGTGCAGTAGGATTGAATGTGGGAGGTGGGGAGTGGGTAGGGCAGGGGAGAGAAATGGGGGAAAATTTGAGACAACTGTAATTAAACAATGATAAAAAATTTAGAAGGATAATAATAATGATTAGTCATAGAAAATACAGAAAATAGCATTTTTGAAGAGATAAAAGAAAGTTTTTAAAATGTATTTGAGTCACTACTTATCTAAATGTGTCTACTTATTCATGAGTTTAATCAATATGTATTGAGTATGATTGTGTACCAGGAATTGACAATGTTGTAAAGATGGCAAAAGTAAAATACTAAGACAGAAGTTACTAATAGCATTCTGTGGAAGCTATGTGCTATGTACTAGGTACTATGTACTCATACATCCTTGCTGCATGAGCTCACAAATGTTAACTCTACCCTAGTATTAAGGATAGGGTGTGCTAGGATGTGGGATCAGGAAAGTCTCCATTTAACATCAGTCTGGATGAACAAGGAGGAATTAGGCAAGCAAACTGTGAGAGATAAAGAGACAGCCATTCCAAAAAGGAAAATCCAAGCCCTGATTTTACTTGCTATTATAACTTGGAAAGTTACTTCTCTGAGCCTGTTTTATAAATTAAAATGAATATAATGATAGTTCTTATCTTCTAAGATTGCTGTGAAAACTAAAAGAGCTATTATATGTAAAGAGCTTGGAAGGACATCTGTGGCATTGTAAGCCCTGTGCAAGTGTAATGCTATCATTGTAACTGGAGTCTAAATGGCAGGAAGAATAGTAAGGGATAAATAGGAATGAGGTTAGAAGAGTGAACTGGAAGTAAATCCTAGGGAGAAAAAAGAGGTTCATTACAGTGGCCTAGTAGTATAGTTTCATGTCAGGTATTGTGATCTCTGTTATTTTGCTCTTCTTTCTCAAAATTGCTGCAGCTATTCCAGGTCTTTTATGGTTTCATATAAATTTTTGAAATCTTTGTTTTATATCTGTGAAATACACCATTGGTATTTTAATAGAGATTGTGTTAAATCTATAAATTGCTTTGGGTAGTATGGACATTTTAATGATGTTAATTCTTCCAATCCATGAACTCATTTCCATTTATTTGTGTCAATATAGTCTGGTACTGGCATAAGAACAGACACATAGATCAATGGAATAGAATAGAACCCATAAATAAACACACATCTCCATGTTCAAGTAATATTTGACAAAGCGAGCAGAAGCATAAAAAGGAGTAAAAATAGTCTCTGCAACAAATGGTGTTGGGAAAGCTGGGCAGCTACATGCAAAAAAATGAAATTTGCCCACCAACTTACACTATATACAAAAATAAACTCAAGATGGATAAAAAACTTAAATATAAGTCGTGACACCATAAAAATCCTAGAGGAGAACATAGGCAGAAAACTCTCAGGTATTCCATGTAGCAATATTTTCACTGATATGTCCTCCAGAGCAAGGACCATAAAGGAAAGAATAAACAAATGGGACTTCATCAAAGTAAGAAGCTTCTGCATGGCTAAAGAAAACATCAGGAAAATGAAAGGAGAACCAACCATATGGGAAAATATATTTGCCAGTGATACCTAGGACAAGAGTTTGATCTTTAAAATATATAAAGAAATCACATGGAATCAAGATGGCGGAGAAGTGAGTGGAAGTCATACTGATCTCCTCCCAGAATCAACCTGGAATTACAAATAAATTGTGGAGAAATCACCTGGAACAAACAACTGGACAACAGTGAGAGAGGAGTCTTATAACCTCAGACAGACATAAGAATCAGCTTTAGCACATTCTAAGTGGTAAGGAGTTTGGTAGAGACTAAAGAAGGGAAGTGGGGCACCCACGGGTAGCAACACCAGACGGACATTAAAAGAGCCAGTTGTATCCCCCTGAGAAGAGTGGGGTCTAAACCAAAAGTGGGGATCTCTAGCCTAAAACACCAGAGCCCAAAAAGTACACACAATAACAGCCAGCTGCAAAAAGCAGCAGTATTACTCTCTGCTAGAGAAAGGCGGCTGGAGATGCAAAGAACCATTTGAAAGGCCAATGCATACATTTTTATTTGCAGCCACTTACTCTGGTCTCCAGCAAACGTTGGGGCAGAGTAGACTAGAGATGCCTGGGGAGAGAGTGAGAAAAGAGACTTTGGGAAGAGAACGGAGACAGTGGCTGGTGGGGTCCTGGAGCTGATTCCTCCCCTATATGGCGCAGCCATCTGACTCAGGCAGGGACCACTCCCCTGAGTTGCAGCAGTGTGAGAGGACCCAATAACCCCACCCCCAGGAGGACTCCACCCAACCCTGAGTTTTCTAAACCACCCTGCTGAGTGCAGAGTGACTCCATTAACAGCTGAAGGGGACAGCAACAGACAGTAGATCCCTGGAAGTCTCAAACAGACTGCCTAAGGTCAAACTGGGACATCTGACATCATCAGAGGAACATCCAGAAAGTAAAATCAGGGGTTCCTACCGTAGTTCACACCACAAAGTCCATAAGTCAAGACAGATCCATTTAAGAAGCAGAAGCAATAAAGAAGAGTCTCACAAATAGGGAAGACAAAGAAATGTGCCATAGTGGAAGGGAAAGGCAGAATCCCCAGGAAGAGAACTAAATGAAATAGAGGGAAGTAAACTATCAGAGACTGAGTTCTAAATAATGGTTATAAGGAAGCTTAATGAGCTCAGTGATCTCAAAGAAAATTACAAAAAACTACAGGGAAACTACAAGGAATTTACTGCAAACTATAACAGCATGAAAAAGGATATAGAAATCACCAATAAGAGATAAGAGAAAATGAAGAATACAATTTCTGAATTGAAGAACACAATTTTTCAGTTCAGAGGATAACGTAGAAAACAGCTCCGAGAAAGAGCAAGAAAATGAAAAAAGACTCAAAAAGAATGAAAAGGCATCGAGGGAAATGCAGGACAACCTGAATCCTAATAATATCCATATAATAGGATACCAAAAGGAGAAGAAAAGAAGCAAGGGATAGAGAACTTTTTGAAAAAAGTAATGATGGAAATTTCCCTAATTTGAGGAGAGAAAAAATCACACAAGTCCAGGAAGCATTAAGGGTTCCATTCAAGTGGAACCCAATGAGGCCTACTCCAACACACTCATAATTAAAATAACAAATATCAGAGACAAACAGAGAATCCTAAAGGCAGCAAGGGAGAAAGAAGTAGTAACATATAAGGAAGGTCCCATATGGCTAGCAACTGACTTCTTAACAGAAACATTGAAGCCAGAAGGGAATGGCAAGAAATATTTCAAGTCATAAAATGCAAAAGTCTGCAACCAAGACTGCTCTACCCAGCAAGGCTCTCAATTAAAATGGAAGGTGAAATAAGGACTTTCCCAGTCAAAAGAAGGCTAAAAGAATATACCTCCACAAAACGAGCTTTGCAAGATATGCTAAAGGGCCTGCTTTAAGAAGGTGAAGAAAAAGAGTCTATGAATACCCAGTTCCTTTCAAAGTCACCAATACTTGATATTACCAATATTTTTAATATGTATTAATCTGATTGTGACAATGATGTATTTTAATTGTTCCTTTATTATTTGTTGAAACTAAACTGTTTTTGTATATTTCTTGCCTATTTCCATTAGCTTTAAATGACTTTTTGGTATTCTTTATCAATTTTTTGATTAAATGTTTCTAGAATTTTCTTCTTCCCTAAAAACAAACAAACAAAAAACCTATTAACCCTTTTTTAGATGTGTTGCTTTCCTATTCTATTCCTGGTCCTTTATTTTTGTTAATATGTATATTACTGTATAGTCTTAAAGGTTTAATATAATCATATTGTCAATATTTTACTTTATAGCTTCTTGGTTTGAAGATTTTACTTCAGGGTAAGGAAAATATTATTTTGTATTTTCTCCTAAAATTTTTTAGATTTTACATATTGATTTTGAACTCGAATATTTTTTGTATAATGTGTGAAATAGGGCTTTATATTTGTTTTATTTCAAATAATATTTTTCCATGCACCTTATTTGTTGAATAAGCTTTATTTTCCCCATTGATTTGATATATAAATTTAATCATATATTACATTGTTATACAGATATATACATTTGTTTCTAGAATGCTCATTATATTTCATTGATCTACTTGATTATTTCTGTACCGGTGTCATGTTGTTTTAATTGCTGAGACTTTATAATGATTTTAAATTTTTTAATATTTTATAACTGACTTTGACATTTAAAAAGAATCAGATCAATCTGCATTAAGAAAGAAAAAGAGAAAGGAAAGAAGGAAGGAAGGAAGGAAGGATGGAACTCTTACTTTTTGTGACAACACGGATGGAACTGAAGAGCATTATGCTAAGCGATCACTAGCCATCAGTGAGATGCAAATTAAAACCACAATGAGATATCACTTCGCGTAGGTCAGAATGGCCATCATAAACAAATCAACAAACAACAAATGCTGGCAAAGTTATGGAGAAAAGGGTATCCTAGTACCCTGTTGGTGGGAATAGAGACTGGTGCAACCACTGTGGAAAATAGTATGGAATTTCTTAAAAAAACTAAAAATGGAACTTCCTTTTGACCTAGCAATTCCACTGCTGTGATTATATCCTAAGAATCCCAAAACACCAATTCAAAAGAACCTATGCACCTCAATGTTCATAGCAGCACAATTTATAGTAGCCAAATGCTGGAAGCAACCTAAGTGCCCAACAGTAAATGAATGGATCAGAAAACTGTAGTACATTTGCACAATGGAACACTATGCAGTAGAAAGAAAGAAGGAACTCCTACCCTTCGAGACAGCATGAGTGCTACTGGAGAGCATTATGCTAAGTGAAATAAGCCAGGAGGTAAAAGACAAATACTATATGATCTCACCTATAAGTGGAACCTAATCAACAAAACAAGCAAGAAAATATAACCAAAGACACTGAAATAAAAATAACATACTGAAAGTAAGCAGAGGGGAGGCGGGAAGGGGGTAATGGGGAAAAGGGGAAGGGTCAAGTTAAGGAACATATATAAAGACCCATGGACAAAGCCAAAGTGGGGAAGGATTGAGGGTGGGAGGTGGGGTAGGTGGGGTAGGTGGGGCAGGGGAAAGTGGTGGTAGGAAAATGGAGAGAACTGTACTTGAACAAGAATAAAAAAGAAAATTAAAAAAAAATGGTTCATGACATATTACAGAGTTCAAAACTCCTTTTGAAGGCCATGTGGTGTTTGAAGTGTTTTACAGGAGTGGGTGACAGTCACGTTTGCACCTTACACAGATGAGCTTGGCTCTGGTGTGATACAGACGTTCTCGTAAAACAAGAGGCAATAAGTGGAGGAGGAAGCTATAGCAGGGTCCTCAGCAAAACAATGACATCTGGAACTGAGATAATTGTGAAGAGATGGAAATTGTGAGATAAATCATGAAGATTTTGCTCTTGATTTAAAATATAACTTAATATATATATTTCCATATCTCAGATCAAATTGTGATATTTGTATAGTTTACCTTCTTTACTAGGTGTTAAAACTAAATATCTCTTGTTCATTAAGTTTTTTCTAAATTGTAAATTATTCTTACATATTTTACTGGGAAGTGTTTGATACATGTAAAAGAATATAGGTTCTGTATACATAATGTAGAAACCTAATGATAAAACAGACACCTCTGAAACACACACTTGACTGTAGAAATTGAATCTTATCATAACCCTTGCTATCTCTTCAATCTTCCTCCAAGTTCCAAATTTTTGCCTCTATCCTGGAGATAAATATTACCCTGAATTTAACATAATAAAACAATAATTATTATTATAATATCTTTCATACATACATTTATCACAGTTAGAGATATCCCTAAGTAATGTATTGTTTGTTTTATTTCTGAACTTCATAAAAATTGATACTCATACAATTATCACCTTTGGCAGTAAGGTGACTTATACCTTGGTAAATGTTTCAACATTATGTATCTAAGATTTATTCTTGCTGCATGTGGTTCTCATTTACTCATTTTCTCAGCTATATGGTATTTCATTATATCACTATTGAAAGTGGAATGCATTTATTTACTTAGTGAGTGAGTTAGTTATTTTTGATCCCACTAACAATATTGGTATAAATATTTCTTGCACGTTAATTTGTACATGTTTGGGTGTTAACTGAATAATGCCAATTTTTTTTTTCTATAGGAGTTATAACAGTTTTCACATGCGGGCAGCATTTAGGATTTCTGATTTTTCTATATCCTTACCAGCATTTGTCATTGTCAGATTTTTAATGATTCTTTTCTTGACACCCTAGTGGCTGTAAAAGGTATCACATTGTAACTTAGTTTACCTGATTATTAAGATCAAAGGTCACTGCATACGTTTACTGATCCTTCATGTTTGTTCTGTGGCATGCCTATTTATTAAAATTATTTTGCCGCTTTACTGTGTTTTTTCAAATGAGAATTCATGAGTTCTTCAGATATTATGGATATTAGTTGGTTATATATGGCTAAAATCTCCTCTGAATTTGCATATTTTCTTTTCACTTTCTTTATGGCAGTCTTTTGATGAATAGAAGTTCTTGACTTTAATGTAATTATCAGTTCTTTCTTTTAAGATAGTGTTTTTTGCGCCTTATATGAGAACTTTTTCACCATGTTGCCTAAATATAGTCTATATTTTCTTATAGAAGTTGTATTTTTCCCATTTACAATTATTTTAAGTCATATTTAATGGATATTTATGTGAGCTAGGGAATCTTCATTATTTTGACTACCTAACATATGTTCTGCGTTATAACTGGTACTAAGAAAACCAAAATAAGATGTAGAAATAAAAAATAAAATAACACAAAGGAAAGTATGCCTCACTTTGAGAGAGAAGAACAGTGAAGAAAATGAGTCCATACTAATCATACCTTGAGTTTGTATGGTACTTTATAAATTAAATAGCTTTTTCCAAAACCAGAGAGTCATCATGTGAACTTTCTAAATGCAGGTCAGATCAGATCACTTGCTTGTGAGCTATACAAATATACGAGAATGACTGAGACAGAGAAGATGAGAGTTGATCTCATCATTTTTATTCAGCAAACTTCCTTACATGCTAAGAAATGTTTGTTGAGTGAATAAATGAATTAATGAAAAAGTAGGCAATAATAACAACAGTTCTTCGATTTTGGCAATTCAGTTGCTCGGCTATAGATTTTCAGCTAAGTCTGTTATATATATAGGTGTATTTTCACTGTTCTCCTTACATGGCAAAGCTTTATGTAGCCGTCTTCAAAATGCTAACTGTATGAAAAGATAATTCTTCTGTTTGAACATAAGTTTTAGTAAGTCCAGTTTATACTTTTATGACTAAAGGTGATCATTTTTAAAGAAAATTCTTAATGGTAGGCTTTAGGCATTCAAAGTATTTATTGGATCTTAATATGCAATTAAAATACATTTAAAACTACTTTTTACTTAGTCACAGGGAAATAATGGCTTCAACGAAAGAAGAATATGAAGGTGTAAATACAATTTTAGTTCACAGTTTAACTTATGATTCTAATTATTGCAGACATTAGCCAGTACTATTGCTCTTACTTTTTTTTTAGTTGAATCTTGTACTTGGAATTTTGAACTAATAAAATGTATTCTTAGTCTCTATTTCTTTAAAATTATATGTAAAGAAATTCTTCCAAGTTTCCTTCATGCAATTTATTTGTGTGTTGGAAATGTACAATCCCCCTTTAAATTGTTATTTTTGCAGAAATTAATTCAAATCCCACCGAATTTGCAATGATGTGTGCCAGTGCAGCAGGGTTCTCATAATCAATAGCAGTCTGTGTCTTTTCAGGCCACTTTCACACTTAGTAGCCCACTGAGCTCAAACTGCAACCCATTCTTGTGGCTGCAGACCTTCTTGTGATCAATAGCAGCCTCATGATCTGTGAGGCTGAGTTTGTGTCTTTTTTGCTACAGAGCTCCTTCTAGCAGGGTCTCATTCACTTCCTTTATTTTGGGATCATTGGACCTGCAAGCTCCTTGCATTCAGGCCCTGTTATGCTGTGCATCACCTTTGTCACAGCCGCTTTCCAGCGAGGGCCCTCTCAGAGGCTTGCCCTCCACCCAGCACCCTGCCCCTCCTCAGACCCTCAGGAAGGGCTGGTGTGAGCAAGGAGTCTGCAGAAACTCACCTACTGCTTTTTTCAGCTACCAGTATTTTATATAGAGACCAGCTATTCCTTCATTTTTCTAACAGGTCTCCTAGGTGAAAATGAAAAATGTTACAAAATGCATGGACTTTGGGAATGGATAAAGTCCTTTTCCATCTCTGACTTTATTAGCCTTAACTTTCAGAGGACTTAGTAAGTATTAATATTTCATCAAGCAAAACACAACATTTAAATATACAATAAGTGTTAAGTAAATGTTAGTTAATGTTCTTGGCCAGGGCATCACTGCCTGTAAATGACCACACCTTTTGCTTACTGCATTTTGGTCTTTCTCAGTCTCTTAATTGATTGATTGATTAACTTCTTAATTTTTACTCCTCCTCTTTTGATTCCATCTCCTCCATGGGCACATAATTATTAAATTATGTAATACAACTCATTACTAACTCTAACAAATCTAAATTTACAAAGTTTTATAGACTTTTCACTGACCTTGCTACCTCATACATCATGTATTCTCAGAGTTTTTGAAAATGGAGCATAAGTTGACTTTAGTTCTGTGAAGACTCCTCAGTTTCTCATGAAATGTTCTATTTTTTTTCCATTTTTAAACTGGGAATGTTCAAGTAAGTGTGTTCTTTGAAGTGAGGGGGTAGGTTCTCCTTCAGCCACCAACCCTGCAGTAGGTATAGAAGATTCCTTTTAGGTTTGCAATATCCAAATTCTGTTGCTATTATTATACTACATTAAAGTAGGTGGGACACTAATTAGAAAGCAGAAGACATTTTAGCAGGTGATGGCTGGAACCTTTAGACACAGTTCTGGATTTCTCTTCCTGGGTGTCTGTTGTAACAATAATAAGATATATAGGTACTAATACCTGGCCAGGCCCTTCTCTATTTATGTTCACCCATCTATCCATTTATTGTTATTTATTATTTACATAATAAACAACAATTATATATTAAGTAGCTACTGTTGCTACACATTGGGTTTGGCACATATATTTTTAATAACTGTTTATACAAAAGGAAGAATAAAAACAAGGAAGGTGAAAAGACACTTAAAATGAAGAGTTTAAGAGGATATGTCCAGGCATAGTATTTTTCCTCTTGTATAAAAGAGTATTATGCCTGCTCTTTTTACAGCTTTATCTCAGACTTACAGACTCTTCCTATGTGCCAGTGTTATTGTTATGGTTACTTGTTGAGGCATAAGTGATTTTTCCTGACTTTCTTCCTGAAAAGTTAGCCATGTTTTGGGACAAGTTAAAATGCATGCACAAAGACTAAAGCACTTAGGTTGAGATTAAAATCCACAAATGAATTAGTGAAAGAATTATTTTTATTACTACTGATTTCATTGGCACCCTCCTGGGAGATGTGGATTGTTATAAGGTACTGACTACGGGAATATTTGAACACAGATTTCATGCAGACCCTCATTCATTCCAAAAAGTAATCATTGTGTTACCCCTTTGTGCCAGGTATAGATCTGGAGTTTCTTTTTCAACTAAAAGACTGGAATAATCTTATTAATGGTGGGGTCAAGAGTTGCTTAAGACTTTCTGTGCATCTCAAATGTAGTTGTATATTTCATCAAACTTCTGAGAACTTGGATACCTTTCTGGGCCCTTGTAAGAAAGCAAACTACAGTTATTCTGCCAATTTTTTAAAATGACTTTATTGGGATTACATTGGTTAATAAAATTATATAGGCAACATCTGTGCAATTCTATAACACATCTTCTGTATTTTGTATTGTTTCGCCACTCCAAGTCTTTTCTTTACATCATCATTTATCCCCCTCTTACCCTCTTCTACCTCCCCCTATCCTCTTTCCCTCTGATAATCACCATACTGTTGTCTGTGTCTATGAGGTGTTATTTTTTTTTTGCTAATTTTTTTCAGTATTTTTTCTTTCTTTTTTTGATTTAATCTTTATTGTATTTTCCATTATCATTTAGTCCCCTTATACTACCCTTTCCCCCAGCAATCAGCATACTGTTGTCCATGTCCATGAATCCATTTTTCTTTTTACTTGGCCCTTCCAACAATTTTTTGCTAATTTTTAAATATAGTTACTCATTTGTCCACTTTCTTCCATGTATTATCAGCAACCTCACAGAATTGAGTATTTTCAGAATGTATAGCATTAGTAAATAAAATTTCAATTTCTGAATGATTTTACTTTACTTATTAATATTAGGGAAAATGGAGGTAATTTTAGAAAATGAGTCCTGGAAGAAGGATTTTTTTCAAATCCACTTGTATTCACTCATGAAAGATGGACTAAGTGTCTATACATACCAGGCACTGTCCTAAGACCTTTGGTATTAAATCCTATCAACTACATTGGGAGAAGAGTAAAGTTATTAATTATACCCATTTTCAAGTAGGACAATGCAACATTAGTGAACTTTTGTAACTTCTTGGAGTTCATGTTGTTTGTGAGTGGTAGAGCTGGAATTTCAATACAACAGCACAATTCCAAAGTTGAGGTCACTGTTGGTAGGCTACACTGCCTCCAGGTTAAAGACAGAATCTTTGTCCTTAGGGAGTCAATAGTCTTTGGCTGGAAATACAGATATGTGAAATAAAGATGGATGTGAGATATGAGGGATGATGGAAAGATTTGGGAGCATATAGTTAGGATGGGGAGGAAGGGTACCTAGGTTGAAACTTGGAAAATGCTGGGAGGTAAGTTAGCCAGATAAACACATGTCTAAGGATAGCATTGAGGTGATGGAACAAAGAGAGTGAATGTGAACATTCCTAAGCCATGTTTTTTTCTACTAAGTGAACTGCATTTTTTTTTTCTACATAGATGAAAAGTAACAAGAACAAAGTTTCAATATTGAGGAAAAACATTCTTTTGGAACAAATATAGTGCTTTTTCTTTCCTTCTCCCCCAAATAACTTCTGCTTACTTTCCTTCTTTGTTGTTTTTGTTGTTTAAATTTCAGACTCTGACATTTTCTAACTATTAATGTTGGTTCTAGAAATGCAATGCATTTCATTTTTTCCCTCACTACAGGCTAAAAGAAAAGGGTAATTTTTAAAGAAAGTTATAAAACCCTGGAAATGAGGATTCAGCATCAAATTACCATCTTGCCCTTAAATATCATGCTGCTTCTGTTATTTTAAAGCAGGTGAATGTTGGGTACAGATGCAGGCTCAAAGCCATTATTCTAACTCACACTGTTAGTGCAGAGATTTCATTTGCAAAAAGTTGCCGTGCCCCATCATGCTTGGAAACCTAGAACACGCTCTGCATTCACTCAGTGGCAGTTGCGTTTACATTTTAACAGCATGCAGTGCACTGAGAAGATGGGTCCTGGGCACATCTTTACACATATGAATAAATAATGTTGAAGCTAATAAGATCTCTGAGAGAAAATGATGATTGTCTTTAATCACTAACCTTAAGCAGCAGCGAACCATATTATCAAACACCTTCATTTCTTATAAAACTATCTATCACACACAATAAAGACCTGATGAAAAAGAAGGTGGAAGTAATCAGGACAGAATGCCAATTACCTCATTACTTGTCATAGCACATTGTAACTGGAAATTGCTTCTTTCAGGTTCTGTTTGCTCAGGCAATTACAATAAACTCTCTGCTTGACATGTTGTTTGCACAGATGTAGTGCATTAATAAACATGAGGGCTAATCTGAATTATTGAACCAGCCACAATAATTCCAACAAAGGATTTATAATAAGTCTAAGAAAGCTGAGGTATCACTGGAATTCCCTGTAAGCAACACTGACATAGTTTATCACATGTAAAATCCTGAAATTTAATGTATAGTACTGGAATATGTCCCATAGGTATTTTATATTTTCTGTAACTTTAAGACCAAAGCAACTGCCATTATGAAAGAGAATGAAGACTGCTAAGGTAAGCAGCTATATCACAGACTTAGAGAGAATTACTTTATTTGCTGCATTCTGTTCACATGTTGAGCCCTCATTACCCAATGTTTGTAAAATCTAATTTTATTTTAAAGGAAAATTGTAATGTGGTAGTAGTAAGACATTAAATGTTTCAAGGTCTCATGAAAAATATACAGTTGACCAAGAACTGCATGAAGGACATATCTACCTTATATCCTGCTCACATTGTTAAATGGGTATTGTACAGACACAGAAAGCCTTCTTGAGAACAGGTACCTACCACCATCAGAATGCTCAGTAATCTTTTACACCAAAGCTCAGGTCAAGTTTACTTCACCTAAATTAAATTCACCCGAGTTCATGTTTTTTTCATAAAAGTTTCTTATTCAAAGTAATAATTTTTATGTCAAAAATAATCACTTAAAAAAAACTGTGTGCCTTCTCAATTTCTACTGTACCAAGACTGGATTTTAAAATAACTTTGCTTCTTGCCATGTGAGTAAAAAATAGAATTAGATTTAGAAATGTTTTCAGAAGAGAATTAGATACATTTGCGAATAATGATTTCATAAGGGGTTATTAACTCTATTTACTCCAATTGAGAGTACTTCCTAGCCTTCAGAGTTTGGGTCAGAATAGATTTGGCATACTCTCTCAACTCAGTGACCTGATGGTATTGTAAAAGGGACATGATCCTGTCAGCAAATAACCACGGCAATTTAACATTCTTAAACAAAGTAATACTCACAGAGTAGAGTACTATCATGTTTCTTTATTTCCCCCTGAATTAAGCAAGACTTACAATTTACTCATTTCTCAGTTTCTTTTTGTGCTCAGTAGGTGTAGTGGGTTGATTATAAATCTAAATTATAGTACTAGCAAATTGTCAATTTAAATATATCTATATAAAAGAAAGGAGACAACTTTGCCACTATGAATACCCTTTACTAATGAAGAACACATATTCTCTAACATTGGTCAGATGTCTGATACACTAAATAACCCTAAGATTGACAATTCATCTCAGAAACTCATTAAGGAATAGTTTGTATACCTTTTCTTAAAATTTTATTTTATAGAAATTAAGAAGTAAAACAGGTGTTTTTTCCATTTAAAATGTCTTTTAAGACTTCAGTTGATGGTTAAATGTATAATTAAAATTTTGCATGTAAAAATTCTCAATTCAAACCCACAGAATCATATAAAAAGAAATTATCCATTTCTTTTCCCTCAATTCCACAGTAACTTCTGATCTCCCTTTCTTTTCACACACCTCTCAGCATCTCTACTTTCTCTACCCTACCCCAATTTCATGAAAGTCTGCATTGCTTGGACAGACACTGCCCTTGTATGGCCTAAAAAGAAAATGTGAATCAAGATATCTCAAACACTGATGGGATATATTAAAGCAATTCAATTATTTTAATCTGTTTCATATATCATGAAATTATGTAGAACAATTTCATTTAAGTGTTACTATCACTGTTGAGACTGAAATTGTGAATTGTTACACCAGCAAATATTGAAGAACATGAGTGAGGTGAAGTTCTATTGCAGTATGTGGAAGTCAGGGCTCGATGACACTAAGAGGAAAATTTCCATCATAATCAACTTATTCATTCTATAATAACCTCCTTAAGAATCATACCTCAAGATTATAATGTATTCTGATTAGTTTCAGTCCAGAGTTAATGTTGTGCTTTGAGTCAATGTTTGCTTTACTCAAGTTATAACATTTTCACACAGAGTGAGAATACTTTTAATTATAAAATAATTATAAAAATAAATTGAATAAAACAACTGAACAATAGGTTATAGGAAGACGAATTAGAGCACTTAAATACTACATAGAATAAGATTTCTTTGAAAGACAAAATATATATGAACTTTAAAAGTAAGGAAATACAGGTTCTATGAAACAAAAATTACTCTTTAGTTATTTCGACCATATTATTTTCTATTCTATAAAGTATATTTTTCTGTATTTCCTTTAGCTTATTGAAAGGCATAGTATTATATACCTAAATATGTGGTAGGAAGATCTTGATTCCCCTGATTATTTCTCAATGGTTATATTTACTCAAGTGAATATTTGGAAACCAAAATATAAACTATATAATTTGCACATTTGTGAATATCAACAACACAAATTATAGAAACACCAATCTCTATCTTTGTATCAGTTAACTGTATTGATATTTATTCATATATGCATTAAAATTATGTTGATATTAATGTTTTATATATTGTCCCAATGTATAACTTGGTTAGTAGATGAAACTAATAGGAAATTATACAAACTTCAAAATAATAAAAAAGAAAACATTGCACACATTCTTATTTATTTTACTGTAATTCTTTTTTTTTTAATTAATTTATTTACTTTTTAAATACATTTGTCTCTGCCTTCCCCCCACCTCTTTCCCTTGCCCCCTCCCACCTTCCCTCCCTCAGCTCTTCCCGTTTGGTTTTGTCCATGAGTCCTTGCTATATGTTCCTTGACTTTCCCCTTCCCTTCCCTTTCCCTGCCCCCCCCCCCTTACCTAACCAACAATGCAAAGAAGCAAGGAAAATATGACCAGCAACACTGAAAGGAAAAGAAATATTTTACTGTAATTCTAATCCCAATGATCATAATTGATTATAAGAGGACCTATCCATTTTCTACAACATAAATTAAATAGTGATTTTTGCCTGATACATTTACCTTGTACTTAATCAGTATTAAAACTTTAGGAAATGTCTGTGTAAAACTTAGACATAGCAATGTGGGCATACTCATAAATGACACATATGAATGTGTACTATGTAATAGTTGTATGTAATATTTTACATAAAATATTATGTATACCCACATACTATTACATACTGTAGCTATAACTTGCTAGTTAACTAAGTGATATTTATTCCTTCCCTTTAAGTTCCAACTCGATTAAATGATTGAAAAAATTGACTTTATGGTAGCTGCTATTTTTAGTTAAAACAATATTTTGGAAATTAATTTTAGTATCTTAGATCAAAAGAAGTAAAATGATAAAAACTGGTCAAATATAAAAACAGCTGGGACGAAGAAGGAATCACACATTTGAGATCTTAACAGCATTTGATGGTGCTGGAGCAAACCCAGTCTAATATCGCCGTCTTCATATTATTTTTATTTCCATTCATTTCTAATACTTTTCCCCATCACAGACTAATGATATATCCAGTTGAAATATAAAATTAACTTTTTTGTTAGCTTTCTTTTTTCCTCCATTTTTTCTTAAACTCTGGATTCAATTAACCCCACATTTTATAACACTTAAAAAATTACAATGCAGCATCGTGCATAGAGGCATGGAAAAGGAAATATAAATTGTGTTCCTTAAATTTACAGAACCTATTAATTAAGTTTCAAAGTACTTGAAACTTGTGGGTGTTACATATTTTAGAGAGCTAAAAATCTTTTTAAAAATTCTTTTCACAATACAGTTTTGAAATTTTACTTTATATTACTATCAGATATTATCAGGAACTGTGAAATAATTAAAACTGCAAATAACATTTTAGCCAAGATACTATGTTTTTTAAGTATATTTTTCTTATCAGGAACAGAATTTCAGATTTCAAAGTAAACAATCACTAGAAATCTACTATGAAGATTATCAGGATAGTTCTTGAATTTCTGATTCCATATTGAGAAATCATGAATCATTTCTGTGAACTTTTCCTTCTTATTCACATTCAAGGACCAGAGCACCAGAAAACTCTCTATTCTTATTTTTAAAATGACATATATCCTAGATTAATTCATTAAAATACATATTTATTGCACATTTGTGAATATCTAGTCCCATGAAACATCCCCAAAAATTATATTATGAGTGCTATTTATTTTTATATATTGTATATTAAAAAAGGGTGTTGAAGTACTATTCTATGGCAACATCTTTTGATTTCAAAACATGACATCAGCAAGTCATCAGTCTTTTACACTTCAATGTGAATCTACTTCTTTTCTAGGAGGGACTAGCAACTGGAATTTGAAAACAGTGTGTTGCCCTTTTTGAGAGCCTATCAACATGGCAAGGCTGAATGTTATTTTTGAATACTTCACCCTCAAAAGTGGGTGAAACTGGTCACCTAAGCACGACACCACTTTGGGATGCTGTAGTACTCAACTATTTTCCAGTCTTATATCAACTTTCACGATGCAGATATTCCCAGGAAAGCAAAGTGACTTGCTATAAAATTAGAATCTGACAGCTTTTATTTATATTAAAGGGTTTTTTTTAAAGCCTTTCTTTTCTATATACAGAAACAAATCAAGCAGGCTTTGAAATATTTATCATAACTCTGTTTCTATATGTTGTTCATCTAAAGGAATGAATGTGTGGCACATCTATAAAGCTGAAAAATTTTGAACATGAGGGTATATAACGACTCCATTTACTCTTAGGTAAGAAAGTTGGAAACACAAAGAGAGCAGGAGTAATCAATGAGGTTTTGCATTTCCTGGAGATGGTAAAAGACTATGAAATCAGGATGTGTGTTGATAAACACCTGCTGAGAAAATCTAGGCTGGAACAGTAAGGGACATTGTAAAGAGCTGTCAAGACCCTGTAGGGAGCAGCACTGAAGTATTGACTGGGAGCTTTTAGAAAGCGTTTTAGGGAAGGTTTCTTGCCTTTACTCCAGCAAGAAAACTCAATACTAGAGGATTTGGAAGACTAAAACCAGAGAACTTGGTATGAACAAAAAAGTAAAAACATTCATCACTCCATTAGATCCTCCCTCAAAGATACAACACAGAGAAGGGTAATTATTGGGTGGGCGTCATAAAGGTCAGCCATCCATCTTAAGATGAGTTAGGAACTTTTACTGAAAAAAATTCACCATCTATGAAGTTAAGCTTTATTGGGAGGCATTCTAAAGAAAAATGTTTTAAAACACCCATTTTAATCACAAGAAGACAGTGCAGCAGAGACGACTTGGGAAATAGTTACATAATTGACAGCTCTTTTGATTTTAGACCAAGGTTACTAGATCATGCTTGTGTTTTTCCATGATCAAATTACATAACAGAGTTTCATCTTCAAAAACAAGTTACCTGGAAATTACCCAAAATCTTCCATTCTGAATTAAGAAATTCACTATATTATGCTTTTTTTGAGGAGAAAATATTCACTTCTGACAATTCTATGCATAGTCTATATTTAAGTGCAAACCCATGGCTTTTCACTGTGTTTTGTAAGTGAAGTTACATCAAACTCTCTTTTTTCTCCTACATTTTCACCTATTAAAAACAGCAAAAAGATTATCTGACACAGGATGGATATTAAACAACTTCTCTCAACCAAGAAAAGTAAATTCTTTGCTAGCAAGGAAACAGACACTCAAGATATTGCAAAGAAGCAAGCTTACCTTTTTCTCTTTCTGTTCATCTTAATATTTCAAGTGCTAACATGGCAGTGTCCTGTTACATTTACCCCCTTGGCAGAACTGCTTGAACTGATACAGATTCAAAGAAAGCAAACAGGAGCTTTTCCAACGAAATGAGGAAAATCCAAGAATTAAGGTGCCGTTATTTCAATTTGAGGAGAGTACAGTGTATTTATTAGAATAGGTGACTCAGTGCATATTTCTTTGTCATTGTTTTGAAGTTCATTTAACCATGAAGAGGAAACAGGACAAGGAAAGTGGAAGGGAGCTCAGTGAAGCATGGCTGGCTTTACAATGGGCTTTATGCAGGTTAGCCAAATTTAACTGGCAAAAGCTCTCCAAGACACTTTTGTCTCTGACATTTGCACTATAATGTCACTCTCTCCTCACATATTTCACAGACCAAGTTTGACCATTTGTCCCAAAAGATGGAAAAAGTCAGTTTTAGACCTGTTCATAAAAGTTACTTTATACAGTATTGTGCAATCTTGCTACAAAAGATACAAAAGTGGAAAATGCACTTCACATGGCCACAATTAGGCCTTCTGTTTCCGCTCTCCTGCCCTTGTCAAAGCTTTGATTTAGTTTCCTCCGTTTTTGTGCAAGGGTCATTACAGATGTCTGCAGACGATTAGCATCTCCCCCCACAGCCCCTACCCAACTGAGTGATTAGCAAATTAAAACTTTGCATTCTTCTTTGTCTACTGAAACACATTGGAAAAGATTAGTAAACGTGGCTAATTGCGGAGCGAGACTTGAGGGTAGCATCAAGGTATTGCCCAGAATTTTGGTAGCTAAATATTAAGTCAGCAATTGGGCATGCCATCATGACACACGCTCCAGTATTTAATGAAGCATTCAGCTCTGAAACTTAAAAATAATTGTATTCTAGATGGGAAGCCACAAGAACATTTTTTATCTATGCCATATCCAAATGGTGCCAAGTGAACTCATTCTAAACCATATTTAGTATATATACTACATACAGCGTCAAACATATTTACAGCGTTCATTTCAGAAACTGAAATTCCTATTTCATAGAAGGACTCAGTATGTTTTTCAAAGCATTCAAGTAAGACCTATGCATCAAGGTAGACGCCAACTATAAATGAAGTATTCAAACGATCCAGGGAAGATTGTGTATTTAGTTGCAACTGGCAGTTGAAATGTAAGAAAGTCTGTCCTTGCTCCATCTTTATTGTAGCAGAGCAAATGTTAGATTAGGTTAGCAGGCAGGAGAAGGAAAGCATTTAGTAGAATTATCTCAATTACACATAGGATATAAAATCTACAGATGGCTAGATTGAATGAGTCCCAAATGTCACATTTCCATTCAAAGTATATATTCTAATATATATGTACATATATATATTTCTAAATTATATTCCATATGACAACATACAAAATATTCATAAAATGCTTCCTCCTGTTTTTCATAATCCTTTGTTTTCAAATCAAACAAGTGAGCACAAATATCCCCCAAAATGTCAAAAATCAGTAAAACATGAAAAGGTAGAAGGTCATATTAGCCCAAACATTGAATCAAAAATAAAATTAAAACCTAAATGTGGTCTATTCTAATTTTAGTCTTACACCTCAATACATCTACTCAAGCTATAAACATTGGCAGCCAAACTCCTCAATGATCAAAACCCCCGCTTCCTGATGTTGCCTTCTGGTGTTGCCAGAGATCCATACCATGCAGGGATAAAAAGCGTTACTATTATCATGTGACTCACTCCACTTCACCAGGAAAGTATTCCTTTACTGCTAAAACAAAGGAGCCTATTGATAAATTTGGAAAAGACAAGTTTAGTGTCCGAGGCCATCTGCAGTTTTTAGTTTTTTTAAAAAAATGTTTATAATGATATATCTCAAGTCCATTGTTGATGAGCAAGGAAAAAACCTACAGATATAAACATGAGTGAACAGTCTCTAGACAATCCCTTTACATCTTATAAACAGGAAATTCCCAAACTAATACATTGACTTAGAGATAGGTCAATGCAGCCTGCCAAAGTGAACTAAACCAAATTTGTCAGTTCTAAGGTATTCTGAGACCACAAAATATTACAATAAATAAAGTTTATTAAATTACCAAGCAAGATGTGAATTACAGACCAGGGTGGTGTACTGATAGATAGGGTTTTGTTTTTATTTTACCAAAAAGTTTAAATTCTATAGTATTTTAAACTATAATCTCATGGAGGAATTTTAGTTTAGCAACAAGAAAGCATTACTAGTGGCAGAATGTGAACAACTGTTAATAAAATGAAGGTAAACATCACCAGACATTATCAATGCTAACATTTAAGATAATGGAGGCAATTGTACTTGAACAAGAATAAAAAAATATGGTTTTCAACAGGCTACTCTCCTTTTGCAAAAGTAAAAAAGTTTCTTAGAAAGAGGTCTTTTTTCTCAATATTATTAGTATGCTTTCCCATTTTCAACATTTAAGTTCCTCGTGTCTTATTAGAAAAGTGAATATTTACATAAAATGAAAAAAGAATACTTGTAAAGATATAAGTAGATATGTGATACAGAAATATCTCTTCTTGACAAGTAAATTACTTAATCAACTAATGGATAATTCTGCAAACTCCTCCCTGGAAGTGAGTGGATGATGGACATTGCTATGATTTTCCTTAACTTTTCTCTCCCCATCTTGACAATTGTAACTATAAAGGAGTATTTTCATTCTTTACCAGCTCACGAAGTTCTCCTTTTTCCCAGAATCCTCAAAAATTCCTACCCAAATCCCATTACTTCTTCTCTCTATACCATTTTGCTTTATTTCATTGGAGTCATATATTTTCCATAGAATTTCATGTCATATTTAGGCTTTCCCTATGTTTTCTAGCATAGTAGTAGGCACACGAGACAACGAAAAATATACTTGCTCACTTAGTTTTATTTTGCCTTTTTTGAGAGATGATCTGGAACTTTCTATATATGATAGCAATAAAGAGGAAAAGTGGGTGGAGAAGGAGAAGGATATGACATTTATGCTTAGTTTATGACCACTTATCACCTAAACATTCCATTTTAGAAAGGAAAGAAAGATACTCTTTGATATACTAGAAAACAAATATATACTGTCATAGACCACTTGGATATATAGCCACCTTACATCAAACTAATATCAACCGTTCTTATTATAAGCTACTTTAAACCTGTTGATTTATTTCTTCTTTATTATAGTGCTATGAGGCAAATGCTATTATTATTCTCTTTTAACAGATGAGTAAATTTAGGTACAGAGAGATTAAATAATTTCACCATGATCACTTAGCTCAAAATTAGGAGAGGCCAAGATTCAAACATTGACTGATTCTAGAGGGAAAAAGTTTAAAAAAGAACCTTTTTGTTTTCTATATTATTTCCTTAATAATACATATAAGGTTTCTAAAGGGAAAATTAAAGAAGTATATAAATCACGATGAAATTATCACGATATCATTGAAGAAAGTATAATTATTTTGTCTTAAAATACTAATAAAAATATGATCAATGTACAAATATTGTAGTGTGGAGCAGTTTTGTTTTAATGACTTTACTCATAGCTCCATAGTTTCATAAACTTCATGGTTGCCCCATAGTTCACACACCTCATACACACACAAACACTCACACACAATATTATGAATCATTTGTAAATCCAAAGTGATGTATTTTTAAAAAAAAGCATATTTAAAAGACTGTTATAGGTTGAATATTTGTATATCCCCACCAATTAATCTGTTGAAGCCTTAATCCCCAATGTGTTGGTATTTGAATATGGGGCTTTTGAGAAGTAATTAAATACAGATGTGGCCATGAGAAAAGTCAGCCCATGATGGGATTATTATCCTTATAAAAAGAGGAAGAGAGACCAGAGAATTCTTGCTCTCTACTATATGAGGACAAAGTGAGGAAGAGATTTTCAGCATCTTAATCATGGACGTCCAGCTTCCAGAACTGTTACATAGCATGCCTCTCATTGACCCATCAATACAGGCATTTTGTTATGCAGCCTGAGCATACTAATATAGACACCCTGCAACCTTCATAATAAATGTAATTTCCTCAGTCTCCTTGGCTAAGCCCAAGCTTCTCAGGACATCTCTTTGTTTGCACTGAGTTTACTCTCTTATCTTCTAACTTCCTCTGGTTAATAGATTTGTGTGTGTGTGTGTGTGTGTGTGTAAACCTCTTTTTAAATTAATTAAAATTTTATTACCTGTTTATTGAGAGATAATTGGCATGTAACTGCATTAAGTTGTACAACAATTATTTCATGTATGTATACATTGCAAAATGATTACAACAATTTTAGTTAACACATCTATCACTTAAAAGTTATAATTTCTTTGTGTGTGTGTGTGTGTGATAAGAACTGTTAAGTTCTAATCTCTTAGCAATGTAAAAATATACAATACACTATTGTTAACTCTACTCTCCACATGTACTTTATATCACTAGAACTTATTTATCTTAAAACGAAAGTTCATGCTTTTTGACTGCCTTTACCCATTCCCTCATGATTAATGATCTTTGAATATTTTTTCATTTACCTATTGACCATTTGTATATCTTCTTTGAAAAAAAAGTCTATGCATATTTTACCCATTTTTAAATTGGATTATTTTTTTTTCTATTGGGTTAGATAGGTTCCTTACGTATTTTTTATATTAACACCTTATTAGATAATGTGGTTTGCAAAAATTGTCTCCCATAATATATATTGCTTTTTAATTTTGTAGATTATTTCTTCTGCTATGCAGAAGCTTTTTTACTTTGATGTAATCTCACATGTTATTTTTACTTTAGGTGTCAATCCAAAAATTAAAAAAAAGGAAAATAAAAGAAGAAAGGAAAACATGCTAAGGCCAGTGTAAAGGAGCATTATCTTTATATTCTCTCCTGAAAGTTTTAGGGTTTTAGGTCTTACATTTAAGCCTTTATCCATTTTCAGCTACTTTTTTCTAAGTGGTTTAAAATAGGGATCCAGTTTTATTCTTTTGCGTTTGAATATCCAATTCTCCTGCATCCTTTATTGAAGAGACTGTCTTTCCTCTATAGAGTTATTTTTGGCTCTCTTGTCAAATGCTCGTTGGCTTCATATGCATAGATCTACATATAGATTTTCAATTCTGTTGCTTTGGTCAATGTGTCCATTTTTATGCCAGTTTTATACTATTTTAATTACTATAGATATGTAATATAGTTTGAAATCAAGAGGTGTGATGCTTCTAGCTTTGTTCTCTGGATTACTTTGGCTATTTCGGGTCTTTTTTGGTTTAATACAAATTTGGGGATTTTCTTTTCTTTTTCTGTAAAACTGTCATTGGAATCGATATGGGTTGCACTAAATTTGTAGATCTCTTTGGGTAGTGTGAACATTTTAACAATATTAATTTTTTTCAATCCCAGAACACAAGTTAATTTTCCATTTATTTGTGTCCACTTCAATTTCTTTCATCAATGTCTTATAGATTTTAATACACCAATCTTCCAGTGCCTTATTAAACTTATTCTTAAGTATTTTATTGTTTTTAATGCTATTGTAAGTGGGATTGTTTTCTTATATCTTTTCAGATAACTTACTGTTAATGTGTAGACACACCATTCATTATCTTATATTGATTTTACATCCTGCAACACTACTGAATTTGTTAATTAGCTCTAACCTTTTTTTTTTTTTTTTTGGTAAAATGTTTAGGATTTTTTTAATGTAAAATCATGTATCTGCAAATAGAGACAATATTATTTCTTTCTTTTAGATGACTTTTATTTCTTCTTCTTGCCTGATTGCTCTGGCTAGGCCTTCTGTTACTATGTTAAACAGTGATGAGGATTGGCATCCTTGTCTTATTCCTGATTGAAAAATAAAAGTTTAAATCTTTCACCATTGACTTTGATGCTAGCTGTGGTCTTGTCATGTATAGCTTTTATTATGTTGAAGAATGTTCCAACTATACTCAGTTTTTTGATACTTTTTTATTACAAATTGGTGTTGAATTTCTCAAAAATATTTTACACATCCATAGAGAACATTATTATTTTTATTTTTTTATTCTATTAATGTGATGTATCAAATTTAACAACTTATGTATGTTGAACTATCATTGATTGCATCCCATGGACAAATCCCACTTGATCCTGGTGTATTAACCTTTTAATGTGCTGTTGAATTTGATGTGCTGGTATTCTGCTAAAATAATTTTACATTTATATTTACTGGGGATATTGGCCTGTAGTTTTCTTTTCTTGCATATTGTTTATCTTTCTTTAGTATCAAAGTAACATTAGTTATGTAAAATAAGTGTGGGTAGGTTCATCTTTTGTTTTTGGGAAGAGATTGTGAAAGATTGGCATTAATTCTTCTTTAAATGTTTAATAAAAAAGCTTGGTCCCAGGCTTTTCTTTTTTTACAGACTTTAGAATACTGATTCAATCTCTTTGCACATTATTGATCTGTCCAGATTTTCTATTTCTTTGTTATTCAATGTTGGTAGGCTGTTTTTTTCCCAGGAATTACCTATTTCTTCTAGGTTGTCCAATTTGTTTATGGTAGTCTAATGATTCTTTGAACTTCTGGTATCAGTTGTAATATTTCTTCTTTCATTTATGATTTTTTATTTGGATGTGTTCTTTCCCCATCTCTCTCTGTCTCTGTCTCTCTCTCTCTCAGTCTCATTAAAAGGTTTGCCAGTTCTGTCTATTTTTTCAAAAAAACAAATCTATTTTTTGTAGTATGTTCTATTGTTTTCCTCATTTTCTATGTTATTAGTTAATAATCTAATAAATATCTTTTAATTTGTTTTGCTAACTTCAGTCTTTGTTCTTTTCACTCCTAGTTTATTAAAACATAAAGTTAGACTATTTCTTTGAGTATTTTTATATTTTGATGCACACATTTATTACAATAAACTTTCCTCTTAGAAATACTTCTGCCATATCCCATAAGTTTTTGTAACTTGTATTTTTATGTTCACTTGTCTCCATGTACATTTTTGTTTTACTTTTTATTTATTCTTTGATCTATTGGTTGTTCAGAAGTGTTTAATCTCAATGCATTTGAGAGTTGTCCAATGTTCTTTTAGTTATTGACTTCTAGTTTCATACTATTATGGTCAGAAAAGATAGTTTATAAAATTTCTATATTTTTGAATGTTTTGAGGCCAGTTCTGTCTCCTAATGTCTGATATATCCTAGAAAATGTTCAGTGTGCACTTCAAAAGAATGCATATTCTGCTGCTTTTGGATGGAATGTTCTGTAAAGGTCTGCAACGTACTTGTGATGTATAGTGTTGTTCAAACCTGCTGTTTCTTTATTAATTCTCTGTCTGATCAATCTGTTTTTGAGAATATAGTACTGCGATCCCCATCTATTATTGTACTTTTGCTTATTTCTCTTTTTAATTCTCTTAGTATTTGTTGCCTATATTCTTATATGATGCTGGGTTCATAAATATTTACAACTGTTACAGATTATTGATAGAATGACACCTTTATTGTGACATAATGACAGTTTTGTCTCTTTTGATAATATTTAGTCAAAGTCTACTATGTCTAAGTTTAGCGCTTCCTATTTTATATTGGTTACTATGTACTTGAAATATTTTGTCCATCTCTTTACTCTCAGTCTATGTGCATTCTTAAAGCTAAACTGAGTGTTTTGCAGCAGAAAAATATTAGATCTCATTTTGGTTTGGTTTTGTATTTTAATCCATCCAGCTTTCCTATAGCTCCAATGGGAGCATTTAATCCTTCTACATTTAAAGTAATTGTCGATGAGTATGGACTTACTATTACCATTTTTCCCATACGGTTACCTCAGTCTTTGTTTCTTGCTTTTTCCCTTGTTGTCATCCTCTATGATTTGAAAATATTTTGTAATGGTATGCTTTGACTCCTTTATCTTAATTTTTGGATAATTACCGCAGAGTTTTCCTTTGTGGTTACATAAAGGCTTAGATCAAACATACTATACTTGTTTAATCAGATAAAATTTAATTTTAAAAGCATACAGAAACTTTACACTTTTATATGTTCCTTTTTCACATTTCAGGTTATTCATTTCACAATTTATATATTTTAATACTTTGTGTTCAATAACAAATATTGTAATTATGGCTAATGATAATATTTCTTAACTTTTAAATTAAAAAATATTTTATTTTATTTTTTTGTTTTTCTGTTCAATGTTGCTGGTTATAGTTTTCTTGTTTGTTTTGTTGATTAGGTTCCACTTATAGCTGAGATCAAATGGTACTTATCTTTCACCCACTCTTTTCATTTGGCATAATACTCTCCAGTTCCATCCATGCTGTCATGAACAGTAGTAGTAGCTCTTTCTCCCTTTCTTCTCTGTAGTATTCCATTGTGTAAATGTACCACAGCTTTTTGACCCACTCACTTATTGATGGGCACTTAGGTTGCTTCCATCACTTGGCTATTGTAAATGGTGCCACTAAGAAGATTGAGATGTATAGGTTCTTTTGAACGGATGTTTTGGGATTCTTAGGGTATAATCACAGCAGTGGAATTGCTGGGTCAAAAGGCAGTTCCATTTTTATAGCTTCTTGAGGAAATCCCACACTGTTTCCCACAGTGGCTACACCAGTCTGCATTCCCACCAACAGTGTACTAGGGTTCCCTTTCCTCCACAACCTCGCCAGCACTTGTTAGTTGATTTGTTTATGATGGCCATTCTGACCTGTGTGAAATGGTATCTCATTATGGTTTGAATTTACATCTCTCTGATGGTTAGTGGTGTTGAGCACCCTTTCATATGTTTCGAGGCTCTGTGTATGTCCTCCTTGAAAAAGTGTCTGTTCAGGTCCTTTGCCCATTTCTTAATGGGATTGTTTGTCTTCCTGGAGTAGAATCTTGTGAGTTCTTTGTATATTTCTAAGATCAAACCCTTGTCTGAGGTATCATTGGCAAATATATTTTCCCATATTGTTGATCCCTTTTCATTTTTGTGATGTTTCCTTTAGCAGTGCAGAAGTTCCTATTTTTATGACATCCCATTTGTTTATTTTTTCCATTATGTCCCTTGCTCTAGGAGACATATCAGTGAAGATATTGCTGCATGGAATATCTGAGAAATTCCTGCCCATGTTCTCCTCTTGGACTTTTATGGTGTCCCAACTTATATTTAAGTCTTTCATCCACATCTTGAGTTTATTTTTGTGTATGGTGTAAGTTGGTGGTCAAATTTCAACTCTTTTGCATGTAGCTGTCCAGATCTCCCAACACCATTTGTTGAAGAGGCTGTTATCACTCCATTTTATGCTTCTGCACCCTTTGTCAAATATAAATTGACCAGAGACATGGGTTTATTTCTGGGTTCTCTATTCAGTTCCATTCATCTATGTGTCGGTTCTTATGCTAGTACCAAATTGTTTTGATTACAGTGGCCTTGTAATATAGTTTGATGTCAGGTATTCCGAACCCTCTTACTTTGGTTTTCCTTCTAAAAATTGCTGCAGCTATTCGGGATTGTTTATAGTTCCTTATTTGTTCTATATCTATGAAACATCATTGGTATTGCAATAGTGATTGCATTGACTTTTTAAATTGTTTTGGGTAGTATGGAAATTTTGATGATGTTAATTCTTCCAATACATGAACATGGAATAGGCTTCCATTTATTTGTGTCTTCCTTAATTTCTTTCTTCAATGTATGTAGTTTTCTGAGTACAGGTCTTTTTCCTCCTTGGTTAAGTTTATTCCTAGGTACCCTATTTTTATTGTTGCTCTAGCAAATGGGATTTATTTTTCCTGAGTTCTGATTCTAATATTTTATTGTTGCTATACAAAAATGCCTTTGATTTCTGAATATTGACCTCGTATCCAACTGTTTTGGCAAATTCACTTATGAGGTCCAGTACTTTTTTGGTGGAGTCTATAGGGTTTTCTATGTACACTATCATGTCTTCTGGAAACAATGACAGCTTTACATCCTCCTTTCCAATTTGAATGCCTTTTATTTATTTTTCCTGTCTGACTACTGTGGCTAGGACTTTCAATACTATGTTGAATAGAAGTGGTGATAAATGGACAAACTTGTCTTGTTCATGGTATTAGCGGGAAAGCTTTTAGTTTTTGCTGACTGAGTATGATGTTCGCTGTAGGTTTCTCATATATGGCCTTTATTATGTTAAGGTAGGCCTGCATTATTCCCACTCTGCTGAGTGTTTTTATCGTAAATGGATGCTGTACCTTATCAAATGCATTTTCACATCTAATTATATGATATGTGGTTTTATAAATTTCCTTTTGTTTACGTGATGTATTACACTTATTGATTTGTGAATACTGAACCATTCTTGCTTCCCTGGGATGAATCGCAGTTGATTATGTTAGATGATCTTTCTAATGAATTGCTGGATGAGGTTTGGCAATATTTTTTTGAGGATTTTAGTGTCTTTGTTCATCAGCGATATTGGCCTATTTTTTTTTTTTTTTTGTCTTGTCTTTATCTGGTTTTGGGATTAGGATGATGTTGGTCACCTACAAAGAGTTATGGAGTCTTCCATCTTCTTTGATTTTTTCAAATAATCTGAGAAGGATAGGGGTTAACTCTTGCTTAAATATTTTGTAAAATTCTGCTGTGAGGCAGTCTGCTCCAGGGCTTTTGTGTGACCTCAGTTTTGTGATGATTGCTTCAATTTCACCATCTGTTATTGGTCTGTTCAGGATTTCTGTTTCTTCTTGATTCATGTTGGAAGGTTATATTTTTCTAGAAATGTGTTCATTTCACCCAGGTTTTCTTTTTTTTTTAAATTTATTTAAATTTATTTTTTCAAATACATTTGTCTCTGCCTACCCCCCACCACTTTCCCTTGCCCTCTCCCTCATCCCCTCCCTCAGCTCTTCCCCTTTGGTTTTGTCCATGAGTCCTTGCTATATGTTCCTTGACTTTCTCCTTCCCTTCATTTTCTCCGCCCATCTCCCTCCTTCCCTCTTGTCTCTGTTGGTTTCTTTTCTTCTCAGTGTTGCTGGTCTTATTTTCCTTGCATCTTTGTATTGTTGGTTAGTTTCCACTTATACGTGAGATCATATGGTATTTATCTTTCGCTCCCTGGCTTATTTCGTTTAGCACAATGCTCTCCAGTTCCATCCATGCTGTCGCAAAGGTTAGTAGTACTTTTTTTCCTTTCTGCTGCATAGTATTCCATTGTGTATATGTACCATGATTTTTTGATCCAGTCATCTACTGATGGGCATTTAGGTTGCTTCCAACACTTGGCTATTGCAAATTGTGCTGCTATGAACATTGAGGTGCATAGGTTCTTTTGAATTGGCGTTTTGGTATTCTTAGGGTATAGTCCCAGCAGGGGAATCACTGGATCAAAAGACAGTTCCATTTTCAGCTTTTTGAGGGAATTCCACACTGCTTTCCACAGTGGCTGCACCAGTCTGCATTCTCACCAACAGTGTACTAGGGTCCCCTTTTCTTCACAGCCTCGCCAGCACCTGTTGTTTGTTGATCTGTTTATGATGGCCATTCTGACCGGTGTGAGGTGGTAACTCATGGTGATTTTGCTCTGCATTTCTCTGATGGTTAATGATGCACCCCACTGTCAAAAATGGACAGGTCTTCCAAACAAAACATTAATAAACATATTGTGGCGCTGAATGACACACTGAATCAAAAAGACTTAACTGACATATATAGGACCTTACATCCCAAAGAAGGAAAATACACATTCTTTTCAAATACTCATGGCTGTTTTTCAAAGATAGACCACATGATAGGACACAAAGCAAACCTCAGTAAATTCAGGAAAATTGAAATAATACCAAACTTTTTCTCAGACCACAAGGCCTTGAAACTGGAAATCAACCTCAAAGAGAAACTTCAAAAACTTACAAACTCATGGAGACTGAACAGTAGACTATTAAACAATGAATCGGTCAATAATGAGATAAGAGAAGAAATCAAAAAATTTCTGTAAACAAATGAAAATGAACAGACAACAGTCCAAAACCTATGGGACACAGCAAAGGCAGTCCTGAGAGGGAACTTCATAGCAATACAGGTTTACCTTAAAAAGATAGAAACATTTCAAATAAAAGACCTAACACTACAACTTCAAGAACTGGAGAAACAACAACAAATAAATCCCAGAGCAAGGAGAAGGAAGGAAATAGTCAAGATTAGAGCAGAACTGAATGACATAGAGATGAAAAGAACAATTCAGAGGATCAACCAATCCAGAAGCTGGTTCTTTGAAAAGATAAATAAAATTGACAAGCCTTTAAGCAGACTCATCAAGAATAACAGGGAGAGGACCCAAATTAATAATATCAGAAATGAAAGAGGAGAAATAACAACTGATACCACATAAATACAAAGGATCATCAGAAACTATTATGAACAATTATATGCCAAGAAATTTGAAAATCTTGATGAAATGGACAAATTTTTAGAAAAGTATAATCTTCCAACACTGAAGGAGGAAGAAACAGAAAGCTTGAACAGACCGCTAACAGCTGGGGAAATTGAAGCAGTCATCAAGAAACTCCCAGCACACAAAAGCCCAGGGCCAGACGGTTTCCCAGGAGAATTTTACAAAACATTTAAGGAAGAGCGAACCCCTGTCCTTCTCAGACTATTCCAAAAAATCCAAGAGGAGGGAAGACTCCCGGACTCTTACTATGAGGCCAGTATCACCCTGATCCCAAAACCAGATAAAGACCCTACAAAGAAAGAAAACTACAGGCCAATTTCACTGATGAACATAGATGCTAAAATCCTCAACAAAATATTGGCAAACCGCATCCAGCAATACATTCAAAAGATTATCCACCATGATCAAGTGGGATTCATCCCAGGCATGCAGGGATGGTTCAATATACACAAATCAGTAAACGTGATACATCACATAAATAAAAGTAAAGACAAAAACCACATGATCATCTCGATAGACGAAGAAAAGCATTTGATAAGGTACAGCACCCATTTATGATCAAAACACTCAGCAAAATGGGAATAAATGGGGCATTCCTCAATGTAATAAAGGCCATATATGAAAAACCTACAGCCAACATCATACTCAATGGGCAAAAACTGAAAACTTTCCCACTAAGATCAGGATCACCCAGGTTTTCAAATAACTTGGGATATAATTGTTCACAGTAATTTCTTATAATCCTTTATATTTCTGTGGTATCAGTTGTTATTTCTCCTCTTTCATTTCTGATATTATTTATTTGGTTCCTCTGCCATTTTTTCTTGATGAGTCTGCTTAAAGGATTATCAATGTTTTTTATCTTTTCAAAGAATCAGCTCTTGGATTTGTTGATCCTTTGAATTGTTCTTTTAGTTTCTATGTCATTCAATTCTGTCCTAATCTTGATTATTTCTTTTCTTCTACTCATTCTGGGCTTTTTTTTTTTTTTTTTTTTTTTTTTTTTGTCATTGTTTCTCCAGTTCATGAAGATCTAGGGTTAGGTTGCTTATTTTACCTTTTTTACATAGGCCTGTATTTCTATGAACTTTACTCTCAGAACTCTCTTTGTTGTGTCCAATAGGTTTTCGAATGTTTATTTTTTTCCAGAAACTTTTTGATTTCTATTAATGTCATTATTAACCCTTTCTTTGTTTAACAGCATGCTATTCAGTATCCATGAGTTTGAATGTATTGAGTTTTTTCCTTGAGGTTGGTTTTTAGTTTCAGGCCCTTGTGTTCTGAGAAAATGCTTGTTATCTCTTCAATTTTTTTGAATTTTTGAGGCTTGTTTTGTGTCATATCATGTTGTCTGTATTCTAAAATTTTCCCTGTGCATTTGAAAAGAATGTGTATTTTGCTTCTTTGGGATGAAAGATTCTATATATGTCAATTACATCCATTTGGTCTAATGTGTCATTCAGTTCCAAAACATCCTTGCTGATATCCTTGTTTGGAAGATCTATCTATGGTTGACAGTGGGGTGTTAAAATCCTTACTATCAGTGTGTTGCTTTCTACATCTTTCCTGAAGTCTTCCAAGATTTTCCTTATATTTTTGGGTGCTCCTATATTGGGTGCATAGAAGTTTACAATGTTTATGTCTTCTTGGTGGATTCTTCCTTTCAGTACTATGAAGTGTTCTTCTGAGTGTCTATTTATGGCCTCTGTTTTGAAATCTATTTTGTTTGATATAAGCATTGCTACCCAGGGTTTCTTTCCGGTCCATGTGCCGGGAATACTTTTTTTCCCATTCCTTTACTTTCAGTCTGTGTAGGTCCTTTTTTCTAAGATGAGTCCCTTAGAGACAACATATGTGCAGGTCCTGTTTTTTTTTTTTTTTTTTTAATCTATTCATCTACCCTAAGTCTTTTGACTGGAGCATTTAATCCATTTACACTTAAATTTATTATTGATAGTAATTACTCATTTTTCCCCTTCGTACCTGTGTTCTTCTCTTTGTCACTCTTTTCCTTCATCTTAGGGCATTCTCTTTAGCATATCTTGCAATGCTGGTTGGGTGGAGGTATATTCTCTTAGCCTTCTTTTGTATAGGAAAATCCTTATTTCACCTTTTATTTTTATTGAGAGCCTTGCTGGGTAGAACAGTCTTGGTTGCAGGCCTTTGCTTTCCATTACTTGGAATATTTCTTGACATTCTGGCTTGCAGTGTTTCTGTTGAGAAGTCAGCTGCTAACCATATCAGGATTCCCTTGTATGTTACTACCTGTTTCTCCCTTGCTGCCTTTAGGATTCTCTGTTTGTCTTTGCTATTTGCCATTTTAATGATGATGTGTCTTGGAGTGGGCCTCATTGGATTTCTCTTGAATGGGACCCTCTATGCTTCCTGGACTTGTGTGCCTTTTTCTCTCCTCATATTAGGGAGGTTTTCCATCATTACTTTTTCAAACAGGTTTTCTATTCCTTCCTCCTGTTTTTTTCTCCATCTGGTATCCCTATTATATGGTTATTATTACATTTCAGATTGTCCTGAATTTCCCTACATGCTTCTTCATTCTTTTTGAGTCATTTTTCATTTTCTCACTCTTTCTGGGACCTTGTTCTCCAGCTTGCTGATTTGGTCCTCAGCTTCATCTAGCCTGCTTTTGATTTCTTCTTCTGTATTCTTTAATTCTTGTTGCCTTTTTATTGATAGTTTCTATGTCCTTTTTCATGCTGATATAGTTTGCAGTGTGTTCCTCATAGTTTCCCTGTAGTTTTTTGTAATTCTCTCTGAGCTCACTGAGATCATTGAGCATCCTTAGAACTCTTGTTTTGTACTCAATATCTGATTGTTTACTTGCCTCTATTTCATTTAGCTCTTTTTCTGGGATTCCTCCTTTCCCTTCCACTGGGAGTTATTTCTTTGTCTTCCCATTATTTGTGAGACTCCTCTTTTTTGCTTCTGCTTCTTAAGTTGATCTGTCTTGATTTCTTGACTTTGTAGAGTGAACTTCTATGGTTGGAGATCACTGTTTTTTCTTTGTGTATCTGCCTCTAATGATGTCAGATGTCATCCCTGTCTGACCTTAAGCAGTCTGTTTGAGACTTCCAGGAATTTGCTGTCTGTGACTTTCTCCTTTAGTTGTAAATCTAGTCACTCTGCACTCAGTAGTCAGGCTTAAGCACCCATGGTGGGTGGGCGGTGGGGGAAGAGTCCCTCCTGGGGTGGGGTTATTTTGTCCTTTCATGCTGCTGCTCAGGGAAGTGGTCTGCCTAAGAAAGATGGCTGCTACCATAGGCAGGAGGAATCAGCACTGGGGTCTCTCTAGCTACTCCCTCCCCGAAGCCTCCATCTCCAGTCTCTCCTCAAGTTCTCTAGACCACTCTGCACCTCTGTTTTCCAGGGATCTACTGTCTGTGGCTGTCACTCTGTACTCAGCAGTCAGGATTAATACCACCTGGCCCAAGATGAGCCTCCTGGAAGTGGGCTATTGTGTCTTCTCACACTGCTGCCCCTCAGAGGAGTGGTCTGCCTGAGCAAGGTGTCTTTTGCCATATGGGGGAGGAATCAGAACTGGTGTCTAACAGGCTATTCCCTCAGTTCTCAGCCCAAAGCCTCCTGCCCCATTCTCTCCTTAGGCGTCTCTAGCTCACTCTGCCCCAGACTTTGCCAGAGCCCATGGTAATTGGCTGCGAAATAGAAATTTATGTGTTGTCCCTTGAACGGTTCTTTGTGTCTCCAGCTGCTGGCTCTGGCAGACAGCAGCCCTGCCGTTCTTCGCAGCTGGCTATTTTATGTGTACTTTTTGGTCTCTGGTGCTATAGGCTGGAGATCCCTGCCTATGGTTTAGATTCCACTCTTTTCAGGGGGATCCTACTGGCCATTTAGGTATCCCTCTGGTGCTGCACTCATTGGTACCCAGCCCATCTTCTTGAGTCTCTACCATACTCCTTACCAGTCAGGTTGTGTCAAAGCTGAGTCTTCTGTCTGTCTGAGGTTACAAGTTTCCTCTCTCACTGTTGTTCAGTTGTTGGTTCCAGGTGATTTCTCCACAATTTAGCTGTAATTTAAGATTTGTCCTGGGAGGAGGTCAGTGTGACTTCCATTCACTCCTCTGGCATCTTACCCTCCTCTAACTTTTAAACTAAAATTGTAAGTGAATTAAACACTGTCATCACAGTATTAGAAAAGTTGTTTTGTTTTAGAAATTTGTTGTCTATTTCTGAAGGACAGTTTGTCCAGGCATAGTATTTTTGTTTAAAGTTTCCTTTTTCCTTTCAATATTTTTAATCATTCCATACTCTCTTGGCTTGTCATAATAGTATATGCTATATTTTTTAGAATTGCAGCACAGTAGAATTTAGAATTACTCCACCATCACCACAAGCACATGAATGATTGTAATGTAAGTACTTACAGTGGCTTTTCCTTTTGTAATGCAAGTGCCTATTGTAACCTTTCATTGCCAAGATATTCACTTCAAAAAGGCACCATTTTGAAGATGTATCCACTTCAATGCAGGCCATCTCAAATAAACACATTGACAGCCACATAACCAAATAAAGAGCTAGGTCACCTCCCTCCAATGGAGCTTTTTTGTTTTAAATCTTGGTTGTTTTCAATAACTGACCAGTTGGGCTTAACTTATTTTTTAATCTTACTGAACTTTAAATTCTTGCACACATGTTTCAAATTCATAAATAATGACACTAAAAAACTCTAAAGCCTTCCCTCTCACACTTGGCCTCAATAAAAAACAGAACACTTTTATGTACAAGCGACCTCTCTGTGTGCTCCATAGCATGGCTTGTATGTTCCAGGGTTTATAAATAATAAACTTTTTCTTCTCTTCAGAATTTCCTAATGGATATTGCTGAAGGGTGTCTTGAAATTGTAATAAAAAACACAGGATTTGTCCAATTGTAATGTTAGATTGGAAGGGGAAATGTTGAGGAAGTTCTCTGCATGAGTACCCCCAGACATTTCTAGCTTATAACATTACTGTAAATAGACTGAGAATGGCACAGAAAAGCAATGTGTTGCACTATGATCTTAAGATGGTTGCAGTATCACTAAGCAATAAAAATTTTTCAACTCCATTATTATCTTATGAAACCACTGACTAACGTGATTTGTCATTGATCATAGATTGTCAGGTGGCACATGACTGTATTTAGCATCCTTTGGGCCTCATATATCTGCATGTCCACTTCTCTCTTCATGTTTGGGAAATCTTCAGCCATTTTTGCTTTAAGTATACTTCCTGCCCCTTTCTCTTTCTATTTTCCTTCTGGGATTTCCATAATGTGTATACTCCTGCTTTTAATAGTGTTTCATAAATCCCATAGGCTTTCTTCACATGTTTTCATTCCTTTTTATTTTTTCTCTTCTGACTTGATTACTTCAAATGATTTATTTTCTGGTTCATCGATCTTCTGGATGCTTGATTTTATGTTAAAGGTCTTGAACTAATTTTTTAGTTGAGTCATTGGTTTCTTCAGCTCTATGATGTCTTTTTTTCCCTCTTTTTTTTAGTTTCTGTTACTTTGTCAAACATCTCATTTACTTATTCATTATTTTTCTAATCTCATTTATTAGCCTATATGTTTTTTGTAGATAAATACACTTATTTAAAAGGATTATTGTGAATTCTTTGTCAGACAGTTCATAGATCTCCAATTCCTTAATGTCAGTTATTGGATATTAGATTTTTTGTGGATCATGTGTACCTGATTCTTTGTGATTTTTGCTTTCTTATGTTGGCATCCTCACATTTGAGTAAGTATTCTTTTCTCTCAGACATTACCGATTTGCTTCAGCAGGAACAGTTTTTAACCAGTCATCCCTATATGTTTCTAGATTGATTGACTAGTAGTATCCTTGGGCAGGTGAGGCTTACTATCATGGTCTTTATTTGGGTGTGCCACTGCCTATGCTCTGGGCTGGGCTGGAAACTTGCTGGAAACATTTGCATAGGATAACTAGCTTGGTTCCCTGCCAAATGTGACTATAGAAAGTGCTCCATGGATGCTTCTTTTATGTGGTTAGGCTTTCTATTTGGATGGAACTGGATTCTATGCTCACCATCTGGGCATGGCTGTGAATTTGCTTTCCTGCCTGGACAAATCTGTAAAACAGGCTTATAGCAATCATGTCTTGATGGCTGGGGCCCAAATCTGGTGGAAGTCCCACCAAGCTCCTTGGCCAGATGGGGCCATTGGTTCAGCTTTGCAGATGAGCAGAGCTGCTCACTAGGCTCTCTGCTCAGGTATCTTTGTAATTTGAGCTATAGGATGGGTTACAGTTTCTCAGACACCGTGGTGGGTTATGACTAAGTGCTATATTCAGCAGTAAGCAGGGCTAAACATTTACTTCCCTACTAAGGTGCTGTGGGAGAACAGGATCCAAGGCTAATGCAAGTCATTAGGTGAGGACCTGAATCGGGCAGAACTGCTCAGCAAGTTTCCTGGGCAAACATTATCATCAGCTCAGTTATATAGATAGTCAGAGCTATTGGCTAGGCTCTCTGCTTAGGTGCAATTGTAAGTAGAGCTTCAAGGTGCATCATGCAGCTTTCCAGGTGCTCTGGTTAGGCTTCTTGGTCAGGCTACATTATGGGCTGTATACTGAAGTAGGCAGGGCTTTTAAAGTTGATTTCCTGTGTAGGCAAGGCCATACAGCAGGTTTCAAGGCCAGTATGGCTTGTTGACTGGGGACTCAAATCAGGCATAGCTGCCCATCAAACTCCCTGACAAGACTGGAGCATCAGCTCAGCTGTACATGTGTGCAGTCACTGGTTGGGATCTCTATTCAGGTGCCACTGTAAGAAGGAATGATGTCTGTCAAGATCTGAGTGCTGGCTGGTATAAACCTCATCCTTCTCTGTCTCAATCTGATCCTCAATTGTCAAGATAAATAGATTCTCCCTGTAGTCCCTGTAAGTTTTTTCACAGTAGGCCTCCTGGGAAGCATCTTATAACATTGAAATAGCCAGATGTCTACTCTGGGCTGTTATTCCTCTATTGGATAAACATCATAGGCCCAGAAGCATCTTGGTGTGGTGCTGTGCCAGCCTGGGAAGAGGGAGACTGTGTTGCAGCCTCTCTAGGCTGGACAGGTCTGCTCAGGGCTTGGATAGATGGAAGAAGATGCATGGAGTCTTTGAGATGCTTGGCATGCCTTTATTCGGAAGAGTCACATAGGCATGAAACCAGTCTGGGGAAATCACACAGGCCACAAATCCTGTATCCATGCCGTACACAGGCCAAGAGCCTGTGTGGAGGGAGTCTCACAGGCTACAAGGCCATGTCCAAGTCAGCGCCTCAACTCCCCACCCTGTCCAAAGCTCCTATCCCTTAAATATTAGTCCCAAACAAAGCAGGCAACAGGTCAGAAAGGTGAAATAACTATCATGAGCTGTGCATGGGATCCTACTCAAGGCTACAGGGCAGTTTATTGCACCCAGAGCGCAAGGCTGTGAGACCCAGGCTCAAGGCTGTGAGAACACTGCTTTATCAGACTCCTTCAAGGTTGTGAGGAGCTGCTCCCTCCAGTTACCCACGCATCTAGATGAGCGAGCCAGACCATCACCACGTACCCTATAGAGACAATGTGGTCAGAGCATAGCCAATCTTTTTACTTTTCTAATGTGGTCCTCTCAGTTTCTCTGGTCTGGGGAGGAGGGTGATTTAGCCTTATTTACATGATCTGAATATTTACAATGATGTTTTGTACATTGATAGTTGTAAGGTAATCTTGTGAGGAGCACTGAAGTCAGGAGCAACCTGACTTGATAATGTCACCCTATCTTGATGACAGTAAATAGGTTTTTAAAGAAGGCTCTACCTTCCTAGGTATCTTAATGAGGTCAAGGATGGACTTTCTGGGAGATGGCATTTGAATAGCCTGAGCAAACAAAATGTACATAACTGAGGTGAAGTCATTCTAGGCAAGAGAAGCAACAAAGGCTCTATCTCTGAGGTGGAAAGGTGTGTGATATATTGGAAGAAGAGAAAAGTCAGTGTGTCTAAAAGGGAGAGTAGGTAGAAAATCAGATAAGAGTACTTGGCAAGAACCAGAGCACTTAGTTTATGTAAGCCATCATTTCTCAACTTTGGCACTATTAATTTCAACAAGATAATTTTTTTGTTGTTAGGGCTGTCCTGTGTATCATAGGTTAATTAGCAGCACTTCTGACCTCTGCCCACTAGCAATAGAAACCCCTCTCCATTGTGATGACCAGAAATGTTTCTAGACTTTGGCAAATGTCCCCTAGGAGACACATTATTTTTGGTTGAGAACTGCTATTGTAGCACATAAAGAGTGCTTTTTGCTTTCTGTGTTTTCTGAAATTATTGACCTTTGAACAGAGAAGTTGTGGGATCTGATGGACATTATGTAAAGGATGACACTAGACACAGGGAAAGAAGGGAGGCTGGTGAAGAAACAATAGTAGAGACCCAGAATACCTGCTTGAGTCCTCTGGGAAAGTTACTAAACTTCTGTGCTTCAGTTTCCTGATATGTAAAATAGAGCACAGGTTTTGGTGTAAATGAGAGGGAGAGGATGTGTGTGTGTGTGTGTGTACAAAATTTTACTCATCTTATATTTCGTTTTATGAAAATATGGTAAGTTGTTTTGTTTTTCCAGTAAAAATTTTCCTGCTTTGCACCCATGTGTAAAGCATTTTTCTCTGCATCTTTCTTTTTTTTGGTTTGTTTGTTTACTCTTGTTTCTACCTGTATTTTCTCTCTTTGGGTTTCTTTTATTTATCTCCCCATCTCCACATAGCACATCCTGGACTGGAATTTAACAGCTTAGAAAGATAGCATCTTTCAATATCATAATTCTTTTCTAAATTCAAACTTTTCTCAACACTATTTCACAGGACCAAGGAGCAGTGATATTGGCGAGGCACCATTGTCCTCAAACTTCTCTCCAATTGCACTTAAGAGTCTCTATGAGCTTTTATCTTCTTTTGATTTGCAGATTATGGCAACAATTAAAATATCAGAGCAACAAAAAATCATGATCTCTTCTCATATTTGTAAACAAACAGGTGAAATGATGTAACATCTTTACATCAACGTCTATAGAAGGTTGAATGTTGTCCCACAAAAAATTCATGTTAACCTGAAATCTTAGAATATAATCTTATTTGGAAAGGGGATTTCATTTAATTAGTTAAAATGAAGCTACGTTGCCTTAGGGTGATCCCTAAATCCAATAACTGGTGACTTTATAAGGAGAGGAGAGGAGGCACAGAGAGGGCCCTCTGAAGATGGAGCAGAAATTTAGTTCTATGGCCATTTGTGAAGAAAACCCTGGAGCTAGTAGACACTGGAAAAGCCAAGATGGGTTTGTTCCCTAGAGATTTCAGAGGGAGCAAGGATATACTGACACCTTGATTTTAGACTTTTAATCTTTCAGCCTCCAGAGGTCTGAGAGAATAGATTTCTGTTGTTTTTAAGCAACTGATTGTGGTAATTTTTATGGCATCCCTAGGGGACTAACATGACAAAGGAATAGGTGAAGCACATTCTGAGACCAAAAAGGAATATATATGAAAATATAAATATAAAATAATTTGTGACTCTAATAGATAAAGACATTAATTATTGTAGAATAAAATAGTGCTGCATATTGTTGATCTGAAGAATGTGTGGATGTAATGTAGGGAAATGGGAAATGTAAGGACTTTGCCCTTAGCAGGAATTCAGAACACCCATTCTGATTCCAATTGATGATTACCCATTTTAAGTTACTATTTATAAGCTTTTAGGCAGAATAATTTTTTTTTTCCACTGAGAGGTTGTGTGGCTTAAAGGCAAAATGCTCCACCCCTGTTAAAAGATGTCATTTTAGTATGCAGAACACATAATTTTTTACAGCTCCAAAAATGTATTTCTTGACAATTGTTTATTAGTAGTTTTAAAGACACAAACATTTATAAGTGGTAAGTATCTATCACAAACTTATCTAAGTTCATGGCACAAGCTTCAATCTCTGGCACCTAATGACAAAGATATGCCATGTGCACCTTTAGGTGACTCTGGGTGTGATACAAAGCTTTAGATTTTAAAACCAGATAAAACTTATTCTTTGAGGTATCATGGCCAATCTGTTAAAATATGATTTATACCCAAATGGCACCCTTGAGGCATAATAGAAGGTGGTTTTGATTTGTTTGACAAACCTGGTCCCAGATGGCAGTCTTAACATAATCTCCCTTTGATTTACAGTGTCTTTCAGTTTTCATGAACGAGAAGAGTCAAGGAGTCCAAGTGAATGCCACTAGCAAACTCTATAGCCTACTACCATCCACAGTCAGAGTTATAAAGTGGCATTAATTGTAGCTAATTCATGTATGGCACCACTGGACTAAGAAGCCCCTACTTTGGCCAATAATGATAAGGGTTTTGCTTGAAACTATCACTTTAATAAAATATGACTCAAGCATTTGATTCAGTATAAAGGTCACCAAAAATTACAGCAATAGTGGCAAAGCCCAAACCTATACTTTCTAAACATTTAAACTTTAATGTTAAGCTTCCTTCCACTCCTTTCTGCACATCTTTCTTCTCCAGAACCACAGGCAGAAACATGGTATAATTGACACACTAACAGTGAGGAAAACAAAGCACTGTGGTTTCTATATGTCATCTCAAGGGATAGGATATTTACATGTCAAATAGAGCTAAGCTAAATACGCATTTTTAGACCCTTGTACACCAAAAACTGGGACCTCTGTATGACACATCAGAGATGAGGGCAGCTAGACTTCCCAGTGCGAGGTAAGCAAAAATACAGAGGTTACATTTCCCTCTGCATTAGTAAAGAAGGTTTGATTTTTATTCCTTACAGTTTATTAAAACATCCCAAAGTAAGGGATACACAGTTTGGATTACTAGCAAATTTCTTATGAATGTCATATCACTCCTGTTGTGATATTCTTCATTTTGCATTTCCTCTCTCTGAATGAGTAGTATGTCTAAAATATATATTATGCCTGTAAATCAGCCAACTGGTTCCTGAAGCCTGGGAGACTTTACAGGCATTAAGCTAAGTGCCTGATCTGCTCCATCCTGAGTTATAGGTAGGCTGACCAAAGCAATTTGTGTGCAGAGCTCATGGCATCCCCTGGACCAGCACAGGCCCCACACCTGGTTAACTCCCTTTTGTCAGGGGAGTTCAGCCAGTCTCCACTGTCAGAACCTCCATAGTTTTCACACCTATTCTCACTCTACACAGGACATACCTTAGGATGAGCTTCAAAACACAATGTAAATTTAAACCAAGAACCCACCCTGACAAAACTTTCCAAAATAATTCTATTTCTTTCCCTTTCTTGTTTCTTTTAGATCTTAGTTTTCTCTCATCCTTGTTGCCTCTTGTATTCCCTTATGGTTATAAGCTTTCAATCTCTAACAGCATCTACTCCAAAGGGGGGGGGGGGTTGGGAGGGGAAAAGGACCATGTCACAGCTAGCAACATAGTGGTGAGCTCTCTAGATTGTGAAGTGTTATGTGTGCTTTGGTTCCTGTCGAGATTGCTCCTCAGTCTTCATGAGTCCCAGCAGCAACAACATGGACACTGCCACCAGCAGAAGCATTTGCAAGCATCTAATTATGAGTTTAAACACTCTACAAGAAAATTACATTCTCCCAGCACCTGCGCAGAACAAAAATCATCTCAGAACTTCTCATACTAGCAGAGGGCAGTTTCCTCAATGGTGTGTAGCCAGTTGGGGTGATGAGCAATTCTCCCCCAAAACACCTCCTGAGACAGCTGGTTACTGTGGTAGCAATGTTACTGCCCCAGTGTGCATGCCTATAAAAATGCGAGATTGAGGTATGTGTCTAGGGCAAGGTTCACCGAATTTGTCTGCTCTTGCCTGTTGAGAGTGTCTCAAGGGACTGCTTAATCTCCAGCCCCCTCCTTTAACAGTTCTTCCAACAGAGAAGCTGAACATACTTCACACAGCTGCTCAGTCATTATCTTTTTTTCTCCCCAGTTTCAGAATAACTGTACTTGGCCATTGCAATATGTTTGTTGATTGTTCTGCATTCATACCAATCTCATTACAAGCTGGTAGTAATGTCTGAGGGTTAAGAATGAAGTCCAAAGGCAGGTCATGAAGCCATGCTGCTTGGTTAGCTTTAAGAGGACTGAGTGTAGTCTCCATGAGGTAAATAGCCTTCCATGCCAAGGACATCCCAGAATTGGGGAGGGATATGTCAAAGAGTGGTAAAGTGGATACAGCCCTACTTCTATGGCGACAAGTAGCTTTCTGAGATAATAGACCAGAGGATTCTTCCAAAGTTTCATTTATGGAGGTCCTGTGACTGCACTGCCACTGTCTTAGCATGTCCGTACTAAGTAGATTACCATAGATCACAGACAAAGAGTGAGAACAGAACAGAGCAATGTCTTTCTACATTTTCTTAATCATTCCTAGGAATGGATTGTTTAGTGGCACAGTTATTTTAAGTCAACTGGTACCACCAGTGAAACTGAACAAATGAATCTTATTGTTCATATACTGAAATTAGTAAGGGAACACCCCAGTATATGTTCATAAATAGTCAAAATATTGTTTCCATTAATATAGTCAGAGAACCTCAGATCTGAAATGCCCAAAAATCTCTTCAGGAATCACAGCCAATTCCTTACAGAGTCCACTAAGTGCAGAATCCACATGATCAAGTAATCTATCTCCTAGTGATTATTTCCAGTGACACAGCCCTCACTTCTTTTTCAGAAGATATTCCATTTCTCAGAAGTTAAGAGGTTCTAATAGTTTTCCTTACTTCTGTTGTCTTATGTGTCACAGTATCTTACCTTTCATCTTAATTTGGGGCATTGGTACTATTAAAATATAGAATTATACACTTGAAACTTATGTAATTTTATTAATGAATGCCAACTCAGTAAATCAAATAAAAAAACATGACTTTAGTTCTTTTTAACAATTTTTCAAAACTTAAGAGTAACAATCATGTCTTTCATCTTTTTGTATGTTTTTAAATAAAAAGAGCCCAAATTCTTTCAATAACATCTCACATAATATCTAATTATAATATATTATAATTATCTATTAATTGTACCTATAATTACAATTTTCTTTTGTTTTCTTTATTCTAATTAAATTCTACTTAGTCAATATTATTTTTTAAAACTCAAGCCCATAATAACTTCTCTTATCTTGGATTCTATGGTTCTATACATGTATCTTAATATCCTGACTTACATTTAGTTTTAGATTCATCAAGGAGTTTGTGATCACTTTAGAAAAATAGGAGAAAATATCAAAACATTTTACATACTTCAGTGCATTTTTTAGAATATAAGGCCAGTTTTTTTCTTTCTTTTTTTTTTTTTGAGAGAGAGCATGTGGGAGATCCAAAATTACAGTAGTTTAAAACAAGTTGGATGTTTATTTATTTATTTTTTTACATTAAACTCTAGGTAGGTACTCTATGTTCACTGTGATAGCTTCCCAATCACCACTTTTTATCATGTTGATCTACTCTCATTTTAGCTCAAGTGCTTCCCAGTTGCTTACTGGTTATTTCCATGATTTTTTTAACCTTTAAAATTTTGTCAATTACAGTTTACATTCAATATTATTCTGTAGTAGTTCCAGGTGTACAACATAGTCATGAGACAATTATATACTTTACAAAGTGTTCCCCTATTTCCAGGACCCAATTGGCATCATACATAGTCATTACAATATTATTGACTATATTTTCTATGCTGTACTTTAAAATCTCCATGACAACTTTGTAACTACCAGTGAACAAGTCAAGAGGAAAAAGAAAATAGAGAGGATAGATAGATCCCTTTTAAGGGGGTGTTCTAATATCACTCCCATTTACAAACCACTGGCCTGAAGTTGGTCGTAGAGCAAAACCTTCCTGCAGAGTTTACTGAAAAGTATCTCTAGTTGAGTGGACATGGTTCCATCTCAAATTCTTCAATCTTTGGAGGGGTTAAGATCATATCTTAATATTTTTTATTAATGTATTTTATTTTCCTTCAGAAATCCTCTTTGTTTTTATTGAATTAGAATCAATTGGAATTTGGAGTTAGACTTTTTTCCACTTGATATCACATAGTGGAAATATTCTTAGATAGTTAAAATATTTTTCTGTGATATGTCTAAAGAACAATAAGTTTAATTTAGTGATTAAGTGGCTGTTATTTAACTGATTACAATAAACTTAATTTTCCAGGTTTATTTTTCTTTAAATAGTAATAAACATCTTGACCCATAAATCCCAGTCTACATTTTATCCTTAGCACAGATGAAAAACAGATAAAATTATAGAGAAGGTTTATGAGTTTTTAAAAAAAAAAGAATTTTGCTTCATTTGAAAATAATTTTCTCTTTAGAAAAGTTATATTGATGTATTCTTATCATAACTGTATACAGTATTTTTCACTATCTACTATATTCAACCATAGGTTCTCTTTGATAAACATACCTTAGCTAATTTGTAGTCAAAAATTATACCTTAATATTAATTTGATTTGAATTTTTGAGATATCATGCATATTGTCAACTCTTTATTTGTCATTTGTAGGACATTTGGTGCTATCTCACAGAATAATTTGAGACCATAGATCTTTGGTGTACCATACAGGATCTGTATTGGGAAAATAAAAGTACCAACTCTGGCCTTTGAGATTCTTAAAATGTTCAGGAGAAATAAGATAAAATGATCAATCAAATTATGGTAAAATTGGTAAGTAGTTTCCAAGATATGTGCCAATGACTTTCCAAAGCCCCACTTTCTCATCTGAAACCGAAGTCCTTACAAAGGTTTGAAAGATTGATCCTACATGTCAGAACACCCACAGTTTAGACCTCATTTCCTGTTACCATACAGTGTTTCCTCACTCCACTGCATCTCCCGGTCAAACTCCTCCCTGTATGCTCATGCCATCTCTAGAATGCTCTTCTGCCCAAATCCTCCAAGTACACTCATTCAATTCCTTCAGAATGCCACTTGCTCAAATGTCATCTTATCAATAGAATGTCCCCAACACCCTGCAAAATGGCAGCCCTCCCTCCTCCATTCCACTCTTATTCTCTGTACCCTTCCCTTGCTTTATTTTTCACCATGCTTTTTTCAACTGACATATTATATAGTTAATTCATTATGTGTTCATAGTTACCTCCACTAGACGGTATGCCTCTGAAAATAGGAATTTTACCTCTTTTGAATATTGGCGCCTATTTTCATGTTGAAAGAACATTAAGTGAGTGAAATGTCATCAAGAACTAGAATTAAGCTTTGACAGAATCCTTGAAAACAAAACCTGATTGGAATTACAGCAGTGTATCCTAGCTCTGGGCAAAGTACAAAGCAGAAAACTTCTTCAAATAATTGAGGTATAAGAGCTAATGCAGGGAATAGTAAGAGACAGAACAAACAGATCAAGTTGTATTTGGTAAGAAAATCATGGATGTCAAGCTGAGACATTTCAGGGACTCTTTAAAAATCATAGCCTAAGAGCAATGATTCTAAATAAACAATGAAACTGATTTCAAAATCCTCGAAGAGCAGCTTGTTCAAATTCAAATGATTCTTCTTATGATGCCAAAGGATTTCCCAGCATAAATGTGTTCTTGGTGTTGCAGAAACAATGTACCAAATGATTATTAGGGAGCTACACTCACATGTTTTCATTCTGTTAGTGAAGACAACCTTTAGCATTTCTGCCTCCTTCTTGGAACGTTATGGGTGATGGCATTGTCTCTTAGGTCGTTAAGATACCAGCAGAATTCTTCTAATATGTGCTTTTGTATAGTTGTCTATTTTCCAAAGATACATTTTGATTTGAAATTCTATTTCTTGACACCAGGGCTTTCTCTCTGCATTATGTTATCTGACTAAGCAAAGGTATGTCTCGATAGTCGTTGCTAGCATTAGCAAGACAGGTGAGGTATATTGTCACATGGTCCTAATTATGCGTACCCACCTTATTTTATGAACTCTTCAGAGAATAAATTTACTTCTAATGTTTTAGAGCTTTGCGGGTGCTTTCTTGACCATAGTGATGTTTCATTTTTTTGTAACTCATGTCCTTTTGAAAACGTGATACACGAGAAATGCTCTTTCTCCAGCTTGCTAAAATGTTGTCTAGCAATAAATGAGTATTCATAATAGATGAAGATTTTATTGGAGAAAACAGTCATATAAAAATTAGGCTTCTATATTTCTTGACTCTTAAGGGATTATTAAGTGAAGCTTGCAGTTATTTGATTTAATTTGTACAAGCACTGACCATTCTGACTCAGCATCTTTAAGCAGTTATCTTATTCCAACCTCTTCTTAATGCCTGGCTACTCATGTTGATCACAGATAACCCCTACTTTACAGACCACATCTTTCACAGTGGAACTGAATGATATAAAGATTTATTTCATTGTTATTTTCATAAGAATTATTCATTAAGTTTGCTTTTAATGACATTCATAGATAGATAAATCTCCCAATTGAGTATATTTTCTGATTGTCTGTAGTCTTTAATTTTGAAATAGTGTACTTATTTTCTTATTTCTAAAGAAGTAACTTACAAAATCATTTTCCTTCCTGAAATGAACATGTAGTAAATCAATGTACTTTTTTCATAGATTTTATGCTTGGATCACACATTATCTTCTTTTATTATTATATTCTATATATTATGTGCGCTTATTATTCTAGGGGATCATATGACATATACATACAGACTTTTTTCAAGCATTTTAATCCTTATTTATTATTTCTTTTCATTTCTGACTCTGCTGTCCAAGATTACATTTCAATGTTAAATATAAGTGATTGTCTGTGTCTTAGTTTTAAAAATGAATTTTAAAAGGAATGCTTTAAATGTTTCAACATTTGCAGTCATATTTGCACATTATTTTATTTATTTATTTTTATAATACACTTTTATCAGGTGAAGAAAGTTTCCTTTTGTTTCTTCTTTGATAAGATGTTATATGATGAATGCATGTTGACTTTTATTGAATGATTTGGTTATACTTAATATAATGATTACACTTTTCCTGTTTTAATCTATTAATATTAAAATCTACATTATGATATTTTTTAAATTAGTAAAACTAGTATCCTAACTTAATTTTAAACTCATAATTTGTAAGAAAGATTTGCCTTTTAGGTTTATTTTATTTTTTATATAAGGTTCATTAAGGCATAATTTATAAACAACAAAATTTACTCTTTTTAGGTGTTTGGTTTTATGAGTTTTAACAAATACATACAGTCATGTAACTACAAGTAAAATATAGGATATTTACATAATTGCCCCCAAAATTTTCCTCATAATCCTTTGTGGTGAATACTTTCTCCCAAACCCCAACCCCTGACAATGCTGATATGTTTTGTGTTGCTATAACTTTGTCTTTTCCAGGTTTTCATGAGAAGTTATTTTATGGATTCACTTAATGTGTAGCTTTTTGGGAGAAACTCCTTTCATTTAGCATAATTCCAGTTTCATTCGTTGTTGAATTATCAAATATCATTACTTTTATATTTCTAAGTAGTATTCCATTAGATGGATCTACCTCCATTTTTAATCCAAGTGCCAGGTGATAGATATCTTTGTTGTATCCAGTTTTGAGTGTTTTTACATGAAGCTCCTGAGCATATGTGCATTTGATTTTATGTGAACATAAGTTTTTATTTCTTAGGGGTAAAGACTGAGGAGTGGCATGGCAAGATCACAGGAGAAGTGCATATTTAGCTCTAAGATACTGTCAAATTGTGGTCAAAGTGGCTGAGCTATATTTTATTCCAACCAGCCAGCAATGAATTCTCATAAACTATGTGTAAATTTATTTTGAGGTGTCATTTTAAAAAATATATATATATAAGGTTGTCATATTCTTATATGTCTCCACATTTTAAAAATTTCATGTATAGTTATTTAATCTCCTGCATCTAGTGATTGCAATATACAAATTCACCAGGAAGCTATATCTATCATTTGCATTTTTCCTGGTCCTTACTTCTAGTCAATAATTTCCTTGTAGGACTGGTATTGTGATTATAATTGTTAACATTTTTTTCAGAGAGTGTTTCCTTTTGTCAATCATTCAGGCTTGTAGTCACCATTTAAAGACAATTCTTGAGGGTTATTTTAAATGAGACATTTTGTGTTTTGGCTTCACCTGCAACAATGTGTTTTGGGCTTAGACCACAAATCAAAGTGCTAATTTTATTAGCTCATTTTTTTGATGCTCCTGTCTGTTCCATTTGGCTTCCTCCTCTTCTTCTCTTATTTTTACGTCTGCTCTACTTCCTTTTCTTTTTCTTCCTTTTTTTCCTTCTTTTTCTGTCCCTTGGAGATTCTCTATGACTCTACAATAAAAAATTCAATGTTCATAGAAGTAAGTGCTTCTGCCTACCAGTAGACTTTTACAAGAATGTTCAAGGCAATTCTATTCATAATAGGGAAAACTAGGACAACCTAATGTTCATCAAAACAGTATGCATATATTGTGAAGGTATATTTATAGAATGGGGTTCTACATAACAATGAAAGATAATAAATTATTGATACATGAATCTCATAGACAAATGCTGAGTGAGAGAAGACAGGCAAAAAAAGGTGTATTATTTCATTTATAGGAAGTTCCATGTAAGACAAATCTAATCCATGATGATAGTGGTAAGAATACTTGTTATCCATGGGGTTATTGATTGGGAGTAGGCAATATGAGCCTTCAGTGCTGCAGAAAATATTCTATATCTCAGTGTGGTAGGTGGCTATACTAGTAAACTGGCAGTAAGCAGAGGAGAGGTGGGAGGGGATAACAGAGGAAAAGTGGGAGGGGGTCATCAAGGAGCATGTATAAAGGAAACATTGGACAAAGCCAAAGGTGGGATAGGATCAAGGGTGGGAGGTGGGGATGGGTGGGATGGGGGGTGTGGTGGGGGTAAAATGGAGACATAAATAAATAAATAAATAAATAAATAAATAAATAAAGTTTTAAAATTTGTTAAGTGGTACACTTAAGAGTTCTGGATTTTATTCACGTAGATTACATCTCTCATATATATATATACATATGTGTGTATATATATATATTTTTTAAAATATTCTGTGGAATATGGCCATAATTATAAACTTCAAATACTTTAATAACATTAAAGAGAAAAGTAAAACAAACATCTATGTATTTGCAAATAAATTCTTAGTTGAAATACCAAGTGAAGGACTCTTTGAACCTCTCTAGTTTTCATTGGTTGAATGTGAATTGTGTGTCTGTAACATTTTATTCTTCCTTCAGTTCTGAGAATCTTTTAGAGTAACTGTAATGATTTCACCTATACAGAAAGTAAGTGAAAAATTAAAAAAAATACTTTAGTGGATTCAGAAATTTGGAAGTCTTCTATAAGGAAAATTTGAGTCGGCCTTATGGAGGCTCATGATAACTTTTGATTCTACACATTCAGTTTTCTTAAAATTTTTAGATACAAAGTGGAAAGAATTATTAAACCAAAGAAAAAGTTATCAGAACACCATCTGTTTGAGGTTGTAGAATAGGATGTACATTTTTTTATTTTAATTCTAGGAGGGAATTTTCTAATTTCTCTATGCTCTTTGCTATGAAAACGACTTTTATGTTTCAGTGGGCACTAATGATTAACAAACTAGACAATATTTTTTTAAATTGTCCATAAATTATACTTAAATAAAGTAAGAAAGGGTAATTATTAAAAAGAAAAATCCATAATCAATTATTAAATAAAGCAGTGTGATCATTTTGTTAATTAGGAGGTGACAAGATCCATAGATCACTAACACAAGTCAACAGTAGGTAATGACAACATAATTAATAATTAACAGAAACAAGATAAGCTATCCTCACCAGAAACATCTAAGGCAGATTCAACTTGATTTGCTATGATTTGTTCATTGTTTTTCTTTCCAGGGCTTCTTATAATCACTTTTGAATCTATAGAGATGAGAATTTTTTTTTCTTATTTACTCCTGAATCTTCTAGAATATCATTTCCTCCTCACATTTCCCTGAGAATCAAGTATTTTCTTTCTGATTCAAATAGATAATATTTTATATTTAAAAATGAAATACACTGTAGAAACACTATTCTGTGTTACACATTAGTTTTGCTGACTTAGTGTTAGAGTTCAATACACATATTAAACAATATTTGAAATGATTATCACAGTGTAATCTAAACTTAGTTTACTTGCAATCCTGTACAAAGATTGTGAAAATTGAATAATAGAGATTAAAAAAGAACACCTTTATAAAGTCTTTCAAAACAGAATTACTTGATAATGTTCAGAATGTAAAAATAGTTAGACATCGTCAATGTGGCACAACCTGTAGGATGAAGAGACCAAGATGCTAATCATTGTCCAGTTAATTTATTCACTTTCCTTACCAAGTTGTTACTACTTCTGTCTTTTTTTTTTAAAAAAAGAAGATAATGTTAAAGAATTATTTCCTCTTATGATACTTGGTATCTGTAGTTTATACCTTTTGATGTTAATTAGAAGCCTCATTTTTACATACTTATCACAAAAGAAATACCATTTCATTAAAATCCAATTAGATTTAGATAATATCTGTAAAGACTATGGCATGGAATCACTGCTGTTTGAACACAGGCAGTTTTGTTCTGTTTTCATTACTTGAATAAAAACAACCATAACAAACAATCAAAGGAAAAAATTATTAACCTCTGAGGTTACAGACACACTTGCATTTTGAGTAGTATTTTGTTAGGGAAGAAAACAACATAGAAGATTACATGTTTCATAGACCACAATTTAGTTGAGTTTAATTATAATGACTCTTACTTGTCTCTCCCCCAGGAAAGTTACCTTCAGTCAGGAAAAAGAAAAAAAAAAGAAAAAGAAATCTAGTTGAGCAGTTGTATTAGGACCATTTCAAGATTAAAAAAATTATAAGATTATATGTTTATTAAAAAAATAAAAAAACACAAGCTAAGACCTCCTAAAAAATGACATTTGAGCATATTTACTTCATTCTGTCTAGTGAGCTAATAGACAGACAGAGACAGAGGATGAAAACAAGGAATCTTGGGAGCTGACCTTTGAGGAATCTAAGCAAGCAGACCTAGAGCAATCAGAATTTAGCGTACCACTCTTGGAGAAGATTCACTGAGGGGTTGTTCTGAGTTTTTGTGACAGGCTTAGCACAGATCTGGCCACATATTAGGAATTTAATAAGTACTTCTTTCTCTGAGACATGTTGTAAACAAAAAGTATTCTGAAAATATTTTTGAGAGCTAGTGTTGCATAGTCTCAAGTTCTGCCTCTGATTTGGCAGGGTTATAATTTGAGCACAACTTAACCACAGAATAGCTGCATTATGTTAGATAAGTGAACCAAATGCTTGTAACTTTCCTTTCATTATCTGTAAAAAACTGATAATAATAAAATGTACTTCAAAGAGGATTTGAGTCTAAATATGATGAAGTACTTAGAACACTTTCTGGCACATAATACTCAGCACATGGGTACTTCTTATGATTACTCCTATTACTTTAGATCCTATAGAAACAATGAAATTGTCTGTATTTGTGAAGAGAAGCAGGACAAAGTGATTATCCCATATCATTTTATATGATTTATGCAAAACATATCAATAATTAAAATAGCTTTGAAATGTTTTCCTAGAATTATTCAAATAAATAAGAAGAAAACTAAATGTTCACTTACTATTTCATATTAAAATTAAAATAATCTTAAAATATATACTTTATATACTTTTTTTTGTTTAGGATAAAAGATGGTGCATTGTGTAGATAGTGGCTACTCAATAATATTTGGGGAATAGATGGACATAAAAATGCTTAAATGGAAATCATGCAAAATTTTCTTCAATTATGACAGTGAAATATGGTCCAAAATGTCAATTTTCTCTAAAAAGTCTGCTCTAAAAATGAACAAAATCTCAATGTTGTATTAAAAATAATTGTGATATATTTTAACTTAACTTTTTAAAGAATTATGTTTTTTATGCATTTACTTTAAGTAATTGCCACTTCTGAGCCAGAGGTTATTTTCCTCAGATTATTATAAAATGAAATTTCACATATTTTTTAAATTTAATTTTTTGTAATTCCAATTTTCTAGCTCTCCCTTTATGCAACCATTAGCTTATTCTCTATGTCTATGGGTCTGCTTTGTTTTGTTTATTCATTTATTTTGTTTTACAGATTCCACATATTAGATCATACAATATTTATATTTCTCTGTCTGATTTATTTCACTTAATATAATGCCCTCTAAATTAATCCACGTTGTCACAAATTACAAGATTTCAATATATAATGAAATATTGTATATATCTTGTTATTTTTCATCTATTTTTCTTCTTGTTTATTCTTTTACAGTTGTCCCAATTTTCCTCCCATTGACCTCCTCTGTCCAGCCCACCCTCCTCTCCCACAGTCCATCCTTACACTGTTGTCCCTGTCCATGGAACATTCATACATGCTTTTTGACTAATCCATTCCCTTTCTTTCCACTCTTCCTCCTTTACCCCCTTTCCTGTGGCAGTTGTTAGTTTGTTCCCTGTTTCCATATCCCTGGTTCTGTTTTGCTCATCGGTTTATTTTGTTCATTAGATTTCTCATATAAGTGAGATCATATGGTGTTTGTCTCTCACCAACTGGCTTATTTCACTTATAATAGTCTCCAGGTTCATCCATGCTGTTGCAAAGGCTAACAATTCCTTTCTCTTTCTTTTTGCTGCATAGTATTTCATTGTGAAAATGTACCACAGTTTTTTAATCTATTCATCTACTGATGGGCACTGAGGCTGTTTCCAAATACTGGTTTTGTAAATAGCGCTGCTATAAACTTAGAGATGCATGAGTTCTTTGGAATTGGCATTTTGGACTTCTTAGGGTATAATCCCAGCAGTGGAGTTGCTGGGACAAAAGGTAGTTTCATTTTTAATTTTTGAGGAAATTCCAAACTGTTTTTCACAGTGGCTACACCAGTCTGCATTCCCACCAAGAGTGCCCAAAGATTCCCTTTTCTCAACATCCTCTCCAGCACCTGTTGTTTATTGATGATAGCCATTCTGACATGCGTGAAGTGATATCTCATTCTGGTTTTAAGTTGCATCTCTCTGAATGCTAGTTATGTTGACTATTTTTCATATGTCTATGGACCACCTGTATGTCATCCTAGGATTAGTGTCTATTCAGGTCCTTGGAACATTTTTTAAGTGGATTGTTTGTCTTTCTGGTGTTGAGTCATATGAGTTGCTTATATATCTTGGAGATTAAGCCCTTGTCCAATGTATCATTGGGAAATATGTTCTCCCAGAAGGTCACTTCCCTTCTCATTTTGATGATGGATACTTTAGCCTTGCAGAAGCTTTTTAATTTGATGTAGTCCCATTTGTTTATTTTCTTCTTTGTTTACCTTGCCCTAGGAGATATATTGGCAAAAATATTGCTACATGGGATATCTGAAATTATTCTGTCTACATTTTCAACTAAAACTTTCATGATATCATGACTTATATTTGTCTTTTATCCATTTTGAGTTTATTCTGGAGTATGGTGGACTAGTTTCATTTTTTTTTTCTTTTTGCATTTACTATTCCTGTTCTCCCAATACCATTCATTGAAGAGACTATTTTCACTCTATAGTAGGCTTTTACCCCTTATCTTAAATATTAATTGACCATAGAGATATCAGTTTATTTCTGGGCTTTCTATTCTGTTCCATTGATCTATTTGTCTGTTCTTCTGCCAGTACAAGACTGTTTTGATTACAGTGATCTTGTAGTATAGTTTGATATCAGGTATTGTGATTCCTTCAATTTTATTCCTCTTTCTAAAGGTTGCTGATATTATTAAGACTCTTTATTGGTTCCATATAAACTTTGGGAATATTTGTCCTAGATCTGTGAAATATGTCATTAGTATTTTAACAGGAATAGTGTTGAATCTATAGATTACTTTCGGCAATATGGACATTTTAATGATGTTAATTCTTCCAATCCATGAACACAGTATATGCATCCATTTATTTGTATCCGTTTCAATTTCTTTTTTTTATTTATTTATTTTTTCAAATACATTTGTCTCTGCCTACCCCCCACCACTTTCCCTTGCCTACTCCTTTCTTCCCTCCCTCAGCTCTTCCCCTTTGGTTTTGTCCATGAGTCCTTGCTATATGTTCCTTGACTTTCTCCTTCCCTTCCTTTTCCTTGTCCCCCTCCCTCCTTCCCTCTTGTCTCTGTTAGTTTCTTTTCTTTTCAGTGTTGCGGGTCTTATTTTCCTTGCATCTTTGTATTGTTGGTTAGGTTCCACTTATAGGTGAGATCATATGGTATTTGTCTTTCGCTCCCTGGCTTATTTCGTTTAGCATAATGCTCTCCAGTTCCATCCATGCTGTCGCAAAGGTTAGTAGTACTTTTTTTTTCTTTCTGCTGCATAGTATTCCATTGTGTATATGTACCATGATTTTGTTATCCAATCATCTACTGATGGGCATTTAGGTTGCTTCCAACACTTGGCTACTATAAATTGTGCTGCTATGAACATTGGGGTGCATAGGTTCTTTGGAATTGGCATTTTGGTATTCTTAGGGTATAGTCCCCGCAGGGGAATCACTGGATCAAAAGGCAGTTCCATTTTCAGCTTTTTGAGAAAAATCCACACTGCTTTCCACAGTGGCTGTACCAGTCTGCATTCCCACCAACAGTGTACTAGTGTTCCCTTTTTTCCACAGTCTCGCGAGTACCTGTTGTTTGTTGATCTGTTTATGATGGCCATTCAGACCGGTGTGAGGTGGTACCTCATGGTGGTTTTGATCTGCATTTTTCTGATGTCTAGTGCTGCTGAGCATCGTTTCAAATATCTCTGGGCCCTCTGTATCTCTTCCTTGGAAAAGCATCTGCCCAGGTCCTTTGCCCATTTTTTGATTGGATCGTTTGTCGTCTGGGAGTGGAGTTGAGTGATTTCTTGATATATCTTTGAAATCAAACCTCTATCTGATGTATCATTAGAGAATATATTTTCCGATACAGTTGGCTCCCTTTTCATTTTGATGATATTTTCTTTAGCTGTGCAGAAGCTTCTTATTTTGATGAGGTCCCACTTGTTTATTCTTTCCTTAATGTCCCTTGCTTTAGGAGACATATCAGTGAAAAAATTGCTGCATGGGATATCTGACAGTTTCCCGCCAATGTTCTCCTATAGGACTTTTATGGTGTTGCGACTTATATTTAAGTCTTTTATCCATCTTGAGTTTATTTTTGTGTATGGTGTCAGCTGATGATCCAATTTCAATTTTTTACATGTAGTTGTCCAGCTCTCCCAACACCATTTGTTGAAGAGGTTATTATTGCTCCATTTTATACCTCTGCCCCTTTTTCCAAATATTAGATGCCCAAATAGACCTGGGCTTATTTCTGGGTTTTCTATTCTGTTCCACTGGTCTATGGGTCTGTTCTTGTGCCAGTACCAGATTGATCTGAGTATAGTGGCTTGTAGTATAGTTTGAAGACCAGTATCATGATCCCTCCTACTTTGTTTTTCTTTCTCAATATTGCTGGGCCTATTCGGGGTCGTTGATGGTTCCATGTAAATTTTTGAAATGTCTGTTCTGTCTGTGAATATGTCATTGGTATCTTAATAGGGATTGCGTTGAATCTATAAATTGCTTTGGGTAGTATGGACATTTTTATGATATTAATTCTTCCAATCCATGAGCATGGTATATCCTTCCATTTATTTGAGTTTTCCTTAATTTCTTTCTTCAATGTTGTATAGTTTTCTGCATACAGGTCTTTTACCTCTTTGGTTAAATTTATTCCTAGGTACTTTATTTTTCTTCTTGCTAAATCGAATGGTATTTTTTTTTTCTGAATTCTTCTTCTTCTATTTCATTGCTGGTGTACAAAAATGCTTTGATTTCTGAATGTTGACTTTGTATCCTGCTGTTTTGCCAAATTCACTTATTAGGTTAAGGAGTTTTTTGGTAGAGTCCACTAGGTTCTCTATGTGCACTATCATGTCATCTGCAAACAAGGATAGCTTTACTTCCTCCTTTCCTATTTGGATGCCTTTTATCTCTTTCTCTTGTCTGACCGCTGTGGCTAGGACTTCCAATACGATGTTGAAAAGAAGCGGTGAAAGCAAATATCCTTGTCGTGTTCCCAATCTTAGTGAGAAAGCTTTCAGTTTTTGCCCGTTGAGTATGATACTGGCTGTAGGTTTTTCATATATGGCCTATATTATGTTGAGGAATGCCCCATTTATTCCCATTTTGCTGAGGTTTTTGACCATAAATGGATTCTGTACCGTATGGAATGCTTTTTCTGCGTCTATAGAGATGATCATGTGGTTTTTGTCTTTTCTTTTATTTATGTGATGTATCACGTTTACTGATTTGCGTATATTGAACCATCCCTGCATCCCTGGGATGAATCCCACTTGATCGTGGTGGATAATCTTTTCAATGTATTGCTGGATGCGGTTTGCCAATATTTTGTTGAGGATTTTAGCATCTATGTTCATCAGGGAAATTGGCCTGTAGTTTTCTTTCTTTGTAGGGTCTTTATCTGGTTTTGGGATCAGGGTGATGCTGGCCTCATAGAAAGAGTCTGGCAGTCTTCCCTCCTCTTGGATTTTTTGGAATAGTCTGAGAAGGACAGGGGTTAGCTCTTCCTTAAATGTTTTGTAAAATTCTCCTGGGAAACCATCCAGCCCAGGGCTTTTGTGTGCCGGGAGTTTCTTGATTACTGCTTTAATTTCCCCAGCTGTTAGCGGTCTGTTCAAGCTTTGTGTTTCTTCCTCCTTCAGTGTTGGAAGATTATACTTTTCTAAAAATGTGTTCATTTCATCAAGAATTTCAAATTTCTTGGCATATAATTACTCATAGCAGTTTCTGATAATCCTTTGTATTTATGTGGTATCAGTTGTTATATCTCTTTCAATTTTGATATTAGTTTTTGGGTCCTCTCCCTTTTTTACTTGATGTGTCTGGTAAGTGCTTGTCAATTTTACTTATATTTTCAAAGAACCAGCTTCTGGATTGGTTGATCCTCTGAATTGTTGTTTTCGTCTCTATGTCATTCAGTTCTGCTCTAATCTTGACTATTTCCTTCCTTCTCCTTGCTCTGGAATTTATTTGTTGTTGTTTCTCCAGTTCTGGAAGTTGTAGTGTTAGGTCTTTTATTTGAAATGTTTATATCTTTTTTTACGTAAGCCTGTATTGCTCTGAATTTCTCTCTCAGGACCTCCTTGCTGAGTTCCATTGGTTTTTGGCTGTTATCTGTTCATTTTCATTTGTTTCCAGAAATTTTTTGATTTCTTCTCTTATCTCATTATTGACCCATTCTTTGTTTAATAGTGTACTGTTCAGTCTCCATGAGTTTGCAAGTTTTTGTAGTTTCTCCTTGAGGTTGATTTCCAATTTCAAGCCCTTGTGGTCTGAGAAAATGTTTGGCATTATTTCAATTTTCCTGAATTTGCTGACGTTTGCTTTGTGTCCTATCATGTGGTCTATCTTTGAAAATTTGAAAAGAATGTATTTTTCTTCTCTGGGATGTAAGGTTCTATATATGTCAGTTAAGCCTCTTTGATTCAGTGTGTTATCCAGTGCCACAATATGTTTCTTAATGTTTTGTTTGGAAAATCTGTCCATTTTTGAAGGTGGGATGTTGAAATCTGCTATCAGTGTGTTGCTGTCTATATCTTTTTTGAAGTCGTACAACAATTTCCTTATAAACTTTGGGCCTCCTATATTGGGAGCATATAATTTTACAATGTTGATGTCTTCTTGATAGATTCTTCCTTTAAGTATTATAAAGTGCCCCTCTGGATCTCTCTTTATGGCCTTTGTTTTGAAATCTACTTTGTCTGATACAAGTATGGCAACCCCGGCCTTTTTCTCTTGCCCATTTGCTCAGAATATTTTTTTCCATCTCTTTACTTTCAATCTGTGTAGGTCTCTTTCTCTGAGGTGGGTCCCTTGTAGGCAGCATATGTGTGGGTCATGTTTTCTTTTCCATTCAGCTATCCTGTGTTGTTTGATTAGGGCATTTAGTCCATTCACATTGAGAGATATTACTGATAGAAACTTACTTATCTTTTCTCTTTGGACCTGTGTTCTTCTCTCTCTCATTCTTTTCCTTCACCTTCTTAAACCAGTCCCTTTAGCATATATTGGAGTGCTGGTTTGGTAGAGATGTATTCTTTTAGCCTTCTCTTGTCTGGGAAACTCCGTATTTCCCCTTGTATTTTCATTTTGAGCCTTGCTGGGTAGAGGCCCTTGCCTTTCATGACTTGGAATATTTGTTGCCATTCCCTTCTGGCTTGTAGTGTTTCTGTTGAGAAGTCACCTCTTAGCCGTATCGGGGCCCCCTTGTATGTAACTTTCTCCTTCTCCCTTGCTGCCTTGAGGATTCTCTCCTGTCTTTGACATTTGCTATTTTAATGATGATGTGTCTTGAGTGGACCTCCTTGAGTCCCCCTTGAGTGGGGTCCTCTGTGCCTCCTGGATCCATGAGAGCCTTTCTCTCCTCAAATTAGGGAAATTTTCCATCATTTATTTTCCTAGGAGGTTCTCTATCCTTTGCTCCTCTTCTTCTCCTTCTGGTATCCCTATTATAGGGATATTATTGCGTTTCAGGATGTCCTACATTTTCCAAAATGTCTTTTCATTCTTTTAGAGTCTTTTTTTTCATTTCTTGTTCTTTCTGGGAGTTTTTTTCTACCTTATCCTCCATCTCACTGATTCGATCCTCGGCTTCATCCAGCCTGCTTTGGATTCCTTCTACTGTGTTCTTCAGTTCTTTAATGGTATTCTTCATATCCTCTTGTGTCTTCTTGTAGCTGCTATGTCCTTTTTCCGGTTAATATAGTTTGTTGTAAGATCCTGATAGTTTCTCTGCCATTTCTCATAGTTACCTTTGAGCTGGCTGAGCTCATTGAGCTTCCTTAGAACCAGTGTTTTGAATTCAATATCTGATAGTTCCCTTGCCTCTATTTCATTTAGCTCTCTCTCTGGGGAGTCCCCTTTTTCACTCATTTGGAGGGAACTTCTTTTTCTTCCCATTTTTGTGAGAGTCTGTTAAGTAACTTTCTTATTTATTTATTTATTTTTGCTTCTGCTTCAATTAGGTTTTCTAGGTATCCTGACTTTGTCGATTAAACTTCTAAGGTAGCAGGCGGGTCTTTTTATTTGTTTGTTTGTTTGTTTGTTTGTTTGTTTGTTTTTCCCCTTTACTTTTCTTTCTGTGCCTGCCTCTGATGATGTCAGTTGTTGACCCTATATGACCTTGGGTCGTTTGTTTGAGCCTTCCAGGAGTCTACTGTCTGTGTCTGACTCCTGCTTTGGGCAGCTCTGTGACCCCTTCAGTCAGGGGTGGACTATTTCTTTGGATCGTTTTGCACTTTCACTGAGTGCGCTCCCAGGCGGCAGGATAGCCCACCCCCCTGGGCTCGCGCGTGCTTGCCCCAGCCAAGGGGGCTTATTCATGACCTTGAGTACTCGTCTGGCCCCCTACTTGGTGGGCACCCCGGCACCAGTCAGTTTAGGGTCTTCTATTGTGTGTTTCCCCCGGTTTTGGCTCTTTGGATGCGTTGCTTGCCCTCGCCAAATGGAGACTACGGAAATGGGAGGAAGTCAGCTCCAGGACTCTCTGGTTAATCCTGTCTCCCATCTTTCCTCCAGAGACTCTGGGAAGCTCTGTGACCCCTTGGGCCCGGAATCTACTAATTCTGTGAGCCGCTTCAGAATCGCAGGCTGGGCGGGTCAATTTACGCCTGTAGTTGCCACTCTGTGCACTCCCTCTCAGGCGATATTGGTGCCAATCTGTGGGAGGCCTTGCCAGCCCGTGCAAGCCCTAGCCAGCCTGCGCGGGTCCACACACACGCTCTCCAACCCTTGCCGGCCATTCGGTGCAAGTGTATGCGCCTGCACTGGATGGTTTTATGGTGTCTATGTGTGCTTTTTGTCTTTTGGCTCTTTGGGGGTATGGCCTCTTCCCGCACAATGGGGACTATGGAAAGGAGAAGGAGTAGGGACTCCCTGGTTCCTCCTCCCGTTTTTTCCCCAACATCTCCGTCTCCAGTCTCTCCTCAAGGCTCTCCCAGCCAGTCTGCACTCAGCCCCCCAGCTCACACACACAAGCTGTGTGCGGAGTGCACAAAAGGCAGGTTAATTGATTCCCTTATGTCTGAGTGAGATGGTAGCTGGAGAGTGGGAGGTGTGTTATCACCGGGGCTCCACCGGCTGCCGTCTCAGTTCTCTTCACAAAGTTTCCCTCACCAGTCTTTTCCCAGGCACCAGCCCACCCTCCTGCCACCTCTACCCAGAGATCAAGGAGGGTGGCTGCCACTGCAATTTTTGCTTTGGCCCTTTAAATGTCTCTTTGCATCCCCAGCCACCTGTCTCTGGCAGAGAGCGTCCCTAAGCTTTTCGGGGTCGTGTTTTTTCTGTATTTTCTTGGTTTTAGCTGCTGTAGTTTAGGGGTCCCTGTTTATGATTCAGACCCGTTCTTCTTGGGGGGAGCTAACTGGCCATTTCAATGTCCCTCTGGTGCTAGTGCCCATGGGCAGGCAGCCCACCATCTTGTGTCTCCACCGCACTTCTCACCTGTTGGGATGTGTCAGAGTCCAATCCACTGTCTGTCCACGGCTTCAAGGCTCCTCTCCCACTATTGTTCCATTGTTTTCCAGGTGATTACTCCACTATTTAGTGGCAATTCCAGTTTGGTCTTTTGGGGAGGAGGTCAGCGTGACTCCCATTCACTCCTCCGCCATCTTTTTTTCCCTCTCTGTTCCAATTTCTTTACTCAGTGTTCTGTAGTTTTCCAAGTAAGTACATGTCATTTAACTCATTGGTTAAAGTTATTCTTACTTTATTTTTGTTTTTGTTGTTGGTATAGTAATTGGGATTTTTTCCCTCAGTTTCTCTTTCTGATAGTTCATTGTTGGTGTGTAAAAATGCCATCAATTTCTGAATATTGACTTTGTATCCTGCTATTTTGCTGAATTCACTTATTAGGTCTATTAGTGTTTTGGTGGAGCCTATATAGTTTTCTATGTAAACTATCATGATATGTGCAAGTAATGACAGTTTTACTTCGTCCTTTCCAACTTGGGTGACTTTTATTTCTTCTTCTTGTCTGATTGCTGTGGTTAGGACTTCCAGTACTATGTTGAATAAGAGTAGTGAAAACAGACACCATTATCTTGTTCTTGATCTAAAGGAAAACACTTTTATTTTTTGCCCATTAAGTATGGTGTTGGTCGTAGTTTTCTCACGTATGACTTTTTTTTATGTTGAGGTATGCTCCCTAATTACCACTTTGTTGAGGTTTTTTTTTTTTTTATCATAAATGGGTACTGGATTTTATCAGGTGCTTTTTCAGCATCTGTTGATATGATCATGTGGTTTTTGTCTTTCATATTGTTTATGTGATGTATTACATTTATTGATTTATGTATATTGTACCAGTCTTGCATCACTGGGATAAATCCTACTTAATTATAGTGTATGATCTTTTAAATGTATTTCTGAATCCAAATTTCCAGCATTTTCTTCAGTATTTCAACATTCATGTTCATCAGCAGTATTGGCCTGTATTTTTCTTTCTGTGTTGTTTCTTTACCTGGTTTTGGAATTAGGATGATACTGCCCTTATAAAAAGAGTTTAGGAGCCTCCCCTTTTCTTGAATTTTTTGGAAAAGTTTGAGAAGGATAAAAGTTAATTCTTTCTTAAACGTTTGGTAAAATTTACTTATGAAGCTGTCTGGTCCAGGGCTTTTGTGTGCCAGGAGTTTTTTAATTACTACTTTAATTTATTTAGTTGTTACTGGTCTTTTCAGGCTTTCTGCTTCTTCTTAATTCAGCATTGGAATATTGTATGTTTCTAGAATTGCGTTCCCTTCATCCAGGTTGTCCAATTTCTTGGCATAAAGTTGTTCATAGTAATTTCTTACAATCCTCTGTATTTCTCTAGGATTGGTTCTAGCTTTTTTTTTTCTTTTTCATTTCTGGTTTTAGTTATTTGGGTCCTCTCTTGTTTTTGCTTGATGAGTCTGGTTAACAGTTTGTCAGTTTCATTTATATTTTCAAAGAACTAGCTCCTGGATTTATTGATCCTTTCAATCTTTATTTTAGTCACTATGTCATTTAATTCTGCCCTGATCTTGATTATTTCCTTCCTTCTACTTGCTCTTAGCATTGATCTTCCTCTAGTTCTTTTAGGTTAGGTTGCTTACTTGAGATTTTTCTATCTTTTTTAGGTAGACATGTATTGCTATGAACTTCCTTCTTATTACTGCCTTGGCTGTGTCTCATAGATTTTGGGTCGTTTTGTGTTTATTTTCACTGCTTTGCAGGTGTTTTTTGTTTTCTTCCTTGTTCTTGTTATTTACCTATTCATTATTTAATAACATGTTATACAGTCTCATGTACTGGATATTTTTGAGGGTTCTTTTTTCTTCAAGGTTTGTTTCCAGTTTCAATACATTAAAATCCAAGAAGATGCTTGATATGATTTCAATTTTCTTGAATTTGTTGATACTTGATTTGTGTCCTATTTGTGACCTCACTTTGAATATATTCCATGTGAATTAAAATAATGTATATTTGGCTACTTTGGGGTGAAGGATTCTGTATATATCAATTAAGTCCATTTAATCTAGAGTGTTGTTCAGTGTTACAATATCCTTGTTGATTTTTTATAGGATCTATCAATTATTGACAGTGTGGTGTTAAAATTTCCTATGATGACTGTGTTGTTGTCAATACCTTTGTTGAAGTCCTCCAAAGTTTTCTTTATGTGTTTAGGTGCTCCTATCTTTAGTGCATGTATATTTACAAGGATTATATCTCCTGTTGGAGTATTCCTTTAAGTATTATGCAGTGGCCCTCCTTGTCCCTTTTTATGTCTTTTGTTTAAAAGTCTATTTTGTCTGATTTAAATATTACTACCCCAGCTTTCTTTTTGTGTCTGTTTGCTTGGAATATTTTTTTTCCCATCCCTTCACATTCAACATGTGTGAATCTTTCATTCTGCAGTGGGTCTCTTGAAGACAATAAACATGCAGGTTATGTTTTCTCATCCATTCAGCTCCCTATGTCTTTGGATTGGAGAATTTAATCCATTTACATTTGTTTATTATTGGTAGGTTCTTATTAATTGCCATTTTTATGCACCTATATTCCTCTTTCCTCCTTCTCTTCTCCTTCTTCTTCCTCTTCTTCCTCCTCCTTCTCTTCCTCCTCCTTCTTCCTCTCCTTCTCCCTCTCCTCCTCCTCCTCCTCCTTCTTCTTCCTTGTCCTTCTTCTTCTTCTTCTTCTTCTCCTTCTTCTTATTTCTTCTTCTTCCTTCTTCTCCTTTCAGCATCTTTTGCAGTGCTGGCTTGGTGGAGATGTACTCATTTAGACTTCTTTTGTCCAGGAAACTATTTTGCCTTCCATTTTAAATGAGGGCCTTGTTAGATATAGTAGTATTGGTTGTAGGTCCTTGGTTTTCATTACCTGGAATATTTTGTGCCAATTCTTCTGGCTTGTAGTGTGTCTGTTGAGAAATCAGAGGATAGCTTTATTGTAGCTCCCTTGGATGTTACTAGCTGTTTCCCCCTTTCTGTCTTTAAGAGTTTCTTTTTGTCTTCAAAATATGCCATTTTTATTATGATGTGTCTTGGAGTAGAATTCTTTGGGTTCTACTTGATCGGGGTCCTCTGTCCTTCCCAAACTAATGTGAATTTTTCCTTCACCAAATTGGGGAAGTTTTTGTCATTATTTTTCAGACAAGTTTTCTATCCTTTGCTCCCTTTCTTCTCCTTCTGATAGTCCTGTGATGTGAACATTGTTACATTTCATGTTGTCTTCAAGCTCCCTTAAACTATCATTTTTTTTTAGTCTTTTTTAATTTTGTTGCTCTGAGTGGGTATTTCTTTCTACCTTGTCTTCCAACTCATGGATTTTGTTCTCTGCCTCATCTAGCCTGCTTTTTATTCATTCTAGGGTATTTTTGCTTCAGATATTGTATTATTATTTTTTTGGTTCTTTTTCATAGTTTCTATGTGTTTTTTCATGATGCTGTAGTTCCAACTAAGTTCCTTGTTGGTCTCACTGAGTTTCTTTGATCATCTTTATAACCATTATTTTGAACTCTAGGTCTAATAGTTTGCTTGCTTCAATTTCAATTAGCTCTTTTTCTAGAGATCCCTTCTTTCATTTTTTTTTTCTTTTTCTTTCCATTTTAGGTGATTCTTTGTTTCTTCATCTCAGGTTGCTCTGCTTCTCCTGCCTCTCTTCGTGGGTTGGATTTATGTGGTGGAAGTTCTGTGGAATTCAGTGCTGCAGTCTTTGATCTCCTGATATAGATGCTGTAGGGTTGCTCTTTATTCAGTTTATGTGGCCTCTCTTGTTCTACAGCACTTCGGTTATTGGTGGCTCATTCATTGGTGGGTTTTCTCCTCCAGCTGGCTGACTGGGAGTCATAACTCCCACCATGTCTTGTATGCTTTTATACAGTTATCTTTTCATAAAACAATACTACCCAGAAAACCAAATCCATACCAACAAAGATACCCTCCTAACACATCAGCAATATCAATTAGCAATTGAGAAAATGTCAATAAAAGTAGAGGTTAAGAATATTATAAGATATATTTGGAATATGGCAGAGGAGTGAGAGGAAGTTACACTGACCTTCTCCCAGGACCAAACTGGAATTGCAACTAAATTTTGGAGAAATCACCTGGAAAACAACGGACTGATAGAGAGAGAGAGAGGAGCTTTGGAGCCATGGGCAGACAGTGGAATCGACTTTCACACATCCTAACAGGAGAGAAGTGTGGTGGAGGCTCGAGAGGGTGGCCTGGGCACCCTCAGGCACCAGCACCAGAGGGACATTGAAACGGCCAGTTGGATCCCCCTAAGAAGAACAGGATCTGAATCATAAGGAGGGACCCCTAGACTACAACATCTGAACCCAAAGAACACACAGACAAAAGACAACTGCAAAAAACATAGTGGTGCTCTCTGCCAGAGACAGGCAGCTGGAGATGCAAAGAAACATTTACAGGGCCAACAAAAAATTTACAGTGGCAGTCACCTTCCTTGATCTCTGGGCAGAGTCAGAAGCAGAGTGGGCTGGAGCCTGAAGAAAGATTGGTGAGGAAAGCTTTGGGGAGAGAACTGAGATGGTGGCCGGTGGGGCCCTGGTGATGACTCACCTCCCACTCCACAGCTACCATCTCGCTCAAGCATAAGGCAATCAATAGCCCTGGCTTCAGGGCACTCTGCCCAGGACTTGCGCACAGGCCTGGGTGCTGAGTGTAGTGCATCTGGCAGAGATAGTATGACCATGGCCAAATGGGATACAGAGCTGCCTAAAGACATGCTCGAAGAGAGACTGAAGACAGAGAGGTGGGGGAAAGAACTGGGGGAGTACCCGGGATTCCCCATACTGAACCCTTCCCCATTCCGCAGTCTCCATTTTGTGCAGGTAGGCCATGTCCTGAAGAGGCAGCAGCAGGAAAGGAAATAATAGCCCTGCCCTGGTACAATCTGGTCCAGACAGGAGTTGCTTGCGAGACTTGGTGCTGAGTGCAGAGATGCCTACAGAGACAGTAGACCACTGGCCAAAGGGTACACACAGCTGCCTAAAGACACTTGAGGATAGACTGGAGTCAGAGGCACTGGGGAGAGAACTAAGGGAGTACTGGGGGGATCCTGGCGCTGACTCCTTCCTTATTCCACTTTCTCCATCTTGTTCAGGCAGACCATTCCCCTGAGTGCCAAGAGCCTGTTAAGGACATAATAGTTCTGCCCTCAAGAGGCACTGCCCAGCCCTGTGGTGCCTAAGACTGACAGCTGAGGGCAGAGTGACAAGAATGATAATTGCAGTAGACAGATACAGACAGTAGATTCCTGGAAGGTGCAGACTGACACCCTAAAGTCAGACAGGGTCAACAACTGACGTCATCAGAGGTAGGACCAGAAAGAAAGAAAAAGAAATAAAATAAAAATTAAAAAGACCCATCTACTACCATAGGAATTTAATTCACAAAGTCAGGATATCGAGACTGATCAATTGAAGAAGAAGAAAAAAAAAATAAAAAAAAATAAACCCTCACAAATAATGGGAAGGAAAAGACACACTCCCCCAAATGAGGGGAAAAGAGGAATCCCCATGGAGAGAACTAAATTAAATAGAGGCAAGTAAACTATCAGATATTGAACTCAAAATAATGGTTCTAAGGAAGCTCAATGAGCTCAGTGAACACAAAGAGAACTATGAGAAACTACAGGGAAACTATCAGGAACTTACTGCAACCCAATCAACCTGGAAAAGGACATAGAAACTAACAATAAGACACAAGAGGAAATGAAGAATACCACTTCTGAATTGAAGAACACAATCGAAGGAATCAAAAGCAGGCTAGATGAAGCAGAGGAATGAATCAGCGAGCTGGAGGATAAGAGAGAAAAAAGCTCCCAGAAATACCAAGAAATGGAAAAAAGACTCAAAAAGAATGAAGAGGCATTGAGGGAAATGCAAGACAATCTGAAACGTAATAATATCCATATAATAGGGATACCAGAAGGAGAAGAGGATGAGGAACGGATAGAGAAACAGTTTTAAAAAGTAATGATGAAAATCTTCCCTAACTGGAGGAGAGAAAAAGTCACACAAGTCCAGGAAGTGCATAGGATCGCATTCAAGAGGAACAAAATGAGGCCCACGCCAAGACACATCATCATTAAAATGGCAAAGTTCAAAGACAAAGAGAGAATATTAAAGGCAGCAAGGGGGAAACATGTAGTAACATAGACAGGAGCCCCAATACAGCTAACATCTGACTTCTCAACAGAAACACTGCAATCTAGAAGGGAATGGCAATAAATATTCCAAATAATGGAAGACAAAGGCCTGCAACCAAGACTGCTCTACCCAGCAAGGCTCTCAATAAAAATGAAGTGTCAAATAAGGAGTTTTCCAGACAAAAGAAGACTAAAAGAATACATCTGCACCAAACCAGCACTACAAAATATGCTAAAGGGACTGTTTTAAGAATATGAAGAAAAAGAGTGAGAAAGAGAAAAACACAGGTAGAAAGGGGAAAAAATGAATAAGTTTCTATTAGTCATATCTCTCAATGTAAATGGACTAAATGCCCCAATCAAAAGACACAGGATAGCTGAATGGATAAGAAAACATGACCCACATATATGCTGCTTATAAGAGACACATCTCAGAACAAAGGATCTATACAGATTGAAAGAAAAAGGATGGAAAAAATATTCCAAGCAAATGGGCAGGAAAAAATAGCATGGGTAGCAACACTTATACCAGACAAAGTAGACTTCGAAACAAAGGACATAAAAAGAAACTGAGAGGGACACTTTACAATACTCAAAGGAAGAATCCATCAAGTGACATAAACATTGTAAACTTATATGCATCCAACATAGGAGCACCCAAATATACAAGGAAAATCTTGGAGGACTTCAAGAAAGATATAGACAGAAAAACACTGATAGTAGGGGATTTTAACATCCCACTGTCAAAAATGGACAGAACTACCAAACAAAACTTCAACAAGGGTATTGTGAAACTGAATGATGCATTAGATCAAATGGACTTAACTGACATATATAGAACCTTACATCCCAAAGAAGGAAAATACACATTCATTTCAAATGTGCATGGAACTTTTTCAAAGATAGACCACATGATAGGACACAAAGCAAGCCTCAACAAATTCAAGGAAACTGAAATAATAATAAGCATTTTCTTGGACTACAAGGGGTTAAATCTGGAAACCATCCTCAAGGAGAAAACTCAAAAACTTGCAAACTCATGGAGACTGAACAGTAGACTACTAAACAATGAATGGGTCAATAATAAGATAAGAGAAGAGATCAAAAAGTTTCTGGAAACAAGTGAAAATGAACATACAACAATCCAAACCCTATGGGACACAGCAAAGGAAATCCTGCGAGGGTGTTCATAGAAATACAGGCCTACCTCAAAAAGAAACATTTCAAATAAATTAGTTAACCTTACAACTTCAAGAACTGGAAAAACAACAACAAATAAATCCCAGAGCAAGTAGAAGGAAAGAAATAATCAAGATCAGAGCAGAATTAAATGACATAGAGACGAAAAGAACAACTCAAAGGATCAACCTATCCAGGAGCTGGTTCTTGGAAAAGATAAACAAAACCGACCAGCCTTTAAGCAGCCACATCAAGGAAAAGAGGGAGAAGATCCAAATAAATAATTCAGAATGAAAAAAGAGAAATAACAACTGATACCACAGAAATACAAAGGATTGTAAAATATTGCTATGAACAATTATATGCTAAGAAATTTGAAAACCTCAATGAAATGGACAAATTTTTAGAAATGTAGAATCTTCCAACACTGAATGAAGAAGAAGAGAGCCTGAATGGATCAATAACAGCTGGGGAAATTGAAGCAGTCATCAAGAAACTTCTGTCACACAAAATCCCTGGGCTGGACAGTTTCACAGGAGAATTTTAGAAAACATTTAAGGAAGAGATAATCACTGTCCTTCTAAGAATATTCCAAACAATCCAAGATGAGGGAAGACTCCCAGACTCTTTTTATGAGGCCAGCATCACCCTCATCCCAAAAGTAGACAAAAATGCTACAAAGAAAGAAAACTGCAGGCCAGTAACTCTGATGAACATAGACACTAAAATCCTCAACAAAATATTGGCAAACTGCATCTAGCAATACATTAAAAAGATCATCCATCATGATCAAGTGGGATTCATCAGAGATGCAGGGATTGTTCAATATACGCAAATGAATAATGTAATACATCACATAAACAAAAAGAAAGACAAAATTCACATGATCATATCAATAGACGCAGAAAAAGCATTCGATAAAGTACAGCATCCACTTATGATCAAAATACTCAGAAAAGTGGGAATAAAGGAGGTATATCTCAATGTTAGAAAGGCCATATATAAAAAACCTACAGCCAAAATCATACTCAATGGGCAAAAAGTAAAAGCTTTCCCTCTAAGATCAGGAACAAGACAAGGATGTCCGCTTTCACCGCTTCTATTCAACATTGTATTGGAAGTCTTATCTAAAGAGGTCAGACAAGAAAAAGAAATAAAAGGCATTCAAATTGGAAAGAAGGAAGTAAAACTATTATTATTTGCAGATGACATGATAGCGCACATAGGAAACTCTGTAGACTCCACCAAAAATCACTTGACCTAATAAGTGAATTTGGCAAAACAGCAGGATACAAAGTCAACATTCAGAAATCAAAGGCATTTTTGTACACCACCAATGAAGAAGAAGAAATCAGAAAAATAATAATACCATTTGCTGTAGCAAAAACAAAAATAAAATACCTTGGAATAAATTTAACCAAGGAGCTAAAAGACCTGTACTCAGAAAACTATACAACACTGAAGAAAGAAATTAAGGAAGACTCAAATAAATGGAAGCATACACTGTGTTCATGGATTGACAGAATTAATATTATCAAAATGTCCATACTACCCTAAGCAATTTATAGATTCAACGCAATCCCTATTAAAATGCCAATGACATATTTCCCAAAAATAGAACAGACAGTTCAAAAATTTATATGGAACAATAAATGACCCCAAATAGCCACAGAAATTTTGAGAGAGAAAGACAAACTACAAGAGTTCACAATACTGGACATCAAACTATATTACAAGGCCACTGTAATCAAAACAATCTGGTACTGGCACAAGAACAAATACATAGATCCGTGGAACAGAATAGAAAGCCCAGAAATAAGCCCATGTCTCTATGGCTAATTAATATTTGACAAAAGGGGCAGAAGCAGAAATTGGAGTAAAAGTATCATCTTCAACAAATGGCATTGTGAGAGTTGGACAACTACATGCAAAAAATTGCAATTTGATCATCAGCTGACACCATACACAAAAATAAACTCAAGGTGGATAAAAGACTTGAATATAAGTCACAACACCATAAAAGTCCTAGAGGAGAATATTGGCAGAAAACTCTCAGATATCCTATGCAGCAATATTTTCACAGATATATTCCCTAGAGCAAGGACATAAAGGAAAGAATAGACAAGTGGGACCTCATAAAAATAAGAAGCTTCTGCACGGATAAAGAAAACATCAGCAAAATCAAAAGGGAGCCAATCATATGGAAAAATATATTTGCCAATGATATATCAGATAGAAGTTTGATCTCCAAAATATATAAAGAACTCACATGATTCCACTCCAAGGAAGGAAACAATCCAATTGAAAAGTGGGCAAAGAACCTGGGCAGACACTGCTCCAAGGAAGAGCTACAGAGGGCCCAGAGACATATGAAAAGATGCTCAGAATCACTAGCCATCAGAGAAATGCACATTAAAACCACAATGAGATACCACTTCACAGTGGTCAGAATGGCCATCATAAACAGATCAACAAACAACAGGTGCTGGCGAGGCTGTGGAAAAAAGGGAACACTAGTACATTGTTGGTGGGAATGCAGACTGGTGCGGCCATTGTGGAAAGCAGTGTGGAATTTCCACAAAAAGCTGAAAATGGAACTGCCTTTTGATCCAGTGATTCCCCTGCTGGGACTATACTCTAAGAATCCCAAAAAGCCTATTTGAAAGAACCTATGCACCTCAATGTTCATAGCAGCACAATTTACAATAGTCAAGTGTTGAAAGCAACCTAAATGCCCATCAGTAGATGAGTGGATCAAAAACTGGTACATTTACACAATGGAATACTACGCAGCAGAAAGAAAAAAACAAACTACTAACCTTTGTGACAGCATGGATGGAACTCGAGAGCATTATGCTAAGTGAAATAAGCCAGGGGGCAAAAGACAAATACTATAAGATCTCATGTATAAGTGGAACCTCACCAACAAAACAAGCAAGCAAGGAAAATATGACCAGTGGGGAAAAAAAAAAAGAAACCAACATAGTCAAGAGGGTAGCAGGGAGAGAAGACAGAGAAAGGGAAGGGTAGGCTCAAGTCAAGGAACATATATCAAGGACACATGGACAAAGCCAAAGTGGAGAAAGATTGAGGGAGGGAGGTGGGAGAGGAGGCTGGGGAACGTGGTTGTGGGAAAGTGGAGACAAATGTATTTGAACAAAGAATAAAAATTTGAGGAAAAGATAAGAAAATAAAAATGGTACCAAAAACAGAGGAAAAACAGTATTTTTAAAATATTCTAAGAATCACAATTTACTTTTTCAGATATATATATGTGTGTGTGTGTGTGTATATATATATATATATATATATATATATATATATATTTGAGTTTATAAAAATACATGTGTTGTTCATTCAAATGAGAAAATGCAAGGTTCTGAGTATCTGATGTATGTGGCATCCTTTAGTAGGAAAGCATGTCAGCCTTTAGTTATTAAACATTATCAAATTTAAAAAATAATATTATAAGATAGGCAAAAGGAAACATGAAATGACTAAAATTAAAAATGATTTTGAGTAAGAGAACTGATTTTGAGTAAGAAGAGGGAGGAATAATAATGAGTAATAATAAATAATGGAAGTAATAGTAAGAGTAAGAGTAATAGGGAATAGAAAGAAGCCAAAGAAAGGGGCAAATATCATTTAACATGTAAGTGAAACAGGGAAGGGTGATGGCAAAATGGAGTAAGAAAAGGGAAGAGTATACTATGAGATTTGAAATAAAATTAAAAAGGTAATGAACCAAAGGTAATAAAATTGCAGAAAAACCACAGGATCAATAGCAATGACTGCTGAGCAAAGATTAATAACAGTGGAGTAAATAAGACTATTATACAAAAGAGAAAAGAGGGTATGATATGTCTACAATAAAGATAAATGATTTTGAGAGGATAGGGAGAGGAAAGATAATAAGAATAAGGGATAGAATCTGACCTAATAAAGGGGAAAAAAGATTACTAACTTAAATAAGCAAGGGCAGGAGGAAGGCAAAATGGAATAAGACAAGGGGAGAGTAAGCTATGAGATTGGAATAAAACATATAGTGAACAAATAGGAATATGGTTGAAGAAGAACAACAATAACCATATTATCTATGCCAAACAAGCCACAATATATAAAGGTGAAAAGGAAATAAGAATATTATAAGAAGGGGAAAAAGAATGTGAGCTGACTAAAGGAAGGAAGAATGCTTTTGAGAAGATAAAGGGAGGAGAAATATTAAGAGTAAGGGATAGAAACAAGGCATAGTGTAGGGGAAAATAAAATTTATTATGAAAATAAGAAAGGGCAGGAAGAAGGCAAAGGAAGGGTAAAATGTGTGGTTTGAAATAACAAAATAAAAAGTAATATAATATCTAAACAAAAATCATAAAATATAAAAGACAAAGAATAGTTGGAATACAATCGAAGCAAAAGAAGAACTATTAAAAGGCTATGTGAAAGGAAGAAAAAAGAAACACAAAATTCTGGATAAAAATGAGGTGACACTCATTTTAGTTTGGTATTAACCTTCTCTCTTCTCTCTTTTGATTTTCCTCTGGTTTCTTATCAGCTCAAGGTCCCAGGTGGGTCATCCAACTTTTGGCAGCACCTCACTTTCACCTGTCTCTAAAGGGAACTTCTGTTGTAATTGGGAGGATGGGAACCCTGGGTCTCCCCACGTGGGAGCACTGTTCAGTCTTCTGTGAAAATTGTGGATATGTTCCCCTGTCCCTGTAATACCCATTTTTGTCTATTCCAGCTTATTTCCAATAATGTATAGTTTCTGATGAATTAGCCATCTGTTTCAAAGGAGGGGCCAATCTGTGTAAGAAGGTCAGCTCTTTCCTGCTTTGTGTTAACAGCAACACTGTGTGCAAGCAGAGGCTGAACAGGGCCCTGATTCCCTCTTGCTGCACAGAATTCTGATCTTCCTTCTTTGCTGGCCTCAGTGAAATATGGCCCTAGTGTTGACGGGAGAGACCTGGTTCTTCTTGCTGATGCATATAAAGAATTACATATCAACCAATCATGCTTCAGGAGAAAACAGAAATCTGGAGCTTGGCTAGGTGAGCATCTCTCAGTTCCCAGCACCATCAGCTGTGTTGCCATGATTTCCAGTTCTTAATCCAGACCCATGTGGCACCTTCTCATGTCCCCCTAGCAAAAGTCCTTTCTCCCCTTTCCTTCCAGCATGGTCTTTGCATTGTTCCCCCATTGTGTGAGGCGAATCATCTCTGAGCTCTCATGCATGCATGCTGTAACTGAGGAAGCCACCTGCATGGCTACTACATCTTGCCTTCCTGGTTCCCAAAACCACGTGGTCAAAAGCCTTTAGCATGGTTGCCGTGCCTGGGTTCAAAGTCCGTCAGGAATCCTCCCCTGCAGCCCCATCTCTGACTCTTTTGACTGGTGCTGTGACCAGGGGAGTTGCTTTTCCAGTTACATCTTGGGTTAAAGTTATGCAAACCTTCCTGGTTAGCCTTGCTGATTAGCAAAATAATCATCTTTGCATATGAGGTCTGAAGCTATCCTGCTGTTACCAACATTCAAAATAACTCAATGGCCCTGCTCCTTGTCTTCCATCCCTCTTGGTGGCCTACCTGGGGAGTGGGCAAGAATATCCTATATTTTTCTTGGACAACCCAAGTTCTGGACCCCATTACAAATCCCCTTTGGGGGAGCCTAGCTGCACCCTGTTTCATTAAGAGCCAGTATATTTTGTCTCCCTGAGAGAAGTTCAAAATGGGTTCTCAGTGTTCCTTTTTATGTCTTTCTCTTTTGGAAATGCACTCTGCAGGGGGTTCTTGAGACTGACCTGCCTGTTTTGCATATTCTTCCCCATTGGTGGTGGTTTTGATCCTGCAGGATGTTGGGGGCTGGGTGTAACCTTTCTTTCCCAGGGGTTCAATCTCCACCAGGGAAGGGAGCTCTAGCTGCAAATAATCTCAGGTGCTTACCTCCCAACCATCCAGTTGCCAGCCCACTACCCTTGTAACAGACAGTCCTGAACTCTCCACTCTGCAAAGCCTCCACCCTGCCAGCGGTGCTGGGCTGGGACCAAGAGGTCTCTTTGCTGTGTACCTTTCTGATCTTTCTGACCAGCTACACTGAATGGGATCAAACTGAGCCTTCAGTCCTATACCCTTGCTGGCAGGGCAGCTACATGAGGAGTTCCTGCCCATCATGTCTTAGCTCTGCTTTTAAAAAGCCTCTCTGGGAACTCTCAGAGCAACACTGAGTCACTTCCTGTCTTTCTGTGCACACCACCTCTCCAAAAACCTATCTCTCACAGTCACGGCTGGCCATACCCAGCTTCTCCCACCCAACCCAGTTGCAGATAGAATCCCTGTCTCTTTCTCTGGCACTCTCCCAATTGACATTTGCCACTGCAGCTATGGGTGTACTGCTGTGTGTGTGTGTGTGTGTGTGTGTGTGTGTGTGTGTAGCCTGGATCTCCCCAACTTTGTGTGTCCAAGTCACTGCTGGCCCAGGTCTGGGGGCTTCCATACCTAGGAAGGGAAGGAGCTTCAAAGGTTCGATCTCTGACCTGGCTCTCTGTGGCTGAATGTACCATGCATGGACTATTTCCCCTTCTCCCTAAAAATTCTCCTTACCACCATTTGTGAAGTGACCCGTACTCCTTGGCTTCCAAACTTCATAACAGCCATGATTCTTTTGAATGTTCAATTTATTTTTTGGAAGACCAGCTAAATGTCTTGAGTTACGAACAAGAACAACAAGTAAATTCAGCTTCTACCTACTTGGTCGCCACCTCCAAAAATCTCAGGGAAAGATTCTTTATTTGAGATTTTTCTCTTCTTTATGTAGACCAGTATTGCTATGAACTTCCCTCTCAGGACTGCTTTGACTATATCCCATAGGTTTTGGGTTGTTGTGTGTTCATCCAATGGGGGTGTTGGCTAAGAGAGGTGCCCCTGTCCCCCTGCTTCTCTGGCTGGGGGTTGGGACCCAGGAAGCAGGCCCTTTGAGAATTATTTTGCATATCAATAACATCAGGGTAGCTTCTTACGTGATATACAAAAAAAAAAATGGTTATTTTGCATATCAACAAGTCTAGATAGGGAGATGGGAGTGACTTTGATCTGTGATGTAACTGGGAGGCACCTCCCCTGGTTATAGCACCTGTGTGAGAGCTTGGAAATGGTTCGTTCCATGCCATGGGGCCACACCTGCTCAGAATAACTATGGTATCCAAGAAAGGCATAAAATATGGGACGACTGACAGGTATAGCGAATTGTGGGAGGAGTTGGAAATGCAGTCACGGTGGAGGGTCCAGGCTGGGATTTAAACTAAAGGCAGGCTACAATGTGGGACAAGAGACAATGGGATACGATATGGTGACACAGGGTGACAATGCCAGACCATGAAGGAAGAAAAGGGGTGAAAGGACTCTTGCTGATGGGCTTTGAGGAGGAGCCGTGTGGTTTTGGATTAAGGACTGGAGATCATAGCGACACAGCTGGTGGTGCTGGGAACTGCAGGAGCCCTGTCCAACCAAGTAAGGATTACTGAGAGGAACCGGAAGTCTAGCTGAACTCTGGACTTCTGTTTCTTTTCCTGAGATGCAGTACCCCTGACTGGCCTGACTGGGCAAAGTGGGGAAGGCAGGACTGTGGGTGTTTTAAAGGGACTTAGAAATTTAATGACAATAGTCCACCATTATTCCGAACCTGTGTAACTTTTGAATAAATAGTTCCTTTCCTTTTTACCAAACTCTGCCATTGAGAGCCATAATTCCTAAGGGTGGTGGGCAAAAAACCATAGTACAGAGAGACCCTGGCAGAGGGGGCTTTTTTGGTAACAGTATTTCGGCTCCACAACAGGTTCATTCTATAATTCATTTGCATTTGTTTCCACATACTTTTAATTACTTCCTTGACTTCATTGTTAACCCATTCATTATTTAATAAAATGTTATTCAGCCTCCATGTATTTGAATGTTTTTTAGTTTTTTTCTTAAGGTTGGTTTCTAGTTTCAGGATTGTGATCCAAGAAGATGCCTGATATGATTTCAATTTTCTTGAATTTGTTGAGGCTTGCTTTGTGTCCTCCCATGTGGTCTACCTTTGAGAATGATACATGTACATTTGAGAAGAATGTGTATTTTCATTCTTTGGGGTAAAGTGTTCTATAAATGTCAATTAAATTCATTTGATCTAGAGGTCATTCAATTCTGCAATATTTTTGTTGATTTTTTGTTTGGAAGATCTATCCATTGTTGATGGCGGGGGGTGGGGTGTTAAAATCTCCTACAATGACTGAATTGTTGCCTATTTCTTTCTTAAAGTGCTCCAATATTTTCTTTATATATTTAGATGCACCTATATTGGCTGCATATATGTTTACAAGATTTATATCCCCTGTTAGATTACTCCCTTCAGTATTATGTAGTGACCTCCTTTGTCTCTTGTAATAATCTTGTTTTGAAGTGTATTTTGTCTGATATAAGTATTACCACTGAAGATTTTTTTCATACCCAGTTTAAATGGAATATATTTTCTACCTCTTCACTTTCAGTGGTGGCTTCTTATTATTGGGGGTGGCTTCTTTGTCCCCCATTTTAGTTGTCTCTTTGTGTTTGTTCCTATGTATTAGATTGATTTACTTTGACTCTCTGTCTTGTGGAGCAGCCTTGTATGTTAGGAGTACTATATGATCCCTTGGGGCAGACTCCTTAATCTCCTGATCTGGATGCTCTAGGAATGCCCTCTCTGTGGGTTTTGTGGATTCTCCTGTTGTATTTGCATCATGATTATTATTGGCCCATTGGTGGGATCTCCCCTCTGTGTGACTGGCTGAGAGGCTCAATCCCCAACATGTGTTTTCTGATGTTGTATAGGTGTTGGCAGAAAAAAGCAAAATGACACAAAAACAACACCAAAACTAGCCATCCCCCTGACCACCATAGCAATGTCAACAAGAAGAGAGCAAAAATAATACAAGTGGGAAGAGAAATAGAATAGTAGAGAAAGGGGAGAAAGAAATAGAATATGAGAAGACCAAAGGAAAAGAAAGTGATTATGAGAGTTGAAAGGGAAAGGGATCTATTATTCATAATGCACTGAAAGATGGAAATGAGAAAAAGGTAACAAAAATTATAAAAGGAGAGAAAAAGGGAACAGTGGAATAATTAAAATTAAAAGTTGTACAAGAAATATGTATGAAAATTTAGAGCATCAAAAATAAAAGGAAATGAATAAAAATAGATAAAATAAATAGGCCATGAAAAAGAAAAAAAAAATAACTAAGAATAATGAGAAAAAACCAAGTGGATTTGTTTCAGTGCAGTTTAGATCTTGCTTTCTGGTTTCTCCCTTTGGACATTTCTCTGATGTCTGAGTCTGTTGTATGCCAATGTTTGCTGTTGTCCATGCCGGGCCCTCAGGCACCTTTTCAAAGCTACAGGAAATACCCAATTTTTGGCAGACTCTTCCAGACTTGGCTTCCCCCAGGGTGGGTGAAGCTACCCTGCAAAGCTGGCTTTTATCAGCACTGGATCCAGGGGTGTGTCACCAAAGGTCCCAAGACACCACCAGATCTATCTCTGCCTGTTTCTGCCTGCTGGCTTGATGTCAATCTTACACTAGTCACAAACGTGACTATTTCTGAGAGGGCTTCTGGCTGTAACAGGGGGCTGTGATTCCTGGACCTCCTGTGGCAGGTGCCTTTCAGACTTCAAGAAAGATGGTGTGTTCCCCCTCCCCTAAGCCACTAGTCTGTACCTGTTTGAGATTATTCTCTGTGCTCTGTAGGGGGTACAGATTTTGCATCTGCCAGATGTTGGAAGGGTATTTCTGTGGCTCTCCTGTGAGGTGTAAGAACCAGTGTGTTTCCCAGGATAGTGTATGTTATTGGCTATGCCCTACCACTAGTCCCTGATGAGCCCTGAGTGTGTTTATATTGCTGTCCCCTCAGAAAGGGTTAAGATTCAGGATGGGAGAAAAGAAAGACAAAAAAAGAAAAAACAAACAAACAAAACAGAACACCAAAACAGAGCAAAACTGAGAAAGGAACAAAAATTTGCTGAGTGGAATGAACAGGATTTAAGGAGTGGTGAGGGAATTTCCAGAGGATGGGGGGAGCCATATCCCAAAGGGTAATGTAATTGATTTTCCCCTGGGAGGTGCTAGCTCTTCTCAAGAATATGGCTTCTGTGGAGCCAAGGTATATCCAGGCCCCAAAAATCCCACAGCCCCTCTTTGAACACTATCCCCAGTGCCTAACACTTTAGACTCTGCTTATGCAATTCCAGTCTACACCACTCTCCCTTCACTGGGGTTCAAGGTGGATAGTTGCAAACACAACCTTTGCTTTGCTACTTTAAGGGAAAAAAAGGCAGTGGGTTTGTCTCCAGTAGTTTTTGTCTCACCCCAGAGCAGAGAGCACCCATGGTGCAGACTCCTTGATTTTCTGGCCTGTATTCTCTAGGAATGTCCCTTGTTTGAGCTATGTGGACTATCCTCTTGTATTTGCATCTTAGTTTTTATTGCCCTGTTCATTGGTGGGAACTTATCCCTGTCTGGCTGACTAAGGGACTCAACCCCTACCATGACCACCTCTGATTTCAGGGGGTTTCTAAATATAAGCTGGATCCCCAGTTGGGCCATGTATAGGAGACCACCGATCAACTCTTCTTTCTCACATTGACACCTCTCCCCCTCTCTCCCAAATCAATAGATTATATTATGTATGCATTATCTTCTTTCTAGTCTTATATCATCCTGATGGGGTGTGGGAAGGAAGGGAAGAGTCTGGCAGCAAAATTGTAACACTGGATGGTGGCAGGGTACATGTGCTGCTCTCTCCATTGAGTTTCAGCCTTGGGCTTCTGCCACTGTGCTCCTGCCATAGCCTCTATAGCCAGTGCCACCCTAGATACCTTTCTCTGCTCCCCGAACTCCCAGCTCCTTGGCCAATCCTCTGCCTCCTTAGTCAGATCTTGTCCCTTTTGCAGTTTCAGTGGTACCTGGGGCCAGAGAGACAGCCCCCTCTCCAGCAAGCGCTGCAGTCCTTTGACCCTGCCTCCTGGTGGTGGGAGGGTGCTGATCTTGTCCACGGGAGAGGGCATAGAGACAAGACTGGGTGCCAAGGCGTGGGTGCTCTGGCAGTTTCTTCCTGTGGAGGATATTGTAAAGTCCACAAAATGGCCCCCCTCCAAATCTGCAGCAGCCAGAAGCACCAGGCTAGGCAGCAGTGGTGGCACGGGCTCCACCAGGAGAGCCTAGACCGCCAACCCCCAAGTTCCCTCACAGGCATAGAGGCACTTGCACACGTGCACACACACTCACACACTTGTCTGCACACACACTCACTTACACATGCTCTTATTCATACTGAGCTAGATTTTTGAGCTGATTGCTCTGTGGTTTAGCTGCAAGACTGGTCCAGGGCTGGAAGCAAGTGGACAGAGCTTCCAGTTACTCTGCAGCCTTTTGGAACCCCCTATCTTTTCATCTATTAATGGATACATAGGTTGCTTCCATATCTCATCTATTCCTAGGATGAAATTTCATGTTGTAAGGACATTTTTAGAGACTATATCATAAATGAGAATTTAAAATGTATTAAATACCCTAACTTATTTAGACCCTTAGTGGATACAATACCTATGTATTCATCATGTCAAGGAGAACACTTAATGAATGCATTATCATCATGTTCACAAAGCTGTTTCTTCCAGGTCTCTATGAGCTTCTTGAGTTGTTGTTTTCTTATGGCAGTTTTTGTTTGTGTTCTAATTTTTAATATTGTAACTCCTTCAGAGGACTTACATGAAGCCCAACAATTATTTATTTAATGGAAAAGGATTAAATTCTGCAACATTGGCTGCATTAACCAGTGCTACTCAAATTCTCACTCCTCCTTTTGTTTTTTCACCAACACATAACTGAAAGGCAGAACTTACTGTATACAGTAGGACTTTGGGGAAGGTATGATCAATATGTGGTGTATCAGTAGACATGGGGAGTATGGTATGAAATATGGAAACTCTTCTTCTTCCTTCACCTTAAACTGCTGATTTTAATTTTGACAATATCATGACACAGATGAAAGGAATTCCCTCCCCCATTAGTGTCCTTATCTGTTTGATTCTTGCATGTTCAGCCATTACAATTAACCTACTAGTTAGCACCTAAACCAGTTTTCACTGGTGTTGACAATGTTACTTTCTCTATTTTAGATATCTTTGCTTTCTCTTGACTATTTTATTGTCTTCCTGTTCTGCCAAGTACACTGCAAATATTTCTTTATGGAATCTGTGATGACTTCAGTAGATCAACAGCACCTCCTTTGAACCCTTAGACTACGTTTTCTGTCTTTTAACAAATTAGATGTTTCAGTTAACAAATCTGAAGCTATTTAAGTTTGTGGATTTTTATTCCTTTCTCAACTACAGAATCAAAAGACATGAATGGTTTCTGTTGTACACAGTGAAATGCATATGTGAGAGAATACATTTATTAACTATGTTAAATATTTAAAATTATTTGCAAACATATTATGTACCTGTGCTTGCCAAATTAATAATTCATTCTAAGTTTCAACTTCTTCAAGCTACATAGAACTAGGAAACTTAAACATTGGCTAATGAGTATAAGCTGTCTGAAATCTCATATTTTATCTTATTCTACACCTGAGTTTTCATAGAAATAATGAAAACTAGGATTTTAAATGGCTAACTTAAATTCATCTAGGTAATGGTTAAAGTTAAATATAGATATACATAGAAGAGTAAGCAAACAAATAAACAATTGAGGACCCACAGATTGTGAAATGTAGCTCAAAAAATAAATCAAACAACTACTATCTGTGAGAACAGACATAAAAAAGAGAACAGGTAACCAAGACAGCACACACTAGCTAATGTTAACTTTGAACAGAAAAGGCTTCTTTGAGAAACAACTATCATTACTTCAAGGTGAGATCCAAAGAGGTATGTAGGAGAAGGCAAAAGATGAAAAACAACCCATTTTTTATTGTTACACAGGGATAGTAATTAAATAAGAGCCTGTACTGTGTGAAGATATTCTTTTTCATCAAGACAGAACATAGCTCAACACATTTTGACAGATTTTTCCCACTGCCATAGCAATATTCATAGCAGATTAGCAATATAGAGTGGTTTTCAATAAAATGTCAACACTTCTCATTACAGTGTATTTTACAATGAAATCTCACTCAAGAAAAATATTGTGACTTAGACCTCTAAGGTAAATATTATGAAATGAGAACTAATGCTGGTTATTGAATAACAGTACATCAGCATTACATTTTTTTATTCTGTTAACAAGCTTGCTTAGAACTGCATTTACTATCAATTTTCATTCAGAGGAATTGATAAAACTGGTAGTTTGCATCAACGTTTTTACATGATGATTTGATTACAATAACAATTTTTGACACATCTATGAAAATTGTGAAAACCCTATAATAATAATAAGCAAGAAGAAAATAATAATAAATTTCCAGTAATTTACATTGTTAAAATTCTTCTTTGAGTAGAAAAAGAGGAAGGGAAAGAAATTTGTTTAGAAGAATAGTTGCACATGAATTATTTAAACAGTTCTGACAAGTGCATGACATGGTACATGATTAAACCAAAACAAATGTGATTAAAATTCAGGGTATTTTTATGTTTACCTTAATCAAAGCAGTTCTGGAAAAAGTCATTAGAGTGTCATAAAATAAAATTGAAAAATTTACATTTCCTTAAAACTAAAAACTATAGCTTAAAATTACAATGGATGAAACTCAAACGACAGCAAGACTTTTAATATTGGATTATAGGACCATATGTATTTAGTTTCCCTAGAGAATATATATACCTAGGAGTGGGACTACCTGGTTATAGAGTTTGTGTTTGTTCAACTTTACTAGCAATTTCCCTTCAGCTGTGTATAAAAGTTTCTGTTTCTCCAAATTCTCTCCAACACCTATTAATGGCCAAGTTTACAATTTTTGCCTGTCTGGTTGGTGTAAAATGTTATCTCAGTCTGCATTTAATATACATAACTTGATATAATATAAGACTAAGCCTATTTCCATTTGTTTATTGACCGTTGATATTTTCTTATCTCTGTAACTGCGTTGATCTGTGAACAACACGCAGCTTAAGGGTAGTGACAGACTACACTGTTGAAAATCTGATACAGTGATTACCAGAGGGAAAGGGGGATGGGAGGAGGTAGAAGAGGGTATAGTGAGGAATAAATGGTGATGTAATAAGACAACTTTGAGTGATAAACACACAATACAATATACAGATGACACATTATAGAATTATACACCCAAAACCTATAGGAGGGGGAACCCAAACAAACAGAATTATCTGCTGGATGGCAGGCCCCTTTGTATACAGGCTTTCCTCATTAGGTAGGTGTTCTAGGAGCACATCTGTATTAGCATACCAGCTGATGTTATTGTTAGAGGCTGCATTCCGCTTCAGTGAAATTTTTTTTTAAGTCTCTTTCAATGCATTTGTCAATTTCATGATGGGTGATTTACCAGCACAACTGTCCATACCACACTGAATGTTCAGCAGTTTTTGACCAAAAATAGCATGACCCCCATACCCCACCCTCCCTATTCACTCAATCTTTCCCCCAGTGACTTTTTTTCCCCTCAGATAAAAAAAGTCCTCAAAGGGAATTGTTTTGCTGATATGGAAGAAGTGAAACAAAAAACAACAGAAGCACTAGAAGGCATAAAAATCAATGTATTCAAAACTGTTTTGAGCAGTGAAAAAGTCTCCATATGTATATTGGATCAAATGGAGAGTACTTTGAAGGTGACTTAAGTTTAAATGTGTAAGAATAAATACACATTTTTAATAAATAAATTAGTGTCTTGAGTTTCTCCCTCATATAAGTTTATTAACCAAATGTCACCCCAGTATTCAATAAAAGTTATTTTTAAAAAGAAGAAAATCCACTATAACTTAAGTTGGACCTCTACAATTCCCAGTTGACTCTTGAATAATGTGTGTATGCATTTGAAGTACAAATATCAACTGAAAAAAAATGCACATAAGTGGACTCATGAAGTCCAAACCTGTGTTGTTTGAGGGTAAGCTGTACTATTCTTGTACAGTTTATTTGATGCAATAATTTTTTATTGATTTGTAAGAATTTTTAAAAACTATATCTTGACTACTACACCTCCATACATGACAAACCCTCAGCTCATACCATGCTCAAAGGTAAAAAATGAAAACTTTTCCTTTAAGATTAAGACGAGAAAAGGATACCCACTGTCACCACTGTTATTCAACATAGTACTAGAAATCCTAGCCGGAGCAATCAGGCAAGAGAAAGAAATCAAAACCATTCAAATGGTATTGAAGAAATAAAAGTGTCATTTTTTGTACATGACATGATTCTTTCTATAGAAAACCCTAAATATTACACCAACAACCTATTAGAAATAATAAACAAACACAGTAAAGATGTGAGATACAGAATAAATTAAAAATTATTGCATTCTTATATACCAATAATACAATTTCAGAAAAAGAAATTAAAAAATAATATTTTTTGTAATTACAACAAAAACAATAAAACACCTAGAAATAAATAAAGTATGTGAAGGACCTACACATTGAAAATTACAAGACATTATTAAAAGAGATTGAAGAAGACACAAAGGAATAAGATATTCTGTGTCCAGAAATTGGAAGAATCAACATAGTTAAAATGGCCACATTACCTATCCAAAGCAATACACAAATATAATAAAACCCCAGTGGCATTTTTAAAGAAATAGAACAAAATGTTATCAGATTTTTATAGAAACACAAAAGACCTTGAAAAGTCAAATTAATCCTGAGAAAAATGAACAAAGCTGGAGGTATCATACTCCCCGACTTCAAGTTATACTGCAACACAACAATAATCAAAACGGCAACATATTGGAAGAAAAACAGACACACAAAACAATGGACTAGAATTGAGGTCCCAGAAATAAACCCATATGTATATGGACAAATAATCTTCAACAACGAAACCAAAAACATATCATGGAGAAAAGAAAGCCTCTTTAATAAATGGTGTTGGGAAAATTAGAAAGGCACATGCCAAATAATGAAACTAAACTTTTTTTTGTCTCTGTATGCAAAAATTAACTCAAAATAGGTCAAAGACCTAAAAATAAGACCTGAAACAATAAATTACACAAAAGAAAACGGGTACTGAACTTATGGACCTGGTTTTAGAGTATGAATTTGACCTTAAAGGCAAATTAATAGAATATATGAAACTAAAAAGCTGCACAGCAAAATAAACTATCAACAAAACAAAAAGGCAACCAACCAAATTGGAGAAGATATTTTAAAAGCAACAGCTCTGACAAGGAGTTAAGATCTGAAATATATAACGCACTCACACAACTCGATACCAAACAAACAAACAATCCAATTAAAATTGAGCCAAGGACCTGAACAGACATTTCTCCCAAGAAAACATACAAATGGCCAACAGGTATGTGAATAGATGCTCAACTTCAATAGCTATTCGGGAAATGCAAATCAAAATCACAAAGACATACCACCTCACAACTGTTACAATGGTTATTATCAACAAGAGAGGTTATAACAAGTGTTGGAGAGGTTGTGGAGAGAAAGGTACTCTCATTCATTGCTAGTGGGAATATAAACTAGTATAGTCATTCTGGAAAGCAATTTGGAGGTTCCCTGAAAAATTAAAAATAGTAACCATATGACCCAGCGACTTCTTTTTTGGGTATCTAGCAAAAAATTTGAAAAATAAATATTCCCCAAAACATATATTCCCATATATTTACTGAAGTATTATTCATAATGACCAAGAATACATGGAAAGAACAAAACTGGCCTTCAAGAGATGACTAGATAAAGGAGATATGGTACATATACACAATGGAATACTACCCAGCCACAAGAAAAAATGAAATACTGCCGTTTGTGACAACATGGATAGGTCTTGATAAATATCCATTTAAGCAATATATATCAGACAGAAAAAGTCAAGAACAATATAATTTTATTCATATGTGGGATATAAAACTGAAAGTAACAAATGAACAAACAAGACTAACAAAAACGCATACACACAGTCAATAATATGGTGTTCATCAGAAAAAAATGAGGGTTGGGGCATAATGAATGGTAGAGAGGTATAGTATATAGTGATAGGACATCTAGGACATCTAGTTGTGGAGGTGGGCACACAATGCAATATATAGATGATTATAATGGAATTGTACACTTGAAACCTATATAGTTTAGTTTTTTGTTTTTTTTTTTAACAATTTGGACTAGTCTTTTTTTCAGTTTTCTTAAAAATTTTTCAATTACAGTTTACATTTAATATTATACTCTTTTTGTTTCAGATGTACTGAACAGTGTTTAGATAGTAGTATAATTTACAGAATATATTTCAAATACCCACCTGGTCCCACACATAGTTATTACAATATTATTGACTATAATCTTTATGCTATACTTTACATCTGTGACTATTTTCTAACTACCGATTTGTACTTCTTAATTCTTTCACCTTTTTTCTTCCAGCCCCCAAACTTGCCTCTTCTCTGGAAGCCTATATAATTTTGTTAACCAATGTCATGTTAGTAAATTTAAAAATCATCCCCCAAGAAGACATGTATGAAGTTGCAAATAGAGCATTCAGTGCCTGTCTTATTTTACAATTTTCTGTATGTTTTGATGTTAAAAAGTAGTTTTAATTTTAATTTGGTTGAATTATTCAGTCCTTTTAAAATTGATTCTGCTTTTTGTGTTTTATTGAAAAAAATTCTATGTCACCATCAAGCCATTTTTTTACATATCATTTTGAAATTTATAAAAGTTAGCCTTTCACTTTTATTTTACTTCATTTTTAATTTAGCATGTGTATAGTGTGAGGTAGGAATCTACTTTTATTTTTAACATGTATACTCAATTATCTCATGTCAATTTACTATAAAGCCCATCTTTTTCCAGCATCAGAAATTCTACTTCTCTCATATATCAAGTTTTTATATACATGTGATCTGCTTTCCAACCCCCTTCCACAGTTTATACACTAAAGATATTACTCTTTTGGTTTCAACTTTATGGAGGAAGAGTGATTTTCTTCAGATCTTTCCCTGTGCAGGATCTCAGGTTTTGTCTCCTGACCTCACGCAGCCGATCCAAACATTCAGATGATAGTCCCCCAAAATTAGTGCATATCCTCAGAACAGTACTTTTCTTCATCAATTTATGCTGTGTCTCCAATATTTTTTAAATCAAATCTCAACTAAAGTTTTAAAAACAGAATTTTTATATATTTAGAGTTCCCTAGAGGAACACAAATTTTCAGAGGCAATTAATTCTGTAAATGTTGATTTTTATAAATGTTAATGTTATAGTTTCTATTTATGATATAGATTATTATAGCATGTTAAACTAATAACTATATCTTACTTGAGAAATATATTGTAGCTTATTATTTTATGGGGATAACACAAAATAGGAATTAATGTTAACTGTTAATACATTTAGTCTCTTACTATAAAATTTGTGGAAGTTCACTAAATGATGGTTACTATGACACATATACATTTTACTATTAAAAACAATAGTGAAATAATTTTCAGGACTATAAAGACCTTCAAAACATATGAGAAATCTCTCCTGAGTTACATTTTATAAACTTTTGGGATGACAGTTGACAACCATAAATAAATTATTACACAATTAGTAAACAAGAGGATGACTTTAGAAGCTCTTTTCATTTATTTTTATTTTATTTTCAAAATCATTATCATCAAAGAACATGTATAAAGGACTCATGGACAAAGCTAAAAGGGGGTAGAATTGAGGGTGGGAGGTGGGGGTGGGTAGGGCAAGGGAAAGTGGTAGCAGGAAAATGGAGACAACTGTACTTGAACAACAATTTAAATAAAAGAAAAAAAGAAACAACCAATGAATGCATAAATAAACAAGGTGGAACAACAAAGCAAAAAAAAAAATCTTCATTTTACATCCTAAAACCAAATGGTATGACCTAATCATTTATAAAATATCCTGAATATTTAAGAAAACACATAAAAGTCCTCATTTAAGTTCTTATAATAGAGTTTTTGTTACCTACTCTGTTATGACTATATCACTTGTTGTTCATGTCTCACCTTTGTAACTCCTGTTTCTTCCTCATTCCGCACAGTCGAAAAAGTGAAGATAACAGAGTTGCACACTGCATCATGCTGAAACTGTAATAGTCAAACTTTATCATGCATGGAAAATAATTGTTATGCTTGCCAAGGTTGCAGATTCTTAGATTCAACGCCAAGAAAATATCATTTGGAAGGTGTGGGGTAAATCTCGGATTACGCATGTTTTATAAGTAGAATAAGACTACAAACATAAATTTATTTTTTACACATCAAACCCATTTCCTGGTATTTTAGAATCTCAAAATTTCTGCTGCCTCTAAGCTCCTGCCTGGGCTGAACTAGGTTTTTTTTTTTTATCTTCTTATCTTTTCAATGTGCATTGTTCCCACTTATTCCATGGACTTAGTTGTGAACTCACCCTCTTTCTTTGATTTAAATATAAATACAACACACATGTACATAGACACACACCCCTGAAAAGTCTTTGTGTGGCTACCAGGCTAAGTATTTGGAGTAACATAGCAGATTACAGTAAATAATGTCAACAACCTTAAAGTTTTACAGAGCACCCCTATTCTTAAAAGTGGCCACAGTGAAATTTTTACTGGTTGTAATAATCATGTAGGGTCCTGCCCTCTATCCATCTTTACCTTGCCTGAACCCTTCTCCTTTACTCTCTGAATATATTTCTCCTTTCCTCTTGCATTAGTTCAAAGAATTCTGACTTCTTGCACCACTAGCTCCATCTAATCTCTATATTTAATCTCACTTTATGCCAACTTTCACATTACCTTTTCTTTGTAATAATACTAGCATATATTGACATGGTAAAATACTAACTGCCCCCGCTGCATGGTGATGGTATTAAGAGACGGGGCATGGGGGAAGTCATGAGAGTGGAGTACTGATGAATGGAATTAGCATGTTATAAAACGGACACCTCATGTGAGGACACAGCAGGAAAATACCAGCTATCAAGTAGAAGAGGGCTTTCATCAAAATACAACCCTGTTGGTGTCTTGAGGTTGGACTTCTAAACATCCAAAATTGTGAGAAATAAATGTACCTTGTTTATAAGCCACCCAATCTGTGGTATTTTGTTATAGCAACCTGAACAAATTTAGATAATATATTTGCTTACATATTTATATTTTAGGCACTATTCTAAGCATAATAACATGCACTGATTATTTAGTTCTCATAAAACTCTTCTGACATATTCTCTTGTATTCCCACTTTAAAGAATAAAAATCAAGTGACTTGCCCAAGAGCATACAGCCACAAGAGAAAGAGCCTAGAGGTAAAGCCCAAATATCATTCCTTTGTTGACTTTACTGTCCTTTCTACCATGTCATCAGAGTAACATGAGTGGGGCCCCTGCCATGTCATTTGCAGGCTGCCTTTGAAAGTTTGAGATACTGCCAAACAGACTGTTAGCACCCAGAGGGTTACCCCACCAATATCAGTCCCATGATTGCATGTCCTCTTCCTTCTGATGCCTAAAACCTTGCCTATTTGTTGATTTACCACTTTAAGTTATCATCCTAGAAATATCCTGATTCACTATTTGTTTCACCAATCTTAGTCCTTTCAAGTCAAAAACCTGCTCATTGGTATATTTGTGTTTTTGGATTCATGGCTTCTAACCATGCTGTTTTTCTGCCATCATTTTTATATTCTACAATCTGTAATGTAATGCCACTTGATAACTTTACCTGATCTGAAGAGTTGCGTAAATGCTCATTGCAAAGATTCCCTACTTTTTTCCACTTCTGATATCTCTATATACTCCACCTTGAGACTTCCAGTGTGGTCTAAACAACTGCTTAGCCTTGACCACCAAATTTTGGCCATTTTTCTGCTCTGACTTATGTATCTGAGTATAGGCCTAAGTCTAAAACTGTAACAACAAAGTCCATTATCCCATAATCTTAATTTTCCATATTTCAGCAGTCTACTTTTTTATGCTTGTTCTGCAGAAACTAGGTTAACACATGAGATTGTGATACATTTGTACCCCCTTCGTCATCCTATAGTCTCTACAACTAGTACATTAATTTTACTTTTTATAATAAAATATTCCTTTCTTTTGGAAGTTTGTTATTCTAATTCAAAATTTATTAAACCCATATTGAGTACTCACTCTTGACAAAAGTAGAATGTAGCATACTCTTCTGTTTTTAGATCTACACATCCAAGACCAATTCTCAGCCTCAGTGACCCGATACATCTCTTTATTTTTCTGGTGAAAATAACACTAAAATATCACTTTCCACCCAATGACTTGACAGGAATTAATGGCCTCAAGAAAACCTTTAAAAGAAAGTAAATCACAGAGACATTGACAGAGACAAGAAAATAATTTAGAAGGAAAGTGATGAAGGAATGACAGATAGAATGGATATGATGCTAATGAGAAAGGAAGTTCAGAAAAATACCAAGAGTAGCTTGTCCACAAGGAAAAGCAACAATCCCCGACTCAGTAAATTGTCCAAACCAAAATCTCACATCTGCCTAACGAAAACTTTTACATAGTGACATATTTATCACTAGTGATGTATCGTTTGGTAAATTGCCTTTTCATTTTGTTGATGATGTCCTTTGCTGTGAAAACTTTTTAGTTTGATATAGTCTCATTTGTTTATTGTTCCTTTCATTTTCCTAGCCCAAGGGGATATGTCAGAAAAAAAAATATTGGTAAGAGAAATGTCAGATATTTTAGTGCCTATATTTTCTTCCAAGAGTTTTATGGCTTTAAGACTTACATTTAAGTCTTTAACCCATATTGAGTTAATTCTCATGTATGGCGTAAGAAGGTGGTCCATTTCTTTTTTTTTTTTTTTTTTGAAATTTTCCCAACACCATTTATTGAATAGAATGTCTTTGTATGTTCTTTCTTCCTTTGTCAGAAATTAATTGATCAAACTAATACAAAAAATGTTGAATTCAAACTATAATTAAAAAATAAAATTTAAAAACCTATTACTTAAAATCATACTATGATATAAATAGCAAAAAAGTAATTCAATATTTATTTGTCTATCTAGTAAAAGATAAAAAAGTTGATAGTATAAAATAATAGAAATAATAAGTACTACTTAGTGACACTTGTAGAGTTCCAGAGAATATAGCTTCTGGGGCCAGGATGACCTAAATTCAAATAAGACTGTTACCTATTAGTTATTTTATTTAGGGGCAAGTCATTATCTTCCTGAATGTTAGATTTGTCATCTATAAAAAAAAGATAATCACAGTCCCTGCCTTCTATGTTTTTTATAGTTAAACAAATCATCATTGTAAGTCACATTTGAGCAATTCCTGGTGTTTCTATCAGAATAAAAACACTGCATATATTTCAAAAGCAACTATACCTAGTGTGTGGAGGCCTCTGAGAGATTAATACCAGTGGAGCCCATAGGATCATTATGAAAGGGCCATTGGGCAACACAGTCTTAAGACCCAATTAAGCCTTTTAAAAATTAGGTGGATGTGGTAGTGTTACCTCAGGAAAGAAAAAAAAAAGGATTAAACTATACTATATTATATATGTCCTTCTTTTGTTTCCCTGATATCACAGCTGGAACAACAACAACAAGAATAAGACAAACCTTATTATGTAGTATTTTAAGTTGCCCCTGTTTAAAGGAAATGTTAAAAATTCATGTATTACTGAGACAAGAAGGCTATGTTTTCAAACAAAATACTTTTAAAGCCTAGAAACTTTTTAAATCACTTCTTAAAGCAAAACCATTTTAATGCATACTATTTTAAGAAAACATTTTACATAATAACTCTTGAACTACACCATTAAGGTTCTGTGTGCTAAATAATTCTTCACTTTCAGTTAGTTACACCAATCAGAGGTAGAAAGTCTATCTCCAATTCTATTTTCCTAACAGTGGGAGAGAAGCAGTTGAAACTTTGGTGATGTTTTCTATCACAAGAGGAATTTTAATTGTTTCTAGGATCCATATCACTTTCAATTTTATATGTAGAAAGAATCTACAACAAGGTTAAATTGAGATAAAGCCAAACAGTTTATATCTGAATTTACAAAGAAAAAGGAAGAAAAAAATGCATACTAGTCATGTATGTAACATTTTGTTTAAAGGATGCTGATTATTATACTTTTCACTGAAATTATAGAGATTGTATTAATTAATGAATAAATGGACCCACATAAAATGATCTAATTCCAGAAAATACAATAACAAAAACAACATTGATTCTTCTATGATAAGATAATTAAAATTAAATTCAGGAGCTAAATACACTGCTTTTTCTGCTTTTAAGATTATCATCCCCTTCAAAACATCACAAAAATGGATTTAGTTATATAATGACAGCACATTGTACAAACATACAAGAAAGCAGGTTGTTGTAATGGATAGTGACAGTATAAATAAGTTTTGGCTGGAGAAATCTTGATAAACATAAAAATAGGGAAAATGCTGTTTCCAGAATCCCCATGGTAACCATTCATGCACTGAAATGTATTTAGGAATTTTGTGTGTCTCAGAATCCCTTTTGAAAAGGAATGCAATTCTCTGGGACTGTTCATAACTCCAACCTTCAAAAACTAAAGGTTTAGTTACTACAAAAACAGATATTAGAATAATAGATAATACAATGTACTCATATGTTAAATTTATGGATGAAAGGTATTCATATATCTATATTTGAAGAGGGATGTGATAAAATTGCTTATCCTTCTCTCATATTCTAGGTAAATAAACAGAAATTTTAAAAGTCTAAGAAATAACAATAATATGTCACAGGATAAGTGTTTGAAATGTATCTAAAGTTCAGGGTCCCATATTCATATGAGAGATAACAAAAACTTATCAGACTTTCTTTCACATCTAAAGATTCTTGGAGGAAAGATGGAAGGCTGAGCCTGGAATGACCCTTACTAACTTCATTTCTAACAGAAGCAAACTGAGATAGAGAAGTTAAACAATTTTGTAAGTTCAAATACAGTGCAAATTCCAGATACTCTGATGCCATATTTATAACAAGATCTTATGCCTAGCATAGTGCCTGTCAAAAAAGGTATTGAAAAAATATGTAGTCGATAAGAAAAAGAGAGAATCAAAAGCATATCAAGCAGGGTTGATGAACTCTCAAAATATTGAATTTTTAAGAGTTTTACTCTAATTTTTAAAAGCTTTTTAATATACATAAATATAAAAGTATATGCCCTAAATATGTTTAAACATATTTTCTCAATCTAAGCTCAATCATGATACACATATGACAGTCAACCATTCAATGAGTACCCAAACAAGTTTCCCTCTCTTACTCTCACAAAAATTATTTAGAATTAATTGAAATCATTTATATTAAATTCTGACAAAATTAAATCAGTCACTGATTTAATCAAACAAAAAATGTAAAGAAGTTGTAAAGCATAGTGATTAAACATGAAGTGTTTGGGAGAATCAAAATGGCAGAGGAGTGAGTGGAAGTCACATTGACTTCCTCCCAGGACCAAGGTGGAATTACAACTAAATTGTGGAGAAATCACCTGGAACAAACAACTGAACAATAGTGAGAGAGGAACCTTGTAACCACGGACAGACAGAAGAATCAACTTCAGCACAACCTAAGTGGTAAGAGGTGCGGCAGAGACTCCAGAAGGTGGGCAGGGTGCCCACCTGTGGAAACACCAGACGGATATTGAAACAACCAGTTGGATTCACCTGATAAGGGTGGGGTTAAAACGATCAGTGGGGATCTCCGGCCTACAGCACCAGAGCCCAAAAAGTACACACATAACAGCCAGCTGCAAAAAGCGGCAGGGTTGCTCTATCCAGAGATAGGCGGCTAGAGACAAAAAGAGTCTTTTAAAGGGCCAATGCATAAATATTTATTTGTAGCCACTTACCCTAGTCTCTGGCAAAGGCGGGGGCAGAGAGGGCTGGAGATACCTGAGGAGAGACTGGGGAAGAAGGCTTTGGAGAGGAAGGAAGGAATAGCTAGCAGGATCTTGATGCTGACTCATCCCCCATAGGCAGCAGTCATCTGGCTCAGGCAGACCACTCCACTGAGCAGCAACAGCATGAGAGGACTTAATAACCCCACCCCCAGGAGGGACTCTGCCCTGCCCAGTGGTGTCTAAGCTGGCCTGCTGAGTGCACAGTGACTAGATTAACAGATGAAGGAGAAAGCCACCGACAGTAGATTACTGGAAGTCTCAAACAGACTGCCTGAGGTCAGACAAGGTCAGCATCTGACATCATCAGAGGCAGATCCAGAAAGCAAAAACAGTGATCGCCTACCATAGAAGTTCACACCACAAAGTCAGGAAATCAAGACAGATCAGCTTAAGAAGCAGAAGCAAAAAAGAAGAGTCTCACAAATAATGGGAAGACAAAGAAACACGCCCTAGTGAAAGGGAAAGGAGGAATCCCCAGAAAGACAACTAAATGAAATAGAGGCAAGTAAACTACCAGATATTGAGTTCAAAACAATGATTCTAAGGATGCTCAATGATTTCAGTGAGCTCAGAGAGAATTACAAAAAACTACAGGGAAACTACGAGGAACTCACTGCAAACTATATCAGCATGAAAAAGGACATAGAAACCATCAAAAAGAGACAAGAGGAAATGAAGAATACAATTTCTGAATTGAAGAACACAGTAGAAGGAATCAAAAGCAGGCTAGATGAAGCTGAGGACCGAATCGGTGAGCTGGAGGATAAGGTAGAAAATAGCTCCCAGAAAGAGCAAGAAAATGAAAAAAAGACTCAAAGAGAATGAAGAGGCATTGAGGGAAATGCAGGACAACCTGGAATATAATAATATCCATAGAATAGGGATACCAGAAGGAGAGGAAAAGGAGCAAGGGATAGAGAACCTGCTTGGAAAATGTAATGATGGAAATCTTCCCTAACTGGAGGAGAGAGAAAGTCACACAAGTCCAGGAAGCGCAGAGGGTCCCATTCAAGAGGAACCCAGTGAGGCCCACTCCTAGACACAACATCATTAAAACGGCAAATATCAAAGACAAACAGAATACTAAAGGCAGCAAGGGAGAAAGAGGTAGTGACATATAAGGGAGCCCTGATACGGTTAGCAACTGACTTCTCAACAGAAACACTGCAAGCCAGAAGGGAATGACAAGAAATATTCCAAGTCATGAAAAGCAAAGGATGCAACCAAGACTGCTCTACCCACCAAGGCTGTCAATTAAAATGGTAGGCGAAATAAAAGCTTTCCCAGATAAAAGAAGGCTAAAAGAATACATCTCCACCAAACGAGCTTTGCAAGATATGCTAAAGGGACTGCTCTAAGAACGTGAAGAAAAAGAGTTTACGAATACCCAGTTCCTTTCAAAGTCACCAACACTTGATATTACCAATATTTTTAATACATATTAATCTGATTGTGACAATGTGTTATTTTAATTGTCCCTTTATTTGTTGAAACTAAAGTTGTTTTTGTATATTTCTTACCTATTTCTATTATTTTAAAATAAGTTTAAAGGACTTTTTGTATTCCTTATTGTTTTTTGATTAAATGTTTGTAGAACTTTTTCCCTAAAAAAAAAAAAAAAAACAAAAGGAAAACCCCAGTTAACCCTCTTTTAGATGTGTTGCTTTCCTATTCTATTACTTGTCCTTTAACTTTTTTTATAGGTATATTACTGTATATAGTTTTAAATATTTAATATGGCCATAGTGTCATTATCTTACTTTACAGCTTCTGCGTTTGATCATGTTACTTCAGGTTAAGAAAAAATATTATTTTGTATTTTATCCTAAAACTCCTTAGATTTTACATATTGATTTTTAACTCACCTGAATATTTGTTGTGTCATGTGTGAAATGAGGCTCCATATCTGTTTTATTTCAAGTGATAGAGGTCTATGCACCTTATGTATTGAATAAGCTTTATTTTCCCCATGATTTGAAATATCAGTTTAATCATATATTACATTGTTAGGCAGATATATACATTGTTTCTACAATGCTCATTATATTTCTTGATCTACTTGATTATTTCTGTGCTGGTGTCATGTTGTTTTAAATGCTGAGACTTTTTAATGGATTTAAATTTTTTAATATTCTATAATGGATTTTGACATTTAAAAAATAAATAAATAATATCAATCTGCATTAAAAAAAAGAAAGAAAGAAGGAACTCCTAAATTTTGAGGCAGCATGGATGGAACTGAAGAATATTATGCTAAACGAAGTAAACCAGTTGGTGAAAGACAAATACCATATGATCTCACTTATAAGTGGAATCTATTCCACAAAATAAATTAATGAACAAAATAAACCACAGGCACGTAAACATGGTGCAGACTGAAAGTGACCAGAGCGGTTGGGGAAGGAGGACAATGGTGGAAAGAAGGAGAAGGGACTAGACAAAGAACATGCATGAACGACCCATGGACATGGACAACAGAGTGGGAATTGACTGTGGAAGAGGCGGGTGGGGTGGGAAGGGCGGAAGAGGGTAAAGGGGTAAAATTGAGACAACGATAAAAGAATAAACATGATTTAAAAATAAATTTTTTTTAAAAAAAGTGTACAGTTTGGATTTAGATAGATCCACAGTAACTTATTTGCTCCAATTTGTTTATTATAATATTGGGTATTCATTTATGATATCGAAATTGTAGCACATTGTCAGTAAAATGGAGAGAAAACGCTAAGTTTACTCATGAAATGGATAGAAACCACAAGTTAAAATACATGTATGTTCCTCATCAGCATTACTGATATTTTAATTTTATTTCCATCTTTATTTGTAAAGATGGAATAAGTTAATTTATTAATATTTGCATCCACTTACCTGGTTAAAAGAGAATAGATGGTAATGCCTGTATATTGTTTTATTTTTTCAGTTTCTAATATGTATGTCAGCATGATTTTTTAAAACTACTTTATTGAGATAAATTGGCATACAAAAATGTACATAATTAAATATATATGACTTAATGAACTTGGAGATAAGTAACATCCATGAAACCATTACCACAAGGCCATAGATAACCGCAGTCTTTTAAACTTTCCTCCTTCTCCCTTTATTAAAAAAAGAGGAAAAATCTTTTGATAAGAGCGTTTAACCTTAAGTTTTACCTTCTTGGCAAATTTTAAGTATAAAATATATTATTGTTAACAAATAGAGTAATCCCCCCAAAAGTTAGAATTAACTTGTGGAGGGTAGGCCCCTTGCAGTACAGGCTTCCCCAGCTAGAGGAGTGTTCTAGAAACCCATCTGCATTGCTGTACCAGCTGGCATTATCGTGAGAGACTATGCTCAGCTTCAGTTATTTTTTTTTAAGAATCTTTCCAACATGTTTCTGCCATTTCATGATGGGCGATTAACGAGCACACCTGCCCATACCACTCTGAGTGTTCAGGAGATTTTGACCCAAAATGGCATCACTCCTGTGTCTCACCCTCCCTATTCACCCAATCGTGCCCTGAGTGACTTTTTTTTGTTTACTTGTTTCTCTGGATGAAAAATGTCCTCAAAAGCAAACTGGTTGTTGATGTGCAAGAGGTGAAACAAAAAGAGGGGAGAAGCACTAAAAGGCATCAAAATCGACAAGTTCAAAAGCTGTTTTGAGCAGTGGAAAAAAAGTCATGATAAGTGTATTGCATCAAATTGAGAGTACTTTGAAGGTGACTGAAGTTGAAATGTGTAATAATAAATACACAATTTTTTAAAAACAAATTCCATAGTCACATTGCTGTACCATAGATCTCCCAAAATTATGTTACCTAAATAAAACTTTGTACTTATTCTTTGACCAATACCTTCCCATTTCCTTGTCCCCCACAATTCATGTTATCTACCATTAACTGCTCTGATTCTATGAGTCTGACAATTTTAGATTTCTCCTAAAAGTGGGATCATGGAGTATTTATCTTGTGTCTGTCTTATTTCACTTAGCATGTCTTCTAGGTCCATCCATGGTGTTAGAAATGACAATATTTTCTTTTTAAGGTGTTGGGAAACACCCTACCTGGTTTCAGGAGCTGTAACCCTGCCAACAGGCTGGAGGGCCCCAAGGCTGCAAATAATCAGGAGGCCTTGGAGAAACAGGCTCCTGAGGAGACTTGGCCTGTATCCCCCTGGCAGGGGCAGAGCCCCTGCCTCTCTGCTTTGCCATGGATGGCTAGTGGTCAATGATGGGTAAATTACCTCATGCTAAGGTAAACAACCTAAGACAGGTACTGGTCGGTATTGGCAGGAGACAAGAAATTGGGGGACATGGAGAAGGGGCAAAAAGGCCCCTGCACCTCTCAGCTTGGCTTGGACATGGCCAGAGTCCTCACTGCAGCCGAGAAGCAGTCTCCTTACCCCTTGGTGGTTCCCTCCCCCCACCTGGCTCAGGCTTGAAACAGTGCAGGAAAAACAGCCCTAAATCAGATCTGGCAGGTCCTGGGGTAATCAGGCCTAAAAGTAAATTCTTTAGAGTGTGCTCTGTTCCTCCCTCAGATCTCTGGTCAGCTCATGCTGTGAAGGACCTTTATTTACACCCCTTACCTTATATTATTAAGACATTTACTTTATTTACAACCCTTACCCTATATCTTTAAGGTGTCTTTAAGTCTAATTTCCCTTTATCTATAGTCTCTATTGTTGATTCTAGTCTCCTCTGGGACCCATGTAAATCATGTAAATCAGTGTACTCGTCACTTGTCTTCTTAAAAGCATCATATATTCACTGTGAAACTTACCATACTGACGCAGTGAGATAACGTATGCATTCCTGTTACAAACCCCACTGACAAGATTTTCAATAAAAGCCTTGGAACAAAGGGCAACGGGACCTTCCCCACTAGAGGGATGTGCCACAGCCTTTTCCAGTTAGAGGGAAGTGCCACCGTCTGCTTTCCTGACAAGCAGAGAAGTGTTTGAGACGTTTTGTATTTATCCCCCTCATCCGTGACAACCCCGGGATGGGCTCTGCGGGTTTCAGAGCCCTGCTCCCACCTCAGCTGGCCCCAGCCGGTTTCCCTCAGGGTTCAGGGAGCGCTGCGCTCTCTGAGGCGCTTCCCGACAGAGGCATGCCCCATATAGCTGCTGCACAGTGCAACATTAAGGCTAATAATGTTACATTGTATGCATATACTACTTTTTAAAAAAAATCTATACATCTCTCCATGGGCATTCAGGTTGTTCCATGCCCTGGCTCCTAAGACTAATACTGCAATAAACATAGGATTTCAGGTATCTCTTGAGATCCTTATGTCAATTATTTTGGATAAAGAGTGTGAACTAGGTTTGCTGGATGGAACATCTTTAGAAATAACACACATCTTATGTGGGTCGTGGGCTGGTATTTCTCCATTTGCTTTCCTCCACAGGTATACTCAGCCATTCTCTGATCAGTTCTATGCTTGACTCTATCATTTAGGTTCCTCTGGCCTCTAGTTCCTGGTTAGAAAGGTCAAGAGGAGACCCTCCTATGAGATTGGAGGATCAGTAGAGAGGCCAGACTATAGCCCCCATTCCCTCTGCTGTGTTTCAAGCAGTAGCTGCGTTTACGACTACACTCTCAAAAGGCAGACTTTTGTCCATGGCTCCAAGTTTTCTCTAGGCTTTTTCTCTTTTTATCTCTTCAGGCTAAGTGGTGGTAATGGTGTCCTCATTTCTCTAGTCTCTGAGTCCTCCACATTCTTTGTTGCGTTACTTAATTCTGTTCACGCTTTTATAAATAGTCATTATTCTATCAACTGTCCTCTTTAAACCTTTTCAGCTTACCTTCCCCCCCACCTTGGAATCTTGAGTGATACAATGTTTGATTTCAAAATAACTAGTGTCATATTTTAATACCAAGTTATTTTTTAGTAATGTTTATAATTTAGTAATGTTTAATGGGGAAGACAGATATAATTCACAAGAGTGACAATCAAATAATACTTTTACAAGGCTGTTTCTGCTTTTATAGGCATAAAAGTGCATTAATATAAGAAATATTGTTCAATAATATAGCATAAAAGTTTTGCTGAGGAACAATCTGTATTTTTTGGAAATGTAGAAGCTCTAGGCAGATCCTGCTCCATGAGGTTTACTACTTCATTACATGCCTTGGCATAAGATCTCTCATGCTATAAACATGCAATAATTATTATTTTACCAAAATACTTAAAATTAAATAAGAAGAATGTCATAGGATGTCCTTGAATAGTAAATGTTTTGTAAGCATATGTGTATCTTTCTTTGTGTGTGTGCTCAAATGCATTTTCCATGGATGGCTGCCACAAAAGATCTCCAGTTGCACATATATTTTAAGAAAAGCTAGTGCCTCTTCTCCAGAATAAAATGTAGCAAATTTCTTTATCCTCTTGAATTCGGCAAGGGGATAGCTCTGTAATTTCATTGACCAGTAAAATAAGGTGAATATCCCACAGGGTCAGTTCTGGGTTTAACCCTTGACTGGCCTGGAAGCCTCCTTTTTCTTCCTCTTCAAGCTTGGAGACTTCTCTGGGACTGTCATGTGGTGAGATGCCTAAGCTATATGGAGAAATCCTGGAAGATGAAATGTTATATTTTGTGAGGGTTAATAAGGTTAAGACACAGGAAAACACCATGAAAGTGAGGGAAGAAGACATCATGAAGTTGGGTGCTCCAATACTAGTCACCCAGGCTGATGCCACATGGAGTAGAGACAACAGTTGAGCCCTTCCTGAATATCTGACCCACAAGTTATGAGTAATGCTTATTTTATACTACTGAGGTTTAAGTTAGTTATTTTGGGTAGCATCATGGACTAAATTGTGTATGTGTGTGTGACTATGATAAAGTTGCATTCTCGAAGGATGGAATATTTAATACAATTATTAAAACAAGAGACAAAAGAACTCAAAGTAAAGATAGACATTTACCTTACATCTTACAAAATAAATTTCAGACACATGTAGGATGCAAATATTTTTAAATCTCATAAAATTAATATAAAAATATAAGAAAGTAGTTATGTAATCATTGAAAGCTTTCTGTACATAACACAAATGTTGATAACTAAAAAAATAAAAAATATTGAAAACTTTATTTACACTAAATACCACATAAAAACTTAAAGGGAAACATAACAAACTGCAAATATATTATAGAAAAAGGGTTAACACCCTAAATGTATAAAAACTCATAAAGACTTTAAAATTATGAATACTCTTACTGCCTCCCATAGGCCAAGTATGTAGTGGGGAAATTTACAAATAATTACAAATAGAAAAATAGAGATAAGAAAATATGTTCATCTTCACTAATAATAAACATGTAATTTTTAAAAAATATATTTTCCTTTGAGCTTGTTCAACATGAAAAACAAATGAAAAGTAATTTTGCTGTATGAAAAAAAAAGCAGAAAATATTCTCTGAAAAGGAAAATACAAACAGTGCATAATGAAGAAAAAGAACAGGATGATATTAGAATGCTCAGTTCCAGTCTTTCTTGAGTCCAGAATTTGTTCTTGCTTTTGGTGTCTATGAAATATTTTTAAAGTCCTTATCATAATCCCCACTTTTTAGTTAAGCTGTTTTGAGTTGGGTTTCTGTCATCTGCAAACTGTAGTAAGTAATAACAACAAAATAATACTATAATATAATAATGTATAATATATATAACATAATACAATATAATAAAATGAAAACATAATAAAATGATACAGTAGTAAGTAGTAATAATGAAATGATCTATTGCAGTATAGTTAAAGAATAAGGGATCATCCATGACATCAAAATGATTTAATTCCATAAACTCATTAAAATCACTTTTAAAAAATGGTCTAGTTGGGTGGCTCAGTTGGTTGGAGCACCATATCATTCACCAAAAGAGTTTGTGAATTTGATTTCTGGTCAGGGCACATACCTAGGCTGTGGTTTGAGTCCTCAGTTGAGGTGTATATGGGAGGCAACCAATTAATATTTCTTGCTGACATCTATGTTTCTCTCTCTCTGAAATCAATAAAAATATCCTACGGTGAGAATTAAAGAAAATTAATCAAACAACACCATGTGCTTGAGCAGCCTGCTTTGCCGTGGAGAGGGACCTAGTTCAGGGACAGTAAAACAAAATATAGGGGCAATTTAGAACAATATTGTTTTATATTAGTGTGGTGTGGGAACTAGCCTCATTTAGACTGTTATAAATGAACCTGTGAGTAAATTCACAATGACTAAAATGTCAGACAGTGAAATGCCAGCTGCGGAAATATCTCAAAAGCCTGTGTCAGTGGGCAAAAATCTGGCATTTGAACTTACAAAAAGATAAATATAATGAAATACCTTTAAAAAAATTCAGTCTATACATAGTGTAAATGACTTATGAATTATTTTTTATTTTTTATTTAATATATCAGTTCAGCAGGCCTCACAGGAAAATGTTTTCATACCACATCATGGTGTTACCTTGGCCTCAATTCAAGATACAAAAAGGTGACTGAGTATTATAAACTCCTGAGAAAAATGCTATAACTGTAAGTTGCTATACATATTCCAGAATAATGTTGTGATATATTGTTCCTTGAATTTTAACTATAGTATTGATATGGTGTTTCCCTGTTTAAGTGGATCTTATCGAATGTGCATAAATAGAAAATGTTGCATGGATGTATGTTTTTAAAAATTAATTTCCCATAGTAAATATTTTAATTAGTATTATTTATCTCAACATAACCTGTAGATAAAAAAATCCAAATCAGACTGTTTCTTTTTAGAAAAGTTAAAAATGGATGCTGACATAAGTTATATTTGTATGAATGAAGTAGAAATATGGCTGTGTGATCTAGTCAAGTATTTATTTTGATGTGAGGAGGAAGTAGCTCTTTTGGGTTGCTTTTAAAGATATTGTTTTTAACAAAAATAATACATGTATAGTTTATTTTAAAATATTATAAAGTACATAACAAAAATATCAGTTTTCTGCTTTCTTAGTCTCTATGACATCCTCTCCAGGGTAATCTATTTCAAGTCCTTTAGCTGTTTTTTTATGGTGTCATATATATTTCCATGCTTATAATTTCTTTGCCCACCTTTTGCCACTCAATCATGTAAAATGATAATGAAAACTTTAGATAACACTACTCTACCTCCTTTTATCTTCCAAAATAGCTACAGTAAATTTGATGACTTAAAGTGATAATCAGATTTGCTATGAATATATATTTCATTTCTAAGTCAAGCAATATATATTTATTATTTTTTTTCAAATTTTTGCTTTTCTTATAATTAACAAAGCCAAGGCTTTCATTTGCCTATGGTTTTAATACACTTATAAATTTTCATAAGTTTTTTAAAAGGTCTTATTTATTTATTCTTAGAGGGAAAGTGGGGGAGAAGGTGAGGGAGAGAAACATCAATGTGTTGTTGCTTCTCAAATGCCCCTTACTGGGGACCTGGCCTGCAGCCCAGGCATGTGTTCTGGCTGGGAATCGAACCAGCAGCCTTTTGCTTTGCAGGCTGGAATTTTCACAAATTTTATAACTCCTTAAAACTCTTCTCATTTGTATTTAATACATTATACAATAATCCTCATCTTCTCATTCTTCTCTGTTTCTCTCTTCTCCATTTGCTTTCCCACTGTTGACATATATTAGCCATTGCTGTCTTTGGTCTTATCAGTATACACCTTCTATCTTTACTTCTTTTAACATCATTACATTGTTTTGGGGGAAGGATAATTGACACATACACATGCTAATGTATGTGTTTAGCTGGTGGGGGTAATTACGTGGTTTAACAGGGCTTCATATGGACCTTTCACATGTGAGTTGTTAAACATCTCTAATGTTCCTCATTGTAACACTTGTTCTAATGTGAATTCCTGGTTATGACACCAGCACAAACACATATTTGCTATAACAAATTGTGTAAAATGATAATGAAAGCTTTATATATAATGAAGTTATGTAAAATGATATTGAAAATCCATATATGCATATACAAAGTATCTAATTTAAATATTAAAATAAACTCTTACTTAAATGTTCACAGAATGAAAATATGTATATACCCAACATCATGAGTCTGAAGATAAACAAAAGCATTACTTTTGTGTTTCTCATCTCAAAATCTTTTCACATACAAACACACAGAGTTGTTTTGATATAAAAACTCTTGCTTAAAGTATTTTTACCACCAGCCTACTTATTCTTGAATTATTTCATAAAAAAGAACAGAATCCTTCATTTCACAATGATACTTTTTACAGGGTACTTGTCAATGAGAAAGGTAGTGATTTTTTTTTTTTTTTGGCATTCATACTAAGTTGTAGACACCTGTATTGAACATCAAGCTCTGTCATGAGAGCACGTTTTTATAATAAATGAGGAAAGAGGGTTGAAAAAATATGATAACCAAATTAGAGAATGGGTTACCTTTTTTATTCCAATGAGTTCAGAAAGAGTAAGCTGGAAGTGGTAAAGACTGATTTTCCGTACCTGGTAGTTTCTGTCACAGTGGGTTGACATGTAAAACTTCAGATAAGTGCATCTTGGTCAGGCATGATTAGAGGCTACGAGCCATTGTCATCTTGACCAACACAATGAGAACCATCACCACTGTAGTCTTGAGTGCCAAGAAATCCTTTAAATAACTCAGAAGTGCTCAAAACCTTAGGAACCCTCACATACATTTTGAATGCAAAGGAGAGTAAAACAGATAAACAAAATGTTAATTTGTTACATTTTTGATGATAAATAACAACCAGCTAGATTCAGTGATTTTTTTCTGTTAGGAGAACTCTTCTCCTAGAATTTTTTGAGGATGATACCTGGTAAAGCTACTGTTTCTAATTCCCTCTTTTCTATATTTTAGAGTTGATATAATTTGCTAATTAAATATTTTTAGAAGGTTTCAAGTTCAAAGATGCTGAACAATTTGAACATTACATTCTTAGTAAGGAGCTGACATTGTGTCTATACCAGATGGACTGATTTTCAGACATGATTTGTACACAGTGTGTCTCAGGAATTATTTGTTGGATTTGTTTAATTATTAGTCTCTTTTTCCTCTTTTATTCAAATATCTTTTGTGTTACAAGTTAAACAGTTCCAGTTTTTTTTTTCAATAATTCCTCCTAAGACATGCTTTTATAGATATTTATTAATATTATGGAGGGAACTTTTCATATTGGTTATAAAGGTGGCATAGGAACATAGTTTGGGTTCAAAACCCAGTCTCTCCTTTACTAGTTGTCTATCTTGGGCAAGTTATGTAACTCCTCTACCTTTTCATTTACTAATTTTAAAATAGTGCCATTATAAGAACCTACCTAAGATGTCTTTTGTGACAATAAGATGAATTAATTATATGGCACATTAAAAATGTTCAGTTAATGTTAGTCTTTAGTTAGTTACTTTTAGCTGCTCTTCTCAGAGTATTCTTGACCTGACAATATTGTCTAAATTGAAGGAATAGTATAGGTGTGGGGTTAACCAATGTATATGATAGGAAATCTTCCTAGGATGATATCAATTATTTGCTTATTACAATAATTCTATCAATTTTAAATCCAGCTAAAGCTGTCAGCCTTAAGTATTTTGCTTTCATGTTTATATGTACATACAAAATACCTTGTCAAATACTATAATAAAATTAAAATATATTATATTTTAAGGTTGTCTCTATCAAAATTACTTCATGTATAATGATCATTTTATCCAAAACATAAAATAATATAGAGGCTCATTTCTTTTTCCTTTTTTAGTTATCACATGAGGATATGTTAGCTGATTTCAGGGAAAGAGAGAAACATTTATGTGGGAGAGAAACGTTACTTGGCTGCCTCCTGCATATGCTCCTACCAGGGACCAAGCCCACAACCGAGGTCTGTGTCTAACTGGTAATCGAATCCACAACCTTTTGGTGTTTGAGATGATGCTCCAACCAACTAAACAGCTCAGCCAGGGCTGCAGACTTTTATTTCCTTTTTGTAAAGCAAAACTTCCCAGTACTGTTGTCTATGCTCATCCTTAGATTTCTGTAAATGTGTAAGGAGTTTACATCAAGATAGATTCCTTCACTTCCTAGTACCTAATTCCTTAGTATTTCTTAGCTCCTTATTCCTGTTATGCATTACATCCATTTAAACATACAACCTAGTCTTACTGAGTACCACCAAATCCTCATACAGGTAAAACTCCACCAGCCTAAGAGGCTGTACTGGTGCTTGGATGGAGAGTGACATCCCAGGTATACAGGTGTTTTTGAACAAAACGGTATCACGGTAATGTTTCCTGGTCACTGCTTCACCTCAGGATTTCTCTGTTCCTACACTAAATCCTAGTCTCTTGTCATTTTTTCTTAGTCTTTTCTCTGTGGTTCTTCTCCTTCTCCTCTCCTCCCTCTCCCCTGCCCCCTCCCCATCCCCTTCCTCCTCTTCCTCCTCCTCCTCCTTTTCCTCCTTCTTCTCCTTCTTCCTTTTTCCCTCTTTCCTTCTGGAAGCAAAAGCATCACACTCATCTTTGTATATCATGCATGTCACTTTGCCCTTCACTCTCCATGTTCTGGCACCCACTACATCCATGTTGGCAAGGATCTACTGTATCCATAGGCTTTTATGAAAATAAGAAGTTCCATCTCTCCTCCAGAGACATTCTGATTCCATCTATTAAAAAAAAAGATGGTTTAATCCTGAATAAAATGGTATACTTTGGACAATTTTAGCATCAAAAAAGACATCCAAAATATACTTTTTAAAATTATGACTAATGATAAATAAAAATAAACAGAGATTTTCCTGGCAGGAATGGCTCAGTTAGTGGGAAAGTAATGTCAAAACTGAAGGGTTGTGGGTTTGACTTCTGGTCAGAGCATGCACCTGGGTTGCAGGTCCGATCCTTGGTCCAGGTGTGTACAATTCCCAGTCTTGGTGCGTACAAGAAGCAACCAATTGATGTTTCTCTCTCAGTCTCAATGGTTCTCACTCTCCCTTCCTCTCTCTCTAAAAAAGCAATTAAAAAATGTCCTCAGGTGAGGATTATATATTTATATATATTTTATTTATAATTAAATACATTACATATTTTATGTATAATTAAAATATATATTTATATAGAAATAATATATATACATATATAATCCTCACCTGAGGGAATTTTTACTGATATATAAATATAATATATAATATACACTTTATCTATATATTATATAAATAATTATGATATATAAATAAATTTATATAATATATAATTATTTATTTATAAATAAATTAAGATTAATAATTGAAATATTTGTCTATCTTCTAACACATGATCTTTACCATCAATGATGTATGTTGAGATGTTCTAAAATAGTATATGTCTAGGGACTTTTTGATCTATCCTGACCCGTTAAAATTCCACTTCTACAATATCAGGAAGAACCTAAGCTAGTTCTTTTTCAGGTATTCTACAGATAAAAGCAACTCAGAAAAATGGATAATTGATTAGTTATATTTTTATGTGGGATATGGAAATAAACATTCCTATCATTGTCCTTGGGTTGGGTTGGGGCTGATGGGTTAGAGGGAGTTCCTGTAATGGTGGCTTTGAGTTGACCAGAGGCAGCACGAAAGAATGAGAGGGTCTTATATGCTACAAAGAATGACGTGAGCTTGCTTGGAGGATAGAATAAAGAGCATGAAAAGAAAGTACTTAGTTTCTAGTTTTCCTTGGACTATTTTATATGTACATCATAAGAATGCACAACAAAATATCATCTACTTTTTATAGATTCTACAGTCTGGCAAGATTATTTGTAAGAACTATGCCTAGGAAATGGTCGTTTTTAGGAATTTAGATACATGTGACCCTTAACCATAGTCCCTAGTTTTATATTAGCACTGGAAAAGCCACTGAAAATGTGCATGTTATGACATAATTTATTCTGAAAAATATCATGTGATTAAATGGATATAGACACATAGTCTCTAAAAAATGTATATTGACTATTATTATTTAAAATGACTGTTCAATATGAATAAATAATACACAAGTCAATGCAAAAAAATATACTGTGTATTGTACTAAGTGGGCATATTTGTATTTGAGACTTTTAAATACTATACATAATTTTTTCTCTAATATAAACATTTAAATCTACATTAAATTATTTGGAATGTTGATTACTGCTATTGAAATAAAAATATTAAGAGAATCAAGATGGTGGAGGAGTGAGTGGAAGTCACACTGACCTCCTCCCAGCACCAACCTGGAATTACAACTAAATTGTGGAGGAATCACCTGGAACAAACAAGTGAACAATAGCCAGAGAGGAGCCTTGTAACTTCAGAGACAGAAGAATCGGCTTTAGCGCAATCTAACTGGTAAGGAGTTCGGTAGAGACTGGAGAAGGTGGGTGGGGAGCCCATGGGCGGCAGCACCGGAAGGATATTGAAACAACTAGTTGGATCCACCTGAGAAGAGCAGGGTCTAAACCAAAAACGGGGATCTCTAGCACACAGCACCAGAGCCCAAAAGGTACACAGAAAACAGCCAGCAGAGAAAAGTGGCAGGGTTGCTCTCTGCCAGAGACAGGTGGCTAGAGACACAAAGAACTGTTTAAAGGGCCAACGCATAAATTTTTATTTTCAGCCACTTACCCTGGTCTCTGGCAAAGGCGGGGGCAGAGTGGGCTAGAGACGCCTGCAGAAAGACTGGGGAAGGAGGCTTAGGGGACAGAGAGTCCCCTAACTGAGAGAGTAGCTCAGTGGGGACTCATCCCCCATGTAGCAGCAGCCATCTTGCTCAGGCAGAGACCACTCTCCCTGAGGGGCACCACCGTCAAAGGGCCCAATAGCCACACCCCCAGGTGGGATTCCACCCTGCCCTGTGCTGTCTAAGATGGCCTGCTGAGTGCAGAGTGAATAATAGATTAACAGATGAAGGAGACAGCCACAAACAGTAGATTACTGGAAGTCTCAAACAGACTGCCTAAGATCAGACAAGGTCAACATCTGACATCATCAGAGGCAGATCCATAAAGTAAAAACAGCAGTCTCCAACCATAGTTCACACCACAAAGTCAGGAAATTAAGACAGAATGAGAAGCAAAAAAGAAGAGTCTCACAAATAATAGGAAGACAAAGAAATACACCCCACTCGAAGGGAAAGGAGGAATCCCCACAAAGAGAACTAAATGAAATAGAGGCAAGTAGACTACCAGATATTGAGTTCAAAACAATGATTCTAAGGAAGCTCAATGAGCTCAGAGAGAATTACCAATAACTACAGGGAAACTACGAGGAACTTACTGCAAACTATATCAGCATGAAAAAGCACATAAAAATTATCAATAAGAGATAAGGGGAAATGAAGAATACAGTTTCTGAATTGAAGAACACAGTAGAAGGAATCAAAAGCAAGCTAGATGAAGCTGAGGACCGAATCAGCAAGCTGGAGGACAAGGTAGAAAAAAACTCCCAGAAGGAACAAGAAAATGAAAAAAAGACTCAAAAAGAATGAAGAGGCCTTTAGGGAAATGCAAGACAACCTAAAACATAATAATATCCATATAATAGGGATACTAGAAGGAGAAGAGGATGAGGAAGGGAGAGAGAACCTGTTTGAAAACGTAATGATGGAAAACCTCCCTAACTGGAGGAGAGAAAAAGTCACTTAAGTCCAGGAAGCACAGAGGATCCCATTCAAGAAGAACCCAATGAGGCCCATGCTCACTCCAAGACACATCATCATTAAAATGGCAAATATCAAAGACAAACAGAGAATCCTAAAGCAAGCAAGGGACAAAGAGGTAGTAACAAAAAAGGAGTCCCTATACGGCTAGCAGCTGACTTCTCAACAGAAACCCTGCAAGCCAGAAGGGAATGTCAAGAAATATTCCAAGTCATGAAAAGCAAAGGTCTGCAACCAAGACTGCTCCTCCCAGCAAGGGTCTCAATTAAAATGGAAAGCAAACTAAGGAGTTTCCCAGACAAAAGAAGGCTAAAAGAATATACCTCCACCAAACCAGCACTGCAAAATATGCTAAAGTGACTGCTTTAAGATGAAGAAAAAGTTTCTATGAATACCCGGTTCCTTTCAGAGCTGCCAATACTTAATATTACCAATATTTTTAATACTCATTAATCTGATTGTGACAATGATGTTATTTTAATTGTTCCTTTATTATTTGTTGAAACTAAACCTGTTTTAGTATATTTCTTACTTATTTCTATTATTTTAAAAAATGCCTTAAATTACTTTTTGGTATTCTTTATCCATTTATTGATTAAAGGTTTGTAGAACATTTTTGCCTAAAAAAAAAAGAACTGTTAACCATATTTTAGATGTGTTGCAAATACTTTTCTATTCTATTCCTGGTCCTTTAACTTTTTTTTGTATGTATATTACTATATAGTTAAATGTTTAATATAGTCATATTGTCAATATTTACTTTATAGCTTCTGGGTTTGAATATTTTACTTTAGGTCATGAAAAATATTAGTTGTATTTTCTTCTAAAACTCTTTAGAGTCTACATATTGATTTTTAACTCACCTGAATATTTCTAATATAATGTGTGAAATAGGGCTCTATATTTGTTTTATTTCAAGTAATAGTGGTCTATGCACCTTATTTGCTGAATAAGCCTTATTTTACCCATTGATTTGAAATATCAACTTAATCATATATTGTTAGATATATATGTTTGTCTCTAGAATGTTCATTATATTTCATCGATCTACTTAATTACTTCTGTGCTGACATCATGTTGGTTTAATTGCTGAGACTTTATAATGGCTTTAAATTTTTAAAATATTTTATAATTAACTTTGACGTTTGAAAAACTAAATAAAATCAATCTGAATTTAAGAAAGAAAGAAAGAAAGAAAGAGAGATGGAACTCCTACGTTTTGCGACAACATGGATGGAACTGGAGGATATTAAGCTAAGTGAAATAATCTAGTTGATGAAAGACAAATACCATATGACCTCACCTATAAGTGGACTCTATTCAAAAAAATAAACTAAAGAACAAAATAAACAACAGGCATGGAAACATGGAGCAGATTGAAAGTGACCAGAGCGGATGGGGAAAGAGGACAATGGTGGAAAGAAGGGGAAGGGACTAGACAAAGAACATGTTTGAATGACCATGGGCATAGACAACAGAGTGGGAATTGACTGTAGGAGTGGGGGGGGGTGAGGTTGGAATGGGTGGAAGGGGGCAAAGGGGTGAAAATTGAGACAGCTGTAATAGAGTAAACATGTTATAAATTTAAATAAATAAAGAAAAGAAAAATATTAATATGTACTTACATGTTCTTTAGATATCTGATAATATTAGATTTATTTTTTAAATTGTTAAACAGTTTTGGGTAATTAATATTTGTTCATTTAAAGGGTTTAATGTTCATTATCAATTAATGGTTTGCAAAATGTTGATATTATTATTTTATATTTAAATAAATATAGAATAAAAAATACAGTCATCTGAATTTGGTAAATTCATTGGATATTTTTGAAGACATAAAAATCAGAAAATAGTGGCAAAGGGAGGTTGTAAAAGAGCAGATTGCTACTTTTTTCTCCTGAAAGGCCCCACACTAAATTTTGAGTCACAGTAAATTCCTATGACTGATTATGAGAACCTGAAAATAGGAATTTTCCATAGAAATGCCGAAAAGTCTTTTATTATGGTAGCACTGAGAAGAGCACTCTATGCTCCGAGCTCCTATGGCCATAAGTCAAGTTTTCTCTACCCTATAGAAGTGGTAATACTGGAACGAAGTGAGTCAGGACACTTAGGATTCACTGTAGCAAAGAGAATTGGAAGAACAAAAACACTCTCACTGATGAAATTGGAATTTTTTTTTTAATTAACACTTCTAATTAGAATTTAACATCTCACTAGTTTCGTACTGGATTTTTCGCTTCCTTAACCTCATAGAAACCTATCTGTCAGCTCTAAATAAGCAGTCACTTACCAAGTAGCACTTGAGGATTTCAATTAATCCCAAATCCTCAAACTCTGGTTTGTGAACTTGTCTTTTGCTCTATACCGTTACTTCCAGTTTGAATATACTCACTAAAAGTCTCTCAACAAGTTTCTGTTGTGCCACCATCAACCTATAACCTACCAGATCCTATTTCTCTCCTCTCGTAGGAAAATAATTTCATAAATTTGACCGTGATTATAAAAGGTCATGATTGTTAATAATAATTACAATGAGATAAACCTCTATGTGCCATGGGGTGTGATGGGCTCTCTACATTCAGTAAGTGAAGGTCTGAGTTGCTCTTGAATCAGGGTTCATCTGTCACACCACTAAACCTGTGCTGCCACAACTACCTTACCCTGGCAGAGGGTCAGGAATGTGGACAGTACATGTAGTTCAAAACAGAGGCTCTTTCACGTTCCCTAGCACTTAAGACATGCTCCGAAAGTGGCGTTCTTGTCCATGATGCAGCCGAAAAAGCTGACAATGTGTTACCACGAAATAGTTTTTAAAAAATCGACTGGTGGTTGCCTGAGGAGTGTAGGGGGTTGGAAGGAGGAGAAATGGTGAAGAATTTTGTGGGGGTTTTTTAGTGTCAATAAATTGAATTAAAAAAAACAAATAACACATGCCCTAAAGTTAAAAACAAAACAAAACAAAAACAAACAAAAAAAAAACCCCCAAAACAGAAGCTCTTCTATGTACTCCTCAAACCTTATTATTAGCAATAAAAATTAAGGCTCCTAGTCATCTTTGGTTCTAAAGAATAAGTGGACTTTGGAGTAACCTAGATAATCTCAAAGTATCTTCAACCAGACACATTTGGACATTCTATTGTATATGTACAAAAAAAGGTCAATTTACTCTGAAGCATTTGCCACCTCAGTCAGAACTGAAAACCTGGCTGATGTTAGCTTTTGCTCTAATTCTAAAGACTCTGAGAATGACAAAAGATCATAATATAACTATAAGAGTCTATAAAAAATCATCTGTCTATTCTGCCTATTATTCTGGAGCTAGGAAATAGTGTAGGAGCTAAAAAAAAAAGGAAAGCAATAATAAAAATAACACATGTATAAAATATAATACCTGGATGTAGCTGTTAGCATCTTTGGATCTCTGAAATCCCCAGACAATTAACCCTGAATCCAAAGATTTTCCTCTGTAATCTATGAAACCCTCTGTAATAATTACTTTAAAAATCTCACTATTAGACTTTCATTTATTTAACTCTCTCATTTTTAAAAAAGTTATTTAATCTAAGGAGAAGTAGGTAACATTTAACTTGGGTGAATGAACCTGACAAAATCTCTCCTAGGAGGCAGTTAGGAAGAAGAAAAATATTGGGGCGGAATTAGCAAATGTGATTATTTGGTGGCCGACAGCCATCCAGAGTGGGTAAAGGGAGAAGGAGAAAGCATTTCAGGAAACTTCCCACCCATTATTCTAGTTGCTCTGGGTTGGCCAAGCCATTGTCTTTATATTGCTTGAGAAGGTGGCAAGTGCATTAGCAAGAGATGAGGTTTAATGGGGACATCACAGCCTTGCCACAACCAAACAGCTCAGAGAGCAAAGGAGATTTTTAACATAATAATTATAGCATAATCACTTAAACATGATAATTATAACATCTTCTGTGTAAAGTCTTTCTTCCAGGGAGACGTGCCAACATTCGTCATCATCAAAAGTATTTATTTAGCATACACATCGGTATAGTTCTGCTGAGTGCTAGTTTTTTCTTTGGTAATATTTATAACATCTGAAGTAGGTAAAAAAAAGAAGCTGGAGGAAGAGGAAATTTAGGGAAAAGCCTTGGCTATTTCAAAACTACTTTCAGTAACTTTGGAGAACAGAGTTCTCCAAACAACACTACAACCTGAGAAAGTCATTGCCTAACAGAGAATGGAATAAAAAAATGTCATTCTGTAACAATCTTTCTATTTTTCTAGAAAGGTCATTAATTAATTAAATTTGGGAAAGTCCCTCCCCCCAAAATTTTGGAAAGCCCAAGAGTACAGAGCATTCCCTGCTGTCAATTACACATAAGCTAAAGAATGAGTGATTTAACTAAACATATCTATATTTCACCCAAACTTCTAAGCATTTTAAAGAATTCTAACAAAATTAAGAGCTCTCATGGCTGGTGTTATTAAATGTTATCTTTGCTAATCTCCTTACATTGACAAAGCTTTGCCAAATACAGAGATGCTTTTAGATCTAAACAAGTTTAGCATGAAACATTTAAATGTTTTTGATGCATACTTACACAAAAAACATGTTCATTCAGTTCAAGGGAAGTAGGTTGTAGAATTATATAGATCTAGAATTATTTCCACAATTATTTTCACACTACAGCTCACACATATGTTGAAAAGCCTATTGTAGGATATACAGTATTTTGAAAATTCCATAAGGGCTGGAAAATAAAGTGTAGATATTTTGTAAAATACTTAACCAAATGGTTCACACAAATATAGAAGCAAACTGTGCACTTGGAGATTCCCATTTAGGTCCTCTTCACTTGAATTTAACATATGTGTCCTACTTTTTTAAAATACTGAAAATATTTGCAAGTATGTTTATTGAAATGTTTCTAAATTCTTTGCAGTATTCATCCCATTTGCATCCATACATAATTCCTTTTTTCTGTGGGCATGGTGAGTGTGGGGAGGAAAAACTAGGATAATTATGTCTTATGAGTTTGTAACATTTTAAATTCCCAAAGGAAAATTAGACCCATAAATTTTGTTCAGATATGCAGCTGAGAAATACATTTTTCAATCGCTAATTTCACTGCAGATTAACACATTTAGTTCTGCCAAAAATCTGCCTCTTCCCATTCTTCCCCCCTTGTGCCAGCCACTTGTCCCATGCCACGCTGTTTCTTTAATATCTTTTAGATTGAAAATATCTCTTTATTCCCTTGAAGAGAATATAAGGAAAGTTTATAGTTTCTGTTTTCAAAAATAATTTATCTTAAACTGTAAAGAAAACAGATAATTAATTGAAGAATGATTTAATCAAGGACAAAGATTACAATAATAGAAGCAAGTATTTATTTAATATATTATATTCCCTTACTTCAATAAAGCAATTTCATAAAATCCAGGATATTATACAGATATCTTCAGAGCTGATTTATCCTTTACAAGAAAATCATTTTTTTTATTTTTTTAAATATTTTATTTATTTACTTTTACAGAGGAGGGAAGGAAGGGAGAAAGAAAAACATCAGTGTGTGGCTGTCTCTTGTGCACTCCCTACTGGGTACTTGTCCCGCAACCCAGGCAGGTGCTCTGACAGGGATTCAAACCCATGACTCTTTGGTTCACAGGCCATTGCTTAATCCACTGAGCCACACCAACCAGGACAGAAAAGGATTCGTTTAAAATAAACCCCCAATCTCAAAAATATGATGCAATTTGTAAAAAAATAAAATGAGTTTTCAGGTATGCATATTATATAAAATATAATAACAAAATGTAACAGTTGCCTCATTATAAAACAAGGAATATTTATAAAAGTTTGCTTTTTTTAAAGAATTTTATTTTCTATTGACTGCCTTTGGAAATAAAATATGTAAGAGATAAATACATTGCATAGGGTATCACAGTCTATTACAAATTGTGTTCTAATAGATAATGAAAGATTATCTCAAAATTTATTTTGACACTTGCATGGGTTATATAATATGATATATTACCCATTCAATGTCAGTTGAAATTATTTTATGAAATGTATGTTGTGTGTGTGTGTGTGTGTGTGTGTGTGTGTGTGTGTGTATCCACTCCTATCAAAGGTAGGATGCAGAGAAGGGAGCTGGCTGTCAGAATGGAAACAGTCCATGGTGAAAATATCATCAATGTTGAACCCTCCAGAAACCATTTGGACCATTCATAGATAATTTTCTGCTCTGAATTTAATTATTCTTGGGTGACCTAAACCAATATAAAAATTCCCTTGAATTGTATATTTCCTTAAAATAATATTTTATCTTTTATTATAATGTATTAGTTTTAGGTCATTTACAATAATAACATGATGGAAAAGTTTACCACTAAATTCTACTTTTAACTATAGTCCAAACAATATTAATCATTACATCTATAGAAGGAATGACCTAAAACTTTCTTTGTTTTGGACTTTAAGAGAGTTAAAAAAGAATTGTACTTGAGAGTAAAATGCCTGCATATGCCTTCCTAATAATTACCTTTTTTACTTGAGATCAATTATAAACTCATGAATGTAAGAAAATAATGTCATGCACTCCGTTGTTTTCTTCAAGAGCAGGCTGTATGCAATAGTTAAAAGCAGACAGAATTTACAAACAAAATTTAAAATTTTTAATTTTTTTCTCCACTTCTGGCCCTCTATATTCAAAACTGTGGACTAACACAAGAAATTAACCTGGCAACCCTTGGGTTAGACCTAAAAATGTTTTTGCTTTGTTTGTTGTTTTCTTTGTGGGGTAAGGAGGCTGCCTCTATGTAAGACACCTGTCCTCCTTTCTCTTCTTAAAATCAAATGCAGTTGTCAATATTTAAAACAGAAGACTTCATCAAAATCTGGCTTATCAGTTTCCCTTGAAATTAAAAGGATCTGGAAACACCAGCTTCTCCTTCACACATTGCAATGGTTCAAGGGCCTCTCTGTAGGAGGCCTAGTCACTCCAGGATGTTACTGTCAGTCCACCTTGTGTCATTTAAAAGATTAACTAGACTTTTCTCACAATTCAGCAAGTAGCTGGGTCAGTATACTTGTTAACAAAATTGTCTAGAATATTTTTACAGTAGTGTTTTCCAAACTCTGTCCTATGCAACTTTGATTCTTTAGGAACTAGACATTATGGAAAAAAATAAAAGGACTTCTTATTGTCAAATTACTTTTGGAAAAGCTGGCGTAAGCAAAGTCAAATGAGTTTATGCAAAAATTCTCTATGTCTCCAGTGTGTGTTGTGCACTATGAATCCCCAAGTGACTTATAATGCAGTGTGTTGCAGCCTTTCTAAGCTGTGCAGGTCCACTCAAGACTCAAGTAGATGGAAGAAAGTACATGGAGCCATGGGGATATTTGACATGCCTTTATTCGGGAGACTCACCCAGGCTGCAAGCCCATGTCCACACCGCACACAGGCCACAAGCCCATGTGGAAGAAGTTATACAGGCCAAAAGCTTATGTCCAAATCGATGCCCTGACTCCCCACTTTGTCCCAAGGTCCTACCCCTTACTAACCCTAAACAAAGCAGGCTACAGGCCAGAAAGTGAAGTAACCTAACATGAGCTGCGCATGCAAGCCCACTCAAGGCTACACGGCAGTTTATCACACCTGGACTCAAGGCTGTGGGACCCAGACTCAAGGCCTTGGGACCCAGGCTCAAGGCTATGAGAACACTGCTTTATCAGACTCCTTCAAGGTTGTGAGAAGATGCTCCCTTCAGTTACCTACGCATCTGGGTGAGGGAGCCAGACTGCTTCCACTTACCCTATAATCCACCCTTTCAGGCTTCCTCATTGCACAATCTATACAAGGATATCTTCTGTGAAGTTCCATTGGTGAGAGGGACAGAGCCCTGTACCCATAAACCACAACAGCAATATAAACTACAGCAACAAGCAAATAATACACAAGTGCTGCCACCCAAGACAGCAAAGAACTACCACCATTCAGTGGTTAGGGATGCCTGAAGAGGTGGATTGTCAGGTAAATGGAGGCAGTCCGGCCCCCTCACCCAGATATGTGGGTAACTGGAGGGAACAACTTCTCACAACCTTGAAGGTGTCTCATAAAGCAATATTCTCACAGCCTTGAGCCTGGGTCTCATGGCATTGAGCCCAGGTGTGATAAACTGCCCTGTATCCTTGAGTAGGCTCATGTGCACAGCTCATTCTAGGTTACTTCACTTTCTGGCCTGCAGCGTGTTTTGCTTGAGGCTAGTGCTTAAGGAGTAGGAGCTTTAGATGAGGCAGGGAGTCGGGGTGCCAGTTTGGATGTGAGTTATTGTCCTGTGTGACTCCCTCAATACAGGCTTGCAGCCTGTGTGATTTCCCCAGACATAGGCTTGTGGCCTGTGTGACTCTCCCAAATACACACATGTCAATTATCCCCATGGCTCCACACATCTTCTATCTACCTGAGCTCTGAGTGGAACTGCCCAGACTAGAGAGGATGTAACACATGCAGCATTTACCAACTTTATTTGATCATAGACTATTACTTTTACTAAGTCACACCTGTTGAAATGTGGTATTTGGCAGTTCATATTATTTATAAATACATGTAGGTGCAGTTATGGTCTTACCTTGAGCTTTAACTGAACATAAAGTGTGTCCAGTGTCCAAAGACTGGGATTCTGTCTTTGTACAGCTTTACTTGATTTAACATTTTCTGCCACAGAGGGCAAATTAGGGCAGAGTTTTGAAAGTCATGTTTAGAGGAAGAAATGAGGTAAAGTAGGTTGTGAGGAACACAAAATGGCCTGAAATATATATAAAAGATTGTGGTCTTCTGGCCATTCCCATTACCTTGGGTCTGAGTCCTCAGAATAAGGAGCAAATTAAGAATTAAAAAAAAAAAACAACAACAAAAAAAAACAACTATTTTCACAAGACACTCTGTTAAGCATGAATGCAGCAAAAGTCATCTCTGCCTTAGTGCCTAGAGAGAAAGTACCATGTATCAGGGGAGGAGATGTTTCTTTACATTCTTCTGGGTCCATGTCAGCACAGGGAGAGGGACAGAGAGCAGTTCGCTCTTCCGTTGGATGATATACTGCTGCGAGCTCCAGGCAAAATGTTTGCACACCAACCTGAGTGTGTGCCCAGTTGGTGCCAGCAGTAGTGACAGTGGAAAGCACCTTCTGCAGAGATTCCCAGCAGCAGATGTTCAGAAGGGGCTGGGTCTAAGAGCATGAAAGACAGTCCAGGCCCAAATTGGAGACCCCCTGTGGATGCCTTCAAATCTCTGGAGGAATGTGCATGGAACATCCACAGCTGATCAGAACAAGGGTTTCATAGAGTTCTCTCCATAGTTATATAGAGCAGGGGTTTCTAAAATTTCACTACACAGCTGGATGGAACAGCAGTTTCTGAAATGTGTGTTTCTGCTGTTTGGCATCCGTTACTTTCTTAAAAGCTGTAAAATCTCAGATATTTTACGCTTTATATCCTATAAGCTCTAAACATTTTAATATCCCTGATTGCATAAAGATTATGGAAAAATGTTTAAAAATTTACCTAGATGCAATACGTTAATATTTGACTAACACCTCCCATAAAAATAGGACAAGACAAACAATCAACATAGTGGAGGAGTGAGTGAAAATCTCAATGACCTCCTCCCAGGACCAAGGTGGAATTACAACTAAATTGTGGAGAAATCACCTGGAACAAACAACTGAACAATAGTGAGAGAGGAACCTTGTAACCACGGACAGACAGAAGAATCAACTTCAGCACAACCTAAGTGGTAAGAGGTGCGGCAGAGACCCCAGAAGGTGGGCAGGGTGCCCACCTGTGGAAACACCAGACGGATATTGAAACAACCAGTTGGATTCACCTGATAAGGGTGGGGTTAAAACGATCAGTGGGGATCTCCGGCCTACAGCACCAGAGCCCAAAAAGTACACACATAACAGCCAGCTGCAAAAAGCGGCAGGGTTGCTCTATCCAGAGATAGGCGGCTAGAGACAAAAAGAGTCTTTTAAAGGGCCAATGCATAAATATTTATTTGTAGCCACTTACCCTAGTCTCTGGCAAAGGCGGGGGCAGAGAGGGCTGGAGATACCTGAGGAGAGACTGGGGAAGAAGGCTTTGGAGAGGAAGGAAGGAATAGCTAGCAGGATCTTGATGCTGACTCATCCCCCATAGGCAGCAGTCATCTGGCTCAGGCAGACCACTCCACTGAGCAGCAACAGCATGAGAGGACTTAATAACCCCACCCCCAGGAGGGACTCTGCCCTGCCCAGTGGTGTCTAAGCTGGCCTGCTGAGTGCACAGTGACTAGATTAACAGATGAAGGAGAAAGCCACCGACAGTAGATTACTGGAAGTCTCAAACAGACTGCCTGAGGTCAGACAAGGTCAGCATCTGACATCATCAGAGGCAGATCCAGAAAGCAAAAACAGTGATCGCCTACCATAGAAGTTCACACCACAAAGTCAGGAAATCAAGACAGATCAGCTTAAGAAGCAGAAGCAAAAAAGAAGAGTCTCACAAATAATGGGAAGACAAAGAAACACGCCCTAGTGAAAGGGAAAGGAGGAATCCCCAGAAAGACAACTAAATGAAATAGAGGCAAGTAAACTACCAGATATTGAGTTCAAAACAATGATTCTAAGGATGCTCAATGATTTCAGTGAGCTCAGAGAGAATTACAAAAAACTACAGGGAAACTACGAGGAACTCACTGCAAACTATATCAGCATGAAAAAGGACATAGAAACCATCAAAAAGAGACAAGAGGAAATGAAGAATACAATTTCTGAATTGAAGAACACAGTAGAAGGAATCAAAAGCAGGCTAGATGAAGCTGAGGACCGAATCGGTGAGCTGGAGGATAAGGTAGAAAATAGCTCCCAGAAAGAGCAAGAAAATGAAAAAAAGACTCAAAGAGAATGAAGAGGCATTGAGGGAAATGCAGGACAACCTGGAATATAATAATATCCATAGAATAGGGATACCAGAAGGAGAGGAAAAGGAGCAAGGGATAGAGAACCTGCTTGGAAAATGTAATGATGGAAATCTTCCCTAACTGGAGGAGAGAGAAAGTCACACAAGTCCAGGAAGCGCAGAGGGTCCCATTCAAGAGGAACCCAGTGAGGCCCACTCCTAGACACAACATCATTAAAACGGCAAATATCAAAGACAAACAGAATACTAAAGGCAGCAAGGGAGAAAGAGGTAGTGACATATAAGGGAGCCCTGATACGGTTAGCAACTGACTTCTCAACAGAAACACTGCAAGCCAGAAGGGAATGACAAGAAATATTCCAAGTCATGAAAAGCAAAGGATGCAACCAAGACTGCTCTACCCACCAAGGCTGTCAATTAAAATGGTAGGCGAAATAAAAGCTTTCCCAGATAAAAGAAGGCTAAAAGAATACATCTCCACCAAACGAGCTTTGCAAGATATGCTAAAGGGACTGCTCTAAGAACGTGAAGAAAAAGAGTTTACGAATACCCAGTTCCTTTCAAAGTCACCAACACTTGATATTACCAATATTTTTAATACATATTAATCTGATTGTGACAATGTGTTATTTTAATTGTCCCTTTATTTGTTGAAACTAAAGTTGTTTTTGTATATTTCTTACCTATTTCTATTATTTTAAAATAAGTTTAAAGGACTTTTTGTATTCCTTATTGTTTTTTGATTAAATGTTTGTAGAACTTTTTCCCTAAAAAAAAAAAAAAAACAAAAGGAAAACCCCAGTTAACCCTCTTTTAGATGTGTTGCTTTCCTATTCTATTACTTGTCCTTTAACTTTTTTTATAGGTATATTACTGTATATAGTTTTAAATATTTAATATGGCCATAGTGTCATTATCTTACTTTACAGCTTCTGCGTTTGATCATGTTACTTCAGGTTAAGAAAAAATATTATTTTGTATTTTATCCTAAAACTCCTTAGATTTTACATATTGATTTTTAACTCACCTGAATATTTGTTGTGTCATGTGTGAAATGAGGCTCCATATCTGTTTTATTTCAAGTGATAGAGGTCTATGCACCTTATGTATTGAATAAGCTTTATTTTCCCCATGATTTGAAATATCAGTTTAATCATATATTACATTGTTAGGCAGATATATACATTGTTTCTACAATGCTCATTATATTTCTTGATCTACTTGATTATTTCTGTGCTGGTGTCATGTTGTTTTAAATGCTGAGACTTTTTAATGGATTTAAATTTTTTAATATTCTATAATGGATTTTGACATTTAAAAAATAAATAAATAATATCAATCTGCATTAAAAAAAAAGAAAGAAAGAAGGAACTCCTAAATTTTGAGGCAGCATGGATGGAACTGAAGAATATTATGCTAAACGAAATAAACGAAGTAAACTTTTTAATGGATTTAAATTTTTAAATTTTTTGTAGTGGATCTTGACCTTTGAAATAAATTAATAAATAAAATCAATCTACATAGAAAAAAGAAGACAGAAGGAACTCCTACCTTTTATGACTACATTGATAGAACTGGAGAATATTATGGTAAGTGAAATAAGCCAGTCAGTGAAAGACTAATACCATATGATATAACCTATAAGTGGAATCTTTTCAACAAAATAAACTAATGCACAAAATAAACAATAGTCATGGAAACATGGAGCAGACTGAAAGTGACCAGAGAGGAAGGAGGAGGAGGACAATGGTAGAAAGAAGAAGGGACTAGACAAAGAACATGTATGAATGACCCATGGACATGGACAACAGGGTGGGAATTGGCTGTGGGAGAGGCAGGTGAGGTGGGATGGGTGAAGGAGGGCAAAGGGGAAAAATTGAGACAACTGTAATAGAATAAACATGATTGAAAAATAAAAAGAAAAGAAAATATAGGACAAGAAAAGCATTCATTTTTAAACACAGGTATTATTTACCTTGAGATCTTATATTGCTTACATATGCTGATATTCCTTCTTTTGAGGTCTGAGACACTGTACTTTTCTTTTTAATAGTAGAGGGAATGATGGAATGGAGTATGCCAGCTTCCCAGTTGCTCAGTGAGGGCCCTGACACCCGTAGTGGTAGGCTTTAAATTTTAATGTTCCATGCTGAAGGTCATAAATTCAGCCTGAAAGAGTATAAACTGTGCAGAGCAGAACATGCCAGGACTGATAGATTCCCTCATGCTCCCCACCAGTCCTGCTTAGCACATGCCAGCTGGATGTGATGACTTGGCTTTTTAGGTGACCTCATATTGAGATGCTTCTCTGTGAACCAACTAACTTCTATACAAGTGAGACTAAATCATGGCAGGTTTGCAACCTGGCCATGATTGCCTCCCTAAAAGCATTAACATTGTCTCACTGTGGGACCCTGAGGAAATGTATAGTTGGGGGCCAAGTCTCACAGCCCTTCTCAGATGACCATTTGCTCTGGTATCTTTTTCTGCTTAAGCCTGGAAGCTGTTGAAACTTGCCAAGTTAGTGAATGAGGTCAGGAGCCCTTTGGGTCTTCTTCAGAACTGATTATATGACACCCACTTTGCCTACTCCCAAATCTTTTAATTATTTGGCTATTATATGGCTGTTTCTTCCACCTCTCCTGATATAAAATACAAGACTGCAAACCTAAATTTGAGGAGTGGGGTGAGGGGAGCTGGTGAACTTCAAACTATCAGTCACCAAGTACAGAGTACTTCTTTGTTTCTTTACTCAGGAAAAATATTTACATAGAGTTGAAGACCTAGGGAAATCTTTAACACTTTTGTACACAAGATGTTTTGCCCTTTGAAAAGAGATGCAGAAGAGAAATTGCCAGCACCTTTCTGATTTTTTTCTATCTACAGTAAATTCCTTTCCTAGATTTTCTACATTAAAAAATAATGTTTCTGTGCTTTAAGGTTTCTAATTAAACTTCATAGAAATGGACTTGAATAAATATACCACTTTAGTTCATTAATTTCCTCCTTCCTTCCTTCATTCATTTTACCTTCCTCCCTTCTTTCCTTCTTTCCCTATTATCACTTCTTTCATTTTACTCTTATATATTTATAGAGGACCAACAATATATGATTGGCCAGCTCAACTCCCCCAAATATATCTAGTACTTGATAAGAAGACACACAAATGAAAGGATTTCTCTAAACCTTTTCAATGTTTGAAAATCATGTTAACTGCTAATAAGTCAGAAATTTTCCCAGAACCTCTTTTGTGTCTATGCTCATCTCCTTCATCCATCCTCCTCTTTTCTTTTTTATTCTTTTCTTCTTTTCTTCTTTTTCCTTTCCTTCCCTTCCCTTTTGAAAATGATTTTAAAACATGACCTAATTAACATATATAGAATTATTTCTACAAATCACATAAAACACAAAACATTTATAAAATTTATCATTGCGTGATCCAAAATGCAATGTCAAACAAATTTAAAAGATTAAAATCATACTGGTTATACTCTTTGGACACTAAAACATTGAGCAGGAAAACTAGAAAAGAAAACTAGAAAACTTCAAATATTTGAAAAATAGGCAAAGTCAAAGAGAAATCATAATGGAAATTTAAAAATAATGAGAAAAAATATCAAACTTGTGTATGTGGCTTAAGCCATATTTATACATGCATATATTTATTTATTTGTCTGTTTATATATTTATTTTAAAGATCATATTGACTTTATTCAACGGTTCCTGAATCAAAGGCATTCCAGAGAGCTATCCACAGCAAGATAGTTTTCTAGGCAGAAGGGAGACAGGAACAAGGAAGTTGTACTAGGCAAAAAGTGTATTGGTTTTGGCAAGATTATTTTTCTTAGGGGATTACAGGGGCCGTTAAAGCTTTATACCTAATTAGTTCTGATCAGACAATTCCTGATTGACTGGTTTAAGATTCCATTTCTGGGAGAGGTGAAACTGTAATTAAGCTAAGTCTCAGTTTGGTGATGAAGAGCTTAAGGTAAGCAACTCACTTTGGACCTGTTGTCTTGCTTTTAACATCCTTCAAAGTCCAAGAGAGATAAATGGATGTACCACAGTATATTGTTCAGGGTTACAGCCCTTTACAGTAGATATTAACATGATGGTTTATTTTAGAAATATAGGTAAAAATAAATCACATTTTTTCTTTTGTTTGACTATAAACCAGTTAAATAGTTAGTATGTGGATTTCTGGGACTGCCTGCCTCATCTGTAAAACTAAATTGCATGTTTATTTAAGTATTTCTACAACACCTTATTTTTATTTTATTATCTCAGTGTCTTAATTCTGCAAGAATTAATTTACTATCATTTTTGTACACACCACAGGTTTATATTGACTCACTTGTATATTCCAGTATTGAACATATGTACTTTTATATAATGCAAAAATGTTTTTGATATAATAAATCACATTGTTAAAATATTTAAGCTGTAATGCAAAAACTTAGAACAGTATAAAAATAATACTGTTAATTGCAATAACAAATGCTCTCTTTTATCTGGTATCATAGAAGATTAGATAACCTCCACATCATTTTTCCAAATAATTGAAATTTTACCTAAACAGTATTAATATTTTTAAAAGGATTACTTATTTACCTTATAACATTATAAAATGTATTCCATAAATCTTCCTAAGCAGAGCAAGCTTACATTTCTTTCTATTTTATTTTTTTTTATTTTTAGAGAGAGAGAGAAAGAAAGGTTGATTTGCTGCTCCACCCATTTATGAATTAATTGGTTGATTCTTGTATGTGCTGTGACCAGGAATTGAACCCTGGTGTCTCGGGATGACACTCTAACCAATTGAGCTACCCAGTCAGGGCAAGCAAACATTTTTAAATTTAATAATTCAGTGAATAGTTGAATCATTAAATGTTGTTTTTATGGCTATAATATATTAATATCTATGTGAAATTTATGGTCTCTACATGAAAATTTTCAAATTCTGGTGCCTTTATAGTGTTTTTACAGTTTCCTCTCTCTTCCTTCACTCTAAGTATTTTAAATGGCCCTTTTTACTGCCACTGTGATTCTGTCATCTTCAGTTAACTTCGTTGTTTTTCTAGTAAAGCCTGGACTTAAAATAGGGACTTCATAATAAAAGCTTCACTATTGCCTTTTTAACTGTTAGAAGCTTTTCTTCTTTTTCATCCTGCTTCTGGATTCTTTTTTTATTGTTGTTCAATTACAGTTGTTCCAAACCCCCCCCTCCATTACATATACATATATTTAAAAGGAGAAGGACTGAACACATTCATCTTGAGATAAATGCTGTATCATCTCACCTATAAGAGGAACCTAATGAACAAAACAAGCAAATGAGGAAAATAGAACCAGAGGCATATAAACAAGGAAAAGGCTGATAGTGACCAGAGGGGATGGGGATGGAGGTAAAGGGGGAAAGAAAAGGAAGGGTCTAATCAATGAACAGGTATAAATGATCCATGGAATGAATAGGGTGCAGATTGACTCTGGGAGCAGGGTGGAGTGGGAGCAAAGAAGAGCAGTGGGAGGAAATTGGAACACCTGTAATATAACCACAGTGAAATAATAATTATAAGAAAGAACAGTGAGTTAAGCTCATAAATAATAAAATAAAAAATAATTAGGAGCAAAATTTAATGTAATAGAAAACAATTATACCTTACACAGATGGAATAGTTTTTAAAAACTGGTAAATTTCTGACAAGAAAAAAGAGAAAAGATATAAATAATATCAGCAATCAGAAAAACAAGAAAACATCCCAATAATCCCACAGATATTAGAAAGATTCTTAGGTGATATTTTGCACTTTAAAGTACTGAATTTTAACATTTATCTAAAATAATCAGATGTTAACTTATCAAATCTGACATAAGAGGAAATACAAAAAAATGAAATAGTCTTATGTCCATGAATGAATTTAAATACATGTTTTAAGATCTGCTAATAAAGAAATAGTCATACTCAGATGGCCTCATGTTTGTTGATTCCACCAGATATTGAGGAATGTAATATCCTCAGACATAGGAGACTAACTCCCATTTCTCCAGTGCCTTTAATTCATTAATATCAGATTCTATTTTATATGTTGGAAACTTGAGGTATATTTTGCCATAAAACGAGTGGTTCCTTTCATTCAGTGAATATTTAGGATGCTTTGCTGAGTGCTGGGTGTTTAATGAAGAAAAAGGCTTCATTCCATCAATCGATATTTGAAATAAAATTATATTTGCATATTCTCTTGGAAAAGGGTGTCCATAATTCCAGTGTTTGGTGTAAGAAAGGAAATCTTTAGTCCTCATCTGCAGTCACAGTTAATTGGAGATGAAGCTTTATAATTGTTTCAAAAGTGAGGTCTGTCTATGTGAACAAACAAATCCCCACACCTCTGTGGTTTAATAAAAAGTATATTTTTTTATTCATACAAAGAACACAAAAAAACTATTTTTCTATAACAGTTCCTTTCAAACAGTGACCTAGACCTCTTTTAAGGTTTCATTTGTGTCTACACAGTAACAACATGTGACTTTCAGAGTGATTCCAGTAGAAGAGAGCATGAAGAATCATTTAGACTTCGGTGAAATAGACAAATTTTGAGAAAAACATAACCTTCCAGCATTGAATGAAGAAGAAGCAGAAAGCCTGAACAGACCAATAACACATGGTGAAATTGAAACAGTAATAAAAAAAAACTCTTGGCATACAAATGCCCTAGACCAGATGGTTTCAGATGAGAATTTTACAAAACATTTAAGGAAGAGCTAACCCCTCTCCTTCTTGCTATTCTGAAAATTCCAAGAAGACGAAAGACTCCCAAACTGTTTTTATGAGACAAGCATCATCCAAATCTCAAAACCAGATAAAGACACAACAAAGAAAACTACAGCCCAATATCACTGATGAACAGAGATGCTAAAATCCTCATAAAATATTGGCAAACCACATCCAACAATATATTAATAAGATCATCCACCATGATCAAGTGGGATTCGCCCCAGGGATGCAAGGATGGTTCAATATTTGTAAATCAATAAACCTAATACATCACATAAACAAAAGGAAAGACAAAAATCACATGATCATATCAATAGATACAGAAAAGCATTTGGTAAGGTACATCATCCATTTATGATAAAACAATCAGCAAAGTGGGAATAAAGGGGGCATACCTCAACATAATAAAGGCCATATATGAAAAATCTACAGCCAATGTCATACTCAATGGGCAAAAAGAAATCTTTTCCACTAAGATCAGGAATAAGACAAGGATGTCCGCTTTCACCACTTCTATTCAACATAGAATTGGAAGTCTTAGCCACAGCGATCAGACAAGACAAAAGAAATAAAAGACATCCAAATTGGAAAGGAGGAAGAATAACTGAGAATGTTTGCAAATGACATGATAGTGTACATAGAAAACCACATAGACTGCACCAAAAAACTACTTGCCTAATAAGTGAATTTGGCAAAACAGTAGGACACAAAGTCAATATTCAGAAGTCAAAGACATTTTTGTACACCAGCAATGAAATATCAGAAGCAGAAATCAGGAAAAATGTCCCAGTTGCTATAGCAACAAGAAAAATAAAATACCTAGAATAAACTTAACCAGGAGGTAAAAGACTTGTACTTTTCAGAAAGCTACACAACACTGAGGGAAGAAATTAAGGAAGACACAATTAAATGGAAAAGATCATCCAACATGATCAAGTGGGATTCATCCCAGGGATGCAAGGATGGTTCAATATCTGTAAATCAATAAGCATAATATATCAAATAAACAAAAGGAAAGACAAAAATCACATGATCATATCAATAGTGTTCATGGATTAGAAAAATTAACATCATCAAAATGTCCATACTATCCAAAGCAACTTATAGATTCAATGGAATCCCTATTAAAGTACCAATGATGTAATTCACAAATATGGAAGAAACATTTCAAAAATTTATATGGAACCATAAAGGACCTCTAATTGCTGCAGCAATTTTGAGAAAGAAGAGCAGAGTAGGAGGGATCACAATAACTGCTATCAAACTATATTACAAGGCCACTGTAATCAAAAGAGCCTGTTACTGGCAAAAGAACAGACACACAGATCAATGCAACACAATAGAGAGCCCAGAAATAAACCCATTTCTCTTTGGTCAATTTATATTTGACAAAGGGGGAAGAAACATAAAATGGAGTAAAAATAGCCTCTTCAATGAATGGTATTGGGAGAGCTGGACGGCTATATACAAAAAATTGAAATTTGACCACCAACTTAGAACATACACAAAAATAAACTCAAGATGGATAATATACTTAAATTTACATCACAACACCATAAAAGTCCTAGAACAGAGGCAGAAAACTCTCAAATATTCCATGCAGCAATGTTTTCACCAATTTGTCCCATAGAGCAAGGAACATAAAGAAAGGAATATACAAATGGAACTTATCAAAATAAGAAGCTTCTGCATGACTAAAGAAAACATCAGCAAAATGAAGAGTGAAACAACCCCAAGGGAAAATATATTTGCCAATGATTCCTTGGACAAGGGTTTGATCTCCAAAATATATAAAGAACTCACATGACTCTACTCCAGGAAGACAAACAAATTAATATATGGGCAATGGGCCCTGGTTGGTGTGGTTCAGTGTATAGAGTGCTGGCCTGTGAACCACAGGGTCGCTAGTTCGATTCCCAGTCAGGGTACATGCCTAGGTTGCAGTCCATGTCTCCATTAGGGAGTGCGCAAGAGGCAACTGCACATTGATGTTTCTCACCCTCTCTTTCTCCCTCTTTTCTCCTCTGTCTAAAAATAAAATAAAATCTTTTAAAAATTGGCAAAGGACCTGAATAGATACTTCTCCAAGGAGGATATACACAGGGCCCAGAGACATATGAAAGGATGCTCAGAATCACTAGCCATCAGAGAGATGCAAATTAAAACCACAATGAGCTACAACTTCACATTGGTCAGAATGGCCATCATAAACAAATCAATAAACAAGTGCTGGTGAGGTTTTGGAGAAAAGGGAAACTTAGGACACTGTTGGTGGGAAAGCAGACTGGTGCAGCCACTGCGGAAAACTATGTGGAATTTCCTCAAAAAGCTAAAAATGGAACTTCCTTTTGGCCCAGCCATTCCACTGGTGGGATTATATATACCCTAAGAATCCCAGAACATCATTTCAAAGAACCTATGCACCCCAGTGTTTATAGCAGCACATTTACAATAGCCAAGTGCTGGAAGCAACCTAAGTACCCATCATTAAATGAGTGGATCAAAAATCTGTGGTACATTTACATAATGGAATGCTACTTAGCAGAAAGAGAGAAGAAATTCTTGCCCTTCGAGACAGCATGGATGGAACTGAACACCATTATGCTAAGCGAAATAAGCTACGGGGTTAAATATAACTACCATATGATCTCACTTCTAAGTGGAACCTATTCAAAAAAACAAACAAACAAGGAAAATATAACCAGCAACATTGAAAGAAAAAACAAACTGGCAGTAATGTGAGGGAAAGAAGGAGGGGGGTAATGGGAAAAAGAAGGAGAAGGGTCAAATCAAGGAACATGAATAAAAGACCCATGGACATAGCCACAGTGGGGAAGAAGAATTAAGGGTGGGACACAGGATAGTCGTGGAGGGAAAATGGAGGCAAATGTATCTGAACAATAAAACAAACAAACAAACAAACAAACCAATTCCAAACAAAAATAAAGAATCATTAAGATTTGGTGTAGGCTTGATTAGGAAATGATACAGAGCTCACCATTCCTGGGAAGTAGATTTTTCTTCATTCCCTTCACATCTATCTGCTCTTACCTGACTTATACCACTTTAGACATTTTCCAGTTTCAGCCAACTGTCTTTTGGTTATACAGTAAGGAGTGGAAATTTCCAGAAAGATTTCAATGAAGGAAAAAGGGAAGGAAAAAAAGATGTAAACCTTGCATTGTTAAGCAGTGACAGAGGGAGGGAAAGGGAGCCTTGGGGCCATGAGAAAATGTCTGGCACAGCTGAAGCCAGAGTCCGCCTGTATGGCAGAGCTGTGCACCAATCTCAATCATGTCAACTGTGTAGTCTGTAAGGATTTATATGTGTTATGTTAATAAATATCCTGTGTAGTGAACAAAAGTCTAAGAAAAAAAAAAGTCTTCAGGGTCCTGAGAAATATAACACATACTAATGGCTTGACATTCACTAGATCATTCTTCTCAGTTTAATGGAGAAACTGTATCTTTAAAACAGGACTATTACTGAGGTGGGAGAAAAGTCAAGCAATGACATAATCAATGTAGTGTATATTTATTTCATGTTCATAATGAGAAATTTGGGTAGCTGGAATCTGTCATTAGATTTCTGTTGTCAGAAAACCCAAATACAGCTAGGTCAAAAGCAGGCTTACAGTTGTCCATATGGAAAATATTACAATAATTAATAAATAATAATATAAGAATAAACTCTGTGTTTTGTATAATCCCAACCATAAATCTACTTTTGACCCACCCTGTATTTATTCTAAAATCTGGAAAGTTCATTTTCATGTTTATTGTAGAGACTTGGAGACTTAGAGACAAATGAATTGATGATTTTTTCTTTCTGGCCATTTTATTCTGAGACAAATTTGAGGAATGCATATACAACAAGGACCTCTTATTTCATAAGAGAATAGTACATTTTACATAGAAGGAACGTTGATGTGGCCTATGACAAATGGCTGGAATCAGAGGTGGGTCAATATGGGCCAGCGGGAGAATATGGACTGTTGAGAAAACTAATTAAGAAAGCAAATATTGTAACTCTACATGAAACAGTTGAAAATAGATCTTCTGCATGCCCCAATTCTGAGAGACATAATTGTATTTCTTTATTTGAAACTTTACTTTTTAAAGAGGAAATAAGAATGAAAATCACTTACATTTAATCTTATGAAAAATTTTTATTATATATTTCAGAAAATAAAAAATACTAGCAACAGAGTTTCATACATGTATTAAGTAATCCTATTTAATTTGATAAGTATACAAAAAGGATGTACTAGGATTTTAGCCTTGTATGAGGCTATATGTTATGCCTCTAAAGCCTTGCTAAAAAGATTTTAATCAATAGAGAGTTATCTAAATTCTTGGGCTCAAGCTTTGATATCTTTATTGATATTGATGCCCAAGATGAATGAAGCAATAGAAGATTCATCATATAATCATGGAACTCTATTGACATGAGTTATCTAATCACCTGGAAAGCAGAAACAAATTAAAAATTTTCTTGATAAATGGAAAATGTTCATACACAAACAAATAAATTCAATAAGAGCTATAAAATTTAGTATACTTAGGGGGGAACAATTAAGTACATGAGAAAATATTGTATAGTTCAAAATAAATAGAATATGTGAGTCTGTGGTAGTCTTGTTGTAAGCAGTGGTGAAAACAATCATGGTGAATGCATCAATGGTGTTCTGCTATAAATATTTTGGACACCAAAGCAAAACTTTCTGATTTTTGTTCTATATTCACCCAAATAGAAATAAAAATTTTCTTTATAACCTCCCCCTTCTCTAAAATGATAAAAATGGCTTAATAATCACAATAATTTATATATGGAACACACATTATGTGCCAAACTATGTTATGTGTTTTCTGCTATGAGACTGGTGCTACTGGTCTTATCTTATAGCTAAGAAGCTGGTCTCATTAAGAACCTGGGTTCTTACAGCTCATGGCTGATTGGACAAGTGACTTGCTTTTCTAGGATGGTCTTATGCAATGGTGACTATGAGTTTCCTAAGCCCCTTGGTCCATTTTTCATTAGGTCCCACATATTCCCTTATTATAGTTCTCAGGACCTTTTCTGCATTTACCCAAGGCTTTTTGACTCCAATTTTCTACAGATGTCTACTAGCCTACAAGGAACAGTGGTACTCTGGCAGTTGAGGTATCCATCTCTCAACCTGGACCTCTTAATGTCTGATATGCCAAGGTTTTCCTATAAGATGGTTAGTGTAACTCCAGGAAAATATAAAGAAACAGCCATGAAAAAGCTAAAAGCTAAAAGCTACTTTCAGTCTTTTTCTTAATCAGAATCCTATTGGCTTAGTTTGTCAACCTGTAGAGAATATTTATTGTAAAAGTTGTCATGGACTGAGCACCTTCTAAGCACTGGGCACTATATGGGCATTTTTCTATATATTGACTCATTTAATTCTCAAACTGAGAAATAAAATAATCTTTTTACACATAAGGAAAGTGAGCCTTTGGAGAAATTAATTATTCATGATCACGCAACTAAAATTGACAAAGGTGGGATTTGATTTTGGGTCTGTCCACCAAGGGAATTAATACTGTTTAGCCCAGGAAAAAGAGTCTAATGAAAGAATGGTTTCATTATAGATGGAAATGTTTTAAAAAAGTACATTATGGTGACATGAACATAAAAAGAATGTACATGAAAGAAAATTAGTGCTTATTGGACAATTAAAAAAACCTTTTTGATTGTCATGCTGACAAAATAAAACAAGAAGCATAATGTATTAATCATGCCTTTATTGTTGTATTTCTGATTCTTTGACAGCTGGAGCTGTGCTAACCCCAGACAGGCTACCCCTCCCAGGACTAACCAGTCCCTAGGAGTAGTAAGTGACTCACTTATGAATGTTCCTTTCAAATGCAAACCAGCCAATCCAGAGCCTACACCCCCAACAACCTGTTCCATAGGCTGTTACACTCTAGGACACCATCTACCTGCCATAATCACCACAGGGCCAGGTACCAGGAAAGTAGAAATAATTTTCCTTGAGCCTACTGAAATTATGGAAAAGAGTTATTCCTAAATCTGCTTATCTTTCCTCTCACATTTTCTCCCACAGATTGCACAAAAAATGCTCTTTCGCACCCTTACTCATGTTACTTCATGTCTGAATCTGATGCTCCCCATCTTCAGCCCTGCATGGTATAGCACACCACCATTTCCTGGGAACTGTGAGTACAATCTATCTGTTCAGTGGCAATTGTCTCCTGACCTCTTAGCCTCACCAAAACTGGTAATAAAATGTATATTTTAAAATATAAACCTGAACTTCTCAGATAGCTTTGTTCTTAGAAAGCTGTCTCCTCCCCTCATTCAAACATAATTGAAAAAAAAATAAAAAAAACATTTTTTCCTGAAATCATAATTAAACCATGAAATAAATGATTATGTTTCTGAAAAGAGTAGAATGGAATGAACACTGTTTCAGAATAAATAATGCCATGACTCAATTTATTAAAGATTTGCCTACATAGATAGGAAATGGATAAATTGTACATCATAAATACACAGATTTTAGATATTCTTTTTTTTAAATTTATTTACTTTTTAAATACATTTGTCTCTGCCTTCCCCCCATCTCTTTCCCTTACCCCCTACCACCTTCCCTCCCTCAGCTCTTCCCCTTTGGTTTTGTCCATGAGTCCTTGCTATATGTCCCTTGACTTTCCCCTTCCCTTCCCTTTCCCTGCCCCCACCTTCCCTCTTGTCTCTGCTGATTTCTTTTCCTTTCAGTGTTGCTGGTCATATTTTCCTTGCATCTTTGCATTGTTGGTTAGGTTCCGCTTATAGGTGAGATCATATGGTATTTGTCTTTCGCCTCCTGGCTTATTTCGCTTAGCATGATGCTCTCCAGTTCCATCCATGCTGTTGCAAAGTTTAGTACTTCTTTTTTTCTCTCTGCTGCGTAGTACTCCATTGTGTATATGTACCATAATTTTTTGATCCAATCATCTACCAATGGGCATTTAGGTTGCTTCCAACACTTGGCTATTGTAAATTGTGCTGCTATGAACATTGGGGTGCATAGGTTCTTTTGTATTGGCGTTTTGGTGTTCTCAGGGTATAGTCCCAGCAGGGGAATCGCTGGATCAAAAGGCAGTTCCATTTTCAGCTTTCTGAGGAAATTCCACACTGCTTTCCAAGGTGGCTTCACCAGTCTGCATTCCCACCAACAGTGTGCTAGGGTTCCCTTTTCTCCACAGCCTCGCCAGCACCTGTTGTTTGTGGATCTGTTTATGATGGCCATTCTGACCGGTGTGAGGTGGTACCTCATGGTGGTTTTGATCTGCATTTCTCTGATGGCTAGTGATGCTGAGCATCCTTTCAAATGCCTCTGGGCCCTCTGTATCTCCTCCTTAGAAAAGCATCTGCCCAGGTCCTTTGCCCATTTTTTGATTGGATCGTTTGTCTTCTTGGAGTAGAGTCGAGTGAGTTCTTTATATATCTTGGAGATCAAACCTCTATCTGATGTATCATTAGCAAATATATTTTCCCATACGGTCGGCTCCCTTTTCATTTTGCTGATGTTTTCTTTCGCCGTGCAGAAGCTTCTTATTTTGATGAGGTCCCACTTGTTTATTCTTTCCTTTATGTCCCTTGTTTTAGGAGACATATCAGTGAAAACATTGCTGTGTGGGATATCTGAGAGTTTCCTGCCAATGTTCTCCTCTAGGACTTTGATGGTGTTGTGACTTATATTTAAGTCTTTGATCCATCTTGAGTTTATTTTTGTGTATGGTGTCAGCTGATGATCCAATTTCAATTTTTTGCATGTAGCCGTCCAGCTCTCCCAACACCATTTGTTGAAGAGGCTGTTATTGCTCCATTTTATGCTTCTGCCCCTTTGTCGAATATTAGATGTCCATAGAGACCTGGGCTTATTTCTGGGCTCTCTATTCTGTTCCACTGGTCTATGGGTCTGTTCTTGTACCAGTACCAGATTGTTTTCAGTATGGTGGCTTTGTAGTAGAGTTTAATGTCCGGTATTGTGATCCCTCCTACTTTGTGTTTCTTTCTCAAAATTGCTGCGGCTATTCGGGGTCGTTTATGGTTCCATATAAATTTTTGAAATGTCTGTTCGATTTCTGTGAAATACGTCATTGGTATCTTAATAAGGATTGCGTTGAATCTATAATTTGTTTTGGGTAGTATGGACATTTTGAGGATATTAATTCTTCCAATCCATGAGCACGGTATATGCTTCCATTTATTTGTGTCTTCCTTAATTTCTTTTTTCAATGTTGTATAGTTTTCTGCATACAGATCTTTTGTGTCTTTGGTTAAATTTATCCCTAGGTACTTTATCTTTTTGTGCTATATCGAATGGTATATTTTTTCTGATTTCTTTTTCTTCTATTTCATTGCTGGTGTACAAAAACGCATTTGATTTCTGAATGTAGACTTTGTATCCTGCTGTTTTGCCAAATTCACTGATTAGGTTGAGGAGTTTTTTGGTAGAGTCTACAGGGTTCTCTATGTACACTATCATGTCATCTGCAAACAATGATAGTTTTACTTCCTCCTTTCCTATTTGGATGCCTTTTATCTCTTTCTCTTGTCTGACCGCTGTGGCTAGGACTTCCAATACGATGTTGAAAAGAAGCGGTGAAAGCAAATATCCTTGTCGTGTTCCCGATCTTAGTGGGAAAGCTTTCTGTTTTTGCCCGTTGAGTATGATATTAGCTGTAGGTTTTTCATATATGGCCTTTATTACATTGAGGAATGCCCCATTTATTCCCATTTTGCTGAGGGTTTTGATCATAAATGGGTGCTGTACCTTGTCAAATGCTTTTTCTGCATCTATCGAGATGATCATGTGGTTTTTGTCTTGTCTTTTATTGATGTGATGTATCACGTTTACTGATTTGCGTATATTGAACCATCCCTGCATCCCTGGGATGAATCCCACTTGATCGTGGTGGATAATCTTTTCAATGTATTGCTGGATGCGGTTTGCCAATATTTTATTGAGGATTTTAGCATCTATGTTCATCAGGGAAATTGGCCTGTAGTTTTCTTTCTTTGTAGGGTCTTTATCTGGTTTTGGGATCAGGGTGGTGCTGGCCTCACAGAGGCTGGCAGTCTTCCCTCCTCTTGGATTTTTTGGAATAGTCTGAGAAGGACAGGGGTTAGCTCTTCCTTAAATGTTTTGTAAAATTCTGCTGGGAAACCGTCTGGCCCTGGGCTTTTGTGTGCTGGGAGTTTCTTGATTACTGCTTCAATTTCCCCAGCTGTTATCGGTCTGTTCAAGCTTTCTGTTTCTTCCTCCTTCAGTGTTGGAAGATTATACTTTTCTAAAAATTTGTCCATTTGATCAAGATTTTCAAATTTCTTGGCATATAATTGTTCATAATAGTTTCTGATGATCATTTGTATGTCTGTGGTATCAGTTGTTATATCTCCTCTTTCATTTCTGATGTTATTAATTTGTGTCCTCTTTCTTTTTTTCTTGATGAGTCTGCTTAAAGGCTTGTCAATTTTATTAATCTTTTCAAAGAAACAGCTTCTGGAATGGTTGATCCTCTGAATTATTCTTTTCGTCTCTATGTCATTCAGTTCTGCTCTAATCTTGATTATTTCCTTCCTTCTACTTGCTCTGGAATTTATTTGTTGTTGTTTCTCCAGTTCTGGAAGTTGTAGTGTTAGGTCTTTTATTTGAAATGTTTCTATCTTTTTAAGGTAAGCCTGTATTGCTATGAACTTCCCTCTCAGGACCGCCTTTGCTGTGTCCCATAGGTTTTGGACTGTTGTCTGTTTATTTTCATTTGTTTCCAGAAATTTTTTGATTTCTTCTCTTATCTCATTATTGACCGATTCATTGTTTAATAATGTACTGTCAGTCTCCATGAGTTTGCAAGTTTTTGAAGTTTCTCTTTGAGGTTGATTTCCAGTTTCAAAGCCTTGTGGTCTGAGAAAAAGTTTGGTATTATTTCAATTTTCCTGAATTTGCTGAGGCTTGCTTTGTGTCCTATCATGTGGTCTATCTTTGAAAAACTACCATGAGCATTTGAAAAGAATGTGTATTTTTCTTCTTTGGGATGTAAGGTTCTATATATGTCAGTTAAGTCTCTTTGATTCAGTGTGTCATTGAGCGCCACGATATGTTTATTAATGTTTTGTGTGGAAGATCTGTCCATTTTTGACAGTTGGGTGTTGAAATCCCCTACTATCACTCTGTTGCTGTTTATATCTTTTTCGAAGTCCTCCAACAATTTCCTTATAAACTTGGGGGCTCCTATATTGGGAGCATATAAGTTTACAATGTTGATGTCTTCTTGATAGATTCTTCCTTTAAGTATGATAAAGTGCCCCTCTGGGTCTCTCTTTATGGCCTTTGCTTTGAAATCGACTTTGTCTGATACAAGTATGGCAACGCCAGCCTTTTTCTCATGTCCATTTGCTTGGAATATTATTTTCCATCCCTTTACTTTCAATCTGTGTAGGTCTCTTGCTCTGAGGTGGGTCTCTTGTAGGCAGCATATGTGTGGGTCATGTTTTCTTATCCATTCAGCTACCCTGTGTCTTTTGATTGGGGCATTTAGTCCATTCACATTGAGAGATATCACTGATAGAAACTTACTCATCTTTTCTCTTTGTACTTGTGTTCCTCTCTGTCTCATTCTTTTCCTTCATCTGCCTAAACCAGTCCCCTTAGCATATCTTGGAGTGCTGGTTTGGTAGAGATGTATTCTTTTAGCTTTCTTTTGTCTGGGAAACTCCATATTTCTCATTCTATTTTAATGGAGAGCCTAGCTGGGTAGAGCAGCCTTGGCTGTAGGCCTTCGCTTTTCATGGCTTGGAATATTTGTTGCCATTCTCTTCTGTCTTGTGGTGTTTTTGTTGAGAAGTCAGCTCCTAGGCGTATCGGGGCCCCCTTGTATGTTACTTTCTCCTTCTCCCTTGCTGCCTTCAGGATTCTCTCTTTGTCTTTGACATTTGCCATTTTAATGATGATGTGTCTTGGAGTGGACCTCCTTGGGTCCCTCTTGAGTGGGGTCCTCTGTGCCTCCTGGATCCATGAGAGCCTTTCTCTCCTCAAATTAGGGAAATTTTCCATCATTACTTTTTCGAAGAGGTTCTCTATTCCTTGCTCCTCTTCTTCTCCTTCTGGTATCCCTATTATACGGATATTGTTGCGTTTCAGGTTGTCCTGCATTTCCCTAAATGCTTCTTCATTCTTTCTGAGCCGTTTTTCCATTTCTTGTTCTTTCTGGGAGCTTCTTTCTACCTTGTCCTCCATCTCACTGATTCGATCCTTGGCTTCATTCAGCCTGCTTTGGATTCATTCTACTGTCTTCTTCAATTCAGAAATGGTATTCTTCATATCCTCTTGTGTCTTCTTGATAGTTTCTATGTCCTTTTCCAGGCTGATATAGTTTGCTGTAAGATCCTGATAGTTTCTCTGCAGTTTCTCATAGTTCTCTTTGAGCTGGCTGAGTTCATTGAGCTTCCATAGAACCATTGTTTTGAATTCCATATCTGATAGTTCCCTTGCCTCTATTTCATTTATCTCTCTCTATGGGGAGTCCCCTTTTCCACTCATTTGGGGGAACTTCTTTTTCTTCCCATTTTTGTGAGAGTCTGTTAAGTATTTTTGTCCTTTACTTTTCTTTCTGGGCTTGCCTCTGATGATGTCAGTTGTTGACCCTATAGGGCCTTGGGTTGTTTGTTTGAGCCTTTCAGGAGTCTAATGCCTGTGTCTGACTCCTGCTTGGAGCAGCTCTGTGACCCCTTCAGTCAGGGCTGAGCTATTTTTTGGGATCTCTCTGCGCTCTCACGCGGGCTCCTTGAGCGTGTTCCCAGCGCAGCAGGGTCCCCCACCTGCCTGGGCTCGCATGTGCTTGCTCCAGACCAGGGGGCTTATTCGCGACCTCCCGTACTCATCTGGCCTCCCTGGCACACGAGCTTCGCGGCACTGGTCAGTTTAGGGTCTTCTATTGTGTTTTCCCCGCTTTTGGCTCTTTGGGTGCATTGCTTGTCCTCGCCAAATGGAGACTACGGAAATGAGAGGAAATCAGCTCTACGACACTCTGGTTAATCCCATTTCTGGTCTCTCCTCCAGGGACTCTGGGCAGCTCTACTTATTTTGTGGGCCGCTCCGCATCGCTGGCGGGCGGGTCAATTTACGCCTGCCCTTGCCCCTCTGTGGACTGCCTCGCAGGCCGTATGGGTGCCAGTCTGTATGAGGCCTTGCCGGCAGGTGCAAGCGTTCACCAGCCCGCGTGGGTCACACACACGCTCGCCAACCCTCGCTGGTCACTCGTCACAAGTGTGCGCGCCTGCTCTGGGTGTTTTGGGGGTGTCTATGTTTGCTTTTCAGCTTTTGGCTCTTTGGGGGTGTGGCCTCTTCCCGCGCAATGGAGACTACGGCAAGGAGAGGGAGTCGGGACTCCCCGGTTCCTCCTCCCGTTCTTTCCCCAACGCCTCCATCTACAGTCTCTCCTCAAGGCTCTCCCAGCCAGTCTGCACTCAGCCCTGTAGCTCACTGGCGTACAAGCTGTGTGCGGAGCGCACAAAAGGCAGGTTAATTGATTCCCTTATGCCTGAGTGAGATGGTAGCTGCAGAGTGGGAAGTGCATTATCACCCGGGCTCCACCGGCCGCTGTGTCAGTTCTCTTCACAAAGTTTTCCTCACCAGTCTTTTCCCAGACACCAGCCCACCCTGCTGCCACCTCTACCCAGCGATCAAGGAGGGTGGCTGCCGCTGCAACTTTTGCGTTTGCCTTTTAAATGTCTTTTTGCATCCCCAGCCACCTGTCTCTGGCAGAGAGCGCCTCTAAGCTTTTTGGGGTTGTGTTTTGTCTGTATTTTCTCTGCTTTAGCTGCTGTAGTTTAGGGGTCCTGTTTATGATTCAGACCCCGTTCTTCTCGGGGGGACGCTAACTGGCCGTTTCAATGTCCCTCTGGTGCCAGTGCCCGTGGGCACCCAGCCCACCCTCTCGAGCCTCCACCGCAATTCTCACCCTTTGGGATGTGTGAGAGTAGAATCCACTGTCCGCGGCACCAAGGCTCCTCTCCCACTATCGCTCCACTGCTTTCCAGGTGATTACTCCATTATTTAGTTGCAATTCCAGTTTGGTTTTGGGAGGAGGTCGGCGTGACTCCCTTTCACTCTTCCGCCATCTTTCCAATCAGATTTTAGATTTTCATCTCATCATATATCTTTAAGTTTTGTAAAATTAAATATTTTAAGAGAAAGCAAATGTACCCTAAAGAAGCTTTCGTTCTATTGGGCAGATTAGGGTTATTTATTTATTATATGTCTTTCAATGAATGCTTTTTTATTATTTTGTTTTCAATGTAAATTTAACCAGGCAGTAATATTATACAAAAAACCGAAAGTGGCCTTCCTTTGTGTACAGAATATTATTTTGTTTCTTAGAGAAAGTGGTGTTTAGGTGTTCCTACACACAAAATGCATGTCCTCTTGAGAAATGTAATACAAATCTAGAATTAAAAACATAAAATTTGTATGTGTTTTATGTTGTACTATTAAATGTTTCACTGTTCAGATGAAGACAAGGTTTGAAGCATTTTCTAATATTAATTTAATAGTAATTTCAATCTAATGTGTAAATAGTAATGCTATAGTATTATTTACATATTGATATGATGTATTAATTTCTATCAAATCACAAAAGATAACTAAGTCGTCTAATTTCTGCATTAATGCATTAACTAATTTGTTTACAAATATCTTCTTAAACTTTAGAAAGAAAACTTAATCCATAAGACATCAGGACAAATTGAAGTTTTTAGAAAATTAAACAATACTGAGGACAATCTAGAGTCTTTATCAAAATGTTTAGGTCAATTGGAATTTATTAATAGAAATATTAAAAATTAAATGCTAAAGAATTTAAAAAGAGTAAGACAGCAAAGTTATACTTATTTTCTGGCTGAGAGATTTTCTTTTTCCTCCCTCAGACATATTAAATTTGAGTATTCAAAAAGTTCTATTTAATGGTCCTGTATTGACTGGCATCCCAAGAAAAACTGCTTTAATTCTAAATATCCATGACATAACCGTATGTCTAATAGGAAAACCTGCAAAGTACCATTTGCTATTGTATCCAGAAAGTCTGCACACTTTACCACCCAAAATTAAATCTGTAATTCATATTTCTTTTGGCTGAAACTTTGAAATGGATGTCCTAAAAGTATGTTACTTTTTACAAGAGGTTCTTACAAATATGCCTTTGGTTCTTTGAACACAGCCTTTCTTTCTGTCTTGGGCCAGGCTGTTAGAGAGGACCCTGTTATTTGTCCTTGTAGTTAAAATGTAGAAACAACTTCTCCTTGCATGGATTCTTCTTATTTTGAAAAATTGTCAGAGAAATCTGCAGACTGCCAAGTTGACAGATTCTAGGCCCAAAGCTGGAGGCCAGCCAGGCATCAATGGCACATTCCAAACCTCTGAGTCAGCATGCAATTCCATGCCATTCTCTGTCTTATGTGAGCAAAGCATCCCATGCCATGGAATAATTGCTAGCCAAAGACTAAATTTGTTTCTGAAATTAAAACAACTTTCATATAGTAGTTTTATAACCTGGAGTGGAGAATACAGGAAAACTGTAAATTCTGAAAAGTTCTGATACTGGGGATGATTTCTTCTGAAGTTTGGTGGAATTGAGACTCCCCGTTTTTAGAGAGAGAAAGAGAAGTATGAATAATTTTTTTTGGCTTGAGTTGTAAAACACAGGTTCTGACCCCTTGTCATCATTAAAGATCCCAGGGGCTCTTTTGAAAGGACTTAGAGGGATTAACCTTTCTGTTCTGGCTAAATTCCTAATTGGATAATTGTATTCTGCCTCCCTAAATTATCCCTGTAACTCCAATTGGATATGGAATTTTCACTTCCTGTCATAAAGAATTGTAGGGTGTTACAACATTTCACCCCAGGGGTGATACCAATTAAGTCGTTAGTGAGGTGAAATCTGTACATGGTTGTCTTTCTTTTTTCTCCCCCTCACCTACCTCCTTATTTGGAGTTGAAACTGTATGGAAATCATTCCATCATTTGCTGTGAAAAGAGATGTTATAAGTTAATAACACTGCTTATTGCTACATTGTTTCTAAAAATATAATAAAGGCAGTCAATAACTGATAAACGTTTGCAGAGAGCATTATCATTCTAAAGAGAACAAAAACACATTGCTTGAAATGTCATAGTCCAAACCCAGGGCCATGATGAGAAGGCAACGTAAAATATTTTTATGCCAGTTCAGAGACTGCATTTTTAACTGGACAAAAAAAAGCTGTGGGTAGCACTGTGAGAGTGTGTGTCTCATATCTTATGGCGAGTCAGCTCAGCATTCATAGAAACACTTAGTCCCAGGAACAGGGACAAGGGGAACCAATGTTTCCTGAATATGGATGCAAATATTAACAATAAGGAGATTACGCATGCACTTAATTTGGAAAGTAAAGATCACACATCAGTCTCTTCAGCTGTATTTATCCACGTTAAAAATCATTGTCCATAGAATAACCTAAAATGCAATGTCATCAACATCAGCTGTATGTTTACCCTGAGTGGAAGAAAAAGTTAATAATCAGCTTATTGGAATTATTTAACTTTTCAAAAGTGTTATTTTAACTCAATCAAGAAAATATCCTGCCCTGGTTCGTGTGGCTCAGTGAATTGAGCACCAGCCTGAGACCAAAGGGTCATCGGTTCGATTCCCAGTCAGGGCACATGCCTGGGTTGCAGGCCAGGACCCCAGTAGGGGGCACACGAGAGGCAACCACACCTCTTTCTTGATGTTTCTCTCCCTCTCTTTCCTCCTCCCTTCCCCTCTATCTAAAAATAAATAAATAAAATCTTTTCTTAAAAAAAGAAAATGTCCTTAGTTAAACTATATTTATTTTTATTCTTTCTATAGGCTATCTCATCAATATATATTTTTATAAGAACAATTATTTTCAGAGTTTTATAATAATTATGGACTCATTCTTCAGAAAGAGGGATGTAAAGATACTTATGTGAGATTTAGTAGTAATATCCAAGTTCATCCTCTCATGATCTAACATAGACTTTGGACTAGGTGAAATTTGGGGTCCACCTATGAAACTCGAAAATAAATGGGGCAAATAAAAACCCACTATTAAACCAAAAATACACTGTAGACCAAAAGTGGATTTATCTGATATGGAAATGAAGAGCTATTTCTGAATTTTATCTCACCCACATTACAAATCCATGCACATTTTAGAGCATCATAATGAGAAATAACCAATGGCTGTAAGCAAAGGGTTTTAATAAACCATTTTCATATTTGAAAGTGAATTTCAAATATAGTGCCTCTGTATTATTATATCACATTTTATTTTGATTTCTTGGTATAGAATAGATTTATTTTTAAAATATTATGTGCGATTTGGTAGACATTAGATTATTACACTAATCTCTCTGAGACAACAGATATCATCGGATATGTGTAGCTTTACTATTTTCCATTCACCTCAACATCTTTGTTTAACTTGACCTTCTCTGTTTTCCCATTTCTTGTGTCTGAGAAGACAAGAAATGTCTTTAGTGGAGGCCAAATCCATTCTGGTGGGTGCCTTATGTCTAAGACTTATCTAAGAATATGCCAAAGGTAGCTACAGAAATTACAATATGTGAACACTCTGGATTTTTGCTTTTTTTCATAAGTTGTTATCACAGAAGATGCCATCTGTCTCCTACTAATATACACAATTTTTTCACTTAAGTTAGAATTTGCATTTTATCATTTCAAAATTAATTTGCTATTTTTAAATTTTCTTTCTTATTGAGTTTATTGGGGTGACATTGGTTAATAAAATTATATAGGTTTCAGGTATGTGACTCTACAATACATCTTCTGGGAATTGTATTGTGTATTCACCACCCCAAGTAAACTTTCCATCCATTACTATTCATCTCTCCTTTACTGTCTTTTACCTCCTCTCACCCCTCTCTCCCTCTGGTAATAAAAATACTGTCATCTGTGTCTCTGACCAAGCTGTAACCCTTTTCCCCTCTAACAGCTGTCAGTCTGTTCTTATATCTGTGAGTCTGTTTCTATTTTGTTAGTTTATTTTGTTTACTATAGTCCACATATAAGTGACATTGTATGGTACTTATCTTTCTCTGAACCGCCTATTTCACTTAGCATAGTACTCTCCAGGTCCAATCTTTCTTCCTGTGTTCTAGGAGGGTCAAGTATTTCTTTTTAATCTTTATATTTTTAAATTTTTTCGTTGTTCCAATACATTTGTCTCTATTTACCCACCACCACTCTCCCCTATGCCACCCATCCCCACCTCCCCAACTCAATCTTTCCCAACCTTGGCTTTGTCAATGTAACCATCAAACCCGTTCCTTGATTTGACTCTTCCTCTTCCCCTCCCTGCTACCCCATCCCTCCTCCCCGCCAAGTCCTGTCAGTTTCTTCTTTCTTTCAATGTTGCTAGTCACATTTTCCTTGCTTGTTTGCTTTGCTGGCTCGGTTCCACTTATAAGTGAGATCATATGGTATTTGTATTTCACCGCCTGGCTTATATCACTTAGCATAATGCTCTCCAGTTCCATCCATGCTGTCGCAAAGGGTCGTAGCTTTTTCTTTCTGTCTGTTGTGTAGTATTTCCTTGTGTAAATTAACCATAGTTTTTTTTAATCCATTCATTTACTGATGGGCACTTATGTTGCTTCCAGTACTTAGCTATTATAAATTGTGCTGCTATGAACATTGGGGTGCATAGGTTCTTTTGAATTGGTGTTTTGGGATTCTTAGGGTATAACCCAGCAGTGGAATTGCTGGGTCAAAAGGCAGTTCCATTTTTAGCTTTCTGAGGAAATTCCAAACACTTTTTCACAGTGGCTACACCAGTCTGCATTCATATCAACAGTGTACTAGGGTTCCTTTTTCTCCACAAGCTCGCCAGTACCAGTTGTTTATTTATTTATTTATGATGGTCATTCTGACCGGTATGAAGTGGTATCTCATTGTGGTTTGCATTTGCATTTCTCTGATGGCTAGTGATGCTGAGTATCCTTTCATGTCTCTGGGCCCTGTGTATGTCCTCCATGGAGAAGTGTCAGTTCAGGACCTTTGCCTATTTTTTAATTGGATTTTTTGTCTTCCTGACAAAAATCATTGTTTTGTCAGTGGAGACATGTGAGTTCTTTATATGTTTTGGAAATCCAACCCCTGTCTCAGGTATCATTGGCAAATATATTGTCCCACACAGTTGGTTCCCTTTTCATTTTGCTGCTGTTTTCTTTAGCTGTGCAGAATCTTCATATTTTGATAAAGTCCCGATTGTTTATTATTTCCTTTATGTCCCTTGCTCTAGGGGATATATCAGTGACAATATTGATGTATGGGATATCTGAGAGTTTCCTGCCTATATACTCCACTAGGACTTTTATGATGTTGTGACTTACATTTAAGTCTTTTACCCATCTTAATTTTATTTTTGTGTATGGTGTAAGTTGGTGGTCGAATTTCAAGTTTTTTCATGTAGCTGTCCAACTCTCCCAACACCATTTGCTGAAGAGGATATTTTTACTCCATTTTATGCTTCTGTCACCTTTGTCAAACATTAATTGACCATTGAGACATGGGATTATTTTTGCGCTCTCTATTCTGTTCCATCGACCTATGTGTCTGTTCTTATGCAAGTAACAGACTCTTTTCATTACAGCACCCTTGTAATATTGTTTGATGTCAGGTATGGGGATCTTTCCTACTTGGTTCTTCTTTCTAAAAATTGCTGCTGCTATCCGGGGTTGTTTATGGTTCTATATATATTTTTGAAGTGTTTGAAATAGGTCATTGGTATTTTAATAGAGATTGTGTTGAATCTATAAATTGTTTAAGGTAGTATGGATATTTTGATGTTTGTTCTTCCAATCCATGAACATAGTATATGCTCCATTTATCTGTGTCTTCCTTAATTTCTTTCTTCAATGTTGTATACTTTTCTGTGTACAGGTCTTTTGCCTCCTTGGTTAAGTTTATTCCTAGGTACTTCAGTTTTCTTGAGGCTATACCAAAGGGGATTTTTTTCCTGATTTCTGCTTCTGATATTACACTGATGGTGTACAAAAATGCCTTTGATTTATGAATCTTTACTTTGTATCCCGCTGTTCTGTCATATTCACTTATTAGGTCGAGTAGTTCTTTGGAGGAGTCTATGGGGTTTTCTATGTACACTGTCATATCATCTGCAAACAATGATGGTTTTCCTTCTTCCTTTCCAATTTGGATGCCTTTGTTTCTTTTTCTTGTCTGATCACTGTGGCTAGAACTTCCAGTACTATCTTGAATAGAAGTGGTGAAAGTGAACATCTTGTCTTGTTCCCAATCTCAATGGGAAAGTTTTAGTTTTTGCCCATTGAGTATGAGTTTGGCTGTAGATTTTTCATACTGGCCTTTATAATGTTGAGGTATTCCCCCTTTATTCTCACTCTGCTGAGTGTTTTTATCATAAAAGGGTGCTGCACCCTATCAAATGCTTTTTCCACATCTATTGATATGATCATGTGATTTTAATCTTTCCTATTGTTTATGTGATATATCATATTTATTGATTTGCAAATATTGAACCATCCTTGGATCTCTGGGATGAATCCCACTTGATCATGGTGGATGATCTTGTTAATGTATTGCTGGATGTAGTTTGCCAATATTTTGTTGAGAATTTTAGCGTCTACGTTCATCAGCGATATTGGCCTGTAGTATTCTTTCTTGGTTGTGTCTTTATCTGGTATTGGGATATGTCTGATGCTCACCTCATAAAGACTTTGGGAGTCTCCTTCTTCTTAGATTTTTGGAATAGTCTGAGGAGAGGGGTTAGCTCTTCCTTAAATGTTTTGTAAAATTATCCTGTGAAACCGTCTGGTCCAGAGCTTCTGTGTGTCAGGAGTTTTCTGATCACTCTTTCAATATCACCAGATGTTATTGGTCTGTTCAGGCTTTCTGCTTCTTCTTAATTCAGTGTTGGAAGGTTATATTTTTCTAGAAATTTTTCGATTTCATCGAGGTTTTCAAATTTCCTCGCATGTAATTGTTCATAGTATTTTCTTCCAATCCTTTGTATTTCTATGGTATCAGTTGTTATTTTTCCTCTGTTATTTCTGATATTATTTATTTGGTCTTCTCCCTTTTTTTCTTTATGAGGCTGCTTAACGGCTAGTTGATTTTGTTTACCATTTGAAAGGATGAGCTCCTGGATTAGTTGATCCTTTCAATTGTTGTTTTTGTCTCTATGACATTCAATTCTGCTCTGATCTTGATTATTTCCTTTCTTCTACTCGTGCCGGGCTTTGTTTGCTATTGTTTCTCCAGTTCTTAAAGCTGGAAGGTTCGATTTTTTATTTGAAATGTTTCCATCTTTTTGAGGTAGGCCTATATTGCTCTGAACTTCACTCTCAGGACAGACTTCCCTGTGTCCCATAGCTTTTGGACTATAGTATATTCATTTTCATTTTTTTCCAGAAACTTCTTGATTTCTTCTCTTCTCACTATTGACCCATTCATTGTTTAATAGCTTGCTATTCATTCTCCATGAGTTCGAATATTTTTGAGATTTTTCTAAGAGGTTGGTTTCTAGTTTCAAGCCCTTGTGGTGGGAGAAAATGCTTGTTATGGTTTCAAATTTCCTGAATTTGTAGAGGCTTGTTTTGTGCCCTGTCATGCAGTCTATCTTTGAAAATGTTCCGTATACATTTGAAAAGGATGTGTGTTTCCTTCTTTGGGATGAAAGGTTCTATATATGTCAGTTAAGTCCATTCAATTTAATGCGTTGCTAGGTTCCACAATATCCTTGCTTATGTTTTGTTTGGAGGATTTATCCATATTTAACAGTGAGGCGTTAAAATCCCCTACTATCACTGTGTTGCTGTCTATATCTTTCTTGAAGTCCTCCAGGATTTTCCTTAAATATTTGGCTGCTCTTATGTTGGGTGCATATAAGTTTACAATGTTCATGACTTCTTGATGGATTCTTCCTTTGAGTATTATAAAGTGTCCTTCTGGGTCTCTTTTTATGGCCTTTGTTTTGAAATTTATATTGTCTGTTGTAAGTGTTTCTACTCCTGCTTTTTTCCCCTGTCCATCTGCTTGGAATATTTTTTTTTCCCATTCCTTTACTTTCAGTCTGTGCAGGTTCTTTGTTCTGTGGTGGGTCTCTTGTAGGCAGCATATGTGTGGTTCATGTTTTCTTATCCATTCAGCTACCCTGTGTCTTTTGTTTGGGGCATTTAGTCCATTTACATTTTAAGTTATTTTTGATAGGTATTTATACATTTTTTCATTGTGTGTCTGTGTTCCCTCTTCCTCACTCTTTTTCTCCATCTTCTTAAAGCAGTCCCTTTTGCATAACTTGTAGTGCTTGTTTGGTGGAGGTGAATTATTTTAGCCTTCTTTTGTCTGGGAAAGTCCTTACATTGACTTCCATTTTAATTGAGAGCCTTGCTGGGTAGAGTAGTCTTGGATGCAGGCCCTTGCTTTTCATGACTTGGATTATTTCTTGCCATTCCCTTCTGGCTTGCAGTGTTTCTGTTAAGAAGTCAGCTGCTAGCCATATCTGGGCTCCCTTATATGTTACTACCTCCTTGTCCCTTGCTGCCTTTAGGATTCTCTGTTTGTCTGCAGTACTTGCTATTTTAATGATGATGTGTGTTGGATTGGGCCTCATTGGGTTTCTCTTCAATTGAACCCTTTGCTTCCTGGGCTTGCACGACTTTTTCTCTCCTCAAATAAGGAAGTTTTACATCATTACTTTTTCAAACAGGTTCTCTATCTCTTTTTCCTCTTCCTCCTCTGGTATCCATATTATACAGATTTTATTACGTTTCAGTGAGCTTGCATTTCCCTCAGTGCCTCTTCATTATTTTTGAGTCTTTTTCATTTTCTCTCTCTTTCTGAGAGCTTTCGCTACCTTGTCTTCCAGCTCACTGATTCAGTCCTCTACTTCATCAAGCCTGCTTTTGATTTTTTTCTACAGTGTTCTTCAATTCTGAAATTGTAGTCTTCATTTCCTCTTGCCTCTTTTTGAGAATCACTATGTCTTTTTACATGCTGATATAGTTTGCAATAAGTTCCTCATAATTTTGCTGTAGTTTTTGGTAATTCTCTTTGAACTCACTGAGCTCATTGAGCTTCCTTTGAACCGTTGTTTTGAATTCAATATATGACAGTTGACTTGCCTCTATTTCATTCAATTCTCTTTGTCAGGATTCCTCTTTTCCCTTCAATTGGTGGGTGTTTCTTTTTCTTCCCATTCTTTATGAGACTCTCGTTTTTTGCTTCAGCTTCTTCAATTGATCTGTATTGACTTCTTGACTTTGTGGTGCGAACTTCTAATGTAGGAGACCACTTTTTTTTTCTTTCTTTCTGGATCTGCCTGTGAAGGTGTCATCTGTTGACCCCATCCGATGTTAGGTCATCTTTAAGAGACTTCTAGGAATCTGTTGTCTGTGTCTATCTCCTCCAGTTGTTAATCTTGTCACTCTGCCATCATCGGTCAGGGTAGGGGAGAGTACCTCCTGTGGGCAGGGCTATTGGGTCCTTTCATGCTGCTGCTGCTCAGGGGAGTGTTCCTCCTGAGCTAGTTGGCTGGTGCAGTGTGGGCAAGGAGTCAGCACCGGGATGTTCCTGGCTACTTCCTCAGTTCTCTCCTCAATGCCTCCATATCTAGACTCACCTCAAGGGACTCCATGCCACTCTGCATCCCCTTTAGCCAGGTATTTACTATCTGCGACTGCCACTGTGTACTCAGTACCCAGGCCTGTGCAATGCTGGGCTGGGGCAGAGCCTCCTGGGTGCGGGGGCTAATGTGTCCTTTGACGCTGTTACAGCTCACAGCAAGATTGCAGCTGCGGAATGGGGGTAAGTCAGCACTGGGTCCCTCCCAGCCACTTTTTCAGTCCTCTTCCCGAAGCTTTCTTCCCCAGTCTCTTGTCAGGTGTTTCCAGCCCCCTCTGCTCCTGCCTCTTTTGGAGCCCAGGATAAATGGCTGACACTACAAGTTTTTGCACTTACCCTTTAAAGGGCTCCTTGCATCGCCAGCTGCCTGTCTCTGGCAGAGAGCACCTGCTGCTTTTCACAACTGGCTGTTATCTGTGTGCTTTTTGGGCTCTGGTGCTGTAGGCTAGAGATCCCCACTTATGGTTTAGACCCTGCTCTTCTCAGGGGTTCCAACTGGCTGTTTCAATATCCTCTGGCACTGCAGCCCCTGGGTGCCCTCCCACATTCTCGATCCTCTTCCTCTGTCCTTACCTGTTAGTTTGTGTTAAAATGGTCTCATCTGTCTGAGGTTTTAAGGCTTCTCTCTCACTATTGTTCAGTGTTTTCCAAGTGATTTCTCCACAGTTTAATTGTAATTTTAGATTGTTCCTGGGAGGAGATCAGTGTGACTTCCATTCACTCCTCTGCCTTCTTGAATCCCCCATTCCCTCTACTATGTTCTTCAATTCAGAAATTGTATTTTTGTTTCCTCTTGGCTCTTGTTGATAGTTTCTATGTATTTTTTCATGCTCATATAGTTTTCAGTAGGTTCCTCATAGCTTCCCTGTAGATTTTGGTAATGTACTCTGAGCTCACTGAGCTTATTAAACTTCCTTAGAACCATTGTTTTGAGCTAAATATCAGACAGTTTACTTGCTTCTATTTCATTTAGCACTCTTTCTGCAGATTCCTCCTTTCCTTTTGACTGGAGAGCGGGTGGGTTGTTTCTTTGTCTTCCCATTAATTGTGAGAATCTCCTTTTTTGTTTCTGCTTCTTAAATTGATCTGTCTTGACTTCCTGACTTTCTGGTGTAAACTTCTATGGAAGGAAACCTTTGAGATTCAGTAGTGCAGTCTCCTTGATCTCCTAAACTTTATTCTCTTGGAATGCTTTTCATGCTGTTTATGTTACCTTTCTGGAAGCCATTGGGATGTGATTGTTGTTTGGTTGTTTTTTGGAGGGTTCTTCCCTCCATCTGGTTGACTGAGGTCCACTCCGCCCACCACATCCTGTGTATTTTGTGCAGGTGCTTCCAGAGACAATCACAAAGGCCAGGAAACAAGCCCGCATCCACAAAAATAACTCCCTCCTGCAATCCACTGTCAACAGCAAATGAACCAGTATTAACAAGGCTATAAAGTGATTAAGGCTTTTATAAGAAAGGAGATAAATAAACTATTAGTATAAAATCTAGTCACTTAATATGTACAAACTTGATGGACCTGAAATTAATGTTAAAAAGCTATGTAATAAAAAATATATATATATAATTTCACAAATCATGGAAAAGACCACCATGGATTTTGTCTCGGTACCCTCTAGTATTCACCTGTTTTTTCTTTCTGAATCTGCCTCAGGTATTGTCATATGTTGACCCCGTCTGACCTTAGGCAGTGTGTTCCAGACTTCCAAGGATCTAATGTCTGTGGCTGTCCTCTTTGGTTGTTAATCTAGTTACTCTGCACTCAGCATTCAGGCTTAGGCACCTCAAGACAGGGCAGGATTCCTCCTCGCTTTGGGGCTATTATTTCCCCTCAGGATACTTCTGCTAGGAGCAGAGTAAACTTCCTGAGCATGATGACTGCTGCTGCACGGGCGATGACTCAGTACCGGGATCCCATTGGCTACTCTCTCCGTCTCTCTCCATAGCCTCTGTCTCTCCTCAGGTGTCTCTAGCTCACTCTGCACACCACCTTTGCCAAAGCCCAGTGTAAGTGGCTGCAAATAAATACTTATGCCTTAGCCCTTTAAATGGCTCTTTGTATCTCAAGCTGCTTGTCTCTAGCAGAGAGCAGCCCTGCCACTTTTCATAGCTGGCTGTTATCTGTGTAGTTTTTGGACTCTGGTGATGTAGGCTAGGGATCCCCGCTTATGATTTAGACCCTGCTCTTCTCAGGGAGATCCAACTGACTGCTTAAATATCCTTCTGACACTGCTGTCTGTTGGTGCCCAGACAGGTTTCTGGAGTCTCCCTCGCACACCTTATCAGTCATGTTGTGCTAAAGCTGATTCTTCTGTCTGTCTGAGTTATAAGGCTTCTCTCTCATTATGGTTCAGTTGTTTGTTCTGGGTGATTTCTCCACAATTTAGTTGTACTTCCAGATTGGTCCTGGGAGGAAGTCAGTGTGACTTCCATTCACTACTTTGCCATCTTGCTTACATTAATAATCTTTTAAAAATACCATCTAAGCTATATCTATAAATACTGTATAAACTGAGATAGGTACATAACACATGATTCCAAAGTCATTGGAAGGTAGTATATTTTGTTATTTGTATATCTTTATTTTCTTGCTTTTTCCATTAACTTCAGACATATAAAATGTGACATAATTAATAATAGCCAATTAATATATTTTCATTAATGCAATCAAATATTGCAAACACACTACAACAAGCTAGACTCCACAATTTGTCTCCAAATTTTTTTCTCAAACTTATTTATTGCTTATCTTTAAAATATAGAATGAATCAAACATTTACAATAAACAATATGTGAGAAAAATGACTTGCAAAAACATCAATTAAATAAAATACATGTTTTGATAAAGTAATTGAAAAAGTATTGTGTGAATAGAGTACAGGGAGCACCTACATTCATGGGACATCAAGAAAGCTCTATAGAGAGGATATACTTGTATACTTGCATTCAACTTAAATAATGAAAAGGGACTTGCCAGTTAACTTTAGAGTAGTTGTTTTCAGGCTTAGTGAGAGAGAGTCTGTATGCCTCATCCAGCCCGACAGTGGCAGAACTAGGATTTGCCTCCAGTTCATCCATCTTCACCACAATACCTCACCATTTGTGACCATCTGTTAGTTGTATAGTCTTATATTTAGGAACAAGGACAGAACTATCATAATAATTAGAATTGGGAACAAGTATATTTTTTCAATATTATCCTATAGGTAATAATGATGATGGCATTACTAAGAAACTGGCAAATACTTGACACTTCATTTACAAAATTAGGATGGGATAATAAGGAGCACTATGACTTCATTATATGCTTTTACCAACAACTCCACTTTATTCTATTGACCAAACCAGAGAACACCCATGTTGCCAAGTTGAATCTGTTCCATTACTAAAAGTCATTGCTCTTTATAATAATTATTACATATGTCTCTGGCTCTGCTTTTGAAACTATGTTATGGGCATATGGTATCAATGTTATTTCATTTCACCCCCAAAACTAAAAAAGAACAACCCTAGTATGAACCCATGGCTTCAAAATGGAAGCCTATAAATCTGCAGTGCTCTTTTATCACTGCACTGGTTGCTGCTTTGTTGGAGTGTACATGGCAAAACTGACTGCAAAGTGTGTATTCTGTTTTAGGTAAAGGGATTTGTCAACAAACGTGAACAGCCATCAATAAACTTTGAGATGTGTCACCTCAATATCAGATATATACACTGGGATTAGGCTATTATCAAGGTATTTAAATGTGTATTTTTACATGTTTTATGCAATTATAAAACCAAAATAATATGCTTTCTCAAATCTAATATTTTAGAAATCAATTTAAAGCACAATTTAAAGACTTCACAAATCTTTAATAGTCAGAACCTAACCAACAATGCAAAGAAGCAAGGAAAATATGACCAGCAACACTGAAAGGAAAAGAAATCAACAGAGACAAGAGGGGGGGGGGGGCAGGGAAGGGGAAGGGAAGGGGAAAGTCAAGGAACATATAGCAAGGACTCATGGACAAAACCAAAGGGGAAGAGCTGAGGGAGGGAAGGTGGGAGGGGGCAAGGGAATGAGGTGGGGGGAAGGCAGAGACAAATGTATTTAAAAAGTAAATAAATTAATTTAAAAAATAAAATAAAATAAAAAAATAAAAAACACAGTCCTTCTTCCTCTGTTTTGCAATGCCACCTTTAAATAAATCAATTGTCTATCAAAAAAAAAAAAGAAAAACATTAATTTATGCACTGATTTTATATATATCCATATATGTATATATAAAATGTCTACTGAATGACAGGCATTATATACAAACATCCTTGAGTGATGAATTATATAGTGCCTTAAAGTAGCTCTCCAATCACTAAAAGAGAAGAAAAAGTAAATAGATAACTACAAAATGTCAAGCAGTACATGACCCTAAGGAACCCTAGACTTGGCTTTAGAAAGAGAGGCCTCTGGAAAAGAAAGACATCTTTAAAAATATCTATCATTGGCCTGTGCAATTCAGTATTTGTGATTCACTTTCTCCCTGCAGACCCCAGGGTCTAACTCCTATTTTGATGGATGGGTTTTCTGTTTGCTTGTGTCTTTTCTCTGGCTTTGATTCTCAACTTGACTGTCTTGGCCTTGTGGATTCATGGCATTTTCTCCTTGCTCCAAGTTCATCAGCCAATTAAGAATAAACACATTGTAACTGATATCTGCCTGGAACTTCTTGCAAATGGATAGGTTAGAGAAGGGGTATCTGATTCAGGGAATTATTACAAAAGGTAGGATTTGGTCCATAGTAGATAAGAATGAGATGTGGTGTGCATGTGTGTGTTTATGGGAAATTAAAAAATAACATTAAAGGAAAAGTTCCAGAATTCAGATCAATTTCTAGTGTAGGAAAAATTTCTTGGGGATAGTGATATAAAATAAATTGAAGAGGTGTGTAGTGTTGAAATAAAAGTATATTTTATGTGTAGTAAATGTATGTATACATATAAGCATAGATTTCTAGTTACTACAGACATTAGTTTATATAAAACAAGTATAAAAACTAATATAAGTATTTACCTTACAAATTTTAAAAATTAAGTTCATTATTTTCAGAGTCCCTGAAATTAACCTACGTGGGTAAGCCTCCCCTGCCTGTTTATAAATTAGATTCAGTGTATATTACTGATGTAAGACATTTCTTTTATTGAGGGCCAACCATCCATTGAACAAATATCTTGAACACCTACTATGCTCAAGAACTGTCAAGAATTTTTTTAAGCAAATATACATTAAATACATCAAGTGACAATATCTTCTCTGAAAGCATGGTAAAATATAGTTTGATGGAATTGAGGTTTGTGTTTAGTCACACTGGTCAGAAAAGTCCTTTCTGATAAGATGACCACAGAATGAAGGCAAATGAAACCAGGGAGAAAGCTGCCTGTGTATGTGTAGGACAGGGAGAGTAAAAACCTTGAAATGGAAGCATACTTGATATAATAGAATACCAAGAAAGTTGGAGGGGAGTGAGGAAAAATAAAAAGTAGGAAAGGAGACATATGAGCAACCACTTGAAATTGTTGAGATGGTCCTATATGGGGAGCAGTGTTTTTTTGTTTGTTTGTTTGTTTTTTAAATTTTTTTAATCCTCACCTCAGGAGATTTTTCATTGCCTTCAGAGAGAGAAGGGGAGAGAGAACCATGGATGTGAGAGAGAAACATCCATTGGTCGCCTCCTGCACACTCCCAGATCAGGGATTGTATGTACCTCAACCAGGAAATGAACTTGAAAGGTATGTCCCATGACTGAAATTGAACCTACAACCTTTTGGCTACAGGAAGATGATCCTACCAACTAAGCCACACTGGCCAGGGCAGGAAAAGAGTTCCAAGGACAGGGAAGTGCCCCTGTCCTGAAGAAGACTTCTTTGAGGAAGTGAGGTGTAACCTGAAGCTTAAGGGTAAGACTAAAAGGTCCAGGAAGGGTAGAGGAAGAAGACTGCACTGCCTAAGAGCTGACTTCACAGGAGCTGGTTCAGGGGTGAGCTTGGCTACTCACTACTTAGAGGTCTCACTAGAGATCCATTGAAGAAATGGGTACACTAGCAATGTCTCCCTTCAGTATTATTAGGATTAAATGAAAATATATATATATATTAGCCAGTGTTATTATTATTAATGTCTGATTGATGCTGAGGATGGTAGCTCAAGGAAGGCTTGGAATACCCACTGAAGGAAGTAAGCTTGAGGAGGAAAAAGTCACTTCTGGTATATTCTAAGTATTTTCTCTAAAGGGGAGCAGAGAATGTGGCAGCTGGTAAGGGAGATAGGAGATCAAAGAATGTGTTGCTTTTTTTTTTTGGAGACAGGGAATATCATGGCATGTTGGTATGCTTTGGGGAAACACTGGTGAATAAGGGGAAACATCACGTGAGAGGAGGGAAAGGAGACAAATGCAGCTCTGATGACCTGAGCAGATGAGAGTTGGTGGAGCCAAGGCACATGGAAAGCAGACAATCTGTGTGTGAAGGATCATGTGGTAAGAACAGATGGAAATTCTATTCTGATTCTCTTTCATAACCAGCACTCATTTCTCTTCCCCTAGAGAACCAACCATAACCCAATTTAGACTTTCCGTGGGTAGAATTTTAACAGGTTTTAACTTTTTATTTTCTCAGTATCTAAATGCTTGCCATCTCTATCCTACCCAAGTCATTTTTATGACACTATTACTATCCAAAACCAACATTGGCTCCAAGTCTCATTGCCCTCCTTTGAATAGATATGTCAACCAGTCTCTGCTCTTCTCATTAAGGCTTGAGTCCTATAGCATGTTGAAACATAAACTAACATCAGCTGTAATTGAGACTGTCACATGCCTGTAATGCTTCCTCATAGGCCAGTAATTCTAACAGTGCTTCCCTTCAAGCAGCTGTAATAGATAAATTTTCAGAAATGCAAACTCTCAGGCCCTATCCCAGAGATGCTAACTCAGAAACTCTTGGTATGGGGCACAGCAATGTGTGTTTGTTGTAACAAGCTCTCCAGGTGACTCAGGGTCTTGCTCCAGGGTGGGGACCACTGTTTTGAGCTGAAGGTGAGAGATGAGGGTGTATGTAAGAATCAGGAAAAGTAGTGTGCTTTCACACTACTGCCACCTTGACCTCACCAACACTAATTTAGAAAACAACAACAAAAACATATGTCATATGCAGACTCATTAGAAAAAAATTGAAAACTGAAACTATTAGAAAAGTTTTTAAAGGTTAGTCAAGATCTTGTTTCTCTTCTTTTTGACTTCATAAGAGGACAGTGTCCTTGCTTTTATCAAGCAGCCAAGGTTGGTTCCTTTCACTGGTTGAACTATAGACATTTACCATATTGGGGCTAACATGGAGCTTCAAAAACCATTAATATTTTTGTTTAGCAAAATGCATTTTGCTTACAGCTTGCTTTTCTTGAAGATGTGTATCTCTCTGTGGCCAGACTTAGGTTATTTCCCTGTTTTCTATGGACTTCCACAAATTATTTATGCAGTCAATAAGCGTCTTATAACTACTCATTGAAGCTGAATTGATGTTTGTGCTAACTAGAAAAGAATGTTGATTCTGGCACTCTGTTACCTTTGCACCTTATAAATAGAGATTTATTAAAAGAAGCAGGGATGGTAGGGACTCCCTGAAGCGTTTTATAGACAGGTTGTGAAGGGAAGAGAATCTAGAGACAGGACGAATTAGCACCCTGACTGCCAATTCAGGCATTCTGGGGCGGCAGGGAGGTGGGAGGTGGGCTGGTGGAGGCTTGCAAAGACAGCTGAAGTATTAGCCATCTCACTCATTTAGTAATTCTTGCCTGTGCATTTCTTTCTTTCCAATCTCCCAGCTCTCAGCAATACTTGCTTCAGCACTTCCCAGTTCTCTTTTTTCTTTTCTAACTCTTTCTGCATCCTTTACTCTTCAATAACTATTTCATCTTTTCAATACAGAAAACACAATAAATATCTTGGCACTATCTCTGCTCTCTCTTCTTTGCATTAATAGAAACACTATTTTTCATTCACATTTTTGTTCTCTTTTATCTTTGTACAGGCAAACACTGCTTCCTTTTAGATTAGCTTGTACAAAGGATTTAGACTATTCCTATGGTCCTTACATCATCAATTTTCTTTAACATCAGTGATTTTGCCAAGTAAGATTTATAAAAGACTGACAAAGAACAAATGGAAAAATATATACCTATTATACAGACAGAGGAAATCAGTTTTCACAGCTAGTGCTTAAAAATATTTTTAAAATTAACATCTCTAAATTTAAACGGGCTTACACCCACTTACCTGAAGGAGATACAAGGCAGGAAAACAAAAATAGAGCAAAAGAATCTTAAGTACAATGGAAGACATTTGTCACCACACATCTTGCTGTTATTACCCAGAAACAGGTAAATGTATATGCATGCTATAAACACTGTTAGTTACTTAATGTGAATTGAATGCAATATGTTTTTATCTCAGTTGCTTATTGACTTAGCTCTATTGGCCTTTTTATAATGTCAGAGGCTTACTTAGAATCCTTAGCATTCTATAAAATAGTACTTTAGGTCAATAGTTTAATAGTAATATTATAATTTTCCAATCTAAATTTTGTCTACTCTTAGGAAATAAAACATTTGTATTTTAAAAATGGAGAATTGTCAATATTTTTTTCTAGTAAATTCAAAGACAAGATGCCACATAACCTTAGGTAGGAAAAAATAAATCAGTTAGGTACTCTTTTCCTGCTTTCACTATATTTATCCTGTCATATCTAAAGCAAAGCACCCTAAAAATTAATCAGTCATCTTAATTCAATATCAATAAAATTATGAAGACATATTGTCAAGATATTTTAAACTATGATTTCACAAGAGTGCTTCAGGTGTTCCCTGCACCTCTGGCAGCTGGTGCAGCAGATGGTCCAACTTGCTAGTTTCTCCCACTATCCCCTTGACCTCCAGGTCTATCAGGTCAATCAAGAACAAGTGCCTTGATGTACAAATCCCTGCTTTCAGTTGTTTACCAGGAATATAGCAGAGAGCAGCAGAAGAAAGGCAAGGACAAGCCTTCGTACTGGCTTTACTAGTCCTCAGTCTGTGCCTTTCTCAGAAGTGTATCTCACCCTACTGAAGTGTTTCTGTCAGATGGGTATTCTATGCTAGTTGTATATTAATTACCCTTGAAATATTTTCATAATTGTTATACTATTTTATTGATAAGATTATTATAAGTGAATACTACTCACATATTTTGGTTGGTGTTACAACTTGGTGAAAATAACATAACAAATGTGTCACAAAAATTTTCTTCTCATACATCTACATGCCCAAAATATTGTGTGTGTGTGTGTGTGTGTGTGTGTGTGTGTGTGTGTGTGTGTGTTTTGGGAGCACAGGCACAATATTGGTACAATAATGGATTCTTGAATCAATTCAGTGGTCTGGCAATAAATTGGGACTCTCAGGGTAATTTGGAGAGGTACTTAAGATTAAGTGCTTACTACTTAACACAACTGCGTTACTGACTAACAAACATACTGTTACCTAGTGGTTCACATAGTATTTTCACAGCAATAACTATCAATCAGTTCGGCCAGCTCATTTTTTTACTGTTCAATTACAGTTGTCCCGATGTCTCCCCTGACCCACCCCACCCTTGCTCCCTTAGTCGATCCTCACCCTGTTGTCCATGTCCATGGGTCCTTTATTCATGTTCCTTGACTAGACCCTTCCCCTTTTTTTCTTCCATTAACCCTATTCCCACTCCATGGAAATAAGGAACAAACTGACAGTGACCAGAGAAAGGGGGGAGAAGGATAACGAGCTCATGCTTTAGTTAGTAAATCTTGGATCCCCAACCAACAAGGGGTGTAGAAAGCAACACCTTTATGTTCTCTTATTGTCTTCAAGATCTTCTACATTATATATTTTCTAAAGTAAGGGTGAGATAGAAGTAAATTTAACAAATTGCTTAGTAAATTACATGATCATTAATAAATATATAAATGTATTTATATGTGGGGGGGTGTGTATGTGTGTAACCATGCTATTTATTCCTGATCCTAAAATTGAATATTTTTCCTTGGTGTAAAGAAGGTTAAAAATTAGAAAGATGGGAAGAATAGATATACCTGGTAACCACGGTAACAAGAAAAAGTCTTGTTTTAACTTCTTTAAAATAATTGCACTATTGTAAATGTATTTTTAATGTTTTAAAATATTTCCTTTAGCGATTTTTCATTAGGCACTTGGTGAATAGGTGAATACATAAATTCATGGGTGAAATTTCTACACTATGTTTATTATAAGCAAAGTTGGAAAAAAAGAAACTAAAAATTGTTATAAACTTAAAAGTCTCATTTCTAGTGTTATCATCTGCTTTTTGGTGGATGAATTCACTTTGGTAATGACTGAAAACCCTAAGTGAATTCTCTAAACTATGAGGAATTGCTAGCTGAATGATTCAAGGCCAATGAAAAATACAATGTCAAATCAGCACTTAAATTTATAAATGATAACTCCATTAAAAACACTGTCCAAATCTTAGCTAGATGTGTACATGGTCTTACATGATATCTGGGCAGATACAGTGGTGAGATTTGGATGGATGCATATCTAGTATGTATGTTGTAAGTAGTTAAATATCTCCATCAAAACAATGTTTAAAAATTTATTTCAAGTAGGAGCTAAAGAGGCCTTAACTTGACCCTGCTAGTAGGGTCTAAACCATAAGCGGGAATCTCTAGCCTACAGCACCAGAGCCCACAAAGCTCATAGATAAGAGCCAGCTATGAATAGCTGCGGGGTGCTCTCAGCTAGAGACAGGCAGCTAGAGATGCAAGGAGCCCTTTAAAGGGCAAGTGCAAAAAATTGTAGTGTCAGCCATTTATCCTGGGCTCCAAAAGAGGCAGGAGCAGAGGGGGCTGGAAACACCTGACAAGAGACTGGGGAAGAAAGCTTCGGGAAGAGGACTGAAAAAGTGGCTGGGAGGGACCCAGTGCTGACTTACCCCCATTCCGCAGCTGCAATCTTGCTGTGAGCTGTAACAGCGTCAAAGGACACATTAGCCCCCGCACCCAGGAGGCTCTGCCCCAGCCCAGCATTGCACAGGCCTGGGTACTGAGTACACAGTGGCAGTCGCAGATAGTAAATACCTGGCTAAAGGGGATGCAGAGTGGCATGGAGTCCCTTGAGGTGAGTCTAGATATGGAGGCATTGAGGAGAGAACTGAGGAAGTAGCCAGGAACATCCCGGTGCTGACTCCTTGCCCACACTGCACCAGCCAACTAGCTCAGGAGGAACACTCCCCTGAGCAGCAGCAGCATGAAAGGACCCAATAGCCCTGCCCACAGGAGGTACTCTCCCCTACCCTGACCGATGATGGCAGAGTGACAAGATTAACAACTGGAGGAGATAGACACAGACAACAGATTCCTAGAAGTCTCTTAAAGATGACCTAACATCGGATGGGGTCAACAGATGACACCTTCACAGGCAGATCCAGAAAGAAAGAAAAAAAAAGTGGTCTCCTACATTAGAAGTTCGCACCACAAAGTCAAGAAGTCAATACAGATCAATTGAAGAAGCTGAAGCAAAAAACGAGAGTCTCATAAAGAACGGGAAGAAAAAGAAACACCCACCAATTGAAGGGAAAAGAGGAATCCTGACAAAGAGAATTGAATGAAATAGAGGCAAGTCAACTGTCATATATTGAATTCAAAACAACGGTTCAAAGGAAGCTCAATGAGCTCAGTGAGTTCAAAGAGAATTACCAAAAACTACAGCAAAATTATGAGGAACTTATTGCAAACTATATCAGCATGTAAAAAGACATAGTGATTCTCAAAAAGAGGCAAGAGGAAATGAAGACTACAATTTCAGAATTGAAGAACACTGTAGAAAAAAATCAAAAGCAGGCTTGATGAAGTAGAGGACTGAATCAGTGAGCTGGAAGACAAGGTAGCGAAAGCTCTCAGAAAGAGAGAGAAAATGAAAAAGACTCAAAAATAATGAAGAGGCACTGAGGGAAATGCAAGCTCACTGAAACGTAATAAAATCTGTATAATATGGATACCAGAGGAGGAAGAGGAAAAAGAGATAGAGAACCTGTTTGAAAAAGTAATGATGTAAAACTTCCTTATTTGAGGAGAGAAAAAGTCGTGCAAGCCCAGGAAGCAAAGGGTTCAATTGAAGAGAAACCCAATGAGGCCCAATCCAACACACATCATCATTAAAATAGCAAGTACTGCAGACAAACAGAGAATCCTAAAGGCAGCAAGGGACAAGGAGGTAGTAACATATAAGGGAGCCCAGATATGGCTAGCAGCTGACTTCTTAACAGAAACACTGCAAGCCAGAAGGGAATGGCAAGAAATAATCCAAGTCATGAAAAGCAAGGGCCTGCATCCAAGACTACTCTACCCAGCAAGGCTCTCAATTAAAATGGAAGTCAATGTAAGGACTTTCCCAGACAAAAGAAGGCTAAAATAATTCACCTCCACCAAACAAGCACTACAAGTTATGCAAAAGGGACTGCTTTAAGAAGATGGAGAAAAAGAGTGAGGAAGAGGGAACACAGACACACAATGAAAAAATGTATAAATACCTATCAAAAATAACTTAAAATGTAAATGGACTAAATGCCCCAAACAAAAGACACAGGGTAGCTGAATGGATAAGAAAACATGAACCACACATATGCTGCCTACAAGAGACCCACCACAGAACAAAGAACCTGCACAGACTGAAAGTAAAGGAATGGGAAAAAAAAATATTCCAAGCAGATGGACAGGGGAAAAAAGCAGGAGTAGAAACACTCACAACAGACAATATAAATTTCAAAACAAAGGCCATAAAAAGAGACCCAGAAGGACACTTTATAATACTCAAAGGAAGAATCCATCAAGAAGTCATGAACATTGTAAACTTATATGCATCCAACATAAGAGCACCACAGGGATGGGCAGTGCCTCCTGAGGGTGGGGCTATTTTGTTCTTACAGGCTGCTGCCACTCAGGGGAGTGGTCAGCCTGAGCAAGATGGTAGTTGAGGAATGGGGGAGGAGTCTGCACCTGGTTCACCCCTGGCTAGATCCTCAGTTCTCTCCCCAATGCTTCCATCTCCAGTCTCTCCTCAAGTGTCTCTAGGCCGTTCTGTTTCCCCTTTAGCCAGGGATCCACTTTCTGTGCCAGCCACTCTGCACTCAGCACCCAGGCCTGCACGCAACTCCTGGCTGGGGCAGAGTGTCCTCAGGTCAGGGCTATTGTTTCCTTTCCAGCTGCTGCCTCTCTTGGGCATGGCCTGAATGAACAAAATGGAAGCTGTGGAATTTGGAAGGAGTCAGCACCGTGACCCCCAGCCTCGGCAACTCCCTCATTTTCTCCCCAACACCTCTCTCTTCAGTCTCTCCTCAAGCATCTCTAGACAGCTCTGTGTCCCCTTTAGCCAGGGATCTACTATCTGTGCTGGCCACTTGGCACTCAGCACCCAGGCCTGCGCACAACTCCTGGCCAGGGCAGAGCCTTCTGAGGGTGAGGCTATTGTGTCCTTTATGCCTGAGGAGGATGGAAACTGAGGAGTGGGAGGTGAGTCATTGCAGGCCCTGCTGGCCACTATCTCAGTTCTCTCCCCGAAGCTTTCCTCACCAATCTCTCCCCAAGCGGCTCCTGCCCATTCTGTGTCTGCCTCTGCCCAGAGACCAAGGTAGGTGACTGCCACTACAAATTTTTGCATTGGCCCTTTAAACGTCTCTTTGCATCTCCAGCCATCTGTCTCTGGCAGAGACCACCACTAAACTTTTCGCAGCTCTTTTGTCTGTGTGCTTTCTACATTCTGGTACTGTAGGCTAGAGGTCCCCGCTTATGATTCAGACCGTGTTCTTCTTAGAGGGATCCAACTGGCCATTTCAATATCCCTCTGGTGCTGGCACCCATGGGTGCCCAGCCCACCTTCTCTAGCCTCCACTGCACTCTTCACCCATTAGGTTTTGGAAAGCTGATTCCACTGTCTGTCGTAGGCTCCAGGGCTCCTCTCTCATTATTGTTGCATTGTTTTCCAGGTGATTTCTCCATAATTTAGTTGCAATTTCAGTTTGGTCCTGGGAGGAGGTTGTATGACTTCCATTCACTCCTCCACCATATTGTCCCTCTACCCTAAGTGCCATTTTAATAAGAAAATTAACATACTGACAACTTATCTCCCTCTCTTCTGAACATGTGTATTTGCATAGTTAATAACAATAGCTTAGTAATAGCAGTATACTGAGAGTATTCTGTTTCCTAATACATTATGTCCTCAATCTAAATTAAGAAAAATCTAGTGTTATGTATCTTGTCACCCTCATTACATAGACAAATAGAAGCTTAGAAAGTTTAAATAACTAGATCAAGATCACACAAGCTAGTCAGACATGAAGCTGAAATTCTAGCTAACATATCTGGTCTAAAAACAAAGATTTATTCTGTCATGTTCTCACATTTACATTTTTGAAACATGCAACCATTGCATTGTTTTATTAAATATAATTAAATCTTCAGTATATTAACACCAAGTGATGTAATTTTTGAAAAAAATAAATATTCCATTATTTAATTACAAAGATATTTACTTATTTTGCAAGATACTGACCACATAGAAAGAAATAAAAACTTTGCCAACCAGTCTGTGTTACTGGAATGAGAATTTCCCAAATGTTACGGTTAAATAAATTATCTCTTCATTTCTTTATTGAAGATGTATTTTCCTAAGAAAATTTTTCATAAAAAATTGTTTCTTGGACAAAATACTATTTTTTGTGACTCCTGTTTTAAGTTTCATTGGTATATGTTTAAATAATTCTTTCACAAATGTTCAATGTTTTTTAAACTTGGTGTACCCTTAAATATCTACAAATTCATTTATTTTATTCTCATATGTAATGAAGAGTTTTGCTCAGTATAAAATTCAAAAATTAAAGTGATTGGAGCATTATTCTATTTTCTTCATAGTTGATCATCATAAATGTAGTATAAGTTTGACAGTTTCTCAGTCTTTCTTTGTTTTTCTATAAAACAAAGGGTTAAGAGATAATGTCTAAGTATTCTGCAAAATGTCCTACAATCAGGGTTTGTCTAATGTTTCTCTCATGATTAGATTGGGTCATGAATTTTTGGGAACAAAATATGACATGAAGTGCCCTTCTTGTCACATCATATCCATGTGATATAAATGTCTATATAAACTTGATCAGTTGGCTAAGTTTCTTCATGTCAATTTTTCTATTGTAAAGTTACTGCTTTCTCTTCTCTACTCTGGTCTTTGGTAGAATCGGTAAGTCCATTCCATAACTAAAAGGAAAAGAAGCAGGGATTTTGCTCTGCTTTGTGGAATGGAAAGTAGCTAAATAAATTATTTGTATTTCTGTGAGGATGATTTTGATCATCAATTTTTAATTTTCCAAAATATTTATGTTTTATTATTCTTCCATTTATAAAGCTGCAGCTTCTTAGACATTAACATTGAATCTTTCTGAGAATGTTTATTTGACTCTTTTCTTTTTCTGTTTTTTAACTATTCTTATTTTCTCTGCATTTCACTCTTTATGTATATGTCTGAGACTATTTTAGGTATTGACTAGATTTTCTGTACAGTTGTGTATGTTTCATCATAAGCCATATTATAGGGTTAAGTTTGGGTTCTGTTTAGGTGGCACATGGCAGGGGGAACATGTTGGCCAGTCAGGAATTCCCAAAGGTATAAAATTAAGAAGCACATTTTGAAGAAGGCAAGCATCTCTACTAAATATCACTCCTATGTACAGCTAACTTTACAGTTGCATTATTCCCCCATTCTCTTCCACATTCCATGCTTACACATTAAAAAAATTGTAAGTTCCTTCTATGTGTGCTCCTTTACTCAGTCTATCATAACAGTGATATTCACATCAATTCCTCACTTTTTTCCTAAATTTTCTTTATTTTTTCTTTATTTTTATTCATACTATTACAGATGTCCCCATTTTCCCTCCCTCTGCTTACTTCCAGCTTCTGCCACCCCCTCCCCACACTTCCCTTTGACCACCATCACCACAGTTTTATCTGTGTCTATGAATTATACATATATATTCTTTGGTTAATCCCTTCATCTTCTCTCAACTAGTCCCCATTCCCCCATCTTCTCTGACAGCTGTCAGTATATTTCACATATCCATGCCTCTGTTTCTATTTTGTTTGTTTATTTTGTTCATTAGGTTTCACGTATAAGTAAGATCATATGGTATTTGTCTTTCTTTCACTAGTTTATTCCAGTTAGCATAATAATCTCCAGGTCCATCCATACTGTTGCGAAAGTAAAGATTTCCTTTTTTTATTTTTTACAGTTGTATAGTATTCCATTGTGTAAATACACCAAAGTTTTTTTATCCACTCATCTACTGATGGGCACTTGACCTATTTCCAAAACTTGGCATCGTAATAAATGAGGCTGCTATGAACATGGTGGGGTGGGGAGGCATATGTTCTTTCTGATTAGTGTTTCAAGATTGGTTGGATATATTTCCAGAAGTGGGTTTGCTGAGTCAAAAGGCAGTTCCATTTTTAAATTTTGAGGAAACTCCATAATGTTTTCCACAGTGGCTGTACCAACCTGCACTCTTATCAACAGTGTACTAGAGTTCCCTTTTCTACATCCTTGCCAGCACTTGTTTGTTGATTTATTGATGATAGACATTCTGACAGATGTGAGGTTAATCCTTATCCAAGAACATTTTTTCATTGCTTTTTGAGAGAGAGAGAGAGAGAGAGAGAGAGAGACAGACTGACAGACAGACAAACAGACATTGATGTGAGAGGAACATTGGTTGTCCACACTGAGGTTATTGAATCGATAATCCAGGCCCGGGCTTGTGTCCTGACTGGCAATTAAACATGCAGATTTTTGCTCCATGGGACAATGTTCCAACCAACTGAACCCACACTAGCTTGGCCTCATTGCAGTTTTAATTTGCATCTTTCTGATGGCTAGTGAAAGTGAGCATTTTTTCATATGTCTATGGGCCCTCTGTATGTCCTCTTTGGAGAAGTGTCCGTTCAGGTCCTTTGCTCCTTTTTTAATTAGATTGTTTGTTTTGATGTTGTTGAGTTGTATAGCTTCTTTACATACTTTGGAAATTAACTTCTTATCACATTTTCTTTGGCCTTTGTCATGAGTGTAAAAGGCAAAACTGACAAATAAAAGAAGGGATTAATAGTTGCTTTAATGACTTCACCAAGGCCCATGCCTGCCCTTTGTAATCTTTGGCTAGGGAGATTGGTTATTCTCTGGGACTCCATTGGAAAGAAATTGTCCTGATATAATTGTTTTGGGCTATGGATTTCACAGCTCTTTATTTTTTACAAATATGAATATTTTTGCTCTTTGGGAATTCCTCAGACTTTACATTCTGCTAAAACATTTCTCATTTTTGAGTAGTTTCAAGGTTTTCCATATAATGGAGTATACATTATAGATATGTATGTCAGTATTTATGTGTAATATGCATCAATGCTCTATCCTTTAAATGACTTTTAGAAGGACAATATATAGATGTGAATGCATTGTTTCTCATCTTCAATGAGAAATATGTCATGTTATTAAAACATGGCTATGTCATGGAGAAAAAGCAAAAGTTATATCTGAAAATTTTATCTCTGTGTTAAAGGATTGTGACACCTAGATCAGTAGTACCTGCAATGAGAGAAAGTAGTCATATTCACTCAGAAGCCTGAGTGATCCATTTGCAGGAATATGTTCACAAACTCTTAAGAACAATCTTTTCTGATTATCATGTAGACTTGGCCTAATATGTACTTTCTTCAAATCCATGTCTTCATTATCCCATGTCCTATTCCAAAATCTCAAGGCAAAGAGACCTTAGATGTAAAACTGATGAATCTGTGCATTACAATGCAGAAAGGAATCCAGGAAATCAAGGTCAAAGCAATGTGAAGTTTCAACTAGCATTAAGGCAACAGGAAAGCTTTACAAAAAGGAGTGAAAAGCCATATATATATATATATGAAGTTGTTTGGAGAAGTTGTTATGTCAGGGTTATCATGTTTATTACTTTTAGATGGACTAATTTTATTTTAGAAAATAAACCTAATAATTGTGCTTTGCTTTATTTGTGTTTACCTTATTTGCAATGATTTCCAAGGCATGTGCAAGTATAGATTTCATTAAGTTCAATCAGAGCAATTGTTCTACCTTAGTAATACTCGCAAGTCCCAAAATAGTAAATTGCTTATGTTTAAATATGATCATGTGAAGAAACCCATAATTGTTATTGATCATAAAGGCACATGAAAAAGGTAAATCAGATGTACTATTTATTGATCTTTTCTAAGCAAAAGTATAATCCATTACTCTTAAGAGACTCCATCAAAGCGATATCTAAAATAAACTATTGTACATTAGATTCACATTTTGCTGAGTGTACTTTAAATTTCTTCTGTATGAGAAACATATAGAAAAAGAATTTTAATTCTCTGTATTTTGAGAGTTAGTGATTTTACAGTATTTTGAACATAATGCTGAAAACATTGAGATATCCAGAATTTTATTTTCAGACATGTACTTAAAGCTATTGCTGTTACTAATTTTATTATTCTTGCTGAAAGTAAGTTTATAAGTAACTATTTTGACAGATGTAAGCTTGTTAGAGGACAAATAAAATTAAAACTAAAGAGTAAAGATCACTGTCATGGATGTTAGAAGATTTTTCATGATTTTTTAATTTCTAACAGAATCCTTATTATTCTATTTGACAGGAAGCCTTTCTTGCAGCTCCAAAAACCTTGAGCTTTTTCTAATGAATTGATAGGATATAATGAATGTTACTAGTATTTGACTAGATAGAATATTTTGTTTTGTATTTGGGCTAATTGTTTCTACCCTTCTGCAATGCTGGAATACATCTGAGATTTTAATTTTTTTTCCATGATTGACAGACCGCACTGTCAGATGACAAAGGGTTGTAATTTGCTGCCAGGAATTGAACACTAGTAATTTAATTGAGAAGTGGAGTGCTGAGATCTTAACACACCTACTAATTCCCTATGCCATATCTTCCCCACACTAGGGAACAGGGCTTGTGATATCTAATGGGTAGTACCCATCTCAAATGTTCTTTTGCCTGAAGGAAAGCAGATTCATTCTACTGCCAAAAACCTCCTTTCCTATTTCATAATATTAAGCTTAAATTTGGGGCATGCAATTTGATGCCTTCCATGACTTCTGGCTTTGAAGATGATTATTTACCATTTATCTTGCTCTTCTGAGATAAGATTTAATGCAGCATAATGTAAGAACAGGATCATGGTCAGCAGTAAGTTAATTATATTTTCAAAGATGTCTTCAGTGCCAGTTGGTACAAAAACTTACAAAGTAATCGCAACATATTGGACACCTCATACCTCACCCCACATCATCTCTGTCTAGCTATGACTGTAGCCTCTTGTTATGTTGCCCAGCTTCACACAAGTGCAACTGGAAACACTTCTCCTTGTTTACACTGCACACTTGATACTTTCTACCTCATGGTTTTCCTGACTCCTGGTGAACCCATAAGCCTCCAGGTCCAAGTGAATTAAGGTCCTTTGGGTACCCCTTGAACTGATAGAAGAATGTTTCCCACTTCAGCCTCATAGGCCAATAATTCTGAAGCTGATTCTTCTGCTTCTCTGAAGCTTAGTCTACTGTTTTTCAGATGGTTCATGTAGGTTTAAGCTCCAGTTGCTTACAGTGGTAAACACCTTAAACATTGTGCTTTATTGGCCTTTCTTCCTCTGTGTTTTACACAAAACTCTTTCCAGCCCTGCATTCTTATTTTCTGAAATTTCCCAAAATAAAGTTCCTGTATGAAAGCCTTTCTCTCAAACCCTTCATGGGAAGATCCATTAAGAAATTCAAACCATGTTGTTTGCAAATTTGGGGACATGAACAGTCTAGTTTGATAACAATATGACATTATGTTTATTATATCTCATATTATTGCTTCAACTATGAAGATTCAGTCATTAGGACAGCTAATAAGTATTATTTCACCAGAATTCTTCAAATAAAGATATTAAATCAACACATTCCACAGAATAAAAATTATATTTGATCCCTGGCTGGGTGGCTCAGTTGGTTGGAGTGTCATTCTGTACAGTAAAGTGTTGCAGGTTTGATTCTCAACCAGAGCACATGCCTAGGTTGCAAGTTTGATTGCCAGAGAACATATGGGAAGCAACCAATAAATGTGTCTCTCTCACACTGATGTTTCTTTCTCTCACCCTTCCTCTCTCCCTAAAATAAATAGACATATCCTAAAGTGAGGATTAAAATAATTATATTTGCTATGAATAACCTTAAGAATTCAGTGTATACTCTTTTAGATAGTAATATAAGGAAACCGTAATTGGCCCTAAGGTAAAAATATGACTTTTAGTATGAATAAGCAGCTGAATAGTCACCATGTGGTTATTTCATGCTGAGTTGAGTGCTCTGCTAATAACATACTTACTTACACGGGTCCATCCCCCCATAGCAGCTTACTATCAAATCATGTAAATGGAAATGTGCACAAATAGAAATTCCAGAGAAAGCCTGTCTCTGTAGCGGGGTGTGAAGTGTGTGTGTGGGGGGAGCACCACCATGGGTTGCCACTCGTCCCCAGTCCAGGCAACAACTGCCGCAGAGGGACAGAGCATGTCACGGGGAGCTCGGTGCTCCAGGATCTGAAGGTTACCATCTGGGGCCAGCTGAGATGGGAGCGCGGACTCTAAGTCCCTCAGAGCCCATACCGGGGGTGTCACGAATGAGGGAATAAGCACGAGTTGTTGCAAACACTTCTCTGTTTGCCAGGAGAGGGGACATGGCACATCCCTCTAGTGGGGAAGGCCCCGAGCCCCTTTGTTCAAAGGATTTTATTGAAAAGGTTATAAGTGGAGCTAAGTAACAGGAATGCACAGGTTATCTCATTACATCCATATGTTAATGTTTACAGAGAATGGGTGATGTTTTGAAGAAAAATTACAGGAACACACCGATTTACATGGGTCCGAGAGGAGACTACTAAACAAGAGAGACAACTCAACAGGAGAGTGTAGTAAACATAAGAGTGCCTAAAGGTATAGGGTAGGGTCTGTGAATAATGTAAATTTCCTTCCCAGCATGAGCTGGCTATAGCTTCTGAGGGAAGAACAAAGCACACTTTAAAGAAATTTCTTTTAGGCCTGATTTCCCTGGGAACCACCAAATCTGGTTTAGGACTGTCTCTGGTATTATTTTGAGCCTGAGCCAGGCAGGGGGAGGGAGCCGCCAAGAGACAAGCAGACTTCTTTCGGATAGAATGAGGACTCCAGCCATGTCCAAGCTGGGCGAAGGGGTGAGGGACTTTTTGCCCTTTCTCCATGTTCCCCAATTTCTTGTCTGCCTCCCATACCAATCAATGTCTGGCTTAGGTTGTTATCGCTACATGAGATAACTTACCCATCATTAATAAGAGACCATCACAGGGCAAAGCAGAGAGGCAGTAGCTATGCCCCTGCCAAGGGTAACAGGTTATGTCTCCTCAGGTGCCTGTTTCTCCAAGGCCTCCCTGATTATTTCCAGCTTTGGGGCCCTCCTTCCTGTTGGCGGGGTTACAGTTCCTGAAAACAGACAGGGCATTTCCCAACATGTTTCCATTCAACAACAGGGATCTTGTTCAGGTTCAGAAATCAACTGAGATTTTGCCTAAACAAAGAGCTTGAAATAGAACTCTGAGGCTTGTAATAGACTCCGAAATAGTGTCAACCTATAGAGGTGAATGGTACATAGATGTCAAATGTCCTGAGGGAGTGTTTACAGGCTCAGAACATACCTTTTTTGTCCACTCCAAATGCAAGTTTTAGCCTCTGTGGAAATCTTAACCAGAAATTTCAGTTCATATTCATTAGGCATATCTTCTGGCTTAGCTATATATAATCACAAACCTTAACTGACCTCTTACTAAAGCTATGCCCTAAACATTATTGAGGAAAGGTGTTAATGAACACACAAGCCAAAGAGGAAACTCCAACCTGATTTTCTGTCATTCTTTCTCATCAAATATCAACTGGGAGAGTCTGGTAGAAAAAAGATATTTTTGATATTTTGCAACAAGCTTGAAAGGTGAGTTTCTACCTCATTGACTATAAGTAGCTAAAAACATGCACAGCTCTTGTATTGCAAGGCTATTGTAAGTTGTAAAAAACATGTTTTTACAAGGCTAACTGAAAACTTAACTAAGGATTAAATTTCAGTTGGAGCAATATTTTCTTATACTTTTTGGTCATTTTTTTTTTGTTTACAGGTAATAATGTATCTTGGAGATTTTTAAAGTATATTTATGTTCATTACTAAGACAAAATATATTAATTAAGAAAGAATTACTAACAATGAGATGACATAGTTTTCAAATTTGGATAACCTTGGGAAATGTGAGTAGTCTTGGGAAAATTTGGACAGGATTATGAACAGTGGGAAAGCCTCATGAAGACTGATAACCCCATAAGTAGTTTAATAGCTTGTATAATTTATATTTGAATAGATTTAAGAAAAGTGGGATAGTTTTGGGAAGAGTGGGATAGCCATACAAACACTGGGATAACCTTAGGAACTTTGGGTTAGACTTAGCCAATTAAGGCTGGGAGATTAACTTTTTTTTTTTTTTTTCCTGAACCTGCATGGTCAGGAGAATCAATAACTGAGATGTGGTTTTACATTTTTACAGTGAGGTTGAAAATTTTTCAAAAGGAAGTTTTTTCCTCCAAATTTAATAGACATAATCATCCCTTAGTAAATCATAGATCACCACTAGTTAGATAATAAAATGTTTCAATTTATTTAGTTCTGCATTTTAGCTGCTTAGTAGTAATTATTAAGCTAATATTACCATATGACTTTAATGGTGATAAAGAATAAATAATTAGATGTGGCACATATTCCACAATTGTGTATGAGGCTGCATGCAAACTTTTCCATGTAGTATTTCCTATCAAGTCTTCACAGTAACATTAATAAGTAAGCATCATTGGACCCATTTCAATAATAAGAAAATCAAAATTTAGAAAAAATAAACAACTTATTGCATGTTACAAAGTTTGAAAGACACATGTTTATAAATTCCAGGGTCTTCTCACCAGACCCATTGTCATAACCTCTGGGCCACTTATCTTTCTCCTGGGAAAGTGAGAGGAAAAAAAATAATTATAGAGCAAAATTACACAGTAACTAGTGCTAAAACACCTGTACATTCATTTGGAAAGAAAATAAAGCTGTACTAATGTATTGCATCATGCAATATAAATTGTAGATTAATTAAAATTTTGTGTATAAGAAAGTAAAAAAATGAAAACCTTTGTGAGAAAATCTAACAGAATCAGCAAAGGGTGTAGCTAGGTGGGAAGAAGTTTTTAATTGAAACTGAAAACCCAGAGCTGCCTATACAAGAGATCCTCCAGCAGAAATGCAATAGAAAACATAAAGAATAGCTTTAAAAAAAATCTTACAGAAAAGATTACAAAAACTAGTATCTATTATACACAGACAACTCTTTTTTTTTTCATTTAACGTTCTTTTATTTCAAATCTACCTTCATCTTTATGTTTTAAGTGAATTTCAAATAAACAGCATATAGTTGGATCTTGCTCTTTAGTTTCACAATCTGCTTTTCAATTGCTACTTTTAGTACATTTACATTTTCCCTTCCTTGGGGTGATACAACTATTTTTTTTTTTTTTAGTTTTATTCATTCATTCATTCATTCATTTATTTATTTATTTATTCGAATACATTTGTCTCTGCCTATTCCCCACCACTTTCCCTTGCCCCCTCCCTCCTTCCCTCCCTCAGCTCTTCCCCTTTGGTTTTGTCCATGAGTCCTTGCTATATGTTCCTTGACTTTCCCCTTCCCTTTTTTTCCCCACCCCACCCTTCCCTCTTGTCTCTGTTGGTTTCTTTTCCTTTCAGTGTTGCTGGTCTTATTTTCCTTGCATCTTTGTATTGTTGGTTAGGTTCCACTTATAGGTGAGATCATATGGTATTTGTCTTTTGCTCCCTAGCTTATTTCGCTTAGCATAATGCTCTTCAGTTCCATCCATGCTGTCGCGAAGTTTAGTAGTTCTTTTTTTCTTTCTGCTGCATAGTATTCCATTGTGTATATGTACCATAATTTTTTGATCCAATCATCTACTTATGGGCATTTAGGTTGCTTCCAACACTTGGCTATTGTAAATTGTGCTGCTATGAACATTGGGGTGCATAGGTTCTTTTGTATTGGCGTTTTGGTATTCTTAGGGTATAGACACAGACAACTCTTAAAAACAAAACAAAAACAAGCCAGTAAAAAATTGGTCAAATTATATGTAAATATGCAACGCAAAAACAAACCCATAGCAGTAGGCATGGAACTGCAAAGTAAAAATTAATGAATTAATGAGACATTTTTATTCCCCCATCAAATAACAACGAAAAGGTCAAATACTTAAAACTGAAGCTGGTAGTGATGTAAGGATGACACATTGTCAATGAAAACAGAATGTACAATATTATGGAAAGCAAAACCAATATTGGGAGTCTCTATACTATAAAAAAAATTCCTTTAGGTCAAGAAATTATAAGTATATGGTCTCATATTATTGTTGATGGAATAATTTATAGACTATCAATAGCATGAAATTCTATTAAGAATTCAAAAAAATAATTAGGCATAAATTATTATTTATGAGTGTGGATATCAATTACTGAGTTTGAAAAACAAAATAGTGAGAATTTTGTATGATATGATTTAGTTTTATATCATATACATGTATTTATACACACATATGATATAACTACATGAACATGAATACGTATTAGCAAATACCTAATAGATTTTCAGATGCATGCCTGTGGTGGTTTGTAGATAGACTTGTAAGAATGGCAGAAGATTCAGAATATGGCAGTCAAGTAGGTGGGAGCTAAGCCCACCTGCTCTTGCACCCAACAGGGATACTAGCTGATCCTCTAAAAAACAATGTGAAGAGTCAATGGAATCTTAGCTGATAATGAAGTTTGGAAGCCAAAGAGTACAGAGGACATGTCAAAAGGGTGCATACAAGATAGAGGGAGTTGTGACAACCAGTAAGCCAGCTAGAGGGGGGAACCCACCAACTAAAGAACCATGAACAAGCAAAGCCCAAGTACAACAAGAGAGCCCACACAAACTGAATAAAGGGCAACCCCAGATCATCCAGGTCAGGAGATAAAAGAGGCTGTACCCCTGAGTCTCAGAGAATTCCTACCACAAAAGTCCCACTTACAAGCACAAGCAGGCAAAGCAGAGCATCCTGAGATGCAAAAACAATCAAAAAGAGTCACTTAAAATGGGGAGACAAAGAAAGAACCCCCAATAGAAAGGAATGGAGGAATCCCCAGAAAAAGAGTTAAATGAAATTGAGGCAAGCAATCTATCAGACACAGAATTCAATAAAATGGTTATAAGGATGCTCATGGAACTCAGTGACAACTACAAGGAACTAAGTGATAATTACAAGAGCATGAAAAAGAAAATAGAAACTATGAACAAGAACCAGGAAGAAATGGAGAATACAATACCTAAAATATAAAATACACTAGAAGGAATTATAAGTAGGCTGGATGAAGCAGAAAATGAAATCAGTGAGCTGGAAGACAAGGTAGAAAGAAATACCTAGCAGAGCAAGAGAATGGGGAAAAAGAGATTAAAAAATACTAAAATAGTTTAAGGAAATTTCAAGGCTACATGAAATATAACAACATTCACATCATAGGAATATCAGAAGGAGAAAAGGAGCAAGGAATAGAAAACGTGTTTGAAAAAAATAATGACATAAACTTCTTTAACCTAGGGAGGGGGAATGTCATGCAAGTTCAGAAAGCACAGAGGGTCCCAAACAAGATAAACCCAAAGAACTCCACTCCAAAACACATCATAATTAAAATGCCAAATGTTAAAGAGAAAGAGAGAATCTTAAAGGCAGCAAGAGAGAAACAGATAGTAACATACAAGGGAGCTCCAATGAGGCAAGCAGCTGATTTCTCAACAGAAACACTACAAGACAGAAAGGAATGGTAAAACATATTACAAATAATGAAAAGCAAATGACTACAACCAAAACTGCTCTACCAAGCAAGGGTCTCAAGTAAAATGGAAGGCAAAATAAGGAGTTTCCCAGACAAAAGAAGGCTAAAAGAATACACCTCCACCAAACCACACTGCAAGATATGCTAAAGGGACTGCATTAAGATGAGGAAAAAGAGTGAGAGAGAGATAAGAACACAGCTATAAAGGGAAAAAATGACAACGAATTAAGTGCCTTTCAATAATAACATTAAATTTAATGGATTAAATGCTTCCAAAATACATAAGGTAGCTAAATGGATAAGGAAACATGTCCTGCACATGTGCTGCCTACAAGAGACAGACCTCAGAACAAAAGACCTACACACACAGAAAGTAAAGAGTTGGGAAAAAATATCCCAAGCAAAGGAAAAAAAAAGGCTAGGGTAGCAATACTTATATCAGACAAAACAGATTTCAAAACAAAGGCTATAAAGAGAGACAAAGAAGGACATGTCATAATATTTAATAGTAGAATTGATCAAGAAGATATAAATATTGTAAAAATATATGCATCCAAGATAGTAGCACCCCAATATATAAGGAAAATCTTGGAGGACTTCAAGAAAGATATAGACAGCAGTACAGAGTGTGGATTTTAACACACCACTGTCAAAAATGAACAGAACTTCCAAACAAACAATTACCATGGATATTGGGGCACTGAAAGGCACTCTAGATCAAATGGACTTGACTGATATATACAGAACATTTCACCTCAAATAAGCAAAATAGAAATTATTTTCAAATGTGCATGGAACATATGCAAAGATAGAACACATGATAGGGCACAAAACGAGCATCAAAAAAATTCAAGAAAATTGATTTCATATCATGCATCTTCTTGGATCACAATGTCTTCAAACTAGAAACCAACCTCAAGGGAAATACTAAAAAATAATCAAATACATGGAGACTGAATATCATGTTTTTAAACAATGAATGGGTAAACAATGAAATCAAGGAAAAAATAAAAAAGTGTCAGGAAACAAATGAAAATGAACACACAACAGCCCGGAACATATAGGAAACTGCAAATATAGTCTTATAGGGGAAGTTCATGGCAATACAAGCCTTTCTAAAAAGACAGAAAAATTTCACATGAACAACGTAACCATGCATCTAGAAGAACTAGAGGAACAACAACAAAGAAAGTCCACAGTGAGTAGAAAGATATAATCAAGATCAGAGAAGAATTAAATGACATAGAGACTAAAAGAACAAATCAAAGGATCAGTCACTCCAGAAGCTGATTCATTGAAAAGATCAAGAAAATCAATAATTTCTTAATGAGACTCATCAAGAAAAAAAGAGAGAGAACCCAAATAATAAAATCAAGACTGAAAAAGGAGAAATTACAATTGATACCATAGAAACCAAAATATTCTAAGAAATTATTACAAATGATAATATGCCAAGAAATTTGAAAACCTGGGAAAAATGGACAAATTTCTTGAAATATATAATCTTCCAAAACTAAGTCAAGAAGAAGCAGTCTGAATAGACTGACAACAAATAGTGAAATTGATGCAGTAGTCAAAAAATTCCCAGCACAAAATAGACCTGGATTAGACAGCTTCAAAGGTGATTTTCACCAAACATTGAAAGAAGAAGTAACTCCCATCCTACTCAAAGTATACCAAAAAAAAAAAAAAAAAAAAATCTAAGAAGAGCGAAGACTCCCAAACTCCTTTTAAGAAGCCAGAGGCCAGCATTATCTTAATTCCAAAACCAGATAAAGACACAACAAAGAAAGAAAACTACAGGCCAGTATCACTGATGAACATACACACTAAAATCCTTAACAAAATATTGACAAACTGCATACAGCAATGCATTAAAAAGATCATATACCATGATCAAGTGGAGTTCATCCCAGGGATGCAATGATGGTAATATACACATTTCAATAAATGTAATACATCACATGAAGAAAATGAAAGACAAAAACTACATGCTTATATCAATATATGTGGAAAAAGCACTTGATTAAGCACCGATTTATGATAAAAACACTCAGCAAAGTGGGAACAGATGGGGCATACCTCTACATAATAAAGACCACATACAACAAACCTACAGCCAACATCACACTCAGTGGACAAAAACTAAAAGATTTCCCCCTAAAATTAAGAACAAGACTAGAGTATCCACTTTCACCATTTCTATTCAACATAGTAATGGAAGTTCTAGCCACAATTATCAGACAAGAAAAAGAAATAAAATTCATTCAAACTGGAGAGGAGGATGTAAAACTGTCATTGTTTGCAGATGACATGAAAGCATACATAGAAAACCCTATAAACTCCATCAAAAAGCTTTTCGAGATAACAAGTGAGTTTGGCAAAACAGTGTGATACAAGTCCAATATTCAAAACCAGAAGTCATTTTTATACACCAACAATGAAATATCAGAAACAGAAATCAGGGATAAAATCCCACTTGCTTTAGCAACAAGAAACATAAAGTACCTAAGAACAAATTTAACCAAGGAGGTAAAAGACCTGTACTCAGAGAACTACACAACACTGAAGAAGGAAATTAAGGAAGACACAAATAAATGGAAGCCTATGCCATGTTCATGGATTGGAAGAATCAACATCATCAAAATGAACTTACTACTCAAAGCAATCTAGAGAGTCAGTGCAATCCCTATTAAAATATGAATAATATATTTCACAGATATAGAACAAATATTTCAAAAATGTATAGGGAACCATAAATGACCTTGAAGAGCCTCAACAATTCTGAGAAAGAAGAACAAAGTAGGATATATCACAATACCTGATATCAAACTATATTACAAGGCTACTATTATCAAAGCAGTCTGGTATTGGCATAAGGACAGATTCAAAGGCAAATGGAATAGAACAGAGAGCCCAGAAATAAATCAATGTCTCTATAGCCAATTAATATTTAATAAGGGGGCAGGATCTTAAAGTGGAGTAAAAATAGCCTCTTCAACAAGTAGTGTTGGGAGAACTGGAATGATACATGCAAAAAAAAAAAAAAAAAGAAAAGAAAATAGACCATCAACTGACACTATATACCAGAATAAACTCAAAATAGATAAAAGACTTAAACATAAGCATGACACCACAAAAGTCCTAGAGGAGAACACAGGCAGGAAAATTTCAGGTATCCCATGCAGGAATATTTTCACCAATATGTCCCCTAAAGCAAGGGACATAAAGGAAAGGATAAACAAACAGGACTACATCAAATTACAAAGCTTCTGCATGGCTAAAGCAAACATCAGCTAAATGAAAAGGGAACAAACCATATGGGAAAACGTATTTGCCAGTGATACCTCGGACAAACGTTTGATGTCCAAAATATATAAAGAACTCACACAACTCCACACCAAGAAAACAAACAATCCTATTACAAAATGAGCAAAAGACCTGAAAAGAGACTTCTATAAGGAGGACATATGGCGGTCCCAGAGACACATGAAAGAATGGGCAACATCACTAGCCATCAGTAAGATGCAAATTAAAACCACAATGAGATATCACCTTACACTGATCAGAATGGTCACCATTAACCAGTCAACAAACAACAAGTGCTGACAAGGATGTGGAGCAAACAGTACATTAGTACACTGTTGATGGGAATGCAGACTGGTGAAGCCACTGTGAAAAACCATGTGGAATTTCCTCAGAAAACTAAAAATGGAACTGCCTTTTGATCCATTGACTCCATTGCTGGGATTATACATTAAGAATCTTGAATCACCAATTCAAAAGAACTTATTCGCCCCAATGTTCATAGCAGCATTATTTACAAGAGCCAATGCTAGAAACAGCCTAAGTGCCCAACAGTAAATGAGTGCATCAAAAAACTATGGTACATTTACACAGTGGAAAACTACAGAGCAGAAAGACAAAGAACTCCTCCTCTTCCCAACAGCATGGATGAAATTGGAGTGGATTATGCCAAATGAAATAAGCCAGGCAGTGAAAGACAAATATCATATGATCTTACCTGTAAGTGGAACCTATTCAACAAAACAAATGAGCAAATAGAACTAGAGGCATAAAAATAAAGAGCAAACTGACAGTGACCAGACAGGAAGGGAGAAAGGGACAGAAGAGAACTGACAAAACTAGGTATACTTAAAAGGACCCATGGACAGGGATGATGGGGTGGGAATTGACTGGGGAAGTAAGGGTAAGGGGCAGAGGAGAGCAATGGGGAAAAATATGGGACACCTCTAATTGAACACAAATTTTTTAAAAAAGGAAAAACAAAGAATGGAAATGATATGGGAGATAAAAAGGTAAGGGAGATAGAAGCCAAACAATAAAAATTTAAAAAGAAAAAAATAGAAAATGAAGAAAAAAAGATTGCAGTAGAATAAAAGCATGTATGAGAAGTTCACATTTGTGTATTCATGTAAAATTCAAAAGTCTAGAAAGCCTTCTCATAGCTTGTTAATAAGAAAAGCACTGTATCATCATATAAATCTCTTGTTGAATCTTCAATTTTAAGCCTCCTGGGTTTTTCTCCAAACTGTGTTTAATAAATGCAAATGCTGGATTTTACAACTTGTCTTTTTCCCTTCTCTAAAATTATCCCATATTACTAATGGTCTTTCACAACTCCTGAGCCATCATTACTTTTCTTTTTTCTCTTACTCTCCTTACATTCTCTCAGGTTGCTATTACAGTATTTGCTATGTACATATTCAATAAATATTTATTCTAAACCTATTATTTGCAAAATCTTCACTATGTATTGTGGTTATTGTACAGATGAACAAGGAATTCTTAGATGAATGGTGCCATGAAGATTTCTACTCTCTTGATTAACTTGATTTGTAAATGTCAAACCATTCATGGAAATAAATTAACATGTTAATTTATAATTTTATAATATTTTAACTCAGAAATATTATCAGCTGTACAATTATAAACAGATGTATATGGGTGAGAATATGAGACAATTTATACATAATTTTCCAAATTATTAACGTGTATCTTAAAGAATACATAAATTTGCATGTGTGGTAATTCGATTTTTTTTTCTTATTTTTTAAAATTTATTTATTATCTTTTTTTGTTGCTTTTTAAAATTTTATTTCTTTTTTACTTATAAATCATGTTTATTCTATTACAATTATCTCAATTTTTACCCCTTTACCCCCTCCACACATCCCACCCCCACTCCCACAGTCAATTCCCACTCTGTCGTCCATGTCCATGGGTCATTCATACATGTTCTTTGTTTAGTCCCTTCTCCTTCTTTCCACCATTGTTCTCTTTTCCCATCCCCTCTGGTCACTTTCAGTTTGCTCCATGTCTCCATGCCTGTGGTTTATTTTGTTCATTACTTTATTTTGTTGAACAGAGGTTATTTATAGGTGAGGTCATATGGTATTTGTCTTTCATCAACTGGCTTATTTCACTTAGCTTAATATTCTCCAGTTCCAACCATGTTGTCACAAAAGGTAGCAGTTCCACCTCTCTCTTTTTCTTTCTTTCTTAAATGCAGACTGATTATATTTATTTTTTTAAATGTCAAAGTTAAATATATTAAAAAATGTAAAACCCTTATAAAGTCTCAGCAATTAAACCAACATGACCCCTGCACAGAAACAATCGAGTAGATCAATGAAATATAAAGAGCATTCTAGAGACAAATGTATATATCTACCTGGCAATGTAATATATGATTCAGTTGATATTTCAAATCAATGGGTAAAATAAGGCTTATTGAACAAATAAGGTGCATGGACCACTATTGAAATAAAACAAATATACAGCCTTATTTTACACATTTTACAAGAAATGTAAAGTTATGTTAAAGGTGAGTTAAAAATCAATATGTAGAATCTAAGGAGGTTTAGAAGAAAATACAACTAAGATTTTTCATGGCCTGAAGTAAAATATTCAAACCCAGAAGCTATAAATATTGAAATATGACTATATTAAACACTTAGCTATATAGTAATATACATATAAAAATAAAAAGACAAGGAATAGAATAGAAAAGTATTTGCAACACATCTAAAACATCATTAATAGGTTTTTTTTTTTCAGGGAAAAAAGTTCTACAAGCCTTTAATCAATAAATGGATAAAGAATATCAAAAAGTAATTTAAAGCGTTTTAAAAAAATAATAGAAATAGGCAAGAAATATACTAAAACAGGTTTAGTTTCAACAAATAATAAAGGAACAATTAAAATAACATCATTGTCACAATCAGATAATGAGTATTAAAAATATTGGTAATATCAAGTATTGGCAACTCTGAAAGGAACTGGGTATTCATAGAAACTTTTTCTTCATCTTAAAGCAGTCCCTTTAGCATATTTCGCAGTGCAGGTTTGGTGGAGGTATATTCTTTTAGCCTTCTTTTGTCTGGGAAACTCCTTATTTTGCCTTCCATTTTTATTGAGGGCCTTGCTGGGTAGAGCAGTCTTGATTGCAGGCCTATGATTTTCATTACTTGGAATATTTCTTGACATTACCTTCTGGCTTGCTGTATTGGGGCTCCCTTATATGTTACTACTTCTTTCTCCTCTGCTTTTAGGATTCTGTGTTTGTCTTTGATGTTTGCCATTTTAATGATGATGCATCTTGGAGTGGGCCTCATTGGGTTCCTCTTGAATGGGACCCTCTGTGCTTCCTGGACTTGTGTGACTTTTTCTCTCCTCAAATTAGGGGAGTTTTCCATTATTGCTTTTTCAAACAAGTTCTCTATCCCTTCCTCATCCTCTTCTCCTTCTGGTATCCCTATTATATGGATATTATTATGTTTCAGGTTGTCCTGCATTTCCTTCAATGCCTCTTCATTCTTTTTGAGTCTTTTTTTCATTTTCTTGTTCCTTCTGGGAGCTTTTTTTCTACCTTGTCCTCCAGCTTGCTGATTCGGTCCTCAGCTTCATCTAGCCTGTTTTTGATTCCTTCTACTGTGTTCTTCAATTCAGAAACTGTATTCTTCATTTACTCTTGTCTCTTATTGATAATTTCTATGTGCTTTTTCACACTGATATAGTTTTCAGTAAGTTCGTCATAGTTTCCTTGTAGTTATTGGTAATTCTCTCTGAGCTCATTGAGCTCATTGAACTTCCTTAGAACCCTTGTTTTGAACTCAATATCTGATAGTTTACTTGCCTCTATTTCATTTAGTTCTCTTTCTGGGGATTCTTCTTTTTCTTTCGAGTGGGGGGTATTTCTTTGTCTTCCCATTATTTGTGAGACTCTTCTCTTTTGCTCTTGATTCTTAAGTTGATCTGTCTTGATTTCCTTACTTTGTGGTGTGAACTTCTGTAGTTGGAGACCATCTTTACTTTCTGGATCTGCCTCTGATGATGTCAGATGTGTCCCTGTCTGACCTTAGGTAGCCTGTTCGAGACTTCCAGTAATCTACTGTTTGTGGCTTTCTCCTTCAGCTGTTAATCTAGTCAGTCTGCACTCAGCACAGTGCCTTAGACAGCTCAGGGTGGGACAGAGTCCCTCCTGGGGCTGGGATTATTGGGTCCTCTCTTTCTCTCTGCAATCATGTGGGGGAGGAGTCAGCACTGGGATCTCACTAGCTACTCTCTCCGTTCTCTCCCCAAAGCCTCCATCTCCAGTCTCTTCTTAAGTGTCTCCAGACCTCTGTGCATCCCCTTTAGTGAGGGGTCTACTATCTGTGGCTGCCAGTCTGCACTCAGCAGGAAGCTTAGACAGCACAGGGTAGGAGGGTGGAATCCCACCTGGGGGTGGGGCTATTAGGTTCTTTGATGCCAGTGATGCTCAGGGGGAGTGGTCTCTACCAGACTAAGATGGCTGTTGCTGCATAGGGGATGAGTCAGCACCGAGATCCCGCCAGCTACTCTCTCAGTTCTCTCCCCAAAGCCTCCTTCCCCAGTGTCTCCTCAGGTGTCTCTAGCCCACTCTGCCTTTGCTGGAGACCAGGGTAAGTTGCTGCAAATAAAAATTTATTCGTTGTCCCTTTATCAGTTCTTTGCATCTCCAGCTGCCTGTCTCTGGCATAGAGTACCCTGCCTCTTTTTGCAGCTGGCTATTTTCTGTGTACTTTTCGGGCTCTGGTGCTGTAGGCTAGAGATCCCCACTTTTGGTTTAGACCCCGCTCTTCTCAGGGGGTTCCAACTGGCCGATTCAGTATCCTTCTGGTGCTGCTTCCCATGGGCACCCCGCCTGCCTTCTCGAGTCTCTACCGCACTCCTTATCAGTTAGATTGCGGTAAAGCCAATTCTTCTGTGTCTGAAGTTACAAGGCTCTTCTCTCGCTATTGTTCAGTTGTTTGTTCCAGGTGATTTCTCCACAATTTAGTTGTAATTCAAGGTTGGTCCTGGGAGGAGGTCAGTGTGACTTCCATCCACTCCTCCGCCATCTTGATTCTCCTTGATCTTTGTGATAGATATGGAAGACCATTTTTGTAAAGCTTCATTAAAATCAAAATTCAAGGAACCAAAAAAACTTTAATTTAGCCAACTTGGATTTTCTAATATTTTGTTTGATGATATTAAAAATTTTATATGGCTGGGGAATAGCAGTTGTTTTGAATTATGCACTATTATGAATTAAGACACTGGTTTTAATGAGGTGTTATCCCATGAAGAGTTGTTATAAGGTTATAGACTATAAAGGATTACCATTAGGTAATGTTCAGTAAAAACTATAATTTAATGACACACACACACACACACAAATAACTTTGCTAACACTTTTCGGAGACAACTGTCTAATAGTGAACTCATCTAAGTATGCCACAAAGTTCAGTTACTTCCAACTAGCCATAGAAAAGAGGGTGCGATGGGAAATACAGAAGATGACCATCTATACTCAAGTGTAATTTTACAAATTAATGATTTGCAAATAAATTTTTTCTCATATTTGGTAGAAATTTCTCCTTCAGCTTTTGTTTATTTAAGGAGACAAATGACTTACTTTCTCACCATGTGCACCTATCAATGGTTTGAATTGTGTCCTCTGGAGAAATAGATAGTTTACCTTGATTTACATGTTTTTGATTTTTGGCCTTTCCCACTTACAGCAGTTGCTATCTTTGAAGAGAGATATCAATGCAATGTACATTGAGTATTTAAAAGTCACCTACAGATGCCTTGGTCTCTGATTGGTTGGTGGAAATGACCTAATACAAACTTAGGTAAACAAAAACAGGGTCAGAGCTAACTGCTGGCATCATGGAACATTAGTTCTTCATTAAAGAGCTTGTCAAACACAGGAAAGTTTTGGGTAACACAGAGAACTGAACTCTCCACAGAGGCACCAAACTTGGCCCCAGTGGCGTGGTGTCCCAGGGAAGAGGTTGGTGTGAATTAAAGTGCTGAGTAATATTTGCAGCAACAACGATGACTGTTTTGCTGCAGATGTGTCACTTTCCCTTTTTCTGTGTCATTAAGCAAGAAAATATGTGTGGGGAAAAAGATTTAATTGTGATAGGCTGAAGGGAAGTAAGGACAGGAGTCCTGAGTGTTTCTCAACTGCCAAACATCATTCTAAGCAATTTGTGTAAATAATCTCATTTAATATATACAACCCCTATGAAGTACATGTTATTAATATTACTGTTTTAGAGATGAGAAATTTGAGGCAGACAGAGGTTATCTTCCCTACTGAAAGTCACACAATTATTAAGATAGAGTCCTATTAAAGAAAGGCTTTAAGGAACGCAGAGTTAATCCTAAAGCCTGCAGTCTAGACTGCTGTGTGTGTATGTAGTGTATATGTGTGGCAGGAGGGTAATGGTAGAAAGAATCACTAATATTTTCAGAACACTTTCTTTTTGTAGCACACTGTCCTATGAGCAATGCATGTGCTAACTCAATTTATCCTGGTAGCACCCTGTGAGTTGTTATTAAACTCCCCACAGAGGAAGAAATTAAAGCAGTGAGGTTAAATAATGTGCCCCAAGGTTACACATTTGCCATCTACTTGATGAGTTTATTTATACCCCAAAATTTACATAAACAAAAACCCAAATCTTATGGCAAAAAATCAGGGAAGAAAAACACTCACCAGAGCACAGCTTTCAGAGTGAGAAAGTACTAGGTTTTAATCCTAATTTATAATGTGCTGGCTGTAGGCAACTTTACATAACTTACTTAAACTATGAAGAGTAGTTTCTTAATAAAATGGACTTCGTGACTAATTTCAAAACATGGAGTATTAACATGATACAAGTAATATGAAGTACCCCCCAGAGTCAAGCAACAGAGACACTGAAAATGATTGCTGTTCCTATAATGGAAGGAAAACATAAGTTATTGTTTAGGTGTAAGAAATGCTCTTTGTTCTTATCTCATTCTAGATTCCTATTGTAGGGATGCAATACTTGAAACCTGAATGAATGACAGTGACACCTTTGTTATGTGTAGCTGGAGTCTATTCTAGTCGACATGACATTACATTAGAGTCTTGTAATGAACATGACAGCTAACCTATGAGAATAGTAAAATTATGGGAGAAGTTGGACCTTCTCAGTTTTCAGTGAAATTTCCTCCAACTAAAACATCAATGTTATTTCCACTTCAACTACAAAGTGCGCATTGCTATACTTCCTAAACTCAAGTGTAGTAATCTTACTTATATTTTTAAAAAAATTTTAAAATGTAAACAAATGTTTAATCCTATCAAGTCCAAAAACAAAAAAAAGAAAGGAAAATACTCATTTTTAAGGATATTCTACAATTACTAATCCTTTTATTCCATGTCAATTAATTTATTTTTACAGATATAAATCAATTGGAAGAAGTAAGTAACCTGTCCAGCATCAGTAAGACATGATTTATTTTTAAATATTATTCCAAAAATATGTCTGAAAGTACATTTTGAGGATGGTAGATAAACAATTAGAAGGTGAAATAAGTTATGTGAATTAGATACATGGCTTTATTTTCTAATACTTTTGTTGAACATCATTTTCTGAATTGTTAATATTTTGAAACAGAAAATGTTATCAGCAAAGACATGCCATTAATCTCATTATGACAATCATTAATATATTTGCTTTGAAGACTGACTTCAAAGTTCACCAATAAATATCAATAACCTACATATGTTTAATGAATATTATTGCAAGACTGTTTTTTATTATTGAATTACAAAAGTGTTTAGGGTGAAATGTGCTTCTGTGTATTTTATCTTGTATGTATTAACTTGAAATGGATATGAGTTTTACTACATTTAAATAGTAGATAGAAAGACATATAGATTATGTAGGTTTATGGTGGTTATGTACAACTTTACTATTTCCACATGAAAAAATTTTAAAATAACTGATACATGCATTAATGATTATGTGACAATGTTCTTTCATTCATTTTTTAAGTGCTTAAATATATTCAAATTTTTTAAATTTAAGACATATTTTTAAAGATATTCTATCTTTAATGCACTTTTTAAAATTTTTAATAGAGTAGGCATTTCCTAAATTATTTGGGTTTATTTTTGCCATATGGCAAAATATCAGACAAATATAATTTTTATGAATTAGTTAAATTAGTATCATTTGAGCCCCAGACAAAAGCTTTACTAATAAGAAAGTCATCAAAGAGAAATTCAAGGAAAAAGAGAAAAATAAGATATTTTTATTCAAAATAATTTTTTTAAATCAATCAATCAGAAATGAAAAGATGTGTGTCCTTAACAATAAGGTAAAGATTACTCTTAAAAGAAAATTATGTTCAAATTCAAGAAGCTACACTATTCTAAATCCCGCTCATTTTGTAAAGAAAAATAAAAATGGGAAAACCATGTTTTTCATGTGCACCACATGCTAGGGGATTAACATAATGAGATGCTGGTTTCAGAAAGAGGCTACATTAATTTTGTAGATTCTATTAGAGTTAGGAACTTATGTATTTCTGACATTGCCCTTTTTCCACACTTCTCCTTAGACTGTAAGTTCTTTATGTTCTGTAACATATCTTAAATACCATTTATAGCCATACTTTCCAGTAAAACTCTTGGCATTTAACAGACTTTCAACAATTTATTTCTATTTTTTTAATGAGTGAATGGATATGAGTATACTGATTGCTGTAAAGATATTAAAATAATGATTTTTCTATTCTAATTTGAAGATTTAAAATCATAGTTTTTCTGAAAGAAACAACAAATTAGATTTCTAATCAAAAAATAAAAATGAATACAGTAGAATCTAAGAAAAAGATAGATTTACAATAGATATTAGAAGAGTAAAAGTTGCTTTCTGCAATGTCTATCATGAATATTTGGTAAAAACTTAGGTGATCCAATCTTTGTTTAAAAGTTGTTCCTTTTTTTATTGCTGCAGACATTGCAGTTCTGATAAAAAAATAATAGTTTATCCCTGTTTATACGCTTTTATAACCCTATGGCGCTTGTTTTTTCTGATAACTTTTGAATACTCCAAAGGGTAACCTCACTGGTTAATTGCACTGTTGCCACATTTTCATTTCTACAGGTGAAGACACATGAATTTTTCCTGACTATGGCACACATGTAGACTGGGACAAAGTACCCAATATTTTGGTTTCTTGATGTAACTTGAGTACAACAATATTTACCTGATATGGCTTTTCAGATGATTAAATAACTATTGTTTTTAGCACAGTACTTGCCATTTATTTATTCACTTAACAACTATTTTAACACACAGTATATCCTAAGCCTTCTTTTAAATGACATTTATGACAGAACTTTTATTCTAGCTAATTTAGAACATGCAATTCCTTATCCTTTACTTAACATGATTAATTTCTTAAAATATTAATTTATTTTTGGATGTTAAACCAATTTTCTATTTCTTACATATATCCTCTATGGATAAATATATCTGTATCTTTAAGTGTTGCTGGATTCTGTCTGTTAGTATTTGCTGAGAGTTTTTACATCTGTATTCATAAGAAGTTTTAAAGATTTACTTTTTATATTCATAAGAGATCTGAAATTTTCTTTCTGTGTGATGCTTTTGTCTGTGGTATCAGACAATTATGGTCTCATAGAATGTGTTAGAAAATAGTTCCTCTTCTTTTATTTTTTAGAAGAATTTATAAATATACTATTAATGTTTCTTTATACTTCTTGTAAGTCTATTCAGATTTTCTACTTCTTCATGAATAATTTTCAGTAGTTTGTGTCTTTAAGAATTCATTCATTCCTTTAAATATCAAGTTTATTGAAACACAGTTATTCATGTTATGTTCTGTAATTTTTTATTTGTATAACTTCACTAGTAATGTCACCTTTTTTCCTGATATTTTTAATTTGAGTCTTCTCTCTCTTTTGTCATATTTTGCTTTCTGTAATTTGAGCTGTGTTTGAGGTATATATATATGTTTATAATTATTATATCTTCCTCAAATATTGACCCTCATCATTATAGAGCTATCCTCTTTACTTTAATCAACATATCTGTTTTAAAATCTATTTTGTCTGATGTTAGTAGAGCCAGGCCAGGTTTCTTATGGCTGTTATTTACATGATCTTTTGACAGAATAATGGTCCCCTAAAGACATCACAACATAATTCCTAAAACCTGTAAATGTAACCTTAGTAGAAAAAGGGTCTTTGCAGATACACTTAGATTAAGGGACTTGACATAAGAAGGTTATCCTAGATTATACAGATAGAATCCCAAATATAATCACAACTCTTTTTATGAGAGAGAAAAAGAGGAATACTTAGTATACACAGAAGAGGAGGAGACAATGTGATTACAGAGGCAAAAATGGGAGTTATGTGGCCAAAAAAAAAAACAAGTGGACATCCATATGCAAAAAATAAATAAATGTACAATTGACACAGATCTTATACCATTCAGAGAAAAAATAACTTAAAATGGATTAGAGACCCCTAAATTTAAATTGTAAAATAATAGAACTCCTCAAATATTACATAAAATAAAAACTAAGATTACTTTGGATATGGGGGTGTGTGTGTTACAGGTCACCTGCCATTGAATTGACTCTGGTTCTTGGCAACCCTAATAATGATTGATGTCCGCAATGTCCTCTATGGAACAGCACTGCTTACCACCTATAGACTCATGCCTATAGTTTCTTTATTGAGTCAATTCATTTCATTCTTGGACTTCCTCTTGATGTTGCCCCTTCTATTTTTCCCAGCATGATTGCCTTTTCCAAAGATCCATGCCTTCTCAAGATGTGCTCAAAGTAGAACACCTTCAATTTTGTAATTTCTGCTTCCTGTGATTTTTCAAGTTTAATTTGCTCTAAGACACATTTGTTTATATTTCTAGTGGCCCAGGTATCTGCAGAGCTCTCCTTCAACACCATATATCGAATGAATCTCTTTTCCAGTTTCTTCACTGTCCAATTTTTGCATCCATACATAGCAATTGGAAATACAATTATGTGAGTAATCTCATTATTAGAGTCTTGGCCTCTAAGGACACATCTTTGCTCTTGCTGATCTTTCCTAAATTTTTTATTGCTCATCCTTCCAAGTTTCAGCTTTCTCTTGATGTCTTCACTGTTGTCTCCATTTAAATTGATTACTAAACCAAGGCAAGTAAAATCTTTAACAATTGCGATGTCTTCATTGCCTATGTTAAAGTTTTGTATTTCCTCTGTAGTGATGATTTATGTCTTGATGTTGACAATGAATTTCTAGATACAACAACAAAGGCACAATCCATGAAAGAAAGAATTGAGACACTAGACATTATTAAATTAAATATTTTACTCTGTGTAAGATGCTTTCAAGATAATGAAAAGAATGGCCAGGAGATTCAAGACAGCAGAGGAGTAAGTGAAAGCTATACTAACCTCCTCCCAGAACCAATCTGGAATTACAAGTAAATTGTAGAGAAATCATCTTGAATAACCAACTGACCACTCGCAGGGGAGAAGTCTTACAACCATAGAGAGATGGAAGAAAAAACTTCAGCATAACATGGCTGGTAGAGAGTGTGGAGGAGATGAAAGAGGGATGGCTGGATTCCCACAGCAGCAGCTGAAGTCCTGGAGGGATATTTCAGTGGTTAGGGCATTCCCCTGAGAAATACAGTGTCTAAACCCCAAGCTCAGCTCCCCAGACTACTGCACCAGAGCAGGAAAGGAACCCAGATAATATCCAGATTTGAAAAGCAGCAGGGGTTCTGTCAGCCAGGAAGAGTCAGCTAGAGATACACAGATCCTTTTAAATGGCCAAAGCACAAACATTTCATTTGCAACCACTTTCCTGGGTGCAAGCGAAAGGAGGGCAACATGGACTAGGGATGCTTGAGGAGAGCCACAGAGATGGTGGCTCTGGGGAGAGAACTAAGGGAACAACTGCCAGAATGCATGTGCTGAGTCATCCCACATTCTGCAGGAGTCATCTATCTCAGGCAGAGCTCTCCTCTCTAAATAGTACCAGCCTGAGAGGAAGCAATACCTCCACCTGCAGGAATTACTCTGCCTCATCTTGTGGCACTTAAACCTGACTGCTGATTACAGAATGATTAGGTTAAAAACTGATCAAACTAATGGCTGATTAATTTAACTTCTATGTCAGAAAATACAAAGAAGCAGCAAAAATGCGAAGACAAAGAAATAGGCCCTAAATGAAAGAATAATTTTCCAGAACTAGATGAAATGGAAGTAAGCAATTTATCACAGAGTTTAGAGTAATGATTATAAGGATAATCAAAAGTATAACAAAAGACATAGAAATCATGAAAAAGGATCAGTCAGAATTAAATAATGCAATATCTGAGATAAACAACACACTGGAAAGAATAAACAGTAGGTTAGATGAAGTAGAGGGTCGAATCACTGTTTCGAAGGATGAGGTAGAATAAAACAACAGGCAGAGTAGAGAAAAAGGGGAAAAAATTAAGAAAATCAGATGACCTTAAGGAACATCTTGGATAATATGAACTGTAAAACCATCTACATCATGGGAATACCAGAAGGAAAAGAGAGTGAGCAAAGGAATGAGAACTTAGTTGAAGAAATAATAAACAAAAACTTCCCTAATCTGGTGAAGGAAAAAGTCGCACAAGTCTAGGAAACTCAGAGAGTCCCAAACAACTTGGACTCAAAGAGGCACACACTGAGACACATCATAATTAAAATTACAAGGCTTAAAGATAAGGAGAGAATTGTAAAATGCAAGAGAAAAGCAGATAGTTACCTACAAGGGAGCAACAATTAGACTTTCATCTCATTACTCATCAGAAACATTCAGGACAAAAGGGAGTGGCATGAAATAGTCAAAGTGATGAAAAGCAAGGATCTGCAACCAAGGCTACTTTACTCAGCAAGGCTATCATTGAAAACTGGAAGAGAAATAAGGAGCTTCCCAGACAAGAAAAAGCTGAAAGACTTTGTTAACAGAAAACCAATACTGCAATAAATGTTAAAGGGCTTGCCAGAAGAAGGAGAAGGAAGATGAAGGGGCAGGGGGAGGGGAAGAGGGAGGGGGTAGGAGAAGGAGGAGGGGGAAGTGAAGAAGAACAAGATAAAAACATAGGAAAACAGTCTAACAATAAAATGGCACTACATATGCATCTAAAAACAATCACATTAGGAGGAAGAAAAGATGGTGGAGGAGTGAATGGGAATCACGTGGACCTCCTCCCAAGACCAAACTGGAAATGTAGCTAAATAGGGAAGAAATCACCTGGAAAACAGTGGGATGATAGAGGGAGAGGAGCCTTGGAGCTGCAGACAGAGAGTGGAATCAACTTTCACACATCCTAACAGGAGAGAAGTCAGGTGGAGGCTGGAGAGGGGGCGCTGGGGGCCCACAGGCACCAGCACCAGAGGGACATTGAAACTGCCAATTAGATCCCCCTGAGAAGAACAGGATCTGAACCATAAACAGGGTCCCCGAGACTACAGCAGCTAAAACCAGGAAAACACACAGACAAAATGCAACCCGGAAAAGCTTAGGGGCGCTCTCTGCCAGAGGCAGGTGGCTAGAGATGCAAAGAGACATTTAAAGGGCCAAGACAAAAACTTGCAGTGATAGTCACCTTCCTTGATCTCTGGGTAGAGACGGCAGGAGAGTGGGCTGGTGCCTGAGGAAAGATTGGTGAGGAAAACTTTGTGAAGAGAACAGAGACTGTGGCCAGCAGAGCCCCAATCATAACTCACCTCCCACTCTGCAGCTACCATCTGGCCCAGGCATAAGATAATCAGTTAACCTGCCTTTTGCGTGCCCCACACACAGCTTGTGTGTGTATAGGCTAGGGGCTGAGTGCAGACTGGCTGGAAGATATAGAGGATCCCTGGCCAAAGGGGACACACAGCCACATAGAGACCCTTAAGGAGAGACTAGAGACAGAGGGGTTGGGGAAAGAACGGGAGGATTATCTGATATCCCCGGAGCACAGTCCCTCCCTACGCCATAGTCCCCATTTGTGCAGGTAGGCCAAACCCCCAAAGAGGCAGAAGAGTGCACGTGATTACCCTCCACAGAAAGAGTGGATCCCTAGCTGAAGGGGTCACAGAGCTGCCCAGGGACCCTTGGGATGAGACTGGAGACAGGATTAACTGGAGAGTCCTAGAGCTGACTTCCGGTTTCCATAGTCGCCATTTTGCACAGGCAGGCCATGCCCCCAGAGCCAAAAGCAGGGAAAGCAAACAACAGAAAACCCTAAACTGACCAGTGCCGAGGTACATGCTGGTCGGCAGGCGAACACGCAGGGTTGGGCCAATAGGCTGGTCGGGCTGGGTAGAGCGTGCTAAAAGAGCCAGCGTGAGAGGGCAGAGTGATCCACAGAAACAGTGGATCCCTGACTGAAGGGATCACAGAGCTGCCCAAAGCAAGAGTCAGACACAGAGAGTAGATTCCTGGAAGGCTCAAACAAACGACCCAGGGTCAGATTGGGTTAACAACTGACATCATCAAAGGCAGACCCAGAAAGAAAAGTAAAGAAAAAATAACTAACTAACTAACTAAATAAATAAAAAAATACCCACCTACTGCAATAGAAATTTAATCCACAAAGTTGGGAAATCTAGACGGATCACTTGGAGAAGCAAAAATAATAAATAAATGAATTAATGAATGAATGAAAGATAATAGACTCTCACAAAAATGGGAACTAAAAAAAGTTCCCTCAAACTGAGGGGAAAGGAGGGATCCCCAGAAAGAACAAAATAAAATAGAGGTAAGGGAATTATCAGATATTGAATTCAAAACAATGGCTCTAAGGAAGCTCAATGAGCACAGCCAGCTCAAAGATAACTATGAGAAACTGTAGAGAAATTATCAGGATCTTACAGCAAATTATATCAACCTGGAAAAAGACATGGAAACTATCAAGAAGACAAAAGAGGATATGAAGAATACCATTTCTGAATTGAAGAACACAGTAGAAGGAATGAAAAGCAAGCTAGATGAAGCTGAGCATCAAATCAGTGAGATGGAGGGTAAGGTAGAAAAAAGCTCCCAGAAAGAACAAGAAATGGAAAAAAGATTCCAAAAGAATGAAGAGGCATCTAGGGAAATGCAGGACAACCTGAAACGCAATAATATCCGCATAATAGAGATACCAGAAGGAGAAGAAGAGGAGCAAGGGATAGAGAACCTCTTTGAAAAAATAATGATGGAAAATTTACCAATTGAGGAGAGAAAAGGTCTCATTGATCAAGGAAGCACAGAGAGCCCACTCAAGAGGGACCCAAGGAGGTCCACTCCAAGACACATCATCATTAAAATGGAAACTATCAAAGACAAAGAGAGAATCCTCAAGGCAGCAAGGGAGAAGGAGAAAGTAACATACAAGAGGGCCCCCATAAGGCTAGGAGGTGACTTCTCAACAGAAACACTACAAGCCAGAAGGGAATGGCAAGAAATATTCCAAGTCATGAAAAGCAAGGGCCTACAACCAAGGCTGCTCTACCCAGCAAGACTTTCAATTAAAATGGAAGGAGAAATAAGGAGTTTCCCAGACAAAGGAAAACTAAAAGAATACATCTCCACAAAACCAGCACTACAAGACATGCTAAAGGGACTGGTTTAAGAAGCAAAGAAAAAGAGTGAGAAGAAGAAAAACACAGGTACAAAGAGAAGAAATGGATAGGTTTCTATCAGTAATAACTCTCAATATAAGTGGACTAAATGCCCCAATCAAAAGACAGGATAGCTGAATGGATAAGAAAACATGACCCACACATATGCTGCCTACAAGAGACCCACCTCAGAGCAAACGACCTACACAGATTGAAAATAAAGGGATGGAAGAAAATATTCCAGGCAAATGAGCAAGAGAAGACAGCAGAGGTAGCAATACTTATATCACACAAAATAGATTTCAAAACAGAGGCCATAAAAAGAAACCCAGAGGGACACTTTATAATACTGAAAGGAAGAATCTGTCAAGAAGACATAAACATTGTAAACATATATGCACCCAACATAGGGCCACTCAAGTATATAAGGAAAATCGTGGATGACTTCAAAAAAGATATAGACAGCAACACACTGATAGCAGGGGATTTTAACACTCCACTGTCAAAAATGGACATATCTTCCAAACAAAACATTAATAAGGATATTGTGGAGTTGAATGATGCACTGAATCAAATAGACTTAACTGACATATATAGAACCTTACTTTCCAAAGAAGAAAACTACACATTCTTTTCAAATGCTCATGGCAGTTTTTCAAAGATAGACCACATGATAGGACACAAGGCAAGCCTCAGCAAATTCAGGAAAATTGGAATGATACCAAACTTTTTCTCAGACCACAAAGGCTTGAAACTGGAAATCAACCTCAAAGAGAAACTTCAAAAACGTGCAAACTTATGGAGACTGAATAGTAGACTATTAAACAATGAATGGGTCGATAATGAGATAAAAGAAGAAATCAAAAAATTTCTGGAAACAAATGAAAATGAACACACAACAGTCCAAAACCTATGGGACACAGCAAAGGCAGTCCTGAGAGGGAAGTTCATAGCAATACAGGCTTACCTAAAAAAGATAGACACATTTGAAATATAAGAGCTAACACTACAACTTCCAGAACTGGAGAAACAACAACAAATAAATCCCAGAGCAAGTAGAAGGAATAAAATAGTTAAGGTTAGAGCAGAACTGGATGACATACAGAAGAAAAGAACAATTCAAAGGATCAACCAATTCAGGATCTGATTCTTTGAAAAGTTAAATAAAATTGACAAGCCTTTAAACAGACTCATCAAGGAAAAAAGAGGACCCAGGTAAATAATATCAGGATGAAAGAGGTGAAATAACAACTGATACCACAGAAATGCAAAGGATTGTAAGAAACTAATGTGAACAAATATGTGCCAAGTAATTTGAAAATCTCGATGAAATGGACACATTTCTAGAAAAGTATAATCTTCCAACACTGAAGGAAGAAGAAACAGAAAGCTTGAACAGACCGCTAACAGCTGGGGAAATTGAAGCAGTAATCAAGAAACTCCTGACACACAAAAGCCCTGGGCCAATTGGTTTCATAGGAGAATTTTACAAAACTTTTAAGGAAGAGCAAACCCCTGTCCTCCTCAGGCTATTCCAAAAAATCCAAGAGAAAGGAACATTGCCAGATTCTTTTTATGAGGACATCATCACCCTAATCCCCAAACCAAATAGAGACCCTACAAAGAAAGAACACTACAGGTCAATTTCGCTGATGAACATAGACACTAAAATCCTCAACAAAATATTGGCAAACCACATCCATCAATACATTAAAAAGATCCTCCACCATGATCACGTTGGATTCATCCCAGGGATGCAGAGATGGTTCAATATATGGAAGTCAACAAATGTAATACATCACATAAAGAAAATATAAGACAAAACAACATGATCATCTTGATAGATACAGAAAAAGCATTCGATAAGGTACAGCACCCATTTATGATCAAAACACTCAGCAAAATAGAAATAAATGGGGCATTCCTCAACGTAATAAAGGCCATATATGAAAAACCTACAGCCAACATCATACTCAATGGGCAAAAACTGAAAACTTTCCCACTAAGATCGGGAACACGACAAGGATGTCCGCTCTCACCGCTTCTTTTCAACATTGTATTGGAAGTCCTAGCATCAGACAAGAGAAAGAAAAGGCATCCTAATAGGAAAGGGGGAAGTAAAACTATCATTGTTTGCAGATGACATGATAGTGTACATAGAAAACCCTGTAGACTCCACCAAAAAACTCAACCTAATAAGTGAATTTGGCAAAACAGCAGGATATAATGTCAATATTCAGAAATCAAAGGCAGTTTTGTACACCAGCAATGAAATAGAAGAAGAAGTAATCAGAAAAAAAAATACCATTCAATACAGCAACAAGAAAAATAAAGTACCTAAGAATAAATTTAACCAAGGAAGTAAAAGACCTGTATGCAGAAAACTATACAACATTGAAGAAAAAAATTAAGGAAGACACAAATAAATGGAAGTATATACCGTGCTCATGGATTGTAAGAATTTATATCATCAAAATATCCATACTACCCAAAGGAATTTATAGATCCAAGGCAATCCTTATTAAGATACCAATGACATATTTCACAGAAATAGAATAGACATTTCAAAAATTTATATGGAACCATATACAACCCCGAATAGCCCCAGCAATTTTGAGAAAGAAAAACAAAGTAGGAGGGATCACAATACCGGACATCAAACTCTACTACAAAGCCACTATACTCAAAACAATCTGGTACTGGCACAAGAACAGACCCATAGACCAGTGGAACAGAATAGAAATCCCAGAAATACACCCAGGTCTATATGGGTAACTAATATTTGACAAAGGGGGCAGAAGCATAAAGTAGAGTAATAATAGCCTCTTCAACAAATGGTGTTGGGAGAGCTGGACAGCTACATGCAAAAAAGTGAAATTTGATCATCAGCTGACATATACACAAAATTAAACTCAGGAGGGATAAAAGATCTAAATATAAGTCGCAACACCATCAAAGTTCTAGAGGAGAACATTGGCAGGAAACTCTCAGATATCCCACACAGCAATTTTTTCACTGATATGTCTCCTAAAGCAAGGGACATAAAAGAAAGAATAATCAAGTGGGACCTCATGAAAATAAGATTCTGCATGACTAAAGGATACATCAGCAAAAAGAAAAGAGAGTCAACTGTATGGGAAAATATATTTGCTAATGATATATCAGATAGAGGTTTGATCTCCAAGATACATAAAGAACTCACTTGACTCCACTGCAAGAAGACAAATGATCCAATCAATAAATGAGCAAAGGACCTGAGCAGACACTTCTCCAAGGAAGAGATACAGAGGGTCCAGAGACATATGAAAGGATGCTCGGTATCACTAGCAATCAGAGAAATGCAGATCAAAACCCTAATGAGATACCACCTCACACCTGTCAGAATGCCATCATTAAGAGATCTACAAACAACAGGTTCTGCTGAGGCTGTGGAGAAAAGGGAACAGTAGTACACCGTTGGTGGGAATGCAGACTGGTGCGGCCACTGTTAGAAACAGTGTGGAATATCCTCAAAAAGCTGAAAATGGAACTGCTTTTTGATCTAGTGATTCCCCTGCTGGGACTATACCCTAAGAATACCAAAACACCAATTCAAATGAACCTATGCACCCCAATGTTCATAGCAGCACAATTTACGATAGCCAAGTGTTGGAAGCAACCTAAATGCCCATCAGTAGATGACTGGATCAAAAAACTAGGGTATATGTATACAATGGAATACTTTGCAGTAGAAATAAAAAAAGAACTACTAAATTTCACGACTGCATGGATGGAACTGGAGAGCATTATGCTAAACAAAATAAGCCAGGGTGCGAAGGACAAATACCATAGTGTCTCATGTATAAGTGGAACCTAACCAACAATACAAAGGTGCAAGGAAAATAAGACCAGAAACACTGAAAGGAAAAGAAACCAACAGAGATAAGAGGGAAGGAGGGAGGGGTTGGCAGGGGAAAAGTCTGTGAAGGGTCAAGTCAAGGAACATATAGCAAGGACTCATGTACAAAACTGAAGGGGCAGGATTGAGGAGTGGGGAGGAGGCAAGGGAATGTGGTGGGGGCAAGGCACAGAGAAATGTTTTTGAAAAAATAAATTAGTTAATTTAAAAAAAATCAATGAATCTAAGAGCTGATTTTCTGAAAAGATAAATAAGGCTGATAAACCTTTAATCAGACTCATCAAGAAAATAAGGGAAAGGACTCAAATAAATAATATCAGATATGAAAGAGGAGAAATAACAAATAACACTAAACAAATAGAAAATATTGTAAGAAAATATTATAAGCAATTATATGCCAGCAAACTGGATGACTTGGATGAAATGGATAAATTTCTAGAAACATACTGTCTTCTAAAAATTCATCAGTAAAAATCAGAGAATATGAATAGACAGGTTATACCTAATGAAGTTGAAACAGTAATCAAATAATTCCCATCATTCAAAAGCCCTTGACCAGATGGCTTCACAGGTGAATTTTACTAAACATTCCAAGAAGACTAATACCTCTCCTTATTAAATTCAAAATAAGGGAAAGTTCCCAAGTTCATTTTACAAGGTCATCATTATCCTAATTCCAAAGAAAGATACACTAGAAAGAAAGAAAATAATAGGCCAATATCACGGATGCACATAAATCCTCAACAAAATATTAACTAACCAAATATAGCAATGCCTCAAAAATATCATACACCACGATGAAGTGATATTTATTCTGGGAAGCAAGGATGGCACAATATTCACAAATCAATGAATACGATTCACCACATAAAAAAAGAAGGATAAAAAACACATGATTATATCAATAGATGTAGAAAAAGTTTGATAAAGTTTGATAAAATCTAGCATCCATTTATGATACAAACTCTTAGCAAAGTAGGAATAGAGAACATGCCTAAACATAATAAGGACATATATGATAAACCCACTGCCATAATCATACCCAGAGGGCAAAAGCTACAAATGTTCTTAAGATAGGGAATAAGACAGGTATGTCTACTGTTACTTCTCTTATTCAACATAGTACAAGAAGCTCTATGCACAACAATCAGACAAAGAAGAAGAAATAAAATTCATCCAGATTAAAAAGAAAGAAGTAAAACTGTCTTTGTTTGCAGATAACATGATACTGTACATAAAAATCCCCAAAGATGCCACCAAGAAACTATTAGAATTGATAAATGAATTCAACAAAGTAGCAGGATACAAAAGTAATATTCAGAAATCAGATGTCATTTTATATGCCAGTAATGAACTAACTGAAAGGCAAATGAAGAAAACAATCCCATTCACAATCTCTTCAAAAAGAATAAAATACCTGGAAATAAATCTAATCAAGGATGTAAAAAACCTGTACTTGGAAAATTGTAAGACACTGAAAAAACCCCCCGAAGAATATACAAATAAATGGAAGCACATACCATGTTCATGGATAGGACAAATTGAAATCATTAAATGTTCATACAATGCAAAGCAATCTATAGATTCAACACCATTCTAATCAAGATTCCAATGATGTATTTCACAGAACTAGAACAATGTTTCAAAAATCTTACGGAACTACAAAAGGCTCCCAGAACAACTGTGATCCTGAAAACAAGGAAAAAAGTTGGAGGATGCCTGCTACTTAATATCAAACTATACTACCAAACTATAGTAATCAAAACAGCCTGGTAATGGCAAAAAAGCAGAAACATATATCAATGGAACAGAATAGAGAGTCCAGAAATAACCCTGCACCTTTATAGTCAATTAATATTTGACAGAGGAAGAAAGAGGATATAGTGTGCTAAAGATAGATAGCTTGTTCAATAAATGCTGTTGTGAAATTGGACAGATATGTGCAGAAAAATAAAACTAGGTTGTCTTCTTACATCACACACACAAATAAATTCAAAATGTACAAAAGACTTAAATGTTAGAACCATAACCATAAAAATCTTAGAAGAAAACATAGGCAATAAAATCTCAGAAATTTCTTATAACAATAGTTTATTTGATCTATCACCCTAGACAAGGGAAACAAAAGAAAGAATAAACAAATGAGACTATGTCAAACTAAAAATTTTTGGCATAGCAAAGGAAATTATCTACAAAATAAAAGGCCACAGAATGGGAGAACGTATTTGTTCCTACATCTGAAAGGTGTTAATATCCAAAATTTAAAAAGTACTTATGAAACTCAACACCAAAAAAACAAACCACCCAATTAAAAAAATGGGCAAAAGACCTCAATAGACACTTCTTCAAAGAGCACATAGAGATGGCCAATGTGCATATGAAAAGATGCTCAATGTCATTAATCATCAGAGAAATGCAAATAAAAACCATGATGAGATTCCATCTCACACTTGTCAGAATGTCTATCAGTTAATCAACAAACAATGAATGCTGGTGGAGATGTGGTGAAAGGGGAACCCTTCCGCACTGTTGGTGGGAATGCAAACCGGTTGGTGCAGCCACTGTGGAAAGCAGTATGGGGATACCTCAAAAAATTAAAAATGGATCTGCCTTTTGACCCAGCAGTTCCACTTCTGGGAATATGTCAAAAGGGACTCAACACACTAATTCGAAAGAACACAGACACCCTTACATTCATTGCAGCATTATTTACAATAGTCGAGATATGGAAGCATCCCAAGTGTCCATCAATATATGAGTGAATAACACAACTACAGGTTATTTACTCAATGGAATTCTACTCAGCTGTAAAAAAGAAGAAAATTTTACCCTTTGCAACTGTATAGATGGATCTGAAGAACATAATGCTAAATAAAATAATCCAATCAGAGAAAGATAAATACCATATGATTTCACTCATATGTGGAATCTAATGAACAAACTGAACTAACAAGTAAAACCGAGACAGACTCATAGATGGAGAACAGATGACAGCTATTTTCAGGGGGAGGTTAGAGGGTGGAGAGATTGGGCAAAAAAGAAAAAGAAGTCATGAACATGGACAGCAAGGTGGCGATTGCCTGAAGGAGTGGAGTATAAGAGGACTAAATGATAATGGAAAAAATGTAATAAATATTATATATTTAAAAAACAGAAAGGCCAGACTGGGAGATAATTTTTGCAAAAGAATTATTTACTGAAGAGCCATTATGCAAAAATACAAAAACAATAAAAACTCAAAAATAAAAAAAAAAATTAACAACGCAATTTAAAAAATGGACAAAAACCTATATGGACTCTTCACAAAAAAAAAAACAAAAAAAAACTTACACATTTATTACTCCACCATAAACAATGGGACTTCATCAAAATAAGAAGCTTCTGCACAGCTAAAGAAAACAGCAGCAAAATGAAAAGGGAACCAACCATATGGGAAAAAATATTTGCTAATGAAGCCTCAGACAAGAGTTTGATCTCCTAAATATATAAAGAACTCACACAACTCCATTCCAAGAAGACAAACAATTCAATTAAAAAATGGTCAAAAGACCTGAACAGATATTTCTCTAAGGGGGGACAAAAACAGGGCCCAGAGAAATGTGAAAGGATGCCTATTATCACTAGCCATCAGAGAAATGCAAATTAAAACCACAATGAGATACCACTTCACACCAGTCAAAATGGCCATCATAAACAAATCAACAAACAACAAGAGCTGGCGAGGTTGTGGAGAAAAGGGAACCCTAGTACAACATTGGTGGGAATGCAGGCTGGTGCAGCCACTGTGGGAATCAGTTTGGAATTTCCTCAAAAAGCTAAAAATGGAAGTGCCTTGAAATGGAATTCCACTGCTAGGATCATACATTAAGAATCCCAAAACACCAGTTCAAAAGAACCTATGCACCCCAATGTTCATAGCAGCACAATTTACAATAGCCAAGTGCTGGAAGCATCCTAAGTGCCCATCAGTAAATGAGTGAATCAAAAAACTGGTACATTTACATAATGAAATACTACACAACAAAAAGAGCGAGCTACTAACCTTTGTGACAGCAAGGATGGAACTGGAGAGCATTATGCTAAGTGAAATAAGCCAGGCAGAGAAAGACAAATACCATATGATTTCACTTATAAGTGGAACTGAATCAGCAAAACAAACATGCAAGAAAAATATAACCAGCAATATTGAAAGAAAAAAACAAACCAACAGTAATGGAAGGGAAAGAAGGAGGGGGGAAGGGTTAAATCAAGGAACATGTATAAAGGACCTATGGACAAAGCCAAAGTGGGGAAGGATTGAGGGTGGGACGTTGAGGTGGGTGGGACAGGGGAAAGTGAACACAGGAAAATGGAGACAAATATATTTGAACAACAACAAAAAAGAAAAACAGATACAGATGGTAAGTATATATAAAAAAAAGAGTTTTACATCATGTCATGAGGGAAATGCAAATTTGAAATCAATGAGATACCACTATTTACCTCTTAAAATGACAATAATCAAATATGTTTTAAAAAAACATATCCTGATGAGCATGTAGAGCAACAGGAACTCTCATTTATTGATGTTAGGAATAAAAAATAGTACTGCTATTTTGGAAGATAGTGTGGCATAGTTTCTTATAAAACTAAATATACTCTTGTATTCTTACCATAAACTTCAGCAACTATGTTCCTTGGTATTTATCTGAAGTGTTTGAAAACTCATGTCCACACAAAATCCTGCACATGGATGTTTATAAGCTTGATCCCTACTTACCAAAACTTAGAAGGAACCAAGATGTCTTTCAGTAGGTGAGTAAATATAGTGATACATCTAGACAATAGAACATTATTTGGTACTAAAAACAAATAAGCCGTAAAGCATAAAAAATGTGAAGAAAATTAAACATATATTACTAAGTGAAAAAGTTCAATCTGAAAAAGGTTATGTTCAGGATGTTGTGGCTCCGTTGGTTGGAACATTGTCCCATAACCTGGTTGGATGCACATCTAGGTTGCAGATTAGATCCCCAGTCTGGGTGCAAATGATCTCTGGTCTTGGCACATCCAAGAGTAAGTTTATGTATGTTTTTCTCTCTCACTGATTTTTCTCTCTCCCCTCACCTTCCTCTCTAAAAAAATTTAAAAAGGCAATTAAAAAAAATGGTCTACCTGTCATTCACCTCTCATCTTCCCATTCTTTAAAAAAGAAAAGGAGAAGGGGATAGAAAAAGAAAAAAAAAAGATAAAACTGTTTACATAATGTATGGTTCCAATTATGTAACAATCAGGAAAAAGCAAAACTATGGATACAATGAATATATTAGTGGCTGCCAGGGATTAGAAAGGAGAAAGAATGAATAGGCAAGGTGCAAAGAATTGTTAGGGCAAATGAAATTATTATGCACAATGCTACAGTTGTGGATATATGTTGTTATACTTTCCTTTAAAGTCACAGAACACACAACACCAAAAGTTAACCTTAATATAAACTATGGACTTGGACAATAATGATGAGCTGATGTAGGTTTATCAATTGCAACAAATGCACTACTCTTGATACTGGATGTTCATAGTGGAAAACATTGTGCTGGTATGGAGATAGGGGTACTTGAGAACTCTCCATACTTTGCATTCAATTTTTCTGTAAATCTAAAGCTGCTCTAAAATATATAGTTTATTAATTTTAAAAAACATAGATGTTAAAACATTATCACTATAGAATTTTCAAAATCTCTTTTGATTAATTAATCCAATTATGTTTAATATTATTGATATATTAGTCTGATGTTTTACTTTTTGTTTTTTTATGTCTCATGTATTTTTGTTCTTCTATTCTTTTAAAATTTTTTTTACCTTTAGTGAACATACTCTGGTGCAACATTTAATGTTTTAATGAATATTTTACAGTACTTTTTTTAGTTATTTTCTAAGTGGTAGTGCTACAGCTCCTTATTTTTTGGTGATATATTGTTGTCAAATCTTACTTCACTTTTTTACACATGGATTCCTTTAGCTCTTTCACTATATTTTTATCATCTGATTAAAGTCTTTATTTTTATTTATTTATGTTTCTGTATATATTTTAATTAATGGTTTTATGCACAATATACACACAATAGTCTAACAATAACAATACAAATACTATCATGAGTATTATGATTTAAACATTAAATATGAGTTTAAGACTTTTTGCAGTTCTTTTTGTCTTTGAGAACCTGAAAACTATGTAGTTTTATCAATTGTCACCCAAATAAACATAATAGTATATAATTTGGAAAAAAAATAACTCCTTAAACATCAAAAGCAAATGAAAAAAGTGAATCTTGCTCTGTACTCCATTGGTAGCATAAGCATACAGAGAAATTATTCCATGAAATTTTAAAATAAAGTCTTTTATGTTATATTTTTATTATATTTTGTTTATGCTCTGATCTTTATTACTTGCCTTCTTCTACTCACTCTAAGCTTTTTTTTTCTTTTTCTAGTTCCTTTAAGTGTAAATTTAGATTGTGTATTTGAGTTTTTTCTTGATTCTTGACTTAGGACTGTAATGCTATGAATTTCCCTTTTAGGACTGGTTTTCTTTGTCCCACAGATTTTGGACTGTTGAGTTTTAATTTTCATTTGTTTCAAGGTATATTTTTATTTCTTCCTTGATATCATTGTTAACTCATTTGTTACTTAATAATGCATTATGTAACTTCAATATATTTGTGTATTTTTCAGCATTTTTCTTGTGACTGATTTCTAGTTCCATAGCATTGTGTTCAGAGAAGATGCTTGACACAATTTCATCATTTTAGATATAAGATTGACAAGACTCATCAAGAAAAAAGGAAAGAAGACCCAAATATATGAAATCAGAAATTAAAGATGTATGAAATACAGAAATACAAAGGATTATATGAAAATATTATGAATGACAATATGCAAAACAATGGAGAATATAGAAGAAATGAATAAATTCCTAGAAAATTCAATCTTCCAAAACTGAATAAAAAAGAAACAGAAAATATGAACAGACCAATTATAGCTAATGAAATCAAAGTAGTAATATAAACACCCCCAGCAAACAAAAGCCTTGTACCTGATGCTTCAAGTGTAAATTTTACCAAATATTCCAAGAAGAACTAACACTCTCCTTCCCAAACTATTTCATAAAATTCAAGAGGAAGACTCCCAAGCTCATTTTACTAGGGCAGCGTTATGTCAATTTCAAAACCAGATAAATACACTACAAAGAAAGAAATTTATGGACCAATAACTCTGATGCACATAGATGCTAAAATCCTCAACAAAATATTAGCAGGGCAGATCCAGCAATACATTAAAAGGATCACACACCATGATCAAGTGGGATTTATTCTGGGGGTGCAAGGTTGGTACAATATTCGCAAGTCAAAAAAAAAAGAAAAGATAAAACCACATAATCATATCATTGCATGCAGAAAAAGCATTAGATAAAATCTAACACCTGTTTATGATAAAAAACTCTCCACAAAGTGGGAATAGAGGGACCATGCCTAAACATAATAAAGGCCATATATGACAAACCCACTGCCAGCATCATACTCCATGTGCAAAAACAAAAAGGGTTTCCTCTAAAATCAGGAACAAGAGAGGAATGTCCACTGTCACCACTTTTATTCAACGTATTACTGGAAATACTAGCCACAGCAATCAGCCAAGAAGAAATAAGAGACATCCAAATTAGAAAGGACAAAGTAAAACTGTCATTTTTCACAGATGATATGATATTGTTTATAGAAAACCATAAAGACTGCACCAAGAAAATATTAGAATTGATAAATGAATTCAGTAAAGTAGAAGGATACCAAATAAATATCCAGAAATATGTTTCATCATTATGCACCAAAAAAGGACTATCAAAAAGGGAAACTAAGAAAACAACCCTATTTATAATTCATTAAAACAAACAAACAAACAAAAAAGACAAGGAGTAAATTTAACCAAGGATATAAAAAGCCTGTACTATGGAAATTATGAGTACTAAAGAAAGAAATTAAAGGATATATAAATAAATGGAAACATATACCATGTTTATGGCTAGGAAGAATTAACATCATGAAAACGTCCTCACTACCCAAAGTAATCTATAGATTCAACACAATTCCTATCAAAATACTAATGACATTTTTCACAGAACTAGAAAATGTATTCCAAAAGTTTATATGAAACCACAAAAGACCCTGAATAGCAACATCAATCTTGTGAAAGAACTAAGTTGGAGGAATTAGACTATCTGATATCAAACTAAAAGGCCATGATAATGAAAACAGCATTGTACTGGCATAAACAGGCATAGATCAATGGAACAGAATAGAGAATCTAGAAGTAAATCCACACTTTCAGAGTCAATCAATGTGTAACAGAGGAAGCAAAAACATACAATAGGCTAAAGATAATTTATTCAATGAACTGTGTTGGGAAAATTGGACAGATACGTGCTAAAAAATGAAACCAGACCACTTTCTTACAGCACATACAAGAATAAATTCAAAATAGATTAAAGATTTAAATATTAGTCTCAAAACCATAGGAATCCGAGAAGAAAACATAGGCAATAAAATCTCAAATATTTCTTGTACCAATATTTTTTTCCTGACATCTCCTCTTGCAAGAGAAGCAAAATAAAAAATAAAAATAAATAAACAAATGTGACTACTTCAAACTAAAAAGTTTTTGCACAGAAAACTATCAGCAAAGTGAAAAGACCACACACTGAATGAGTAAACATATTTGCCTACATCTCTGGGGTTAATATCCAAAATTCATAATAAACTTAAAAAGTTCTACACCAAAACAAACAAACATACAAACAATCTAATTAATATAGACCAACCAAAGACATAGATTGTATGGGCTTGAAAGTTGGGTGGGGAAGGGCCTCAGAGAATCCCCAGGGTGGGTCAAACAGTGTGAGCCAGGTGGGTGCCTGCATGATTGCTCTGTGTGGCGAGGTCTCAGAAAATGAACAATGGCCTCTATCAGCACTCCTGTCTGGGAGAAAGCTGCCCAGTGGGCTCCCAGTTGATGCTTCAAAGTGATACGAATGACATACCATTTTTCTTTTTTCTATTGTTGTTCAGTTACATTTGTCCCACCTTTTTCCCATTGCTCACCCCTTCACAGTCCCCCCTACTCCCACAGTCAATCCTCCCCCATTGTCCATACCCATGAGTCCTCTAATCATGTTCCTTTGCTTGCCCCTTCACCTTCTTTCCTTGTTACCACTCTACCCCCTCCCTCTGGTCACTGTCAGTTTGTTTTTTATTTCCAAGTCTCTGGTTCTACTTTGCTCATTTGTTAGTTTTTTGATTAGGTTCCTCTTATAGGTGAAATCATATGGTATTTGTCTTTCACTTCCTGGCTTATTTCACTTAGCATAATGCTCTTTAGTTCCATCCATGCTGTCACAAAGGATAAGAGTTTCTTCTTTCTTTCTGCTGCATAGTATTCCATTGTGTAAATGTACCATAGTTTTTAGATCCACTCATTTACTGATGGGTACTTAGGCTGCTTCCAACACTTGGTTATTATAAATAATACTATCATAAACATTAGAATGCATAGATTCTTTTGAATTGCTGATTCAGGACTCTTAGAATATATTCCCAGCAGTGAGGCCACTGGATGGAAAAGCAGTTGCATCCTTAGTTTTTTTTTTTTTTTTGAAGAATACTGTTTCCCACAGTGGCTGCACCAGCCTGAATTCCCACCAACAGTGTATTAGGGTTTCCTTTCCTCCACAACCTCACCAGCACTAGTTTATTGATTTATTAATGATGGCCATTCTGACCAGTGTGAAGTATTATCTTTGTTGTTTTAATTTGCGTGTCTCTAATGACTAGTGATGTTGAGCATTTCCCATGGGTCTATGGGCCCTCTGAATGTCTTCCTTGGATGTGTCTGTTCATGTCCTTTGCCTAATTTTTAATTAGGTTGCTTGTCTTCCTGGTGTGGAGTCATTTACTTTTGTCAGCTGACCTCTCATTCAATCATGATAAGGAATGAACATTATGTTCATTATATGTCTAGGTTAGAGTATAGAAAATGTTAGGCCTGGGTGACTTTCTTCTGTTAGTTGGGTTTATTTGATATCTTGCCAGTGTCATGTACTCCCAGTGCCAATGTCCTTTCTCCTATTCTTTTTTTCCTGCAGAATTCTCTTTGATTGTTTCTTACATTACTTCCAGGGTTTAAAGTTATACTCAGTAGAGAGGAGCAGGAAGTAATAGTCTATGCCGTCTTGTTCAGAGCAAAATCTCCACATATGTAATTTTTAACTAAAGTCATGTTAAAAAGTAAAGGAAAAAGATAAAATTAACTTTACTAATATATTTTATTTAACCTAATATATCCAAAATATTATTTTGACATTTAGCTATATAATAATTGATACTTTTACTTTTTTTCATAGTTATCAAAATTCCATGTATATTTTATATTTACAGCTCACTTTAATTAATACTAATCTGTTTTCATGTGCTCAATAGCCCCATGTTGAGATTGAGCACCATATTAGACCATATAATTCTGGATCTTTCAATTTATTATATACACATTAATTATAATTATCTTTTTTTAAATTATAATCTCTTCTTGTGTAAAACCCTTCAAAGATTTTTCAATTAAAAAAGGAATAAAATATATAGAATCTGAAGCATAGCTTCCAAAGCACAAAAACATGTAACTCTTCTGCATTCTTTTTGCTACTAAATCTTAGTAAATATTCAAAATTTAGTTTAATTGTCACATCATCAGGTAGCGTTCTGCAGCACCCAAACTAAGTCAGGTAACTCTGTTAGTATCTTCTAACATGCGTCGTGATTTTCGTGGCAGTCTTTATCATAAGTTTATACAACATCTTTAACTACATAAATGTTTGCTTGTTGATTATACTCCCTTTTACATTGTACGTTGTGTGAAAGCACAATCTTATGTCTTATTCACTATTACATACCCAGAGTCAACCAAAATATGTACTGTCCAAATGAAAAATATGAATTTCACTAATTCAAATATGGAAGCCAACAGCTAAAACTCTCCTTATTCTAAAAATTATAGTTATATAATTAGAAAATAGTTTATTTTGAAATTCATGGGGAATATTTTTAAATTATTTTAAATTAAGCATAAATTCCTTTTATAGAACAAATAAGTTTACATGAAATGTTATTTGGTACTATATCCTGTGTTCATAATCCCATATTTTATATCTCTAAGTAAATTTTGCAATAGAAATATAAGGTGAATTCTTAGAGTGGCACTACGAATAATGTTATACAAATGAGTGCTTACTAATATTAGATAATTATTAGAAATCAAGAATATTTCCTTCATGACTTTGTTTTGTGTTCTCTTTAACTACTAAATTAGAATATAAATATTTATACCATGTTTTTAAAAAATACTAGGAATAAAACAACCAATAGCATAACTGTTTAAGTGAATCTTAACTTCATTTCAATAAGTTTTGTCCTATGTATTTATTTATTCCTTGAATTATGCAATATAAAATAGAAATGCTTATTTCTCACTGGATATGTATAAGACTTATAGTAAATTAAATTACAGAGACAATCTGGAAAGAAACAATAAGAGCATGTAGCCTGTTACATCTTTGACAGGCCACCAAATCAGAAATTTTTATTTGATATTTATTAGAAAACTGAGTGTGTGGTGTGTCTGCATCTGTGTGTGTGTTTGTCTCTATGGTCAATTTAAGTAAACTCTTAATTCAGAGCTGGTTTTCTTTTCTACTTAACATATTTGGGAAGCATATCTTATACATCAGTCTCTTCTCTACGTAAAATATTCTGAAATCTTGACTTCTCTTTTCTCCAAATTGGAGTTGAAAATCACAAAACTAAAATGTTATAAAATAGGTCCGATTTGCTGACAGTGCTCTCGAGCTGTCTTGCACTTTCTCTCTTGGCCAATAGGGATATCCGTAATCAAGAGGCCAGCTTCGCTGGAGTAGTGGCGCAGCAGTTTTGTCTGAAGCTGTGTTGATCAGTGACTTTGGTGAAGACTGAGAGGTTTGAAATGAACTTGCAGATGACACACAACTTCTAAGTTTATTCGGTACCTGTATGGAATAGAGGAACAGTTCTTTATCTGACTGGTAGGAAGGAAAAGAGAATACTCCTCAGGATTTGCAAGGAGGACCCGAACGGTTGCTTTAAAGTGGCATGCTCAAGGAGCCTGCGTGAGAGTGCAGAGAGATCCAAAAAAAATAGCCCAGCCCTGACTGAAGGGGTCACAGAGCTGCCCCAAGCAGGAGTCAGACACAGAGAGTAGACTCCTGGAAGGCTGAAACAAAAAACCCAAGTTCATATAGGGTCAACAACTGACATCATCAGAGGCAGGCCAAGAAAGAAAGTAATAGACAAAAATACTTAACAGAATCTCACAAAAATGGGAAGAAAAAGAAGTTCCCCCCAAACAAGTGGAAAACGGGACTCCCCACAGAGAGAGCTAAATGAAATAGAGGCAAGGGAACTATCAGATACTGAATTCAAAACAATGGTTCTAAGGAAGCTCAATGAGCTCAGCCAGCTCAAAGATAACTATGAGAAACTGCAGAGGAACTATCAGGATCTTACAGCAAATTATATCGTCTTGGAAAAGGACATAGAAATTATCAAGAAGACACAAGAGGATATGAAGAATACCATTTCTGAATTGAAGAACGCAGTTGAAGGGGTCCAAAGCAGGCTGGATGAAGCTGAGGTTCGAATCAGTGAGATGGAGGGTAAGGTAGAAAAAAGCTCCCAGAAAGAACAAGAAATGGAAAAACGACTGAAAAAGAATGAAGAAGCATTTAGGGAAATTTAGGACAACTCAAAACACAATAACATGTATATAATAGGGATACCAGAAGGAGAAGAAGAGGAGCAAGGGATAGAGAACCTCCTCGAAAAAGTAATGATGGAAAATTTCCCCAATTTGAGAAGAGAAAGGCTCTCATGGATCCAGGAGGCAAAGAGGACCCCACTCAAGAGGGACTCAAGGAGGTCCACTCAAGACACATCATCATTAAAATGGCAAATGTCAAAGACAAAGAGAGAATCCTCAAGGCAGCAAGGGAGAAGGAGAAAGTAACATACAAGGGGGCCCCGATATGCTTAGGAGCTGATTTCTCAACAGAAACACTACAGGCCAGAAGGGAGTAGCAACAAATATTCCAAGTCATGAAAGGCAAGCGCCTACAGCCACGACTGCTCTACACAGCAAGGCTCTCAATGAAAATAGAAGGAGAAATACAGAGTTTCCCAGACAAGAGAAGGCTAAAAGAATACATCTCTACCAAACCAGCACTCCAAGATATGCTAAAGGGACTAGTTTAAGCAGATGAAGGAAAAGAATGAGAGAGAGAGGAACACAGGTACAAAGAGAAAAGATGAGTAAGTTTCTATCAGTGATATCTCTCAATGTGAATGGCCTAAATGCCCCAATCAAAAGACACAGGGTAGCTGAATGGATAAGAAAACATGACCCACACATATGCTGCCTACAAGACACCCACCTCAGAGCAAGAGACCTACACAGATTGAAAGTAAAGGGATGGAAAATAATATTCCAAGCAAATGGACATGAGAAAAAGGCTGGCGTTGCCATACTTGTATCAGACAAAGTCGATTTCAAAGCAAAGGCCATAAAGAGAGACCCAGAGGGGCACTTTATCATACTTAAAGGAAGAATCTATCAAGAAGACATCAACATTGTAAACTTATATGCTCCCAATATAGGAGCCCCCAAGTTTATAAGGAAAGTGTTGGAGGACTTCAAAAAAGATATAGACAGCAACACACTGATAGTAGGGGATTTCAACACCCCACTGTCAAAAATGGACAGATCTTCCAAACAAAACATTAATAAACATATCGTGGCGCTCAATGACACACTGAATAAAAGAGACTTAACTGACATATATAGAACCTTACATCCCCAAAAAGAAAACTACACATTCTTTCCAAATGCTCATGGCAGTTTTTCAAAGATAGACCACATGATAGGACACAAAGCAAACCTCAGCAAATTCAGGAAAATTGAAATAATACCAAATTTTTCTCAGACCACAAGGGCTTGAAACTGGAAATCAACCTCAAAGACAAACTTCAAAAACTTGCAAACCCATGGAGACTGAACAGCAGACTATTAAACAATGAAAGGGTCAATAATGAGATGAGAGAAGAAATCAAAAAATTTCTGGAAACAAATGAAAATGAACACACAACAGTCCAAAACCTATGGGACACAGAAAAGGGGGTCCTGAGAGGGAAGTTCATAGCAATACAGGCTTACCTTAAAAAGATAGACACATTTGAAATAAAAGAGCTAACACTACAACTTCCAGAACTGGAGAAACAACAACAAATAAATCCCAGAGCAAGTAGAAGGAAGGAAATAGTCAAGATTAGAGCAGAACTGGATGACAGAGACGAGAAGAACAATTGAGAGGATCAACCAATCCAGAACCTGGTTCTTTGAAAAGATAAATAAAATTGACCTTAAGCCTTTAAGCCGACTCATAAAGAAAAAAAAGGAGAGGACCGAAACTAATAGTATCACAAATGAAAGAGGAGAAATAAGAACTGATACCACAGAAATACAAAGGATCGTTAGGAACTACTATGAACAATTATATGCCAATAAATTTGAAAATCTTGATCAAATGGCCAAATTTTTAGAAAAGTATAATTTTCCAACACTGAAGGAGGAAGAAACAGAAAGCTTGAACAGATCGCTAACAGCTGGGTAAATTGAAGCAGTAATCAAGAAACTCCAGGCACACAAAAGAATTCGGTAAGACGGTTTCACAGGAGAATTTTACAAAACTTTTAAGGAAACGCTAACCCCTGTCCTTCTCAGACTATTCCAAAAAATCCAAGAGGAGGGAAGACTCCCAGACTTTTTCTATGAGGCCAGAGTCACCCTGATCCCCAAACCAGATAAAGACCCTACAAAGAAGGAAAACTACAGGCCGATTTCGCTGATGAACATAGATGCTAAAATCCTCAACAAAATATTGGCAAACCACATCCAGCAATACATTAAAAAGATTATCCACCATGATCAAGTGAGATTCATCCCAGTCATACAGGGATGGTTCAATATACGCTAATCAGTAAAGGTGATACATCACATAAATAAAAGAAAAGACAAAAACACACGATCATCTTGATAGATACAGAAAAAGCATTCGATAAGGTACAGCACCCATTTATGATCAAAACCCTCAGCAAAATGGGAATAAATGGGGCATTCCTCAATGTAATAAAGGCCATATATGAAAAACCTACAGCCAGCATCATACTCAACGGGCAAAAACTGAAAGCTTTCCCACTAAGATCGGGAACACGACAAGGATGTCCGCTCTCACCGCTTCTTTTCAACATCGTACTGGAAGTCCTAGCCACTGCGGTTAGACAAGAGAAAGAGATAAAAGGCATCCAAATAGGAAAGGAGGTAGTAAAGCTATCATTGTTTGCAGATGACATGATAGTGTACATAAAGAACCCTGTAGACTCTACCAAAACACTCCTCAACCTAATAAGTGAATTTGGCAAAACAGCAGGATACAAAGTCAACATTCAGAAATCAAAGTCATTTTTGTACACCAGCAATTAAATAGAAGAAGAAGTAATCAGAAAAAAAAAATACCATTCGATATAGCTAGAAGAAAAATAAAGCACCTAGGCATAAATTTAACCAAAGGGGTAAAAGACCTGTATGCAGAAAACTATACAACATTGAAAAAAGAAATTAAGGAAGACACAAATAAATGGAAGCATATATCGTGCTCATGGATTGGAAGAATTTTTATCCTCAAAATGTCCATACTACCCAAAGCAATTTATAGATTCAACGCAATCTCTATTAAGATATCAATGACATATTTCACAGACATGGAACAAACATTTCAAAAATTTATATGGAACCATAAACGACTCTGAATAGCCTCAGCAATTTTCAGAAATAAAAACAAAGTAGGAGGGATCACAATACCAGACATCAAACTCTACTACAAAGCCACTATATTCAAAACAATCTGGTACTGGCACAAGAACAGACCCATAGACCAGTGGAACTGAATAGAAAGCCCAGAAATAAACCCAGGTCTATATGGGCATCTAATATTTGACAAAGGGGGCAGAAGCATAAAATGGAGCAATAATAGCCTCTTTAACAAATGGTGTTGGGAGAGCTGGATGGCTACATGCAAAAAATTGAAATTGGATCATCAGCTGACACCATACACTAAAATAAACTCAAAATGGATAAAAGACTTAAATATAAGTTGCAACACCGTAAAAGTCTTAGAGGAGAACATTGGCGGGAAACTGTCAGATATCCCATGCAGCAATTTCTTCACTGATATGTCTCCTAAAGCAAGGGACATAAAGGAAAGAATAAACAAGTGGGACCTCATCAAACTAAGAAGCTTCTGCACGGCGAAAGAAAACATCAGCAAAATGAAAAGGGAGCCAACTGTATCGGAAAATATATTCGCTAATGATACATCAGATAGAGGTTTGATCTCCAAGATATATAAAGAACTCACTCGACTCCACTGCAAGAAGACAAATGATCCAGTCAAAAAATGGGCAAAGGACCTGAGCAGACACTTTTCCATTGAGGAGATATAGAAGACCCAGAGGCATTTGAAAGGATGCTCTGCACCTCTAGCCATCAGAGAAATGCAGATCAAAACCACCATGAGGTACCACCTCACAGCGGTCAGAATGGCCATCATGAACAGATCCAGAAACAACAGGTGCTGGCGAGGCTGTGGAGAAAAGGGAACCCTAGTACACTGTTGGTGGGAATGCAGACTGTTGCAGCCACTGTGGAAAGCACTGTGGAATTTCCTCAGAAAGCTGAAAATGGAACTGCTTTTTGATCTAGTGATTCCCTTGCTGGGACTATACCCTAGGAACACCAAAATGCCAATACAAAAGAACCTATGCAGCCCAATGTTCATAGCAGCACACTTTACAATAGCCAAGTGTTGGAAGCAACCTAAATGCCCATCAGTAGATGATTGGATCAAAAGTTATGGTACATTTACACAATGGAATACAACTAAGCAGAAAGAAAAAAAGAACTACTAAACTTAGCGACAGCATGGATGGAACTGGAGAGCATTATGCTAAGCGAAATAAGCCAGGGGGCGAAAGACAAATACCATATGATCTCTCCTATAAGTGGAACCTGACCAACAGTACAAAGATGCAAGGTAAATAAGACCAGCAACACTGAAAGGAAAAGAAATCAACAGAGACAAGAGGGAAGGGGGGGTTGGGGAAAACGAAGGGAAGGAGAAAGTCAAGGAACATATAGCAAGGACTCATGGACAAAACCAAAGGGGAAGAGCTGAGGGGGGGAAGGAGGGAGGGGGCAAGGGAAAGTGGTCGTCAGTAGGCAGAGACAAATGTATTTGAAAAAATAAATTAAAATAAAACTTAAAAAAAAACAAAAATTTTTGAGAGCAACTAAAAAAATAAAATGTTATAAAATACTTAAAATTCAAATATCAATGTATAGATACAGAAAACTAGATATAAATGTTGAGTTAGCTATAGATAGATATTTTAAAAGATAGAGCTATAAATGTATTATATATCTGAATACTCATTCCAATCTATTTTCCCCTTAACTTGAATTACTTTTCAGTAAAGTATTTCCAAAATTGGAAATGAAATTTATCAAATATTATTTTTAGCCTACAATTAACACTCCCAAATTTCAATGTATGTTTATTTATATTTTTTTCTGGCATTCAGAAACATCACAAAGATTTTGTTTGAAATACCAATTCTGAATAGAGAAGAGATTTAGACTTTGTCTGATTTCAATTGATCCAGTATTTCTCAACATTTTACTAGTTGTCAGTGTATCATAGGTGATACATGTTTCCACATGTAATTATAAAGGCAAGTTACAACATTGTTATAAATTTGTGTATTTTATATAAGCAAAGAGGTATGCTTCTTCTGTTATTTGAAAACATTTTGTTCAGTTACATAAACCTCTTGATGCTGGCAATACTTCCTCATACCATCAGTTTTTAAAGATTACTCTAAATGATACTCGTTAATGAAATTTCATGGTGTGCCCAAGTTCATACCATTGTATTAGATATTCTTCTAGGATAATTCCACTCATTGCTGGAGATGAGATTTTCTATAAAAATATCGCCTCTTCAGACCAAATGAAGTTACATTGAATCCCATTATAACTGAGCATTATTTGGGTTCTTTGCTTAAATCATTTTATGAGTTAGCACAGTGCTTTTAAAAATTGTTACTAATTTTTAAACAATTTGAGTTGGAAACTGCGAAATCTACTGGATATTCATTGGTTTGGGAGTTAAGACTATCTCATTATTTTAAGCATGTCCGTCACTGAATTTCCCCTGAAATCGTTGTTAAAAGGGATTATTTGTCTTTCTTTCCATGCTGGCCAGAAATTCATATTATATTTCAATTGCAAAATGTACTTAGAGATATAACATTTGGAATTATGAACATAGGCTATAGTACCAAATAAGCATTTCATGCAAACTTAATTGTTCCATAACAAGGAATTAAGTAATATTTAATTTAAAATAATTTTAAAAATTCCCTATGAATTTCAAAATAAACTATTTTCAATTCTGTAATTTACCAAAAACAAAATAAACAAGACAGAAGACACATATTGGTAGAAAAGTGGAGAGTTTGCAGAGACAAGTGAGTTCTTTCCCAGCACCAGTTATGCTGCCTCTGCCAAAGCAAACCATGGTTTAAAAGCCTCTGAAGATTTTTTTAAAAATATGTTAGGTAATAGATCTTGTTACAAAATCTGACATAGTTATATTACATATACACAAGCAGGCATATAATTATTCTATCTATGGGGTTATAATATTTTTCCAAAATATTAGTTAAGAGATACTTATTTTTCCTTCCATCATCATCTCTTTCAGACCTCAACTATTTTGAAAAGTACTAAAATTTCTTATACAAATTCAACATCGGTCCTTGTATATGTCTCCCTGTCACCAACAAAACAAATTACACATCGTGTTTTTAAAAACATTCATGGGGACAAAAGTGATTCAATCAATTTAAGACCCAATGTAAATGGCACTTTTATCTACCACCTCTTTTCTGCATGTCAATGAAATATGTGTATAATGAAAAGGAAGAATTGCTTGGAGAACTCCAATAGATAAAAGACATTGACAGGACAAAGAACATTGTCAGTAAAGAACCAGAGATGTGCAGGAAGACATGACAAAAACTGGACAGAATGAAAGATATGATCTTCATGGAAAAAAAAAAGAAACTCTTATATAATTATATCTTAATCATTATAAAAAAGTGTTTTAATCAATGGGAATAATGCAGTTAATATAAATAGAAATGAGAATGAAAAGTTGTGTAGAGGAGTAGCAGAAAGCAGGCAAAGGCACAAATGAACTATAATTTAATATACTGCATCATACAAAATTTTGTTTTGACACAATAGGCAAAATTACATGTAAAGGATGGACCTCAGGACAAGGGACTTGGGGAAAAATAAAAGCAGGTGCTGGGTGAGTGAAGGCATGAAAAACTAAAGCCTGAGAGAAACTAGCTTGAGTGTGAACCATCAGAGTGGCTAAGAAATTTCATCAGAGAAAGAGCTTAGGAGAGGAGCAGAAAGATACTTAAGAGAATGAAAACCAAGGAGTCCTGTGGCTCTCAGTGGATCTCACTGGGAGAAGACCCAGGAAGGTAATGAGATGTGGGCAGTGTAACTGAGAAAGAAACAGGAGCAGACTAAGATACAGGAATAACCAATGCGGAGCTAAGAGACCATTTGACAATTGTTTTGTAGTGATTGGCTTGTGATAGTTGGTGCTGGAAAGAAAATGGGATGCTTCAAGTGTATCTAGACCCAAAGCAAAAGAAAGAGAAACAAAGGATGAAAATACCAAAGTAGAGCTGATATATTACAGTTTTAGATTAAAATACATAATTAGAGTTTAAATTTTTATCAGCTTTGTTATACCTTTAACAATTGTGCTCCTCCACCTGAGATAGAAAGAAGCCTGGGAGTTTGATTTCCTGCTTTTTTATGCTTTTATACACACATATACACACACCCCAACACACCACATACACACATGTGCATGTTCACACTATTGAGTTCACATTAATATCCAAGTCAATAGGACATCTGTTTAAGATGTGGTTCAGTTCTAGCTCTGGGAATGAAATGATTTCTTCAAAAAACACACAATCTAGAAACAAGGATACTTTTAAAACAGCCTATCAAATTGACAATTGCTATCCTGGTAATATGAACAGAATGATGAAGGAACATAGAGAAGAGAGTCAATTATTTGGCATGGGCAGGAAATACTATGCTGTTCCACTTAATTAATTTTTTTTAAAAGGAGGGTTGCTGTTTGTATCATTCCTGGATTATCATTTTAAGTAAGTTTAATATCTACAATAGTAGTTCCTGTCATTGCTAGGTCCACAGTAATTCCCCATCTCTTGTTTCTGTTAATTCTGCTCTTGTAAGGAGTTCCCTGAGTAAACTCTCCTCAGTTCCTCTTTTTGTATGTTCCAGCAATTTCTTGCATGGAGTGGAGGTCCCACTGTTTTCTTCCTCAGTTTTGCAAATAATGCCTTTCTCTTTGCTTTTTTTTTTTTAAAAATGAATTATGAGTAAGCATAAACAGCAAGAGACAGGGTTTTTTTTAAGTTTTTTGAATTTTTATTATCAATACATCTACTTTTGTGTATTTTTTAATTTATTTTTAATTAATTAATTTATTTTTTCAAATACATTTGTCTCCGCCTCCCCCTACCACTTTCCCCTGTCCCCTTCCCCCATCTCCCTCCCTCAATCTTTCTCCACTTTGGTTTTTTTCTTTCCTTTACTGATACCTACATTTTGTTATGCAGATCACAGGACAAGCCCATTCATGCACCTCATTTGATTAGGGAATGGCATAATTACAAACCTTTATCAAATACTATATATTTTTGTGTTAGATAGTATTTGTATTGGAGAGGATTGCATAAAATTACTGGATAAAAAGTTAAATTGTCTTTGAGGTTTCCCACTCCAATGCATAGCACTCTTAATTTTGCAACTTCTGGGAAACAATTAGTACAAAAATTCCTCTTCCATTATTTTGATTATTTAGATTGTATTCACATAAATATTATGTTTTTAGAATGTAATCAAAAGTATATATGTTTTAAACATTAGATATTCTTTTACATTAGTTTCAGGTGGACAATATAGTGGTTAGACAATGATATATTTTGCAAAGTGTTGATCCAACATTTCTAGTACCCAGCTGGCACCATACATACATAGTTATTACAGTATTATTGATTATATACCCCATGCCGTATTTTGTATCCCCATGACTGTTTGTGACTACTAATTTGTACTTCTCAATTTTTTCACCTTTTCACCAGGTAGATAAAAAAGCTGTGATATATATATGCAATGTGGCTTTTGAACCATTCTTCTGACAGAACTTTATGTTATAAGTGACATCCAACTCAAAACTGTCAGTTTTGATAATTTTTGCTTATACTTACATTTTCTTCAGAAGTTAGTGTTCACAGAGCCATGCATTCTACCTCAAATGGTGTGTTTGAAAAAAGTAGTTGCACAAATAAGCAATGAGTTCAATATTAGCAAAACAGTTTTAACTCAGGTGATATGAATCTAAACATTAAAAAATAAAATTTTTATCATCGCTTTATCAATATACCTGGTATCTTTTAAGGTGGTAATATTATTGGGACAAATTTTTTATCATGAGTGTATAGCCATTACAGAAGCTACTCAATAAATTATTAACTGGCCCAGCATTCAACCTATTTGTATATGCTCTGTCCCACAGAAAGTCATGCAGTGCTAATATGAAGGTCTATCTCAAATATGAAATGTCAAGATGTCTTAAAATAATACCTGCTCAGAAACAATTTTACATGTAGAAAAATATTTTCACAAAAATGATGTTTAAGTTTATTTAACTATATTACCTATTTTCTTTAAAAATAGTTTTCCTTTGCTAATTGAAATAGAAATGGGACAAATTTGTTGAGGAGGAGAATGGAGTGAGCAACTACATCGGGTGTATTTGCCTGGACTCCTACCACTGGAATGGCCCAGTGACATTGCTGGTGAAACATGGACCTTAAGCCAGTTTTTTAGCTCTGCTACTTACTCTTTCTGTGAGCAGGCCACATCATACATCTGAAACTGGTAATCCCCATTTGTAAAATGGACTTATGATAGTCCATTTTACATTGCTGCCCAATCTACATTACAGGCTTGTATTGAAAATTGAATGAGAATATTTTCATGGAAACACTTGGAAATCTACATAACACTCTGCCAAGTTTTGACTCCAGGACTCATCTGGGTAACTTTGAACTTGTTGCCTGACTTTCCTGGGTCTAATTTCTTGATCTGGAAAGTAATGACAGTAAAATCATCTACCCTATTGTGAGGATTATAAGAGATAAAGTGTGTGTAACATTTAGCGAAGTATTTAATCCATTGTTATAACCCAACAAATGATTCTGTTTTTAATCTTTTGTATAAGCATTTAAAGTTACTGAGAAAGTAGTGTAAGTGAATTGCAACCATTAGTGTTTCTTTAAAATGCATATTGTTCACATTCAGGCTGGTGTTCGTGGGTCTTACTTGCCTTTACAATTAAGTTACCTATTTCAGCAAAGATGATTCTCATGTTAGGGTGTTATTGGAATAGTACTTTTTCATCACATAGGGAGATCTTGATTCCTTCATTTGTTGCCATTGCCCTTTACTTCACTTAGATGATTTCCTGTAATAAGATAGGCATTAAAACAACAACAAGGGGAGAGGGGAGGGAAATAAGGGGGGAAAGAAGGGGAAGGGTCGTCAAGGAACATGTATAAAAGACCCATGGACAAGGCAAAGGTAGGTAAGATTGAGGGTGGGATTGAGGGAAGATGGGGTGGGACAAGGTGGGTGGCGGAAAGTGGAGACAACTGTGCTTGAATAATAAAAAAAAACAAATAAATAAATAAAAACAAGCGCCCACTTTCTTTTTACCATTCCCTTTGTTACAATCTCTGACTCCTGGAGTAACTCAGGCAGCCTAGTATCAATGCTAAGGTTGAAATTGTGGTGAAGATGTAAAACAAATCTCTGCTAAATTTTTAACCAGATTTCCTCAATTTAAAAATGATGATTTATGGTTACAAGAGCTCAGTTTAATATGCATTAAGAATTCAAATGCTGTTACGATAATTTTTTAGTAAAAGCTGCTTTTTAGGACTACCTTTGCATATTTTCTTCACAGCAATAATTCTTCATCTATGGAGTAATTTATTTCTTCTGGTTTTAATATGTTACAGATGAATGGTTGTATGTCTTTCCTGTTAGAGCATTACTAGACAGGCCACTTTTGCATTAGGCTGGTACTACAACAGATACCTGTGGTGCTCTTCATGGTTCATGTGGTACTAATTTAAATGGGAAGTTGCACATATTTCATTGAAACACTTGGTAAAGCCAGCTTTCACAGAAGGGTGCAAATGATCTACTGTTCTCTGTGTGCAGCCGAACTGCTTTAAATGTGTCAGAGAGGGTTATGGATCATTTCATTTACCCATCAACTCTGGTCCGCTGTGTGTACAAATCACAGCCTGGTGTCATCCAACAGAACATTCCTGACAATACTAGAACATTTATGGTGCTGCCATTTTTAATAGGAGTTGTGCAACCCTGTTTAAATAGTATTACTTCTTTAACACTTTCCTTCAGGACCTGTTTCTTGAACTGGCTTGGCTGATATTGCAGGCCTGACGGGATTTTATGATCACTCTTCAGCCAGGGGAAGAGAGTGTTTGGGTAGATCTCACTTAATTTCACATCTATGTCATATCCCATCATGTTAGGTGTTGTGTGTACTTCTCTCTTTTATCAAATGCAGTTTGATCTTGGAATAAATCACCTGTGACATTTCAAACAGGCAGCCTTGGTGTTCAATAACTAAACTGAATAAGTTGGTGAAAAATGTTCTTTGATTACTGGGTCCTTTGTTCTGCCTTTGACTACTATTTTAAACTAAGAAATCTAAAGAATTCAGTTTCTATAAAACTACTTTTATGACTGTCTTTTTTTAATTTAATCAGGATGAAATACTTTAGTAACTACTGAAGATAACTGTATTCAGGTCTGTTTTCCCAGCTATCATTATAGGCTTCTGGACAGTTGGGCAAAATCCTACTCAGAATGAAATACCAAAGATTCCACATAACATTGTCTAAATCAGAGTAATGCAAGAAAGAGATTCATAATGTGTATTTTGGGACAACATGACATTATATTTTGATGCTTATTCCAACTGACTGCCTAATAATACTGATAGTTGCCTTATATGTAAATTGCTAAAGGAATGTGTTTTACAAGTTCAAGTTCGTGATGTAAGAAATAAGGCAAGTTGAAAACAGATTGATATTATGCATATACAGTAAAAAGACAATGTAAAGTAGATTGGCAGACTTCTTGGGATTCTACAAAAACATTAATTTAGTCCTTGAAATGCAATTTTGTTGAGATAAATAGAGTCAGACATAAAAATGTAAATGTTGAGAGATTACATGCTCTGCAATCCTGAAAACTGGAAATCGTATCCTCAGGAAAAAAGTAAGCAATAGGAAACTTTCCTCATTCTTAGAAATCATCTTTGTGTTAGCCACTGTATTTATTTACTGGAATAAACAGAAGAAAAATAACCTTAATAAGGGTTTTATTTGTAAATATCTTCCTGAAATTTAATGTTTACTTAATAAAAAATTGTAAAACAATGATTAGTATTTTCCTATTTTCTTTAGTGATAAGTATTCATCCTTAAATTACCAATAGTATTAATATGATGAAAAATTAGAAAAGTAATACCATCCTGCAGCCTCAATAGAGATTCTGTATGCATAGATCTGAAATGTACAAGTTCTTTAAATGAGATGCAAATAAATGGGATCTATCATGAAAGAGAGATGAGGGCCCTGAAAATGCAACCTGAAACAAAACATTAGGACATGTCTACCAGTTAATAAAATGTTAAGTTAAAAATGTTCTGCTACATGAAATATGAAATAGCTTCCTGTGTAATTAAAATAAACCAAAGATAAATATTATTTTTTACAAAGTGTGTTTTAGGCAAATGGTACAATGATTTGGTATACTTTAGAAACAAAAGAGAATTATGCTTAAACCTATCTAAAGTACACTTTCCCCAAGTCATTGTAACATCAGAATTTAGTGTTCTCTTATTGTTTATTTGAATCAGAAAGGACATGAAGTAAAGAAGGTTCCTTACAAATAGTTGAGGTAAAGAGAATATAAGAGGTGCAGGTGGTATTTAGGGAACAAAAGGATGGATGTATTGCCCCTGATCTGCTATGTCCCCTTGGGTCAGCAAATAAGGAGGCTCAGAGTGCAGGAGAGAGTACAGGAGCAGGTGCAGGAGACAACATCGGAGCCTAGCTCAAGGTGGAAGGAAGCCTCCCCCAACCTCTCTGTCCCCCAACACTCCAGTCTAATCACTGCCTTCCATTGGCAGACACTTACTGCAAGCCAGAGACCAGTCTATAAATGTTGTCTTCTTAATGAAAACCAAGGCAAGTGTGCAATATGGATCTGTCTGTTGAGAGAAAGGGCTCAGAAAATAGCAAGCCAGATAGCCACATAGGAAAGCAGTATAGTTTAATTAGTTCAAGTACATAAGCCAAATAACCAAAACCAAAACACCTGTTATCTTTCAAGCTGTTTTTATCCTTAAAATCAAGTAACAAAACCTCATTTGGACAGTGAGCACATTGGAGCTTATGTCTTTTCACAGCTAAAATTCCTCATCTAAACCATGGAATAAAAAATTAAATTTAGGTCGTTTTTTTCAAGTCTCCCAAGACTCATTAATAATATCTGATGGAATGGAAGAGAAATTAACTTATTACATATGATGGATGTTGTAGTCATTAAGACTTGATCTTCTGGAAGAACCCAGGGTAGAAACGCTAGAGATCTGATAATGCTCTGGTCTTCTTGGTGGAGCCCCTGCTATGTGAATGACTCTCTTCCTAAGAAAGAGGTCCCATTCTCTCACTAGTAGAATCTCTTGTCAATGAAAACACAACATGATCAAGTATAATCAACCTAAAATAAAACTGTGTACAATTAACTTATTTTAAAGACTTGAAGTCATTCTGGAGAGACATTTAAGTACTTTAAATGGAGCAACACCATCTTAACTTCAATGTGTTTGTCATCCTTTATGTATGTATGTATGTATTTTTCACATTCCATTTATTTCATTCCTGGGCCTTCAGTCAATTATCTTTCTTAAATGGCCAATTTTATAACTTTGAGTGTCATTTGAATTCATATATGGGCCACTTTCCCAAACCTTCTAAACATACGTTCTCAAATTTTATAAAATGCATGGCTTCCCATCTGTGTTTTAATATCAAACTTCTAGGGAATCAGTATGTGAAATAACGGCTGTCAGAAAATATGGTCATGTTAGGGTGAAAAATTTAAAGGATGATGTGAAGGAGAACCACAGAAGAGAGGCATGCATATTTCTTCTAGGGCTTTCCTTTCTCTATGGCTGTGTGAAGTTGCTGAAAAGCAGCTAACATGCCCCACTGAATTGGGAAGGGCATGGATTCAAGCCCTGAATGTGTAAAATGCATTGTACCCTCTTTGTAAGCATCTCTGAATACTACCCAGTTGTAAGCATTTAATTTCATTCTCTAACAATTCAGTTGCCAAAGTCTTTGTCCTTGCTTCCTAACATATGGCTCAAAGGTCTGTTTCATGCACCCAAATGTCATTAATATGTTTATTAAGCTTAAAGATTAAAAAATAATAATACTTGAACCTGCATAGATGTTGTAACATAGTTGGAAAATTTGATAAAACATTTCCTTAAGAAAGTACTTCATTGATTTCTCCATGACATCAAATCATAGGCTTCTATAATTTCAAGAACTAATTAAGCAGATAGAAGTTCCCATGGCTTAATCCTGTGATAAATCTACATGAACCCAGACAGTGGGGTATCTCTTTTGAATTTACATTGTATTGACAAAATAAGCACAGTTCTGAAAGAAATACACGTTATGCAACTATAGTTTAAATATACATACTAAAATAATTATTTCAATGAACAGGAGTTGAAGACAATTCATGAAACTATAAGAGAAAAAAAAATCTGTGAACTATAAAACTGTGAATGTTATTCCTAGAAAGAATGTGAAATAAGCAGGTTAGAATTGGCAAAATTCCTACGCAGTGAGAAAATCTCTTACTTGTTTCCCATCGATATGCCACAAAAGAACAGAACTTGGAAACAAACATTTTTTTTTTTAATAAATGAATAGAACCCGCAGGGGCATGCTGTTTTCAGGAGTTGGCATGTTGTTCAGTTTTGTCCAATTATTAATAAGTGAGAGGGATTAGCTGTTGGTAATAGTGTAATGGATAAAGACTCAGGTCATAAGCAGTGAATTTAGAAAAGTGAGAATGTACTTAGGAGGGAAAAGCTTTTGCTAATTAGCAATAAAATGAGATGATTAGGTTAACTGTTTAGTTTCTCAAGTAGATAAATCCTCGTAATGTAAATTATACCCTGAGTGGTATGTCAAGGTTCATCTAACTTTTATTTCTATACTGAAAAGTAATCATTAGACCTTCATCTAACAAGTTAAAACAGAAGACCATGAGTAAAATTTAAAATGACCTTGGAAATGGCAGAAAATGACTTTGAGGAAGGAAAAAGAAAAGACAAATATAGTAAAGAAAAACTCTAAATTTATAATATAAAGTTTAGATTCATATTAATGATTTTCTTTGTTTAAATGCCAGTGCTTATATTCACATGAAAATCTGTCCTTAAAAGTACAGTTATAATATATCAATCCTTAAATGCTGCATACCAGAGATAAATGAAAGCTCATTGTGTAAAAAAATAATGTTGATTTATGGCTGGCAGGAGCTCACTACTACTAGATTTTCTATTACCATGTTGGGATATCAGTTTAATAAGAAAAAAATGGGTGAAGATAATTAAGAAAAGCAGAAAACTGCAAATTTAAAATGAATTTTGAGACTTTCCTAATCATCCTTTCATAACATTCACATCACAGTAACCCAACGTTAAAGGGTGATAGGGAATGGATGAAGAAAAATTTAATTTATTCCTGTCATTTAAAATTAACCTGCATCATGCTAAGCGAAATAAGCCAGGGGGCGAAAGACAAATACCATATGATCTCACCTATAAGTGGAACCTAACCAACAATGCAAAGAAGCAAGGCAAATATGACCAGCAACACTGAAAGGAAAAGAAATCAACAGAGACAAGAGGGAGGGGGGGGGGCAGGGAAAGGGAAGGGAAGGGGAAAGTCAAGGAACATATAGCAAGGACTCATGGACAAAACCAAAGGGGAAGAGCTGAGGGAGGGAAGGTGGGAGGGGGCAAGGGAAAGACGGGGGCGGGGGGGAAGGCAGAGACAAATGTATTTAAAAAGTAAAAAAAAATAATTAAAAAAAAAATAAAAAAATAAAAAAAAAATAAAATTAACCTGTACTCACAGTAGTTCAATTGATCATATTTGCCTATAAGAGGTGACTCAAACTCAACTTGGGGGTTCATGATCAAAAGCCCTCTAACTTCATTGACTTCCCAAGTCATATCTAAAATACTGTCTACTGGATAATCTGGTTATCTAAGAATATCCAAGAAATGTTATTTTTTAGAGCTTCCTAAATGCACAAAGAAAGCACACAGTTAATGTTTGTAACGCTGAGCAATAGAAACCCCAGCCAATAGAACATCATGTGAGTCTGATGTCATGTGTTGTATAATTAACCAATGAATTCCAAAAGGCAGTCTCTCTTTTGTACTGTGTAAGACATAACATTAGTTGCAAATCCAATTCACAAGCTGTCTAAGTACTTTGTGGGAAGCGTAGAAAGATGCTAGTATCATAATATATTTTCATATGAAAATGCCAACTTTTCTGCAATCTGGATCCCTGGACAAAGCTAGTTTTACTTCAATACATAGGAATTGAAATTTCAAGTGAGATTAAATTTCTAAATGACACCACAGATCTTTTGTTGTTACAAATAACTGGTTAAGTCAGCTGTCTCAACTCATCTTTTCATTGCATCTATAATGAGCATACCTAGTAGGGAGGTAAAGAAGATACTTTGAGAAACTTAGGCCTGCCTTGTCTATGAGATTTGATCTACAAGAAAAAAAAATCAAAGTGAGGCAGATGGGCAATTCTGTTTTATGGAGAATCTTTTGGTGTCATATAGTTGTCAAAAATTACCCCTCCCACTCTCTCTTACCTCTAGTGCAAAGACCTTTGTTGAACTAATAGTGCACAACATTTTTGACTGAGAAATCTCCTTTTGACTAAGTTCAAACTAAGCTTTTGTTGAAAAGAGTGGAGAATTATATGTCATTATATAAAGTTTGAAATTTGGGCTAACAGCTTGGTATATGGTAGCCATATAGTCTGGGATATAGCAGACATTTGCTAACCACTCATGTTTATTGGCAAGGATTTATTTTATGAATAAAAAGACTCCCAGAAAACAAATATAAGAGAATTCAGAAAAATTGCTATTTGATCTTGGAATAAACAAATTTACATTAATAAAACGATTTAATCTATATGGAAAATCTCCAGCCAAAGGATGAAGCCAGTTATGCCATAAGTAATACAAAGTTCGCTTGTTCCAAGAGTTCACACGTGTATTCAACAGACACTTTTGTGTGCCAGGTAGATGGTAAGCATGAGGTGACTTTATGCATGCCCCCTGAAACACATGGGACTGTGACTCTGTTAATTAAATACCAACTATGTGCTATGTTTTGCACTGGACACCATGCACATCATTTAAACCTCATAGTTACCCTATAAGGAAGATACAATTAAACTTAATTTACATGTTATGAAACTAAGTTTTAAAGAGCTCAAGTAACTTCCCCGTGTTCACAGTTAGCCATAAAATGCTGTGGAACTATAACCAAAATCATATTTTTTCTACTAGCACCACTGAAGAATAACACAGAATCCTTGCTCTCATGAAGGTCTAATGTGCAAGGGGGAAACAAATATGTCAAAGATAATTCAGAACCATATGAAGATTGCTTTAATTGCAGAAAGTACTAGGACTTCAAGATAATAGCACTGTAAATTTTCTTTCCATATGTCATATATCCAGGTCCTTTCATAAATTCAGAGAGCTCAGATAAGCTGTTTTTGTTGTTGTTGGTTATTATTTTAAGAAATATTTATGATTAACTAAAATGGTAATATAGTTTAAGATAGTCTATGGATATTATAAGCTAAAGATTCACAGCTAATTAAATCTTTATAATCTGGATTATAAATATTAATTTATAATATTATTACTCATTTTACCCTATGAATAAATCAATTTTATTGCAAAAATTCAACTTTACTAAATAACTTGATACACACTATTCTCTTTATTTTATTTCCATTTTTCTGGATGTATATAATTGTGATTCCTTATAAATGTGAACAACTAAAGGTCCTATCTTTCTATACTATACTCAGAAAGTTGAGATCTTAATATAAGCACTGGATTCTTTAAAAATTAAGCTTAGCTTTCTATTAAAGATTAATACAGAAACAATCACAGCTCATAAATGAGAGCTCAGCAAATTTTCAAAAAGTGAGAGAGCCATCCAGATGAGACAAAAGAATACAATCAACACTCCAGAAGTCCCTTCATGTACTCTTCAAATGTCTATCTCCAAAGATATCTTCTATTACTAATGTTTTGTTTCGCCAGCTTTTAAACTTCATTTAAATGGAATCATACAACATGTACACTTTGTGTTTTCCTCAACCCTAAAGCTTGTGTTATTGTTTATGTACTTTTTATTCCAAAAAATCAAATATGTACAATAATAAATGAAACAATACAAATGAATCTTCATATTCTCATCACAGAGCAGTTAATTTCAACAATTAAAATTGCTACCCTTGTTTCTATCATAACTCTTCTCATTCTCTCTTTTCCATATGATTTCAAAACAATTTCATACACATTTTATTGAAGCAGTATTTTGCATCTATTTAATTAAAAAAAACTCAGTAGTTTTAATTTTTATTGAGTTTATTAGGGTGACATTGGTTAATAAAATTGTAGCGATTTCAGGTGTACAATTCTATAATTCATCATCTGTATACAGCATTTCATGTTCATCATCCAAAGTCGTTTCTTTCATTACCATTTATCCTCCCTTTACCCACTTTTACACCCTCCCAGCCCCCCTTTCCCTCAAGTAATCACCATACTGTTATGTCTGCCAAAGAGTAATTTTTTCCTTAATCCCTTCATATTTTTCACCCAGCAACCCAAACTCTCATCTTTTCTGACAGCTGTCAGCCTGTTTTCTATTTCTATGAGTCTATTTCTATATTGCTTGTTTGTATTTATTTTGTTCATTAGATTCCAAAAATCAGTGAAATCACCTCCTATTTGCCTTTCTCTGACTGGCTTATTTCACTTAGCACAATACTCACCAGGTCCATCCATGCTGTTGCAAAAAAGATTAGATTTCCTTCCTTTTTATGGCTGAGTAGTATTTCATCATATAAATGTAACGCTGTTTTTTATCCACCCATCTACTGATGAACAATTGCATTGTTTCCAACTTTGGTTATTGTAAATGTTGTAATGAACACAGGGGTGCATTGAATTTTTTTAGTTATCTTTCAGATTTCTTTGAATATATTTCCAGAAGTGAAATCTCTCAGTCACAAGGCAGTTTCAGGTTTAATCTTTTGAGGTAACTCCATACTGCTTTCCGCAATGACTGCACCAGTCTTCATTTCTACCAATGCATGCACGAGGGTTCCTTTTTTTCCATATTCCTGACAGAGCATGCTATTTGTTGATTTATTGATAAAGGCCATTCTGGCAGGTTTGAGGTGATATCTCATTGTGATTTAAATGAGCATTTCTCTGATGATTAGTGATGTTGAGCATCTTTTCATAAGTCTACTGGCCATCTATCCTCTTTGGAGAAGTATCTATTCAGGTCCTTTGTCCATTTTTTAATTGGATTGTTTGTTTGTTTTGGTATTGACTGTATGCATTTTTAAATAAATTTTTGATATTAATTCCTTATCAGATGTTATTATACGCAAATATGTTTTCCCATTCAGTGGGTTGTCTTTTTATTTTGTTGATGATTTTATTGGCTATACAAAACCTATTTACTTGGATGTAATATCATTTGTTTATACTTTCTTTTGTTTCCTTTTCCTAAAGGTACATATCTCAAGAAATATCCCTATGAGAAATATTTGAGATTTTAAAGCTTACCTTTTTTTCCTAATATTTTTATGGTTTTTGATCTTACATTTAAGTCTTTAATCTATTTTGAGTTTATTCTTATGCATGGTGTAAGATAGTGGTCAAGTTTCTTTTATTTATTTATTTTTTTGCACATATCAGTCCAATTTTTCCAACACTATTTATGGAATAGACTGTCTTTACTCCATTGTATGTTCTTACCCTACTTTGTCAAAAACTAATTGTCCATAGAGGCATAGGCTCATTTCTTGAGTTCTGTTAAGTTTTATTGGTCTATATTTCTGTTCTTGTGCCAGTACCATGCTCTTTTGATTACTATGGCCCTATAATATAGTTTGATATAAAATAACATGATTCCTGGAAATTTGTTCTTTTTTTCCCCTCGAGATTGCTGTTGCTATTTGGGGTCTTTTGTGGTTCCACATATATTTTTGGAATTGTTTTTCTAGTTCTATGAAACAAACCATTGCTATCTTCATAAGAATTGCATTGAATCTATAGATTGTTTTGAGTAATATCGACATTTTAATTAGATTAATTCTTCCTATCCATGAACACAGTGTATGCTTTCACTTATTTGTATCTTCTTCCATTTCTTTCTTCAGTGTCTTATAATATTTCTATTGCAGTTCTTTTACATCTTGGTTATTTATTCTTACATTTTTTGATGCAGTTGTAAAAGAGATTATTTTCTTAGTTTCCCTTTCTGGTAGTTCATTCTTAGTGTATAAAAATGCAACTAATTTCTGGATATTTACTTTGTATCATGCCACATTGCTGAATTCATTCATAAGTTCTAGTAGATTTTTGGTGAAATCATTAAGGTTCTCTATATGCAGTATGATTCCATCTGCAAATAAAGATAATTTTCCTTGTTCCTTTTCAATTTGGATACCTTTTGTTTCTTCTTCTTATCTGATTGCTGTGGCTAGGACTTCCAGTACTATGTTTTATAAGACTTATGAAAATGGATATCTTATTTTTTTATATTTAGAGAAATGCTTTTAGTTTTTCCCATTGAATATGATGCTGGCTGTGGGTTTGTCATATATGGCCTTTATTATGTTGAAATGTGTTCCCTTTATTCCCACTTTGATGAGAGTTTTTGTTATAAATGTGTGCTGACTTTTATCAAATGCTTGTTCTGTGTCCATTGATATAATTATGTAATTTTTATTCTTCATTTTTTATGTTTTTTTCACATTTTTGATTTACAGATATTGTACCAAACTTACATTCCCAAAATAAATCCCACTTGATCATGGTTTATGATCTTTTTAATGTATTGCTGGATGCATTATGTATTGCATTATGTATTGCATAAATACATGTAACATATAATGGATCTGTTCTGCTGATATTTTGTTAAGGATTTCAGCAACTATCTTCATTGGTGATATTGGCCTGTGCTTTTCTTTGTTTGTTGTGTTTTTGTCTGGTTTTAGTATTAGAATAATCCTGGCCTCATAAAAAGCCTGGGAGTTTCCCTCCTCTTGAATGTTTTAATAACAATTTGAGAAAGATATGTGATAGTTCTTTGTTGAATATTTGGTATAATTCTCCTGTGAAGCCATCAGGCCCTGGACTTGTTGATTGGAATTTTTTTTTATATTTATTACTGCTTCAATGTCATTAATTTTAATCAGTTTATTCAGATACTCCAATTATTTTTTATTCAGTTTTGGAAACTTGTATGTTTCTGGGAATTTATCCATTGCTCCAGGTTGTCCAATTTGTTGGCATATAGTTGTTCATAATGTTTTCTTACAATCCTTTATATTTCTGTAGTGTCAGTTGTTACTTGCCTTATTTTTATTTATTTGTGTTTTCTCTCTTTTTTTCAGTTACGAATTCATCCATTTTAATAGAAGGAAAATATACATTTTATCACCAATGCTGAGCCAACATTTCCATATACAATTTACAGGTAGCCTGAGGATGAAGTTCACTTAGTGGTGATGTCATGTTTCACTTTCTTTACCTGTTTCTTCAGCAGTCAATTCTGATGTGGCAATCTTGGCTGTTAAGGTAGAGGCTTCACCCTTTTACATTTTGCCAAAAACTCATCCTCATCAGACAAATCCTTGTAGCTTCTGTGCCACATTTTTCTTGGGTATGGCATTGAGGGCCCTATAAATATCCCTAAGGCTTCTCCAGAAACAACCCTCCTCCATCTCACATTCCAGTGAGCATCTCTTATGCCAGAGAATTGAGGAAAAACCCTCTTGAACTTCCTTCTTTTCCTTCCTTTGATGCTATTCTATGGCAAGTTGCAATGAGAGAAAATTACAATAAAATTATTATTATCACAATCACAGGTACTGCCATAATGAGCTTGTTCTTATACCCATATTCTAGCATTTCTTTTGTGACCTCATGTGACTCCTGCTCTTCTTATTCACCCTGAACTTCTGTCCTCTCATTTTTCCATTGATCCATACTCCACTCTGGCTAGAAACCTTTACTTCTTAAATTTTACTGAGAAGTTTCACTGGGAGTTTCATGAAGGCTGGGAAGCTTTCACCTTTTTGGGCTGAAGATGTCCTCTCTGACTCAACAGTTAGCTGAGTGCTGATGTTCTTCTCCTGGCCTTGTAATATTATTATGAAAAAAAACCTTGCATTTTCTAAAAATACTTCTTTATCACAACATGTGTTTGTCAGACATTCAGTGTCAATACTGTTTGACTGTCTTGCTGACAGCCTCAATATTATGTTTAAATTGACAGAGGCAGAGAGCCAACAGCTAGGTAGGATGAGTTTATCTAATTCAAAGGTCATCATGAGGATGCTCTCAACTGTTGTGACACTTGTGTTGTTCCCATGTCTAAATATTTTAATGCTGGCAATTTAAAAAGATATGAATCTTTAACAGTTGTCATGCCAGGCCTGAAATGTCCCAAAGCTCAGTTTTGTGATTAAATTGCTACAAAGATTTAAATACTGGAGGAATAATAGGCCTTCAAATGAATCCTTCATGTAATTCTCTCAAATTATTTTCACAAGGATTAGTTTCTCAGCCCAACCATATGACTTCCATATACCTTTATGAATGTAAGAATGATGAAGGTGCCATCATAGATGTTGGGCTCTAACAGAGGCACTCTGTGGAGCCTCTGCTTTAGGTCAATACCAATACATGACAGTATCTCATTATTGCAGATAAAAAGTTCATATGTGTTCATGGTGGCATTCTGTTCAGTCATTCGAGGATCTGTCTCAGATGACTCTCATTGCTGAGTTCTGATAATTTCCATATTCACAGATTGAACAGTGACTTCGGCCAAGGTTGGTTACTGAGCCTGAACAGGCTTTGGTTGTGGAAATGCCACCTCTGGGTACTTTGGAGGAGGTACAGTCTACTGCAGGGCTGTAAAATGTTCAGTGTCCATAGTAGGTTCTAGAATTTTGGGGAGCTCCAGGTCCAAAAGTTGAACTGTGAACCAGATGTGGTTGGCTGGACTTGAAAGTGTCACCTCAGGGTGCTTTGAAGGAGCTATAATCTGCTGCAGAGCTTTAGCATCAGCCTCCAAAGTAGGCTGAGCTGGGGTATCCTGCTGGGATGGAGATTATTCTAACTTCTTATGGTGATTTTGAGGGACCTCCTGCTGTGTTGGAGGTTTGGCCACTTCAGTGGATTTTGCAGTATAAACTGAGACCTCCTTCTCAGTTGCAGATGGCTTAATCTTCTTAGGGTGCTTTGGTGTTATCAAAACTCCAAGATTCACATTTTTAACATTTATATTAGGCAACCCTAGATGCTGAGCTTCACCTGAACATAGAGGTAAGGCTGTCACTTCATGAAGTATTGAAGGCTGACCTACAACATCCATAGAGGATTTTGGAGACTGAGCTGGACTCCTCTGTTGAACTGAAGGAGGTTCTACACTGGCAAGAGGCAACTGTGGCAAAGCTGAGCTCCTCTGTTAGATTCAAAATTCAACATTTTCAGGGGGTTTGGATGCTGATCTAACATTCATTGATAAACTAACATATTTCAGCAACACAAGGTTCACTGCAGACTGAGCTGAGACCTCCTTCGGAGTTGAGGAAGACTCTCCTGCCTCAGGGGATTCCAGTTGATGAGCTGGAACCTCCTGAAGGCTTGGAGAAAGTTTAATTTTCTCATGGGTCTTTGTAGGCTGAGCTGAGGCTTCCTAGTGGAATGATGAAGGTTCAAAGTCTTCAGAGATATAGGAAGGCTCAAGTGGGAGATTGTGCTGATCCAAAGGCCAGGGCTTGGTTGGGAGAAGCCCTGGGGAAATGGAAGTAAGCAGAACAGGGTACAAGGTCAACTCCAAAGGCTGATCTGCCTTTATCAGCAGCCACAACAGCTGCCATGTGAAAAAGGGCTGTGGGGCCCAGAGGTGCAGCCTGGACATGACAGGCAGAGGCCTGAGGCACAACAAGCAACTCAGGTAGAGGGGGCAGAGAGAACAACCCAGGCAAGAGAGGTTCCAACATTATGTGCTGAGGGGGAGTTGAGCAATTGGCAGCCATGTCACATACACACTCCCTAGCAACAAAACACCTCTCCCTTGACTCAGTTTCCAATCTGTATTTAGGTAACCTTAATTAGTCTTGGGTTAAGAGTGACTGCAGAAGAGCAAGCTTTTTCCAAGAATCACCAGGGACCAAGAGGTCCTTTTTCTCTCTAGAGAAAACTACCTGTTGATAGGGCTTCCTCCCTCCTAACAGTGAAGCAGTATTTGATCTCCAATCCTGGGTGACCTCTAAAAGTTTTTCAGTTTTGATTCACCTTTATAAAAAACTAGCTCTTGGTTTCACTGATCTTTTGTATTGTGCTTTAAACTCTTTTTGTTTATTTCTGTCCTGATCTTTTTTTTCAATTTAATTTTAATTTATTTTTTCAAATACATTTGTCTCTGCCAACCCCCCACCACTTTCCCTTGACCCCTTCCTCCTTCCCTCCCTCAGCTCTTCCCCTTTGGTTTTGTCCATGAGTCCTTGCTATGTGTTCCTTGACTTTCCCCTTCCCTTCCTTGTCCCCGCCCCACCCCCTCCTTCCCTCTTGTCTCTGTTGATTTCTTTTCCTTTCAGTGTTGCTGGTCTTATTTTCCTTGCATCTTTGTATTGTTGGTTAGGTTCATCTTTATTATTTCCTTTCTTATACTCACTTTGGCCTTTGTTTGTTGTTGTCTTTCTAGTTTCTTTAAGAGTAAAGTTAATTTATTTGAGATTTTTTTCTGTTTCTTGAGGTAGGACTGTAATGCTATAAATTTCCCTTTTAGTACTGCTTTTGTTATGCCCCATAAGTTTTGGGTTATTGTATTCTCATTTTTATTTGTTTCAAAGTATCTTTTGATTTCTCCCTTGATCTCATTGTTAACCTATTTATTGTTAAGTAACATATTATCTGGCCTCCATATCTTTGTGTTTTTCAGGTTTTTTTCTTGTAATTGGTGGCAAGTTTCATACCATCATATTCAAGCAAGATACCTGATGTGATTCCAATCTTTTGTTTTTTATTTTTTTTTATTTTTTAAAAGATTTTATTCATTTATTTTTAAAGAGAGTAGAAGGGAGGAAGAAAGAGAGGGAGATAAACATTGACACATGAGAGAAACAGTTTCACTTTGTATATCCCCAACTAAGGACCTGCCCTGCAACCAGGTATGTACCTGACTGGGAGTTGAACCAACAAACTTTGGTTTGTGGGATGATGCCCAACCTACTAAGACTCCCCAGTCATGGCACAATTTCAAACTTTTTAAATTTATTGAGAATTGTTTTGTGTCCTAATATATGGTCTATCCTAGAAAATATTCCATGTACACTTGAAAATAATGTATATTGTGCAACTTTAGAGTAAACGCTCTGAAAATAGCAATTAAACCCATCTGGTATAGTGCATCATTTGGGCCACCATTATTTTTGTTAATTTTCTGTTGAAGATTTATCCACAGATGACTGCTGGATATCAATCATTTTCTTTATGCCCATCAATAATTACTTCATATATTTAGGTAATCCTATGTTGAGTACATAAGTGTTTACAAGGGTTATATCCTCTTGTTAAATTAATCTCTTTATCATTAAATACCACCCTCCTCTGTTTTTTTATTATAGTCTTATATTAAAGATGTTTATTTATTTATTTTTAGACAGAGGGGAAGGGAGGGAGAAAGAGAGGGAGAGAAACATCAAGATGTAATTGCATCTTGTACACATCCTACTGGGGACCTAGCCCATAGCCCAGGCATATGTCCTAACTAAGAACTGAACCAGCGACCTTTTGGTTTGCAGACAAGTGCTCATTCCACTCAGCCATAGCAGCCAGGTCAATTATAACCTTTTAAAGACTACTCAGGTTTTTTTTTTTTTTTTTTTTTTCATTTCCATTTGCATGAAACACCTATTTCTATCCCTTTATTTTTAATCTCTGTGTATTTTCTTTTTTTCTGAGGTGAATCACTTGTAGACAGCAAGTATATGGGTCTTGTTTTTCTTATTCATTCAGCTACCCTATGTCTTTTGATTGTAAAATTTAAGCCATTTAAATGTAAAATGATTATTGATTGGTATAAATTTACTCAATTTATTCTTTATAACTATGTTCCTTTTTCTAACTACAATATATAATAAATCTTTATAACCATAACCACAATAACATAACAAATCTTGCAAATTTAAAAATAACTTACTACTATAATATCTATTCAGGTATAAAATTTTTAATTGTTATATAAATATCATTTTTGCAGGTTGAATATATTAAATCATATAAATGTTTCAATATTATGATACATTTGGAAGGTCTCTTAAATATTTCAATTTAAATTTCCATCTACTGTTTTTCCCCTAGCAATCTTTGATTGATTGGTTGATTGATTGGTTTGAGAAAGAGAGAAACATTGATTTGTAGTTCCACTTATTTAGGCATTCATTGGTTGTGTCTTCTATGAGCCATGGCCCGAGGTCAAACCTGCAACCTTGGTATACTGAGACAATGCACTAACAACTGCGCTACTTAGGCAGGGCCCTTAGCAATCTAATTTTTACAAAATGTTAATTATTTATCCATAGTAATTTTCACAATTAAAATTATTTTATTGCCTCTCCATGAAGCCATTTACCATGTCATTTTATTTTCCATATTCCCTATAAAATGGTTATTGCATCTAGATTCTTTTTTTTCATTGTATTTTTTCCATTACCATTTAGCTCCCTTATAATTCCTCACCCCAACAATCACCACACTGTTGTCCATATCCATGAGTCCTTTTTCCTTTCTGCTTGATCCCTCCACCCCAGCAACCCCTCATAGCTGCCATTCTACGCTCTTTCTATGAGTCTGTCTCTATTTTGCTTGGTAATTCTGTTTGCTCATTAGATTCCACATGTTAATGAAATCATGGTATTTGTCTTTTCTGACTGACGTATTTCACTAAGAATAATGTTCTCCAGGTCCATCCATGCTGTCACAAAGGGTAAAATTTTCTCCTTTTTTAAAACTAAATAGTATTCCACTGTGTAAATGCCCCATGGTTGTTTTATCCAATCATCTGTTGATGGACACTTAGACTGCTTCCATATCTTCGCAATTGTAAATAGCACTGCAATGAACATAGGTGAGCTTATGATTTTTCAAATTCATGTTTTTGGTTTCTTTTGCTATATTCCCAGAAGTTGGATCACAGGATCAAAAGGCAATTCCATTTTTAATTTTTTGAGGTATCTCTACACTGCTTTTCATAGGAGTTGACCAGTCTGCAGTCCCACCAACAGTGCAAAAGGTTCTCCTTTTCTCCACAATTTTTCCAGCACTTGTTTGTTGATTTATTGATGATAGCCATTCTGACAAGTGTGAGGCAATATATCATTGTGGTTTTACTTTGCATTTCTCTGACACTGAGCATTTTTTCACATGCCCATCAGTCATTTTTATGTCCTCTTTGGAGAAGTGTCTGTTCAGGTCCTTTGCCCATTTTTTAATTGGATTGTTTGGTTTTCTGGTACCAAGTTTTATAAGTTCTATATGACTTTTAGATATTAATCCCTTATCAGGTGTATTGGCAAATATGCTCTCCCATTCGAAGGATTGTCTTTTCATTTTGTTAATAGTTTCATTTGCTGAGAAAAACTTTTTAGTTTGAGTAGCCCCATTTGTTTATATTTTCTTTTGTGTCTCTTGCCCAAGGAAATATATCAGGTAAAATATTGCTAAGAGCAGTTTCTAAGATTTTACTGTCTATGATTTCTTTAGGACTTTTATGGTTTTGGGTCTAACATGTAAGTCTTTGATCCATTTTTAATTTATTCTTGCATGTGGTATAAGAAGGTGGTCACTTTCATCTTTTCTGCACGTCTGTCCAATTTTCCCAACAGCATTTATTGAATAAACTGTCTTTAGTCCATCATATATGCTGTTTCTTCTGTTGAATATTAATTGGTTATAAAGGTGTGGGTTTATTTATGGACTCTCAATTCTGTTCCACTGATTTATGTGTCTGATTTTACACCAGTACCATGCTGTTTTGATTCATATAGCATTATAGTATAGTTTGATATTAGGTAGAGTGATTCCTCCAACTTTGTTTTTTTCTTTCTCAGGACTACTGTTTCTCTGCAGGGGTTTTTTTGTGGTTCCATATAGATTTCTAAAAAACTTTTTTCATTATGTGAAGTATATCATTGGAAGCTTGATAAGAATTGCCTTGAGTCTATAGATTGCTTTGGGTAGCATGAATATTTTAATGATGTTAATTCTTCTTATCCATGAACAAGGTATGTGCTCCCACTTAGTTGTATCTTCTTTAATTTCTTTCTTCAGTGTCTTATAATTTTTCAAGTACAAGTCTTTTATATCCTTGGTTAGATATATTTCCAAGTATTTTATCTTTTTTAAAGCCATTGTAAATGGGATTGTTTTCTTAATTTCCCTTTCTGTTAGTTTATATTTGACATGTAAAAATGCTACTGATATCTGGATATTACTTTTGTATCTTGCTTTTTTTTTGCTTAATTATTTATCAGTTCTATTAATTTCTTGGTTGAATCCTCGGAGTTCTTCATGTACACTGTCATGTCTTCTGCAAATAAGGACAGTTTTACTTCTTTCTTTACAATTTGGATATCTTTTATATCTTCTTCTTGTATGATTGCTATGGCTAGGAATTCCAGTATTATGTTGAATAAGCAGACTTCTCTCTCTTTTTCCCAATATTAAGGGGAGGCTTTGTAGTTTTTGCCTATTAAATAAGATGCTTGGAGGAGGTTTGTCACGTATGGCTTTTATTATGTTCAGGTGTTCTCCTTCCATCCCCACCTCGCTGAGATTTTTATCATAATGAGTGTTAGATTTTATCAAATGATTTTTTGCATCTGTTGATATGGTCATGTATACATTTTTTATCCTTCATTTTGTTTATGTGCTGAATCACGTTTATTGATTTGTGAATGTGTTACCAACCCTGCATTCCTGGAATAAATCCCACTTAGTCATGGCATATGATCTTTTGATGTATTGCTGCATTTGTTTTGCTAATATTTTGTTGAGGATTTTAGCATCTGTATTCATCAGGTATATAATTTTCTTTCTTTGTCATGTTTTTTTTAAAAGATTTTATTTACTTATTTTTAGAGAATGAAGAAGGGAGGGAGAAAGAGAGGAACAGAAACTTTAATGTGCGGTTGCCTCTTAAGTGGCCCCTACTGGGGACCTGGCCCACAACCCAGGCATGTGTCCTAACTGGAAATAGAATTGGCAACCCTTTGGTTCATGGGCTGGCACTCAACCCATTGAGCCACACTAGCCAGGGCTTTTTATCGTGTCTTTTTATGGTTTTGGAATTAGTAAACACCTAGCCTCATAAAATGAGCTTGGGAGCCTTCCTTCCTCTTGAATTTTTTTTTTTTTTTTTTTTTTTTTTTTTTGGAATAGGTCAAGAAGAAGAGGCATTAGTTATTCTCAGAATATTTGGTAAAATTTGACTGTGAAGTCATGCAGTCCAGAGCTTTAGCTTTTTTTTTTTTTTTTTAATTAAGGCTTCAATTATACTGGGTATAATCTGTCTATTCAGATTCTCAGATTCTTCCTGGTTTACTTTTGGAATATTGCCTATTTCCAGGTATTTGCCCACTTCATCCAGGTTGCCCAATTTATTGGAATACTATTGTTTTTAATATTTTCTTATAACTCTTTCTATTTTTAGTGTCAACTTTTATTTATCCTATTTTATTTCTGATTTTATTGTTTTAGGGATCTTTTTTTCCTATTGAATCTGGTTCAAGGTTTGTCAGTCTTGTATATCTTTACAAAATAACAGGTCTTGGATACATTGATAATTTGTATCATATTTTTAGATTCCATTTTGTTTTTAGGTTCTGATCTTTGCTATTTCGTTCCTTCTATTCACTTTGGAGTTTGTTTCTTGTTTTATTTTATTTTTTTAAGTTCCTTTAAATACAAAGTTAGGTTGAGCATTTTGTTTTGTTTTGTTTTTGAGATGGACCTGCAATGTTATGAATTTCCCTCTTAGGTTTCTGTCCTGGTGCCTCACAGTATTTGGATTATTGTATTTTCATTTTCATTTGTTTCGAGGTATCTTTTGATTTCTGCCCTGACCTTTTTGTTGACCCATTTATTGCTTAATAACATGTTATTTAGCTTCCATGTCTTTTTGTATTTTTCAGTGTCCTTCTTTGATTGATGTCTAGTATCATAGAATTGTAGTCAGAGAAGACGCTTGATATGAATTCAATCTTCTTAAATTCACTGAGACTTGTTTTGTGTCCTAGCATGTGGTCTATCCTAGAAAACATTCAATGTGCACTTGAAAAGTATGTACATTCTGCTGCTTTGGGTTGAAATGCTCTGAAGATATCAATTAAACCCATTTGATTTAATGTGTCATTTAAGGACTCTGTCTCTTTTTTGATTTTCTGCCTGGAAGATCTATCCATTGAAGTCAATGGTGTGTTAAAATCCCCAGCTATGACTGTATTTCTGTTGATCTCTCCTTTTATGTCCATCAAGATTTGCTTTACATATTTAGGTATTCCTATGTTGGGTGCATAAATGTTTACTTGGTTTATATCCTCTTATTGGATTGTTCCCTTTATTGTTATGTAGTGTCTTTCTTTGTTTCTTACAATCCCTTTAGTTTAAAGTCAATTTTATCAGATGTAAGTATTGCTACTCCAGCTTTTTTTTTCTTTCTATTTGCATGAAATATCTTTTTCTGTCCCTTTATTTTAATCTGTGTGTATCTTAATCTGAGGTGGGTCTCTTGGAGACAGTATACATATGGGTCTTGTTTTCTAATCCATTCAGCTACCCTATGTCTGTTTGAAGCATTTATGACATTTACATTTAAAGTGATTATTGATAGGCAAGTATTTTTGCTATTTTATTTTAAAACTATTTCCCCTGTTTGCTTTTTCTCTTCTTTTTCTCCTCCTTCTCCTTCTTCTTCTTCTTATTCTTACAAGCCCTTTAATATTTATTGCAAAACTGGTTTGGTATTGTTAAACTCCTTTAGCTTTTTCTTGTCAGGAAATCTACTTGTTTTCCCTCAGTTACAAATGATAGCCTTGCTGGGTAAATTAGCCTTGGTGATAGTTCCTTGCTTTCATCACCTTGAATATTTCATGCAAATCCCTCCTGGCTTGAAATATTTCTGTTGAGAAATCAAATGACAATTCTGTTGGAGCTCCCATGTAGGTAACTAACTGCTTTTCTCAAGCAGCTTTTAGAATCTTCTCCTTGTCTTTAAGCTTGGCCATTTTAATTATGATATGTCTTGTTGTATGCCTCTTTGGGTCCTTCTTATTTGGGACTCCCTATGCTTCCTGGACCTGTATTTATTTTTCCTTCACTAGACTAGGGAAGTTTTTGATCATTATTTCTTCAGTTAGGTTCTCAATTCCTTGCTAACTCTCTTCTTCTGGTATCCCTGTGATGCAGATGTTGCTATGCTTCATGTTGTCCTGAAGTTTTCTTAAACTCTCCTCATTTTTTAAAATTCTTTTTTATTTTTGCTGCTCTACTTGGGTGTTTTTTTTTTTTTCCTACTTTGTCTTCCAAATCTCTGATTTGATCCTCTTTCTCATCTAACCTACTGATTATTTCTTCCAGTGTATTATTTATTTCAGACATTGCATTCTTTATTTCTGACTGGCCCTTTCTTATTGTTTTGATGTCTTTTTTTCATGTTGTTGAGTATCCATATAACCATTACTGTAAACTCTATATCCCAGAAAATGTTTGCCTCCATTTCATATAGTTCTTCTTCCGCAGAATTCACTCTCTCTCTCTCTTTTTTTTTTTCCTTTTGGGGACTGTTTCTTTGTCTTCCCATTTTGGCTTTTTCTTTGTGTTTGTTTTTATGTATTACATAAATTACAAAGATCTGTAGGATTATGTCAGATGCTGCCTATTACTGGCCCTGCACAACCTGTTTGGACCTATCAGTGAACTACAGCTTGTGGCTCCCTTTGCTGGCCTAAGTGTGTGCAGAAAGAACCAGGATGCACACCAAGGCCTGCTTTATCAACACTGGGACTGTGGGAGGGTCAGCAAGTTTCAGAGCTCCCAAAGATCTGTCTTTGCCTTAAGGCTTTCTGTTAGGCTTTGTCTCTGAGATAGCCTCCAGGTGTACACTTCAGCAGCCAGGCTTAAGTTCCACAGGGTGGGACAAGAGTGATCCTTATGGGCAGGTCTATTGCTTCCCCTCAGGCTAATGCTGCTTGGAGGGGGGGTGATCTGCCTGAGAAAGATGGCTTCTCCAGTATGGGGAATGACCCAGCACAGAGATCCTGGTGGCCATCTTCAGTTTGTCCCCAGAACAACAACCCCAGTCTCTAGTCATGTGTCTTTAGTACACCGTACCCTCCCTCTGCCAGAGACCAGTGTAAGTGGCTGCAAATGAGATTTTGTGCTTTGGCCCTTTAAGAGGATCTATGTGTCTTTAGCCATCTCTCTCTGGTGTACAGAAACTCTGCTCCTTTTCATAGCTGGATGATTTGGATTCCTTTCTTGGTTGTGGTGTTGTAAGTTGGGGAGACATGTTTGGGATTTAGACCCCACACTTCTCAGGAGGAACTGCTGGCTCCTGAACTATCCCTCAGGAATTTCACGTCCCACCCGTGAGAGCCCAGCCAGCCCTCTTGCACTTCCTCTGTACTCCCTACCAGTCTTGTTGTGGTGATGTGATTTTTTTCCATCTGTCATTATAAGGCTTCTCTCAAGCTAGTTTTCAGATGGTTGTTCAGGATGATTTTTCTTTAGTTGTAATCACAGTTTGGTCCTGGGAGGAGGTCAGTATAGCTTCTACTCACTCTTCCACCATCTTAAAATCCTCTGCAACTATATTCTTAGTCAAGGTTCTTTTTTCTCTTTCCTTCCCTTATCCTCCTCCCCCCATCACTCCTCTCCTTTTCCCTTTCTCTGTTTTTGAAAATAGTTGGAAGTGCTGTGATCCTCCGTCAGGAACATGTTATGATAGGCAAGTATTTTTGCTATTTTATTTTAAAACTATTAAACATGTTATGTTTCTTTGTGTGTGTGTGTGTGTGTGTGTGTGTGTGTGTGAGAAGCTTGCCACCATCTATCATCAATATGAAATTTCATCATTTTATTAAAGATTAAAAATATTTATATTCTAATTTTGTCATTTCTTATTTATTTGTTATTTGGGGTAGTTCACATAATACTACATCTATAATTTTTTTCTTTTTCCTGGGATACAACTTTTACACAATGAGAGATATAAATGCTTGAAGTTTTTCTTTACTTACCTGATTTCAAAATAATGTTTCTTCATAGAGACTAAAAAATGTGATAAATTTAATGACTTAAATATATCCAATATGTTTAAATGCATTACAGTTATTATATTTATTCACTTTCAAATTATCCCATTATTAGAAAGTAGTGGTCTCTTACAGTTGACAAAGCCCTTTTGACATGACTTATAGTGGTCTTTGTCAATTTAGTTATCTGGTTTTATAAGATTTTCACGTTTATTATATGTATTCTTACTGTCTCTTCAAAAGCCTTGGATATAATATTACAAAACCACAATTCGGATGGTGAAGTGCTCATTGTAGTTGAGTTGGTGATTGTTTCTATGCATTTCCAGTAGACAAAGTAGGGATAGAAATAAATACATCACAAGTTTATAAAAATACTTGCAAATAAAAATAAGGATTATAATTATAGACTTCTTTTTTTACTTAACATCCCCTATAGTAAAACTTTATCTTGTCCCTCTCCCCAATAAGTCCCCATTGTCATTGACAGTGGGAATAATATAATCAACATACCCTATTAAGTTATTCATTTTCTTTTTCCCTTATTACACATAAAACAATTTTAAAATAATATACCACCACCACAATATGATTACAAAAAACAACTTAAGATTTCTTTTTCAGTTATTTTTTCTCTTCCCAGTGCATATTACACTAGAGATGTACTATAATTAATACTATGTTTTAAAGTTCTTTACCATAATTCCCTTCTGAAAGTTATGACACAAATAGAATGCATATTTGCATTCATGGCTTCTTAAATTTTAAGGATTGCTTTTAGAATTTAATTTTTATTATAGTTATATGTTGGCATAATTACAATGTCAAGTCTCAGAAAGTGTGATATATAAATAATATTTCTGAACACATCTCTTCTTCTTATAGGTAGCTATAAAAAACATTTAAAATGTTTTTATGGGGACTTCTGGTCAAGATGGTTTCATAGGTAAACATGGCTCACCTCTTCACACAGCTTTCAAAATTACAACCAAATTATGTAACAATTATCACTCAGAACCATCAGAAATTGAGTTGAATGAAAGTCTGACAACTATGCAATTAAAGAAATCACATTCATCCAGACTCGTAGGAGGGGCAGAGATGTGGAATGGGCTGTCCCCACATCTACATGTGGTAGATAAAAATTTGGTAAGGACACCTTGGGAGTGAGGAGTCCCAGCCCCACACCGAACCCCCTACTCAGGGTTCCATTACCAAGATGATAAGTCCCCATAACTTCTTCTACAAAAGCCAGCAGGCACTGAGTCAGGGAAATAAATTTCTGGAGTCTCAAGTCATTCCTCTTAAAGAACTGACACATGAACTTACTTAGAGTCAGTCCCACTGAGTTCAGCACTGGGGTAGCAACTTAAAAGGCACCAGTGGCATACAGGGAGGAACTTCTGGGATCAAGGCAAGAGATGGGGGAGAATTCTCCCAGACAGAAAGGCAGAGAAAGCCACAGAATCAACAGGCAGGTACCATATCTGAGATTCCATCAACCTGGCTTACACTATTTTTCCTGCCCTGAAGATCCCTCGGGACTCTGTCCCATCCAATTTACAGCTGGTAATAGTGGCTTTTCAATATGAAGGACTGATCTTGGCTCATTCTACACAACTTCCTAAATCTTTTCAAACAAACAACAGCTGGCCTCAGTGAATGCACAGCCTCTATACCTCATGCTCAGTGGCCCTGGGCACAGCACTAGCAGCAGCCAGCTTAAATCCACAGCTTGGCTTCACCTAGGAATCTTTAAGCCCAGCACAAGTAGCAGCCATTTCAGATTGCTCTATAGATCAGCCAGGGTGGCCCCAGGCATAACACAGGTCGGGGCTGACCTTGGCCTGCACCTCCTGGGAAACCCCAGGGCCTGTACACCTAGCTACAGTCCACGCTGGGACACCACACCCCTGCCTCTGCACAGCTGATGCTCCATGAAGGGTGGAGGTTGGTGGTCAGTGGTCACAACCAATCTTTGAAACTGACTGCCCTGTGTAAATCCCTCCCATTGACCTGCCAATAGTAATCAAGACTCAACTACAATAGGACAGTGTACTAAGTCCACATGAAGAGCACACTCTGAGTACCCAGCTTGAGTGGCAGGATCAGCTGTGCCACAGATCCTACAGGACAACCAGTATGTTAGGCCATACTACCAAGACAGGTAGTCATAGCAGCTCTGCATAATACATAGAAATAAACACACGGAGGCTACCAAAATGAGGAGGCATAAAAACATAGCGCAAATGAAAGAACAGATCAAAACAGAAAAGGAACTAAACAAAATGGATAAAAACAATCTATCAGATGCAGAGTCCAAAACACTGGTTATAAGGATGTTCAAGAACTTAGTGAGGACCTCAGCAACATAACAAAGATCTGGTCATAATTGAAGGGTACACTAATTGAAAAGAAAAATTTACAGGGAAACAACAGTGGAGTAGATAAAGCTGAGAATCAAATCAGTGATTTGGAATATAAGGAAGAAAAAAAACCAATCAGAAAAAGAAGAAGAAAAAATGAATCCAAAAAAATGAGGATAATGTAAACAGATTATGGTGCACCTTGAAGACATCCAACATTCACCTCATAGGGGTCCCAGAAGAAGACAAGAAAGAGCAAGAAATTGGAAATCTATTTGAAAAAATAATGAAAGAAACCCCAAAGAAAACTTCCCTAATTTGGTGAAGGAAGTGAACATGCAAGTTCAGGAAGCACAGAAAGTCCCAAACAAGATGGATACAAAGCTCCCCACTCCAGGACACATAATTAAAATGCCAAAGGTTAAATATAAAGAGAGAATCTTATAAGCAGAAAGAAAGAAGCAGTTAGTTACCTATAGTGGAGCTCCCTTAAGACTGTCAGCTGATTTCTCAAAAGAAATTTGCAGGTTAGAAGGGACTGGCAAGAGATATTCAAAATCATGAAAAGAAGGGATCTACAGCCAAAATTGACCTACCCAGAAAAGATACCATTTAGGATCTAAGGGCAGATAAAGAGCTTCCCAGACAAGGAAAAACTAAAGGAATTCATCATCACCAAACCATTACTATATGAAGTTATAGGTACTTATGAAAAACAAGATCAAAATTATGAATGATAAGATGGCAATAAATACATACCTGTCAACAATTGAATCTAAAAAGCAAATTAAACAAACAAGAAAATCAGAGATAGAATCATGGTTACAGAGAACGTTTTCTAGATGCCATATAGGAGGGGATGTAGGGGAATGGGTAAGGATGTGAGGAGAGTAAGAATACAAATAGGTAGTTATAGAATAGCCTTGCAGATATAAAGTATGGTATAGGAAATGGAGTAGCCAAAGAACTTATACATGTGGCCCATGGGCATGTACAAAGGTGTAGGGATTGCCCGAGGGAGTGGGGGTGCTGGGTAGAGGGGGACAAGGAAGGAAAACTTGGGACAACTGTAATAGCATAATCAATAAAATATAGTTTTAAAAATAAAATGTTTTTTATGGTTTATTCTTCTGTTTTAAAAATATAATTACCATATTTTGCCACGTATAATGCATAGCTTTTGCCCAAATTTTGGAGGGAAAAATAAGAGTGTGTATTTTACATAAGTAGTACCTGAAATACCCTGTATCTGTTCTTGTGCTTTATAATTCTTTGTTAAATAAAATTTCTTGTACCATAATATGTTAAAAAATAAATTCTAAAATTCCTTTATAATACAAAAAAACAAGTATCTAAATGTAAATAAATAAAAATTGAATAAAAAAATAAAATGAATTGTTTTTTCCTGAAAGATTGGGCCAAAAATGTGAGTGCACATTATACATGGCAAAATACAGTTTACATCTCCAGGGTGGGGCAAAAGTAGGCTTACCGTGTGTATGTGAAATACAGAGTTTTTTCTCATTTTTATTTGTTAATTATTGTATTATTTTTCATTCAAACAACTGTAAACCTACTTTCGTCCTATGCTATATATCTAATTTGTTTACTTGGTTGTCTATCAATCTATTATCTATTTACCTATCTATATCATTTATCCACTTTTGTCATTATATTTACTCTTATAAATAGCATACTGTACACAATTTTCTCTACCTTTATAAATAGTAGCATACTATACACACTATACCTCTATGTTTTCTAATATAGCGTGGTGTCTGCTATTTAATAGTAAGTACATAGTAATATTCATCATTGATACTCACAACTTCCAATCTGCCATGTGTATGTATTAGATTTGATTCATCTGGTCTTGTTTGATTCATGAACAATTGAGTTGTTTATAAAGGTTTTTTTTATTATTATTTTTTACAATGAACAGCCTTGTACATAAATATTTTCATGTTTTTGATAGGGTATGTTTTGGGTTACTTCCTAAAAGTGAGATTGCTAGGTCAAGGGTAAATGAATATTCACTTTTGCTAGATATTGCTAAGCTCTTTTCAATAGAAATTGTAATACTTTTATACCAACTAGCAATGTATGAGAGCCTCATCAAGATAGGGTATTGCCAATTTTTAAAAAAATTTCCAATAGGTGAGAAATAAATTTTAAGCATGGATTTTTTGGCTTGCAATTTTTCTGCCATGAATAAGATTAAATATTCTTTTATAACAATTTGAGTATTTTTGTTGATATTTTATCTGTATTTTTGAAGTGCTATTAAAGATATAAAACATTTTCAATAATATTCATGTCCACATATACCACATACACATGTATGTATACATTAACATATGTGGACAGATATATGCATATATGTTCACTGAAAATGTATGTGGACGTATACACATACATATACACATATATATGGATATACATTTATTCACTTATATTTTCTAAGTGCGTGTCTTTCAATTTTGTTTGTAGGATTTTGCCATTCAAAAGTTCTTTTGTTCTTTCTTGTTTTGCAATGTAATTTTTCTATCATTAATTAGTTCTTCTGAGTTTTTTAGTCATTATTGTGAAAAAAAAATTTTTTTTAAATTTATTTACTTTTTAAATACATTTGTCTCTGCCTCCCCCCCACCTCTTTCCCTTGCCCCCTCCCACCTTCCCTCCCTCAGCTCTTCCCCATTGGTTTTGTCCATGAGTCCTTGCTATATGTTCCTTGACTTTCCCCTTCCCTTCCCTTTCCCTGTCCCCCCCTTCCCTCTTGTCTCTTGATTTCTTTTCCTTTCAGTGTTGCTAGTCATATTTTCCTTGCATCTTTGCATTGTTGGTTAGGTTCCGCTTATAGGAGAGATCATATGGTATTTGTCTTTCGCCCCCTGGCTTATTTCGCTTAGCATGATGCTCTCCAGTTCTATCCATGCTGTCGCAAAGTTTAGTACTTCTTTTTTTCTTTCTGCTTCGTAGTATTCCATTGTGTATATGTACCATAATTATTTGATCCAATCATTTACTACTGGGCATTTAGGTTGCTTCCAACACTTGGCTATTGTAAATTGTGCTGCTATGAACATTGGGGTGCATAGGTTCTTTTGTATTGGCGTTTTGGTGTTCTCAGGGTATAGTCCCAGCAGGGGAATCACTGGATCAAAAGGCAGTTCCATTTTCAGCTTTCTGAGGAAATTCCCGCTGCTTTCCATAGTGTTTTCACCAGTCTGCATTCCCACCAACAGTGGACTAGAGTTCCCTTTTCTCCACAGCCTCGCCAGCACCTGTTGTTTGCTGATCTGTTTATGAGGGCCATTCTGACCGGTGTGAGGTGGTACCTCATGGCAGCGGTTTTGATCTGCATTTCTCTGATGGCTAGAGATGCAGAGCATCCATTCAAATGCCTCTGGGCCCTCTGTATCTCCTCCTTAGAAAAGCATCTGCCCAGGTCCTTTGCCCATTTTTTGATTGGATCGTTTGTCTTCTTGGAGTAGAGTCGAGTGAGTACTTTATATATCTTGGAGATCAAACCTCTATCTGATGTATCATTAGCAAATATATTTTCCCATACGGTCGGCTCCCTTTTCATTTTGCTGATGTTTTCTTTTGCCGTGCAGAAGCTTCTTATTTTGATGAGGTCCCACTTGTTTATTCTTTCCTTTATGTCCCTTGCTTTAGGAGACATATCAGTGAAAAAATTGCTGCGTGGGATATCTGAGAGTTTCCTGCCAATGTTCTCCTCTAGGACTTTGATGGTGTTGCGACTTACATTTAAGTCTTTGATCCATCTTGAGTTTATTTTTGTGTATGGTGTCAGCTGATGATCCAATTTCAATTTTTTGCATGTAGCCATCCAGCTCTCCCAACACCATTTGTTGAAGAGGCTGTTATTGCTCCATTTTATGCTTCTGCCCCCTTTGTCGAATATTAGATGTCCAAAGAGACTTGGGCTTATTTCTGGGCTTTCTATTCGGTTCCACTGGTCTATGGGTCTGTTCTTGTGCCAGTACCAGATTGTTTTGAGTATGGTGGCTTTGTAGTAGAGTTTGATGTCCGGTATTGTGATCCCTCCTACTTTGTGTTTCTTTCACAAAATTGCTGCGGCTATTCGGGGTCGTTTATACTTCCATATAAATGTTTGAAATGTCTGTTCAATTTCTGTGAAATACGTCATTGGTATCTTAATAGGGATTGCGTTGAATCTATAAATTTCTTTGGGTAGTATGGACATTTTGAGGATATTAATTCTTCCAATCCATGAGCACGGTATATGCTTCCATTTATTTGTGTCTTCCTTAATTTCTTTTTTCAATGTTGTATAGTTTTCTGCATACAGGTCTTTTGTGTCTTTGGTTAAATTTATCCCTAGGTACTTTATCTTTTTTCGTGCTATATCGAATGGTATGTTTTTTCTGATTTCTTCTTCTTCTATTGCATTGCTGGTGTAGAAAAATGCCTTTGATTTCTGAATGTTGACTTTGTATCCTGCTGTTTTGCCAAATTCACTTATTAGGTTGAGGAGTTTTTTGGTAGAGTCTACAGGGTTCTCTATGTACACTATCATGTCATCTGCAAACAATGATAGTTTTACTTCCTCCTTTCCTATTTGGATGCCTTTTATCTCTTTCTCTTGTCTGACCGCTGTGGCTAGGACTTCCAATACGATGTTGAAAAGAAGCGGTGAGAGCGGACATCCTTGTCGTGTTCCCGATCTTAGTGGGAAAGCTTTCAGTTTTTGCCCGTTGAGTATGATATTAGCTGTAGGTTTTTCATATATGGCCTTTATTACGTTGAGGAATGCCCCATTTATTCCTATTTTGCTGAGTGTTTTGATCATAAATGGGTGCTGTACTTTGTCAAATGCTTTCTCTGCATCTATTGAGATGATCATGTGGTTTTTGTCTTTTCTTTTATTTATGTGATGTATCACGTTTACTGATTTGCATATATTGAACAATCCCTGCATCGCTGGGATGAATCCCACTTGATCGTGGTGGATAATCTTTTGAATGTATTGCTGGATGCAGTTTGCCAATATTTTGTTGAGAATTTTAGTGTCTATGTTCATCAGCGAAATTGGCCTGTAGTTTTCTTTCTTTGTAGGGTCTTTATCTGGTTTTGGGATCAGGGTGATGCTGGCCTCATAGGAGTCTGGGAGTCTTCCCTCCTCTTGGATTTTTTGGAATAGTCTGAGAAGGACAGGGGTTAGCTCTTTCTTAAATGTTTTGTAAAATTCTCCTGGGAAACCGTCTGGCCCTGGGCTTTTGTGTGCTAGGAGTTTCTTGATGACTGCTTCAATTTCCCCAGCTGTTATTGGTCTGTTCAAGCTTTCTGTTTCTTCCTCCTTCAGTGTTGGAAGATTATCTTTTCTAAAAATTTGTCCATTTGATCAAGATTTTCAAATTTCTTGGCATATAATTGTTCATAATAGTTTCTGATGATCATTTGTATGTCTGTGGTATCAGTTGTTATTTCTCCTCTTTCATTTCTGATATTATTAATTTGTGTCCTCTCCCTTTTTTTCTTTTGAGTCTGCTTAAAGGCTTGTCAATTTTATTAATCTTTTCAAAGAACCAGCTTCTGGATTGGTTGATCCTCTGAATTGGTCCTTTCGTCTCTATGTCATTCAGTTCTGCTCTAATCTTGACTATTTCCTTCCTTCTACTTGCTCTGGGATTTATTTGTTGTTGTTTCTCCAGTTCTGGAAGTTGTAGTGTTAGCTCTTTTATTTGAAATGTTTCTATCTTTTTAAGGTAAGCCTGTAATGCTATGAACTTCCATCTCAGGACTGCCTTTGCTGTGTCCCATAGGTTTTGGACAGTTGTCTGTTCATTTTCATTTGTTTCCAGAAATTTTTTGATTTCTTCTCTTATCTCATTATTGACCCATTCATTATTTAATAGTGTACTGTTCGGTCTCCATGAGTTTGCAAGTTTTTGAAGTTTCTCTTTGAGGTTGATTTCCAGTTTCAAGGCCTTGTGGTCTGAGAAAAAGTTTGGTATTATTTCAATTTTCCTGAATTTGCTGAGGTTTGCTTTGTGTCCTATCATGTGGTCTATCTTTGAAAAACTGCCATGAGCATTTGGAAAGAATGTGTAGTTTTCTTTTTTGGGATCTAAGGTTCTATATATGGCAGTTAAGTCTCTTTGATTCAGTGTGTCATTGAGCGCCACGATATGTTTATTAATGTTTTGTTTGGAAGATCTGTCCATTTTGGACAGTGGGGTGTTGAAATCCCCTACTATCAGTGTGTTGCTGTCTATATCTTTTTTGAAGTCCTCCAACACTTTCCTTATAAACTTGGGGGCTCTTATATTGGGAGCATATAAGTTTACAATGTTGATGTCTTCTTGATAGATTCTTCCTTTAAGTATGATAAAGTGCCCCTCTGGGTCTCTCTTTATGGCCTTTGCTTTGAAATCGACTTTGTCTGATACAAGTATGGCAACGCCAGCCTTTTTCTCATGTCCATTTGCTTGGAATATTATTTTCCATCCCTTTACTTTCAATCTGTGTAGGTCTCTTGCTCTGAGGTGGGTGTCTTGTAGGCAGCATATGTGTGGGTCATGTTTTCTTATCCATTCAGCTACCCTGTGTCTTTTGATTGGGGCATTTAGGCCATTCACACTGAGAGAAACTTACTCATCTTTTCTCTTTGTACCTGTGTTCCTCTCTCTCTCATTCTTTTCCTTCATCTGCTTAAACTAGTCCCTTTAGCATATCTTGGAGTGCTGGTTTGGTAGAGATGTATTCTTTTAGCCTTCTCTTGTCTGGGAAACTCTGTATTTCCCCTTCTATTTTCATTGAGAGCCTTGCTGTGTAGAGCAGTCGTGGCTGTAGGCGCTTGCCTTTCATGACTTGGAATATTTGTTGCTACTCCCTTCTGGCTTGTAGTGTTTCTGTTGAGAAGTCAGCTCCTAAGCATATCGGGGCCCCCTTGTATGTTACTTTCTTCTTCTCCCTTGCTGCCTTGAGGATTCTCCCTTTGTATTTGACATGTGCCATTTTAATGATGATGTGTCTTGAGTGGACCTCCTTGAGTCCCTCTTGAGTGGGGTCCTCTTTGCCTCCTGGATCCATGAGAGCCTTTCTCTCCTCAAATTGGGGAAATTTTCCATCATTACTTTTTCGAGGAGGTTCTCTATCCCTTGCTCCTCTTCTTCTCCTTCTGGTATCCCTATTATATACATGTTATTGTGTTTTGAGTTGTCCTAAATTTCCCTAAATGCTTCTTCATTCTTTTTCAGTCGTTTTTCCATTTCTTGTTCTTTCTGGGAGCTTTTTTCTACCTTGTCCTCCATCTCACTGATTCGATCCTCGGCTACATCCAGCCTGCTTTGGACTCCTTCTACTGTGTTCTTCAATTCAGAAATGGTATTCTTCATATCCTCTTGTGTCTTCTTGATAGTTTCTATGTCCTTTTCCAGGCTGATATAGTTTGCTGTAAGATCCTGATAGTTCCTCTGCAGTTTCTCATAGTTATCTTTGAGCTGGCTGAGCTCATTGAGCTTCCTTAGAACCATTGTTTTGAATTCCATATCTGATAATTCCCTTGCCTCTATTTCATTTAGCTCTCTCTGTGGGGAGTCCCCTTTTCCACTCATTTGAGGGGAACTTCTTTTTCTTCCCATTTTTATGAGAGTCTGTTAAGTATTTTTGTCCTTTACTTTTCTTTCTGGGCTTGCCTCTGATGATGTCAGTTGTTGACCCTATAGGGCCTTGGATTGCTTGCCCTCGCCAAATGGGGACTACGGAAATGGGAGGACTCTTGGTTAATCCTGTTTCTGGTCTCTCCTCCAGTGACTCTGGGCAGCTCTATTTATTTTGTGGGCCGCTCTGCAATCGCTGGCGGGCGGGTCAATTTACGCCTGCCCTTGCCCCTCTGTGCACTCCCTCGCAGGCTGTATGGGTGCCAGTCTGTGTGAGGCCTTGCCGGCAGGTGCAAGCGTTCACCAGCCCGCGTGGGTCACACACACGCTCGCCAACCCTCGCTGGTCACTCGTCACAAGTGTGCGCGCCTGCTCTGGGTGTTTTGGGGGTGTCTATGTTTGCTTTTCAGCTTTTGGCTCTTTGGGGGTGTGGCCTCTTCCCGGGCAATGGAGACTACGGCAAGGAGAAGGAGTCGGGACTCCCCGGTTCCTCCTCCCATTCTTTCCCCAACGCCTCCGTCTACAGTCTCTCCTCACGGCTCTCCCATCCAGTCTGCACTCAGCCCCGCAGCTCACAGGCGTACAAGCTGTGTGCGGAGCGCACAAAAGGCAGGTTAATTGATTCCCGTATGCCTGAGCGAGATGGTAGCTGCAGAGTGGGAAGTGCGTTATCACCGGCCTCCACTCGCTGCCGGGTCAGTTCTCTTCACAAAGTTTTCATCACCAGTCTTTTCCCAGACACCAGCCCACCCTGCTGCCGCCTCTACCCAGCGATCAAGGAGGATGGCTGCCGCTGCAACTTTTCCGTTTGCCCTTTAAATGTCTTTTTGCATCCCCAGCCACCTGTCTCTGGCAGAGAGCACCCCTGAGCTTTGTGGAGTTGTGTTTTGTCTGTATTTTCTCGGCTTTAGCTGTTGTAGTTTAGGGGTTCCTGTTTATGATTCAGACCCTGTTCTTCTCGGGGGGACGCTAACTGGCTGTTTCAATGTCCCTCTGGTGCCAGTGCCCGTGCGCACCCAGCCCACCCTCTCGAGCCTCCACCGCAATTCTCACCCGTTGGGATGTGTGAGAGTCGAATCCACTGTCCGCGGCTCCAAGGCTCCTCTCCCACTATCGCTCCACTGCTTTCCAGGTGATTACTCCATTATTTAGTTGCAATTCCAGTTTGGTTTTGGGAGGAAGTCAGCGTGACTCCCTTTCACTCCTCCGCTATCTTTCTAATCCGAAAATTTTTTTTTAATTTATAAAAGATTTTATTTATATTTTTCCAAGTAACTATAAATTTTATATTTTACATTAAATTTATGATTCATTTGGATTTTTTCTTGGTTTATGGTAAGTAGAATTTTTCTGATATAATCTTATATATTTCATGTATATCAAATTATTTCAATATCATTTCTAAAGATTGATATTTACAGAAACTTATTTAAGACATTAATAGCTATTAGTTATGTGTATATAATTGGGACTATTTCTGGGGTTTTTCTCCAGTTCCACTTCTCTTTCTAAACTTGTGCCTAAACTCTGCTGTTTTAATTATAGGAAACTTAAGGTATATTTTAATATCAAATAGAGATTCCTCTCCTTTTAAAATAAAATTATTACCTTGTTTAGGTGCAAAAAAATATGGTACTTTTATTAGGATTACATAGGTTATAATTTTTTCTTTCTCAGGAATTTTCTTCCCTCAGAAAAATCATATTTTTCTCATGTAGGTTTTATCTAATTGGAATTATATGTAAGGGTTTTCTTTATTGATATAAAAATGAATCACATTTTTATTTATATATTTCATTTTACTTTTTTAATTCCAAATTAATAATTATTTAAAAACCATCAAATATACCAAAGGAACAATTGGTTTTTCCAGATATATAATCAATATGACTTCAAATACAAATAATTTTACCACTTATTTTCCAACATCAATGACTTTTGAAATATAACATTGAACCAAAGAGTATTCAGGAAAGAATACATACGCCATGACTTTATTTTTGAAGAGCTTGAAATAGACGACACTAATCTTTAATGATGAAGGTCAGGAAACTGGTTAGCCTTATGATGTGTGGTCACTTATGAGGGCAAAAGGAAGCTTCTGGGCTGCTGGCTACATTCTTTTTCCTGATCTAGTCACTGTATACAAGGGTGATACTTAATTGGTAAATACCAAAACTTTCCCATTAAATCAAGAATATGACAAGTTTGTCCATAATTGCTACTACTTAATATGGTGAAGTAAACTATTAGATGTGCTGATGTGATCTTTTCATCATATATTATATGAGGGAAAACATACCAATATAACTTATTATTGGTGATGTCAACCTTGATCACTGGTTAAGAAGTAACTGCCTGCTTTCTCCAATATAAAATTATTAATTTTCTCTTCTATACTCTTCTCATTAGAAGTGAGTCAGTTTCTTAAATAGAGAGATATTCAGTTCTTCTTCCTGGTAGAAATAGCTCCAAAGAATATGTGGTTATATATTAAAGTGGCCAAAGTAATTATTATTGTAGGGGAGATACTTTGAGGTTGTCCTATTTCCTTTAATATTTCCCCAACTAATTTTACATTGTCTCCTGCCTTTTCTCATTGGAGATATTTTTTTTCTTTTGGTTATAATCTCAAACTGTCATTTAATGCCCCCCCCCCACATTGTTCCAGTTTTGGTCATATAGAGATCTTTGATTAACCTCTGTATCCTTTTAACATGGCCTAATCATTCATTCATTCATTCATTCACTTATTAAATTTATAACATAAATTCTTTATTTTCAGGTACTAAAAAGTGCTCCACACTTATCTTGTGTGTTCTCTCTCCTAGCTCTAGATTTATCCATTTCTCCAAAGAGTCCTAGTTTCTTTTAATGGGAATGGTTATTAGAAACAAAAACCTGGAGGGGCCCCTCTGATCAAGATGGCAGACAGGTAAATGTGCTACTTGCATCTTCTCACAATTAGATCAAAATTACAACTAAACTACAGAACAACCACCATTTAGAACCTCCTGAAATATCCTTGGACAGCAATCCTACAATTAGGATTAAAAAAAAGCCATCACATTGAGACTGGTAGTAGGGGTGGAAACATGAAACAGGCTGCCCCCACACTCATGTGTGGTCGTTGAATACTGTGAGGGATATCTTGGTTGCAGAGTCTACCTTGAGGAGTGAGAGTTTGAGCACTATACCAGGTCCCCTGCCCAAGGTTCCAGTGCTGAGAAGAAAAGTTCCCATAACTTCTGTCTGTAAAAAACAGCAGGGATTGAGGCTGAATGAGACAAAGTGTTTCTATAGTCCCAGGCATCTCTCTTAAAGGGCCCACACAGAGACTTACTCGGGCTCATTCCCTCTGAGCATTAGCACTAGGGCAGCTGCTTGAAAGGCACCAGGGACGCATGGAGGGAGGCTAAATAGTCTGGCATCGGAGTGGGTACCAGAGGAGCAGCTTTCTGCCAGATTCAAGTGCTGACACAGGCCATTGTTTCTTTGCTGAGTCCTCCCTTCATGGAACCGATATGTGGGTGCCATATCTGAGACTCTGCCAACTTGTTTAACACTATTGGCCTGGCTTGGGTGACTTCCTGAGATCCCGTGCCACCCAAAAGGTGGACCAATCCAACCCCTTTCCACTGGCATTTCTACACACGTGGCCTGTCTTGGTTCATGTTGTGGACTTTCCTAAAGTCTGTTAAAGGTTCACAAACCCCAAACAAGCAGCATGTGGCCACAGCATATGTACTGTTGCTAAGTGGCTCCAGTCCAGGCACTAGGGGCAACCATTGTCAGTTTGCAGATTGGCTTCTCAGGGGGACCTTCAAGCCCAGCACAAGTAGCAGCCCTGCAGATTGTTTTGTAATTTATACCAGATGGCCTCGGGCAGGGCACAGGTGGCAGCTAACCTTAGTCTGCACCCTCCAGGAGGCCCAGTGTGAGCACAGCCAATGGAAAACTTTGGACCATGCTAAAGCACAGCCCAGCCACTTTCTTGAGTTACACACTTAAGTGACAGACTCAGCAGGTATCAGAGGCCCATTAAAGTGAGTCCTGCTTTGTGGAGTCTCTCTTGAAACAGCAGGTGCTCCACAGTGGCTGCAGTCACTCCTCACATCAGGTGGGCCTGAGGGTTAATCCCTCCTATTTCAGTTTCAATAGCAATCAAAGCTCATCTACAACAGAAGGTTGCACATTGTCTGCATGGGTTGTACACCTGAAACACCCAGATCCAGTGACTCCCTAGTCAGGGGCAGTGCAACTGAACCCTGCAAGACACCACCACATAAAGGGACTCTACAAAGATTGGAAAATGAAGCAGCTCTACCTGACACATAGAAACAAATACATGGAGACAACCAAAATGAGGAGACAAAGAAACTTGTTGCAAATGAAAAAAACAACAAAGCTCCAGAAAAAGAACTAAATCAAACAGAGAGAAGCAACTTACCAGATGCAGAGTTTGAAACCCTGGTTATAAGGATTCTTAATGAACTTAAGGAAGATTAGATGAACCTCGTGAGAACTTCAGCAAAGAGATAGGAAACATAAAAAAAGAACCAGTCAGAAATGAATAATACAATAACTGAAATGAAGAATACATTATAGAGAATCAACAGTAGAATAGATGAAGCAGAAGATCAAATCAGTGATTTTTAAGATAAAGAAGCAGAAAACACCTAATCAGATCAAAAATATAAAAAAAAATAATAATAAGGATAGTGAAAAGAGCTTCTGGGATAAATTCAAGCATACTACCAGTCACATCATGGGGATGGTGGAAAGAAAAAGAAAGGGCAAGGATTTGAAAACTTATTTGAAAAAAATGATGGGAAATTTCCCTAACCTAGTGAAGGAACTACGCATACAAGTCCATGTAGCACAGAGAGCCCCAAAGAAGATGAACCCAAAGAGACACCAACCAAGACACCTCATAATTAAAATTGCAAAGACACGTCATTATTAAAATGGCAAATGTCATAATTATAAAGACAAAAATAGAATCTTCAAAGCAGCAAGAGAAAATCGGTTAGTTATCTACTAGGGAGCTTCCTTAAGACTGTCATTTCATTTCAACAGAAACCTCACAGGTTGAAAGAATTGGCATGAAATATTCAAAGTGATGAAAAGCAATGACCTACAACCAAGATTACCCAACAAAGCCATCATTTAAAACAGAATGACAGGTATGCAGCTTGTCAGACAGGAAAAAGCTAAAGGAGTTCATCTGCACCAAACCAGTATTACAAGAAATGTTAATGGACCCTCTCCAGTGTGGCTTAGTTGGTTGGAGTGTCATCTTGTAAATCATAATGTTGGGAGTTTGATTCCTGGTGAAGGTACATGCGTAGATTGTGGATTTGGTCAGGGAGCATATAAGAGGCAATGGATGTCTGCCTGTCTATCTGTCTGTTTATCTTTCTCTTTGGAATCAATGAATATATCCTTGGTTGAGGATGAAATAAAAGAGAAAGAAAAAAAAAAAAGAAATGTGAATCGGTTTTCTTTAATAAGGAAACAAAACAGATAAAAAATATGAATAAGAAAATGGGAATGAATACATACTTATCAACAATTACTTTAAATGCAAATGGATTGCATGTTCCAATCAAAAGGCTAAATGGATAACAAAACAAGACCATTATATATGCTATCTACAACAGAATCACTTCAGATCAAAAGACACACAGACTGAAAGTAAAGAAATGGAAAATATTTCATAAAAATGAAAATAAAGCAAACACGAAAGCTGGGGTAGCAATATTTATACCAGACAAAAGATATTTTAAACATGTACTATAAAAAACAAAAAAACAAAGAAGAACCTAGCAATTCCACTTCTGTGTATATATTCAAAGCCCAAAACACTCAATTGAAAAGATATGTCTATATATATCTTTTATATATCTATATATATCTATATCTATATATATCTATATATATCTTTTATATATCTATCTATATATATATATATATCTCCTCACATTTATTGTAGCATTATTTACAATAGGCAAGATATGAAAGTTACCTAAGTGTCCATTAATAGATGAATGAACAATGAAGAAGTTGTGCATATATACAATAGAATATGACTCAGCCATAAAAAAGTTAAAATCTTGTACTCTATCACAACAGGATGGACCTAGAATATATTATTTTGAATGAAATAAGGCAAACAGAAAAACATAAATTCCTGTTGATTTCACTTATATGTGGAATCTAAAAATCAAATAAGCAAAACAGAAACAGACTCATAGATCCTGAAAACATTTTGATGTTTGCCAGATGGGAGGGGGTTTGGGAGTTGGGTAAAAAAACTGAAGGGATTAAGAAGCACAAATTGGTAGTTACAGATTAGTCATGGAAATGTAAAGAACAGCATAGGGAATATAGTCAATAATATTGTAATAATGATTTGTGGTATCAATATGAACTAGATTTATTGAGGCAATCACATCATAAGTTATATAAATGTCTAATCATTAGCTTGTACACTTGAAACTAATATATTTTATGTCCATTGTAATTGAAAAATTAAAAAATATATACTTTTAAAATTTAAAAATGTGGGTGTTTGATGTCTTCACTTCTACTGAGCTATTGCTGCTTCTAAACCCTCTCAGGGAACACAATTCAGAAATATATAAATTTAGACTAAGCAGTGTATACACATATGTCTGTAATTTTTGCATCTCTTTATCTGTAATATATCTGTATATTAAAGTGAACATTAGTTAATACTGAAATCTCCAATTCAGCACAAATGGTCCATTCTATCCTTTTTTTCTTGTCACCTGTAACTTCTCTGTTTGAGAAATACGTGGTCTGCCCTCATCTAAATTGTATTTTAATGTTTTTTATATCTGCTATACATGTGGAGTAATTTCTGAGTTGCTAGCCTATACTTTGTGAGAAATAAATTTAACAACAAGATGGCAATATTTATATGCAATTTTTTTTTGTTGTTTAGCTTTATGGCTTCATATCAAAGCACAGTCTTCTAAAGTTTCTTAGCTCAACTAATTTTTTCTCTACTCTTTATAGTAGGGTTTCACACACTTGTGATATAATTAGAGTCTTTTGATCACACTGATTTCAATCATGGAATCTGCCAATATCCTGGGTAATATGATCTTATTTCTATGCAGTTAAGTTTATTCTTTGCTGCAGACATTCTGTGGGCTTTGGTGAGCCTATAGAGTTAGGTATCCAGCACACAAAACAGAATTTCAGTTCTGTGGATCCTTTAGAGTCAACTCATTTGTTTCCTCCAAACCCTGGCAAGCATTTACCAGTTTTCTGTCCTTTCAGTTTTACCTATTTTTAGATTATGACCCTGGCCAGTGCCGTTCAGTTGGTTGGAGTGTTGTCCCATAACCAAAAGTTTTTGAGTTCCATTCCCAGTGAGGGCACATACCTAGGTTGTGAGTTCCACCCCTGGTCCAGAAGTGAATGAACTCTGGTCAGGGAGAGTTCCTTCTCTCCCTTCCTCTCTCTCTAGAAGAAATGAAAAAAAAAAAATGTCATCAGGTGAGGATGAAAAAAATAGAATGTCATTGAAAGGATTTAGTTTCATTTACTTCACAAAATATATTAAACACATTATTACTACTGTATGATCTACTAGTTCCCTATTACTGCTTACTGCTAACTTGTGTAGTCATATAAACATGAATTTTTAATTCACCTGTGTAAATACCTTAGAGTGCAATTGTGAGCCATGTGCAGGTATGTAGAGAGGCTGGAAATTATTTTCCAGAGTGGTTATACAACTTTTTGTTCCCACTAGTATTAAATAAGCATTCCTGGTGTTCAGCATCTGTTATGAGTTGAATTGTGTTCCTGTGAAAATTCTTATGTTGAAAGTCTAACCTCAGTACCTCATAATATACATTTATTTGGATATGTAGGATATTACCAGAGGTAATCAGATTAAATGATGCTATCAAGGTAGGTTCTAATTCAATATGATAGGTGTCCTTGTAAAAAAAGGGAAATTGAAACACAAAGGCACTCATAGAAGAAAGATTATGTAATCTGACACAAGGAGAAGATGACCGTCTACAAGCTAAGGAGATAGTCCTGGAATAAGCATGTTATTATTACATTTATATTTAAACATAACATATAAAAATAAATACAAAAATTTTAATAAATAAATTCTGGGGGTTTTCTTTGGGGGTTCCCCCTCATACATCTATTATTACTTCAAAGAAACACAGCTTTTAAATCAATTAAGAATAAAAAAGTAAAAACCTTTATTTCTTCTTGATTATCTTTCTTTATGTAGATTCAAGTTTCTGCCCTATATAATTTTCCTTCTGTCTGAAAAACTTTCTTTAATATTTCTTGCAGGGTATTTCTGAGGGTGATGAGTTCCTTCAGCTTTTGATCATCTGAAAAGTTCTTATTTCTCCTTCAATTTTGAAGAATGATTTTTCTGCATATAAATTTCTAGGATTGTGCTTTTTCTTTCAAAATTGTACACATTTAACTCACCTCTCTTATTGCTTGCTAGTTTCTTGTTGGAAATCTAATGTAGTTCCTATCTTAGTTTATCTATAGGTTAGATTATTTCCTCCCTGGCTTCTGTGAATATTTTCTAGTTTTTGTTTTTCTGCATTTTGAAAATGACATCTGGTTCTGGAACTTTTAGTATGTATCCTGCACAGTATTTCCTTAGAGTTCTAGATATATGGATTCTTTTCTGTCAGTTTTGGAAATTCTTAGTTGTTACTATTAAAACATTTTGCACATATAGTATACCTGTCAAAATTGTCTCACTCCTTGGTTGCTCTGTTCTGTTTTTGTTTCATTATTTTTTACTTCTGCATTTGAGTTTGAGAAGTTTTGCTTGACCTGTCTTCAAGCTCACTGATTCTTTCTTCAGCTGTTTCAAGTGTACTAATGTGCCCGTTACAGGGATTCTTCTATTTTGTTGCAGTTTTTTGACTTACATAATTTCCACTTGATTCTTCAAGTTTCTGTCTTTTCCCTTCAGATCCCTTAACTTATTAATCATAGTTATTTCAAATTTTCTGTTCAGTAATTTCAACATCTACATCATATTTGATGCTGGTTCTGATGATTGCTTTGTCTCTTCAGGTTGTGTTTTTTCTTGCCTTTTTGCATAGCTTTATACATTTTGTTGAAAATTGAACATTTTGTGTTGTGTATAGACATAAAAAAATAGAGCATTAGTGTGAGAATTTATGCTGATTTGTCTAGTAGATGAGGATTGGGTTTAATGCGCACCGTAGTTATCATATCAAATATTTCATTTTCTTTTTTACCTTTGTTTTTGTCTCCCCTCTTGACTTTCCTAAGTACTCCTCTTCAGAGACTGTCATGTAGTGTCCCCAGTTGCACAGCACTGTTTTCATACTGGAATCCCACTGATGTGATAATAAAGTGTAGGGGAAAAGGGATTGTTGTATATTTATGATTAAATATCAGTCTTTTAATGGACCTATCCTTCAGGGTTGTCATCTTTTTAACTTGTTTCTCTGAGTATACAATTTTTCCCCTTTGACTTACTCCCTTTCCTAACTGTAGTAATTCTAATCTATATCCTTGATATCCCCCTTAGGTGAGCCAGGAAGGCTAGAGAAGGCCACAGGGAAGGGAACGCCCTCCTTCAAGCTGGACTAACATTCTGGTATTATTTTCTTTCCATTTAAAATGGACCTTTGATAGCTAGAAGGTTTTGGTAGTATCTCAAAAAGAATATGCTTCCCCGGCACCTTCCAGAGCCATGAGGAAATTGCTTAGACCGTCACCATGAGAATGTGATGAGGTTCCAGGAAGTAAAGCCCTCAAAACTAGGGGCCTTACCTGGGAATGCTGCCCATAGAAGTTCCAGACTCTCATAGTAATCCATACTTTTCCTCCAACAATTTGTCAGAAATTTGACATGTGAGTGTTCCTATCAGTTTACGATTCAGGCAGCTTGTGTTCCAGGTAAGCAAACCTAGACTCTGTCTTCTGAATACACATGGTTCTTTAAATTGTTGGGTATTTGTTGAAGAGTCTATGAAAACTCATTGACTTTTCAAGTTCTCCAGCTTTTTCTTACTGTAATAAGAGGAGTGGCAAATTCCAAGCTCTTAATTTGTAAAGATGAAAAAAAAGTCTGATCGATTTTTATTTATTTTATTCAGTGACTTTGCTAAAATAACATATAATTCTACAATTTTATCTTTAAGTTCTTTTGAATTCCCTTTCTTTGCTTGTCTTTTTTATTGTTGTTTAGTTTTGTTGCATTCTCTTTAGATATCTTTGCATAATCCAAAGCCATGAAGACTTTCTATGTACACAAAAACACAGTTTGTGGATAATATTTTTACTTTTTAATTAAATACAGTGTATCTGATTCCCCAGTATAACATTGGAACAGATTGGTGCTAAGAATGCTTCTTTCTTCTTACTGTTCTCATAAGGAAAATTCAATGTTTCAGTATCAATATGATGTTTATAGTAAATTTTTATAGACACCATTTATAGATTTAAGTAATAATTTTATATTCTCAGTTTGCAAAATATTTCTTTTTTAATGATGACAGGTGTTTAATTTTATTAAACTTTTTTCTAAATTTGTGTGATCATACCTATGTCTTATGTTTTATTTTAATATAGTAAATCTCTTTAATTATTTTTGAATGTCATATCAGTCATTCCTAGAATAAAATTGACTTGATATTGATATATTATCTTGTTTATACAAATTGGATTTGGTTTGACTATATTTACTTTAGAACTTAAAAAATATCTGTATTAAAGAAAAAGATTTGGCCAGTTGTTTTCAACACACCTTTCAGCATTTTGATATCAGATTATCTTGGCCTCATAACAAAAGTTGTGAATTGTTCCTTTTTTTTTCTTTTTATTGTCAAGAAGATCCTGTGTCTAATTGGTGCTGATTGTCTCTGAAATATCTACTAATAGAAGTATGTTAAAATCTCTTACTATAATTGTAGATCATAGGTAGTGTGCATTTTTTCTGTTAATTTTTACTTGACACCTTTTTGTGGCTATGCTATTAAATATTAACAAACCTAGAATTCTTATATTTTCTTGGTATATTTTGGCTTATGTTTACCTGGTATATCATATTTATTATTTTATTTCTGAACTTTTGGTATTTATGTATATGAGCTCCTTAGATTACTGTTTTTAACTATTATTTTAGAGTTTACAAGAGATATTGTAATATATATGTCATTATCAATTTATGAATTTACCTTTTTCATTTCTTGGTCAAGAAAAGAATGTAAGGATGCAAGGCTGAGGGAACAAAAAAGGTAGTTAGTGCCTTCTAGGCCACTGGGAAATACCATGTGTGCAGCCCACCTTTGCCTTTATTTGCTTGTCTGCTGTTTTATATACTTTAGTCAATACATTTCAAGACCACTATTTTTTTTCCCTTTCAGTTTGAGTTCATTTGGGGTTTTCTCTCCTCTGTAACTGAAAACTGCCAAATCTGTACATTTAGATACTTGAACTTGGGGTCTGTCAAGTCATAGTAAAGGTTTGGTCCTGGAATTTCACACTGTCAAAAGATGAAAAAAAAGTGTACTTCTTTCCAACCATTCTCATCTCTCCCAGAGTAGAAATCCATTTACTACTCTGAATTCTGCCTCCCCATCTGCCTCCCCTCAGCAAGACCTCATCTTGTCCTTTAGGCACATATTATCTATCATGGATATGTGTTTATTTTCAGACCAAAGGGTCAAAATAAGTCACTCACCACTTAGCTGCAAGCTATGGGCAAAATTATTTTTCTAAAAGAGATTGCTGTAGTGTGTTACTGCATATGGCTGCTGTTCACCAAGTCATCATGATGAGGTTTTGTGTACACAGTGCTCTGGGAAGATGATGTTCAGAGATCCAAAGAGCATATACCCAAAATCTCTGCTAATCCCTGCCCTTTCTGTGCCCATGATAGCACCTATCATGTCCATGTGTAGGGTAACTGGAGAAATCATCATCCAAAATAGAACATTTTTTAGATTAAAGGGAAGGGGAGATATTGATAATTATTCCAGACCCACAAGTGGAAACTGAGACTATCCCCCAAAACTTGTGATGGATGGTTATGGCACATATGCGTCTTCCTGAGAAAACAGGGAAGGACACAAAGAACCTACCAGCATGCCTCCTAACAATGCTCTAGCTTTATTCCCACCCCATTCCCCCACCCTTAAGAGGCCTGGCTGGTGTGGCTCAGTGGATTGAGCACCAGCCTGAGAGCTGAGAGGTCACCAGTTCAATCCCCAGTTAGGGCACGTGCCTGGGTTGCAGGCCAGATCCCCAGCTGGGGACAAGTGAGAGCCTCTCTGTTTATCTCTCTCACATTGATGTTTCTCTCCCTACCTTTCCCTTTCCCTAAAAGTAAATGAATAAAATCTTAAAAAAAAAAAAGGCAGTGGGAGCCCTTTAACTTCCATAATCTCTTATTTCTAATTCAATGCCTATCCACACAAGAGAGTTAATTTTTTTTATTATTTCCAAATGAGAAAATTGAAATTCTTTTTTTAATTAATAAATTGTTTATTATTAAATTGTTGACCAGTAATGATAGCATGAGTTCAATTATTACACATAGCTGTAAGATTTAAAGTTGATATTTTCCATAAGTACATTAAAACACATTATAAAGAATAAGAAGAATATTTACTTAGCTAGTTAAAACCAAGTAATTACAAGCATCAGAGAAAATTGAAATTCTAAATGGGAAAACAAAAATGACTCTTGTACAAATTGCCATGGAATTTTGGGGTGGAAACTGTAAAGCAAGAAATATTTTGCTGCTAATTAAACATCTTCTTCTCTTCCATGATACATGTAGAAGCTAGGTGTGAAGTAGGTGAGACATCCGATTTATTGCAGGGCACAGAATATCGGGGCCCCTTGTTCAAAAATACAGGAAAGAGTTGTAAAATGTACTGAAAATATGAAGTTCTAACTTTCTCCTTGGTTTCTCTAAACCTGTAATAGTGGTTTGTAGTCATATAAGGGGTAAAACCCCCAAAGTTGGAATTATCTTCTGGAGGGGGGGGCCATTGTAGTACAGGCTTCCCATCTCCCCAGGTGAGTATTCTAGGAACACCTTCGTATCAGTGTATCAACTGGCCTTGTTGTGAGAGGCTGCTTTTAGTTTCAGTGAATTTTTTTTGAAGATACTTTCAATTCATTTGTCCATTTCATGATGAGTGCACCTGCCCTCATTGCACTGAGTGTTCAGTGGTTTTTGACAAAAAATGGTATGATCCCCATGCCCCACCCTACTTATTCACCCAATCTCACCCCAACACTTCTTTTTTGTTTTTTTCCCCAAATAAGAAAAAAAAAAGTCAACAAAAAGAAATGGTTTTTTCAATGTAGAATAGGTAGGGAAAAAAATAAAAACAACAGCAGAATCACTAAAAGGTATCAAAATCGGCAAGTTCAAAAATTGTTTTGAGCCCTGGTTGGTGTGGCTCAGTGGACTGAGTGTCAGCCTGTGAACCGAAACATTACCAGTTAGATTCTCAGTCAGGACAAATACCTTGTTGCAGGCCAGGTCCCCAGTTGGGGGCACATGAAAGGCAACCACACATTGATATTTCTCTCCCTCTCTCCCTCTTTTCCTCTCTCTCTAAAAATAAAGAAATAAAATATTTTTTAAAAATAGGATTTGCAAATATAAAAAATTGTTTTGAGCAGTGGAAAAAAATCTTGATAGGTGTAGAGCATCAGATTGGGAGTATTTTGAAGATGACTGAAGTTTAAACATGTAAGAATAAATACACAATTTTTAATAAATAAATTTCATTTTGGGAGGGTATCCCCTGGTACTCAAGAAAAGTGTGTCTGAGTGAGAATTTATTTTAGGTTCCAATCAGAAATAAACACAAATATTAATTAAGTATTTTAGGAAAATTTTTACATTTTATTTTAACATTTCTTGGTTTTAAAACACAGAAATGATGCATATAGTTTAATGGACACTTTCAACTCTTTTCCTTTTGCTCAGTTTGAAAAAAATAATCTTGACAAAGATGCTGATAAAATAGCTTATTGCTCATCATTTTGATTCATTCTTCAGAATGATTATAACGCAAAAAATTACTTTGCATTATAAATTTGTTTATTGGTCTTCCAGAGGGCAGATTTCACTAAGAGGCAGAAGTCTGCCTACATATCAAGGTTATAAATAACTTTGTAAGATAATATTATTAGGTTTAAATCTGTATACATGATCCTATAAAGATCAGGTCAATCAATAGTACTAAGGGAAGTGAATCAGCAAGCTACTATTTGGAGAAAAGAAAAGATAATTCTGATCTTTCCCCATGTTTCTACTATTGACTAGAAGTAAATACATTTTCATGCTGCTATTTGTATTTCCTGGAGCAACATAACAATGAGAACGGAAGTAGAAATAGATGAAAATTATGAGTAAGAATCAAAATTCATTCACAGCAACACCAATATGAAAAAAAAAGTGTGTGTGTGTGTGTGTGTGTGTGTGTGTGTTTGTTCATTCCATGGTCTCTGATTTTTTCTTCTTTCCATATCATAAATTTCAACATTCCCACTGCACATGGTATCAAGACTGCTGCCTCATCTCAATTCTAAGAAAATGTATACAGAAGACTGCAAAATTGAAACTGAGGAGATGTTTTAAAGTCACTTTCAGTTTGATCAAACTGAAACACTAATAAACTTTACAGATTATATTATTGTATATTCCTAAGGTATTTATGGAGAAAGTTTACTTAGGTTTTCTTCAGTAGCAATCAAACAATGAAATGTTAATTTATACCCATCCATTTCAATACAGAAACAAAACCTTCTGAGCACCATGCTCTCTATATCAATACTTCTCAGGCTTTAGGCACATGACCCACCAGAGAATCTTGCTACAAAATTAGTTCTAATTTAGTTGCTCAGGGATGGTGCCTGAGCATTTTTTTTCCCCTAATAAGCAGCTAGTATGGTGAAGTTGCTTATCCTGGAAACATGTTTGGGGTCACAAGGCCCTAAAACGCACAGATGTAAGTATCTTGTAATCACAAAAACATTCATATAAAATGGTTGGAAAAGGTAGTTTCTTCAGGAAATCAAGCCTAAGGAAATTCCTGGGCCCTGCCTCGCACAATATTTTGCTCCAAATTTTCTTTCAGCCATGGTGAGAAGGAAGCTCTTTTGTCTCTCATTATCAGTTTTCCTACAAAAGCAAACTTTTCCTCAGAGGAATGTTTAGTTTGGCTATTGGTACAAGCAATAGTAAATGACATAATAGAGGTGACTTTTAAAACAAATACAGAATAGATGCAAAACTTTTCCAAATAGCTACTTATTATTACTTCATTGCTCTACATTAAAAAATAAGACTTGTGTTCTCAGTTCCCTCTCTCTCTCTTTTTTTTTTTCATAGATTTCCTTCCATCATATACTTAGTTTGGGAAGAACTGTAGCCTCTACTTACTCATCCTGTTCAAGTCTCCTTTCATTAGCCACATAGAATACACTGTTCTTTTCTTGATCCCTCCAGTGAGTCTAAGTTCAAAATCACTGACATTCCCTCAGGTAATTTGATCTACTTATATGCTAATGCATGATAAATGCCAGGTAATATCTATCACTGATACTATTCTAATTACTTCACACATATTAACTAATTTAATTCTTAAAACAACCTGTGAGGTAAGTCTTATTATTCCTATTTTAATAATGGGAAAATTGAGGCACAAAGACATTAGTTGACTTTTCCAAGGTTGCATAACAACTTATAGTGCTCGGATCTGGACCCAGAGAGCCTTGTCCCAGGGTCCTCACTCCAGAGTACTCTACTGCTATGGTAACAGAGATCTTTACTATTGGGGACCAAGGGTGAAGGCCCCTCACTCTCTATGAAGGGTTTGTGAGAGGTATTGTCTGGGCTCTGTTCCCAACACCTTTGTGGCTCTCCTGGCACTCTTGTGGCCTCATTTCTAATTTAAATTACGATCTGGTGACTAATGCTGTGAAGGTTTTCAATGTTTTTATGCATGCAGTGCTACACCTCAGCTGGCCACATTTCTTGCTACCTTCACCCAGTTGTTTGACACCCCTCTTTGTACTTACACATGTGCATTGTGGAGGTGCAAAGGACTTCATGCCTATGGGTCAGTGTCAAACAATGAGGCAGAGTGGGTGTAAATTGATAAGTGCTCCCTGCCCCTGCCTCCTGAGGTGGTCATTTCTGAGATCTATCGGCAAACTCTTATCTTTGCTATGCACTTCAGGGAACAAGGCTGAAAAATAGTTTTCTTACTCTATTGAAAGCTGATTCCCCATCATACCTTTAATCCTGGCCCTGGCCTTAGTCTTATAGTATTTGTTTATTTTAAAGTTTAGAAATGTGAATGTACACCTGAATTGATTATACTTATTTATGCCCAAATGTGAATGTCTTTTTGTTATAGATAATACAAAACATTAGATTCACTTAAAACATACTATAAGACATCAAAATTCTTTGTATTGCATTTGTGTATAAATATTTGACTTGTGACTAGATTCTTTCAGAGGAATAACATAGTGCCTTAAAGACTTATCTGGTAGAGAAAGGACATTTGGACTTTTGTGTGCATTTGTCAAAAAAGTAATAATATGCTTTCTTGATCATGTGATTACAGTGCTCCCTTCAGCCTTTTACAAATTTATTAGGATGCTGCCTTTTGGTTTAATTTTTCAGGTGGGAAGGACAACTTATTGATTTAATTAAAAGAAGAACTCATTCAACGGAAGTGAAAAAAATTATAGCTTTGTCACAATGATAATCTACAGTTAATGCATTTCCAAGTACTTTTTATGGATATAATTCTGACTTTAGGTGAATTAATTTACTTATTTATGCCCAAATATTATTTCACAGTTTTTAAATTATTAATGTGAATGTGACAATTTTAATCTTTTGTTATTAGATATATGATAAAATTGTAACACTGCCATCCTAAGTATTTAATTTAAATCAACTGTATTTTTTTCAACTCTGTGGAGAAATAACCTTTTCATTGTCACATCAAATAATTTTTAAAAATAACAGGGCTGTAAAAAAACTTTGGAACACCTAAGAACATACAAATGCTGAGGAATTTAGAACTGTTTGTGGATTGTTCACTCAATGCTCTTCACTGTGACTACATATGCAAATGATGTACAGACTCCCAATTACAAGTCTTGAGCATATGGAAATTATGTGGGCAGGATTGTGAGTTCATTGTGATTCTTCCTAGCTAGAAAAAGCATACTATAGTAGAGATATCACTTGATAATTCTAGAAGCAATAAATTATCTTTTCTAATACTTTTGTTCAGGTATTCAGCAAAATGAATTAAATGTGCCTAAGGTAGTTCTAGTTTACTTAGTCACAGCACAACATTTCTCAATTTCACATCATCTTAAAAACCATAGTATGAAAGAAAAGGGATAATGTAGATATCCAATTCCCCCAAATATGAAGAGCATCTATTAGGTGTAATTCATTTGTTAGTATGCTGTGAGAAATTTTTAAAAGAATGGAAAAACATGCTCTTTTCTTGAAACTTGCAGGCCATTCTCTAGGGTGTCAGACAGAAAACCAACATACAAAGAAAGGGATTCTTGGACTTGTTTTGGAGTAATTGGGCCTGTAGCAAACTGGAGAGTGCAATCCTTTCTCAGTGCAACAATGAAACTGTTTTTTAGCCTATCATTAAGCAGACAAAACTGGTAGCTCACAACTATCAATTTGATCTTTTTTAGTATTGTCACCACCATTTTCTTCTGAAAATTCTATTCTACCTTATGGACCTACCAGTACCTCAACTAAAACAAAGGTGTTTTCAAGATTTTGCAGTGTGTTAGCCATCAGAATATTTTGAATTACAAAAGATAATGACATGAAGCCTTTGGGTCAAATCTCATAAAACTGGGCTGGATAAATTATACAACACCATGAACTATATACAAATCTGTATTGTGTCTCCTTCTTCAATCTCTATTTGGTAGTTTTGACAAGGCTTATTTAGGAGAGTTTATATTTTTGAATTTTCCTGGGTTTGGCAAGGCCATCTCTATATCTGTTTTCCAGAATGCCTGCCCAGATGAGCCAAGAAGTACAAACTCCTTGGAAAGAGTAACCTTCTTGGTCTTTTTTCAAATCTGTGTAACCACCTCATAAAAGACTAGGCGTATGAAAATTGCTTAATACCATCTGCTGAATAACAACATAAATTCAGTGGTTGAACCACTTGTGAGTAAGGTGAAGAGGATGCCATATAATTTTTTCATTAATTTTTTAGGATTAAAGTCTTAAAGAGAGTTTTATGACATGACAGAGAAAGCCAAATAGGATAACTTTGCCTTCATAATCATGACATATGTAATTCTCATAAGGATTTTGTATTCCAAGATGGGAAAAAACCTTAGGAGCCATCTAGAGTAAACTTTCCTATTTCTGATGCTTGAATTCTGTCTTTAATTTGCTTCAAACAATTGTCTGACTTCTGCTCATTCTTGTGTTAGAGAAATCATCATGTCCAAAGCTAGGTCATGTCAGACAACCTTTTGTTAAGAGGCAGTATGTTTCCATAACATTCACTAGATTGTTCTTTGATTATTCCTGGAATCAAAAAGTGTGACTGATATCTTTGTAGCACAACAGTTCTTCAAATATTTGAATTTAGGGCAATTATTATTAATTACCCTAACATTTATAAGCCTTTCCAGGCAAAATACCACCAATTTCTTCGCCTATTCCTCTACTGACAGATTTTCATGCCTCTTAATATCTTATTTCACCCCCTTAAGTGACTTGTATTTCCTTACAACATTGGTTCTTCAATTTGTAACCTACACTTAGTAGATCAGGACAGCCTCTGTCTTCTCAAGAAGGTAAAACTGAAGTTAAATTAGTGAAGCTGTTTATAGCTATACGACATTGTTTAAAAATAAGTTTAAAATCAACTAAAATTCATGCTTTTGGAAGCATAGTGTTGTTAATTACATTTCACATTCATTTCTTCTTTCAAAATTAATTTTGAGTCCTGGCTGGTGTGGTTCAATGGCTTGAGTGCTGGCCTGTGTACCAAAAGGTCACTGGATTGATTCCCAGTCATGGCACATGCCTGGGTTGCAGGCCAGGTCTCCAGTAGGGGGCACACAAAAGGCAACCGCACTTTGATGTTTCACTCCCTCTCTCCCTCCATTCCCCTCTAAAAATAAGAAAAGAAAAAGAAACAAAATTAATTTTAACTAAAAAGTAGTAAATATAATCTAAAAAAATATATTCTGCTTTTGTAGATGCTATTAATGTGCCACCCAGATTGCCTTCACAGGGAGGGAAACTTCTGCAGCTGCTGTGGCTTTTGGTTGTCAATGGATCACAGCTGTCTCCCACTGTGCAGAGCAGTTCTTGGACAAGTTCAACCTTCATCTTCCCTACAAGTGCATTTTGCAGACAGTTATTACCTGAAACATAGTAGAAAGGCCCTCTGCCTCAGAGCATGATCAACTATATGGTAGAGTCATTTCCAGAGCCAAACTACTCTCCAGCTGAAACATCCCTAGCTTGCTCTGCCCTATTTCTCTCATTTAGTTTTGCTGGGGAATATTCTCTCAGTACAGTACGTGCCATAAAATCTTTATTTCAGACTATTTTCCTAGGACACCTGGGCAAAAACAATTACTTAGAAATTATAATAAAATATAGTCATCTTCCTGGTGCTCAGAGGTAATTGCATGGAACCATTTATTTCAGTGTATGTGTGTTTTTTTTCTTAATGCATTTGTTCAAATGTATTTGTCTCTATTTACCTGCCACCACTTTCCCCTGCCCCTCCCACCCACACCTCCCTAACTCCGTTCCTCCCCTCCTTGGCTGCATCCATTTGTTCTTCATACATGTTCTTTGATTTGACCCTTCCCCTTCCTTGCCCCACTGCCCACCTCTCTCCCTCTCTCTCATTACTGTCCGTTTGTTTTTTCTTTCAATGTTGCTAGTTATATTTTCCTTGCTTGTTTGTTTTGTTGATTATATACCACTTATAGGTGAGATCATATGGTATTTGTCTTTCACACCCTGGCTTATTTCACTTAGTATGATGCTCTCCAGTTCCATCCATGCCGTCATGAAGGGTAGTAGCTTTTTCGTTCTGCTGCATAGTATGCCATTGTGTAAATGTACCATAGTTTTTTGATCCACTCATTTACTGATGGACACTTAGGTTGTTTACATTTGACTATGGTAAATTGTGCTGCTATGAAAATTGGGGTACATAGATTCTTTTGAATTGGTGTTTTGGGATTCTTATGATATAATCCCAGCAATGGAATGGCTGGGTCAAAAGGCAGTTCCATTTTCAGCTTTTTGAGGAAATTCCACACTGCTTTCCATAATGGCCACACCAGTCTGCATTTCCACCAACAGTGTACTAGGGTTCCCTTTTCTCCACATCCTCTCCAGCACTCATTGTTTATTTGGTTTATTTATGATGGACATTCTGACCAGTGTTAAGTGGTATATCATTGTGGTTTTAATTTGCATTTCTCTGGTGGATAGTGATGAAGAACATATTTTCATGTCTCTGGGCCCTGTGTGTGTCCTCCTTGGAGGAGTGTCTGTTCAGGTCCTTTGCCCATCGTCTTCCTGGAGTGGAGTCATGTGAGTTCTTTTTCTATTTTGGAGATCAAACCCCTGTCTGAGGTATCAGTGGCAAATATATTTTTCCATATGGTTGGCTCTCTTTTCATTTTGCTGATGTTTTCTATAGCTGTGCAGAACCTTCTTCTTTTGATGAAGTCCTGTTTGTTTATTCTTTCCTTTATATCCCTTGATCTAGGGGACAAATTCATGAAAATATTGCTATGTGGGATATCTACATAAACATGGTTTTATTTCTGGGCTTTCTATTCTGTTCCACTGATCTATGTGCCTGTTCTTGTGCCAGTACCAGACTGTTCTGATTACAGTGGCCTTGTAATATATTTTGATGTCAGGAATTGTGATCCCTCCTACTTTGTTCTTTTTTCTCAAAATTACTGCTGCTATTCAGGGTCATTTATGGTTCCATATACATTTTAAATGTTTGTTCTTTGTCTGTAAAATACATCATTGATATTTTAATAGGCTTTGCATGGAATCTATAAGTTTTTTTGGGTAGTATGGACATTTTGATGATGTTAATTCTTCCAATCCACAAACACAGTATATGTTTCCAGTTATTTGTGTCTTCCTTAATTTCTTTCTTCAGTGTTGTACAGTTTTCTGCATACAGGTCTTTAACCTCCTTGGTTAAGTTTATTCTTAGGTATATTTTTTTGTTGTTATAGTAAATGGGATTTTTTTCCTGATTTCTGATTCTGTTATTTCATTGTTGGTGTACAAAAATGCCTTTGATTTCTGAATATTGACTTTGTATCCTGCTGTTGTGCCAAATTCAGTTATTAGGTCGAGAAGTTTTTTGGCGGAGTCTATGGGGTTTTCTATGTACACTCTCATGGCATCTACAAACAGTGATAGTTTTATTTCCTCTTTTCCAATTTGGATGCTTTTTATTCCTTTCTTTTTTTTTTTTTTTTGTCTGACCTCTGTGGCTAGGTCTTCTAATACTATGTTGAATAGAGGGGTGAGAGCAGACATTCTTGTCTTGTTCCCTATCTTAATGGGAAACATTTTAGATTTGGCCTGGTGAGTGTGATGTTGGCTGTAGCTTTTTCATATATGACTTTTATGATGTTGAGGTATGCCCCTTTTATTCCCACTTTGCTGAGTGTTTTTATCATAAATGGATGCTGTACCCTATCAAATACTTTTTCTGCATCTATTGAGATGATCATGTGGTTTTTGTCTTTACTTTTTTTATGCAATGTATTATGTTTACCGATTTGAAATACTGAGACATCCTTGCATCCCTTGGATGAATCTCACTTGATCATGGTGGATGGTTTTTTTAATGCTTTATTAGGTATTCTTTTAATTTTTAAAATAAACTATATTTATTTTAATATAATTGGCTTTTAAAAAAATTCTCAAATACTCTTGTCTCCATTTACCCACTACCACGTTCCCCTGCCCCAGCCACTCTAGCATCTCCCCATTAATCCTTCTGCACCTTGACTTCGCCCATGTGTCCTTCATGCCTGTTCTTTGATCTGACCCTTCCACTCCCCACTACTCTCCTCCCCACCTTCCTCACATCCCCATTGGTTTCTTCTTTCTTTCATTGTTGCTGGTCATATACTCCTTGCCTACTTGCTGGAAAGATTAGGTTACACTTATAGGTGAGAGCATATGGTATTTGTCTTTCACACCCTGGCTTATTTCACTTAGTATGATGCTCTCCAGTTCCATGCATGCTGTCATGAAGGATAGTAGCTTTTTCTTTCTGATGTATAGTATTCCATTGTGTAAATGTACCATAGTTTTTTGATTTACTCATTTATTGATGGGCACTTAGGTTGCTTCCAGCACTTGGCTATTGTACATTGTGCTGCTATGAACATTGGGGTGCATAGGTTCTTTTGAATTGGTGTTTTGGTATTCTTAGGGTTTAACCCGGCAGTGGAATTGCTAGGTCAAAAGGCAGTTCCATTTTTAGCTTTTTGAGAAAATTCCAAACTGTTTTCCACAGTGGCTGCACCAGTTGGCATTCCCACTGACAGTGTACTAGGGTTCCCTTTCCTCCACAACCTCGCCAGCACCTGTTGTTTGTTTATTTATTTGTAATGGCCATTCTGATCAGTGTAACATGGTATCTGATTATGGCTTGAATTTGCTTTTCTCTGATGGCTGGTGATGCTGAGCATCCTTTCATATGTCTCTGGGTCCTGTGTATGTCCTCCTTGGAGAAGTGTCTGTTCAGGTCCTTTGCCCATATCTTAATTGGATTTTTTGTCTTCTTGGAGTGGAGTCTTGTGAGTTCTTTATATATTTTGGAGATCAAACCCCTGTCTGAGGTATCATTGGCAAATATATTTTCCCATATCGTTGGTTCCCTTTTCATCTTGCTGATGTTTTCTTTAGCTGCATAGAAGCTTCTTATTTTGATGAAGTCCCAATTCTTTGTTCTTTCCTTTATATCACTTTCTCTAGGGAACATATCAGTGAAAATATTGCCGCCCGGGATATCTGAGAGTTTACTGTCTATATTCTCCTCTAATACTTGTATGGTGCTGTGGCTTACATTAAGTCTTTTATCCTTCTTGAGTTTATTTCTGTGTATGGTCTAAGTTGGTGGTAGAATTTCAATTTTTTACATGTAGCTGTCCAGCTGCCCTAAAACTATTTGTTAACGAGGCTATTTTCACTCCATTTTATGCTTCTGCCCGCTTTGTTGAATATAGATTGACTGTAGAGACATGGGTTTATTTCAGGGTGTTCTATTCTGTTCCATTGATCTATGTGTCTGTTCCTATGCCAGTACCAGACTGATATTATTACAGTGGCCTTGTAATGCAGTTTGATGTCAGGTATTGTGATCCCTCCTACTTTGTTTTTCTTTCCCCAAATTGCAGCAATATTCAGGTAGATGATCTTTTTAATGTATTACTGGATGTGGTTTGCCAATAATTTGTTGAGGATTTTAGCATCTATGTTCATGAGAGAATTTGACCTGATGTTTCCTTTCTTGGTTGTTTTTTTTTATATGATTTTGGGATTAGGATGATGCTGGCCTCATATAAAAAGTTTAGGAGGGTTCCCTTTTCTTGGATTTTTTGGAATAGTCTGAGAAAGACAGGTGTTAGCTCTTCCTTAAATATTTTTTGATATTCTCCTGTAAAACCATACAGTCCAGGGCTTTTGCTTCTTGGGAGTTTTTTGATTACTGATTCAATTTTATCAACTCCTTTTGGTGTGTTCAAGCCGTCTTCTTCTTCATTAAGTGTTGGAAGATTATATTTTTCTAGCAATCTGTCCATTTCATCGAGGTTTTCAAATTTCTTGGCATATAATTGTTCATAGAATTTCTTATAATCCTTTGCATTTCTGTGATATCAGTTGTTATTTCTCCGCTTTCATTTCTGATGTTATATATTTGGGTTCTCTCTCTCTCTTTTTTTTTTTTTTTGATTAAACTGCTTAAAGGATTGTTGATTTTGTTTATCTTTTCAAGAAACCAGCTACTAAATTTGTTGATCATTTGAATTGTTCTTTTATTCTGCATGTCATTCAATTCTGCTGTGATCTTGATTATTTCCTTTATTCTACTCACTCTGGTCTTTGTTTGTTGTTTTTCCTGTTCTTGAAGCTGAAGGGTTTGGTCGTTTATTGGAAATATTTCTATCTTTTTTAGGTAGGCCTGTATTGCTATGAACTTCCCTCTTAGGACTGCCTTTGCTGTGTCCCATAGGTTTTGGACTGTTGTTGAGTTCATTTTCTTTTGGTATTTATGAATTCTTCTTTGATCTCATTATTGACCCATTCATTGTTTATTAGTGTGCCATTCCATCTCCTTAAGTTTGAACGTTTTTGAATTTTTCCTTGAGGTTGGTTTCTAGTTTCAAGCACTGTGGTCTGAGAAAAAGCTTGTTATGATTGCAATTTTCCTAAATTTGTTGAGGATTATTTTGTGTACTATTATGTGGTGTATCTTTGAAATTGTTCCAGGTGCATTAGAAATAAATGTGTATTTTGCTTCTTTGGGATGAAATTTCTATATATGTCAGTTAAGTCCATTTGATGTGTTGTTCAGTTCCACAATATCCTTGTTGACATTTTGTTTAGAGGATCTCTCCATTTTTGACAGTGGGGTGTTAAAATACCTTACTACCAATGTGTAACTATCTATATCTTTCTTGAAGTCCTCTATGATTTCTCTTATATATTTGGGTGCTCCTATGTTGGGTGCATATATATTTACAATGTTTATATCTTCTTGATGGATTCTTCCTTTGAGTATTAGGAAGTGTCCTTCTGGGTCTCTTTTTATGACCTTTATTTTGAAACCTATTTTGCCTGATATACATATTGGTACCCCTGTTTGTTTGTTTTTTCCTGTCCATTTGCTCAAAATAGTTTTTCCATCCTTTTACTTTCATTCTTTGTAGGTTCTTTGTTCTGTGATGGGTCCCTGGTAGGCAGCATATGTGTGGGTCATATTTTTTTATCCATTCAGCTATCCTATATCTTTTGATTAGGGCATTTAATCCATTTACATTTAAAGTTTTTATTGATAGGTACTTTTTCATTTTTCCCTTTGTACCCGTGTTCCTCACTTTCTCACTCTTTTTCTTTGTCATCTTAAAGCAGTTCCTTCAGAATATCTTGTAGTGCTGGTTTGGTGGAGGTGTATTCCTTTAGCCTACTTTTGTCTGGGAAACTCCTTATTTTGCCTTCCATTTCAATTGAGAGCCTTGCTGGGTAGAGCAGTCTTGGTTGCAGGCCTTTGCTTTTCATTATTTGGATTATTTTGTGCCATTCCCTTCTGGCTTGTATTGTTTCTGTTCAGAAATCTGCTTATAGCCCTATCAGGGCTCCCTTGTATGTTACTAACTGTTTTTCCCTTGCTGCCTTTTGGATTCTCTGTTTGTCTTTGATAGTTGCCTTTTTTAATGATGATGTGTCTTCGAGTGGGCCTCATTCAGTTCCTCTTGAATGGGACCCTCTCAGCTTCCTGGAATTGTGTGACTTTTTCTCTCTTTCAGTTATGGAAGTTACCCATCATTACTTTTTCCAAAATGTTCTCTGTGCCTCCCTCCTTTTCTTCTCTTTCTGGTATCCCTATTATATGGATATTACTACATTTCAGATAATCTTGCATTTCTCTAAGTGCCTCTTCATTCTTCATGAGTCTTTTTTCATTTTCTTGCTCTTTCTGGGAGCTTTTATCTAGTTTGTCCTCCTGTTCACTGATTCATTCGTCTGCTTCATCTAGCCTGTTTTTGATTACTTCTACTGTGTTCTTCAATTCAGAAATTGTAGCCTTCATTTTCTCTTGCCTCTTATTGATAGTTTCTATGTCCTTTTTTTCATGCTGATATAGTTTGCAGCAAGTTCCTTGTAGTTTCCCTGTTGTTTTTGGTAATTCTCTTCGAGCTCACTGAGCTCAACGAGCTCACCGAGTTTCCTTAGAACCATTGTTTTGAACTCAGTATCTGATAGTTTACTTGCCTCTAGTTCATTTAGTTCTCTTTCTAAGGATTCCTCCTTTCCCTTCTATTGTGCAGTGTTTCTTTATTTTCCCATTATTTATGAGACTCTTCTTTTTTGCTTCTTCTTAAATTGATCTGTCTTGATTTTCTTACTTTTTGGTGGGTGTGACCTTCTATCGTAGGAGACTTTTTTTTTTTTTCTGAATCTTCCTCTGATGATGTCAGCTATTGATCCCCTCTTACCTTAGGCAATCTTTAAGAGACTTCTAGCAATCTCCTGTTTGTGCCTGTCTCCTCCAGTTGTTAACCTACTCTGCCCTCAGCAGTCAGGCTTAGGCAGCACAGGGTTGGGCAGAGACCTTCTTGTGGGGCCAGGTTATTGTATCCTTTCATTTGCTGTGGCTCAGGGTAGCAGTCTGCCTGTGCAATGTGGCTGCTACCATATGGGGGAGGAGTCAGCACAAGGATCTCCCCTGCTACTACCTCAGTTCTCTCCCCAGTGCCTCCCTCCCCAATGCTTCCCTCCTCAGTCTGCCCTCAGGCAGCTCCAGCTCACTCTACCCTCACCTTTTCAGGAGCCCAGGGTAAGCTGTTGTCACTACAAATTTTTGTGGTTAAATGGCTCTTTGTGTCTCCAGTCACCTGTCTCTTGTAGAGAGCACCCTCCCACTTTTTGAAGCTGTCTGTTATCTGTGTCCTTTTTGGGGGGCTGTGGTGCTGTAAGCTGGAGATCCCTGACTATGGCTTAGACCCCACTCTCCTCAGTGGGATCCAACTGGCCATTTCTATATACCTCTGGCACTGCCACCTGTGGGAACCCAGCCCACCTTCTTGAACATCTACCACACTCCTTATCAGTTAGGTTGTGAGAAAGACAGTTCCTCTGTCTGTCCGAGGTTCCAAGGCTCCTCTCTCATTATTGTTCCATTGTTTTCCAGGTGATTTCTCCACAATTTAGTTTCAATTCCAGTTTGGCCCTGGGAGGAGGCCAGTGTGACTTCCACTCACTCCGTCTGTGTATGTGTTTTGTGGAGAGGCTTTTTGGGAGTAAGATATTCTTAAATACTGTGCATAGTTTTGCATTTCTTGAATCACACATTTTATATTATCTTTTGATTTTCTTTGTGTGTAAATAAAGCCTTTGTTTTTTCTTAACATTACACTCCTAGCAGTTATCATTTTGGCTAAAACATGTTGTTGATGGATATATTCCTAAGACAATATTAATGTCTCACATTATTCAACGAAGTTTTATGGTACGTGTACATTTTTTCCCACCATCCAATTATTTTCTGTAGTTGATAAGATTTTATTTTTTATTATGTTTTATTATGTACCTCTTATTGTTTTATTCCGAGTGTTTTTCTTTTTTCTTTTTTTAACTGCTTATAGATAACCACATAATCTGACCAGAACCCAACCCCTCACTACAGCCTTCTTTCTTCAGCCATCTTACTAAATCAAGTGTGGTCCTGCTGTGCAGCTAGAAATTAGAGACTTTGCTTTGCTGTCATCCCATTTGCTATATTCTCTTTGTTCCATTTCTCCATTTGTTTGAGCTTTTCCTGTAGTGTCCTGAGAAACGGTATGTATTAAGTCATTCTTGTGTGTTTTTAAACTTTTTTTATATTTCATTGATAATATAACAAGATGCAGGACTCCAGCTGAACATCTTTCTTCCTTCAGGATTTGAAGGTTCACTGCATCACTACTGGTTGCTGTCTTCCTATTAATAACTGCCATCCCTATTAACAACTTGGGATATAGCTTTATTTTTCCTCCTCTCAGCAAATTTATAGCTTCTTTTCTTTATTTCTAGTGTCCTCATAGTTTAGAAAAATGCCTTCTGATGTGGGTATTTATATTTCTTTTGTTTTTCCTGGTAGACCCCTTCAACAATATGTATTATCTCAGTTAATGCTCAAAATGAAAGTTGACATTATTATCCCTAATTTTTTAGATGAAGAAAATAATTTTACATAAGTTGTGGCATATATCCCATATCAAACAGCAAAAATAGCAGAGCTAAATCTGAAACCTAAATTTTAACTACATTTGTAAGCACACCTTTCCTTTATATGCAAACTTCCAGTAGTGTTTTACTTCCCACATTGCAGTGCTTGGGTTTTGTTTGATTAAGTGTAATTTTCATGAAACATTAATTGTAACAACTATTCCATTCTTTTGAGTTAATAAAAACTAAAAGTCCTCCTCTGCCTCTAGTTTTATCAAATATTTCTGGATGCTGATTGTCTCATTAGTTGTATTAATAATTGCTTTCAGGTTGATGTCTCCAAACCAGATAAATACATCATTCATCCCGTTTGATGAGCATTTTTTCTCCATTGATTTTAAGCCTTTGAATTTTAGACACTCTTGGTAACGTATTGCTAGAAAAGTCAACTGAGTAAAAACCTTGGCCTTAGATTCAGACAGACCTGAGTTTGGAAACTAAATATGAAATTATTTCTTAACCTTCTAGAATATGAAAAAAATATTTCACAAATTATATCAAAATTAACTGGTATATGAAATGTAAAAAATATTCAAAAATCACTTTAGATTTTGGAAAGTAGTTGGTAAGTATTCATAAGAGTCATAACAGATTTAAGGTATATTTTGTATAACATTGAGAAGAAAACCACCTTTTTGTCAAAATATTTGACTCTATAGAATGCAAAAATACATAAATATTATTTTATTGGTTATAAGAATCTTCATCTAACAAGGCTAAATTTAACGTTCTTTCAAGCTGAAGTATAGCACCTGCAATTTATCAAGCTGATATTATCACTATTTCAACTAGAGATAATTTATTTATAAATATTTTCAACTATATGATATTAGACTATTTAAATCCTTGAACTCATTAATTGAGTCAAGGAAACTCATTTATGTGTTTGTGTGAAGGGTGTGATGAATTCTGTCCCGGGTATTATATGTGTAATATCATCTTATGTTGGTGATATGTGGCTTTTTGAAATTCTTGCATATTATCTCAGTGATAGATTATTATAACCTAAAATATATATGTGCAATATTTATTAATAACATTATTGACTGTGTGTGTTTGGAAAAAGACAGGGTAATGCTGTTTTTTTTTTAATCTAATTGCCATATTTTACTGATAAATTTACCTCTGAAACTTCATGTGATTTGTCCATTTTTGTGTTAAATCCATGTGTTGGATAATGTCAAGAAAAGAATAATAAAAATAGCTATGAAAATATTGATTTGATATCATCAAGGTCTATTAATGATGGATAATAATAAAAGACTTGTTTTCTTAGAAGATACCGTAATTTTGAATTGAGTCAAAGGAAAATTTATTACTGAGACTGTTATTGTTGATATTTACTGAAAAATAAATCAAGGCTAAACGTCCTAGTATCTCATTGACATTTGCTGAATGTTTTAACAAGCATGTTTATATAAATATATACATACTCCACTGAATAACTTTGGACTTTGAAGAATCTAATAGGAATATTTCATTTTTTGGTGGATACCTTTACTTTCTTATTAATTTGTTTTCATTAGATCTGTATTAAGTGTAGATACAATAAACATTCCAGCCAGAGCTGTGTGAGAAGCCAAATGCAACTTGTAATTCAAAGTACCTGTTATGTATAACTTTCTAAATTAGTAAAACTAACCTGCTTGATTTTGAAATTATATTTAATTTAATTACCTAATAATAAGTTAAGTTTCCAGAAATGTTAAGAGAATCCCTTTCTCATTTTTAATAAATATTTTTATTGTTGTTCATCTGCAGTTATGTCTTCAGTAGGCAATAGCACTGATTGAATGAGTCCTGAGGGCCATTTACTCATGGATCTGGAATGAATGAAAACATTATTCTGACAAAATGGTCCCTTGTTTTTGTAAACATCAAAATAAAGCTTAAGCTAACAATGATTTTCTGCTTACACACATGTTGGATTTTTCCTCACAATGTTATCCAGAGGATTTTTACTTTTTAAAATAAAATAAGTCATAAAAATATTAGGGGAAATGTTATTTACAGAGGTCTTTCAGGAATATAGCAAATAAATGCTAAAATATCAATATCATCCTTGTACATTTTATTGCAATCTCCCCCCACCGCAACCTCCTACTCCTCCTCCTTCTTCTTTTAAGTGTATGACGGTGTGGTAAGGGGGTTCAGAGGAATAACTTTATGGATAGACTTGGGTTTAAATCTGAGCACTGCCACAAAAAAAAAAAGGACAAAAATGAAGAAAAAACAAAACAAACATCAAAGGAAATGTTTATTCCTGGTTGAAATTTCAACAACTGCTAAGAACTTCTCAAACACATTAACAATATTGTAAGAAAATTAAACCAGTGTCACAATGTGAGTTCTAATGTGAATGAATCAAAAATAACCCACTGAGTTCTAGCTGATGTGGTTCAGTGGACTGAGCACTGGCCTATGAACCAACTGGTTGCTGGTTCAATTCCCAGTGTAGGGCACATGCCTAGGTTGCAGGCCATGTTCCCAGTAAGGGTGCATGAGATGCAATCACACATTGATGTTTCTCTCCCTTCCCTTCTTTAAAAATAAATAAATCAAATCTTTAAAAAATAACCCATTGAAAAGAAAATAAATGTATTTCTCTCTCATATATATTGCATATGTACACATTTCTACATATACATATATTTGAAAATCTCTATATACACATATACTTGAAAATTCATAATTACTTCAAAGTTTAAAACCAGCACATTTGTGAAGTGAAAAATACACTTTGCTCCACCTTCCTGATATGTGATTTTTAAGCTTTTGGTTTGCAGCAAGTAACCTAGAAACCTTCAGATCTGACAGTCTTTTATGCCTAGAAAAGCAAGCTCTGGTATGATATCGATTGACAGTAAAGATTAAGCCAAGTCTCTGGAGATAGGTTGCCATGACCTTGACCTTTGATCAGTGTTAGACCCCTGACCTTTGAACCTAAGGCTTGCCTACCAAAGTCTGATATCTTCTATGCCACCTGAGCTAGTCAGTAAAGGACACATATCCATGTGGCTCTTGCCAAATCAGAATTGACTGGCCAGTCAGAAGCCTGCAAGCAGCAGGAAACATGGGTTAAAGTATGTCAATAATGTTTCAGAAGAACGATTTCTCCCAAGAATTGTAGCTGTTGGAATGTTTTGACATTTATTCGGTAGAGAAATGTAGCATGTTTTGTGAAGCACTTCAAGAGAGCTGCTGCTAACTGCTGTGGTATATTGATCTTTCTGTTAAATTGCATGGGCACACGGGAGATCATTGAAAGTCAGGCAACAGGACAGAAAGGATCGGCTGCACCCAGTGGTCACTAATGATAATTGGTTTCGATCCTCACACTTGAAGAAGCCATGATTTACTTGGTTCATTGATAAATTGTAGACAGTAAATATTTTGAGAAGGAAAAAAACCCACATTTTTCTTTAGTATTTACATAGCAACACCTCTCTTCTTGAATGTTACATATATTAGCAATGTAAAAATTTACCAAGTCATATTTTTTAAAATTTTGATTTTACTGTTGGTGTTGCTCTTCTTTAATTATATAATTTGTTTGTTCATTGTTTCCCTCAACTTGCTCATAAATAAATTTAAGGCAGTCTACTCTCTTTGTGTCTTTTCATTTAAGCTTTTTTTCATTATTATAAAAGAAATACACTCTCTTGATAGGGGAAAAAAAATCAAACAAAAACAAAAGTAGAGTGTAAAGTAGAAAACAAATGATTTCTTCTCTGCTTAGTAATGAATTTTCCCAAAATTTTACTATAGAATTTTTAACCTTATTATAATACATATGCCTATATATTAATACATATACTGATATAATTTATTACTTGAGTGAATATATGGTACATAGTAGTGTAGTGTTCATTTTGGAATATTAAAATTAATGCTAGGTGTTTTTTTGCTGACAAAATAAATTTAAAATATACTGACATACTCTCCTATTCTGAATACTGGTGCCCATTTATTTAGAATACCTTCTCCAAAATACAGTCATTTTAATCTTCATAAGAATTGCCATGTTTTATTTTCAAATGACTGTACCATTTTATATTGTTTTTGGAACTATTTTTAAAATTTTCCCATTCATGTTTATAATCCAAAGATAATAGCTACAATTTGAATTAATTTATGATTCCTAATATAACTTTGGTGTTAGGATATGAAACAAATTTTAAAATTAATTGGAGAATAGTTTATAGAATTATAAACTTCATAAATCAATGAAAGGTCTTAAATTTTACTCCCATTATATTATCGGGTTGACTTATACTATGTAGTCCCATTCATATTCTGAAATGCATAATAATTTAATTTAAAAAGTCCCCTATTATCTAAAGTAGATTTAAATTCTGGTTCAGGATCTATTTCTTTAACCCACAACTGGTTGAGACAAAGATTCTCCTAATTAGAAGCTTAGAAAAGGAGAGCACTGCTATTGGCTATTAAACTTAAGGACATTTTGCTAACTTGATTTACATAGGAAACCGCTTATGTATTTCATTGAGCTACATTTGTGAGGAATACAAAGTACTTGTTGATCTCCACTGTGTTAAAATGTAAAATGTTCATTAAAGCTCCTTGGGAGACTTTGAGTCATGAAGTTAAATAACATTATCACACTGGCAGGAATCACAGGATCCAGACCTGAGACTGCTGCCATTGGGGTAGTTGCAGTGAGCACACCTTACAGATTCCTGGCAATATATTTCAATGGTCTTTTTTGGAGGGATTAGCACAGTGGAGATAAGGGATTATTCTTTCTGTTCAACTAATTCACAGGTCCTCATCCAGCCTGGAAAATAAATGTACTAATTAGAACTAATTGTTCTAATGGACACTCATCTAGTCTAACCCCACAGATACCACCATTTCATTGAAATAGGAAAGTATTTTGTTGCAGGCTACTAATGCATGGATTTTTAACTGTTTATCTCAAAATAAATATGTGTGTATAAAATTTATATATTATATACAAAATATATATTATAGATATATGTATATATATGAAGCCAGTCTGGAAAAGTCCAGCTATTGTTCATATAATGAGAATGGTTTGTTCACATAATGAGAATTGTTCATATAACATCAATGTAACCTGGCAGCCAAGGAGAATGGACTGGAATATACATGCATGAACAATGATGACTTCACTGTACTAGTCAATGTGGGCAGTAGACATTGTTGATAGCATGTGTAATGTGTGCCTGTCATATTCAGAATGACTGAGTGAGTAGAGCGATGAATCTGCATCAAATTATATATTAATCATGAACATTCTACAGAAACTATTCAGAGGACTCAGAAGGCTACAGCTATGGGCAACTGATCATTGGCAGCTTCATCATGACAATGCACCTGATCATGCAGCATGTCTCATGCAGAGTTTTTGGCTAAACAACAAATCACCCAGGTGACTCAGCTCCTCTACAGCCCAGATTTGGCACCCTGTATCTTCTGGCTTTTCTCAAAACTAAAATCACCTTTAAATGGAAAAGAGTTCCAATCATTGATGAGATTCAGGGAAGTACGATGGGCAGGTGATTGTGTTTGGGAGAACTGTGTGAGGTCCCAAGGTGCCTTCGTTGAAGGGGACTTAGGTATCATTGTCCTATGTACAATGTTTCTTGTATCTTGTATCTTCTTCAGTAAATGTCTTTATTTTTCATCATACATGGCTGGATATTTTAAGGACATTTCTTGTGTGTGTGTGTGTGTGTGTGTGTGTGTGTGTATTCAAATTTATATATTTTTATGTATACCCAAATCTTCTCATAATTTCTAATGCCTGTTTCTTTGAGTTTTGAAAAAATGTTTGAATAAAAGAAGTTATGGTTAATTTTATAATTTCACCAATGGGGAAAAGCAATTTTCTCCCACAATAATAGGTTCATAAGAAAGAAATGTAAAACAAACTATGATACTAGATGGGATACGAAGTCTCCTTTTTTCCAAATACTTCACATTCAGATCCTTTCAGTAGTTTTCATGTTCCCTGATATTTCCCACAGAATTATGTATATATATCCCTCTTTCTACTAGAGGTTTTCCAAAACCCATTCTCCAGGTATCTTCTGACATTTAGAGATATAAAGATAGATATAGATAGATACATATAGTCATCCATTGTTTAATGATGGACATACATTCTTAGAAATGCATTATTTTTTGTGCAAACATAATAGAGTGCACTTACACAAACCTAGAGGGAGTAGCCTATTATATACATAAACTATATAGTATAGCCCATTGTTCCTATATAGCATGTTACTATACTAAATATTATATGTAATTATAAAACAAAAGTAAGTATTGGTGTATCTAAACATAGAAAAATGACAGTAAAAATATTGTATAAAACAAAAAATGGTACACCTGGATAGGGCACCTGGGTGAGTTGTAGGGAAATGTGAAGGCATAGGACATTACTGTATACTACTGTAAACTTTATAAACACTGTATGCTTAGGTTACACTGAAATTATAAGAAATATTTTTTCTTTAATAAAAAATTAATCTTAGTGTAAAATTTTTATATAAACTTAATTTTTTAAAGTTTTTTGATTCTTATGTACTAAGAGCTTTAAACACAAACACATTTCCAGCAGTATAAAATATTTTCTTTTTATATCCTTATTCTATTAATTTTTTTCTATTTTTAATTCTTAAATTTTTTCCTCTGAATTTTTTTTATTAAAAACTAAGACACAAGAATACACATTAGCCTAGGCCTACACATGGTCAGGATCATTCATATCACTGTCTTCCATCTCCACATCTTGTCCCAGTAGAAGGTCTTCAGAGGCAATAACATTCATGGAGCTGTCATCTCCTATGATGAAAATCTCTTCTTCTGGAACACCTCCTGAAGGACCTGTCCAATGCTCTTCTTGAGGAGGTGTCATTTTTTTCAGAAATATGACCATGGTGGTCTTCTTGGTTTATTTTTTTCACCATAAATATGCTATAAACAAATAAAAACATAAATATTCCTCTCTATTTATGACAATATTTTGATATTGGAGTCCATATTTTCAAACTTTTTAAGGAAATGTTTGAGGCCTGAAAAAAATTTTTGCTATACCTTCCACTCTAATTTTCCTTGGGAGTTCTTTTATTCTCTTGTATTTTTCTTTCCTCTTGCCTCTTCTTCAGCTATGCATTACTCTTCCAGTTCCCATGGCCACTTGTTTGTTAGTTCCTAAGAAACCATTTCTAGGAGCTCCTTAATTTTATTTTCTTCCACACCCAGGTTAAACTCAAACATAGCCTTGCTGATTTTTGCAACCTTGCCAAATTATTGAAGTCATAAGTGAACCTCTTGAGTGTTTTCTCCAAATTCCATTTATATACTCCTTGGTGACAACACCTCCATCTCAGGTAAGGTTCTTTTTTTTAGTCATAGATGGTATGATATTTCCAGAATTGCATCAGTGTCTTCCTCAGTTGCAGCAATTGCCTGAGAAAAGGTATTCCTCTTGCAGTGTGTCTTAAGGGCTACTATAATTCCTTGATTGATTTGTTGAATCAAAGAGGTGGTATTTGAAGAGATAAAAATCACTTTGATATTGGAATGAAGATCACCAATAAAAGGAGGATGTCCCAAAGCCTATCAAAAGTAAGGAAAAATCTTGAAAGTTAATGTTATTCTCCTAACAGCACTTTTCCATTTTACTACTACAGGAATTCTGAAGGGCATCTTGGAAGAAGAGTTGAGTCAGCCATGAATTCTCATTGCTTATGTAGAACACTGGCGGTATGTGCTTACTGATATGCTTGAAGGCCCTGGGTCTTCTCATTGTACCAGGTCACAGAGAGCTTCAATATGTAGCCTGAAACATTGCCCCCAAACGAGACTGTTTTCCTATCCTTAAAAGCCTTCATATCTGACATTAATTTGACCTCCTTATGTGTCAAAGTCCTTCCAGGCATCCATTTCTAGAATAAGGAGGTTTCATTCATATAAGTATTGCCTCTGGAAAGTAACTTTTCTTCATATTCAACTTATCTAGATAGTCCAAAAAATATTCAGCTGCCTTTGCATCAACACTCACAGACTCCCCACTCACTTTCACATTATGGAATGAATAACAACTCTTAAATTCTGTATACCTCTCAGAGCTAGCTGTAACTTCAACATCATAGTTGAATCTAACATCACTTACAAACTTTTTGCTTTGGTTTTGAACTTCATAGTGCTGAGAGGGACATGCTTCTGTGACTGGTGTTCAATCAGGTCACATTAGAATTTTTTAATGTCTGATAAATGCCTTTCTCAAATTTTTGTTAGTTTTGTTGCCTTCAATGAATCAGATTTTAAAACAGCTTTCATCATTTTCTTCTTATTTTTCACGATTGGAGTTACAGTAAAATGTCACATGCCTGACTGGAGAGCAATAGCCATCCCTAATATTTCATCTCTGTGGTCATTAATCACATTTAATTATTCCCATGTCAATCAATTGATGTATTTTCTACTGGCAATGATAGCAGTAGATTTTGTACATGTAGGGACTACCATAGACAAAATGCAATATTGAATCAAGCATGAGAGAAAATGATGTCATCAGCAGACACTATAAACATGAGCTGTCTGAGGCTCCTGCCAGCATTTCAGAGAATACATTTTAGGGTCCACATTTTTTTTTAATTTCACTTTGTAAATTTTTTAAAATTTATAAATCATGTTTATTATATTACAGTTGTCTCAATTTTTCCCCCTTTATCCATCTCCACCCATCCCACCTCCATACCCAGCTCCCATAGTCAATTCACTCTATTGTTCATGTCCATGGGTCATTCATTTATGTTCTTTGTCTAGTCCCTTCCCATTCTTTCTATGATTGTCCTCTTTCCCCATCCCCTCTGGTCACTTTCAATCTGTTCCATGTTTCCTTGCCTGTGGTTTATTTTGTTTGTTAGTTTATTTTGTTGAATAGAGTCCACTTATAGGTGAGAATACATGGTATTTGTCTTTCCTCAGCTGGATTATTTCACTTAGCTTAATATTCTCCAGTTCCATCTATGTTGTCACAAAAGGTACGAGTTCCATCTCTCTTTCTCTTTCTTTCTTTCTTTCTTCCTTAAATGCAGATTGATTTTATTTATGTTTTTAAATGTCAAACTTAATTATAGAATATTAAAAAATTTAAAACCATTATAAATTCTCAGCAATTAAACCAACATGACATTAGCACAGAAATAATCAAGAAGATCAATAAAATATAATGAGCATTCTAGAGACAAGTGTATATATCTGTCTAACAATGTAATATATGATTAAATTGATATTTTAATGGGGAAAATAAGGCTTATTCAATAAATAAGGTCCATGGACCACTATTACTTGAAATAAAATAAAATAGAGAGTCCTATTTCATACATTATACAAGAAATATACAGGTGAGTTAAATATCAATATGTAGACTCTAAGGAGTTTTAGGAGAAAATACAAATTAATATGTTTCCTACCCTGAAGTAACATACTCAAACCCAGAAGCTATAAAGTAAAATATTGACAATATGACTATATTAAACATTTAAGACTATACAGTAATATATACATTAAAAAGTTAAAGGACAAGTAATTGAATAGGAAAGTATTTGCAACACATCTGAAAAAGGGTTAATGGATGGTTTTGTTTTGTTTTTTTAAGGGAAAAAATTCTACAAACATTTAATAAAAAAAATGGACAAAGAATACCAAAAAGTCATTTAAAGCTTTTTAAAAATAATAAAAATAGGCAAGAAATATACAAAACAGGTTTAGTTTCAACAAATAGTAAAGGAATAATTAAAATAACATATAATTGTCACAATCAGATTAATACATATTTAAAAATATTGGTAATATCAAGTATTGGCAACTCTAAAAGGAACTGGGTATCCAAAGACTTTTCCTTTATCTTAAAGCAATCCCTTTAGCATATTTTGCCATGCTGGTTTGGTGGAGGTGTACATTTTTAGTCATTTTTTGTCTGGGAAACTCCATATTTCACCTTCGATTTTAATTGAGAGCCTTGTTGGGTAGAGCAGTCTTGGTTGTAGGCCTTTGCTTTTCATGACTTGGAATATGTCTTGCCATTCCCTTCTGGCTTGCAGGGTTTCTGTTGAGAAGTCAGCTGCTAGCCATATTAGGGCTCCCATTATTACTATCTCTTTCTCCCTTGCTGCCTTTAGAATTCTCTGTTTGTCTTTGATATTTGCCATTTTCATGATGATGTGTCTTGGAGTGGGTTCTCATTGGGTTCCTCTTGAGTAGGACCTTCTGTGCTTCCTGTGTGACTTTCTCTCTTCAAAGTAGGGAAATTTTCCATCGTTACTTTTTTGAAGAGGTTCTCTATCCCTTGCTCCTTTTCTTCTTCTGGTATCCCTATTTTATGGATATTATTATGTTTCAGATTGTCCTGCATTTCCCTCAATGCCTCTTCATTCTTTTTGAGTCTTTCTTCCTTTTCTTGCTCTCTATGGGATCTTTTTTCTATCTTGTCCTCCAGCTCACTGATTTGGTTCTCTGCTTCATCTAGCCTGCTTTTGGTTCCTCCTACTGTGTTCTTCAACAGAAACTGTATTCTTCATTTCCTCTTGTCTCTTATTAATAGCTTCTATGTCCTTTTTCATGCTGATATAGTTTGCAGTAAGTTCCTCATAGTTTCCCTGTAGTTTTTGGTAATTCTCTGAGCTCACTGAGTTCACTGATCTTCCTTAGAACTGTTTGGAACTCAATATCTGATAGCTTACTTGCCTCTATTTCATTTAGTTCTCTTTCTGAGGATTCCTCTTTTCCCTTCAAGTGGGGGATATCTCTTTGTCTTTCCCATTGTTTGTGAGACTCTTATTTTTTGCTTTTGCTAAGTTGATCTGTCTTGATTTCCTGACTTTGGAGTATGAACTTCTATGGTAGGAGACCGCTTTTTTTACTTTCTGGGTCTGCCTCTGTTGGTCAGAGGCTGTCCCTGTCTGATCTTAGGAAGTCTGTTCGAGACTTCCAGGAATCTACTGTATGTGGCTGTCTCCTTCAGCTGTTAGTCTACTCACTCCGCACTCAGCAGGCTGCCTTAGACAGCTCAGGGCAGGGCGGAGTCCCTCCTCGGGGTGGGTTTATTAGCTTCTCTCAAGATGCTACTGTGTGGGTGAGGAGTCATCACTGGGATCCTGATGGCTACTCTATCCATTCTTTTCCCAAAGCCTCCATCCCCAGTCTCTCCTCAAGTGTCTCCAGACCTCTGTTCCCCCTTTAGCCAGGGATCTACTATCTGTGGCTGCCACTCTGCACTCAGCAGGAGGCTTGGACATCACAGGGTGGGGTAGAATGCCACCTGGGGGTGGGGCTATTGGTTCCTCTGACACTGCTGCAGCTTATGGGGAGTGGTCTCTGCCTGAGCAAGATGGCTGCTGCCACATGGAGGATGAGTCAGCACGGAGATCCTGCCGGCTACTCTCAGTTCTCTCCCCTGTCTCTCCTCATATGTCTCTAGCTCACTCTGTCCCCGCTTTGCCAGAGACCAGAGTAAGTAGCTGCAAATAAAAATGTATGTGTTGGCCCTTTAAATGGTCCTTGTGTCTCTAGCCACCTGTCTCTTTGCAACCCTGCCACTATTTTGCCCTGGGTATATTCTGTGTACTCTTTGGGCTCTGGTGCTGTAGGCTGGAGATCCCCATTTTTGGTTTAGACTCTGCTCTTCTCATGGGGATCCAACTGGCCATTTTAATATCCTTCCAGTACTGTTGCCAGTGTGTGCCCTGCCTGCCTTTTCAAGTCACTACCACACTCCTTACCAGTTAGATTTTGCTAAAGCCAATTCTTCTATCTCCGAGGTTACAAGGTTCCTTTCTCACTATTGTTCAGTTGTTCATTCCAGATGATTTCTCCACAATTTATTTGTAATTCCAAGTTGGTCCTGTGAGGAGGTCAGTGTGACTTCTACTCATTCCTCTGCCATTTTGATTCTCTGGGAATAACTTTTAAAGCAAACTATTTTTTATAAGGAGAAAGAATATACTCAAAAATAATGATAAAATGTGTGGTATAGTAAATACATAAACTAGTAGCTTAGTTTTTTATTATCACTCTCAAGTATTATGTACTGTACATAATTGTATGTGCTATATTGATATATGACTCTCAGCACAGTAGGGTCACTTACACCAGCATCACACAAACATGTGTGTAATGTGTTCTTCTATGATGTTCCAAGGGCTACAACATCACTAGGAGATAGAAATTTTTCAGCTCCTCTATAATCTTATGGGAATACCATTGTACATGTAATTTATCACTGACTAAAACCTCTTTATATAGCGCATGACTGTAGATATAGACACTATGGATATAGAGGTAGATGATGAGAGAGAGAGAGAGAAGGAATGGGAAGGGGGAGGGGGGAGAGAGAGAGAGAGAGAAATCTGGAAGCTTTGGTAGGCTGTTGCCCTAACCTAATGAAATACAATCATGAGCAGCTTCTTAAAGCCACTGTTCCCACCACAGCTGAACCTTCTAGTTCAAACCATGCTCTGTAAAGAGATTGCATCATTCCTATAGCATGAAGACATTATCCTTGGATCTTCCTTATGTCTGTCAACATTATATTGTAATTTCGGGTGTGCTGCCTTTCTGTATAAATGCAAGAATCAATGTTCAATTTCCATAAAATAATGTTGAAATTTTGATTAGAATTCTGTTGAATTTATAAATCATGGTGGGAAAAACTGGCATCTTAACAATGCTGGATCTTCCTTTACCTGGAATATCTCTCCATTTATTTAGATTTTTTATTTATTTTAATGTTATTATAATTTACAATTGCCTTATAAATGTTTTTTTCTTTGTATAGAGAGTCCTTGAAAAAGCAGAAGTTACCATATTAATGAATAAAATAGTTATCAAATGTAATAGAAGTTATTTGTAAGAAAAAATTGTTCTATTTTTATTCTATTTATTTATTTTTTATTTGTCTTATTTATTGAAATATAATTGAAATATAATATTGTTCAAGTTATACAATGTTTTGATTTGATGCACTTATGTATTGCAATATGATTACTACTGCAGTTAGCTAACATTTCCACCACATCACAGAATTGTTATTTCTTTTTTATTGTTTACACTATTACAGATGCCCCTTTGTATTATTATTATTATTTTTTTATTTTTAGAGATAGAGGAAGGGAGGGAGAAAGAGGGAGAGAGAAACATTGATGTGTTAGAAGTGGTTGCTTCTCCCATGCCCTGAACCATGGATCCAGCCAGCAACCCAGGCATGTACCCTCAACTGTGACTCCAACCATGACTTTTTGGTGTTCAGGACAATGTCAAACTCACTGAGCCACACTAGTGACTCCATTTTATTCTTAGTGCTGTAAACTCATAGGGACCTAATCAAAATTACACAAGGACATTCTCAGCAGGGTATCATTTAACTATCTTTGTTATAATATTGAGAAGGTCCACTACAAAAGAATGTGGATGTATAAGGATATAATTTTTTTAAATGTGATTTTTTTTTACACATCAAAAAATCACTCTGCCTCTAAGATAGGTTGCAAACTATACCTGATGCATTTATAATATAGTACATTTGGTGTCCTAAGGTGAGAGTGGCCAGACAGAGGAGGAAAATCTATATGTGGTTTGACAGCACTAATGGCAACATAATCACTTGGGGCATTTGGTGAACTATGACAGTATCAAATTAAAGAAAGTAAATAAGTTTTTCCAAATTAAAGAAAATCTTGTAAATTTTTTTTTACTAAAATCAAAGTTGTCATAATGTTGAAGAATTTGATAAAATACATTATAATGTAGAAAAAATTGCAAAAATGAAAACAAATTGGTTATAATTTTAATGAGGACACATCCTTTTTCTTTCCCCCCTTTTTTGTTGTTGTGCAGTTACAGTTGTCTCAATTTTACCTCCATTACTCTCCCCCACCCTACCAACCCCTACATCCCCTATTCAATCTTCCCCTCCCTGTTGTCTTTGTCCATGGGTCCTTTATACATGTTTCTTGAGGATCCCTCCCTTCTTTGCCCCATTATCACCCTTCCCCCATTTGGTTACTGTCAGATTGTTCTTTATTACCATGTCTCTGGTTATATTTTGCTTGATTGTTTGGTTTGTTGATTAGGTTCCACTTATATATGAGATCATATGGTATTTGTCTTTACTGACTGGCTTATTTCACTTAGCATAATGTTCTCCAGTTCCATCCATGGGGTCTGGAAGGGTAGGTGTTCCTTCTTTCTTTCTGCTGAATAGTATTTCATTGTGTAAATGTACCATTTTTTTTGATCCACTCATTTATTGATGGAAACTTAGATTATTTCCAGTACTTGGCTAATGTAAATTGTGCTGCTATGAACTTTGGTATGCATTGGTTCTTTTGAATTGGTGATTCCAGATTATCAGAATCCAATCCTAGCAATGGAATTACTGGGTCAAAAGGCAGTTCGATATTTAGTTTTTTGAGGTAACTCCACACTGTTTTCCAGAGTGGCTTCACCAGTCTGTATTCCCACCAACAGTATATTAGGATTCTCTTTTCTCCACAACCTCTCCAGCTTTGTTATTTGTTTATTTGTTTATGATGGCCATTCTGACCAGTGGGAGGTGGTATATCATTGTGGTTTTAATTTGTATCTCTCTGATGGCTAGTGATGCTGAGCATCCTTTCATATGTCTCTAGGCCCTGTGTATGTCCTCCTTGGAGAAGCTAAAAAATATGCTAAAAATCAATAAAAAATATTAAACATTGATCAGTAAAATTAATAAAGGTAAAGTGGACAAGGATTGAAAGTGAGAGGTGGGAGTGGGTGGGGCATGGAGAAGTCATGGCGGGAAAATGGAGACAAATATATTTGACCAATAAAAAATAAAAAGAAAAATAAAATAACTTAGATTAAATATACATATTTTAATCAGTTGTCAAATCATTCAGTTATATGTTATATTCTTGGATTCAAGTTATATCTTAAACTTAGGGTTAGTTTATAGATCATTTTAGTTAAGACATAAAGTTTAAAATATAAATTTATAAATGTAAAAACAATTACCTTTTTCTAAATTTATTTTATTTTTTTATTGTTCAAATGCATTTGTCTCCACCTTCCCACAACCACTTTCCCCTACCCCGCTCCCGAACCTCCCTCCGTCAATCCTTCCGGACTTTGGCTTTGTTGATGGGTCCTCCACAATGTTCCTTAACTTGACCCTTCCTTCCCTTTCCCTATTCCCTATCCCGTCTTCCCTCTTGCTTCTGTTGGTTTCATTTTTCTTTCAATGTTGCTGGTTATATTTTCCTTGCTTGTTTTGTTGGTTAGGTTCCACTTATAGGTGAGGTCATATGGTATTTGTCTTTCGCCCCCTGGCTTATTTCACTTAACATAATGATCTACAGTTCCATCCATGATGTTACGAAGGGTAATAGCTCTTTTTCTTTCTTTCTTTCTTTCTTTCTTTCTTTCTTTCTTTCTTTCTTTCTTTCTTTCTTTCTTTCTTTCTTTCTTTCTTCCTTTCTTCCTTCCTTCCTTTCTTTCTTCCTCCTTCCTTCCTTCCTTCCTTCCTTCTTTCCTTCCTTCTTTCCTTCTTTCCCTCCTTCTTTTCTTCCTTTCTTTCTTCTTTCTCTTTCTTCCTTTCTTTCTTTTTCTCTCTCCTTCCTTCCTTCCTTCCTTCCTTCCTTCCTTCCTTCCTTCCTTCCTTCCTTCCTTCCTTCCTTCCTTCCTTCCCTTTCTGCTGTGTACTGTTTCATTATGTAAATGTACCATACTTTTTGACCTACTCATTTACTGATGGGCATTTAAGTTGCTTCCAACACTTGGCTATTGTAAATGGTGCCGCTATGAACATTGGGGTATGTAAATTCTTTTGAATTGGCATTTTCAGATTCTTAAGGTATAATTCCAGCAGTGGAATTGCTGGGTTGAAAGGCAGTTCCATTTTTTGTTTTTTGAGGAAATTCCAAGGTTTTCCACAGTGGCTCCACTAGTCTGCATTCCCTCCAACAGTTACTAGGGTTCCCTATTCTCCACAGCCTCACCAGCAACCATTGTTTGTTGATCTGTTTATGATGGCCGTTCTGAGCAGTGTGAAGTGATATCTCATTGTGGTTTGAATTTGCATTTCTCTGATGGCTAGTGATGCTGAGCATTCTTTCATATGTCTCTGGGCCCTCCGTATCTCTTCCTTGGAGAAGTGTCCATCCAGGTCCTTTGCTCATTTTTTCATTGGATTTTTTTGTCTTCCTGTAGTGGAGCCGTGTGAGTTCTTTAGACATTTTGGAAATCAAACCTTTGTCTGAGGTGTCATAGGAAAATATATTTTCCCATACAGTTGGTTCCCTTTTCATTTTGTTGATGTTTTCTTTAGCCATGCAGAAGCTTCTTATTTTGATTTGGTCCCAATTCTTTATTCTTTCCTTTATGTCCCTTGCTCTAGGTGACATATTAGTGAAAGTACTGATGCATGGGATACCTGAGAGTTTCATACCTATGATCTCCTCTTACTTTTATGGTGTAATGACTTATATTTAAGTCTTTTATCTATTTTGAGTTTATTTTTGTGTATGGTGTCAGTTGGTGTCAAATTTCAATTTTTTTGCATATACCTCTCCAGCTCTCCCAAGACCATTTGTTGAAGAGGCTCTTTTTACTCCAATTTATGTTTTTGCCCCCTTTGTCAAATATTAATTGACCATAGAGACATGGGTGTATTTCTGGGCTTTCTATTCTGTTCCACTGATCTATGTGCCTGTTCTTGTGCCAGTACCAGGCTGTTCTGATTACAGTGGTTTTGTAATATAGTTTTATGTCCAGTATTGTGATCCTTCCTGCTTTGTTTTCCTTTCTCAAAATTGCTGCAGCTATTCAGGGTAATTTATTCTTCCATATAAATTTTAGAAATGTCTGTTCAATGTCTGAAATATATCATTGGTATCTTAAAAAGGGATTGCATTGACTCTATAAATTGCTTTGGGTAGTATGGACATTTTGATGATGTTAATTCTTCCAATCCACAAACACAGTATATGTTTCCAGTTATTTGTGTCTTCCTTAATTTCTTTCTTCAGTGTTGTATAGTTTTCTGCATACAGGTCTTTGACCTCCTTGGTTAAGTTTATTCCTAGGTATTTTATTTATATATTTATTTTGTTGTTATAGTAAATGGGATTTTTTTCTTGATTTCTGCTTCTGATATTTCATTTTTGGTATATGAAAATGCCTTTGATTTCTGAATATTGACTTTGTATCCTGCTGTTGTGTCAAATTCACTTATTAGGTTGAGTAGTTTTTTGGCAGAGTCTATGGGGTTTTCTATGTACACTCTCATGGCATCTGCAAACAATGATAGCTTTACTTCCTCCTTTCCAATTTGGATACTTTTTATTTTATTTTACTTTATTTACTTTTTGTCTGATCTCTGTGGTTAGGTCTTCCAATACTATGTTGAATAGAGTGGTGAGAGCAGACATCCTTGTCTTGTTCCCAATCTTAATGGGAAAGCTGTTAGTTTTTACCTGTTGAGTATGATGTTGGCTGTAGGTTTTTCATATACGGCCTTTATGATGTTGAGGTATGCCTCCTTTTGCTGAAATGAGGTATTCCCATTTTGCTTAGTGTTTTTATCATAAATGTGTGCTGTACCCTATCAAATGCTTTTTCTGCATCTATTGAGATGATCATGTGGTTTTTGCCTTTCCTTTTGTTTATGTGATATATTACATTTATTGATTTGTGAATATTGAACCATCCCTGCCTCCCTGGGATGAATCCCTCTTGATCATGGTGGATGATTCTGTTAATGTATTGCTGGATGCAGTTTGCCAATATTTTGTTGAGGATTTTAGAGTCTATGTTCATCAGATATATTTTCCTATAGTTTTCTCTCTTGGTTGTGTCTTTATCTAGTTTTGGGATTAGGTTGATGCTAACCTCATGAAAAAGAGTTTCGGAGTTTTTTCTCATCTTGGATTTTTTAGAATAGCCTGAGAAGGAGAGGAGTTAGTTCTTCCTTAAATGTTTGTGTAAAATTCTCCTGTGAAACCATCTGGACCAGGGCTTTTGTGTGCTGGAAGTTTTTTGATTATTGCTTCAATTTCCCCAGCTGTTATTGGTCAGTTCAGGCTTTCTGCTTCTTCTTCATTCAGTGTTGGAAGGTTATACTTTGCTAGAAATTTGTTCATTTCATATTTCTCCTCTTTCATTTCTGATATTATTTATTTGGTCCTCTCCCTTTTTTACTTGATGAGTCTGCTTAAAGGCTTGTTGATTTTGTTTATCTTTTCAAAGAACCAGCTCATTCATGGATTGGTTGATCCTTTGAATTGTTCTTTCCATGTCTATGTCCTTCAGTTCTGCTCTGATCTTGATTATTTCCTTTCTTCTGCTTGCTCTGGGATTTGTTTTTTGTTTCTCCAGTTCTTCAAGCTGGAGGGTTATGTCATTTATTTGAAATTTTTCTATGTTTTTTAGGTAGGCCCATATTGCTATGAAATTCCCTCTCAGAACTTCCTTTGCTGTGTTTCATAGATTTTGGACTTTTGTGTGTTTATTTTCATTTGTTTCCAGAAATGTTTTGATTTATCCTCTTATCTCATTATTGACCCATTCATTGTTTCATAGTGTGCTATTCAGTCTCCATGAGTTTGAAAGTTTTTGAGGTTTTATCCTTGAGGTTGGTTTCCAGTTTCTAGCCCTTGTGGTCCAAGAAAATGCTTGTTATGTCAATTTTCTTGAATTTGTTGAGGCTTGTTGTGTGTCCTCTCATGTGGTCTATCTTTGAAAATGTTCCATGTACATTTGAAAAGAATGTGTATTTTGCTTATTTGGGATGAAAGGTTCTATATGTGAGTTAAGTCCATTTGATCTATTGCATCATTTCTTGCATTCTAATTAACATTTGATTTACTTATACATTTAAAAAATAATGTTACCATGTTATTTAATAAAATGTATCAATTTCACCCACTAAATTATTTTAGACCTTGCAATTAAAAGGTCAAATTCAACATACTTAATTTTTTTCTTAAATATTTAATATGGTTAACTTACAAACCTACCATAATAACTTTTTATAAGTAAATAAATTCCTTTAAAACTAAGGAACTAATATCTTAAGCATTTTATAAGTCTTAGAAATATTACATAGTGATCATAAACTTCTTATTACTATACTCTTTGCTACTTATTACACCTGGGATTACACCTCTACTCTTACAACCAAGAAAAAACAAATTAACCATTTTCTGAAATATGGATATTCAAATCATCAATCGACAATATGTATTGCTAGAACAGAACAAAACAAAACTAATATTTAAACTGTCCTCTTCCTGAGGTGTAGGTAAAAGGACAATATCTTATAGATTTGTTTGTCAGTGACCTATGAGCCAAAATACAATGTGACACTAAGAGATATGATGATGTGTTGCCCTTTGATATAAGAATGCAGTCATTAGTAAAATGAAAACAACATCCTGCTCTTGATACTGAAGTACCTGAAATCACTATTTTATGTGACATTCCATTACATAATGTTATTTTGCATTCACTGCTTTTGTTTCTTATTACATACTCATATTTCAACTTCTTTTATTTGTTAAACTAAAAATGCTATTTTATTAGATTTCCATGACTTTGAGTAAGCAGAATGATGCACACCTTCAAATATGTACAGGTTCTAATGCTCTGAGCCTATTAATATGTCACCTTATATGGAAAAAGTTTTTTTTCAGATGAGGTTAAAATTATGGATATATTATTGTGGATTATCTGGGTAAACTAAAGCTAATCTCATTAGTCCATTAAAATGAAGAACTTTTTACAGCTGTGCTCAGCAATAGAGCTCTAATGATGAAAGAAGAATGAGAGAGATACAACGTTGGTGGCTTTGAACACAGATTGAGAACACTAGCCAAGGAAGACAGGTGCCTTCTGGAAACTAGAAAAGATAAATAAACAAATAATTTTCTAAATCCTCAAGAAAGAAATGTGGCTCTGCCAATACTTTGATTTTAACATAGTAAGACAGGTGTTGTGTTTTTGACCTATAAAATGTCAGATAATAAGCTTGCATTGCTTTACTTTTTAAGATTTTTTCTTTTTACTTTGTAAGAAAGGGGTAAGAGAGGGAGAAAAAAGGGAGAGAAACATTGATCATTTGCCCCTTGCAAACCCTCAACCAGGGACCTGGATGGCAACCCAGGCACATTATCCGATTGGGAACTGAAAAGGTGACTCTTTGGTTCATAGGTTGGCACTTGACCCACTGAACCACACCAGCCAGAACAAAGTTTGCATTGTTTTAAGCCAGAGTTTATAATCATTTGTTGTAATGGCAATGATGGACTAACACAGCAACCTATACACCTCCAAACTCAAAAGGTTAGGTAAAATTATATTCCCCTATATTATTTTATGGTATGTCTAACTGACTACTAATTACATCATAATCTCCTACCCATTACTCTTTCGATAAACTCATGGAAGACAGAAAATGATACATTTTCAAAGATGTATTCAGCACCATGGACAGTGCTCAAAGTGTGTAGAATGTCCTTTCCAAGTTTTTATTACCTTCAACTTCTGTACCATTTGGCCCAGTAAGTATTTGGATGACTATTAACACAAATTTTAGTTGTTTAGGGAATGCAAGTTGAAATAAAACAACCCCTGTCTCCAAGGTCTTTGGAAATCTAGTAGATAAACTAGTATAGAAAATGGACTCTTTTCTAATAAACTGATATCCAGAAAATCAAAGATAAGCCAAAGAGGAGGAAAGGAATTGAATGAAGAGAGGCCAGTTTGTAGATAATAGTATCCAGATAATAAGAACATAATATAATTACTGAGATAAATGCTGATAGTTTCATATGTGATTTCCTACATCATTTCTCCCACTATGTTTCTGTACTGTCAGTTTGAGTCTTATCCCTTTTGGAATGTGCTTCAATATCCAGGTATGTTATAGATCCATAATTATTTCCCTCTTCTCATTTGTCTAGCTTTCCTTAATATTAATAATGATCTCTCATTTGAAATTGTTTGAGTAAATTTTGTTTGGTTAAATTTTATTCTTCTGTCCACACTCCACATCTTTTACTCCAAGTGACAAGCTTCTGCATAACTGTTTTTGCCTTGAATTAATTCTGACTTCATATTCAGTTCCTTCATGGGACTGGGATTCTGCATTTCTTTAATCATCTGTGATGAACTAGTACTGAAGGAAACGTCTGGTTCCAATTACTCATGTAAAACCTTCCTGTTTCAGGCTGCATGAAGAGATGTAATTTCACATGAGGCTCAGGGCTATGCTATGGGCTTCAGTAATATTAAGATACAGTAGTCAATACTTAGACTAATATTAATAGGAAAAATTCTGTTCTTTCAGAAAATTATTGTCAGCATATGCTACAGGATAGTTTCCATGAAACCACTGTTTATCTGAACAGCTATAGTCCCAGATTTGAGTTATTTTCTCCTTTTGTTTTACTGGTGATAGTAATAGAGAGACAAATTAAACCCTACTGTTACAGCTAGTAGATAAATAGCCCTATGTAACTAAGATCATCCCCCCACTACTAATTTACCCATGGCTTATGTTGAAAAACAAACTAAACAATTAAATTTAACCTTAAGATTTATGACTTTTATAGTTTTAATCTACCTTCCCAGGCTTACCTTCTCCTTCTCCCATACATATAACCTGCATTCCTATCAAACCCTATACTCTACTCTTCTGGGAAACTTGTTAACTGTCCCAAGAATACTGTCCTTAATAACTTTTTCCTTACTTTCTTTATGTGATATAATACCATTTAACTTTAATTGCCTCTCCTTCAAGCTAATTCATTTATTTAGCTACCAACAATCTTAACCTGCATTCATTATGCTTCTTTCTGGAATATTATGATGTATGACTATGGGGTCCCTGCTTGGTGACCAGATGAGGGGGTACCCTCTCCTGCAAACTCCCCCCTGCCACCATGGACAAAGAAATAAACTGTACCAGACATGATGTGGCTGTCAGGAGATGGGGTAGCAATTCCCTCCATTGGAGAATGCCCTGTGCCCTTCTCTTGAAGTGGCTTTTATTGAGAACAATATGTGCAGGAATATACAACATACATGCAAGGCTTATCAATCAATGCCTAAAGGTTATATTTACAGAAAACAGAGATCATAGATAACAATTGAAGAAACACTGAGATTTGCCTCAGGTCAGGGTCTGGTAGACAGGGTGATGGCTATTCAGCCCTAAAACCTAGAAAAATAAACTCACCCTGTGCTCGGACCCCAAACACCAATACTCATTAATTTGAGGGCATTCTTAGAAAAGTAGGTTTCATAGGATTTAATGCATTCTTTTTGCAGGCCAAATTGCTGGATGGGTTTTGTCTCCACAGTGGCCTATTTTCCCAAGGCCTCCTTGCTCAGCTCCAGCCCTGGGGCTCTTCACCTGCCAGTGAGGCTGCAGTCCCTGAAACTAGGCAAGGCAGTTCCCAACATACCACATAAGTGTATATTATGTCTATTGGTGGAGTTTTATCATCCCAGACTGTCCAAGTAACATTGTAATTTCTTTGAGTCTCTATCCTTGTTTTCCTCAATGTAGCAGTTTAGATTGTTTGATTATGACAGAAAAACTGACTGTCACCTAAATTAAAAGCAGTTTACTTATGTCGCTTATGTAGAAGTTAGTGGTATTGAATGAGTAATGATCCATGATGGCAGAGATCCCGGATCCTTCCAGAATCACTTTTCTGTAAGTGGCCTTCATTCTCAAAGGGACCTCGCGACTCACCATGTCATTTCTTATTCCAACTTGAAAACTGCATTCTATCCAGCAGGAAAGAGAAAATGAACAATGATTTTTAAGAATGTTTATGCTTTTAAGCTTATTTCTGAGACATTGAAAATATTATTTGCATATTCCCATTGATCAGAATTAAGTTATACAAGTACTACAATAAAGTATGATTCCCACTTCCCATCTAGGGTAAGCTGATAAGGAAACTCAGGGGTTCTCTCCTTTGCCTCTGGTGAGAGTTTCTCTTCCCATTCAGGGGAACACTTAACTCTGACCCCACTGCCTAACTACCATAGAAAACTGAAACCATTCTCCTTTCACTGCATTTCAGTCAAAGCATTTTTGGATCTGATCGAGTTGTTTTCTTCTGGCCAAAAAGCCTCATTATTTGAGTAATAAATTTTTTATGTACTTTTGGCATGTGTATATAACATCATTGTTTTTGAATCTAGATCAAATTTTGAGTGAGGCTCCAACATGTTTTTGAAACTACCAAGAAGAAAACACTGAGGAATAAAACCTTTCTGACAATTCTATGTCCCCCTCAAATCACATAGTTCTGTTTTCAAAGGAGATGGTTGGGGGGGGGAGCTGATAGTGGCAACCAGCAGTTTATTTTGTATATATTTACTTTATATGCAAAAATAATGCTTTGTGTTAAGTAAATATTTAGTATATAGGTATTATAAATGTACTTTATGCAATTTAAGCATAGCTATAGTGTGCATATAATGTGGTAGTTTGTATTATATTTTTCTGCACTTGAACAAAGAAATGTTACTAAGTAAAAATATTTTCACACAAACACCCACACATTTATCAGTGCTCAAAATGCCTTTTTTTTTCACATCTTAAAACAAAACTAGCAAAGAAAAGACCAGAATGATTTACAGTATGAGTCAAAGAAACCCTTTTCAGCACAACAAGACTAAACCATTACAACAGCTCATTGCTGGAAGATATCATTAATACACCTTTCATATTTTATAACTGAATGCAAGTTTTAATAAATGTTTGCATCAGAAATACTGTTAAATAAATATGCCACATATATGTACTTCAGTAATATTATATTAAAATGGATATGTGTAGATCAATTTTTGTAATTCATGATTATTCTTGAAGTTTTTGACCTGTTCGTATGATTAAATTTAAATATTTTTTTCATCTCTATCTATCTTGTGTGTCACTAAGAAGACTTCTTTACACATAGTGGAAGTCAACATTTTAAAAAAACTTCATTAAATAATAACTTACTTCATTTATTCTAAGCTCCCTTGAAAAAATAAACTTTGACACCTCTTAAACTAGGTTATATACTAAAAGCAATAACATATAATCATTTAATTTGTAGTGTTTTTTTTCTCTCCTGCAACACAATATAATTAATATGGCAATAATGGATATGTACTTTTGACTGCTTCAGGTGATTCTCTTCTTGTACAAATATCAATAATGTAAAGACATTACAACTGTAGAGATAATATTCTCTGGGCTATAAGAATTTTTCACTATGTAAAACGTTTCCTCATGATTGCTAAGGATCTCATTTCTTGGTTGTTTAATGGCTCACAACCCAATAATCATTTTCTAACTTATTCTCAACTAAGAGAACTACATATTTCCATCTCTGTCTTAGAAAGAGACATCTGCATCTCTGAAAAGAGTAAGTCAGCATGTGTTTTCAAATTTATGAAACATTAGAGGTAAAATAACTTCTATTTGTTGTTCAACACTGAGAGGAAAAAATAAAGACTTACAACTGCACAGGTTTTGAGATGACATAATAGGCCATTATTTGTGCCCAAGGAGACAATTCTGGAGACACATAAAAAGCTCTAAAGAAATATTGACTATTAAATAAAGAATGTTCATAGCGCCATTTACAATAGCCAAGTGCTAAAATGAGCCCAAGTGCCCATCAGTAAATGAGTGGTTCAAAATTGGGGCAACTGTAATAGCATAACAATTAAAAATGATTAAATAATCACATCTGGATAAGTCAAAGAAACTTAAGTGAAAATGAATTCCTAAATATCTCAATTACTAAAACTAATTTTAGTTTTACAATTTATTTTATCTTTTATCCATATATTTGCAAAATGGTCTGATGTGGGTGTACTGCATCCCACAGAGTCCCCTTGCATCACCACAGATGGAGGAAAATAAAATAAGTTTTTCCAGACACTTCATCTGCCAGAAAAAGGGGGTGGTGATTCCCTCTAGTGGAGAATGCTCTAAGACTTTCTTTTGAAGTGGCTTTTATTAAGAAAGATATGCATAGGGTTATACAGCAGGTATGCAAAGCTTATCAATCAATGTCAAAGGGCTATGATTGAAGGAACACAGAGACTTGCCTCAGGTCAGGGTCTGGTAGACAGTGCAGCATCCATTTGGCCCTGGAACCTGGGAAACCAATCACATTCTATGCTCGACCCCAAACATCGGTAATCATTAACTCGAGAGCATTTTTAACAAGTAAGTTTCATAGAATTTAATGCATTCTCTTTCCAGACCTAATTGTCCATGGGAACTGCCTGATCCAGTTTAGGGCTGTTCCTGTCTTTAGTATTGTTTCACTGACCCAGTTAGGTGGCCAGCAGAACAGCCAAGAAATAAGGAGACTTCTTTCCAATAGAATGAGGACTCTGGCCATGACAAAGCCAAATGGTAAGGGTCTTTTGCCCCTTTTCCATGTCCCCCAACCTCTTACCTGATGGTCCCCATGGGACTATGCCTGTCTTAGGTGGCCCCTGCCATCAAGAGGTCTTACCCATCATTGACTATCCATCCATCCTCTGGGGCCAAGCAGGGTGATGTGAGGGAGGCAGGGGTTGCACCCCTGCCAGGGGGACAGGTTTTGTCTCCACAGTGGCCTATTTTCCCAAGGCCTCCTTGCTCAGCTCCAGCCTTGGGGACATTTTGCCTGTTGGCAAGTCTACAGTCCCTGAAACCAGGCAAGATGGTTCCCAACAATGGTCATAATAAACAAACCAAAAAAAAAAAAAAATGTACATTTACACAATGGAATACTACACAGCAGAAAGAAGGAACTCCTACCTTTTTCAACAGCATGGATGGAACTGGAGAATATTATGCTAAGTGAAATAAGCCAGTCGGTCGAAGATAAATACCACATGATCTCACCTATAAGTGGAATCTATTCAACAAAACAAGCTAACAAACAAAATAAACCACAGGCATGGAAACATGGAGCAGACTGAAAGTGACCAGAGGGGATGGGGAAGGAGGACAATGGTGGAAAGAAAGAGTTGGAACTAAACAAAGAACATGTATGAATGACCCACGGACATGGACAACAGTGTGGGAATTGACTATGGGAGCAAGGAGTAGGATGGGAAGAGGAGAGCCAAGGGTGGAAAACTGGGACAACTGTAATGGAATAACAATAAAAAAAAAGAAAATAAAAAAAGAACAAGTTTTTATTTAGGCTTATTTTAAGCTACATGAAATACTAAACCCAAGCCTAATGGCTTAAAATAACAGGGGTTTATTTTTCCCACAAAACAAAAAGATCTGTTGTTAGATATCTGGGCCTCAGCTCCACCATGTCTTATTTTTTTCCTGCTTCTCTACACTTATCTGTGGCACTGACATCATCTTCAGACTTGTAGCTTTATGGTTGCGAGATGGTGTGTGATTCCATTAGATTACACTGTACTTGGGAGAATATATGCTTCCCATCATCTTACCATAGTAGCTAATTAATTTAATTTAAAACAGTCTGATGAAATAAGAAGAGGATATCTTCTATGACTAATTAATTTGATACTGATAGAAATGTCTTATGTGGAAATTACGGAGCATGCAGGCAGACCAGTCTGACTTAAGAAGAAAGAAATTTTAAAATAAGGTATAAAATATCTACTTTGGTTGCTAGAATTCAAGTAGAAGTATGCACTTAGGAGACTTAAGATATTTAGACAATGTTATATAAAATAATCCAGTTTAGAAAATCAGATTCTTACCAAATGGAAAAAAGAAAGAAAACTAGAAAAAGAAGACAGTTGCAGAGGAAAAAGGGAAAAATAAAAGAAAAAATAAGTAAAGAGAGAGTTAGAAAGAGAAACTCAAATAGATTAATAAGTTTCTCATGATGGGAAAGGGTTTCCCTCAAAGTGAGAGAATTAACAATACTGATGAGGGTAAAATTTAAGAAATGTATCCCACAAAAAATAGCTTGCAAGTGTTTTTGATTAAAATTTATGAAATGCAAATGCCCAATCAGATGAACCATGGCTATAATCATAATGTTTTAAAAAAATCTGTGCTCTATAAATGTACGGAATCTGTCTGAGGAAACTGCATGTTTAAGGAAAAGTGATTGTCTACATGAAGTCTGGAAAAAAGATCATCTGAAGAACAACAATTGACCATCTGTCTCCAGCCTTCTTCCTCATAGAGAATACTCTGACGAGCTGAAAAAAGTACCCCATCAGCTCAAAAGTTCCATTTCTTTTTGAAAAATAATAAATTGGGATTAAAACATATATCTGATATACAAAAAACATGTATTCTAGATACATATATTCATCAAATTAATGTATTGATTTTCAAAAATTATTGGTTAGCCATGAAAATATTTTTCAAAAGACAAGAATACAAGATGTCATAAAACATTACAGCAGCCTTTGTGAAGTTTCACTTGCAGTTTATTAAAATAAGCTCTATTATAAGGTAGAACTTTTTGAACTGTAAGAAATTATTACATATATGCATGGAGATGCTGGGCTGAATAACTGCTATTCTTTTATTTCAATATTGAGACATTCTGAGTATATTGAAGTTGAAATTATATCGCTATTATCAAGATTTATTTTAGATAAAATGCTATAAAAGATTGAAACAATACTAACTTTAGAAGCCAGAATTTAGAAATACTGCTTTAAAAATTAGCTGTCATTGCAACGTAATGCAGATATATATGTAACTAATTTCTCAGGGTACCTAAATACAGTTATGAAGTAAATATAAAGGAATATGATTATGACATAAAACGGACCTTTTTGACAAACCTATAATGGCAGAAAAATCAGAATTATCTAATAGATTGGTTTTTAATGTCAATACTTCATTACAGATGAGCTTTACAGTAAGATATTTAGAGCCATCATTGGAGATACTCCACAACTGATGAAGAATACCCTTCTAACTTTTTTTCTAAAGTAGCAAATATTGATAAATATGAAGCATTTTATGTTTCATTTTAGAACAGAAAAGAAAAGCTATTTCTCTTTTACCCTCTCCCCCGATAATATACATGCAGCAGTAGCATTAGAAAACATTTTTACTGACTAACTTAATCCCCTGTTTGGACATAATATCTTATCTATATAAAGTAGATATTAACACTTAAGTCATAGGGCTGTGTGAGAATTAATTATATATGTTAATGTAATTTAAAAGATTAGCAGTGTGTCTAGGAAATAGGAATCTGCTTGGTAAGTGTAACTTACACTATTCTTGTTTATAAATATTTCAGTTTTGTTAGAGTTATAGATCTTTTCCCAGGTCCAAGAAAATTCCCCTGAGGATGATAATTTTTCACTTAGGATTTTATTTCTGAGATATTCACCAATAAAAAATGGTATAAATATCGATATTAGAGTAATAGTATCCTATTACTGTTGCAGCAAATTTCAACAAGCTTAGTAACATAACACAAGGCTATTTTTTTCTCCTACAGCTCTGGAGGTCAGAGTTGAAAACCAACTTGTCAGCTGGGTTGTATTCCTCCTGTGAAGTTCATTTCTTTGTCTTTTCAGCTCTCAGAATCTCCTGCATGTCTTGGTTCCTGACCCTTTCTCCACGTCACTTTGACCTACTGCTTTCACCCTCCACTCTCCTTCTACTGATTCTGATCTTCCTGCTTTCCTCTGTAAAGATTCTTGTGATTATATTAGTCATACCCAGATAATGGAGAATAATCCCCTCATTTCAAGATCTTCAATTTAATTACAACTGTGAAGTTATTTACCAGATCGAATAGTACATATTTACAGGTCCTGGAAATTCAGACATGGACACCTTATGTCCATGTGGGACATAATATGTCCATGAGGGACAATATTGGGAGGCATGATACAACCTTCCACAATTTGTATTGTTTGTAGAATAATTCTACATAAGTTAAACAGCAGTTCCTGTAGAATTTATTTGCTGTCATTCCTGTCAAATGCTATCCCTGGTCATAGGCTGACAAAGCCAGTGTTTACTCTCCGTTATCCTAACTTGTTTTAATTTGAAAATTGGAATGTTCAAGTTTTAAGTATCACTCATTGTATTTCTGTTTTTGAAATTTAACTCTTCCTGATACTTTATTCCTAAAATAATCAATAAGAGGCATATAAACATTGTTTTTTTAAGTTAAAGAGGAGGGAAATTTTTCTTGTGCATAGATGATATATAATCTATTTTAGAATGGATCTTTCTACTGGAAACACCAACATTTATTTTTAAAATTAAAATTCCCTTTCTTCACTGGATTTCCTACCTGCCTCCTATTCCATTTAGAATCTAGTATTTTATACAGTAAAGAAAGGGCTTAATGGATTATCAAGGAAAATATACTAACCAGCCAACATAAGTGTTTTTTAATATTGATGTAGCTTTTACAAATTCAAACAGAAAGTTTTCCTTAATGCTGTGATTACTAGTCCTAGATTCTTTTTGCAATTGTGGTTCTATTTTTAATTAAATATTTACTTTCCTATTTGATTTTTTAGTCCATGTCTAAGTTTCAGTATTATTTTGTTATATATTATTTGGATTTTTTTGTAAACAAGGAAACTAAGGTGATAATATAAACCAATAGAAGGGGGAGGTGAAATTTTATGAAGTGAGTGTAAGCAAAGAAAACTCTTAAAACAATTAAAGTATTTTTTAATTCATTGTAACGGAGTGACATTGGTTAATAAAATCATGTACGTTACAGGGGTACAATTGTATAATACATCATCTTTATATTGTATAGTGTGTTTACCACCCCAAGCCAAGTCCCCTTCTATAACTTAAAGGTTTATGGAATGTGTTTTTCTACCTGGATACTCTGTCACTTTCCAAATGAAGACCTGCTAAAAATAGCAAGAAATTAACACAATTTCTGTCTCCCACCAATACCTATGCTCAGCTTTATTTTTTAATGATTAGAAGTAGATACATTTAGAACTATTCAGGGCTTCTGGCCAAGATTGAGGCATAGAAAGATATGATTCACTTCATTACACAACCTAAAGAAGGATAGCAACCAACATTAAAAAAACAAACAAACAAAAAAAACATAGCTGCCAGAAAATCAAACTGAATGGAAGTTAAACAGCCAAGGAGGTAAAGAAATATTCATTCAGACTGGTAGAAGGGGTGGAGATGGAAAGCAGGGTGGAGAGGACATGTGGCAAGGCAGTGGCTGGTGGACCAGGTCAGGTGAGGCAGTAGCTGACAGGCTGGGATATACACATTTGCTTGTGGATAGTCCTAGAAGAACAACTGGGGAGTGAGACAGACTGCACAATCCAAGGTTCCAACATGAGAAACTAAAGCCTCAAAACCTCTGGCTGTAAAAATCTGTGGGGGTTTCTGTGGCAGGAAAAACTGCCAGCCTCATAGGAGAGTCCATTGGAGAGGACCACAGAGTTCTAGAATGTACATAAACCCACCTATCCAGGAATCAATAACTGAACAGGCACAATCTGATTTTGCGAAGTGAGGGAAGTGATTAAAAGCAGGGAGAAAGCCAACCAAGCTGCTTTGTTTTCTCCCTGACCCCTCCCCCACATACAGTGCCACAACATAGTGAAGTGAGTTGCCCTACTCTGGTGAATGCCAAAGGCTCCACCCCTTAGAATATAACATGTATGCAAATACAAAGAAATATGGCCCAAATAGCAGACCAAACACCAGAAAAAGAACTAAGTGACAAGGAGATAGAAAACCTATCAGATGCAGAATTCAAAGCACTGGTAATCAGGATGCTCATAGAAATCATTGAGTATGGTCTCAAAATAAAGGAAGATATGAAAGTTGTGAAAAATTACATGAAGAAAAAAATATACAGGGAACCAAAAGTGAAAGGAAGGAAACAAGGACTTAAATCAGATTAGGGTCAAAAAGAAGAAATAAACATTCAAACAGAACAGAATAAAGGATCAAGAATTCAAAATAAATGAGGAGAGGCTTAGGAACCTCCAGGACAATTTTAAATGTTCCAACATCTGAATCATAGGTGTGTCAGGAGGAAAGAAGAAAGAGCAAGAAATTGAAAACTTACTTGAAATAATAATGGATAACTTCCCCAATCTGGCAAAGGAAGTAGACATGTATATCCAGGAAACCCAGAGAGTCCCAAAGAAGTTGGATATAAGGAGAAACAGAGCAAGACATATCATTGTTAAATCACCCACGATTAAACATGAGAAGAGAATCTTAAAAGCAGCAAGAGAAAAGGAGACAGTTACCTACAAAGGAGTTCCCATAAGACTAGCAGCTGATTTTTCAAAAGAAACCTTACAGGTAAGAAGGGGCTGGAAAGAAGTATTCAAAGTCATGAAAAGCAAGGACATACAACCTAGATTACTCTATCCAGCAAACCTATCACTTAACTGGAAGGGAAGACAACATACTTCCCAGAAAAGGTCAAATTGAAGGAGTGCATTATCACCAAGCCCTTATTATATGAAATGATAAAGAGAATTATCTAAAAAAAAAAGAAAGATCAAAAAGGAAAATGAACAGTGATATGACAACAAACTTACAACTATCAACAACTAAACCTAAAAAAAAAAAATTAAGCAAACAAATAGAACAGGAACAGAATTTCAGAAATGAAAATCACATGGAGGGTTACCAGTGAGGAGGGGTAGGGGGGAAAGGGAGAAAAGGGTACAGGAAATAAGAAGAATAATTGGTAGGCACAAAATAGATAGGGAGCAGTTAAAAATAGTATAGGAGAGAGACAAGCAAGATGGCAGAGGAAGGAGTGGAAGACACACTGACCTCCTCCCAGGACCAATCTGGAGTTAAAACTAAGTTGTGTAGAAGTCACCTGAAACAAACAACTGAACAATAGCAAGAGACAGGCCTTATAACCTTGGACATACAGAAGAATCAGCTTTAGCACAACCTGACTGGTAAGGAGTGTGGCAGAAAGTTGAGAAGGTGGGCTGGGTGCCCACAGGCAGCAGCACCAGAGGAATAATTAAATGGCCAGTTGGATCCCCCTGAGATGAGTGGGGTTTAAACCATAAGTGGGGATCTCCAGCCTATAGCACCAGAGCCAAAAAAGTACACAGATAACAGCCATCTGTGAAAAGTGGCATGGTTGCTCTCTGCCAGAGATGGAACACTAGAGATGCAAAGAGCTGTTTAAAGGGCCAATGCATAAATTTTTATTTGCAGCTACATACCCAGAGCTCCAACAAAGGTGGGGGAAGAGTGGAATTGAGATATCTGAGTAGAGACTGGAGAAGGAGACACTGGGAGAGAACTGATGGAATAGCCAGTGGGATCCTGGTGTTGATTCATCCCACACACGACAGTAGCCATCTTACTCAGGCAGACCATTCCTTTGAGTGGAAGCAGTATGATAGGGCACAATAGCCCTGCCCCTAGGGGGGACTCTGCCCTGCCCTGTGATGCCTAACCCTAGTGCAGCGTGACTAGATTAACAACTAAAGGAGACAGCCATAGATAGTAGATTCCTGGAATTCCTGAAGAGCCTACCTAAGGTCAGAAAAGGTCAACATCTGACATCATCACAGGCAAATCCAGAAAAAAAAAAAAAAAACAGCAGTAAATACTAGAGGCTACTAAGATGAAATCCACTGTGCTCTTCCCATGACTTGCGATATTTTCTATGCTATGTAGCTTTTTAACCTTCATTTCTGGTCCATCAAGTTTGTACATATTAAGACATTAGATTTTACACTAAGGGTTTATTTCTCTCCTTTCTTATAATAGTCTGAATCTACTTACAGCCTTATTAATACTGGTTCATTTGCTGTTGATAGTGGGATTGCAGGGGGGAGTTATTTTTGCAGATGTGGATTTGTTTCCTGGGCTCTGTGCTTATCTTCTGGCAGCACCTGCACAAAAACACGCAAGATGTGCTGGGCAGAGTGACTTTGAGTCAATCATTTGGAAAGTAGGACCCATCAAAGAATGACTAAACAACAGTCAAAACCCAGTTACTTCCAGAGAGCTAACAAAAACAGTATAAAAGACATCCAAAGAGCAGCAGGTTCAGGAGATCAAGGAGACAGCACTACTCAATCACACAGGTCTCCTACCACAGAAGTTCACACCACAATGTCAGGAAGTTAAGACAGATCTGTTTAAGAAGCAGAAGCCAAAAAGAAAAGTCTCACAACTAATGAGAAGACAGAGAAACACACCCCAACCTAAAGGAAAGTAGGAATCCCCAGAAAGAGAATTAAATTAAACAGAGGTAAGTAAACAACAGATATTTAGCTCAAAACAATGGTTCTAAGGAAGCCCACAGAGGTCAGTGAGCTCAGAGAGAATTATGAAAAACTACAGGGAACCATGAGGAACTAACTGCAAATTATATCAGCAGGAAAAAGGACATAGAAACTATCAATAACAGGCAAGAGGAAGTGAAGAATACAATTTCTGATTTGAAGAACACAGTAAAAGGAATCAAAAGCTGACTAGATGAAGCAGAGGATTGAAACAATTGAATCAGTGTGATGGAGGACAAAGTAAAAAACAGCTCTGAGATCAAGAGCAAGACAATGAAAAAAGAATCAAAAAGAATGAAGAGGCATTTAGGGAAATGCAGGACAGCCTGTAATGTAATAATATCCATAGAACAAGGATTATAATAGAGATACCAGAGGGAGAAGAAGAAGAGCAAGAGATAGAGAACATGTTTGAAAAAGTAAGGATGGAAATCTTCCCTAATTTGAGGAAAGAAAAAGTCACACAAGTCCAGGAATCATAGAGGGTCCCATTCAAGAGGAACCCAATGAGGCCCACTCCAAGGCACATAATTAAAGTGGCAAATATCAAAGACAAAGAGAGAAAACTAAAGGCAGCAAGGGGAAACAAGTAGTAACATATAAGGGAGCCTTGGTGCAGCTAGCAGATGACTTCTCAACAGAAACACTACAAGGCAGAAGGGAATGGCAAGATATATTACAAGTCATGAGAAGCAAAGGCCTGTAACCAATACTTCTCTACCCAAGAATTAAAGAGACAGGCAAAATAAGGAGTTTCTCAGACAAAAGAAGGCTAAAAGAATACATCACCACCAAACCAGCACTACAAGATGTGCTAAAGGGACCTCTTTAAGAAGAAGAAGAAAAAGAGTGAGAGAGGATCACAGCTACAAAATGAAAAAATAAAAAATGGGTAAGTACCTATCAATAGTAACTTTAAATGTAAATGGATTAAATGCTCCGATCAAAAGATATAGGGTAGATGAACAGATTAGAATAAGTGACCCACACATATGCTGCCTAAAGGAGTCCCATCTCAGAACAAAGGACCTTTACAAACTGAAAATAAGGGGATGGAAAAAATATTCCAAGCAAATGGAGAAGGAAATAAGGCAGGGGTACCAGTACTTATATCAGAAAAACTGGATTTCAAAACAAAGGCCACAAAAAGTGACCCAGGAGGACACTTCATAATACTTAAAGGCAGAATCCATCAAGAAGACATAGACATTGTAAACCTATATGCCCCCAACACAGGAGCACCCAAATATATCAGGAAAATCTTTGAGGACTTTAAGAAAGATATAGACAGCAACACATTGGTAGTAGGGGATTTTAACACCCCACTGTCAAAAGTGGATAGATTTTCCAAACAAAATATCAACAAGGATATTGCAGAACTGAAAGACACATTATATCAAATGGACATAATTTATATAGAGAGACTTTTATCCCAAAGAAGCAATATACACATTATTTACAAATGCACATGGGTTATTTTTAATGACATACCATATTATAGGACATAAAACAAGCATCAACAAATTCAAGAAAATTGAAATCATAAAAGCATTTTCTCTGACCACAAGCGCTTGAAACCAGAAACCAATCTCAAGAAAAAAAAAAAACTCAAAAACATTTGAACTTATGGAAAGTGAGTAGTATCCTATTAAACAGTGAGTGGGTAAATAATTAGATCAAAAAAGAAATAAAAAAGTTTCTGGAAACAAATGAAAATGAACAGACAACAGTCCAAAACCTATGGGGCACAACAAAGGCAGTCTTCAGAGGAAAGATCATAGTATCACGGGCCTACTTAAAATGAATGAAACATTTCATATATACAACCTCACCCTCCAACTTAAAGAACTGGAGGAAAAAAGTAATCAAGACCAGAGCAAGAAGAAGGAAGGAAATAATCAAGATGAGAGCAGAACTGAATGACATAGAGAATAAAAGAACAATTCAAAGGATCGACCAATCCAGGAGGTGGTTCTTTGAAAAGATAAACAAAATTGACAAGTCCTTTGATCAGATTCATCATGAAAAAAAGGGAGAGGACCCAATCAATTAATATTGAAATGAAAGAGGAAAAATAACAACTGATACCACAGAAATACAAAGGATTGCAAGTTATTACTATGAACTATTACTATGCCAAGAAATTTGAAAACCTCAAAGAAATGGATAGATTTCTAGAAAAATATAACCTTCCAACAATGAATGAAGAATTAAAAGACCTGAAGAGACCAAAAACAACTTATGAAATTAAAGCAGTCATCAAAAATCTTCCAGCAGACAATAGCCCTGTGAAGTGCAGAATGACTAGATTTCACAGGTATTTCACCTGACCAGACAGTTTCTTCGGGGAATTTTACAAAACATTTAAAGAATAGCTAACCCCGGTCCTTCTCACACTATTCAAAAAAAAAAAAAGAAAAAAGAAAAATAAAAAAAGAAAGAAAGAAAGAAAGAAAGAAAGAAAGAAAGAAAGAAAGAAAGAAAGAAAGGAAGGAAGAAAGAAAGAAAGAAAATCCAAGAAGAGGGAAGACTTCTAAACTCTTATTATGAGGTCGGCATCATCCTAATCCCAAAAACAGGTAAAGACACAACAAAGAAAGAAAACTACAGGCCAATATCGCTGATAAGCATAGATGCTGTAATCCTCAACAAAATATTGGCAAACCACATCTAGCAATACATTAAAATGATCACCCACCATGATCAAGTGGAGTTCATCCCAGGGTTTCAAGGATGATTCAATATTCACAAATCAATAAATATAACACATCACATAAACAAAAGGAAAGACAAAAACCACATGATCATATGAATAGATGTGGAAAAAAACATTTGATAATGTACAGCATCTATTTATGATAAAAACATTCAGCACAGTGGGAATACAGTGGGCATACCTCAACATAATAAAGGCCATATATGCAAAACCTACAGCCAACATCGTACTCAAGAGGCAAAAACTAAAAGCTTTCCCACTGAGATCGGGAACAAGACAAAGTGTCTGCTTTCACCACTTACATTCATCATATTATTGTAAGTCCTAGCCACAATGATCAGACAAGGAAAAAAAAAATACATTCCAACTGAAAAGGAGGAAGTAAAACTGTCATTGTTGGCAGATGATGTGATAGTGTTCATAGAAAACCATACAAACTCTACCAAAATATTACTCAATCTAATAAGTGAACTTAGCAAAACAGCAGGATACAAAGTCAATATTCAGAAATAGAAAGCATTTTTGTACACCAACAATAAAATAACAGAATTAGAAATCAGGAAAAAAAATCCCATTTGTTATAGTAACAAGAAAAAAAGTACCTAATAATGAACCTAATCAAGGAGGTAAAGACCTATATTCAGAAAACTATGGAACACTGAAGAAGGAAATTAAGAAAGACACAAATAAATGGGAGTATATATCCTGTTCATGAATTGGAAGAATTAACATCATCAAAATGTTCATACTACCCAAAGTAATTTATAGATTAAACCCAATCCTTATTAAAATACCAATGACACATTTCCCAGGTATAGAACAAGTGTTTCAAACATTTGTATGGAACCATAAACAACTCCAAGTAGCTGTAGCAGTTTTGAGAAAGAAAAACAAAATAGGAGGAAACACAATACCTGACATCAAACTATATTAAAAGGCCATTGTATGCAAAATAGTCTTGTACTGGCATAAGAACAGACACATAGATCATTGGAATGAAATAGAGAGCCCAGAAATAAACCAATATTTTTATGGACAATTAATATTTGACGAAGAAGGCAGTAGCATAAAATGGAGTAAAAATAGCCTCTTCAAACAAATGGTGCTGGGAGAGCTGGACAGCTACATTCAAAAAATTGAAATTTGACCACCAACTTACACCATGCCCAAAAATAAAATCAAGATGGATAAAAGGCTTAAATATAAGTCATGACACCATAAAAGTCCTAAAGGAGAACATAAGCAGGAAACTCAGATATCCCACACAGAGATATTTTTGATGATAAATCACATAGAGCATGGGACATAAAGGAAAGAATAAACAAATAGGACTTCATCAAAAGAAGAAGCTTCTGCACAGCTAAAGGAAACATCAGCAAAATGAAAAATGAACCAACCATATGGGAAAATATATTTGCTAATGGTACCTCAGACAACGGTTTGACCTCCAACATATTTAAAGAACTGACACAGCTCCACTCCAGGAAGACAAACCATCCAATTAAAATATGGGCAAAGACCCTGAACAGACACTTCTCCAAGGAGGACATAAACAGGACCCAGATACACATAAAAGGATGTTTATCATCATTTGCCATCAGAGAGACACAAATTAAATCACGAGATACCAGTTCACACTAGTCAGAATGGCCATCATAAATAAATCAACAAACAAGCTGTCAAGCTTATGGAGAAATGGAAACCCTAGTACACTGTTGGTGAGAATGCAGACTGGTACAACCACTGTGGAAAACAGTTTGGAATTTCTTCAGAAAGCCAGAAATGGAGCTGCCTTTTGACCCAGGGATTCTTCTGATGGTGCTATACCCTAAGAATCCCAAAACACCAATTCAAAAGTACCTATGCACCCCAATATTCACAGCAGCACAGTTTATAATAGCCAAGTGCTGGAAGTGCCTAAGTGCCAATCAATAAATGAGTGGATCAAAAAACTATGGTACTTTTACACAATGGAACACTACACAGGAGAAAGAAAGAAAGAGCTACTACTCTTTGCAACAGCATGGATGGAACTGGAGAGCATTATGCTAAGTAAATAAGCCAGGGGGTGAGAGAGAAATTCCATATTTTCTCACCTATAAGTGGAACCTAATCAGTAAAACAAATAAACAAGAGAGATATAACTAGCAACATTGAAATGAAAAGCAAACTGTCAGTAACAAGAGGGGAGGAGAGAGTGCAGTAACAGGAAAAGAAGGGGAAGAGTCAAGTCAAGGGACATGTATGAAAGACTTGGAGAAAACCAAAGTGGGGATGGACAAAGTGGGGGCAGGAAAATGGAGAGAAATATATCTGAACAATAAAAAAATTGTATAGGCAATGGAGAAGCCAAAGAACTTAGATGTATGACCCATGGTCATGAACTAAGGTGGGGAATGCTGGAGGGATGGATAGGTACAGGGTGGAGGGGGATAAGGGTAAGGAAAACAATGAGATAACTGTAATATTATAATCAATAAAATATAGTTAAAAAGTAGATATTCTTAGAAGAATGTTGATTGATGAAAATCTGTATTTTCCACAGTGGATTCTAGCTGATCAGAATGGGCTGTCTATCACAGTACCATGTAAATAGTCCAGAATGTAATGTCATTTGGACATATATCCAAACACTTGCAGTATTTATTGTTTGTGCTCATGGCAAAATCATTTTGCTTAAATATCCTAAAAATAGAATATGACTAATTTTGAGCTGTCAGAAGTTTATTTCATATTTGTTAAACCAAAGTATCCCTCATTTTATGTGGTCAAGACAGTTTTGAGGAACAAGTTTTTATTTGAATTTATATTTTAATAAAGGTTTTATAAAATAATTGTTTTGTACTTGCTAGTGCATAAATGGACATTCTGAGAATAAAGTTAAAAAAGTCACTGTGGACTTAAATAAACCCTCTTTCTCTTCATTTCCCATATCGAAATAACCCTATTGTCTAAAAATAAATTCAAACTTACAGTATTTGAAATATCATCATCCTATTTTCCAGGTCAGAAAACCAAGACTCAAAAAGATTGTGAAACTTGCTCAAGGTCTCATATCTGGAATGTGGTAGAAATAGGCTGAAATCTTGGTCGCCCTTACTCCAGACAGAGACTCTTTAGTGCCATAATGGCTCCCCTCTGTTTTATTCTTCTCATCCCCTCATTTCTCATTTTTTAATCTGTTATCATTGTCATTGATGTTAAAATTTTATAAGACATACTATTTAAAATTTAGGGTCTTATGCTTTAATTTATTAAATTTCATCCAAAGATTACCAAGGATGTATATGCGATATCTTCAAAGGAGAGTTCATGGTTCATGGTCTGTCTCCAAGACTTATTTGCTTTGTGCTCTTTTCATAAACTTCTTTTTATCTATATTTTCCACACACCTCCATATTCAGCATAGCACACAATTTCCAGCACATACCAGAGTTTCTGTATACTGGAAAATTAAAAATGCAGAAATTAGGAAGAAAAAGATTTTTGTCAAAATTCAGAGATAAACTTACTGACCACTTAGATATTTCCACCCTCATAGAAGCATGTACAAAGAGAATAAAGTCCTAGTGGAAAAGGGGATCAGCATAAGAAAAACAGAGCACTGAAACTTCAGGCCAAGAACCTCATTGTTAAGAGTAGGGAAGGAAGAATAAGGCCTGAAACATTGCTAAAATTATTAGGAACAAAACAAATCAGCAGTGACATAGAAAAGAAATTGGCATCATTTGCCCACTAGGATTGTGATGTAGACACTCTCTAGGTTGTTTAATTCAGACACACCTAAAATTTAGTCATCTGAAAGGTAAATGGAAGTAAACATCTGAGAATGTGACTTTCTTTGTTTTTAAAGAAAGTCATGACATTAACAAATTTATAAAATAATTGAAAGGCAAAAAGATTGGATAAGTTAACTATTACAGATTAATTTGATGTAAAGCATAAGGGAAGTACATGTGTGAAAGCATTGTGTGGGGTTTAAAATACTTTATACAAACACACATGATCAATGAATAATAGCTGTGAATAGAAAGTTTTAAACATTTAGCTTTCACTTTTAGTGTATCATCTATATGTGGAGAGTAGTTACCATCAATCTGACATCCCAGAAAGGAATGTATAGCTAGCTACTGCTTCTGGTAGTCACCTACCAATGTGTCAGGTTTTATTGTTCTCTTATTTGCTTTTCAACATAAAATCTGCATTCCCCACACAGTGTAGAACACTGGTGACTCTCAGAAATCCTTATATGTCTCTCTTTCCCAATTTTTTTTTATAGATTGAGAATGGTGGCAAATGATAATAGAAGCAGTTATACCACCTCTTCGTAAGGCAGTATCTGGCACCAATTATTTAGAATATAGATTCTGCAGTGTTAATTGTTTTTAGCTGAGTGCCCCAACACTCAAGTCTGGGACAAAGGGAAAAGCCCCATTAGATTTTCATTACTTTTTTTTTTTTTTTTTCTGAAACATTCTGTTGTACCTATGGAAGAACTAAAGAGGAAAAGTGACTTACCTATATGTCACATCAGAGTTTGGACTTAAACAGTAGCTCCTAGTTTTAATTCCATTTTTAAAAAATTTTATAGTAATATAACAATGTCCCTAAAATATATATAATTATCATAATATCTGTATTTCAGCAGTCATATATGAGTTATGCATTACCTGAGATCTTTGGAAGATATTTTGAATTATGTATTTGAATAAACAATACAAATTTTAGATCAGAGTAGAACAGTGCTTAAGAGATATTAAGAGGTGACTATGTCTAGTACAGTTAGTATTGAAGTTATTTTGGCTTATTGGAAAAATACGAACTGAGGATATCATTAGAAACCTGAATGTTTTGAAGAAAAACACATGAAATGATTCATTATAGATGACTAATTACTAAAGTATGTAATCCAGATGAGGTTGGACTCAGGCACTTACTCTGTTTCTATTTAAGTGATGAATTTGTGGGACACTGGCCAAGAATACAATGGGAAAGAAATCCGTGGCTCATTATCAATAGGGCCATCCTCGGTTGTTTGTGAGAGAAGTTACACAGCAAAAATAAGGGAGTCGCTGGAATACACAGTCAAGTAGAAGTTAAATCACAGGATTCCTAGGGTATAATCCCAGCAGCGGAATCACTGAGTCAAAAGGCAGTTCCATTTTTAGCTTTCTGAGAAAATTCCATACTGTTATTTACAGTAGCTGTACCAGTCTGCATTCCCACCAACAATGTATGGTTCCATTTTCTCCACAAGCTCGCCAGTACTTATTGTTTATTGATTTGTTTATGATGGCAATTTTGACTGGTGTGAAGTAGTATCTCATTGTGGTTTTAATTTGCATCTCCTGATAGCAAGTGATGCTGAACATCCTTTCATATGTCTCTAGGCCCTGTGTATGTCCTCCTTGGAGAAGTGTCTGTTCAGGTCCTTTGACCATTTTTTAGTCAGATTGTTTGTCTTCCTGGGGTAGAGTCATGTGAGTTCTCTACATATTTTGGAGACTATTATGCTACGTCAAATAAGCCAGGAGGTAAAAGACAAATATCATTTGATCTCATCTATAAGTGGAACCTAATCAGCAGAACAAACAAGCAGGCAAAATATAACTAGAGACATTGAAATAAAGAACAGACTGACAGCGATTAAAGAAAAGAGGGGAAGGGATAACAGTGGGAATAAGGGGAAGGGTAATCAAGAAACATGTATAAAGGACACATAGACAAAGCCAAAAGTAGGTGGGATCAAGGATGAGATATGGGGAAGGGAGGGAGGAGTGGTGGGGAGAAAATGGAGAAAGCTGTGCTGGAACATCAAAAATTAATTAACTAATTAATTAATTAAAATGTTTTTAAAAAAAGTTGTTATGGAATCTAAAAAACGAAATAAGTAAAAACAAAACAGAAACAGATCAAAGATACTGAGAACATTTTGACAGTTGCCAGGTAGGTGGAACTTGGAGAATGAGTAACTAGAGGAATCAAGATGGTGGAGGAATGACTGGAGGTCACACTGATCTCCTCCCAGGACAAATCTGAAATTACAAATAAATTGCGGAGAAAATCACCTGGAACAAACAACTGAACAATAATAAGGGGGGAGCCTTTTAACATTGGACAGACAGAAGAATCAGTTTTACCACAACCTAAATGGTAAGGAATGTGGTAGAAACTTGAGAAGGTGGGCAGGGCTCCCACAAGCAGCAGCACCAGAAGGATATGTAAATGGCCCATTGGATCTCCTCTGTGAAGAGTGGGGTCTAAACCATGAGCCGGGATCTCCAGCCTACAGCATCAGAGCCCAAAAAGTACACAGGTAATAGCCAAGCTGCGAAAAGTGGCAGGGTTGCTCTCTGCCAGAGACAGGCAGCTTGAGACTCAAAGAACTGTTTATACACAATGGAATACTACGCAGCAGAAAGAAAAAAAGAACTACTAAACCTCGCCACAGCATGGATGGAACTCGAGAGCATCATGCTAAGCGAAATAAGCCAGGGGGCAAAAGACAAATACCATATGATCTCACCTATAAGTGGAACCTAACCAACAATACAAAGATTCAAGGAAAATATGACCAGCAACACTGAAAGGAAAAAAAATCAACAGAGACAAGAGGGAAGGGGGGGGGGGCAGGGAAAGGGAAGGGGAGGGGAAAGTCAAGGAGCATATAGCAAGGACTCATGGACAAAACCAAAGGGGAAGAGCTGAGGGAGAGAAGGAAGGAGGGGGCAAGGGAAAGTGGTGGGGGGGAGGCAGAGACAAATGTATTTAAAAATAAATAAATACATAAATAAATGCTTGGGGGAAAAAAGAAATAAATCAAAAATGGCTAGACGTTACCATTAGATTCCAAAAAAGAAAAAAAAAAAAGAGCCAACACATACATTTTTATTTGCAGCCACTTACCCTGGGCTTTGGCAAAGGGAGCGGGCAGCGTTGGCTGTGGACGCCTGAGGAGAGACTGGGGAAGGAGGCTTTGGGTAGAGAGCTGAGAGAGTAGCTGTTAGGATCTCAGTGCTGACTCATCCCCCATGTGATAGCAACCATCTTCCTCAAGCAGACCGCTTCCCTCAGTGGCAACAACATGAGAGGGCTCGATAGCCCTGACCTCAGAAAGCTCTGCCTAGGTAGGCCCAGTAGTGCTAAAACCTGACGGCTGGAAAGAGAGTGGTAGCCACAGATAGTAGATCCTTGGCTAAAGTGGGTGCAGAGTGGTCTAGAGACACTTGAGGGGCGGCTGGGGACAGAAGTGTTGGGGAGAGAATGGAGAGAGTAGACAGTGGGATCCTGGTGCTGACTCCTCCCGCATAGAGCCCAGCCATCTGGCTCAGGCAGACCACTCCCCTTAGTGGCAGCAGCATGAGAGGGCCCAATAACCCTGCCCCCAGGTGGGGCTCTGCCCTGCCCTGTGGTGTCTCTAAGTTGGCCTGTTGAGTGCAGAATGGCTAGATTAATAGCTGAAGGAGACAGCCACAGACAATAGATTCCTGGAAGTCTTGAACAGACTGCCTAAGGTCACACAGGGTTAACCTTTGACATCACCAGAAGCAGATCCAGAGAGAAAATAAAACAACTGTCTCCTGCCACAGAAGTTCACAACACAAAGTCAGGAAGTCAAGACAGATCAATTTAAGAAGCAGAAGACAAGAATGAGTCAACAAAATACTAAACAAGAAGGACATAGTTGGAAGACTGACAGTACCCAATGTGAAGACTTACTATAAAGTTGCAGTAATGAAAACATCAATAGCATTGGTGAAAAATAGAAATTTGTAACAAAATGGGAATAAATAGGAACACCAAAACAGTTGCACACAACCACACTCAAATAAGTTTGACACAGATGTAAAGGAAATTAAATGGAAAGAAAATGGTATTTTCTATATATGCTGCAGGAACAATTGGCAAAAGAAAAAAGTTAAAATGAGCTTAGACACATCTCATATCTTACACAAAAATTAACTCAAAATGGAGTAAAGATAAATTTAAAATGTGAAACTTACAATTTTAGGGAAAAAAAAGAAAATATATGTGACTTTGGGTTTGACGAGTTTTTAGATACAACATTAGAGTCACAAAATATTTTTAAAAATTTGGTAAGTTTAAGTTCATTAAAATTTAAAAATTTTGGTCTTTAAAAAGATAAGTAAAAGAATGAAAAGACAAATCAATGAGAGAAAGTATGTGCAAAACACCTATCTGATAAAGGATTTGTATCCAAATTATATAAAGATTTCTTTTCTTCTTTATCTGTATTATTGACACTATTAGAGATGTCCCCATTTTTCTTCCCTTTGCCCACCTTCATCCAACCCTCACTCCCCACATCACCACACTGCTGTCTGTGTCCATGGATTATTCATATGTATCCTTTAGTTAATCCCACAAACAGCCCAATTAAAAAAAAGTCTAAATAGGAACTTCACGAAAGAAGATATAAAAATGGCAAACAAATATGAAGAAAGATCTTCCACCGTTATTTGTCATCATGAAATTGCAAATGAAAATACCATTGAAATTGTATCTCTACACATCTATTACAATGGCTGAAATTTTTTTTTTTTAATTACAATACCAAATGCTGACCAGGATGTGGAAGAAGAGAAAGTCTCATCTATTTCTGATGGGAATACAAAATGATATAGTGACTTTGAAAGACAGTTTCAAAAAGCTAAACAAACAGTCTTATACTATAATCACATAATAGCACCCCTAGTTATTCAGCTTTCTTGAAAACTTATGTTTACAAGAAAACCTGCATAAGAAATTTTATAGTCATTCTGTTCATAATCTCCAAAAAACTTGAAGCAACTAGGAAATCTTTCAATAGATGAATGGAAAAACTCTGGTACATTGTTTGAAAAACAGTAAAGAAAGACTTTATTCAAAAAGGATTTAGAAAGCCATGAACATTAGCTTTCATGCACAAGGTAATCTTTAGTAGATTAATAGCTTACTTTACATACTTAGCAAGAGGAAGTTTACTTTACATACCCCAGCAGGAAGAAAAGATTTTATTCTTGCGCAGAAACAACTCAGCTAATAAGAAGTCACCACAACCCCCAACTCTCACTCTCACTAAACGTTTGTTCAGAACTGTCTGTCCCTACATTCTCCCATCCTCTGTAAAAGAATGCTACCCAGATTTACTCTGTAAACTTGCCTAAGATTCGCCATAATTTGCATGTTGTAAATTGCAATTCCTCTATTATTACCAGTAAACTTGATTTTCCTGGCTAAACTGCTTATGTTTCTATTTTAAAGATTGGCAATGCACACAATGGAATACTGTTCAGTAATTAAAAAAAATAAACCGTCAAACTATGCAAAGGCATTCTGAAAAGGTTTTATAATAAGTGACTCTTATTATATGACATTCTGAAAAATATAAAATGATAGATGCAGTAAAAAGATCCTCAGTTACTAGTTTTTGGAGATAGGGAGCATAGATTTTTTTCTGTTTGTTCATTTGTTTGCTTTTTAATGTATAATACTGTAATGGTGAATATATGACACTTTGCATGACATTAACCCATATAATTTTATGGCACAGTGATGAAACACTATATAAAAAAAATTAATAATAAGGGGATCCCAAGATGGAATGCAGAATACTATAATAAAAGAGAATCTATTTTAAAAGTGTATAAAAAAAACAATGAAAAGGATAAAGGAAGAATGTGCTGACCTTAAGTACTTATTAAAATTAGGAGAGTTTATAAGAATAAAGGCAAAATAAATTGCACTGCACTTAAAAACTATATTTTAATAGGTAAAGTTTTTCTCATCAGTGATATGGATTAACAATTTTGAAACCTCTGTACATGCTTACTGGATTTGAATAATTATGTAAATTGTATGGAAGATTAGAGCCAATTTTTTCATTGTTATATAAAGATAAAAAAAGAAAAGACTAGAATAGCTCATGTGGTAAGAATCAGTGATAGAGACATCTGCATGAATTCATGCTTAGTTTAATATTGATAGAGATGTTTATATATAGAAATTTTTATAGTGCATATACAGTTAACCCTCCCTATCCACAGGTTTCATGTCTGCTGATTCAACAGATCATAGATCAAAAACGGCATTTTTATTTTAAAGTTAGGAATCTATGGATGTAAAGGGCTGACTCTATGCATTGCTCTATATAATTTTATATAAGGGACTTGAGCATCCCCAGATGCTGGTGTTCATGGGGACCTTAGAACCAATCCCCCACCAATCCTAAGGATGACAATATATGGTCTACTGTATATAAATTTCCATGCATTGTCAGCTGAGGGACCAAGAGCTAATGATATCAAAGAAACTATGGATATATCTGGTGTCCGGACCTTAATTTCTAATTCCATATTTAATACACAGACCCAAGTTTTCTTTTTAAAAAATAATCTTACATCTTTGTTTATTTACAAGTTTTAAATCATGTATTTCGCTGATTCAGGTAAATTTAAAAAATATCAAATTTATTAGGGTGACATTGATTAATAAAACAATATAGATGTCAGGTGTACAATACTAGAATACATAATATGTATATTTTATTGTATGTTCACCCCCCTAAGTCAAGTTTCTTTCCATCATGATTTACTCGCCTTTATTCTCTTATACCTCCCCCCATAAGCCACCTAAAACAACCCTTAATGGCCATAGATCGAACAATTTGAGCAACAAAATAAAATAGTATTGGATTACAGCCCAAAGTGTAAAATAAATATTCAAGAGTTAATACTGATAAAACAAAGTGATTAAATATGTAAATAAATAGGAGGAAAAGGAAAAAAAATTCTAATGCAGAAAAATTTATTTCAATTCTGCACTCTTAAGGAAGTGAAGATTAACCCCGCACTCTTTAAATGTGATCTGTGCATAGTGACTTCCTCCCAAAGAGTAAAGTATAGTAAAGAGGTGGGATTGGTGGAGGAACAAGAGGAGAAATCCAATATATACTACTTCAGTGAGATGATCAAGATTAACATTAACAATGATTTCATGTTGATAAAATGTACCCTTGATAAGCTGTGACGAGAATGACACTTCTGTGTTTTTCTCCTAAAATATCATAACCCCAGTTTAATTATGAGAAAAAGCAGCAAAGGACATATATTGCAAAAATTTTATGCCTATTTTTTCTACTAGGAATTTTGTGGTATGAAGACATATTTAAGTCTTTTATCCATTTTGAGTTTTTTTCTGGTGTATTGTATAAGTTGGTTGTCTAGTTTCATTTTTTTTTTCATGTACCAGCCCTGTTCTCCCAATGTCATTTATTGATGAGACTATTTTTATTCCATTTATTCCATTGTATGCTCATGCCCTATTTGGCAAATATTAATTGACTATAGAGACATGGGTTTATTTCTGAGTTCTCCATTCTGTCCCATTGGTCTGGGTGTCTGTTCTTATGCCAGTACCAGACTATTTTGAACACAATGGCCTTGTAGTATAGTTTGATACCAAGTATTGAGATTCCTCCAACTTTGTTTTTTTTCGAGATTGTTGAGGCTCTTTGGGGTTTGTTGTGATTCCATACAATTTTTGAAATATTTCCTCTAGATTTGTGAAATATGTTATTGGTATTTTAATAGGAATTGTGTTGAATCTATAGATTGCTTTGGGTAGTATGGACACTTTATTGATATTAATTCTTCCAACCCATAAACATGGTATGTGCTTCTATATATTTATATCTTCCTCAATTTCTTTCTTCAGTGTTTTATAATTTTCTGAGTACAGGAGTTTTACCTCCTTGGCTAAATTCATTCCTAGGTAATTCACTTTTCTTGTTTCTATAGTAAATGGCATTTTTTTAAACTTAGTTTCTCTTTCTGATACTTCATTGTTGGTGTATGGGAATGTCATCAATTTGTGAATATTGACAATATTTTGCTACTTTGCTGAATTCACTTATTAGGTCAATTAATTTTTGGGATAAGACTATACAGTTTCCTATGTGCAATAGCACATTATCTGTGAATAATGACAGTTTTACTTCCTCCTTTCCAATTTGGATGCCTTTTATTTTTGTGTGTGTGTGTGTGTCTAATCATTTAGGCTAAAACTGTCAGTACCATATTGAATGAGAGGTGAAAACAAACACATTGGTCTTGTCCCTGATCTTGAGAGAATCATTTTTATTTTTTTGCCCATTGAGTATGATGTTGGCCATAGATATCTCATATTGAGGTATGCTCCCTCTATTCCCACTTCAGTGAGAATTTTTCTCATAAATGTGTATTAGATTTTGTCGTGTTTTTTCAGCATCTTTTGGCAATATCATCTGATTTTTGTCTTTCATTATGTTTATATGTTGTTTTTATGTTTATTGTTTGGCAAATACCACCCTTGCATCCTTGGGATAGATCCCACTTGATTATGGTGTACGATCTTTTTAATGTATTGCTGGATCCATATTACCAATATTTTGCTGAGGATTTTAACATCTACGTTCATCAACAATATTGGCCTGTAGTTTTTATTCTTTGTTGTGTCTTTATCTGGTTTTGGAATTAGGATAATACTGACTTCATAAAAAATAGCTCAGGAGTCTTTTCTCTTCTTGAATCTTTTGGAATAGTTTGAGAAGGATAGTTAGTTCTCTGAATGTTTGGTAAATTCTCCTGTGAAGCCATCCAGTCCAGGATTTTGGGTGCTAGGAGTCTTTGATTGCTGCTTCAGTTTCTCTACTTGTTATTGGTCTGCTCAGGGTTTCTGCTTCTTCTTGATTCAATTTTGCAATATTGTATGTTTTTATAAGTTTATCTATTTCACCCAGGTTGTCCAATTTCTTGGCATAGAGTTGTTCATAGTAATCTGTTACAATCCTTTGTATATTTGTGGTATCAGTTGTTACTTCTCTTTTTTGCTGTTTTTATTTGGATCCTCTCTTTATTTTCTTGATGAGTCTGATTAAAGGTTTGTCCTTTTTTTTTCCCCATCTTTTCAAAGAACCACATCCTGGGTTCATTATTCCTTTGAATTGTTTTTATTTGACCTCTAGGTCATTTAATTCTGCTCTGATCTTGACTATTTCCTTCCTTCCATCTGATCTAAGCTGTTTATTGTTGTTACTCTAGTTCTTTTAGATGTAGGGTGAGGTTGTTTATTGAGAATTTTTTATATTCTTTAGGTAGACCTTTAAAGCTATGAACTTCCTTCTTAGGACTAGATGACTGTATTGCTGTAGATCTCTTTCTTAAGAGTACTCTAACACTTTCCTTATATATTTAGGTGATCATATTTTGGTTGCACGTATGTTTACAAGGGTTATATCCTCTTGTTGGACTTCTCCCTTAAGTATTATGTAGTGACCTTCTTTGTTCTTTGTTATGGCTTTTGTTTTGAAATCTATTTTGTCTGATATCAGTATTGCTACCCCAGCTTTTTTATTTTTTTTCTTTTTTTCATGTTTATTTGCTTCGGAACATTTTTTTCATCCCTTGACTTTTTACCTATGTACCTCTTTTGTTCTAACATGGGTCTCTTGTAGACCACATATATGTGGGCTATGTTTTCTAATCCACTCAGCTACTCTTGTCTTTTAATCTATTTAATTGATTAAAACATTTAATCCATATTCACTGCCATTTTTTCCTTTTGTACCAGTATTCCTCTGTGTGTGTGTGTGTGTGTGTGTGTGTGTGTATTTCTTGTCCTTCTTAAAATAGTCCCTTTAGAATCTCTTGCAATGCTGCTTTAGTGGTGATGTACTCTTTTAGCTTTTGTGATTTTTTTTTTAGTTTGTTTGTTTGTTTTCTAGGAAGCTTTTTCTTTCACTTTCAATTTTAAATTAGAGCCCAGGTGGATAGAATAGTCTTTGCTTTTTATAAGTTTTATATTTTGTGCTAATCCCTTCTTGTTTGTAGTACTTTTGTTGAGGAATCAGCTGATATCCTTATTAGAGTTCCCTTTTATGTTCTAGCTGTTTCTCCCTTCCTGCCTTTAAGATTATATTTGTCTTTAAATTTTGCCATTTTAATTATGATGTGTCTTGGAGTGGGTCTTTTTGGGTTCACCTTGCTTGGGGCCTTCTGTGCTTCTTGAACTTAGTGACATTTTCTCTCACCAAGTTAGTGTAGTTTTTTGTCATTATTTTTTAAAGCAAGTTTTATATACCTTGCTCCTTTTCTTCTCTTTCTGTTATCCCTATGATATGAATATTGCTATGCTTCATGTTGTCCTGAAGCTCCTTTAAACTATCTTCATTCTTTTTTTTTTTTTTTTTTTTTTTTTTTTTTAGAGACAGAGTAACTGAGGGAGAGAGGGAGAGAAACATCAGTGTGTGGTTGCCCCTTGCAAGCCCCCTACCGGAGACCTGGCCTATAATCAAGGCATGTACCTTGACTGGGAATCAAACCATCAACCCTTTGGTTTGCAGTCCAGTGTTCAATCCACTGAGCCACACCAGCCAGGGCTATCCTCATTTTTTTAAGTCTTTTTTCATTTTATTGCTCTAATTGGGCTCTAATTCTTTTTACCGTTGCTTTCAGTTTGCTGATTCAGCCCTCTTCTTCACCTCACCTGCTTTTAATTACTTCCAGTTTATTATTCATTTCAGATATTGTATTCTTCATTTACACCTGGTTCTTTTTTAAAAAAGATTTTATTTGTTTATAGAGAGACGGGAAGGGAGGAAGAAGGAGAAGGAGAGAAACATCAATGTGTGGTTGCCTCTCAAACACCTCCAACTAGGGACACAGCCTGCAACCCAGGCATGTGCCTGAAAGAAATAAAAAAGTATTTGAAAACAAATGAAAATGAACACAAAACAACCCAAAACCTATGGGACACAGCAAAGGCAGTCTGAGAGGGAAGTTCATACCTTTAAAGATCTACCTAAAGGAGATAAAAAATTTCAATAAACAACCTAACCCTACATCTAAAAGAACTAGAGTAACAACAATAAACAAAACCCAGAGTGAGTAGAAGGCAGGACATAGTCAAGATCAGAACACGATTAAATAACCTAGAAACCAAATTTAAAAAATTGAACTGATGACCTTTCACTCTCAGGCCAACTATCAATCCACAGAGCCACACAGGCCATGGCCTCCACCTGGTCCTTATTCATCGTTTATATGTCCTTTTTCATGCTGATGTAGTTTCCACTAATTTCCTTGAAGCTCCCGTAAAGTTCCTTGTAGTTCTCCCTGAGTTCCTTAAGCATCCCTATAAGCATTTCTTTATTACTGTCTGATAAATTGGTGGTCTCAATTTCATTTAGCTGTTTTCCTGGGAATTCTTCCCTTCCTTTTGACTGGGCATTGTTTCTTTGTCTCCCCAATTTATGTGACCTTTTTTGTTTCTGCACATTAGATTGATCTTTGACTCCTTGTCTTTGTGGGGTAGCCTTCTGTAGTAGAGTTTTATGGGACTCATTGGTGCAGTCCTTTCATCTCCTGAGCTGGATGTTCTAGGTATGTCCGTTATCCAATTTATGTGGGTTCTTTTGTTGCAATAGAGCTTTGATTGTTGGCTTTTACACTGGTAGATTCTGCCCTCTGACTGGCTGACTGAGAGTCACACACCCTACCATATCTTGTATGCCATTGAATACAGGTGCTGGCAGAAAAGACAAAGCAAACCAGAAAACACAGCCCACATCAGCAAAAATAACCCCCAACCACAGCAGCAATATCAACAGCAAAAGAACAAAGATTAATAAATGTAGAAAGCAAATAATGATATTAAATGAAAAGAAAAAAAGAATATGAGATGAGTAAAGAAAAAGATGATTTTGACAGCCTAAAGGGAGCAGATATAATAAGAGTAGGGAATAGAAACTAAGTGAAGAAAAGGAGAAAATAAAATTTAAAACATAAATACAAAAGGGAAGGATGTAGGCAAAATGGAATAAGAAAAGGGAAGAGTATAACATGAGTTTTGAAATAAAAACTAGTGAAACAATAAGGACAGAATTCAAGAAAAGCAACAACAGCAGCAATATCAAAGATAAGTGAGCAAAGATTATTAAATATGGGAATAAAATAAGAATATATAATAAAGAGGAAATATATGAAATGTCTATAGGAAAGAAAAATGATTTTGAGAAGACAGCGGAAGGAGAAATAATAAAAGTAAGGCCAGATACCTGGCCTAGAAAGGGGAAAAATAATATTTCAAATGAAAATTTAAAAAGGCAGGAGAAAGACAAAATTAAATAATAAAAAGTAAGAGTAAACTATGAGACTTGAAAATAAAAAAGAAATAGGGAAAAATAGGAACAAAATTAAACAAAAAATAACGACAACATCAATGAGATGAGTAAAGATTGATAAAGGTGGAAAGAGAATAAGAATATTATAAGAAATGGAAAAAGAATGATATGACTAAAGAAAATAAAAATGATTTTCAGAGCATAGAAGGAGGAGAAATTGTAAGAGTAAGGAATAAAAACAAGGCAAATAAAGTGAAAAAAATTAAATGAGAATAAGAAAGGGAAGGAAGTATACAAAATAGATTAAGACTAGGGAAGAGTAAAATATGCAATTTGAAATAAAAATAAAATAAAAAATATTTACATAATAAGAAGAAAATTGAAGAAGAAGAAAACATTAAAAAAGCTATGCAAGAGAAAAAATAATGCAAATACTTAAAAACATACAAGGTGGAATTCATCTCAGTAGAGTTTGGTGTTCACCTGCTGTCTTCTCCTTCTGGTTCCAACTTTATTAATGTCAGATGGCGTCCCCATCTAGCTCTAGGCAAACTGTTTGAGGCTATTAGCAGTCCACAGCCTGTGGCTGCCTCCTTTAGGCTTGGCTGCATTGGGTTGGTCCTCACTACTCTGCCCTGCTGGCTTTTTATTAGCTCAAGGCCCAGGGATGGGTCATCTAATTTCAAGAAACAGTGCAGAACCATCTCTACGTGCCTCTAAATGTCACTTTTGGTGAGATTGGGAAGGTGGGAACCCTAGATCTACTTTGGAAGTCACTGTTCAGTCTTCAGGGAATATTGCGTATGTGTTTCCCCACCCTTGGGCCACATTTTTGCCTTTCCTAGATTATTTCCAATAATGTATAGTTTCTGATGAGTTAACTGTCTGTTTCATGTGAGGGGCCAATCTGTGTAAGAGTGTCAGCTCTTTCCTGCTTGGTGCTGACGGCAGCTCTGTGTAAGAGTCAAGATTGAATGGGGCCCTGAATAGCCCTTGCTGCTCCAATTTCTGATCTGTCTCTCTGGCTTCAGTGGAATAGAGCCCTAGTAATCAGCATGGTTTATTACCCTGTGGAAATTTAGAAAAAGCCCTTTTAGAGTATCTCTTTCTCCTGTGGACATGCACCCAATAGGGGATTCTTAAGCCTGGCCTGACTGTTTTGCAGAACTTCTGCATTAGATGTGACACTTCACATCCTGCAGGAGTGGGGCTGAGCCTACCCTTCCCATCTCAGAGATTTTCACTCTCGAGGGCAGGGAATGGGGTCCGTCTGGCTGCAAAGAATCTCAAATGTTCCACTCTTGCCCATCTAACTCCCAGCCCTCTGTCCTCCCAGGAGATGCAGACAAGAACTCTATGTTCTGTGTTACCCCGGTTGCTAGACACTTTGGGTGGGGGCCCGGCATTCCCTTTACCGCACTACTTTCTGAACTCTCTGCCCAGCTGAATTCAGTGGGAACAAACAACACTTTTGGTCTGGTCTTTTTGCTGGCAGAGGAGCTGCACACAGAGTGCCTGCCCAGCCACACTTCAGCTCTCCTTTTAAAAAGTCTCTATTTGCCACCCGCACTGCAGTGCTGAGTCACTGTCCAGTCCTCCATGCACACCACCTGCCCAAAAAGCAAAAATGTCTCACTGTTATGGCTGACTGAAAATGTGACTGGATGCACTCCCTGTGGACAGTTGACAGCTTCTTTTTTCATATATCTGATAGTCTGTGCACAACATTGTTTTGTCGGGAAGCAGGGATTGTTGACATGTATTTTTAATCCACACATTAATGCTAAAACTAATCTAGTAGTTGTTTCTTAGAACAATATGTTGTTATGTGTAGCAGAAATAAAGTTTTCTTTGCTTAACTAAAAAAAAAAGTCCTACCCCCAACATACCCAGATGTGGCCCCTAATCATTTTAAGAGATAGAGTCCCTCTCTGGCACTATCCTGGTTGGTACTGCAGCTATGGACATGCTTCTTACGGTATGTTTATAGCCTGATCTCCAAGACTCTGTATATCCTTCCAAGGTACACTTGATTAGGGCTGGAGGGCCCTTGTTCAGGAGTAGGGCCCCCTGCCCCAGTAGGTGAAGGGGCTACAATGCTGCCATTTCTTATTCGTCTCTCTGCTGCTGCAGGAACCATGAACAGGGAATTTCCCCTTCAACTTGTAAAATCTCTTTACTGGATAGTGTGAAGCAACTTCTGTACTCCTTGGCTTCAGAACTTCACATCAGCTATGATTTTTTTAATTGCTCAGGTTAATTGTAGGAAGGTCAGCCAGAAGCCCAAGTTGGGGGCAAGAGCAAGTGGGCTCAGCTTCCAACTACTCAGTTACCTTCTTCAATATCCCACTTTAAAAAAAAATTCCACTTATGTATCATGTTCTGTCTTTTATTTCAGTTATTTATAAACTTGCCCCATATGCCCTTCCAGGCAGAAATATTAGTAAAACTTTATGAGTTTTATATTGTTTTAATTTTCTATTGTGCACATTAAAACACCACAAATCTTAATGGCTTAAAATGATAATTTATTATTGTCTCTCATAGTTCTGCACATCCCCTGGGCTCAACTATTCTCTTGGATGTCTTCAATGTTTTTATAGGCAGATACAGGCTGGAACTGATGCCCTCTGGAGGCTCAGCTGGTCTGGATAATAAAGAGAGCTTGCTTACATGTCTGGCAGGTAGTAGTTGTCAACTAGGAGCTAAGCTATGGCTACTGACCAGAACACCTAAATGTGGTATCTAGATTCTTAGTAAGAACATTCCAAGAGCAAATGTTCTGAGAGGAAGCAGAAGCTGTCCACCCAATGAAGGATAAGACTCAGAAATGGTAAAGTATCACTTGTAATATATTCTCTCAATTAAAGCAATCACATGTCTGACCCAAATTCAAGCAGATAGAGAAATGTATTTCAGCTATGGCTGAGAATAGTGGTCACTTTTTAATATGTTATGGGCATCAAGATTCCAATCAAAGATTTATCTTGTAAAACATGTGTGATTTATTCTCTTGGAACCAACTTTCTAATCTAATTTTTAGAGTTGTTCCAACAATGAGAATTAGTACTTGGAAAGTGCTGCTCGCATAGTAGACACTTAAGAAATAATAACTTTTAAACACTGAGAAGTTCATTATCTACAAGAATTTATTGTACAGTTATTGTAGAGAGCAGAAACATTTGAATGTGATAAGTCAATATTTGAGTGAAAACATGAATAAATAAGCAAATCTCCAACATAGTCATGTCATTTATCTTTGTAGCACTCCACCAAAATTTTTCTATTATTAATTTTGTAAATATTTCTTAATTGGAGTGTTTAATTGAAAACTGGTTTTGTTTGTGCACTTAACATTCACTTTGGTCAAAAATATATAGTACTAAATGTACTAAATTTGAAAGATGTGTATTTAGAAAAGGTCTCTACTTGTATAGCTGCTACTATGCATCAGTGCTGGGATTAGAAAATTTGGGCAAAGGGCAGGGAGAATGGTAAGTTTATTTATATATGATTTATAGCTTGTTTCACTTAATAAACTAGTAGATTAGATATGTCTGGAATTTTCAGAAAAATAACATAGCCTACACAGAAATAAGGAAAGCTTTTGTTCTAGTTTTTTTTAATAAATACTATATTTTGTAGGAATTACTTCTGAAGAAATGCTAAGGATAATGACAGTATAATTGAAATGCAGTAAATTCTTGTGACAGTTTTATTTTCTGACAAAATTTTGATTCAGCTATAAAATTCACTGTTAAGTTGACTCGCAATTTCATAACAAATAGAGGTGTGTTTTGTATATTTCAATAACTAATACATGATTTGTAAAATTCTGTTATTGGTAAAGTATATAATATGTCAGAGGTCTCAATAACTTTGTTCTTTGTTTTGAAGATAATATTTTTAAAAATATATATTGTAAAATATGCCCTTCTCCTATACACTAGTTATATAATGTTCCATGTCATATAGTGTAATACATTTCTTTCATTTATTTATAGTGTAATAACATAAAGGTAAGATTATTTTCTTTTTATTGACACTGCTGTTGTCAAAGTAATAGATAATGAGGTTTAACTCAGGAAATTTTCCAGGATTGTATATAGTATAATCCATTTTTTCCCACAAATATAGGCTCCTTAACAATGAGGCTGCCCACATGCATACGAGTTAATTAAGCAAAATCTTTCTGTTTTATAAAAATTGGGATAAAGGGTTCATATTAAAAATGTAACTAGCTTAATAACAAACCATGCCTATTTTTGTACCTATGTGTCTTTCTGTCAATATTATTCAAGTGTTAGATATTGTAGAACATCACATAGACCCACATAATTATTATCTAGAGTTTTATGGTATAGTAAAAGATCACTTGTTAATTTATATTTGATAAGAATCAAAACAGCTGCATCACAAGAAACTTACCTTTCAAATCATTTGTTTATCATCCATGTGTATATCAACAATGTATTTTTGAGTAAGGTGAAAGTTGAAGAAGCGTATGCAAAAAATCTTATTATTGATTTAATTGGTGATGTGAGAATTGTATGAGAGGGGAAGGGTAATTATTAATATTGCTTTTATACATATAACTTGTTGAAATTACTTTTCAGATATTACTTTTATAATTTGAAGAACTAAACTGTATTTATCGAGCACAGCCTTCAATAATAGTTGAAAATGTACACCTGTCTATGCGACACCAACTCATGTCCATTGAGTAGAACTGAGAGATAGAAAGATAGAAATTATTTCTCTGTGTTTGAGCAACAAAGCTGACGCCATGCCTTTCAACTTATTTAATTTTTACTCATTTGGGATATAAGTGCATATTAATAATATGTAAGAGAGTAGGAGGAAACTGGAACTGTAGTTTGCAAAGAAAATCCACTACATTCAATGTAGCAGGGCCTTTATGACAATGTCCCAGGTTTATCACATGACAGCACTGATTTTGTCTCACATGATAAGATACAAGAAAGTCAGCTCTTGGTGTTGTAACTCTGTAGCAAAACATGATTTTAATTAACACACGCAGAACTCATTGAGATAAATAGTGGCATTTCTTCAAGGAACATACTGTTAAACACAGCCCTCCTGGACTTGTCATTTATAAGGATATGAGTTGAAAACCATGACTAGTTAATACTTTCTCATTGTCCTTAAGGCAGAGGCATGTGGCTCATTTACCAAAACTCTTATTTTGAAACTCTCTAAGTTATTTTATCTTTGAGTACTATGTTACCATCTTGCAAAAAAGAACTCTGATCCTCAATGGAATAATACATATTAAAGAGAAAGTAGGTAGTCATTGGAAAGGTAAATGCAATTTGATTGGTAATAGGTCATAGGAAATAATTTTTAGTTTTTGTTTTAAATAGTTGCTTTGGGAAAACAATTAATTTTAGACATCCTTTTATCCAATTTTCTCAATTTAAAAGGTGAGTAAATATAATTTTATTATTTTGAAATTGCTGATAGACTTTCTTCCAGTTCATTTAGAGCTTTTGTTTTTACTAAGCTTTAAGAGACTCACTCAATCTAGAAACCCTGGGAGTTGCTCTTGACCCTTTCCTTTCCTTCATCTCCCATCCAAAATCCATGAAAATTCTATTTCTAATATGACCAGTGATACTTCCTTCCTTCAGGTATTTGTCATTTGCTTCACATGGACTCTTATATGGCCTCAAAACTAGTTTTCTCATATGTTCTCTTGCATTCTTGAAACCTTTTTCTTCATGGTCTTGGGAGTTAGATTTTTTAAATGCAAACATAAAGAAATACATTTGCTTAGACGTATTTACTGACTTGATTTTTTAGGGATTGAACTTGAAGTACAAACAATTTTTAAATTTTTGTTTATTTTTTAAGTGCAGTTTATATTCGACACTATTCTGTTTTAGATGTACAGCATAATGATTAGACAATCATGTACTTTTCAGAGTGGTCCTCCATATTTCAAGTACCCACCTGGCTCAATACAAAATCATTACAATATTATAAACTATATTCCATATGCAATAATTTACATCTATGTGACTATTCTGTAACTACCAATTTTTGCTTCTTAATCCCTTCACCATCGACTCCTCCCCTCTGTCAACCTGTTATTGTAAAACAGTCAGTCAGAGGGCCAGGGGAGTCTCCAGTCATTGGCCAAGATGGTGGCAGGGGGATGTTCTTACACTGAACATGCAGAAAGCTAGAAAGATGAATAGGTGAGGCCCAAGAATGTCAAAAGCTAGAAAGATAATTGGATTAAGAAAAATCCTCCCCACACTATCCCTATAAAATTGCAAGCTTGAGCAGGAGATAGAGATGCTCTTTGAGATGGGAGTCTACCATTCTCCCAGGTTGTATGGTACCTGAATAAACCTTTCTTCTTTTGTACCAGCTCTTGCTTCACCAGTTTGGCTCCTGTGGCAACAGGCAGCCAAACCTCCATTTTTTGTTTGGTAATAAACCTGTTCTCTCTCTGTACCTATGAGTCTCTTTCTATTTTGTAGTTTTTTTAATTTATAGTTTAAATTTGTTTTCCATTGCTTCATAACAAATTACCACAAACTTTGTGGCTTAAAACATCACCAACAGTTCTATAAACTAGAAATATGACACCTGATTTATTGGCCTCTCTGCTCAGAGTATCATACCGATGAAATCAAGGTGTCAGGCATATTGTTATCATTTGGAGGTTCAAAAGAAAAAGAAACATGCTTCCTAACTCATCCTTTTTTTCTTTTTGTTTTAATTGTACTTTTTTCCCCTTACCATTTATCCCATTTATACCTACCTCCCTCTGCAATAACCACACCATTGTCCAGGTCAATGAGTCCTTTTTCCTTTTGGCTTGTTCCTTCTACTCCCTAACCCCCTCCCCAATAGCTGTCATCCTGTTCTCTATCTATGAGTCTATCTCTATTATATTTATTAGTTCAGTTTGTTTATTAGAGTCCACATATGAGTGAAATCACATGGCATTTGTCTTTCTCTGGCTGGCTTATTTCACTTAGCATAATGCTCTCCAGGTCCATCCATGCTGTCACAAAGGGTAAAATTTCTTCTATTTTATGGCCAAGTAGCATTCCATTGTGTCAATGTCCCATAGTTGTTTTATCCACTCATCTACTGATAGACATTTTGGTTGCTTCCATATCTTGGTGATTGTAAATAATGCTTCAATGAATATAGGAGTACTTATGTTCTTTCGAATTATTGTTTTGTATTTCTTTGGACATATTCCCAGAGGTGGGATCACAGGGTCAAATAGTAACAAATCAGTCCCTTGCAGTTGTAGGACTGAGGTTTTATTTTCCACTTGTCAGCCTAGAAACCACACTCAGCTCCTAGAAGCTGCTGACATTCCTGAACACAGGGGTCCTACAATGACATGTCAAACTCTTCTCCTGTTTTGAATCTCTGACTTACTCCCTCTTTGATATTTAGACCAAGATTTAAAGTGCCCAAGTGATTAGTTCAGGTCTACCTGGATAATCAACATATTTGAAAGTCAACTAATTGGAACCTTAATTACATCTTCAAAATCCCATCAAAGTAATAACACTTATAATAGCAGCTGTTTAAATAATATGAAGAAGGTAATATATAACAAGAGTCAAGAATGTTGGGGGCCATTTTAGAATTTTGCCTATCACCTTGTTCTTTAATAATCTGCCCCCAACTTAAGTTTGTCATCAGTTACTGACACTCCAAAGCCAGTGGTTCTCAAATTGTGGTCCCTGTACTTACAGCATTGGCATAATCTGGAAACTTGTAAAAATGCAATTCTGAAGCCCACCTCAGACCTGCATCTGGGGTATATAACAAAAGATGACATGTTTAACAATCCCCACAGGTAATTTTTATACACCTTAACTTTAAGAACCACTTTCCTACATCAGACATCAAATTTTAGCATGCATGAGACTCGACTGAGAACACAGATTCCTCTGCCCTACCAACAGAACAGGATTGAAATTGGGCTTGAAAATTTGCATTTCTTACAAGCACTCTGATGATGTTAATGTCCCTGGTTCATGCACTATGCTCTGTATAGTGCTGTAAAAGAAAGTCAAAGACAGCTGTCCTCAGAAATAGTAAATACTTCCCAGTGTCTTTGACTTTAATCATATCATTATGATATGTCTCAGATGCCCATCTATGAGTTCACACTTAGTCTTAAACATTCATTTTCAAAACCATTTCTCTTTTGCAGACTTCCTCAGGAAAATATATACACACGTCTCATTTTTCTATTTCCCCCAATATTTGTATACAAACCAATGACAGTACTCATGGAATTTAAATTATTTAAATCTCTCTTTTCCACTAAACCTATAAATTTTATACCTTTGATCTCATAAGCTTAAATACATTTGGCCTTCAAACTATTTGTTGAGTTAATATATTTATGAATTACTGTATGTCAGGCAAAATAAAATTAATTTTATATATATTCATAAAAAGATTTTTTGTTGTATATTGTTTATATTATTGCAATATTTGAGAACTTATATGTATGGCAATGCATAAGGTTTTGAAGCTTCACTAACAATAAGCATAGCCAAATTTGTGGATGACTGTATACTTGACTGGCTAGATAACCTAAAAATTGTCATTAGTAATCTTTTATGTCATGTGGCAACATGGGCTCAAAATGCTACTGTAATTCCATTAGAATAAGAGAGGCAAATGTTTGAATAAATAAAGTATAAGAGATTATGTTGAAGGCCAACTTCTTAAGAGTTGTTACAAGTCAATTAGTAAAGACAACTACTGGGAAACCCCTCAATATTTCCCCTTTCTAACTTCCATAAAATAAACTTATTAGATTTGAGGGTGAACTGGTTCTATAGCTCACATTCATGCAAATTCAAGTCAATACATGCCTTAGTTTAAAATGCTTTGTGATTTCACAAGTGGTAATATTACTTGAATTTTATAATTTTTATGGGTAGTGTCATTATAGTCATCAAATCAATCATTAGAATAAGCACAGATTACACATTATATTATATGCTTGGGCCTTATAAGAATTAACAATCAGGATATTCCATACTTTTTAAGCCTTATTTTTATGGTAACATTTATTATAATTTATACTTTGCAGTAACATTTCTGTCATTTCTACACCTTTAAAAAGTGATAAAATACATACAGTAAAAATTGATAAAAGTATAGGAAGGAAGAGTGGGTGTTAGTAAATACATATTATTTAACTTTATTGATCCATCTAACAATTGTTTAAAAGATTTATTTATTTAGTTATTTTGAAAGAGCAGAAAAAGGAGGGAGAAAGAGGGAGAGAGAAATGTCAATGTGTGGTTATCTCTCATGTGTCCCCTACTGAGGACCTGGTCTGCATCCCAGGCATGTGCCCTGACTGGGAATTGAACCAGCAACCCTTTGGTTCACAGGCCAGTGCTCAATCCACTAAGCCATACCAACCAGGGCCCATTTAATGATTTTTAAAAAAAAAATTATTTACTTTTTAAATACATTTGTCTCTGCCTCCCCCCCCCCACCACTTTCCCTTGCCCCCTCCCTCCTTCCCTCCCTCAGCTCTTCCCCTTTGGTTTTGTCCATGAGTCCTTGTTATATGTTTTGACATTAAAATATGTTAAATGAAATTAAAAATCATTTAATGATTTTTGAGTGACTATCTTTTTTCTGTTAGATACTGGACACATAAAGATGATTGATACATTTTCTGAGAGATCCCAGTTTATTTAAAAGTGGAGAAAGTGGAGAACTGGGGCCATCAACACTGATGTATTAGTCTACCGTATCAGTAAATGCAACGACAGTAGGTACTGGTTGGGACACTGAGTGACTTTCCAGGCAAAGATAAAGTGTATAAAGTCATGAAGGCAAAATAGAGAACATGAGCCCTGGCCAGTGTGACTCAGGGCATTGAGTGTCAGCCTGTGAACCAAAGAATTGTCAATTTGATTCTCAGTCAGGTCACATGCCTGAGTCTCAGGCCAGGTTCCCACTAGGGGGTGCACAAGAGGCAAACAAACATTGATGTCTCTCTCCTCTTTTTTCCTTCTTTCCCCTCTGTCTAAAAATAAATAAACAAATTTTTTCTTAAATGGAGAACATGAGTTTTTACATAATTTGATGTGGCTAAAGTGTAGTAAATATGTTAAAGGTTATAGGGTGAGGATAGCAGAAGAAAAGAGACTAGAAATTTACTTTATGAGATATTTATGAGTATTCTCTCTGCTTTGTTGTATAAGCAATAAGGAGTGAGATGAGAAGATGTATGTTTTAGAATGTTAGGTAGGGCAAGAGTAGGGTTTTCAGGGTTGAATTTAGAAGCATGAAGACACTCCCAGGGCAATTTAAGTACTGTGACAGGAGATGGTAAGCTTCTGACTGAAGCCAGGGGCTGTAATAGCAGTAAGAATGTTGGGGATACCTTTCCCATGGACCATGATATCACTTTCAAGTTTTTATAAATCATATTTATTGAGCTCAAAAGTGAACAAGAAGTAGCCCTGGCTGGTGTCACTCAGTGGATTGAGTAATAGCAGTAAGAATGTTGGGGATACCTTTCCCATGGACCATGATATCACTTTCAAGTTTTTATAAATCATATTTATTGAGCTCAAAAGTGAACAAGAAGTAGCCCTGGCTGGTGTCACTCAGTGGATTGAGTGTTGGCCTGAGAACCAGAAGATCACCAGTTTGATTCTCAGTCAGGGTACATGCCTGGGTTGCAGGCCAGGTGCTCAGTTTGGAGTGTTAGAGAGGCAGCCTATCAATACATCTCTCATACATCAATGTTTCTCTCCCTATCTTTCTCACTCCCTTCACCTCTCTAAAAATAAATAAAATCTTTATTAAAAAATAGTGAGCAAGAAGTAGAAATACTCAGTAAAAATGAAAGGAACAAATTAACCTTGGACAAGGGAAGAGAATTATCTAGCAAAGGATAAATGTGAGGTAGAATGGACATCTAGTGAGTGCATGGGAGGAGCCTGAGGAAACTGGGGGCCTTGCAGGGGTAAGTATGAACAGAGTGGAACTGCCAAATATGTGGAGGGTTGAGAGCAGTGAGGGCCCAGTGGAAGGCTGGTAAGACTAATCCAGGTTCAGTGGACCACAGGACTCTGTGGACCTAGTGCTCTTTGAAAACCCTCTGTAAACTGATGTACATCCTCACTGCTTGGCTGTCTCTGCCTCAGTGATTTTGTTTGACCAGTTGATGAGTAGGCATTATTTTGTCTTTTATGGAGATAGCCAAAGGATAATGTATTTGTAAAGTCTCATTTTATCAGGCGTCAAAAATGAGCATATCAGAATCACTATTCAGAGCTCATAAACCAGTTTTTTAATTACAAATGTTATTGTTAATACCCATCTGAGGATATATTAAATTTCACAAATAAATAACACAACAAGATATTTGCACAGAAACAAACAGAAGCTGGGTTGTCTTCTTTAGTTTTCACCTCCCAGCAGGTTCTTTATTTCTCATTTCTGACTCTGATAACTCTATGGCTCCCTTGGCAGGCTTCTCTGTAGCCAGCACCCCAGAATCTTCTGTAGTCTTGAAGAGCTGGTATAGTGTCTGCTTTTTTGTGACAGCTTCTCTGACCCTGTTCAGTTGGGGATTAATCTCTCCCTGGACTCCATGAGGCTTTACTTCCTCCTCTAAATAACTTACAGAAGATTCCCTTATAGTTAATTATTTGATTCTAGTTTCCCAGTTGGTAGACAGGATTTAAAGAAAAGGACAGGGGATTGTGTTTCATAAGTCACTGATATGGAGTTTCTAGGAAGTGCTTTCAGAGTTTTTGTTTGAGTTTCATTCCACCACAGTGTAGCACACGGGATCTCACACACTGTGCCTGGTTTAGAGCACCTTTCATATAACAATAATACAATACCTTCGTATTTCATCCTGGTGTTATCTCTATATTTACATGGCTTACTTCATTTTCATCTATGGTTAAGGTTTAGACTCAAGTTTTCAAATTTTTGTTTAATCAATTTTATTACAGTATGATTTATATACTACATGCTTGGATTGCAACCATCTAAAGTATACAATTTAAAGACTTCTATAAGAAATATATACCCTATAAAGATATAGAATCTTTCCATCATCTCTAATTTTTTTCTCTTTCTCCTTAGAAATACATGACTTCATTCATCTTAAGCCCAGGAAACCACTGATCTACTTTCCAACATTTTAAATCAGTTTGAAGTTTCTAAAATTTTATATGAAGTCTAACGCTTGTAGTATTTTATGTTTGCTTTTCTTTTTACTCACAAAATGATTTCTTTTCCTCAGAGAGAGAATGCTTTTATTGGAGGTCAATAGAACTAGCATCTGAACACAGGCCCATGCTCTTTATTTATTTTAAATTTTTTGCTTATTTTTTATTATGATAAAATATTCATAACATCAATTTTCTTTTTTAACCATTTCCTTTATTTCTTTTTTAAACTTAATTTATTTATTTTTCCAAATACATTTGTCTCTGCCTTCCCTCCTCTTTTTTAACTACTTCAAAGTGTGCAATTCTGTGACATTAAATAAATTCACATTGTTGTACAGCCATCCCTATGATCAACCTCCAGAACTATTTTTATCTTATAAAACTGAAACTCTGTCCCCACTAAACAACTCATCATTACCCTCTTCCAGTCCCAGACACCCACCATGCTACTTTCTGACTCAAAATTGCTAAGCTCCTCATAGAAATGGAAGTATATCATATTTGTTTTCACAAAATGATTTCGAAGTTGGTATTTATTATCGTGTATAACAGTTGTATGTTCCTTTTTATTTTTAAGTAGTATTTTACTCTACAAGTTCTTATTATCTCTTGGACAAATACCTAGGGGTAAAATAACTGGATCATATAGTAGATACATATTTAAATTTTTCAAACACTTTTCAATAGTTCTCCAAAATAGTTGTGCCATATTATATTTCTACCAGTAGTATATGCATGAGTACTTCAGATGCTCTATGCTCTCATTAAAACTTGATATTCTGGGTCCCTTTTAAGTTTTAGCCTTCTAGTGAATATTAGGAGATACCTCAATGTATTTTTAATTTGCATTGCACTGATTCCTAAAAGTTTTCATGTACATGATAGACATTTGTTTACATATTTTCTTTTGTAATTTTTTTCTCCCATTTTATCATTGTTTCTTTTAACTTTCTATTATTTAGTCATGGGGTATTTATATATTCTGGAAACAAGATTTTTGTCTGATGTATGTGTTGCAAATATTTTATCTAATTCCCTAACTTGACCTTTTCCTTTTTTAAGGTGTCTTTTGAAGAGCAAATATTATTAAATATGATAAAACAAAATGTATTTTTTCAATTGATCATTTTGTATCTCATCTGGGAAATCTTTTCCTTCTCCAAGTTAATAAAGATTTCTAATTTCTCTTTTATTAAGAGTTTTATAAATTTAACTTTTACATGTAGATATATAGTGTATTTTAAATTAATATCTGTGTGTTCGGTGAGATAAGGTGAACATTTTTTTTTCCTATATAGGTATCTAGTTACCCCAACACCATTTACGGACAAGTCTTTCCCCATTCAACTGCGTTGTCATCTTTGTCAAAATCAATTGACTATATATGATTATATTTATTTCTAGAATCGCAATTCTGTTTCATTAATCTCTATATCTCTGTTAATGTGCAAATCACCCTGTCTTAATTGTAGAAACCTCTTAGTGGTTCTAAAGATCAGTTAATATATAAGTCCTTCGGAGTTATTTTAATACTTTACCTATTCTGGATCATTTTCTTCACCATATAATTTCTAGAAGTGGCTTGTCAATTTCTACAAATTCATAGTAATATTTTGAATATGACAGCCTTTAATCTATAAATGAATTTGGGTATAACACGCATCTTAACAATAATGAACCTATCAATCAATAAACATAGCTTATAATTCCATAAATTTATGCTTTCTTTAATTTCTCTCTGTGATGTTATTTATATATTGTTCATGATAATAGACTTTACATTATTTATTCTAAGCATTTTAAGATTTTTCACAGAACAGTAAGTGTCTTTGTTTTTTAAGTTAAATTTTTCCAAATATTAGTAATTAATGTATGAAAATACACTGACATTTAATTTACTGCTAGTTCTGAGATTGACTCAGCTCTAGGATCCTGGTGGCTGTCACCAACACATCTTCCAAGAGACACAGCCCCGACTCTTCTCAGGAGATTCCAGTACAGACCGCCATCGCTCCGATAGAGCCTGAGCAATTCATCAAATAGTTAAAAGTCTTCCAAATGATATGGGCTCCAGTGGTGGGATATGCTCCTGAGCTTTTGCTTCACGGTTATTTTTAAACGTATAGGTATAAATTTTAAAAAAACACAAACAACACAAAGTCAGGAAATCTAGGTGGATCAATTGAAGCAGAAGCACAAATAAGTAAATTAATTGATTGATTGATTGATTGATTGATAGACTTTCACAATAATGGGAAGAAGAAGAAGTTCCCCTAAATGAGTGGAAAAGGGGAATCCCCACAGAAAGAGCTAAATAAAATAGAGGCAAGGGAACTATCAGATATTGAATTCAAAGCAATGGCTCTAAGGAAGCTCAATGAGCTCAGCCAGCTCAAAGATAACTATGAGAAACTGCAGAGAAACTATCAGGATCTTACAGCAAACTACATCAGCCTGGAAAAGGACATAGAAACTATCAAGAAGACACAAGAGGATATGAAGGATATCATTTCTGAATTGAAGAACACAGTAGAAGGAATCCAAAGCAGGCTGGATGAAGCCGAGGATGGAATCAGTGAGATGGAGGATAAGGTAGAAAGAAGCTCCCAGAAAGAACAAGAAATGGAAAAACGACTCAAAAAGAATGAAGAGGCATTTAGGGAAATGCAGGACAACCTGAAACGCAATAACATCCATATAATAGGGATACCAGAAGGAGAAGAAGAGGAGCAAGGGATAGAGAACCTCCTCGAAAAAGTAATGATGGACAATTTCCCCAATTTGAGGAGAGAAAAGGTTGCATGGATCCAAGAGGCACAGAGCGCCCCACTCAAGAGGGACCCAAGGAGGTCCACCCCAAGACACATCATCATTAAAATGGCAACTATCAAAGGCAATGAGAGAATCCTCAAGGCAGCAAGGGAGAAGGAGAAAGTTACATACAAGGGGGCCCCGATACGGCTAAGAGGTGACTTCTCAACAGAAACACTACAAGCCAGAAGGGAATGGCAACAAATATTCCAAGTAATGAAAACCAAGGGCCTCCAACAAAGGCTGCTCTACCCAGCAAGGCTCTCAATTAAAATAGAAGGGGAGATATGGAGTTTCCCAGATGAAAGAAGGCTAAAAGAATACATCTCTACCAAACCAGCACTCCAAGATATGCTAAAGGGACTGGTTTAAGAAGATGAAGGAAAAGAGTGAAAAAGAGAAAAACACAGGTACAAAGAGAAAAAATGAATACGTTTCTATCAGTAATAACTCTCAATGTAAATGGACTAAATGCCCCAATCAAGAGACACAGGGTAGCTGAATGGATAAGAAAACATGACCCACACATATGCTGCCTACAAGAGACCCACCTCAGAGCCAAAGACCTACACAAGATTGAAAGTTAAGGGATGGAAGAAAATATTCCAAGCAAATGGGCAAGAGAAAAAGGCAGGGGTTGCAATACTTATATCAGAACAAAATATATTCCAAAACAAAGGCCATTAAAAGAGACCCAGAGGGACACTTATTAATACTTAAAGGAAGAATCTATCAAGAAGACATAAACATTGTAAACTTATATGCTCCCAATATAGGAGCCCCCAAGTATATAGGAAATTGTTGGACGACTTCAAAAAAGATATAGCCAGCAACACACTGATAGTAGGGGATTTCAACACCCCACTGTCAGAAATGGACAGATCTTCCAAATAAAACATCAATAAGGATATTGTGGAGCTGAATGATGGACTGAATCAAACAGACTGAACTGACATATATAGAACCTTACCTCCCAAAGAAGGAAAATACACATTCTTTTCAAATGCTCATGGCAGTTTTTCAAAGACAGACCACATGATAGGACACAAAGCAAGCCTCAGCAAATTCAGGAAAATTGAAATAATACCAAACTTTTTCTCAGACCACAAGGCCTTGAAACTCGAAATCAACCTCAAAGAGAAACTTCAAAAACTTGCAAACTCATAGAGACTGAAGAATAGGCTATTAAACAATGAATGGGTCAATAATGAGATAAGAGAAGAAATCAAAAAATTTCTGGAAACAAATGAAAATGAACAGACAACAGCCCAAAACCTATGGGACACAGCAAAGGCAGTCCTGAGAGGGAAGTTCATAGCAATACAGGCTTACCTAAAAAAGATAGAAACATTTCAAATAACAGACCTAACACTACAACTTCCAGAACTGGAGAAACAACAACAAATAAATCCCAGAGCAGGTAGAAGGAAGGAAATAGTCAAAATTAGAGCAGAACTGAGTGACATAGAGATGAAAAGAACAATTCAAAGGATCAACCAATCCATGAGCGAGCTGGTTCTTTGAAAAGATAAATAAAATCAACACACCTTTAAGCAGATTCATCAAGGAAAAAAGGGAGAGGACCCAAATAAATAATATCAGAAATGAAAGAGGAGAAATAACAACTGATACCACAGAAATACGAAGGAATGTCAGAAACTACTATGAACAATTATATGCCAAGAAATTTGAAAACCTGGATGAAATGGACACATTTCTAGGAAAGTATAATCTCCCAAGACTGAAGGAGGAAGGAACAGAAAGCTTGAACAGACCGATATCAGCTGAGGAAATTGAAGCTGTAATCAAGAAACTCCCAGCACACAAAAGCCCTGGGCTGGATGGTTTCACAGGAGAATTTTACAAACATTTAAGGAAGAGCGAACCCCTGTCCTTCTCAGACTATTCCAAAAAATCCAAGAGGAGGGAAGACTCCCAGACTCTTTCTATGAGGCCAGCATCACCCTAATCCCAAAACCAGATAAAGACCCTACAAAGAAAGAAAACTGTAGGCCAATTTCACTGATGAAGACAGATGCTAAAATCCTTAACAAAATATTGGCAAACCGCATCCAGCAATACATTCAAAAGATTATCCACCACGATCAAGTGGGATTCATCCCAGGGATGCAGGGATGGTTCAATATGTGCAAATCAATAAACATAATACATCGCATAAACAAAAAGAAAGACAAAAACCACATGATCATCTCGATAGACGCAGAAAAAGCATTCGATAAGGTACAGCACCCATTTATGATCAAAACACTCAGCAAAATGGGAATAAAGGGGCATTCCTCAACGTAATAAAGCCCATATGTGAAAAACCTACAGCCGACATCGTACGCAATGGGCAAAAACTAAAAGCTTCCCCACTTAGATCGGGAACACGACAAGGATGTCCGCTTTCACCACTTCTTTTCAACATCGTATTGGAAGTCCTAGCCAGTGGTCAGACAAGAAAAAGAAATAAAAGGCATCCTAATAGGAAAGGAGGAAGTAAAACTATCATTGTTTGCAGAGGACATGATAGTGTACCTAGAAAACCCTGTAGACTCTACCAAAAAACTACTCAATCTAATAAGTGAATTTGGCAAAACAGCAGGATACAAAGTCAATATTCAGAAATCAAAGGCATTTTTGTACACCAGAAGTGCAATAGAAGAAGAAGAAATCAGAAAAAAAAAATTATTTGAGATAGCAACAAGAAAAATAAAGTACCTAGGAATAAATGTAACCAAGGAAGTAAAAGACCTGTATGCAGAAAACTATACAACATTGAAAAAAGAAATTAAGGAAGACACAAATAAATGGAAGCATATACTGTGTTCATGGATTGGAAGAATTAATATCATCAAAATGTCCATACTACCCAAAGCAATTTATAGATTCAATGCAATCTCTATTAAGATACCAATGACGTATTTCACAGACATAGAACAGACATTTCAAAAATTTATATGGCACCATCAACAACCCCGAATAGCCCCAGCAATTTTGAGAAAGAAACACAAAGTAGGAGGGATCACGATACTGGACATCAAACTCTACTACAAAGCCACTATACTCAAACCAATCTGGTACTGGCACAAGAACACACCATAGACCAGTGGAACAGAATAGAAAGCCCAGAAATAAGCCCAGGTCTATATGGGCATCTAATATTTGACAAAGGGGGCAGTAGCATAAAATGGAGCAATAATAGCCTCTTCAACAAATGGTGTTGGGAGAGCTGGACGGCTACATGCAAAAACTTGAAATTGGATCATCAGCTGACACCATACACACAAATAAACTCAAAGTGGATAAAAGACTTAAATATAAGTCGCAACACCATCAAAGTCCTAGAGGAGAACATTGGCAGGAAACTCTCAGATATCCCACGCAGCAATTTTTTCATCGATATGTCTCCTAAAGCAAGGGACATAAAGGAAAGAATAAACAAATGGGACCTCATCAAAATAAGAAGCTTCTGCAGGACGAAAGAAAACATCAGCAAAATGAAAAGGGAGCCAACTCTATGGGAAAATATATTCACTAATGATACATCAGATAGAGGTTTGATCTCCAAGATAAATAAAGAACTCACTCGACTCCACTCCCAGACGACAAACGATCCAATCAAAAAATGGGCAAAGGGCCTGGGCAGACGCTTTTCCAAGGAGGAGATACAGAGGGCCCAGAGGCATTTGAAAGGAGGCTCAGCATCAGTAGCCATCAGAGAAATGCAGATCAAAACCACCATGAGGAAGCACCTCACACCGGTCAGAATGGCCATCATAAACAGATCCACAAACAACAGGTGCTGGCGAGGCTGTGGAGAAAAGGGAACCCTGGTACACTGTTGGTGAGAATGCAGACTGGTGCAGCCACTGTGGGAAACAGTGTGGAATTTCCTCAAAAAGCTGAAAATGGAACTGCCTTTTGGTCCAGTGATTACCCTGCTGGGCTATACCCAAAGAATCCCAAAATGCCAATTCAAAAGAACCTATGCAGCCCAATGTTCATAGCAGCACAATTGACAATAGCCAAGTCTTGGAAGCAACCTAAATGCCCATCTGTAGATGATTGGATCAAAGTTATGGTACATTTACACAATGGAATACTACGCAGCAGAAAGAAAAAAAGAACTACTACACTTCGCGACAGCATGGATGGAACTCGAGAGCATTATGCTAAGCGAAATAAGCCAGGGGGCGAAAGACAAATACCATATGATCTCACCTATAAGTGGAACCTAACCAACAATGCAGAGATGCAAGGAAAATAAGACCAGCAACACTGAAAGGAAAAGAAACCAACAGAGACAAGATGGAAGCGGGGGCGGGGGGAAAAGGAAGGGAAGGGGATAGTCAAGGAACATATAGCAAGGACTCATGGACAAAACCAAAGGAGAAGAGTTGAGGGAAGGAGGAAGGGAGGAAGGGAGGGGCAAGGGAAAGTGGTGGGGGGTAGGCAGAGACAAATGTATTTGAAAAAATCAGTTAATTAATTTAAAAAATTAAGGAAAATAATGCTTGGCTTCCACCTGATGTTGAAATAATGACAAATACTTTCTTTTTCCTTTATTACTTTTCTCCTTTTATTTCTTACCAAAATCATAAAGGAAATTGATTTTCCTAAAATAGAAAATAGGAACAGTTCAAAATTATAGTTTATTCAAAATATAGATGGCTTCTCTGTGAAATAAATGAATCTGACAATTGTAGAATAAAAAGAGTAATCATTAACTATTAGAGCATTTATGGTAAATCTTATATTAAAAATGAAATTACACTTATATGTAGCTTTCACATGTTGTTCTGTTCACTGGTCTTCCACATTGTTTTCTGATCTGCTTATTTCTCTAAGTTTTCTAGAGAATGTTACTAATTTAATTTTCTCATTTTACAGTGATCCTTAAGATAGGATTTCCCCCTCCTTTATTATTTGTATGGGGCTAATCAGGGTCAAAAGATAAAGGGGGTATATGGCATGTGATCAGACACTGTTACAGAGAAAGAGAATGCTTTGTGCACTCTAAGGACCTCCTGACCACATGTGCTCCCCATGTGGCAGAAGAATAAGGGATAGGAGTTTGCAACCAATGTGAAAGTAAAGAAATATGGACACAATAAGTTCAAATGAGGGCTATTGTCAATTGCAGCTCCCATACAAATTAAACATTAATATGAGTCTGTAGGAAAACAGATCTGAATTTTGGAATGCGAATCATTGGTCAATATGTATTAAAAATTCACTAAGCATTCTGGAAGACAGCTTCCAATTTTTCAATGTGTCTAAGCTTTAAAAAATGCATGTAAAACAGTAGAAAATAGCAACGTTGATTTTAAAAGCAGAATTGATTATAGAAAACATAAAAATGAGGACTTAGAGCTTTCATAAAACAATAATTTTAAAGATTTTTCTCAAACAGAACATACATAGAACTGGAAAGAATAACTTTATGTGTAACAAAAGTTATCACAGCAGCATTGCACTCTTTTGTTCATTCCCCTCATATTTGTTGCTTATAAAGAATATAAAAGTATAATAATCTCAATATTACCAATGACCAGTGTGCTTAAATTACTTCTTCATACCTTATATTATATGGTCAAAACTCAAGGATAACTCTACAAATACTGACTCAGGATTAAGGAAATAATTTCTACTCTTATTAACATAATAATATGGTGTGTATGACATTTATTTTACTATTTCCTTAAACATCACCGAAAAGGAGATAATTAAGCCTCATAAGGTGTGTATACATTTTTATTCCCAAGATCCTGGATCAACAATATTTCTCAGCATTTCACATTTTTAAACTCATAATGCTAATAACAATATTTTATAAGAATTATCCAACTTGTGTTAACTCTGTCTATAAGCAGTTTCAAGGACTCATCACTGGGTTTGATGGGATCATGCAATAATCAGGTGGCAAAGCATTGCAGCTTAACTCTAGCACCCTTGCTAGTATAACCATAGTCTATAGAAATATGATATCATACACTGCTTAATCATATAATGTTGGATTATATTATCTATAGGGATAATCTATGTTTTGTGAAAATGATTCTTTGCTCATGGGTTGCACATAAACAAGTGATGGTGCCATATTGGCCAAGCAGCAGAGTGCCATTCTGGCATGAAGGAGGAGAAACCACACCCTGGGCACCTACAGCTCAGCTTCAACATGGAGCACTCCCACCCCTCTGAAGGTTCAAGTCTGCTCCCCATCATATACCATCCCACCCTTCCTTCATGAAAGCCTCTGATAACCATCTTCCCCTTAGCCTCGTTAGCTGTCTCTTCTCCAAGCCCATTTCTACCATATGATATATTTTGTATTTTATTTGTATTCATTTTCTTTCTAATTTGGCCATGGTATATACTCTGAAGGAAAAATGTCTATTCACTGCCATATCCCCAGCACTTAAAACAGCAGTCATTGACTGAATATTGCATTTATCATTTCTTATCTTTGTGTCAGTTTTGTCATCTTTGAACTTTACACTAAGAGAGTCATACTATATCTGTTGTTATGTAACTTCTTTTTTGCACTCAACTCTTATTCTGAGACTCACCTGAGATGTGTATATTAACAGTGTTACTTCATTTCCATTGTTTTGTAATCTGGCCTACAGTCGATGGGTATTTGGGTTGTGTCCAGCCTTTTGCTATTGCAAACACTGCTGTACACATCTCCTGACATCATTTTGGTGCTGCTTGGCCTCTTTCTCCATATAATGTTTCATCTTCTAGGGCCTATCCATGAAACCTGAATTTCTCACAACATGATGGTATTAAGGGATTAGATTCCTTACAAAGTAAATGTATTCCTCTAGTCGACTGTTTCTAGAGACGTACATGGAAGTCTTAAGCTTTTTTAAGACCTAGTTTTGAAACTCTCATAATTTGATTTCTACATATTATTCTGGTAGAGTGATCAACTCATCCCATTTGTCTTCGACTTTCCCAGTGTTAGCATGGAGCTTTTCAGGTTCTGAGAACATGTATGATCCTACATAAATCCGGAGGTTTAGTTATTCACCCTGTTAACCAAATTATTAAGTCTAGCCTAGATTCAACAGGGAGAGGATGGAGAGTCCACTTCTCAATTGGAAGTAGCAAAATATTTATGGCCATGTTTAGATTACTACAGTCCCTTATCAGGCTATAGATAATTTAGGTTCTTTACTCATGCAAAATATATACATTACATTTTGTATATAATGTATATAATGTAACTCTTTTGAAGGATTGGGGCACCCACCTCAAGCTTGAGGTTTGATACCACTTCTTCTTCTTATTCTGAATTCCTTAATTAAAGAGAAAAGTTGCATGTCCTTTCTACTCTTCCAATTTACAATAATGAAACAGAGATAAGACAACTGCAATGAACACTCCTGTTAAAAAAAAATAAAGTACAAGTGGCAACAGGAGATAGCAAATGCTTTTTTGATCTATAAGAATTCTGAAAACCAGGAATGCATGCCCATGACCTTGCCGGGGGCTCAATCTAAGTCTCTGGGAATGATTCTTATGGTTGTTGAGGTCTATCTTCTGGGCTCTTGGATTCACCTTTTGACGCATTTCTCCTGTTCCTTAAGAAATAGACTATTTACAACCATGTAGTTTTCTCCAGGCTGATAAAGGAGCCCAGGAACCCACAGCTGTTAGGACTGCATGGCTGCTATAGAAAGAGAATGTGCAAATGAACACAAATGAATGGGCAAATGAACACGTGTTAGCAGGTGAGAGGGTTTTGTCAAGTTTGATTATTTTAACTCAGGCTTGGGAAGAAACCCACCCTCTTTCAAAATAACCAATCAATTTCCCAATCCTTCACAATCTTGTAATGAGCCCTCCCCCTTTTTCCTAGATTAGACACATCTTCTTTATGGTCACCCTCTTGGCTGCTACTGCACATGTGCTTACCTTTCTTTACATCACCTTAGTTTCTACTGTGCATGCTACTAGCAAAGGAATTTCCCCTTATTGATTTCTCTCTCTTCTAGTAATCCAGGCTAATTACTGGTAATCTTTTCTGCCTGCTTCCTGGGTTAGGTCCCAAGGACAGAGGATGCAGTGGTCCCTTGAGGAGTGTGTAAGGCTGTGGCTTCCCAACATAGCAGGCTTATTGTCTTATTCAGCTCCCTAGTTTATTATACTTAATATCTGATACCCTTTGCCCCCTTTTATTATTAGTAATTAGCTACCTCCACTAACAATATCACTTTTCCTTTTCAAGACAGATTTTCCTTTATGTTAGGCTGTCAGAGTGTTGTACTTAAAATGCTTAGAAGCATTTTGTGAAAGTCAAGGATCTACAAAGCATATCATTAAGATTTGGGAATCTTAGTAGAGAGGGTCCAAGAGGCACATTCTTAATAATCTTGAATTTTCCACAAGAAAAGCACATATATCTTCCTGAAGTCTTATAAAGGGTTGTAAAGCCATACTACTGAGAATTTTACCCTGAGACTTGTTTTAGTAGTAGAACCTGGATTAGATATTTTCTGTGAACCCAGAGAGTTTCAACAATAGAAAAATAAATAAGGATGGGAAGAGCTATATTTTCAAATATAACAAGTCTTCTCCTTTGTATTTTCCCCAAATTCTGTTGGGAAAATATTTTTGCTCCCTTCCTTTTATCTCTATTTTAACATATGCAGATAAAAGAAGTGACTTGGCACTTTTCAATATTTGAAAATCTTGTTAGCCAAATATTCAGTTTCCCTAGATATATTCTCTATTTACCTCATTCCCACAAACAACATTGTTAATAAACTTTCCTCCACTGCATAAAAGAGTTACAGTTTTCCCGATTTCAATGCCAATTTCTTTACTATGTTTCAAGCTCTCTCTAACAACTCCCACTAACAACAAGGACAATTGGGGAAAAAAGTCTTCAATCTAGACAATTGGTTCACTTATTCATTCACCAGTTCATTTTTGAGTTTATCATCTACAAAGCCCTTCAGGAAGTGCATCAAGTAGTGCAATGTACTATGCCCGGGCCCTGAACACCTAAATTAACATGACGAGAGGTAGAAAATGTTAAGTGCTGAATATGTCAAAAAAAAAAAAATGTACTGGCAAAGTTTTAAGAGATTTCAGAAGAGAAAAAAATAATAATTTTTGCTTCCTGGCTGAACTTGAGACTTGGCCTACAAAGATCAGGAGACAAATACTGCAGGTCAAGAGGAAATTTATTTGAACAGAGACACAGAAAATGTGTTTGGGAAACTCTGGATTTATTACTTTGGATGAATCATAAGAATAGGAAGTAGGAATGGGAAATAATACAGGAAAGAAATGGGACCATTTCTGGCTAATGATTTTAAAATACTTTTCCTATAGAAAATACAATGGCATTATTGTTGTTTTTGTTGTTATTTTTAACTTGGCATTATAAATATTAGTCTTGGATGAACCAAAGACAAAACAATGTGGGTAGGTCATCACTTAGGATATCTGGATTTGTTTCAAAAGCAGCATTTGAGAACCTGTAGAACAATGACAATGGGAATGTAGAGAATGAAGCAGATTAGATAGAGTATTAATCAAGTTTTCACTGTAATTTTTTATCTCTTTTTCTCACAGAATTACTATCCCTCTATCCATCTAAATTAGTAATTCCTGATCATGTATAATTTTCCTAGAATAAACAGCAGACATCTTATGATTATTCCTTTTTTTAAATAAATTAAACTACCTGTGATAAAAATGTAAATATAAGAGTGAGTCTCAGAATACTTCTTGAATCTGGAAAGGTTCTTAAAATAATTTATCCACCAGTTTCCAGTTATTCAGTTGTTAATCAGTTTTTAAGTAGAGCAGAGTTCAGATCAAGGATATGGTGGTTTAAATCTCCAGAAAACACTGCTTTCTTGTTGTTAACTGAGGTCAAGACACGATTAATTATGCTCTTGACTTCTCCCTCAAAGTCACTATCAATCCCATTGACTTAAATGTAAGTAATGTAAAGTCATCTTAGGAGGTTTTGAAGTTCAATTTCTCTTGCTATTGGATATATCCAAAGACTTAAAGTGCCTTAATTTATTTTAAATGTGCCTTATGAAAGGAAATGCACTTGTTCAAATGGCTTTTTAAAAAATTTCTAGTTCTTCCTTACATGTAATTTTATCACATAAAGACAAAAGATTTTTAATTTTGCTTACCATATTTAGTAATAAAGTACTCTTTATCTATTAATTTATTGGCTTTAACTTTGATTCCCTCCACCTAATTAAACTCAATACCTTAAAAATTGGTTATTCATCTGTAATATATTGATCTAAAAGTTTTATTTTCAACATTCTGTCATAAAACCCTATGTATATAATTCCTGAGAGCAGCAAAATAGCTCCCCAATATTTGGTCTGACAGTAGAAATAAAAATAAACTTAGTTTAAATTACACAAAGCATTAAATACAGCAATTAAATCATGCAATACAAAAAGGATTAAACACTTGTTTTTCTAATAGGTTAGTATGTATTTAATGATTTTAAAGAGAGGCAGAAATAATTTATTTTGAGTAAAGACTATTATTTAAAAATAATTTGAATTCTTTTCAAAAGATAAACATGAGTTTAAAAGATTTTATTTTTCTAAAAACATTAAAAATTGATGATATTTATTAACTTGATAGATATTAGAATATTTTTAAAATGAGTTTTTATCTCTTTTAAAAGAGTATGTTGTGTAAATATTATTTTATATTATTTTATTTTCATAAGCACACGATTATCTGATATGATATTATGTTTAAGTCATCCAATATGTATTTGAAATTAAAAACTATGTAGACATACACTACCACTATTCTGAGTGGAAAAACAAAGGAAGAATAGTTAAAATAATTGAAATACAAGAAATCACCCAACGTGATTTTTAACAAATGATAGAATTTAGACAACTAAGTCAGCACTGATCTTTATTGGGCTTAGGATCTAAGCTTGGAAATAAAAAATAAAAAAAAATATGAGCCAAGTCATAAAATATCTAAAACTAAATGAAATAGTACAAGCATGTGTGACATTTTTTGATGAGTGACTTTTTTTTAAGTAGAAATGCATACTCTCTTTAAAAGTGTGAGATACATAAAATGTTTAAGGTTTAATTACTCTTTAGAAGTAGAGAGTATATTCATTCTCCCTGACTTGGCCTAAGACTGTACATGATTTTCTTTTCTCATCATTCAGCTAAGCATAAATCCATAGATTTCATGGTCAGGAGAGCTTGAGATGAGATGCTGGTTGCCTGCACTTAGTCCTGCCACTTCTTATCAGACCATCTGCTGTCACCTCAAAAAGCCAAGACCGTATAATCTTGGTAAACATACAAACCATTTTTGTATTTAATTTCAGTTGGAAGGAGGACCGTATTTTGTGTACTGATTTTGAAGTGACACTAACTTCTTTTGATGAATTTCCAGTACCTTATAGTTACTGTCATTTCATGAACACAATATTATGTCTTAAAAATGTTTAATCTTCTTCCATAATAAATGTTTAATAAAGTTCATATTCTTAGAAGTTAATCTAGTTTGTATGAAACTCTGCCTATGGGTTTTAATCATATTCTAGATTTAAATAGCATTTGTTATTGATGGATCCAAATGTGCTCAAACTGGCACAGTTAGTGATAAGCAGAAGCAAGAAGTGCCAGTAAGTGAGACAAGCAATACTAGCTTAGAACTACTGAAAACTCTCTTCGCTAAAGACTGTATTGTACAATGGTGGGACAAATATCTTTCCTTACAATTGGATCCATATATGTGTTCTGTCACGTTGGCACATGTGAGGTAAGGTTTGAGAAAACCAAAAGAGGTCAGTAATCACAGGTGTGGGAAAAAAGCATTTATTGGCTCTTAATAATCTCACATCGTGGTATTCATATTCTTATTATCAGCTCTTCTCCATTGTGGGCTACATTTAATGACTCATTTCTGACTTCTATTATGAGGTTACTAAAAAGATAAGAGTTTTTGTCTTTCTGTTCTCTCCTTTTCTCTTGGACTACCCACACTTGGACAACCTAGCTCCATGTCATGAGGCACTCCATTTGGTAAAACAGGCAGTGAGAAACTGTAGACTTTAGCAATTAATGAGGAGTGGAGATCCACATAAGTCTGAAAGAAAATCATCCCCCAGTTGCATATTCAATTGAACAATCTCAAAAAATAGCTTTATTGAACACTCATTAGAGATCTTGAGCCAAAGACAACTTTAAGCTGTACCTGGGGTACTGACCGACAACATTTTTTCTTGTTTTTAATTTTTATTAACTTCAGTTTTAATTTGTTTAATTTATTTTTTTAATTTTTTAAATTAATTAACTGATTTTTTCAAATACATTTGTCTCTGCCTACCCCCCACCACTTTCCCTTGCCCCTCCCTTCCTCCCTTCCTCCTTCCCTCAACTCTTCTCCTTTGGTTTTGTCCATGAGTCCTTGCTATATGTTCCTTGACTATCCCCTTCCCTTCCTTTTCCCCCGCCCCCGCTTCCATCTTGTCTCTGTTGGTTTCTTTTCCTTTCAGTGTTGCTGGTCTTATTTTCCTTGCATCTCTGCATTGTTGGTTAGGTTCCACTTATAGGTGAGATCATATGGTATTTGTCTTTCGCCCCCTGGCTTATTTCGCTTAGCATAATGCTCTCGAGTTCCATCCATGCTGTCGCGAAGTGTAGTAGTTCTTTTTTTCTTTCTGCTGCGTAGTATTCCATTGTGTAAATGTACCATAACTTTGATCCAATCATCTACAGATGGGCATTTAGGTTGCTTCCAAGACTTGGCTATTGTCAATTGTGCTGCTATGAACATTGGGCTGCATAGGTTCTTTTGAATTGGCATTTTGGGATTCTTTGGGTATAGCCCAGCAGGGTAATCACTGGACCAAAAGGCAGTTCCATTTTCAGCTTTTTGAGGAAATTCCACACTGTTTCCCACAGTGGCTGCACCAGTCTGCATTCTCACCAACAGTGTACCAGGGTTCCCTTTTCTCCACAGCCTCGCCAGCACCTGTTGTTTGTGGATCTGTTTATGATGGCCATTCTGACCGGTGTGAGGTGCTTCCTCATGGTGGTTTTGATCTGCATTTCTCTGATGGCTACTGATGCTGAGCCTCCTTTCAAATGCCTCTGGGCCCTCTGTATCTCCTCCTTGGAAAAGCGTCTGCCCAGGCCCTTTGCCCATTTTTTGATTGGATCGTTTGTCGTCTGGGAGTGGAGTCGAGTGAGTTCTTTATTTATCTTGGAGATCAAACCTCTATCTGATGTATCATTAGTGAATATATTTTCCCATAGAGTTGGCTCCCTTTTCATTTTGCTGATGTTTTCTTTCGTCCTGCAGAAGCTTCTTATTTTGATGAGGTCCCATTTGTTTATTCTTTCCTTTATGTCCCTTGCTTTAGGAGACATATCGATGAAAAAATTGCTGCGTGGGATATCTGAGAGTTTCCTGCCAATGTTCTCCTCTAGGACTTTGATGGTGTTGCGACTTATATTTAAGTCTTTTATCCACTTTGAGTTTATTTGTGTGTATGGTGTCAGCTGATGATCCAATTTCAAGTTTTTGCATGTAGCCGTCCAGCTCTCCCAACACCATTTGTTGAAGAGGCTATTATTGCTCCATTTTATGCTACTGCCCCCTTTGTCAAATATTAGATGCCCATATAGACCTGGGCTTATTTCTGGGCTTTCTATTCTGTTCCACTGGTCTATGGTGTGTTCTTGTGCCAGTACCAGATTGGTTTGAGTATAGTGGCTTTGTAGTAGAGTTTGATGTCCAGTATCGTGATCCCTCCTACTTTGTGTTTCTTTCTCAAAATTGCTGGGGCTATTCGGGGTTGTTGATGGTGCCATATAAATTTTTGAAATGTCTGTTCTATGTCTGTGAAATACGTCATTGGTATCTTAATAGAGATTGCATTGAATCTATAAATTGCTTTGGGTAGTATGGACATTTTGATGATATTAATTCTTCCAATCCATGAACACAGTATATGCTTCCATTTATTTGTGTCTTCCTTAATTTCTTTTTTCAATGTTGTATAGTTTTCTGCATACAGGTCTTTTACTTCCTTGGTTACATTTATTCCTAGGTACTTTATTTTTCTTGTTGCTATCTCAAATAATTTTTTTTTCTGATTTCTTCTTCTTCTATTGCACTTCTGGTGTACAAAAATGCCTTTGATTTCTGAATATTGACTTTGTATCCTGCTGTTTTGCCAAATTCACTTATTAGATTGAGTAGTTTTTTGGTAGAGTCTACAGGGTTTTCTAGGTACACTATCATGTCCTCTGCAAACAATGATAGTTTTACTTCCTCCTTTCCTATTAGGATGCCTTTTATTTCTTTTTCTTGTCTGACCACTGGCTAGGACTTCCAATACGATGTTGAAAAGAAGTGGTGAAAGCGGACATCCTTGTCGTGTTCCCGATCTAAGTGGGGAAGCTTTTAGTTTTTGCCCATTGCGTACGATGTCGGCTGTAGGTTTTTCACATATGGGCTTTATTACGTTGAGGAATGCCCCTTTATTCCCATTTTGCTGAGTGTTTTGATCATAAATGGGTGCTGTACCTTATCGAATGCTTTTTCTGCGTCTATCGAGATGATCATGTGGTTTTTGTCTTTCTTTTTGTTTATGCGATGTATTATGTTTATTGATTTGCACATATTGAACCATCCCTGCATCCCTGGGATGAATCCCACTTGATCGTGGTGGATAATCTTTTGAATGTATTGCTGGATGCGGTTTGCCAATATTTTGTTAAGGATTTTAGCATCTGTCTTCATCAGTGAAATTGGCCTACAGTTTTCTTTCTTTGTAGGGTCTTTATCTGGTTTTGGGATTAGGGTGATGCTGGCCTCATAGAAAGAGTCTGGGAGTCTTCCCTCCTCTTGGATTTTTTGGAATAGTCTGAGAAGGACAGGGGTTCGCTCTTCCTTAAATGTTTGTAAAATTCTCCTGTGAAACCATCCAGCCCAGGGCTTTTGTGTGCTGGGAGTTTCTTGATTACAGCTTCAATTTCCTCAGCTGATATCGGTCTGTTCAAGCTTTCTGTTCCTTCCTCCTTCAGTCTTGGGAGATTATACTTTCCTAGAAATGTGTCCATTTCATCCAGGTTTTCAAATTTCTTGGCATATAATTGTTCATAGTAGTTTCTGACATTCCTTCGTATTTCTGTGGTATCAGTTGTTATTTCTCCTCTTTCATTTCTGATATTATTTATTTGGGTCCTCTCCCTTTTTTCCTTGATGAATCTGCTTAAAGGTGTGTTGATTTTATTTATCTTTTCAAAGAACCAGCTCGCTCATGGATTGGTTGATCCTTTGAATTGTTCTTTTCATCTCTATGTCACTCAGTTCTGCTCTAATTTTGACTATTTCCTTCCTTCTACCTGCTCTGGGATTTATTTGTTGTTGTTTCTCCAGTTCTGGAAGTTGTAGTGTTAGGTCTGTTATTTGAAATGTTTCTATCTTTTTTAGGTAAGCCTGTATTGCTATGAACTTCCCTCTCAGGACTGCCTTTGCTGTGTCCCATAGGTTTTGGGCTGTTGTCTGTTCATTTTCATTTGTTTCCAGAAATTTTTTGATTTCTTCTCTTATCTCATTATTGACCCATTCATTGTTTAATAGCCTATTCTTCAGTCTCTATGAGTTTGCAAGTTTTTGAAGTTTCTCTTTGAGGTTGATTTCGAGTTTCAAGGCCTTGTGGTCTGAGAAAAAGTTTGGTATTATTTCAATTTTCCTGAATTTGCTGAGGCTTGCTTTGTGTCCTATCATGTGGTCTGTCTTTGAAAAACTGCCATGAGCATTTGAAAAGAATGTGTATTTTCCTTCTTTGGGAGGTAAGGTTCTATATATGTCAGTTCAGTCTGTTTGATTCAGTCCATCATTCAGCTCCACAATATCCTTATTGATGTTTTATTTGGAAGATCTGTCCATTTCTGACAGTGGGGTGTTGAAATCCCCTACTATCAGTGTGTTGCTGGCTATATCTTTTTTGAAGTCGTCCAACAATTTCCTATATACTTGGGGGCTCCTATATTGGGAGCATATAAGTTTACAATGTTTATGTCTTCTTGATAGATTCTTCCTTTAAGTATTAATAAGTGTCCCTCTGGGTCTCTTTTAATGGCCTTTGTTTTGGAATATATTTTGTTCTGATATAAGTATTGCAACCCCTGCCTTTTTCTCTTGCCCATTTGCTTGGAATATTTTCTTCCATCCCTTAACTTTCAATCTTGTGTAGGTCTTTGGCTCTGAGGTGGGTCTCTTGTAGGCAGCATATGTGTGGGTCATGTTTTCTTATCCATTCAGCTACCCTGTGTCTCTTGATTGGGGCATTTAGTCCATTTACATTGAGAGTTATTACTGATAGAAACGTATTCATTTTTTCTCTTTGTACCTGTGTTTTTCTCTTTTTCACTCTTTTCCTTCATCTTCTTAAACCAGTCCCTTTAGCATATCTTGGAGTGCTGGTTTGGTAGAGATGTATTCTTTTAGCCTTCTTTCATCTGGGAAACTCCATATCTCCCCTTCTATTTTAATTGAGAGCCTTGCTGGGTAGAGCAGCCTTTGTTGGAGGCCCTTGGTTTTCATTACTTGGAATATTTGTTGCCATTCCCTTCTGGCTTGTAGTGTTTCTGTTGAGAAGTCACCTCTTAGCCGTATCGGGGCCCCCTTGTATGTAACTTTCTCCTTCTCCCTTGCTGCCTTGAGGATTCTCTCATTGCCTTTGATAGTTGCCATTTTAATGATGATGTGTCTTGGGGTGGACCTCCTTGGGTCCCTCTTGAGTGGGGCGCTCTGTGCCTCTTGGATCCATGCAACCTTTTCTCTCCTCAAATTGGGGAAATTGTCCATCATTACTTTTTCGAGGAGGTTCTCTATCCCTTGCTCCTCTTCTTCTCCTTCTGGTATCCCTATTATATGGATGTTATTGCGTTTCAGGTTGTCCTGCATTTCCCTAAATGCCTCTTCATTCTTTTTGAGTCGTTTTTCCATTTCTTGTTCTTTCTGGGAGCTTCTTTCTACCTTATCCTCCATCTCACTGATTCCATCCTCGGCTTCATCCAGCCTGCTTTGGATTCCTTCTACTGTGTTCTTCAATTCAGAAATGGTATCCTTCATATCCTCTTGTGTCTTCTTGATAGTTTCTATGTCCTTTTCCAGGCTGATGTAGTTTGTTGTAAGATCCTGATAGTTTCTCTGCAGTTTCTCATAGTTATCTTTGAGCTGGCTGAGCTCATTGAGCTTCCTTAGAGCCATTGCTTTGAATTCAATATCTGATAGTTCCCTTGCCTCTATTTTATTTAGCTCTTTCTGTGGGGATTCCCCTTTTCCACTCATTTAGGGGAACTTCTTCTTCTTCCCATTATTGTGAGAATCTATCAATTAATAAATAAATAAATTAATTTTTTTATTTGTGCTTCTGTTTCAATTGATCCATCTAGATTTCCTGACTTTGTGGATTAAACTTCTATGGTATTAGGCGGGTCTTTTTATTTATTTATTTATTCATTTAGTCTTTAGTTTTCTTTCTGGGGCTGCCTCTGATGATGTCAGTTGTTGACCCTGTATGACCATGAGTCATTTGTTTGAGGTTTCCAGAAGTCTACTGCTTGTGTCTGAGTCTTGTTTTGGGGATCTCTGTTACTCCTTCAGCCAGTGATCCGCTATTTCTGTGGATCACTCTGCACTCTCAAGCTGGGTCCTTGATTGTGCTCCCAGGCCTGGCAGCATCCCCTGCCCACCTGGGCTTGATTGTGCTTGCTCCAGGCCAAAGGGCTTATTCGTGACCTCGTGCACTTGTCAAGCCTCCCATATCGGCTGGCACCCCGTCACTGGTCAGTTTAGGGTCTTCTATTGTGTTCTTTCCCCACTTTTGGCTCTTTAGGTGCGTCACCTGTCCGCGTAAAATGAAGACTATGGAAATGGGAGAAAGTCAGCTCCAGGACTCTCCTGTTCATCCTATCTCCAGTCTCTCCTCCAGGGACTCTGGGCAGCTCTGTGACCCCTTTGGCCCATGATCCACTATTTCTGCAGATTGCTCTGCACTCGGGGGCCTGCGTGGGTTGGTTTACGCATGCCCCCACCTATCTGTGCACTCCTCGCAGGCTTCCTTGGCACCCACCTGCGGGAGGCCTTGCCAGCCTGCGCGGGTCCACTCACACGCTCACCAACCCTCGCTGGCCACTGGGCGTGCTAGTGTGCGCCTGCACTGGGTGGTTTTGGGCTGTCTGTTGTGTGCTTTTCAGCTTTTGGCTCTTTGGGTGTGTGGCCTGTTCCCACACAATAGAGAATATGGAAAGGAGAAGGAGTCAGGACTCCCTGGTTCCTCTTCCCATTCTTTCCCCAGCACCCCTGTCTCCAGTCTCACCTCAGGGGTCTCTGGGCAGTTCTATGACCCCTTTGGCCAGGGATCCACTACAGACCGATTTCTGCAGACCGTGTTGTAATTGCGGGCCGTCTGGCTACTCCGCACCCTGCTTCTGCCTCTTTGCGGGTGCTTCCTCCCAGCTCAAAATGGAGACTACCGAATGGGGAGGGAGTTGGGACTCCCTGGTTCCTCCTACTGTTGTTTCCCCAACGCCTCTGTCTCTAGTCTCTCCTCACGGCTCTCATTGCAGCTGTGTCACCCCTTTGGCTAGGGGTCCTCTATTTCTTCCAGCTTGTCTGCACTTAGCCCGTCAGCTCACACGTGCACAAGCTGTGTGTGGAGCACCAAAAAGGCAGGTTAATTGATTCCCTTATGCTTGAGCAAGATGGTAGCTGCAGAGTGGGAGGTGAGTTATGACTGGGGCTCCTCCAGCCACTCTTTCAGTTCTCTTCACAAAGTTTTCCTCACCAATCTTTTCTCAGGCACGAGCCCACTCTGCTGCTGCCTCTACCCAGAGATCAAGGAGGGCGGCTGCCTCTGCAAATTTTTGCATTGGCCCTTTAAATGTATCTTTGCATCCCCAGCCGCCTGTCTCTGTCAGAGAGTGCCCCTAAAATTTTCAGGGTTGCATTTTGTCTGTGTGTTTTCCTGGTTTTAGCTGCTGTAGTCTAATGATCCCTGTTTATGTTTCAGACCCTGTTCTTCCCAGGGGGATCCAACTGGCCATTTCAATGTCCTTCTGGTGCTGGTGCCCATGGGCACCCAGCCCACCCTCTCAAGCCTCCTCCACACTTCTCACTCATTGGGATGTGTGGGAGTTGAATACACTGTCTGTTTGCAGCTCCGAGGCTCCTCTCCTGCTATCGTTCCATTGTTTTCCAGGTGATTTCTCCACTATTTAGTTGCAATTCCAATTTGGTCTTGGGAGGAGGTCAGCGTTACTCCCATTCACTCCCCCGCCATCTTCCTCTCCTCTGAAAATATCAATATCTTATTAATTTATCAATAAATGGTAGGTAAGACACAGCTCAATTATTTATATCTTCAATAATAGATAGCACAGCTAGAGTAGCAATCAACAAGGAGTAGAAAACATTACTAACTAACTAGATATAACAGACATCTGTACAATAATCCACCCAACATCAACATTATTTGCAAGTTTTCATGAAATAGTTCCCTAGATAGATCATATGCTAGGTCATATAACAAGCCATCATAAATTTAAAAGGACTGACATAATACAAAGTATGTTCTCTAACCTCAACAAAATAAAATGATATCAGTAACAGAAAAATTTCAGAAATTCACTAATATGTGAAAATTAATTAGCTCACTCTTTAATAATCAATATGTCAAAGAGAAAAATCCCAAAAAGAAATTATAAACATCTTAAGATAAATAAAAATTGAAACGAAACACAGCAAATCTTAGGAAATACTCCTAAAACAGCACCTAGTGAAATTGTATAGCTGTACAAACCTATATTAAAAAAGAAATATCTTGAATAAATAACTTAGCTTTCTGCCTTAAGGTACTAGATAAAATAAAAGACTGAAGTCAAATCAATAGGAAGAAAGAGAGTAATAAAGGTTGAAGCAGAAACAAAATTAATATTTAAAAAATTAATAAAGAAAATCAACAAAATTATTCTTTGAAAAGACTAACAAAATGAACAAAATACTTGCTAGACTGTGTGGAAAAAAATATGGAAGATAAATTATCAGTACCAATAATAAAAGAAAGAATTTTACTGTCAACTTTACAATAATAAAAAGGTATATAATGGTACACTGCAAACAATTATACACCAACAACTTAGTGGAAACCATATTTTCAGAAAACTCAAACTACTAAAATGGACTCAATAAGAAATATCTAATCTGAATTAATATAAAATGAATAAATAGATTCAACAACAAAGTGAAAAGACAACCCAAGAAAGTCAGAAATTATTTGCAAATCATGTATCTGATAAGGGAATGGTATTTAAAATAATGTATACTACCTTTGCAACTCAGCAATGAAAAGACAACCCAATAAAAATTGGCAAAGAATTTGCATAGGCCTCAAAAAAAAGTTATAAGTGGCCAATAAGTCCATGAAAAAGTGTCCAACATTATTAGTCATTAGGGAAATAAAAATCAAACTACAATGGAATAATAAATATTTATACTAACCCGAATGGCTATAATAAAAAAATACAATAATAAATATGAGCAAGGCTGTTGACAGTGCTAAATGATGCTGCTGATTTGGAAGACAATGTCACATTTCCTCAAATATACATATTGTTAACATATGGCCCAACAATTCTGCTCCTGAATATATATCCAAGAGTACTGTAAACATATATTTACACAAAAACTTGTACAGGAATATGTATATCTAGATCATTCATAGTGACCAAAAAAGAAAACAACTTAAATGGTTATCACGTATGGATAGAGAAACAGTATGCGGTCTATTTCTATAATGGAATATTATTTGGTCTTAAAAATGACTTTAGTACTGATATATGAAATCTGTCCAGAAAAAGTTCAACCACTGTTAATATAATGAGAATTGTTTGCACAACATCAATGTAATCTGGCAGCCAAGGAGAGTAGACAGGAATGCTCATACATGAACAATGAAGACTTTCCTGTACCAGTCAGTGGGTGTGGTAGACGCCATTGAGTTGGCATGTATACTGTGAGGCCATCACATTCAAAATGACTAAGCAAGTACAGCAATGAATCTGCATCAAATTTTGCATTAAGCTTGGATATCCTTCCACAGAAACTATTTGGATGATTAGGAGGCTTCAGCTATGGACAACCGATGATTGTCAGCTTCATCATGACAACATGCCTGCTCATGCATCTTGTGCAGAGTTTTAACATCTAATCGTGCAGGTGACGCAGCCTCCCTGCAGCCCAGATTTGGTGCCTTGTGACTTCTGGCTTTTCCCAAAACTAAAACCACCTTTGAAAGTGAAGAGATTTCAAACCATTTATGAGATTCAAGAAAACACAATGGGGCAGCTGATGGAAATTGGGAGAGGTCCCAAGATGCCTACTATGAAGGGGACTGGGGTGTCATTGTCTTATATATGATGTTTTTTGTATCTTATATCTTCTTCAATAAATGTCTCTGTTTTTCAGCATTGCTGGATACTTTCTGAACAGGCCTCCTATAGCACATCATGGATGATATTTGACAACATAATGCTAAGTAAGGGAAGCCAGGTACAAATGGCCACATATATTGTATGATTCCATTATATGAAATTTCAGAATAGCCTAAGCTACAGAAACAGTATAAATTAGTGGTTTCCAGCAGCTGAAGAGATGTCTGATTGGGATTGTATCTGCTAAAGTTTAGAGAGACATAAAGCTTCTTTTTGCCTTACAAAATGTACATGTATTTATGAATAGGAATATTTGCATGACTTTGTGAATATACTGAAAACCAAAAGATTGTACACATTTTTTTCTTTGAGCTCAACAATGTTTAACAGTGATTTTATTATGTGAATGCTTGAAAGTATTCAACATTAAATTTGATTTACCTCACATTAACATTAGTAAAAGCATTAGTATTAGCAAATCCTAAATATTCCAAATCACCAACTTGAAATACAGAAGACTTACTCTCAAGTAATTTCTGAGGTGACATGATGACTGAAAGAGTCTATGACTTGTTGCTGGTCTCTAGCCAACAACATGTATGTCATGACTGGTGAACTCATAGAGAGGAGCCTCAATATCAAGAGCTGCAGGCCCTTTTGGATCTTGCCAGATGTATTGTAGTGAGACTGGTGGCAAAGGCAGCAATAACCACCCAAATCTCCTGCATTTTCAATAGGTACACAACCAAGATTTGAGTAAACACCGATCAGGGATAACTAATTTAGGTTTCTTTCCTTATTCTAAATCATTCTGTGGATCCCTCAGCTGGAACACAACCATTTTATCTTCCTTCTTGAATCTATGATGCACAAACAGATTTGCCTCTCCACTTAAAAGCCATGTTCTTGCCTTCTGGGATACCTGAAAACTTGACTTTGATTTTTGACATGGCTATCACATCAGCAGAACACTTCAACAGAAGCACTGACACTGGAAACAAACTAGGAGACGACATTCTGGACAGCATGCAAGAGCAACTGTAGTTGTTTCAGTTATCAAATAGAAGAAACTCTTTCTAGTTTCTGTACTCCGTTTGAAGACTTTGTACTAACACTTCAGTGCCATGATATTCAGAGAAATTAAGCACTTTCATGGAATTAAGCACAGGAATAACAAACAGAAGCAGGGACATTGAGACCCACTAGCAACCAAAAACCTCTCAGCACTCTGGCAGAGGAAAGGCCGATTCTGGTCCAACACTGGGCAGTCCGAAGTTGTGGGCACCCCAACTGGCACAAGGGGCTACAGTGTACCCTCCATCCTGCAGGACATCACTGACAGGACAGGCACAAGGGACCCAAGGAGGCAAGATCCTACAACACGGTCACTGACAACATGGAGACAGCTGCTCTAAGTGCCAAGCAGGTCACAGGAACGACCTTACACTTCACAGGTGCACGAAGACACAGAAAGCCCAGGTAAATTGTATACTTTAAAATGGTTAATTGTATATTGTTTGAATTATATTTCAATAAAAACAAAACACACACTAGCATGAAAATGTTTAAGTTAAAATATAATAAATTACAATATACAGTATTGATACAATACAGCTAAGACCAGAAAATTGTATTTGCATATACACATTTAACTAAGTGGATCTTTTATTCAAAAACATTTCTTTTTATTTAGAGGGAAATATAATCTGATTTGGGAGTTTAAAAATTATTTAAAATTCAAGTACAATAGAATTAATCTTTGCCTAAAAAACTTGTGAAATATGGATATTAGAGAAGATATGTAAAGAGTTCGACAAAGGCATAGGGCAAAAATATATGAATGATGTTCTTAGAGGACAGCAGTAATGATTCTGCAGTTGTGGATTCTTGTTAGGAAAAGAGAAGAAGTGAAAATTATACTATAGAAGCAAAATACATTGTTATCACTAGGTGCCCAGTATTGTTTTAAGAGCTTAATATACCACAGCCAGTTTAACTCTCCAAATACTATGGCATATTTATGAGTGGTCCACAATTCCTTGTTCTCAATCCTGAACACCCAAAATTGTGTCATGTTGGAAATGAGCAAACAATTCAGAATTGACATACTGCTACCTGTAGTTTTACCATATCTTATTTAGCAGAAATATGTTTGTTTTTTATTGGAGAATTATTGGTTTTGATTGTAAGTGCAGACACAGATCCCTCTGAGAATCATACCTAACATTGAGTATATGTACCATAATACCTTTGAAGTAAATATTTTAAATTCTTAATTTCAAAATACATCTGACCAAGAGTTTCAAATAAGGGATTGAGAACCTGTATAATGAAATCTTTCGTATATAATGAGACTAAATTGCAACAAGATGAATTAACTTTCTTAAATTCACATAGAAAATAAATGGCAGTTGATTTGATTTGGAATAAGAAAGGGTGTACCAGAGTCTGTGCTCTTAATTACTACACCACAGTTTACAATACTTTGAAAAAAAAAATAGATTGAAGACAGATTGTGTTGTTTCATTAGTTGTAAAATAAGAAAGTCAGGCTTAATTCTCCTAGAAAAAATTAGGAAAAATACTTATATATATTTCCAAAAGCTCAGTCAGATAGAATTCTGTATTGGGTATATTAAAGAGAGTAAAATTTTGTTCCAGACAAATTAATGTATAGAATATAGAAATTTGCATTTTTAAATTTATCAGAAAATAAATCGTTTTCAAAAAGAGTTAGCTCATAGGAGGTGGATGGAATGGACAAACTCATATCACCATGGCATATAATGGATAAAATGCATTTCCCATTGGTTTCTCACTGTGCACAAAAATGATTTTATGCTTTCAGTGGAACAGTGATTATACCTCTTTGTGAAATATAAAATTTCAGCTTAATTAAATTACTTATGCTATTTTTTCCTTTCCTACAAATATATTTTGACATTCAAGTACATCTTCGTGCGCTAACAGAATTCAAAGCAGTTAAAATTTATTTGGTTTCTAATTGTGGTTAAATGATTTATCATCAATAAACAGATAGCTAGGTTTCACAACATATCTTAGTTTACAGAGATTATGACATCGTGTTATGTAGTAATGCAGTACAAGAATGAAACTGAATGCAGATTTATTATCTCACAAATGCTTCCATAAGTTAAAGTTTAATACAATGTTTTGGATCAAAGCTATTGTCTTAGAAGAGTACGGAAAAATAAATTTAAAAACATAAGTTATAAGAGAGTATTACATTTAATCTCGCTCAAAAGATAGCAATTATTAACAGCCACTTGACAAGGGAAGACATGGAGAGCAAATACAAATGATTTTTAAATTATTTCATGTCCCCTCACAATGTAATAATTGAATCAGAGGGGTTGATTATAATAATGGGTACTAGATCCTTATTAATAGCTTGTGGAATCTATTTTAGTGTATTTTATTAGTGTATAGCTCAGATTAATATTAATTGGCTTGCACGAATATCCTTTGCACGGCTTTAAAAATGTCTTGGAGAAGTTCAAACAATTGTGCTAATTCTCTGCAATATTATTAGGAACACACACGCACACCTGTACTAATAGAAATTATACAACTACACTGGTAATTTAAATGTAATCCAAATGTCTTATCCAAAATAATTTGAGAAATAAACATTCAAAATTTATTCTTTCAAGCTGTTACCAAATCCAAATGATAAATAATGAGGTAGAAGTGCAAAGTATAATTTTAATGTCACTCCTATTTTTGTTTTTATATGCACAATGTATTTGATTAATACACTTATTTTAGAATATTAGATTTATAAAAAACTGAGATTATATGAGTTTTCATATACTACATACCCTCCCCTATTAAATTCATACAATAGTATGATACAATTTTTATAATTAATAAACCAATATTGATACATCATTAACTAAAGTTCATCTTTTATTTAGATTTTCTCAGCTTTCACCTAATATTTTTATGTTCAAAGATCTCATCCAAGTTACATTATATAATATTTAGTTACCTTGTGTTTTCAGGCACCTGTTCGCTGTGGCATCTTCTCAGACTTTCCTCATTTTTGAAGGCCTTGAGATTTTTGAGGAATACTGGTAGTGTATTTTGTAGAGTATTCCTCAGCTGAGATTTGACTAATGCATTCTCAGAAGTATACTCTGGCAATGGACTTTCAGAAGAATGACCATTGTGGTCAATGCAGTTTTTTCCAGGATATGTTCTATCTACATGATGTAGCAGTGTTTATGTCAATTTGCTCACCCAGCTGAGGTGCTATTTATTGGATTTCCCCAATTAAAGTTACTCTTTCTTTTGCCAGTGCCCTGGAGTTTCCCCAAATCTGTCTCTTGCTTCAACAGTGTTTGGACGGAATGCTCCTTCTTCCAGTCTTTGACCACCCAACGCCATTTTGTTTGTTTGTTTGTTTGTTTTTATTTTTTTAACCTGACTCCTGATTGCCAATCAAACATGACCCCCCATATTCATGAGAATTATTCCACTGAAGTGGATGCTGCAATCAACCAGCTGGTCACTCTGCATCTGCAGGCCTCCTACACCTACCTCTGCCTGGCCTTCTATTTCAACTGTGATAATGAGACTCGGGAGAGCATGGGCCACTTCTGTGAGCTGGCTGAGGAGAAGCAGTGAGGGTGCCCAGCTACTCTTGAAGATGCAAAACCAGCCGGTGGCTGCATTCTCTTCCATGATGTGCTGAAGCCTTCCCAAGTTGAGTGAGGTGACATTTAGGCGCCATGGAAGCCTCTGTCATCCTGAAGAGGAACCTGAACCAGGCCGTTTGGATCTGCACACCCTGGCTTCCACTGGCACAAACCTTCATCTCTATGACTTCTGGAGAATCACCTCCTGAAGGAGGAGGTGAAAATCATCAAGAATATGGGCAACTACCTGACAGAATTCCTCTGGCTGACTAGCCCTAGGGCTGGGCTGGGCAAGTATCTCTTCGAAAGGCTCACCCTCAAGCTCAACTAGGAGCCTTCGGAGCCCAGGGAACTTTGAAGGGTCCCTCTGTATCTCCAGGTGCCTGGCTTCTGCCCAAATCTCTCCCTGAAACCACTGGGTAGCCTTTTAACCAACGCGAGTTCCTCTACCAGGCATTGGACCAAATGGAAACAATAATGCTGTTTGGAAATAAACAAATAAGTAAATAAATAAGTAAAGTTACTCTTTTTTTCCCCTTTCCATTCTGTAAACTTTCAAAGGCAGATACTATGATCTTCCAGTACTTAAGTCTAGAGGCATTGCATTCCACCAAATTAATAATGGAACATCTAAAAATTATTTAAAATTATTGTGTGACAACGATTTGTCCCTTCTTTTCTATTTATTTATTCAATTACAGAGACTCATGAATATTCTTTATATTCTGTGTTAGATTCCAATACAGTATTTTTTGTTTTTTTTCAAATTGTTCAAGTCTTGGCCATTGGGAACTCTTTCATTTGGCTTTTGTGCACACAATTTTGTTTTAGTACTTTCTTATTTTATGACCTAAAAAATGTTCCAGCTAATACTATGTATTTCTTATCTTAGCGCTAGAACCAGCCATATCTTTAAGGAAGTTTTCAATATTTTACACACACACACACACACACACACACAGAAGTGAAATTCACAAAATATAGAATTAGCTTATTTATTTTTTAAGATTTTATTTATTTATTTTTAGTGAGAGGGGAAGAAAGGGAGAAAGGGAGAGAATCATTGGTATGCGAGAGATAGATCAAGTGGTTGTTTCTCACATGCCCCCAACTGGGTACCTGGCTTGCAACCCAGGCATGTGCCCTGACTGGAAATTGAACCAGTGATATTTTGGTTCTCAGGCTGGCACTCAGTTCACTGAGGCACACCAGCCAGGACAGAATTAACAATTTTAAAGTGAAAATTTCAGTGACATTGTATACATTCATAACATGATGCCATCATCACTTGTATTTAGTTCCAAAACATTTCATCACTCCTAAATAAAACTCTTATCCATTAAGCATTTTCTCCCCATTCTCTCCTTGACCACAGCCCCTGGAAACCACCAATCTTCTGTCTCTATGGATTTATCAAATTTTGGATATTCCATATAAAATTTGATCATACAATATGTGATATGTTTTGTGCCTGGCATCTCTTGATCTATTTTGAGGTGAATTAATGTTGTAGTATGTATTAGTACTTTTTTTCTTTTTTTATGGCTATACATTGTTTCATTGATACCTCACAATTTGTTTATACATGAATTTATTGATAAACATTTTGTCTATTTCTCCTTTTTTGGCTTTGTGAATAATGCTGCTTTGAAGATGAATGGACATGAACTTGTTTTTTATTCTTTTGTAAATATACCCAGACATAGAATCATAGGTTATATGATGACTTTATGTTTAAGTTGTTGAGGAAGTGCCAAAGTGTTTTCCACAACTGCTGAATTATTTTGCATTCCCACCAGCAATGTTTGGAGGTTCCAATTTCTCTACATATTACCAATACTTGTTATTTATTTTTTCTTTCTTTGTTTTTAGGTAGCGATTTTAGTAGATATAAGTGGTTTCTCATTGTGGTTTTAATTTGCACATCACTTATTTTAGTTAATTGTGTCTTTCCAAAAGATATTAAAGTCCTAACCCCAGAACCTATGTATGTCATCTTCCCTGCATTATAAAGAAGATATGATTTTATTTGCATTATTGTGAATGATTAAATTAAAATGAATTCATTAAGGTGAGACTTAAATCAATATGACTGGTGGGTTATGAAAAAGGAAAAATTAGACAAAGAGAGTGACATGTACAGAGGAAAGATATGAAGACACAGGAACAGCACCATTCTACAACCCAAAGAACAACCGAGTCTTTAGACTTTAGGAGACAGGCGTGTAACACACTCTTCCTCACAGACCTTAGAAGAAATTAGCTCTGCTAAGAACTTGGACTTCTTTTCTCTAGAACTATAAGACAATACATTTCTATTATTTAAGCCACCCAGTTTTTGATGTTTTGTTATAGCAGAGCTAGAAAAATAATCCAACTAGTAATGATGTTGAATACTTTTTCAGGTGCTTATAAGCCATTTGTATATTTTCTTTGTAAAAATGTTTTATTGCAGTAATTTTCACTTTTTTAAAAAAAATTGGGTTTCTTTACTGAGGTTGAATTAATTTCCCAGTTATCTGGATATTATAACCTTATGAGATATATAATTTTTAAACATGTTATACAATTTTCTAGGTTGTTTCTTCAATTCGTTTACCTTTTGGTAGTATCATTTGATCCCCTGTTTTTAATTTTATAAAGTCTAATTTATCTAGTTTTTACTCATGTTTTATTCATGTGTCATATCTAAGAATTATTTGCCAAATGCAAAGTCATCACTTCTATATATTCTTTTAAGAGTTTGACGAGTTTACCTTTGTAGTTAGGCCATTGATCCATTTTGAGTTAATTTTTGCATTTGGTATGAGAAAAGGATCTACTTCATTCTTTGGCTTGTGCCTTTGTAATTGTCTCAACACTCTCTGTTGAAGAGACTATCCTTTCCTCATAGAATGGGTTTGCCACTCTTGTCAAAAATCAGTTGCCCATAGGTGCATGGGTTTATTTCTGGGATCTCAGTTCCGTTTCTTATGGTTTGATTACTGATGCCTTGCAGAAACTTTTGAAAACAGGAAGAGTAAAATCTCCAATATTGTTCATCATCAAGATGGTTCTGACTCTCCAGGGTCACTTGGAATTACACATGAATTTGACAATAAGCTTTTCCATTTCTGTATAAAAGGTCATTTGAATGTTGATAGGATCACATCTAATTTGTATATTGTTTTGAGTATATTGATATATTAAAACGTGTGTTCTAATCTATGAAAACAGACAAGATGTCTTTACATTTATTATAGTTGATTAATTTCAACGATATTTTATAGTTTTCAAAGTACATATCTCTCATATACTTGGTTATATTTATTCCTAGTTATATTATTTTAATGCTATTTTAAATAGAATTGTTTTCTTAATTGCTGTTTCAGATTTTTTATTGCTGGTGTATAGAAACGCAACTTACTTTGTATCATAAAACTGATTTTGTATTCTGCAACTCTGCTGAATCTGTTTATTAGCTGTAATAACCTTGTTATGAATTCTTTGGTATTTTCTACATATCATGCCATTTGTGAATACATATAATTTTATTTCTTCCTTCAATTTGGATGCCTTTTATTTCCTCCTTCTGCATAATTGCCTGGCTGGAAATCCAGTACATTGTTGTATAGCATCAGTGAAAGACGACACCCTTGTCTTTTTCCTCATCCTTGGGAGAAAGTAGTTCATATTAAGCAACGTTGAGTATGAAGTTATCTTCAGACTTTTCACAAATTATGATCTTAAGTAAAGGCTCTATTATTTTTAGTTTTGAGACATCTGTATAATGAAAAGTTTTTAAATTTTGTCACATAAATTTTCTTCATTAATTGAGAAGATATGGAAGATCATGTGTTATTTTTCTCTTATTTATATAATATGACAACAATTTTTTAAAAATGTTAAACCACACTTGCATTACTGGGATAAATCTCACTTTGTCATGGTGTAAAATTCTTTAATATGCTGTTGAATTTGGTTTTCTATTATTCTGTTGAGGATTTTCACCTCTATATTCATAAGGATACAGGCCCATAGGTTCTTCTTTTTTTCTTTTTTCTAGTGATGTCTTTCTAAAGCTTTGGTATGAGGGTGATGTTGATCTTATAACATATGTTAGGAAATGTCCCCTCTTATTTTCTGGAAGAGTGAATGAATAAAGTGTGTTATTTCTTGTTTAAATATTTGATGGGATTCACTACTGAAACCATTCTGTCCTCTGTTTTTTTGGAAGAATTTTTATTACTAAGTCAATCTTTTTACTTTTATGATTTGTTCGGATTTTCTATTCTATCTTGAGACAGTTTTGGTAATGATTTTGTTTCTTGTAACTTGCCCATTTTGTCTAGGTTATAAAATTTCTTGGCATATAATTGTTCATAATAGTATCTTATATTCCTTTTTATTTTTTATAGGTGGTAGCAATAACCTTGCTTTCATTTCTAATTTTAATTATGTCTTTTCTCTGACTCTGTCAGTATAACTAAAAATCAGTCAATTGCGTTGATCTTTAAAAGTACTCAATTATTGGTTTAATTGATTTTCTCATTCTCTAGTTTCTTTATCTAAACTCAAACCTTTATTATTTCCTTCTTTGAACTAACTATGGGTTTAGATTGCTCTTCCTTTCCTTAAGGTACAAAGTTAGATTTTTGATTTAATAGTTGATTCTTTTTTTATGTAGGAATTTACTCTTGTAAATCTACCTTTCAAGAGTGCCTTCATTGAAACTAATAAGTTTTGGTATGTAGTATTTTTTTTACCTCATCTCTAAACATTTTCTAATTTTCTTTGTGATTTCCTCTTTGATATATTTATTTTAAGAGAATGCTGTTAATTTCAATATATTTGTGAATTTTTCAGTTTTGTTTTTGTCATTAATTTATTTATGCTTTGTTTGATTTCAATCTTTTAAACTTTATTATGACCTAAAATACTCTATAATTTGGAGAACATTTCATGTACACCTGAGAAAAATGTGCATTATACTGTGAACCTTCTAGAAGTCTCTCATATTTGTGTGATACTGTTTTCAAGTCTCTGTTATTATGGATTTTCTTTCTTTATGTCCTATCATCATTAAAAGTGGTATATTAAAGTCTCCAAAATTTATTGTAGAACTCTTTATTTCTCCCTGCAAATTTGTCAGTTTGCTTCGTATAATTTGGGCCATTGTGGCTTTGTGTGTACAGGTGACCCTTGCACAACACAGGTTTGAACTGCATAGTTTCACTTAAGTGCTAATTTTATTTCAATAAATATACAGTTGACCATTTATATACCCAAGTTTCACATCTGAACATTCAACTAAATATATGTTTAGGATTCCTCAAGGATCGTTTCTTTCCATTTATTTTGTTCTTTTTATGGGCCATACTTTCCTGTTTCTTTGTATAACTTCTGATTATTTTTCTTGAAAATTAGATATTTAGATATTGCACTGTGGTGACTCTAGACATCAGAAACTCTTCTATTCCTGGGGTTTGATGTTTAAGGTTTTTGTTGTTGTTTGTTGTTATTGTTGTTGTTGAGACTGAATTAGTCTGTCTGGTAACTTTTCCAAACTATTTTGCACAACTTGTATTTCTTGCATTGTGTCATCACTTATTTCCTCGTTCATTTGTGTTTTTACAGAGATTTCTTTGAATGCTAACTGCTTAAAAAAGGAACAAAACCAAAACCAAAAGCACATAATGAAAATAAACACTATTCCTAATTTTTGCTGGTTGATCCTGTGCTCAGGCATTCAACCAGGCTTCCACTGAACTTAATGATCAGCCTGAAGTGAAAGCTGAATATCTTCTCACCTTTTTCCTGAACATAGTCTTATCTTGGGCATGTTCATAATTTTTAAAATTTCTCATATATAAGTGTTTTGAATATTAAAAAAAAAAAAACACAACTATCCCCAGCTTTTGTTCCCAGATCTGAAGCAATCTATTCTTTCAGGTTGTTAGTTCACTTTCAGTGTTCCCAAGCAATGCCCACTGACTTTCCAGCCTGAATTCTGACAGCAAAACGAGAGAACACCTTGTGTTAGTCTTTCTAGTAGTTCCAAGACATTTTAGAAAAGGCATACATAATAACTTACAAATAAGATCAGATCTGCTTCTTCCAGAGCAAGGAAACAGGATCTCACTATGGAAACCCTTATTCTTCTCTCCTCATCACTATTGCCACCATGCAAGGGAATGAGGGCAAGTAAAAATGCCATAAAACTCTCCTACCATTTTGCAGTTACCTTCATTATTTTCTTGATTGTTATAAACTTTTAACTATTTTCCAGAGCTCTGTAAAAGTTGGTTCTGGCAATTCTTGTTAGTGTCCAATGTTTTTGTGGGAAAATGAGAGCTTAAAGCTGCCTATTAGCCATTCCTCATTTTCATTTTTGAGAAATATTCAATTGACATTAAGTTATAGGTTAAAAATCTTTTGGCATATCAACAATGTCATTACACAGACTTGTGTCTTGCATGTCATTGAATTGGTCTTTTTTTTTTTTTTTTAATGAATGTAATGTGCCCTTCTTCACCTCTCCATTTCTTACTTGTGGTTGATCACTTTGATGATTTTATTTCTTCATTGCTGGTTTTCAGAAATTTGATATTTATATGCCTTGATGGGTGTGTGTGCAGGTGGACATACATATATACACATATATCTGTATCGATATCAAGTTTTGAGTTAATTAAATTTTTTGTGTCTGTAGATTTTGGTTTTTAAAAATTTTGGGCTACCTTTGGCTATTATTCTTCCAATAATTTTCTGCCTCCACCCTTTGTGGGTATGCAATTATGTTAGGCATATTAATAATATATAATGAATAATTGAGGTTCAATTTATCAATTTTTTCTCCATTTCATTTTTCCTAGTATCTATGTTTCTGTCTTTATTTTCACTGATATTTTCTTTTATAGTATGTTTAATTTTCTTTTAGCACCAGTCAGTAAAATGTTCATTTTAGGTTTTATGTTCTTCTCTCTAAGTTTAGTTTTTTTTAATGTCTCCCTTTTATATTCACATTATATTCATGTTTGTTTCTAACATTTTATATATTGATAATAACTATTTTAAATAATTTGGGCTAGGTCTTAATGCTTTTCCTTGGGTATTAAATATTTGGAATAAAAAATTAAATTTTTGATGTCTAAGCCATCAGTGTTTTTAATTTATCAAATATTGTATTTAAAATTTATTCTTTTTTTCTTTTCCTCAATAACATGAAAGTAGAAATTGACGAAGAACAAGTATTGCTAGGGAAATACCGTAAAATAATCTCCTTAAAAATTATAGTTCTTTAATTTTTGTTTTAATAGCACCACAGAGTAAATTGTGTTTTTCTTTCAAAAGTCATTCACAGTTTCAAACAGTTTTTACTGAATATAAGAAAGCATCATAACAACATGGAAAGGCACAATAAAATTCAGTTTACCAGGCCTTCCACAGGTAATTATAATTTTGTAACTCTGGCATGGTACTTGGGAATCTATATTTATAGCAGCCCTTCAGTAGAGATTATTGGTTACCTTTATATATTTACTGTATTTATTACCTAGTGGCTTTTGAAAAAAACTTATCTTAACACTTTTACAATATATTAATGCTAGAATATGTATAAAATTTTATCTAATTAAGGCTTCTTAGTATGCAGTCATAATTTCAATAAACCAATAGCTGTATTTTTATTTAACCCATGATAGGTTAGGAATACAAAATCTCATGATTGAACATCTATACAAATCATTACATCAAGTGAAAAAAATATATAGACTTGGTTACCAGATCTTTTGAAAACTGAATATTTTTTCTTGGAAACCATTATGGAAAATTGACCAGGAAGAAGTTGTTAGGTTTGAAAACTTTTAAGTGTAGCAGTTTAGACATGGTAAAGAGCATGTATGAGAAGCAAAATATAAGCCATTTATTACACAAAAGCATAGCTAAAATTTGTATCTTTCTGATCTAACTAAAAATATTAGAGGAGTTTGGCTTATGAAGCCAGCTTTACAATGTATTTTTCTAAATGCATCTACATGCTTCTGCTTTTCAGGCATCTTCAGGTAAATCATTTGCATTAGCTCAAAAACTGAAAGGGAAGACTGATGAAATAGTCTTGCCAACAACTTGCAGAGACTAGGAAGCTGTGGGAAAAATATCAATGGAAGTTTTAGCATCCTTGTCTAAGATATTTCTTTTTTTTTATTTTTTTATTGTTCAAATACATTTATTTGACTGAAGGTGGGATATTTCAAATTAACAGCTAATGGGTGTCCTTAATAACTTTTCATGGTGGAATGAGGCTGAATGAAAATTAACAACTCAACTGCTTTTTTTAATAGCAGATCTTTAATGTTAAAGAAATACTTTGGTAAGACCCCAGAACACTTAGTTTCATATTTATACAGTAAAATTACTATGTGTATAAAGATTAATAAACCCTTATGCATACTGCTGGAGGTCTGCTTACTCTTTTTATGTAACTTGATAATCCAAGCAGCAATATCTTATCCCTACCTTACTTTTTTTTTTTGTACCAAGCAAAGTTTTATTTATTTATTTTTTTAAAAAAAATTCACATATATTTGTCTCCACTTACCCACCACCACTTTCGCCTGCCACACCCACCCCACCTATCTACCTCAATCCTTCACCACCTTGGCTTCATCCATGTGTCCTTCATACTTGTCCCTTGATCTGACCTTTCTTCCCCTCCCTGCAACGCCCTTCCTTCCCTCCCTTTCATCCCCATTGGTTTCTTTCTTTCAATGTTGCTGTTCATATTCTCCTTGCCTGCTTGCTTTGCTGAATAGGTTCCATTATAGGTGAGATCATATGTTTTTTTTCTTTCAACCCCTAGCTTATTTCACTTAACATAATACTCTCCAGTTCCATCTATTATGTAAGAAAGGGTAGTAACACTTTCTTTCTTTCTGCTGCTTAATATTCCATTGTATAAATGTACCATAGTTTTTTGATCCACTCATTTAATGATGGAAACTTCAGGTGCTTCCAGCACTGGGCTATTGTCAATTGTGCTGCTATGAACATTGGGGTGCATATGATCTTTTGAATTGGTGTTTTGGGATTCTTAGGGTATAGCCCCAGGACTGGAATTCCTGGATCAAAAGGCAGTTCCATTTTTACATCTGTGAGGAAATTCCACACTGTTTTCAATAATGGCTCCACCAGTCCATATTCCCATCAGCAGTGGATTAAGGTTCCCTTTTCTCTACAACCCCGCCAGGAACCGCTGTTTGTTGATTTATTTTTGATGGCCATTCTGACCGGTGTGAAGTGGTATCTCATTGTGGTTTTAATTTGCACTTCTCTGATGGGTAGAGATGATGAGCATCCTTTCATTTGTCTCTGGTCCCTGTGTATGTCCCCCTTGGAGAAGTGTCTGTTCAGGTCCTGTGCCCATTTTTTAATTGGATTTTTTGTCTCCCTCTAGTGTAGTTGTGTGAATTCTCTATATATTTTGGAGATCAGACCCCTGTCTGATATATCATTGGCAAATATATTTTCCCACACAGTTGGCTCCCTTTTCATTTTGCTGATGTTTTCTTTAGCCTTACAGAAGCTTCTTATTTGGAGGAAGTCCCATTTGTTTATTCTTACCTTTATGTCCCTTGCTTTGGGGGACATATTGGTGAAAATTTTGCTGCATGGGATATCTGAGAGTTTCCTGCCTGTGTTCTCCTCTAAGACTTCTATGATGTCGCAACTTGTATTTAAGTTTTTTATCCATCTTGAGTTTATTTCTGTGTATGGTGTCAGTTGCTGGTTGAAATCAATTTTTTGCATGTAGCTGTCCAGCTCTCCCAACACCATTTGCTGAAGAGGCTATTTTTACTCCATTTGATGCTTGCTCCCTTTGTCAAATTTTAATTGACCATAGAGACATGGGTCTATTTCTGGGCTCTCTATTCCTTTCCTTTGATCTATCTGTCTGCCCTTAGGCCAGTACCAGACTGTTTTGACTGTCGCCTTGTAATAGAGTTTCATGTCTGGTACTGTGATCCCTCCTACTTTGTTTTTCTTTCTCAAAATTGCTGCTGCTATTCAGGGTCATTTATGGTTTTATGTACATTTTCTAAATGTTTGTTCTATGTCTGTGAAATACATCATTCTATTTTAATAGGTATTGAGTTGACTCTATATATTGGTTTGGGTAGTATGGACATTTTGATGATGTTAATTCTTCCAATCAATAAACACAGTATATGCTTCCATTTATTTGTGTCTTCCTTAATTCCTTTCTTCTGTATTGTATAGTTTTCTGCATACAGGTCATTAACTTCCTTGGTTTATTCCTAGGTACTATACAAAGGGGATATTTTTCCTGATTTCTGATACTGCTATTTCATTTTTGGTATACAAAAATGCCTTTGATTTCTGAATTTTGATCTTGTATCCTGCTGTTTTGCCAAATTCACTTATTAGGTATAGTTGTCTTTTGGTGAATCTACATGGTTTTCCATGTAAATTATCATGTCATCTGCGAACAATGATAGTTTTACTTCCTTCTTTCCAATTTGGATGCTTTTTGTTTCTTTTTCTTGTCTGATTGCTGTGGCTAGGATGTCCAACACTATGCGGAAGAGAAGTGGTGAAAGCAGACATCCTTGTCTTGTTCCTATTCCTAGTGGAAAAGCTTTTAGTTTTTGTCCATTGAGTAGGACGTTGGCTGTTGGTTTTCATAAATGGCCTTTATTATGTTGAAGTATGTCCCCTTCATTCTCACTTTGCTGAGTGTTTTTTATCAAAAATGGGTGCTGTACCTTATCAAATGCTTTTTCCACATCTATTGAGATGATCATGTGTTTTTTTTCTTTTCTTTTGTTTGTGTGATGTATTACATTTATTGATTTGTGAATACTGAACCATCCTTGCCTCCTTGGGATGAATCCCACTTGATCATGGTGGATGATCTGTTTAATTTATTGCTGGATGCAGTTTGCCAATATTTTGTTGATGATTTTAGCATCTATGTTCATAAGTGATATCGGCCTGTAGTTTTCTTTCTTGGTGGTGTCTTTATCTGGTTTTGGGATGAGTATGATGCTGGCCTCATAAAAAGAGATTGGGAGTTTTCCCTCTTCTTGGATTTTTTTGGAAGAGTCTGAGAAAGACTGGGGTTAGCTCTTGCTTATATATTTTGTAAAATTCTCCTGTGAAACTGTCCAGTTCAGGGCTTTTTTGTGCCAGGAGTTTTTTTTTTTTTTTTTTTTTTTGATTACTGCTTCAATTTCACCAACTTATATTGGTCTGTTCAGGCTTCCTGCTTCATCTTCATTCAGTGTTGAGAGGATATATTTTTCTAGAAATTTGTCCAATTTATCAAAGTTTTCAAATTTCTTGGCATAGTTACAGTTCATAGTAATAACTTGCAATCCTTTGTATTTCTGTGATATCAGTTGTTCTTTCTCCTCTTTCATTTCTGATATTATTTATTTGGGTCCTCTCCCTTTTTTTCTTGATGAGCCTGCTTAAAGGATTGTTGATTTTGTTTATCTTTTCCAAGAACCAACTACTGGATTGGTTGATCCTTTGAATTGTTCTTTTATTCTTTTTTTTTTTAATTTTATTTTAATTTATTTTTTCAAATACATTTATCTCTGCCTACCCCCCACCACTTTCCCTTGCCCCTTCCCTTCTTCCCTCCCTCAGCTCTTCCCCTTTGGTTTTGTTCTTTTATTCTGGATGTCATTCAAGTCTGCTTTTATTATTTCCTTTCTTCTCCTCATTCTGGTCTTTGTTTGTTGTTGTTTCTCCAGTCCTTGATGCTGGAGGGTGAAGTCATTTTTTTGAAATGTTTCTGTCTTTTTTAGGTAGGCCTGTATAGCTATGAACTTCCCCTCAGGACTGCTTTCGTTGTGTTCCATAAGTTTTGGGCACTAATATGTTCATTTTGTTTGTTTCCAGAAACTTTTTGATTTCTTCTTTGATCTCATTATTGACCCCTCATTGTTTAATAGTGTACTATTCAGTCTTCAGGAGTTTGAATGTTGTTGAGTTTTTTTCCTTGAGGTTGGTTTCTTGTTTCAAATCCTTGTGGTCCGAGAAAATGCTAGTTATGATTTCGGTTTTCCTGAATTTGTTGAGGCCTGTTTTGTGTCCGATCATGTGGTCTGTCTTTGAAAAGGATCCATGTACATTTGAAAAGAATGTGTATTTTGCTTCTTTGGGATGAAAGGTTCTATATATGTCAGTTAAGTCCATTTGATCTACTGCATCATTCAGTTCCACAATATCCTTGTTGATGTTTTATTTGGAACATCTATCCATTTTTGACAGTGGGGTGTTAAAATCCCTCACTTTCAGTATTTTACTGACTATATCTTTCTTGAAGTCCTCCAAGGTGTTCCTCATATTAGGGTACTCCTATTTTGGGTACATAGATGTTTACAATGTTTATATCTTCTTGATGGATTTTTCCTTTGAGTATTATAAAGTGTCCTTCTAGCTCTTTTTTTATGGCCTTTGCTTTGAAATCTCTTTTGTTTGATATAAGTATTGTTATCCCTGTTTTTTATCCCTATTCGCTTGAAATATTTCTTTCCGTCCTTTACTTTCAGTCTGTGTAGGTTCTTTGTTTGACGTGGGTCTCTTGTTAGAAGCATATGTGTGGATCATGTTTTCTTATCCATTCAGCTAACCTGTTTTTTTGATTGGGGCATTTAATCCATATACATTTAACATTATTATTGATACGTACTTATTCAATTTTTTCCATTTGTACCTGTGTTCCTCTCTTCCTTGCTCTTTTTCTTCATCTTCTTAAAACAGTCCCTCTATCATATCTTGTAGTGCTGGTTTGGTGGAGGTGTATTCTTTAGTTTTCTTTTCTCTGGGAAACTCATTACTTCACCTTCCAGTTTAATTGGGAGCCTTGCTAGGTAGAGTAGTCTTGGCTGAATGCCCTTGTTTTTCCTGACTTGAAATATTTTTTGCCATTCCCTTCTGGCCTGTAATGTTTTAGTTGAGAAGTCAGCTGCTAGCCATATTGGGATTCCCTTCTATGTTACTACCTGTTTCTCTCTTGCTGTCTTTAAGATTGTCTGTTTGTCTTTGATATTGGCCATTTTTATTATGATGTGTCTTGGAGTAGACCTCATTGGGTCCCTTTTGAATGGGACCCTCTGTGCTTTCTGGAATTGTGTGACTTTTTCTCTCCTCCAATTAAGGATGTTTTCCATCATTATTTTTTCAAACAGGTTCTCTTTCCCTCGTTCCTCTTCTTCTTCTGGTATTTCTATTATATGGATATTATTACACTTCAGGTTGTCCTGCATTTTGCTAAATGCCTCTACATCCTTTTTTAGTCTTTTTTTCCTTTTCTTGCTCTTTCTGGGAGCTTTTTTCTGCCTTATCCTCCAGCTCGCTGATTTGTTTCTCTGCTTCATCTAGCCTGCTTTTGATTCCTTCTACTGTGTTCTTCAGTTCAGAAATTATATTCTTCATTTCCTCTTGTCTCTTATTGATAGTTTCTATGTTCTTTTTCATGCTGATACAGTTTGGAGTAAGTTCCTCATAGTTTCTCTGTAGTTTTTTGGTAATTCTCTTTGAGCTCACTGAGCTCACTGAGCTTCCTTAGAACTGTTGTTTTGAACTCAATATCTGATAGTTCGCTTGTCTCTATTAGTTCTCTTTGTGAGGATTCCTCCTTTCCCTTTGATTGAGGGGTGTTTCCTTGTCTTCCCATTATTTGTGAAATTCTTCTTTTTTGCTCCTGCTTCTTTAATTGATCTGTCTTGACTTCCTGATTTTGTGGTGTGAATTTCTCTGGTAGGAGATCATTTTTTTTCTTCTTTCTTTCTGGATCTGTCTCTGATGATGTCAGCTGTTGACCTTGTCTCAGTTTAGGCAATCTTTAAGAATCTTCCTGGAATCTACTGTCTCTGCCTTTCTCCTCTAGTCTTAATTTAGTCACTCTGCCCTCAGCAGTCAGGGTGGGGCAGAGTCCATCCTGTTGGCCCATCTATTGTGTCCTTTCATGCTGCTGCCACTCAGGGCAGTATTATGCCTGAGTGATATGGCTGCTGCTCTATGGCGGAAGAGTCAGCACTGGGGTTCCCCTGGCTACTCTCTCAGTTCTCTCCCTAATGCCTCTGTTGCTAGACTTTCCTCAAGCATCTCTAGATCACTTTGCATCCCCTTTATTCAGGGGTCTACTATCTGTGATTGCCGCTCTGTATTCAGCACGCAGGCCTGTACATTGCCTGGCCAGGGCCAAGCCTCCCAAGGGCGGGGCTATTGTGTCTCTTCACACTGCTGCATCTCGGGGGAGTGGTCTGCCTGAACAAGTTGGCAGCTGAAGAATGGTATGTGAGTTAGCATAAGGACCCTGCCATCCACTTTCTCAGTTTTTTCCCCCAAGCTTCCTTCTCCAGCCTCTCTTGAGGCGGCTGCAGCCCACTATGCCCCTACCTCCGCTGGAGCCGCAGGAAAGTGGCTGCCATTACAAATTTTTGTGTTGGCCCTTTTAATGGCTCTTTGCATCCCCAGCTGCCTGTTTTTGGCAGAGAACAACCCTGCCACTTTTCGCAGCTGGCTGTCATCTGTGTGCTTTTTGAGCTCAGGTGCTGTAGGGTAGAGATCCCCACTTATGGTTCAGACTCTGTTCTTCTCAGGGAGATCGAACTGTCTGTTTCATTATCCCTGTGGCTCTGTCCCCCATGGGTTCCTATTCCACCTTCTTGAGCCTCTACTGCACTCCTTACCAGTTAAGTTGTGCTAAATCCAATTCCTCTGTCCGAAGTTTTAAGGATCTTCTCCTTATTTTCCAAGTGATTTCTCCACAACTTAGTTGTGATTCCAAATTGGTCCTGGGAAGAGGTTGGTATGATTTCTACTCACTCCTCCACTGTCTTGAAATCTCCTCTTACTCCTGTTTTAAACATGCATATAAAAAACAAGTCCATTGTTATGAAGTTGCCACTATGATCGACATATTTTGCTATATCAACCATGAATTAATTTTCTGCCATCTATAGATGTATCAGAATCAAGTAGTAAAACCTCTGCATATATAATTTCTTGTTCTAGAAGTTTGAAGAAACAAGGAACAATATGGTCCCTGATCATCAGATAAATACTCTCCCCCACTCTATACTTTTCATGTTATCCAATGGAAGATTACAAGGACAGAAGCATTTTTTTTGCTGTTGATAGTCATGGAATACTTAAGCTGAAGAGGATAAGAAATGTAGATAATAGAGTATTATCTACATAAGTGTTGAACTGGAAGGAGAGCATGCAAAAAAAACCTATTTTATCTAGGTCTTCAGAATCTATGTATATTCCTCAATAAAAACCATCAAAGATATAGATATTTTAAAAATCAATCTTTATTGATATTTATATTGCAGATTAAAATTAACCTATATATTACAGGTAAAATATTCAGTGTACTCAGTGCAAACATGAAGATAGGTTTGAGGCAGGCAAATTTAAGTACACTAGTTTCAGAATTGTGGCCCATGATTACACGGTTCTTAGGTTCTTGACACCTAAGAGCCACTTTATAACAGGTAACATTTAATAACATTTTCGTTATTAGTCTTCTGCAAAATAATACTGTATGGCCTTGGTAACATTTTAAACTAATACAAAAAGAACAATCCATGTCAAAACCTTGTATTATTTTACCTAATACTGTAAATATGTTCGTGTGTTCCTGAGATGATTTTTAAAATTAAAGCCATTACTATTTATTGTCTAAAATGCATTATTTGTAAAGGTGAACATGAAAAGAAAGCACAATTGTTAAATTCTTTTGGAACTTTGAGAAAATTGTTTTATTTAATACTTCTAGTAAGTAATTTTGACATAAAATATGGGAAAGCAGTAGCAAGAGTGAGTTTCCTCTGTGGTATTCTGAATAATATCATGTTCACTTGAGATGAAGAAAAAAATTCACTTTTTTAATGTATCAAGCTATGAACATTATATTAACAAAATAAGTTGCAGAGGTAGCATTTCAAAATGTTAAGATACAATTTTAGTGACTTAAAATAATAATTTAATTAATTTGTTTTTTGATTTTTATTACTGTACCCACAATGCCACTGACGATTGTGAATGAAGAAAATTGTTTATTCCTGTATTTAACTTTTTTCATTATATTCCCTTTAAAACAATATTTTAAACATCAATGTCCTAAGTTATATTGTTGCATCTATGAAACACCAAAAATATATTGATTTAGATGGCTCTTTTGCATCAATTATGCAGATAAAAATGTTTCTCATTTAATTTTAAATTTTGACTTTATATAAGTGAAAAAAGAAGTACATTTTCTAAGTATTAATTAAAAAATTCAATGCTTTAATTATGCATAAAATTAAAGTTAACAAAATGTTTATATTTGATAAGAATGACTTGATTCAAGTCCTCTATAAAAGATAATAAATCAAGATGCTTTTGTAAGTGGTGGTGAAAATGGTACCAGGATGTTACTGGTGATTAGACCTTGATACTTGAATTCTGACTAAGAAAGATTTCAGAGCCAAGACTCAGACTTTAAGAGAATGTTTATTTAGAAAGTTACAGAGGTAGAAGTGAGCTGTGGAAGAAATGAGCTCAGGAAACAACTTACAGAGGCAAAAGAAGGGATCCTTGGAACTTAGAAGAAAGACAGAAAGGTAAAGGAAATGTCCATGGGGGGGAAAGAGAACAGGGGCTTAGGGAGATGGGAAAGACACTGTTGAGCTCCCAAGAAGGAGAGAGGGCTGGGTCCTCTGTCCTAAGTGCTTTTAAGGGTGGGTATTTTAGTGGAGGTCCCAGGAGAGGAATTCAATAGAATATTCATCAGCTTTTCAGGTGTGTCCTTTCAAGATTGTGTCTCTAGTAATTGGTGTAGGTGCCACATTAAGGGATCATTAGTTATTACAGCTGGTCCTGATGTCAGCCATGACATCACTTGTCTGGTTTTGCTGTTTTTCTGGGCCTGGAGTTAAAACACAACTAAGGCCTAGATGTTATCTCTTGGGCTTAATGCTTAAGAGAGTAGTTGTGCAAGGGCTTGTAAGGGGGTGGTATAAAGCTATTCTGCTGCCCTTTATTTCTCCTCTCAGGAGGGTATACCATATGACTAGCAACATGACAGGCAAAGAAAGGTTAGGAGAGGGTCCAAACCACAAGACCAGAGATATGAATGGTCAAGGGGTTTAAACCCCATGACCAGTGACATGTTAGGGGAGAACAGGTTACTCTGGGATAAGGGGTTGTTGTTTTCCCATTTTTTCCAATTGCTAGGAGGAAGGCTTTCTGGCCTGGTGACATTCCATACTTGGCCCATCATCCTTGCTCTGACTGCCTATCATATTTTAAAAAGAGATTTTAAAAATTTATTTCAAGAAATGTTTAGCTCCTTAACCTATAATGTAGTGCAGTTGAATAAATAAAATACTCACATCTAGTGCATCATTTCTATACTCAAGACTGTTACTTACTTGATAGTGTCCTAAATAGCTTGATATTGACATCTAAAAGAAATAGCCTTAGTAAAATCAAGATTTAGGTTTGATTTTCCATCTCCAGAGTTTAATGCATCATCATGTTGACCAAAGATCAGCTATTTAATAGCCTAGAACTTTTATAAATGTATAGTGGGAGTAATGGACCTACATCACAGGGTCCTTATAAGATTTCAAGGATATAATCTGGCTCCTAAGAAGCAATACATTCTTCAACATAGTAGCTTCTTTTTCTTTCTCCCTTCCCATCTTTCTTCCTTCCCTTCTTCCTTCCTTCCTTCCTTCCTTCCTTTCTTTCTTTCTCTCTTTCTTTCTTTCTTTCTTTCTTTCTTCTTTCTTTCTTACTTATTTATTTCTTTATTTCTTTTCCTTCCCTTCTACTCCCCTCCATTTCTTTCCTTTCCTTTAATTTTCCCTACTTACGAATATTGGAAACATTTTTGTGTGCTCATTGATATAGACTTATGAAAAACATGTTTAGTTTAGAGATGGCGAAATTAGAACAAATAAAGTTTTATTATTGTTCTTTAAACACATGAATACCCATGAGATTCATATTACTTGGTAAATTATTTTCCAAAGCAGGGCCATTCAACAGCAATTTATGTTAATATTCACCAAAATTAATAAACATCTCTTCAAAAAGATTTTCACTCAATGTATATGAATCTACAGATCAGAAAAAATATATGCACATCATATGAAAGCCTAATAAACCAAAAATCTAAAAAACTCTTTAGACATTTAAAAATAAAACATACTCAATAAAAATGTAATATTTTAACAGATACTTCACCAAAAATGATTTGCGGATGTGAAACGAACACAGAAAAATGCACACCATTGAAGCCACATTGAAATAAAAATAAAATACTTTTAAACACATATTTGAATTGGAAAAATTAAAATATCTGATCATATCAAGTGTCAGGGGCTCTAATCTGACCAAAAAAGCAATTACCAAGCCAAAGCTGAATGGCATAGAAGAGTTGTATATGGCTAAGAAAATACCATGAAAAATAACTCCAAAAAATGATTTGTGATAGAATCAAGATGGCAGAGGAGTGAGTAGAAGTCACACTGACCTCCTCCCAGGGCAAATCTGGAATTACAAAAAAATTGTGGAGAAATCAGCAGGAACAAACAACTGAACAATAGCAAGAGAGGAGCCTTATAACCTCAGGCAGACAGAAGAATCAGCTTTAGCACAACCAGACCGGTAAGGAGTGCAATGGAGACTCAAGAAAGCAGGTGGGGCACTCATGGGCAGCAGCACCAGAGGGATATTGAACTGCCAGTTGGATCCCCCTGAGAAGAGCAGGGTCTAAACCATAAGCAGGGATCTCTGGCTTACAGCACCAGAGACCAAAAAATACACAGATAACAACCAGCTGTGGAAAGCAGCAGCTGTCTGCAGAGACAAATAGCCATTTAATGGGTAAACACATAAATTTTTATTTGCAGTCACTTAACCAGGTCTCTGGAAAGGCAGGGGAAGAGTGGGCTAGAGATGCCTGAGGAAAGACTGGGGAAAGAGGCTTTGGGGAGAGAACTGAGAGAGTAGCTGGCAGGATCGGGTGCTGACACATCCCCCATATGGCAGCAGCTATCTTGCTCAGGCAGGCCACTTCCATGAGCAATAGCAGCATGAGAGGGCCCAATTATCCAGTCCCTAGGGTGGATTCTGCCTACCCTATGGTGTCTAAGCCATCCTGCTGAGTGAAGAGTGACCACAGTAACAGCTGAAGGAGACAGCCACAGTTAGTAGATTCCTGGAAGCCTCAAACAGACTGCGTAAATTCAGACGGGGTCAACATCTGACATCATCAGAGTCAGATCCAGAAAGAAAAAACAGTGATCTCCTACCATAGACGATTACACCAAAAAGTCAGGAAGTCAAGACAAATCAATTAAAGAAGCACGAGCAAAAAAGAAGAGTCTCACAAATAAAGGGAAGAAAAAAAAAACATGGCAGTCAAATGGAAAGGAGGAATCCCCACAAAGAGAACTAAATGAACTGGAGGCAAGTAAACTATCAGATATTGAGTTCAAACCAAGGGTTCTAAGGAAGCTCAATGAGCTCAGTGAGCTCAGAGAGAATTACCAAAAACTACAGAGAAACTATGAGGAACTTACTCCAAACTGTATCAGCATGAAAAAGAACATAGAAACTATCAATAAGAGACAAAAAGAAATGAGGAATATAATTTCTGAACTGAAGAACACAGTAGAAGGAATCAAAAGCAGGCTAGATGAAGTAGAGGAACAGATCAGTGAGCTAGAGGACAAGGTAGAAAACAGCTCCCAGAAAGAGCAAGAAAGTGAAAAAAAGACTCAAAAAAGATGAAGAGGCATTTAGGGAAATGCAGGACAACCTGAAATGCAATAATATCCATATAATAGGTATACCAGAAGCAGAAGAAGAGGAGCAAGGGATAGAGAATCTGTTTCAAAAATTACTGATAGAAAACTTCCCTAATAGGAGGAGACAAAAAGTCACACAATTCCAGGAAGCACAGAGGGTCCCATTCAAGAGGGACCCAATGAGGCCCACTCCAAAACGCATCATAATTAAAATGGTAAACATCAAAGACAAACAGAGAATCCAAAAGGAATCAAAGAATCAAGGGAGAAACAGGTAGTAACATAGAAGGGAGCCCCAGTATGGCTAGCAGCTGACTTTTCAACTAAAACACTACAAGCCAGAGGGGAACAACTAGAAATATTCCAAGTAATGAAAAACAAAGGTCGGCAACCAAGGCTACTCTGCCCAAGAACACTCTAAATTAAAACTGAAGGGACAATAAGGAGTTTCCCAGACAAAAACAAACAAACAAACAAACCAAACCAAACCAAACCAAAAAAAAAAAAACTAAAAGAATACACTTCCAGCAAACATATATTGTAAAAGATGCTAAAGGGAGTGTTTTAAGAGGATGAAAAAAAGAGTCTATGATTACCCAATTTCTTTCACAGTCACCAATACTTGATATTACCTAAATTTTTAATACTTATTAATATGATTGTGACAATGATGTATTTTAATTGTTACTTCATTATTTGTTGAATCTTAACCTGTTTCTGTATATTTCTTGCCTATTTCTATTATTTTTTAAAAAGCTTTATATCTTTAAATGACTTTTTGGTATTCTTTATCCACTTTTTGAGCAAAGGTCTATAGGCTTTTTCCCTAAAAACAAAACAAAACAAAACACAAAAAACTATTAACACTTTTTTAGATGTGCTGCAATTACTTTCCTGTTCTATTACTTATTCTTTAACTTTTTTAGTATGTATATTGCTGTATAGTCTTAAATGTTTAATATAGTCAGATTGTCAATATTTCACTTTACAGCTTCTGGGCTTGAAGATTTTACTTCAGGGTAAGAAAAATATTATTCTGTATTTTCTCCTCAAACTTCTTAGATTTTACATATTGATTTTTTTAAATTTTATTTTAATTTATTTTTTCAAATACATTTGTCTCTGCCTTCCCCCCATCACTTTCCCTTGCCCCCTCCCTCCTTCCTTCCCTCAGCTCTTCCCCTTTGGTTTTGTCCATGAGTCCTTGCTATATGTTCCTTGACTTTCCCCTTCCCTTCCTTTTCCCCGCCCCCCCCTTCCCTCTTATCTCTGTTAATTTATTTTTCCTTTCAGTGTTGCTGGTCTTATTTTCCTTGCATCCTTGTATTGTTGTTTAGGTTCCGCTTGTAGGTGATATCATATGGTATTTGTCTTTCACCCCCTGGCTTATTTCGCTTAGCATGATGCTCTCCAGTTCCATCCATGCTGTCGCGAAGTTTAGTAGTTCTTTTTTTCTTTCTGCTGCGTAGTATTCCATTGTGTATATGTACCATAACTTTTATATAAATAACTCACTCGATTCCACTCCAAGAAGACAAACAATCTAATTAAAAAATGGGCAAAGGGCCTGGGCAGACGCTTTTCCAAGGAGGAGATACAGAGGACCCAGAGGCATTTGAAAGGATGCTCAGCATCACTAACCATCACAGAAATGCAGATCAAAACCACCATGAGGTACCACCTCTCACCGGTCAGAATGGCCATCATAAACAGATCAACAAACAACAGGCGCTGGCGAGGCTGTGGAGAAAAGGGAACCCTAGTACACTGTTGGTGGGAATGCAGACTGGTGCAGCCACTGTGGAAAGCAGTGTGGAATTTTCTCAAAAATCTGAAAATGGAACTGCCTTTTGATCCAGTGATTCCCCTGCTCGGACTATACCCTAAGAACACCAAAACACCAATATAGAAGAACCTATGCACCCCAAAGTTCATAGCAGCACAATTTACAATAGCCAAGTGTTGGAAGAAACCTAAATGCCCATCAGTAGATGATTAGATCAAAAATTTTTAAATATTTTATAATGGATTTTGACATTTAAGAAAATAAATAAAATGAATCTGAATTTAAAAAAATAAAATAAGAAAGCAGGAACTCCTACCTTTTTGCAACAACATGGTTGGAACTGGAGAATATTATCCTAAGTGAAATAGCCAGTTAGTGAATGACAAGTACCATATGATCTCAACGATAAGTGGAATCTATTCAACAAAGTAAACTAACATAAAAAAGAAACCACAAGCCTGGAGACATGGAGCAGACTGAAAGTGACTGGAGGGGGTGGGGAAGGAGGACAATGATGGTAAGAAGGTGAAAGGACTAAACAAAGAACATGTATGAATGACCCATGGAAATGCACAACAGGGTGGGAATTGATCGTGGAGGGGTGGGATGAGTGGTGGAGGGCAAAGGGAGAAAAACTGAGAGAACTGTAATAGAATAATCATGATTTAAAAATAAAAAAAAATGAAAAAACAAGAGGAGTCACCTAAAACGGGGAAACAAAGAAACAATCCCCAATCAAAAGGTAAGGAGGAATACCCTGAAAGTGTGATAAATGAAATAGAAGCAAGTAAACTATCAGGTATTGAGTTCAAAACAATGCTTATTTGCATTATTTCTCTCCTAAATAGTTTTTTTAACATTCCCTTTCTTCCCTTCAATTTTGTGCCTATTATTTCACAAAGTTTGTATTTTAATTTATTTTAAATCTCATATTTTGCATCTCTCTTTTCTTATTCCATTCTGTCTTCTTCCTTCCTCTTCTTAATATAGTTGTAAATTTTAATTTTTCTCTTTCTATGACTTGTTTCTGTTCTGTACTCATACTGTTTTTCCCCCTTCAACCTTTCAAAACCATTCCATTATGTAAATGTGCCATGGTTTTTTTGATCCGCTCGTTTAGTGATGGGTCCTTAGGCTGCTTCGAGCACTTGGCTATTGAAAATTGTGCTGCTGTGAACATTGGGGTACATAGCTTCTTTTGAATTGGTGTTTTGGGATTCTCAGGGTATAATCCCAGGAGTGGAATCACTGGGTCAAAGGGCAGTTCCATTTTTAGCTTTTTGAGGAAATTCCATACTGTTTTCTACAGTGGCTGCACCAGTCTGCATTCCCACTGACAATGCACTAGGGCTCTCTTTTCTCTACAGCCTCTACAGCACCCATTGTTTGTTGATTAATTAATGATGGCTATTCTGACCAGTGTGAAGTGGTATTTCATTGCGGTTTTAATTTGCATTTCTCTGATGGTTAGTGATGCTAGCCATCCTTTCATATGTGTCTGGGCCCTGTGTATGTTCTCTTTGAAGAAATGTCTGTTCAGGACCTTTGTCTATTTTTTAATTGGATTGTTCGTCTTCTTGGAGTAGAGTCGTGTAAGTTCTTTATATAGTTTGGAGATCAAACTGCTATTTGATGTATCACTGGCAAATATATTTTACCATATGGTTGGTTCCCTTTTCATCTTGCTGATGTTTTCTTTAGCTGGACAGAAACTTCTTATTTTGATGAGGTCTCACTTGTTTATTCTTACCTTTATGTCCTTTGTTTTAGGGGACATGTTGGTGAAAATATTGCTGCATGGGATATCTGAGTTTCCTGCCTATGTTCTCCTCTAGGACTTCTATGATGTTGCAACTTATATTTAAGTTTTTTATCCATCTAGAGTTTATTTTTGTGTATGGTGTCAGTTGCTGGTCAAATTTCAATTTTTTGCATGTAGCTGTCCAGCTCTCCCAACATCATTTTTTAAATAAGCTATTTTTACTCCAATGTATGCTTCTGTCCCCTTTGTCAAATATTAATTGATCATAGAGACATGAGTTTATTTCTGGGCTTCCTATTCTGTTCCACTGATCTATGTGTCTGTTCTTGTCCCAGTACCAGACTGTTTTGATCACGGTGACCTTGTAATATAATTTTATGTCCAGTATTGTGATCCCTCTTGCTTTGTTTTTCTTTCTCAAAATTGCTGCAGCTATTCAGGGTTGTTTACGGTTCCATATAAATGTCTGAAATGTCTGTTCTATGTCTGTGAATTAAGTCATTTGTATTTTTACAGGGATTGCGTTGAATTTATAAATTGCTTTGGGTAGTATGGACATTTTAATGATGTGAATTTTTAAATAAATGGAAGTTGATAATAATTTACTGTAGAATTTGATTAAAAATATTAAAGTTTTAATGATATTTTCAAAAGGCTGTGTCAGATGAAAACATACAAGAAATAATTAATAACTCTGTATAAGAATCTATCTTGAGAAAATATCATAAACTTGGTCAAAGATACCTGTATGAAAACCTTAGCATTTGCATTACGTATAATAATCAAAATAGAAAAATATAGACTGCAAGTCCTGTTTTAGTCATACAATTCCATATGTGTCAGATACCTGGTATCAGATGTATGTCACTGAACAAGAAGATAACAAATAAATACAGCTGCAATATACAATATGTCTGTTGCTAATTTATTGCCAGAGCTACAGAGTCAAAGGAAGAACAGTAGAAACAAAAGTGTGGGTGAGAGAGAGAGGAATATATTGTAAATGAGATGTCTGGGAGAACTTTAGAGTCAAGATTTCAGCAGATACTTGAAGATCAAGTATTATTTGTAAAACATGGTTTTTATCTTCCAAAAGTCTATGAGGTTTATTAATTGTCCAAATCAAGTAGGAGGCTCAGGCACATAAAGTTGCTAAGAATAATATAGTTAGAAAGTAACAGAGCCACTTAAGAATCAAGAAACATGAAGAATGCATAGTTTGGAAAACTCTTTTTAAACACATCACAATGGTATATTTTTATAAAGCAAAATTTTAAAAAATCTGAAATATGAGATATCACCACAGACCAGAAGTAAAGCAGAAATGCTCTAATTAACCTCTTTCATTGTAGAGTGAAGACCATGAACCTGGCAGCAAAAGCCATTTTGACACCGGCTGAGACAAATACGGCTCTCTTCTGCTTTTGTAACGTGCTTCGCGCCAAAAGCAATGCCCTGCCCTGTAGAATCCCCTCCCCCTTAAGCGTGCATAAGGACCGCGGGATCGTGATTTGGGACCCAGACTTTGGTAGGTTACTCTACTGGGCCTACGTGCATTAATAAAGTTTACCTTCTCTTCGCTACTCCTGGTGTTGACTGAGTCCTTTCCTGACCCGCCGCAACATCAGGACCTCAGGAAAACTAAAACCAGTCCATAAGAAAGGGTAATTGGAGGGGGTAATGACAGTGAATAGAAATCATCAGGATCCCCAGAATGAATCCCAAAGTATTTAACACTTGATTGGGCTTTTAGTCGGGGACATGGGTAAGAGGCGGTCGCCCAGGCAGTGAACTCCCCCACCAGAAGGATGAGCTGAAGACTGGGGCTGAGCCTCAGGAGGGTCTCTTGTGCCCTCTGCTCCCCGACAGAGCTCCTTTCCCGCTGGCTCAGAGGACAGGAGGGGCCGCAGTAGTCGTTCACTTGGGCAGGAAACCAGATGACTCAGACACCAGCTTCCCATCACGGGTCTCAATCTTCTTCACGACCACTGTCTTGGAGGAGGTGGTGTTGGTGCGGCTTAAGGAGCCAGAGCTCCCACCAGAGCCCAAGCCAGCCTGGAAGCCCAGGCTGTAGTTGAGGTTCCCGTGAGCTAGGCTCAGAGCACCAGAGTTGCTGCTGGTGACCTTGGTATGGATACTCATGTTCTGCATCCCGGATTCCAGCCGGCTCTCCTCGCCTTCCAGCAGCTTGCGGTAGGTGACGATCTCCACGTCCAGGGCCAGCTTGACATTCATGAGCTCCTGTAGTCACGCAGCTGCTGGGCCATCTCCTTTTTTGGCGTTTACCAGAGCAGTTTCCAGCTCAGCCACCTTGGCCTGAGCATCCTTGATGGTCAGCTTGCCATGCTGCTCGGCACCCTTGATGGCAGTCTCCAGGGAAACCTTTGAGGCCATCGATCTCAGCCTGGGTTCTGCTGATGCTCCAGTTTGTCTCAGAAATCTCCGTCTTCGTGCAACGCAGGTCATCCCCGTGCTTCCCAACCAATACCTGCAGCTCCTCGTACTTGATCTTGTAGATGGCCTCAGCCTCAGACCGGCTGTAGTTGGTGATCTCCTCGTACTGAGCCTAGACAGCGGCGATGATGCAGCCCAGGTCTAGGGAGCGGCTGTTGTCCATGGACAGCACTACAGACTTGTCAGAGATCTGGGCCTGCAGCTCACGAATCTCCTCTTCTTCATACAGCTGCTTGTAGAAGTTGATCTCATCAGTCAGTCTTTTCAGGCGGGACTACAGGTCTACCTTGTTCATGTAAGCTTCATCCACATACTTTTGGATGAGGACAAATTCATTCTCCATCTCAGTGTGCTTATTGATCTCATCCTGCTACTTATTCTTCAAGTCCTCTACCAGGCCCTGCATGTTGCCAAACTCTGCCTCCAGTCTCTGTTTCTCCTGGGCCAGTGTTTTCAGCTGCCACCAAAGTTGTTGATACAGTTCTCAAACATATTGTCCATGTTACTGCGAGTTGTCTTCTGCTGTTGAAGGAGGGTCCACTTGATCTCCAGACTCTTATTCTGCTGCTCCAGGCTCTGCACCTTGTTGATGAAGGAAGCAAATTTGTTGTTGAGGCTCTTGATCTGCTCCTTCTCCTGGGTGTGCATGGGCTGGATGGTGGGGTCCACCTCCCCCTTCACAGGGCTCAGCAGGCTCCGGTTCACTTGAACAGCTTTGATGGTCCCCATACTCCCAACTCCATTGAAACCCCCTAACAAATTCATGCTGGTGCCCAGACCAAGCTGGGAGCTGCTGCCCACCTGGGAAAAAGCCGAGGAGCTGATGATGGGCCCACTCAAGTATGAGCGGCTGCTGAAGGTCCCAGGGCCAGAAGTGGACACCTTGAAGGACTTCTGGGTCACCCTTATGGACATAGTGGAGGCTGGAATGGAGGCAAGGATGCCAAACCAGACAAAGATGTAAGAAGTAGCCAAAAAGATGTTTCTCCAAAAGAGGGATTTGTAATGGGGTCTAGAACCTGGGGTGTCCAAGAAAAATATAAAATGTTCTCACCCCTACACCTACACAAGGCAGGCTGCCAGGTGGAATGGGAGACATGGAGCAAGACCACTAAGTCAATAACAGCTGTATATCTTCAAACCTCATATGCAAAGATGGCTATTTTGCATGTCAACAAGGCTAACCAGGAAGGTTTCTATAACTCAAATCTTGGCTGTAACTGGGCAGGTAGCTCCCTGGTTATAGCACTTACTGGAGGAGTTGGAAATGGGGTTGTGGGGAGGATTCATGCCTGGATTTGGGCCCAGGCACAGCAGACATGCTTGAGGCTTTTGACCATGTAGTTTTGGGAGCAGAGTGGGGGCTCCCTTGACCACACAGCTTAGGAAGCAGGAAAGCAAGATGTAGCAGTCATGCAGATCAGCTCCCCTGATTACAGCGCATGTGCATAAGAATTTGGAGATAGTTTGCTCCACTCCCAAGAGAACGATGCAAAAACCAAGTGAGGAGGAAAAGGGAGAAAGGACTCTTGTTAGTGGGCTATGAGAAAGTGCCACGTGGTCCTGAATTAAGAACTGGAGGTCACCGAGACACAGCAGATGGTGCTGGGAACAGTAAGAGGTCTGCCTAGCTGAGCTCTGGACTTCTGTTCTTTTTTTCCTGAAGGACAGTACACCTGACTGGTGTGACTGGCCTGACTGGGCAAAGAGAGGGAAGGCAGGATTGTGTGCTGGTGGTGTTTTAAAGGGATTTTGAGATTTATTGGCAACAGTGAGCCATTATTCAAAACCTGTATAATTTTTGAATAAATAGTTCTTTTTCTTTTCACCAAAATCTGCCATTGAAAGCCATAATTTTTAAGGGCAGCGTGCAAAGGACCTAGAACAGAGGGACTCCAGGGAAGGGGGGGCATTGTTCTGGTAGTTCCATCTGGGGCTCCCTCCACTCAACAGATCCACATTCAATAATAAATACACAATAAAAAAATCATACAAGTATTTGGGAAAGAGAGAATTAGCTTAAAAATTTCAAAAAGTTTTAGAGTTCATTTTCAACAGCTCTGATTTATGTAATTTTGACTGTATGGGTAAAACTACTTAGACTAGAACAGGAGTGCAAATGGAAGTTGGTAAGAATTTTAAAATAACATTCCACTCTGTAAAACTTTCCAACTTTTAAAATATTCTTAGCACTGAGCCTTGTGTAATTATCTTGCTCTCATCTGAAGGGAGAGAAAAAAAAAAGAATGAAACGTACACACAACACATTAAGATTGCTTCAGTTCTCTCATTTTCATGCATTCCACATTTTAGGACCACAAATTCCCTTTACAAAGGGATTAAGTGATCAAATAGAACCCATTAACCCATTTTAAAGTGTTGGAAGAAAGAATCAGTACACTATCCACATGCATTACCAGTTTGCCAAATTATTTATTCAATAGAGGAAAAATATGTATTCCGTGTTTAGTATTTGCTAATCATTATTTTAGGAACTGATCTAACTAAAAATGCATAAGAAATAATTTATTCTAGGAGCTCAGAATTTGTCAAGAAGGGATCGAAAGGGGAAGTTTTTTCTTTCCTTTCGTTCTTTTTTTAATGGTAAATGCTATATTTAAAGTGCAATTTCCATACCCGAAAAGGGAGGTGGAAAGAAATCCCATAGTAAATCAGGAAAAACTACAAAAGAGGTAACAGTTGGACATGTTTTAAAAAAACTCAGGAATTGTTCATGTGAATCCACTTGGAAGGACATTTTGCAAAGAGAACCACATGAACATAAGAAATATCTTTGGATGATTGCTCATTTTAATGCATAAAATATTTTATCATGGATACAAATAAATTAGTTTGGTGCTGCTTTTAAAAAACTCTAACTTTGGTTTGCATTTGGACTTTTACCCATGTCAGTGCTGTGACTGAAGGCAAGCTAATTCAGATCTTCATATCACAGTTCTATATCTCTAGAGATGAGAATATTACCTAATATATATTATCATAACCTTGTTGCAAAAAATAAATGAAGAAATGCATGTTGAGCATTTCACAGTACCTGCCTTCTGGTAAAAGATCTTTTTTAAAAAGTTATTTTATTCTTCTGTTTGGTCATCACATTTAGTGCTGTTTTCACAGATATAAAAACCGAGTAGTATGGCCAGTGGCTTCCTGATAGCTCTGATACATAAATACTTTATGCTTCACCTCTGCCTTAATGAGATTCAAGCAAGCAGCCCAGCAGCTCTCCAAAAGAGTCACCTGTGATCCTTCTTCCTCACTCAAGGTTTCTATTCCCTCTTTTTTTATATTCTCCATGCAAACTTTCTCCGAAGCCCTTGCAGAACACTTATCAAGAATCAGTTAATTCTTGAAAATTATGGGGCGGAAAAGGCCCAGGCTGTATTTAACACTGCCTAGTGATAAATGAAGTTTTACTCTGTGATTGTCCGCTGTTAAATTAATATCCTTCTATTTTATTATATTAACAACTTTCAAAATCATGTCTAAGAGATATTTTTGGTTGAATTAGAGCCAGTAGCCTAAAATTTTTTCATACATTTTATAATCTGCCTAAGGTTAAATAAGGGTAGGCATGATGTCTTTAATCAAGGTAATCTTCATTCGTTATGTTATTTCACTTGGAAAATCAGATTATACTTGTAATGGGGGAAATGCCCTTCCAGAAATGGGGAGGGGTGGAGAAGAGCCAAAGACATGTGTTTGCATTGCCCCGGCAATCAGGATAACACATACAAACAGGGGGAAAAAAAAGAGAGAGAGAGACAGAGTGAAGCTCATGCCAAAAATAGGAAGATAATCGGGTAAGACATAGCCTCCCATCTACTTCTGCCACATGGAAGATTATGGAGGGTCTTTAAAAGGCAGACTATGTGCAAAGTCCAACTTTTACTCCTTCATGCCATGGCTAGTAGGTCCACTGCTGGGGGCTGAGTTTTCTGAGACAAGGACCTAGCCAGAAGGATTCTGAGTGTCTCCTGTCATAGTACTCTAAGACCAGACTGTTTGGGAGTACAGCAAGTTTCAGGTAGGAGGGTAGGGTGGGCAATACTCAGGCCAGGGGACTTAGGCAGGCTTGGGCTGAGACGTCCCCTTCCCCTTCCCCATGTGGGAAGCTGCAGTGGCTGCTGATCATTGGTGGCCCACTCCCTGGTATGGGTCCAGCAAACCTTGTGCACCTTCACAAGCAGAAAGCCATGTGGTTGCTGCCTGCCCATGGCCCATGCCAGTGTGGGCCAGTCAGCTATGACTCCAGTGCAGCCAGGGATGGTCAGGTTGACACCCCTCCCTGAGCACTTTGGGCCTGAACAAGAGCACTACTGGTGCTGGGAGCAAGGCTAGTAAGAAGATGGAAGGGAAAGGAGATTTGAGCCAGCAGGTCCTGGGAAGTAGTGCAGCCAGGTAACAAGCCCTGTGCCCTTCCACAAAGCCATGGGAAACCACTGTGGCAGTTGCCCACCAGCAGTGTGTTCACTCCTCTTACAGCAGGGGAGGAGGTGAGCATCAGGAAATCTACTGTCTATATCTATAAGTAAATAACAATTTCACTTCCTTTTCCACCTGACTCTATCTCCATAGTTATTGCCTATGGGCAGCATGTAGTGTGACCCCACAAGCAGTTCAGTTATAGTAGTGGTGCCCAATGTGGGGCCTTAGCTACTTGTGGCAGTTTTACACCCTTAAGGATTAGGACTGTAGGGCTTCTCAGTTACTGAAAGTTCTTCTGTAAACCTCCTGGGAGCATCGGCTACTTAAACATGCCTAGCAGGTGGAAAGGAAACAGGTCTTGGAAGGGAATTGACTCTGGGAAGAAGGAGAGACCAGCTGAGTTTTAGGGCTGTGAAGCAGGTTCCAGGTGAAAATTGGCCTTTTCGTGGGAGGCCATTGTTCCGCTTCACTGATTATGAGATCGGTTGATAGAAAAACTTGCATATGAGCATTTGTTAAAATAAGAGTCATGGATGCCAGTTTCCTTGGTTTGTTTCCCAGTTGCCTGATTTCTTTTGGTCATAGGGTTGGGCCTGCTGTGTATCTGGGTCCGCAGGAGCCATTCTAGGTTGGTTCCTGGATGGAGCTCACTGGTAGAATTTTAGTGGACTGGGATACATATAGCCATTTCCAATGTGCAAGGAGGTATTGGTTTATTACTGTAATATTGTATAGTCTACATACATTTTGGACTATGGGGAAAGGTGCCCCACAGGTGGTTCCCTAGACTACTGTACAGTAATTACTGGAACAGTATTGCCAACAATTCCATGAATGGTATGAAATTCATTATTTCAAGGCATTTATGTCATTGCAAATAGGATTTCACCAGAGACAGAGGGAAACATCCCTAGACCCACAGCCTATCTCTCAAAGATGTTGGATCACATGACAAAGGAATGGCCATCATGCCTTTGAGCAGTGGCAACTAACTGACATCTTGTAGGAAGCTGAGAATTTCACATTGGGACAGCCTGCTACAGTATTGGTACCACACCAAGCACTAACTCTGTTGGAACAGAAAGGAGGGTGTTGGCTGATGGCAGGAAGCTTGGGTAAATACCAGACCATTCTGTTGGATAACCCAAATATTACCTTGCAGACTACAGTTTTGAATCCAGGCATTCTACTCCCAAACACAGAAGTAAACTTAGCCCTCCAGCATGACTGCTTGGAAATCATTGACCAACTTTATTCTAACAGGCCAGATCTACTGTACCAACCATTGGTAGCACCAGTCTGGGAGCTATACATAGATGAGAGCAGCTTCATGGACATTAGCCAACAGTGAGCCAGGTATGTGGCAGTCACCACAGACAAGATAATAGAAGCCCAAGCTCTTGCATTGGAAACCTCAACACAGAGGGCTGAACTGATAACCCTCGGGAGAGCCTTAGTACTGTCCCAGGGAAAGAAGGTTAACATTTACACAAACTCCAAATATTCCTTCATGGTAGTAGTCCATGCCTATGGAGCAATGTGGAAGGAGAGAGGGCTCTTAATCTTGGGGAACAAGGATGTTAAACATGCAGAAGAGATTTTACAATTGCTACAGTCAGTGAATCTATCAAGCCAGGCTGCCATAATGCTCTGCCCAGGACACCAAAGGGATGGCTCCCAAATGAACCAGGGAAACTGAACTGCAGATAAAACAGCAAGACAAGCAGATGGAGGGCTGCCACACTTAGGGGTTTTGATGCCCTGTTTGGACTTTCATTGAGCCTCATTACACAGAATAAGATGAGGAATAAGCCAATAAATGAGTATTCACTAGCACTGATCCCAATTCCATAAGGAAGATCAACACTCATGGAATGATCTTACTTCCTGAGGCTCTAGTGTATCTCATCCTCAAACACCTATGTGAAGAGACCCATTATGGAAAAGATGCTTTGATGGAACCCATTAGAACACATTTAAAGGGCCTGCATTCACAGAATACTGTTCAGAGGATTATCCAAGCCTGTCAGATATGTGCCAAAAATAATCCTAAAACAGAACACACTCTATAGAAAAAGGGAGTACAATATAAAATGTTGCTTATCTGAGAACTAACAAGTAAACTTTACACAAATACCAAATTTCACATTTTTATTAGTTTTTGTAGAAACTTTTTTTTGGATGTATAGAGGCTTACCCCCACTAGAGCTGAGAAGATGACTGAGGTAGTGAAGCTTTTACTTAAAGAAATAATTCCTACGTTTGGACTTCCTCACAGTATTCAGAGTAACAATGGGTCATCATTCAATTCAGAGATGTCCCAGAAAGTTGGACAGGCACTGCAAATAAGATGGAAACTACATGTCTCTTAGAGACATCAGTCTATAGGCTGAGAAAATGAATCATGCATAAAGAAGACTCTGGCAAAAATATTCCAGGAAACATTTGAAATGGGACCATGTACTTTCTGTTCATTTCCTCTGGATTAGAGTTGCACTCAGAAGTGGGCTTAAGTTAAGCCTTTTCAAATAGTTTATGGAAGACCCTTCCAAATCTCAGTTCCGGGAGTGCCCTCTACCTAGACTTGGAGCACTTGGAGTGGAAAATTAAGCTATATCTATAAAATTTAGGGCAAAAACTAACCATTCTGCATAAGTTTGCTCATTGCAGGTCAGCCTACCCATCTGACAAGCCCTTATACCCATTCCAGCCAGGGGACTGAGTCTTACTAAAGTCTTGGAAGGCTCAAGGACCTGAACAACAGTTATCTGAGCAATGGACTGGCCTCTATGACACCCTACTGACAACATATTCTTCTTTGAAGCTCATGGGAATTAAATCTTGGGTCAACTACACACAAATAAAATAGGTATCACCTAAGGAGTATTCAAATCCTGTGTCTGTGGTTGATGTTGAAAAGGAAAGCTGGACATTCACACTGGAAAGATATTGAAATTTCTTTCAGGAGAGAGGGCCCCAATGCAAAATGGCAATGTTTCTTTATTTTATTTATGCTTTTGCAAATTTAGGGATTTTTAGCTGTCAGATACTGAGTTTGAATGTGGTCTGTTCCAAAATAAAAAAAGGACAAGAATTAAAAGTGATTTATTCTTGTGGCTATTCTTGAGTCAGTAAGAAGGTCTATGAAGGTTTCAGAAGGTGTGTAGAAAGTCGTAAGGTGTATAGAATGCTGAAAAAAAAGAAAGAAAGAAAAGCTTGTGAAGGATGTAGAGGCCATAGAAAGGTGTTAATTTTTTTTTTGAAAGAAAAGGAGCCTCAGTGCTTAGGTTGAATTATTCTTTGCTTTAGGTTTTGTTTGGTTTCTTGCTTTCTGATTTCTTTTAGATTTGGGAAACTTAACTATTTTGTTTACACTGAAAATCCTCTGCTTCTGCTGTTTCAGACTTTGTACAATTTGGACCTAAGGTTGTTTGGTGTCAGTTATACCTGACTGGGCTGAGAGCATGTCTCTGCCATAAAATTGGTTGGTGAGAGGTCATGTTTCTTCCAGGGGACCAGGGAGTGCACTGGTAAGTAAGAGAATGCCTTTACTATTGAGGCTTTGTGCCATTGGTTCAAAGTAGAATCTGGCTGGTGTGAGAACATATCTCTGCCATGTGGAATGTGTGCCATTTGGACTTGGGAAAAGTCATTTGGTGCCAGTGAGAGATGGATGAAGTAAGCAAATGTCTCTACCATTGGGACTTCATGCCATTTGGGACCTGAGAAATGTCTCTGTGATAGTGTGACTGGTGGAAGACAAGATTCTAAAGCTAGTTTTGGCCCCCTCTCATTATTTTTTGGAACTCTGTTTTTGCTTTGGATTTTTGTTGTTTCTGTTTTGAAAAGACATTGAGGTTCCTAAGGGTTAAAACTGTACATTAGGTTAAGAGAAAAGTAATGAGGGATATAAGGCATCAAAACACAATTTAGGTGGATATTGGAAGAAAAATGGTTCTCCTTTTCACTTTGTATTTTTCTCTCTACCTGACCACTCTAGAATTTGGCATTCTTAATGAGTAATAATATAAAATATCCTTTACATGAAACCAATAAGACCAGTTTCAAATTATGGTTCTAATAACCAAGACTTTGACTAGAATGCCATACCTGAAGGAGGCATGCCTGAGCTCTGATTGTTACCAGAAAGCCTTGATAAACTAAGATTGATTTTGGAAGCTAACAGAGGCCCACTGGATACATGGTCTGCTACCTTATTTCGTCATGTAGTTCATGGCAGTGTTCCCAGGAGAGGAATGAAGGTTGCTTTCCTGAAAGATGGCATGGAGGAATCTTGAGACATGATGGATACCTCAAGGACTTGAGGAATACAGGTACTGCAGGCAAGCTGGATGGCAGTTATAGGGCCTGGCTTCTATGCTCTGAAAGGCTATTTAAGAGTCAATCTGAAGGTTCTTTATTGTAGTTCCAGGAAAGAAGACTTAAACAAACAAAACAAACCAAAAAAAAAACTTATATGTATAGTTCTATTCTTACTGTTTTTATAAAAACAATGAGGCAAAATTGAAAGCTTGCAGTCTGTTTGAGGTCAATGAGGGTGATCTTAGAAAGAGAAATCAGGTTTTAAGGAAAAGCATGATGCTCAGTCATAACCATTGGATTTTAGTGCAGCTAACTGTCTTCAAAGTTTGTTTTCACTTGAGGCTTGAGCTAGCTTCACCTGATGAAATCAAATTCTCACTGCTTAGTATCATTCCTGCAAAGATCTTGTAACTGAACATCTTCTCAAGAGACTGTTTTGTGGACTCATAAAGGGTGTAGTTCCCACTAGAGAAGCTCACCTGTATCACCAATTCCTTGGACTCAACAGTTTGACTGGATTAAACAGTTGAGTTGATGAAGTTTGGGGTAGTGTATTGTCTTCACTTTAAAACTGCTTTCTTTTCTATCTTAATAGTTTGGAAAGAAAGGGTTCAGAAGTGTTAAAGGCGGGAATCTCAGGATATTCCCCTTAGCCTAATTTAAGTTGAATATAGTAGTCAATAAGTGTTCGGACAAGTGTGACACCACTTGCACACCTTCCTCCAAGGAAACCACTTTTTCTTAACCAAGGACATTATAGAATTTATCCCTACCTTTGTCATTTAGTTGTTATGGTTCTAATCATGCCTTCTAATGCTCTTGCCAAATTTTTCATCTTCAGAATACAACAAGGATGTCAACTCATCTAGTAATGCCATCTTTTGGACATTGTGAAGGCAGCTTTCCAGGAACAACTGACTAACCTGGACTTTCTGAGATCCCTCTGCCTCACATGAAGGCTCCCCTCCACTCCAGACCCCCTTTGGTAGGTACCTCTGAACCAGGGAATAGGTAGGACTATGCTCCTTGGCCAGAAGGAAATAGTTAGAAAAGAAGAAAAGCTTTGTCCATCTGCCCTTGTAAAATTTCAAGTGTCCAGAGTGTTAAAGGGAGTAAGTATAATGGGGGGAACTCCCCCTTGGAAATGGGGAGGGGTGGAAAAGTGCCAAAGATGGTGCATGTGTGCATCTCCCTGGCCACTGGAATAATGTTCACAAGGCAGAGGAAAAAGAGACGTGCAGGGCTGGCACCAAAAACTAGGAAGGTGACTGTATGGGAGGGACATAGCCTCATGTCTGCTTCCTCAATGAGAGAGATTACAGGGGTGGGGTTAGAAAGTGGACTGTATGGAAATGTCACACTTTTTGCTCCACCTTGGCTGGTGGTTTTGTGGCTAGGTGCTGAGTTTCTTGAGCTGGGGACTTAGTCACAGAGATTCTCACTGCCTTTTGACATTGTGCTCTAGGACCTGCCTTTCCAGGAACACAGCAGTTTCTAGGTAGGAGGGCAGGGAGAGAGACTTAGGCCAGCAGGCTCTGGGAAGCTTGGGCAGCAGACTCAGGGAGCCTCAGGCCAACAAGGCCTGTGCCCCTTCCCTAGGTGGGAAGCTACACTGGCTGCCACCCGCCCAGGGCCCACGTCAGTGTAGGCCAGTCAGATACAGCCCCAGTGCAGACAGAGAAGATCAGGCCCCATGCCTGTCTCTGAGCCCTTTGGGCCTAAACAGGGTCACTGCTAGTGGAGGGCTGGCAAGAAGCAGGTGGAGGGGTGAAGGGATTTGGGTCAGCAGGCCCTGGAAAGCAGGACTTGGAAACCAGAACAGCTGGGTGACAAGCACTGTGCCCCTCCCCTGTCCATGAAGCCATGGAAAACCACTGGTGGTCACCTACCAGCAGTCTGCTTACCCTTCTGGCAGCAGGGGTGGGGGCATGCATCATGAAATCTACTGTTTATAAGTAAATAAAAATTTCATTTTTCTTTCCACTGGACTCTATCTCCAGAGTTACTGCCTATGGGTGGCAGAGAGTGGTACCCCATTACTAGTTTGGTTACACACTTACAGGGACATTTTTCACAATGTAACCCACAGCTATGGTGGTCTTTCTAATATTTATTCATTTTTCAATCTAAAATAAAATTTTGATTGTTTTATATTCTTTATTCCTAAATGTTTTTAGTAAATCATAAGACATAAGACAATAAATCCAGGTAGCTTATATGAACACTCAAATAATTATTATCTTACACCAATGTTTGTTTATTGTACCTGATATTTACTGCATCATAATTTATAGACTAATCGGTTCTATTTTTTCAATTTCATCTTTTTATATTTGGTTTCTTCAACTTGAATTGTGAATATGTATTGTTTTATATCATATGAAATAAACGTAACTTCTTAAAATTTTCAGCATAGATTTCATTAAATATAAAAAGTGATATCAATCTCAAGTAGATGCTATATTTCACTGAGATGGAGAATAGGTCAGTCAGTTAATCAATGATTCAATGTAAGTTATTTACCTTTGGAAAAATAGAATAATTATACTGTTTCTGAGACTTCATTTGAATAATTTATTTGACTTATTTAACTATTTCACTTATATGTGTCACCTTTTTCTTTATTAGATTGATGTTTTAACGGTTTTGATATCAACACATAGTTTCCTTATACGCATGATGTAATATACATTTCTACTTTTCTATTATATTTAATTGTAATTTTTTTCTGTTGATCCATCCAGCATTAAAGCATCATTCTTCTTCTTTTTTTATTTTGTATTATCTAAATCATGCTTTCCTAAATGTACAGTTTGATATCTAGAAAATAAATATCCCACATAAATGCTAGAGTATTAGTATGTCAAATTTATCTTTGCCTTTGCATAATTTTTTCAGTTACTTTTATTTACTATTGTAGACTTCCTCTATTATATTTACTTGTCTATGCTAAATCCATTAAAATTTGAGTTTATTTTTTAGTGATGTTTCTTTTGAAATATGTGAGCCAGCAATCTGAAACTTCAATAATATATTTATACTAGATAAAAATATTCTAGAATATTTCACAGAATATGATTCTGAACATTTTCACTGAAATTGAGCATATCAAACATAATTTACCTAAAATTTTAATATTATACTTTATTAATATCCCTAATTTAATATATTTATTTGGGGATATTAAACTTTAACAACTCTGCAATTCAGATGAAATACTAGTTTACATATTTACCCTGCTTTGTCTTTCTTCTTGTTTTTATAATTTTTCAGTTACAGTTTTCACTCAATATTATTCTGTATTAGTTTAATATATACAGTAAAGTAGATAGAAAATCATGTAATTTACAGAGTGATTAAGAAGTATAAATTGGTAGCTACAAAATTGTTACAGAGAGAGATTACAACATAAGGAATATAATCAATAATATCATGATTACAATGCATTGTGTCGGAGTACTTGAAGAATTGGGGGACTACTCTCTATTTTATAGTGGTTTATTTTCCTATTTATAAAGAATTACTTACTTTTTTTCCTTTGGATTTAAACCAGATTTGGGGGCTTATATTTTATTTTTTTGATAACATTGTTCTTCATAACTTTGCTTTTCTTAACTTGTTTATTTTTTTTAAGTATTAGTCTTTGTTTTGCTGACCATAGAATTATCTGGTTACTTGTAACAGATGGTTTGAATTTAAGATATGTGCAAGATGCCCCAGAAACTCTGGAAATTTTCCCCGTTTAAGGGTCAGCAAAAAATAAGAATATGAATAAAATAGCTTATGAATCTTTCTGTACTCTATCCATGTCTTCTGACATTGAAATTAGATTCCTCAGTTTCTCTATAATTATTTAAAGTTCAGCAAAGATATCTTATAGATACAAATGCAGTTTTATGTGGACTTCTAAAAGTTTTCTCCCCATGTAGTGATTAAGTCAAATGTTGAGGAACTGAAAAGTTTACATAAAAAAGCATTACGCATAATTAAGGCTTAGTCACAAGTGTTTCCAAGCAACAAAATCATGGTGAGACTTTAACGGTCTTATAGGAATTTGATGTTAGTCACAGACCCCAACTGGCTTTTAATTTTGTGTCTTTTGTGATTATATTTGTTATTCCTAATGACTCATGTTGTCACCATTCAAGTACACAATTTCAATGATATTTATTGATTCTTAAAGGAAATATAAATAATTTATTTATTTACATTAATACCTCTTTGTTTCTCCCAAAATTTGATATTTTTAAAACATATTTTTATAGCCTACTGCTAACTTTGATAATTTAAAGAAAATATTTATCAAGCATTTTTAACACATAATTTTCATTATGGTGGAGCAAAGATGATTGGATAATTCATGTTTCCATTTCCTTCTCTTCAAAATTGTCTTAACCGTGCAATTTTAAAAAGAAAATTATTTAAGAAGCATGGATTGAGACAATATGAAGAAAAATCTCTTCATGGTAATAATATTTTTCTCTGTAAAATTCCACTCTGGCTCCTTTATCTTAATTAATTAATTAATTAATTGGCATGACATTGTTAATAAAATCACATAGGTTTCAGTTGTACAATTCCATAATACATCATTTGTATTATAGCTATCTCCTTTATCCCCTGACCTTCTTTTCTTCTGGTAATCGCCATACTGTTGTCTGTCTTTGTTTTCTTGCTTAATCCCTTCACCTAACTCAGCGACTCTCCCCCTTCTGACAGCTGTCAATCTGTTCTCTGTACCTATGAGTCTGTTTCTGTTTTGTTTATCTTATCATTAGAGTCAACATGTAAGTAAAAAATCATATAGTATTTGTCTTTCTCTGATTGGCTGATTTCACTTAACATAATAATCTCCAGGTCTATTCATGCTGTTGCAAGAGGTAATATTTCCATCTTTTTAAGGTAAAGTATTATTGCATTGTGTAAACGCACCACAGCTTTTTTATCCACTCATCTGCTGGGAACTTGGGCTGCTTCTAAATCATTTTTTAAAAGATTTTATTTATTTATTTTAGAAAGAAGGGAAGGAAGGGAGAAAGGGAGAGAAACATCTATGTGCAAGAGATACACATATTGGTTGCCTCTTATACACCCTCAACTGGGACCCTGGAATGCACCCAGGCATATGATTAGTTCACAGGCCAGTGCTCATTGAGCCACACCAGCCAGGGCCCAAATCTTGACTATCATAAATAATGCTGCAATAAGCATAATTGTGCATATATTCTTTCAAATTAGGGTTTCAGGTTTCTACAGTATATTCCCAGATATGGAAATGCTGGGTCATAAAGCAGTTCCATTTATAATTTTTTGAGGTAACCCTATGCTACTTCCTACAGTGGCTGCACCAGTTTACATTCCCACCAACAGTGAGCAGGGGCTCCCCTTTCTCCATATCTTTGTCAATACTTGTTGTTTATGGATTTGTTGTTGATAACCATTCTCACAGGTCTGAGGTGATATCTCATAGTGGTTTTAATTTGCATTTCTCTGATGATTAGTGATGTTGAAAATCTTTTTGTATGTCTACTGACCAACTGCATGTCCTCTTTGGAGAGGTGTCTTTTCAGATCCTATGTTCTCCCATTCAGTGTGTTCTCTTTTCATTTTGTTGATGGTTTCCTTCACTATGCAAACACTTCTTAGTTTGCTGTAGTCCCATTTGTATATTATTTCTTTTGCTTACTTTGCCTGAGGAGATATATCAGAAAATATTGTTACAAACAATGTTTGAGATTTTACTGCCTATGGTTTCTTCTAGGATTTTTATGGTTTCTGGGGTAATATTTATGTCTTTAATCCATTTTGAATTTATTCTCATATGTGGTATAAGAAGGTGGTTTAGTTTCATTTTACTGCATGTATCTGTCCACTTTTCCCAACATCACTTATTGAATAAAATATCTTAAACCCATTGTATGTGCTTGCATCCTCTGTCAAATAATAATTGATTATAAAGGTGTCCATTTATTTTTGGGCTCTCAGTTCTGTTCCATTGATCTATGTCTGTTTTTATGCCAACACCATGCTGTTTTGATTACTATGGCCTTATAGTATAGTTTGATATTAAGTAGCATGATCCACCTTTCTCAGGATCACTCTTTTCAGTGCTTTTTGTGGCTCTATATAAATTTTTGAAATATTTGTTGTAGTTCTGTGAAATACACCATTGGTATCTTGCTAGGAATTGCACTGAATCTATACATTGCTTTGAGAAGTATGGGCACTTTAATGATGTTAATTTTTCCCACCCACGGACATGGTATATGCTTCCACTTATTTGTAGCTTCTTCAATGTCTTTAATGTCTTAAAATTTTCTGAATACAGGTCTTTTATATCCTTGGTTAGGATTATTTTTAGATATTTTATTCTTTTTGAAGCAATTGTAAATGGGATTATTTTCCTAATTTCTCTTTCTTTTAGCTATTTACTGGAATAAAAAATGTCACTGATTTCTGGATATTAAGTTATTTATAAGTTCCAGTAGTATCTTGGTGGAATTTTTTGGGTTCTCTATGTATAGTTATCATGTCATCTGCAAATAATCACAATTTTACTTCTTCCTTTCTAATTTGGATGACTTTCGTTTCTTATTCTTCTCTGATTGGTATGGCTAGGACTTCCAGTACTATGTTGAATAGGAGAGGTGAAAGCATACATCCCTGTCATGTTTCCAGTCTTAAGGACAACACTTGTAGTTTTTGTCCATTGAGTATTATGTTGGCAGTAAATAATATGGCCATTTCTATGTTGAGATATGTTCCTTCTCTTCCCACTTTGCTGAGAGTTTTCTTTTTTATCAGAAATGGATTCTAGGTTTTATCAAATTATTTATCTGTATCTATTGACATGATCATGTAGTTTTTATCCTTCTTTTTTTTAAATTAGTGTGTCATATTTATTGTTTTGCAAATTTTGTACCCACCTTGTATCCCCAGAAAATAATTCCACTTGATCATGGTGTATGATCTTTTTGATGTAGTATTGCTGTATTCATTTTGCTAATATTTTTTGAGGATTTTATCATCTATGTTCATCAGGGATATTTGCCTATAATTTTCTGTTTTTGTAGCACATTTATCTGGTTTTGAAATTAGGGTAATGTGTGACTTGTGCAATGATCTTGAGAGTCTTTCTTCCTCTTGAATTATGCGGAAATGCAAATTAAAACCACAATGAAATATATAACTCATACCTGTTGGAAGATCAGGATGGCTATCATAAATAAATCGACAAACAAGTGCTGGCAAGGATATGGAAAAAGGAGAGACCCTTTGCACTGTTTGTAGGAATGCAGATCAATGCAGCCACTGTGGAAAGCTGTATGGCGATAACTCAAAAAATTAAAAATGGAATGGCCCTATGACCCAGCATTTATGCTTCTGAAAATTTATCTGAAGAAACAAAAAAATCCTAATTCAATATAATATAAGCGCCCCTATGTTCATTGCAGTGTTATTTACAATAGCCAAGATTTGCAAGCAGCCCGAGTGTCCATCCATAGATGGGTGGATAAAACAATTATGAAACATTTATACAATGGAATACTACTTGGCTCTAAAAAAGAAGAAAATGTTATCTTTTGGGACAGCATAGATGGACCTGGAGAACATTATGCTAAATGAAATGAGCCAGTAAGAGAAAGACAAATACCACATTTTCACTCATATGTCGAATCTACTGAACAAACTGAACTAACAAGCAAAATAGAGATAGACTCATAGATAGAGAGCTGGCTGGCTGCCCCAGGGCATAAGGTTAAGGGTGGAAGGATCAAACAAAAAAGAAAATGACTCATGGACATGGACAATGGTGTGGTGGCAGCTGTGGTAGGGAAGGGGTGAGTGGAGGTGGAAGAGGGTATAAGGGGAATAAATGGCAATGGAAAAATACAGTTAAAATAAAAATAAAGACAAGGTTTGACACACTCTCAGAGAAGACTTATGGGTGGCATACAAGCCCATAAAGACATACTCAACATCTTTAGTCTTTAAGGAAATACAAATTAAATCCATACTGTTATGGAGCTACATGCTCAGTGGAATTGTCAAAATTAAAAGATGAGCCACAAATTAAAACAATCAGATTCTACTATTAGAATGTCAAAGATTTATAACCCTGGCAATACCAGTAGCTGGTGTGAATGGTGTAGTATCATTGTTGTTGTAAATGCAAAAGAGCACAGAAACTTTTGAAGATAGTTTGGTAATTTTATGCAAAGATAAATTTAGTCTTGCCATACAATTAAACAATCATATTCCTAGGTATTACTCAACTGATTTAAAAACTAATGTTCATTTGTTGAACTTTACATCCTGTGACTATTTTTTATATTTAAACATATTTATTCAGTACCTTTATGTGCCAGGTCCTATTCTAGTTGCCAGAGATGGGGAAGTGAACAAATAAACAAATACATAGTGTGAATTGCAATACAACATAGGGAATATGGTGAATAATATTATTATATCTATGTATGGTGCCAAGTGGGTACTTGAGCTCTTGGAGGGAATCGCTTTATAAATTATATAATTGTCTAACATTTATGTTATATACCTAAAACTAATATTAGATAATATTAAATATCAACTGTAATTTAAAAATAAAATTAAAAAAAGAAAATTTATGTCCATAAAAAATATACAACTTGCACATGAAAGTTTATAGGATTTTTATTTATAATTGCCCCAAATTAGAAGCAACTAAGTCATCCTTCAATAGATATAAATAAAAAAAGTGTGTTTCCAAAAAAATAAGAAAAATGAGTAATATCCATACAATGGAACGTATCTAACAATAAAAGTTATTAACTTGCACAAGTCAACAAAGATTAATTTTAAGTCAACAAATATTAACTTTTAAATTATTTCTCTAAGTCAGGAATTTTTAACATTTTTCATCTCATAACACATATAAAGTAATTACTAATTTTTTTTTTACTTTTTTATTTGACAATAAGATAAAAAAGGTCCATGCCCTTGACTAAACAGTTAAGTATTGAATGTTTTAAAAATTACTGTAACACACCATTTGAAAATTGCTGCTGTATGTAAAAGAAGCAATATTGAAATGGCCACATACTATATGATTTCATACATATAATATTCTAGTAAAAGTAAAACTAAAGACAGAAAAAGATCATTGTTTCCCAGATATTTAGAGAGGAGGGAATGTTTAAGTTGAGGAAGCATAGAGGATTTTTCGGGATAGTAAAAATAACCTGTATGGTAAAGTATGATACCTAGTTTTCTGATGCTATGCATTTATCAAACCCCAAAGAATGTATTACACAAAGAGAAAACCTTAATAAATGCTAATATTTTTTAAAAGCAGAAATTAAGAGGAATTCAAGATGTTATGCAGATTGTGACAAAATTCTTTAAATGCATTACAAATATACAACAAAATGTCACTAAAGAGGATGAGGGAAAATGTTCTGCAACTGTACATAGCCCTATACTCTAATTGGAGAAGTTGTTTCTTGTGGGATTTCAAGTTAACAATTTTGAAACTAATGTGCATGCATACTGAGACTTTACAAATAAATACCGGGTTGTCAAATGGTGGGAACAAAGATTCTCAGTTTCAATAGTGAGAGGTTATATAAGCAAGAGGGAAGACTAAAATAAATCATAGGATATTGTTTTAGAGTCAGAGACATTGTATAAACATATTTAGCTTAATGTAAGTGTAGATAGGTTAATTAAAAAGGTTCATGTGAGTATTCACAAGTCTATATAAATATATGTTCTACTGAGCATGACTAGAAAAATTAACTTCTGTAGTAACCATGCCCTCAGATCTTGGTTTATAATATATTTACCCAATAAATGAAATCAGGCTACAGAGAAAAATAGCCAATTCAAGGGCTGAAGCTAGCAATATACAACATGAGTCTGGAGCATCCTTTAGTTCCAAAATGAAATGCAGTGTTTAAACAAACAAACAAGATGAGGGCTTTTCAAAAACAACATAGAAACTGACCTGAAATATCTTCCATGGCTAAAAGTAGAACAATTTCAGCAGCAAAATAAGTAACATATATTTGGATTACAAAACAAAATAGATAGAAAACAAGTACCCACAAGTCCACATTTATATAAGTAAGTGATTAAGTAAATAATAAAGAAGACACTAATCCCTATGCAAATAATTTATATATATACTCCCTCTCAGGAGGTGAAGCTTAATTCTCAACCCTTTAAGTGTGTGTTGCTCTTAGTCCCTTGTTTCCAAGGTAAGGAAAAGAAGGATAGGAACTTCACAGTGGAGAAATCCAGCAACCACTTCTTCAGCCAAGTAATCAAGGTTAATGCCATCAGTGATACATCATGCTGATAGAATGTACTCTTGATATGATGTGTTGAGAATGACAGTTCACTTCTACGAGCTCCCTCACCCAAATCCATAACCTGTTGAACTACAAGAAAAACATCAGACAAACCAAAGTTGAAAGAGATTCTACAAAATGTGTGACTAGTACTCTAAGATGCTGTCACAGACCAGAGAAAGCTAAGGAGAAAGGATGCCCAAGCCCAGTGTGGTATCCTAGAAAAAAAAAAAGAATGAAAAAGAATATTAAGGATAAAAATAATGAAATGTGAACAAATGCTGGTTAGTTAATAGTAATGTGTTGATATATTTCCTTAGTTATGACAAATGTACCACAGAGAGGAAATAAGGAAGTTTCATGCACTGGTGAACATAAACATGGTACAACCAGTTGGGGAAATAGTTGATTGTTTTTTAACAGTTGAATTTAAGCCTTCTAAACTGAACAACTATAAGACCTTAGCTAAAGTATATACTCATACAAAATATTGTACACAAATGTTCATAGCAGCTTTACTTCTAATAGTCAAAAATAGAAATAATCAAAATGTCCATAAATAAATAGATAATTATGCTATGTCTACAAAATGGAATACTTCCCAGCAATAGAAATCAATAGCATATGTTTTATTGATATACATACAAGATGGATGAAACTTAAAATGTATGCTTAATGAAGAATTCAGAAAAAATGAAAATGTATTATATAATTTTATTTGTATAAAATGAATAAATGTAACACAATTGGACAAAAAGCACATTGTGGTTGCCTGGGGCCAGAGGTGAGTGATGGGGAGTAAGGATAAATTACAAAGGCCACACGTAAACTTACAGAGATAATAGATATGTTCATTATCTTAATCATGGTGATAGTTTCATGGGTGTATAGATATGTCAAAATTCATCAAAGTGTACACTTTAAATAGGTGCAATTAATTATGTCAATTATACCTCAATAAAGTTGTTAGAATAACTACAGGTGACTTTATACCATGGTTTCTGAAACAATTTTCCCAAGCCTAAGAGACAAAAGATTTTCTCTCCTTAAAGTCATGAGCCTCTTCCCCATGGCCTTTCAGAATGACTGACATGGGAAATTTGATTTGCTTCAAGGAAAACCTTGCCCTCACCTACAGAGATGTGCTCTGTTCCTTTGTCCCTCAAAAGAAAATCAAACAATAATTCAACATCAGAATATTCTCTAATATCTTGGTCATTCATTTTTAAGACCCTATGTGAGGCATCAAAAGACAAGAATAGTCTGAGATCAGCACAATGCATTTTTATCTCTTTTTCCATCCAAAGCTTTGAAAAAGTTTAAATGATTACTTTAACTAGAGTGACCTACTTATACATATAATCTAAATCTAATAATATAATTTCAATTCATATAAATTTTAACTGTTTCAACATTTCAATTTTAGATATTTTGTTATAATTATTGTCTCAAATATTATATTTTTATAAACATAATGTTGTTAGTAAATTTCACTGTATTTCACTCAAAATATTTAATGCTCTTTTGTTATTTTGGAAGCAACTCCCTCACTGTATCAGCTAATGTCCGAAAGCACTTTATTGGATATTCCTAAATGGATGTTTGCTTATATTTGATTTCTGCTAGAAATTTGTCCTCTTTAGCTTCACAAAATCCAGCCATCATTTTATTGAAATTTCCATGCAGTGGTATACAAAAATTATGTTAGCTTCATGTGTACAATATAGTTCTAAAATATTTATACCATACAATGTGAAGACCATACTAATTTTAGTAATCACCTATCATGGGCAAACATCACAGTGTTACTGACCATATTCTCATTCCTCATTTTCATCTATCCCCCACAACCTTCCCCTCCATAAACCATCTGTTTGATATATTTTTATATGAAAGTCTTTTTATTTTGTTTTGTTTGTTCATTTGTTTTGTTTTGTTTTGCCTTGTTTTTAGATTCCACTTATAAATGAAACCTAGATGTTCATCAATAGATGACTGGATAAGGAAGATGTGGTACATATATACACTGAAATATTATACAGAAATTAAAAAGAGGAATGAAATTTTAACATTTACAACAACCTGGATGACCTAGAGTATGTTATGTAAAATAAGTCAGATTGAGAAAGACAGATATTGTTTGGTTTTACTTGTATGTGCAACAAAAGTTTTGATTGGAAGAATAGTCCATGTTTCACCAGGGACATGAACATTCTCTTCCCATACCTTGAAAGGCAGGATGCATTCAGTTGATTCATCCTTGGCCATTTATATATTTCTTAGAACTTTTAATCTTGAGTGTATCATTCATTTATTGTGCAGCATGAGTGGCAGAGATATTCTGCCATGAAAAATCATGTTACCAATGACAACACCTGAAGCAAGTTATTCCTGCTAGATGACCTTGACTGTGGCTCCACATACCTCTCATGTCTTTTGTTACTAGGTAATTATCTACTTTTCTCTATCTTTCAGTAAATTAGAGTTTAACTTTAATTACTTCCACAGTATCTGTTTCATGCAATTTAAAAAGTGAATAACACGTGTTGGTACACGTTCACACCCTTGTTGGTATACTAATGCATATAATGTGTTTCTACTTCGGTCCTGAAAGGTAGCTGTTCTACATTTTTACAAGTTTGTAGTAGTAGAAAGAAGATTGATCTGAGAGTCAGGCAACATCAAAATCTTTGTGAAATACTTAAGAGCATGGACTTTGAAGTCAAATAACTGAGTCTATATTTCTGTTCCATTATTCTGTAGGACTTGGAGAAAGTAATTTATCATCTCAGCCTCAATTTCTGAATAAATAAAATGGGGACAGTAATGATCCCATGCTTGCAGGGTTAAATTAGGATGAAGAAAATAACAACATTTTCTATATAGTAATTAGTGTGCTTAAAAATTGAGTCAAAGTTTGTCTGACTTTAAATATTGAAGTTCCTTTCATCATTACATGACTCCTAAAGGTGATTCATGTTTTAGAGGGTTGTTTTTGTGTTAAACTATGAAACCCACTTTAATAACATTTGCTATTATTAGAATAAACTGACATTTTAATACAGAAAACAATTTTCCAAACCTATGTAAGAAGAAGTCTTCCATCTGTATCTCTATATGTGACTTCATATTGTAAGGAAAGAGAGGGATTAGGGAACCTTAGAGGGACAATAAATATAACATAAGAAATTAAAATCAAATTAAGAATTTAGCTGATAGAGCAGGCTCTTAGATCCCTGGCTTTATGACATCTAAAGTAAGGCCAAACGTTCCTCCTTGATATTTGCACAAGAAAAAATTGGAAAGGCAAGTGCTACACGACCACTGTTAAACCTCAAGTAATAGTGATATAAGAAAAAAAGATAAAAATGAACTCATTGTTTACTTGTGAAGGAAATGCTGCAAGTAGTTTTTATAAGTATTTCAATATTTTTTTCTGCAAATTATTGTCTTAATTACTGTTATATGTTTTTGATACTGTAAAAAATCAACTTGTAACAAATCAGTAGCAGTCTTAATTCTTCAAAGTTACAAGAAATGATTTATAACTTCTAAAGGAATTTCTTAAATCTAGGTGCCACCTGTTATTATTTGTATGTGATCTTCACACAGGTATTAAATATTTCAGTATTTCAATTTTCTCATCTGTAAAATGGAAATAGTAGTAATAATGCTTAATTCAGTAAATGGCTCTGAGGAGTAAATATGTTGAATGAAATAAAATGATTATAAAGATGTCCAACATATAGTAAGGCCTAAAATAATATTTCTAATATTATGCTTGACTCTGTAACATTGACAATATCAAGTTATTGTTACTGTTATTTTTAATGTTAGTATGACAAATGGGTAACAATATAAAGATGTTACCTCTGTAGTGAAACAGCATATGAAGAGACTGAGTAAAAAAAACTTCTCCCAGAGAATAAGAAAGAATCAAAATGCTAAAATCAATTGCTGGATTATTGACTGATTCCTGAATAAAAAAAGCAACTAAAGTTGCCCAAGGCATCTGTGTGACTCACACTCTAATGAGGGTCATGGACAATAAATAATCAAAAAACTTATGAAGGCATACGAGAAAGTTCTACAAAAAGGTTATTGTTTTACAGTATAATGTTTATTGGTTCTTTTAAAAATTTGCAAACTAAGTTTCTGGAATATGTATGTATGAAGTATATCAGGAAAATATCTAGCCATTGTTAATACAATGAGAATGGTTTCTGTGGCATCAATGTAACATGGCAGTCAAGGAGAGTGGGCTGGAATGTATATGCATGAACAATGGTGACTTCACTGTATTAGTCAGTGGGGGCAGTAGATGACAGTGAGTGAGCATGTATAATGTGCGGCCGTTCAATTCAAAATGACTGAGAGAAAAGAGCAACAAGTCTGTATTAAATTTTGCATTGAGCTTGGACAATCCTTCATAGAAACTATCCAGATGATTCAGAAGGCTTTCAGGGATGATGCAGAGAGTGCAGTGTAAATAAAAGTGTGGCACAAATGCTTCAAAAATCTTTGAGAATCTGTTTAAAGTGATTCATGTTCTGAAAGACCTGAAACAAACAGAACACCTGAGAATGCTGAATGTGTATGGGCTGCATCTCAACAAAGTTAGGCAACTGATAGAGTAAGAACTAGAAGCTGATCTGGGAATTCCAAAAACTACTGTGTCCAAGATTTTGATGCAGGATCCTGAAATGAAATGTGTCATGCAAAATTCATTGGGTGGCTTCTGTGACCATAGCAGAAGGAACATCATGCTGTAGTTGCTAATGATGCTGGGAGAATTCTGTGAGGTCCCAAGATACCTACATTGAAGGGGACTAAAGCGTCATTGTCCTATGTACAATGTTTCTTGAATCTTCTTCAATGTTTCTATTTTTCATATTACATGGCTGGATAGTTTATCGACAGACCTCGTCATATGTATGCATGTATACAATACATATACATTATAATGGGTGACAACCCCCATTAAGATATATGGTGCTTTTCAGAATCAAGATGGAAGAAGAGTGAATGGAAGTCACACTGATCTCCAAGGACCAATCTGGAATTAAAACTACATTGTGGAGAAATCACCTGCAACAAACAACTGAACAATCATGAGAGAGAGGTCTTATAACCTCAGACAGACATAAAAATCAGCTTTAGCAAAACCCAACTGATAAGGAATACAATAGAGACTCAAGAAGGTGGATGAGGGGACCACAGCTGGATATCCATGGGTGAATGGATATCCATCCATTCAGCACAAGATGGATATTGAAATGGCCAGTTGGATCCCCCTGAGAAGAATGGTTTAAACCATAAATGAAGATATCTAGCCAATAACAGCAGAGCACAAAAAGTTCACAGAAAACACCCAGCTGCCAAAAGCAGAAGGGTTGCTCTCTGACACAGACAACTGGCTAGAGATGCAAAGACATTTTTAAAGCACAAATGCATAAATTTTTATTTGCAGACACTTACTCTGGTCTCTGGCAAAGGCAGGCAGAGAGTAGGGAGACACCTGAGGAGAAACTGTGGAAGGAGGCTTTGGGGAGAGAACTGAGAGAGTAGCTGGTGAGATCCCAGTGCTGACACAATCTCTATGTTGCAGAAGACATCTGGCTCAGGTGATCACTCCTCTAAGAGGCAACAGTGTGAGGGGAAACAATAGCCCTGCCCCCAGGAGGGATTCTGCCCTGACCTCTGGTGTCTAAGCCTGACTGCTGAGAACAGAGTGACTAGATTAACAACTGAAGGAGACAGCCACAGACAGTAAATTCTTGGAAGTCTCAAAAGGACTACCTAAGATCAGATAGGGTCAACACCTGGTATCATCAGAAGCAGATCCAGAAAGAAAAAAAAAAAACAAAAAAAACAGCAATCTCCTATCAAAGAAGTTCACAGCACAAAGTCAGAAAGTCAAGACAGATCAATTTAAGAAGCAGAACCAAAAAAGAAGAGTCTCACAAATAATAGGAAGACAAAAAAACACCCCCCAATTGAAGGGAAAAGAGAAATCCTCACAAAAAAGAATTAAATAAAATAGAAGCAAGTAAACTATCAGATACTGAGTTCAAAACAGCGGTTCTTAGGAAGCTCAATGGGCTCAGTGAGCTCAGAGAGAATTACAAAAAACTTCAGGGAAGCTACGAGGAACTTACTGCAAACTATATCAGCATGTAAAAGGACATAGAAACTATCAATAAGAGACAAGATGAAAGTGAAGAATACAATTTCTGAATTGAAGAACACAGTAGAAGGAATCAAAAGCAGGCTAGATGAAGCAGAGGATCGAATCAGCGAGCTGGAGGACAAGGTATAAAAAAGCTCCCAGAAAGAGCAAAGAAATGAAAAAGGACTAAAAATAATGAAGAGATATTTAGAGAAATGCAGGACAACCCAAAAGGTAATAATATCCAGATAATAGGGGCATCACAGGGAGAAGAAGAAGAGGAAAGGAGAAAGAACCTGCTTGAAAAAGTAAAGATAGAAAACTTCCCTAAGGAGAGAAAAGGTCACACAAGTCCAGGAAGCACAGAGGGTCCCATTCAAGAGGAAGCCAAGGAGGCACACTCCAAGACACATTATCATTAAAATGTGAAATATCAAAGAAAAAGAGAATTCTAAAAGCAATAAGAGAGAAAGAGGTAGTAATATATAAGGGAGGCCCGGAATGGCTAGCAGATATCTTCTCAACAGAAACACTACAAGCCAGAAGGAAATGGCAAGAAATATTCCACGTTATGAAAAGCAAAGGCCTGCCATCATGACTGCTCTGCCCAGCAAGGCTCTCAATAAAGATGGAAGGTGAAATAAGGAGTTTCCCAAACAAAATAAGGCTAAAAGAATACACCTCCACCAAACCAGCTCTGCAAGATATGCTAAAGGGACTGCCTTAAAAAGATGAAGAAAAAGAGTCCATGAATACTCAGTTCCTTTCACAGTCATCAATAGCTAATATTACCAATATTTTTAGTACTTATTAATCTAATTGTGACAATGATCTGTTATTTTAATTGGTCCTTTATTATTTGTTGAAACTAAATCTGTTTTTGCATATTTCTTGCCTATTTCTATTATTTTTAAAAAGATTTTAATCTTTATATGACTTTTTGGTATTCTTTATACACTTTTCGAGTGAAGGTTTGTAGAAATTTTTCCCTAAAAACAACAGAACTATCAACCCTTTTAATGACGTGTTGCAAATACTTTCCTATTCTATTTCTTGTCCTTTAACTTTTTTAATATGTGTATTACTATATAGTCTTAAATGTTTAATATAGTCATATTGTGAATATTTTACTTTATAGCTTCTGGGTTTGAAGATTTTACTTCAGGGTAAGAAAAATCTTATTTTGAATTTTCTCAAAAACTCCTAATATTTTATCCATTGGTTTTTAACTCACCTGAATACTTTTAGTATAATGTGTGAAACAGGGCTCTATATTTGTTTTATTTCAAGTAATAGTAGTTCATTCACCTTATTTGTTGAAAAAGCCTTATTTTCCCCACTGATCTGAAATATCAATTTAATCATATATTACAATGTTAGACAGATATATACTTTTGTTTCTAGAATCCTCCTTTAATTTTATCGATCTGCTTGATATTTTCTGTGCTGGTGTCTTGTTGTTTTAATTGCTGAGACTTTATAATGGATTTAATTTTTAAATATTTTGTAATGGATCTTGACATATAAATAAATAAATAAATAAATAAATAAATAAATAAATCTGCAGTAAAGTATAAGGAAAAAAGAAAGAAGGAACCCCTACCTTTTGAGACAACATTGATGGAACTGGAGAATATTAAGCTAAGTGAAATAAACCAGTTGATAAAAGACAAATACTATATGATCTCACCTATAAGTGGAATCTATTCAACAAAATAAACTATTGAAAAAAATAAACCACAGACATGGAAACATGGAGCCAACTGAAAATGACCAGAGGGGATGGGGAAGGAGGATAATGATGGAAAGAAGGAGAAGAGACTAGACAAAGAACATGTGTGAATAACCCATGGACATGGACAACAGTGTGGGAATTGACTGTGGGAGAGGGGGGAGAGATGGGATGGGTGGGAGAGGGCAAAGAGGGAAAAATTGAGAAAACCATAATAGAATAAACATGATTTTAAAATAAATAAATTCAAATTAACAGAAAAAGAAATATTTTGCATTTCAGAGGTCAACTAGAAATGACAACCCATGGAACATATATCTATTAGGAAAAGTTGCTATTTGGAAGGAAAATCACTGATCTCTCCCACCTTGTCTGTAAGTTTAAGTTTCTTATACATTGTGTTTCTGGATATAAAATATATTTAATTCAGTTTCATTGAAAAGCAATACTATAAAAATAGAAACCACCAGTTATTCTTGATAAGAGGTAATTTTCAAAATCATTATTTAATAATAAAAATACCTAAGTAATCTCAGTGGTTTAGAATAGCATGAATCCTCTAAACCTAAATTCTTATAGGTAAAATTTAATAAGCTTAGTTTCTCTTTCCTGTATTAAGGATATGATATTAGTATTTTGACATCATAACTACTTTATTACAGTGATGGTTATTTTATAAAGTAATGAGCTTTTGTTCAAATTTTGCATGCTTCTTTAAAAATCTAACTATGTTCTATTAAAAATACTTGGCAATTAAAAATCTATTCTCTAGTCTGATCAGTAAATATAAATTTCATAGTTAAATATCTAAAATAATTATTACAACCAATGGTCATGAGGGACATGTTTTTAAGAGTATACTAATTAAACTACATTCTTCAGACAACTTATTTCTACACTCCTAGCAATGAACCATATCTTATTGGTCATTAAGTAATTAAGAATGCTAATGTAAATAAAATGTAATTTAAATAAGGCTATGGCTGGAGATGAATCATATATTTTGTCTTTTGCTCTGAGCTGTACACAGATCAATCAAATAAAATAACCAAGAAAAAAGTACCTAAAGGAAAAAGGAAAGGTGGTCCCATCTGCCATTTGCCACTAAATAGACCCTGTTATTTTAAGCAGGATTATATTTTAAATTTAACTGACAGTATAAATGTTTTATAAACAACTTGAGAAAAAATGGCTTACACTGTGATCCTACATTTTTCTATGCCTATTGTAATTTACATTTCTGTGGGGGGGGGGGGAGAGAATCTATTTCCTATGAAATAGCAAAGATGAGAGGTCCAAGTATATAGAAAGTCATAAAGATGGTGAGATAGAAATGAAGAAATAACTGAACCAAAAAAGTAGAGGAATATTTACTAAAGGTTATAAAAGAAAATACAGCAATGCAAAAAAAATTAGACAAATGGAAAATATGTTTGAAGTCATTTTAAAAAACTACAAAATAATACATGGAACTAGAAACCTTCAGAGTGCTACATTCTTTAAATCTGGAATATGCATTTAGAATTTTTTAACATTTATTTTTTTAATTATTAAATGTATTAAGGAGAATCTGGTTAGTAAAATATATAGGTTTCAGGTGTACAATTCTATAATATTTACCTGTTCAAATGGCTATTATCAATAAGAAAAGAAATATCAAAAATTAGAGAGAATATGCAGAGAAAAGAATCTGCATCTACTGCTGGTGGGAATGTAAACTGATACAGCTACTATGGAAAACAGTATCGACAGGATCCAAGATGGTGGAATGAGTAGAAGTCACACTCACCTCCTCCCAGAACCCATCTGGAATTACAACTACATTGTGGAAAAATCACCTGGAACAAACAGCTGAACAGCAAGAGAAAATCCTAATAACCACGGACAAATAGAAGAATCAGCTTCAGCACAACGTGACTGGTAACACAAGGGTGTTCAGTGGCAACACAAGAAAGCTGGCTGGGTGACCACAGGTGGCAGCTGAAGCATTAGTTGAATATTTAAGCAGCAGGTTGGGTTCCCCTGAGAAGTGTGGAGTCTAAACTTTAAGCTGGGATCCCTAGCCTAGAGCACCAGAGCTCAAAAAATACACAGATGACAGCTAGTGGTAAAAAGCAGCAGGGTTGCTCTCTGCCAGAGATGGATGGCTGGAGATGCAAAGAGCTGTTTAAAGGGCAAACATATAAATTTTCATTTGCAGTCATTTACCCCGGGTTCTGGCAAAGGAGAGAGCATAGTGGACTAGAGACACTTGAGGAAAGAAGGAGGACAGAGGCATTGGGTGAAGAATTGAGAGTAGCCTCCAGGATCCCAGTGCTGAGTCATCTCTATACTGCAGCATCCATCTTTCTCAGGCTGACCACTTCCCTCCAAGTGGCATCAGTCTGAGAGGAAACAATAGCCCCAACACCAGGAGAGTTTCTGCCCCTTCCTGTGGTGTTTAAGCCTGACTGCTGAGTGGTGAGTGACTAGATTAACAAATGAAGGAGTCAGCCACAGAGAGTAGATCCCTGATAGTCTCAGACAGGTGGCTTAAGGTCAGCCATAGCCACCATCTGACATCACCAGAGGCAGATCCAAAAAGACGAATCAGTGGTAAATACTAGATGCTACTGAGATGAAATCCACCATGGTTTCCCTAATTTGAGATATTTTTTTTTCCTGCATAACTTTTTTTAACATTTCTTGTCCATCAAGTTTGTGTATATTATCATTAGGTTTTATACTATAGTTTATTTCATTTCCCATATCTTGCTCATCCTTTCTCTTACTCCATTTTACCTTCTTTCCTCTTATTATTTTTGCTTTACATTTTGTTTTCTCTCTTGCTACAACTTTTTTCCATTCCTCATTCTTACTATTTATCCACTGTACAGCCTCTCAAAACTAATTTTATTATCCATGGTCATCACCATTCTAACTGCTCTTAAATTACCTGCATTCTCTCTCTCCCTTTAGATATCTTTGGTCATTGGTTGTGGATACAGTAGTTGTTGAAATTTTTTTCATTTTTATCTCTAGATCTTCACTAATTTTGTATTTCAGATTTCAAATTTTACTGTTCTGCTCCCTACTCATTTTTGCCTCAAATGTATTAATTGCCTTGCCTTAGTCTGCTTTTGTTTTTTTCTTTTATCCTGGACTTTTCTCGTTATTTCTCTTTCTTTTTTTTTTTCTTTTCAATTACTCCAATACATTTGTCTCCATTTACCCAGCACCACTCTCCTCTGCCTCACCCACCCTACCTCCCCTCCTTGAATCTTCCCCACCTTGGCTTCATCCATGTGTCTTTCACACCTGTTCCTTGATCTGACCCTTCCCCTTCCCCTCCCAGCTACGCTCCTCTCTCCTTCCCTCCCATCCCCATTGGTTTCTTCTTTCCTTCAATGTTTCCTGGATATTTTCCTTGCTTGCTTGCTTTACTGGTTAGGTTCTACTTATAGGTGAGATCATATGGTATTTCTTTTTCACCACCTGGCTTACTTTACTTAGCAAAATGCTCTACAGTTCCATCCATGCCATCGCGAAAGGTAGTAGCTCTTTCTTTCTTTCTGCTGCATAGTAGTCCATTGTGTAAATGTACCATAGTTTTTTGATCCACTCATTTAATGATGGAAACTTCAGGTGCTTCCAGCACTGGGCTATTGTCAATTGTGCTGCTATGAACATTGGGGTGCATATGATCTTTTGAATTGGTGTTTTGGGATTCTTAGAGTATAATCCCAGCAGTGGAATCACTGGGTCAAAAGGCAGTTCCACTTTTATATTTGTGAGGAAATTCCACATTGTTTTCAATAATGGCTCCACCAGTCCATATTCCCATCAGCAGTGGATTAAGATTCCCTTTTCTCCACAACCTCACCAGGAACCGCTGTTTGTTGACTTATTTTTGATGGCCATTCTGACCAGTGTGAAGTGGTATCTCATTGTGGTTTTGATCTGCATTTCTCTGATGTCTAGTGATGCTGAACATCCTTTCTTATATCTCTGTGCCCTGTATAAGTCCCCCTTGGAGAAGAGTCTGTTGAGCTTCATTGCCCAATTTTAATTGGATTGTTCATGTTCCTGGATGGAGCCGTGTGAGTTCTGCATATATTTTGAAGATCAAACCCTTGTCTGAGTTATCATTGGCAGATATATTTTGCCATATGATTGGTTCCTTTTCATTTTGCTGATGTTTTCTTTAGCCGGTAGAAGCTTCTTATTTGGATGATTTCTCAATTATTTCTTCTTACCTTTATGTCTCTTGCTCTATGGGACATATCAGTGCAAATATTGCTACATGAGATATCTGAGAGTTTCCTGCCAATGTTCTCCTCTAGGACTTTTATGGTGTCACGACTTCTGTTTAAGTCTTCTATCCACCTTGAGTTTATTTTTGTGTGTGGTGTAAGTTGCTGGTCAAATTTCAATTTTTTGCAAGTAGCTGTCCATCTCTCCCAACACCATTTGCTGAAGAGGCTATTTTTACTCCACTTTATGCTTCTGCCCATCTTGTTGAATTTTAATTGACCATAGAAGCATGGGTTTATTTCGGGCTCTCTATTCTGTTTCATTGATCTATGTGTTTGTTCTTATTCCAGGACCAGACTGTTTTGATTACAGTGGCCTTATAATATAGTTTTATGTCCAGTATTGTGATCTCTTTTACTTTGTTTTTATTTCCCAGAATTGCTGCAGCTATTCGGCGTCATTTATAGTTCCATATAACTTTTTGAAATGTTAGTTCTATGTCTTTGAAATACGACATAGGTATTTCAATAAGGAGTGTGTTGAATCTATAACTTGTTTTAGGTAGTATGGACACTTTGAAGATGTTAATTTTTCCAATCCATGAACATGATATATGCTTCCATTTATTTGTGTCTTCCTTAATCTCTTTCTTCAGTGTTGTAATTGTTTTCTGCATACAAGTCTTTAACTTCCTTGTTTAAGTTAATTCCTATGGACTTCATTTTTCTTGTTGTTATAGAAAACGGGAATTTTTTCCCCTGATTTCTTATTCTGCTATTTCATTTTTGGTGTGCAAAAACGTCTTCAATTTCTGGATATGGACTCTCATCATGCTGTTTTGCCAAATTCATTTATTAGGTCAAGTAGGTTTTTGGTGGAGTCTATGTGTTCTCTATTTACACTATCATGGCATCTGCAAACAATGATACTTTAACTTCCTCCCTTTTAGTTTGGAAGTCTTTTATTTATTTTTTCTTGTTTGATTTCTGTGGCTAGGACTTCCAATTCTATGTTGAACAAAAGTGGTGATAGTGGACATCCTTGTTTTATTCCTGATCTCAGTGGGAAAGCTTTTAGTTTTTGTGCACTGAATATGAAGTTGGCAACAGATTTTTCATATATGACCATTATTACGTTGAGGTATGACTCCTTTCTTCCCATTTTGCTGAGTATTTTTATCATAAATGGGTGCTGTACCCTATCAAATGCTTTTTGAGCATCTATTGAGATGATCATGTGGTTTTTGTCTATCCCTTTTTTTATGCGATATATTATGTTTATTGATTTGCAAATATTGAACCATCCTTGCATCCCTGGGACGAATCCCACTTGATCATGGTGGAGGATCTTTTTAATGTATAGCTGGATGTGGTCTGCCAATATTTTGTTGAGGATTTTAGCGTCTATTGTTCATCAGCGATATTAGCCTCTAGTTTTGTTGTTGTTGTTGTTGTTGTTGTTGTGTCTTTATCAGGTATTGGGATCATTCTAGCCTCATAATAAGAGTTGGCGAGTCTTCCCTGTTCATGGATTTTTTTAGACTAGTCTGAAAAGGGCAGGGGTTAGCTCTTTCTTAAATGTTTTGTAAAATTTTCCTTTGAAACTTTCTGTTCAGGGCTTTTGTGTGCTGGGAGATCTTTTTAAATTTTATTTTAATTTATTTTTTCAAAACATTGTCTCTGCCTACCCCCCACCACTTTCCCTTGATCCTTCCTTCACTCCCTCAGCTCTTCCCCTTTCGTTTTGTACATGAGTCCTTGCTATATGTTCCTTGACTTTCCCCTTCCCTTCTTTTTCCCTGCCCACCCCCCTTCGCTCTTGTCTCTGTTGATTTTTTTTCCTTTCAGTGTTGCGGGTCTTATTTTCCTTGCATCTTTGTATTGTTGGTTAGGTTCCACTTATAGGTGAGATCATATAGTATTTGTCTTTCGCCCCCTGGCTTACTTCGCTTAGCATAATGCTCTCCAGTTCCATCCATGCTATCGCGAAGTTTAGGAGTTCTTTTTTTTCTTTCTGCTGTGTAGTATTCCATTGTGTATATGTACCATTATTTTTTGATCCAATCATCTACTGATGGGCATTTAGGTTTCTTCCAACACTTAGCTATTGTAAACTGTGCTGCTACGAACATTGGGGTACATAGGTTCTTTTGTATTGGCGTTTTGGGATTCTTAGGGTATAGTCCCAGCAGGGGAAACACTGGATCAAAAGGCAGTTCCATTTTCAGCTTTTTGAGGAAATTCCACAGTGCTTTCCACAGTGGCTGCACCAGTCTGCATTCCCACCAACAGTGAACTAGGGTTCCCTTTTCTCCACAGCCTCGCCAGCACCTGTTGTTTGTGGATCTGTTTATGATGGCCATTCTGACCGGTGTGAGGTGGTACCTCATGGTGGTTTTGATCTGCATTTCTCTGATGGCTAGTGATGCTGAGCATCCTTTCCAATGTCTCTGGGCCCTATGTATCTCCTGCTTGGAAAAGCGTCTGCCCAGGTCCTTTGCCCATTTTTTGATTGGATTGTTTGTCTTCTTGGAGTAGAGACGAGTGAGTTCTTTATATATTTGGAGATCAAACCTCTATCTGATGTATCATTAGCTAATATAATTTCCCATAGGTTTGGCTCCCTTTTCATTTTGCTGATGTTTTCTTTAGCCGTGCAGAAGCTTCTTACTTTGATGAGGTCCCACTTGTTTATTCTTTCCTTTATGTCCCTTGCTTTAGGAGACATATCAGTGAAAAAAATGCTGCATGAGATATCTGAGAGTTTCCTGCCAATGTTCTCCTCTAGGACTTTGATGGTGTTGCGACTTATATTTAAGTCTTTTATGCACCTTGAGTTTATTTTTGTGTACGGTGTCAGCTGATGATCCAATTTCAATTTTTTGCATGTAGCCGTCCAGCTCTCCCAACACCATTTGTTGAAGAGGCTATTATTGCTCCATTTTATGCTTCTGCCCCCTTTGTCAAGTATTTGATGCCCATAGAGACCTGGGCTTATTTCTGGTCTTTCTATTCTGTTCCACTTGTCTATGGGTCTGTTCTTGTGCCAGTACCAGATTGTTTTGAGTATAGTGGCTTTGTAGTAGAGTTTAATGGCCGGTATTGCGCTCCCGCCTACTTTGTTTTTCTTTCTCAAAATTGCTAGGGCTATTCGGGGTCATTTATGGTTCCATATAAATTTTTGACATGTCTGTTCTATTTCTGTGAAATATGTCATTGGTATCTTAATAGGGATTGCATTGAATCTATAAATTCCTTTGGGTAGTATGGACATTCTGATGATATTAATTCTTCCAATCCATGAGCACAGTATATGCTTCCATTTATTTGTGTTTTCCTTAATTTCTTTTTTCAATGTTGTATAGTTTTCTGAGTACAGGTCTTTTACCCCTTCGGTTAAATTTATGCTTAGGTACTTTATTTTTCTTCTTGTTATTTCAAATGGTATTTTTCTTCTGATTTCTTCTTCTTCTATTGCACTGCTGGTGTACAAAAATGCCTTTGATTTCTGAATATTGACTTTTATCCTGCTGTTTTGTCCAATTCACTTATTAGGTTGAGGAGTTTTTTGGTAGAGTCTACAGAGTTCTCTATGTACACTATCATGTCATCTGCAAACAATGATAGCTTTACTTCTTCCTTTCCTATTTGGATTCCTTTTATCTCTTTCTCTTGTCTGACCGCTGTGGCTAGGACTTCCAATACGATGTTTAAAAGATGAGAGCGGACATTTTTGTCGTGTTCCTTATCTTAGTGGGAAAGCTTTCCATTTTTGCCCGTTCAGTATGATATTGGCTGTAGGTTTTTCATATATGGCCTTTATTATATTAAGGAATGCCCCATTTATTCCCATTTTCTTGAGTGTTTCGATCATAAATGGGTGCTGTACCTTATCGAATGATTTTTCTGCGTCTATTGAGATGATCATGTGGTTTTTGTCTTTTCTTTTATTTATGTGATGTATCACGTTTACTGATTTGCATATATTGAACCATCCCTGCATCCCTGGGATGAATCCCACTTGATCGTGGTGGATAATCTTTTTAATGTATTGCTGGATGTGGTTTGCCAATATTTTGTTGAGGATTTTAGCATCTATGTTCATCAGAGAAATTGGCCTGTAGTTTTCTTTCTTTGTAGGGTCTTTATCTGGTTTTGGGATCAGGGTGATGCTGCCTTCATAGAAAGGGTCTGGGAGTCTTCCCTCCTCTTGGATTTTTTGGAATAGTCTGAGAAGGACAGGGGTTAGCTCTTCCTTAAATGTTTTGTAAAATTCTCCTGTGAAACCGTCCAGTCCTGGGCTTTTGTGTGCCGGGAGTTTCTTGATTACTGCTTCAATTTCCCCAGCTGTTATCAGTCTGTTCAATCTTTCTGTTTCTTCCTCCTTCAGTGTTGGAAGATTTTCTTTTCTAAAAATTTGTCCATTTCATCAGGATTTTCATATTTCTAGGCACATAATTGTTCATAATAGTTTCTGATGATCATTTGTATTTCTGTGGTATCAGTTGTTATTTCTCCTCTTTCCTTTCTCATATTATTAATTTGGGTCCTTTCCCTTTTATTCTTGATGAGTCTGATCAAAAGCTTGTCAATTTTATTTATCTTTTCAAAGAACCAGCTTCTGGATTGGTTGATCCTCTGAATTGTTCTTTTCATCTCTATGTCATTTAGTTCTGCTCTAATCTTGACTATTTCGTTCCTTCTACTTGCTCTGGGTTTTATTTGTTGTTATTTCTCCAGTTCTGGAAGTTGTGGTGTTAGCTCTTTTATTTGAAATGTTTCTATCTTTTGTAGGTAAGCCTGCATTGCTATGAGCTTCCATCTCAGGACTGCCTTTGCTGTGTCCCATAGGTTTTGGACTGTTGTCTGTTCATTTTCATTTGTTTCTGGAAATATTTTGATTTTTTCTCTTATCTCATTATTCACCCATTCCTTGTTCAATAGTCTACTGTTCAATCTCCATGAGTTTGCAAGTTTTTGAAGTTTCACTTTGAGGTTGATTTCCAGTTTCAAGCCCTTGTGGTCCAAGGAAAAGTTTGGTATTATTTCAACTTTCCTGAATTTGCTGAGGTTTGCTTTGTGTTCTATCATGTGGTCTATCTTTGAAAAACTGCCATGAGCATTTGAAAAGAATGTTTATTTTTCTTCTTTGGGATGTAAGGTTCTATATATGTCAGTTAAGTATCTTTGATTCAGTGTGTCATTCAGCACCACAATATGTTTATTAATGTTTTGTTTACAAGATCTGTCCATTTTTCACAGTGGGGTGTTGAAATCCCCTACTATCAGTGTGTTGTTATCTATATCTTTTTTGAAGTCATCTAACAATTTCCTTATAAACTTGGGGGCTCCTATATTATGGGCATATAAGTTTACAATGTTGATATCTTCTTGATAGATTTTTCCTTTAAGTATTATAAAGTGCTCCTCTGGGTCTCTTTTTTTGGCCTTTGTTTTGAAATATATTTTGTCTGATATAAGTATTGCAACTCCTGCCTTTTTCTCTTGCCCATTTGCTTGGTATATTTTCTTTCATCCCTTTACTTTTTTTTTTAATTACTCTTATAATTTCACCATCCCTTATTGGTGTGTTCGGGTTTTCTGCTTTATCTTCCTTCAGTGTTGGAAGGTTATATTTTTTTCTAGAAATTTGTCTATTTCGTTGAGGTTTTCAAATTCCTTAGCATATAATTGTTCATAGTAGTGTCTTAGAATCCTTTGTATTTCTGTAGTATCAGTGATTTCTCCTCCTTCACTTCTGATATTATTTATTCAGTCTGCATGAGTTTGAATGTTTTTGAGCTTTTCATTGAGGATGGTTTCTAGTTTCCAGCCCTTCTGGTCTGAGAAAACAATTGTTATGGTTTCGATTTTCCTGAATTTGTTAAGGCTCTTTTGAGTCCTATCATGCGATCTGTCTCTGAAAATGTTCCGTGTACATTTGAAAACAATGTTCATTTTTCTTATTTGGGATGAAAGGTTATGTATATGTCAGTTAAGTTCATTTGATCTAATGGGTCTTACAGCTCCACAATATCCTTGATGATGTTTTTTTGCAAGACCTATCCATTGTTGACAGTGGGCTATTAAAATCGTCTAGTGTAAGTGTGTTGCTATCTTTCTTGAAGTCCTCCAAAGTTTTCCTTATTATTTGGGTGCTCCTATGTTGGGTGCATATAGGTTTCCAATGTTTATATCTTCTTGATAGATTCTTCCTTTGAGTATTGTAAAGTGTCCTTCTGGGTTTCTTTTTATGGCCTTTGTTTTCAAATCTTTTTTTTTGTGATATGTGTTGCTACCCCTGCTTTTTTATTCCCTGTCCATTTGCTTGAAATATTTTTTTCCGTCCCTTTTATTTCAGTCCGTGTATGTCCTTTGTTCTTAGGTGGGTCTCTTGTAAGCAGCGAATGTGTGGCTCATCTTTTCTTATCCATTCAGCTATCTTCTGTCTTTTGATTGGGGTATTTAATCCATTTATATTGAAAGTTATTATTGATAAATATTTACTCATTTTTTTTTTCCATTTGTACCTGTGATCCTCTCTTTCTCACTCTTTTTCTTCATCTTCTTAAAGCAGTCCCTTTAGAATATCTTGTAGTGCTGATTTGATGGACATTATTTCTTTTAGCTTTTTTTTTTTTTTTTTTTTTTTTTTTGTCTGGTAAACTCCTTACTTTGCTTTCCATTTTAAGTGAGAGACTTGCTGGATAGAACAGTCTTGGTTGCAGGCCTTTACTTTTCATGACTTGGAATATTGCTTGCCATTCCCTTCTGGCTTGCAGTGTTTCTGTTGAGAAGTCAGATGCTAGCCATATCAGGGCTCCCATGTATGTTACTACCTCTTTCTCTTTTGCTTGCTTTAGAATTCTCTGTTTGTCTTTGATATTTGCCATTTTAATGATAATGTGTTTTGGAGTGGGCTTCATTGGTTTCCTCTAGAATGGGACCCTGAGTGCTTCCTGAACCTGTGTCAATTTTTTTCCTCCAATTAGGGAATTTTTCCATTTTCAAATAGATTCTCTATTCTTTTCTCCTCTTCTTTTTTTCTGGTATCCCTATTACATGGATATTATTACATTTCTGGTTGTCCTGTATTTCCATTAATGCCTCTTCTTTCTTTTCCAGTCTTTTCTCATTTTCTTTCTCTTTCTAGGAGCTTTTGTCTACCTTATATTCCAGCTCACTGATTCAATCCTCTGCTTCAATGAGCCTGCTTTTGATTCCTTCTACTGTGTTCTTCAGTTCAGAAATTGTATTCTTCATTTCCTCTTGTCTCTTATTGATAGTTTCTATGTCTTTTTTTATGCTGATATAGTTTGAAATAAGTTCCTCATAATTTCTCTGTAGTTTTTTTTAATTGTCTTTAAGCTCATTGAACTAAGCTTCCTTAGAACCATTGTTTTGAACTGAATATCTGATAGTTTATTTGCTTATGTTTCCTCTAGTTTTCTTTTTAGGGGATAACAAGTCAAAGAAGGGAAGTGTCAAGTCAGGGAACAGGTATAAAGGACTCATGAACAAAGACTATTGATAGGGGAGGATTAAATTTGGGGGTTGGATGATGATTAAGGCAGGACTGAGTAATAGGAGAAAAATGGGGACAACTCTGATTGAACAACAATTAAAAAAAAAGCAAACAGTATGGAAGTTCATCAAATAATTAAGAATATAATTACCATATGACCATGAAATCTCTCTTCTGGGTCTCTACCCACCAAATTGAAAACATTTATTTGTTCAAATATGTATTTAGAGAGTTTAATGAATGTATTTACTTTAGTATTAAAAACATAGGAAAATGATAAATTTTTCAATAATTATTTTAGAATGAGTTAATACAAAATGTTTTTAAATACAGGGGATTTTCAAATAATAATTTGTTTTAAATGCCTGCATTGGCTTTCAAAAGTTATCTGACATCTGGTAGATGTTAAATGAAAATTTGTTAAGAAAATTAAGGAATGTTTAAATTAATTATATAAACTTAAAAATAAGGCAATTATTTTTTCTAGAAGTACCAAATATTTTCTATTTTTTGAAAGTGACAGCATTTCAGTAATATTCCTACTGCTGCATTTGTATCATCTCTTAGTTTACATTCAGTAAAGTGCACAAAATATATTAAATATAAAGCTTTATAATCCTGTGCATAAGTACATATCCATTAAAGTATCAGATAAGTGTATAGCACGTTACTTTAATGCTAGAAGATTCTCTTCTATCTATTTTGGTCAATATCAATACTTTTAAAGATAACTACCATAGTTTTATTTGGCTTCAGTGATTTCTTTTGAAGACTTTTTAAGTGATGTTGCCTATTTCATGATGGGTAATTTACAACTGCACCTGCCCACACCACAGTGAGTGTTCAGTGGTTTTGGACCTAAAACAGCACGACTTCCATGCTCTACCCTTCCTTTTCACCTGAGATATTGCCTCAGTGACTTTTTTGTTTCCTCAGGCAAAAAGAAGTCCTCAAAGGGAAATGTTTTGCTTATGTGGAAGAGGTGAAACAAAAAATGTCAGAAAAATTAAAAGGCATCAAAATTGAAGAGTTAAAAAACTGTATTGAACAGTGGAAAAAAATGTCTCAATAGGTTTATTGCATCAAATGGAGAGCACTTTGAAGGTGGCTGAAATTTAAACATGTAAGAGTAATACACAATTTTTTATAAACAAATTCCATGTTTTTGGGGTTTCCCCTTCTATGTTATACACATACAAAAAAGTTATTTTTTTATTGCCAAAGAGAATTTTGTTGTATAAATATATTAAAAATTTTTTATCCATTCTCCTTTGATGGGCATCGATTTTGTGTCCAGTTTTGGTTATTAAGGACATTTTTATACAAGTCCTTTATTGGACACATTTACTCATTTCTCTTGACTATGTATCTGAGTGGAACTGGTAGGACACAGAGGTGGATATGCTTAATATTATTTGAAACTGTCACTCATTTTTACAATGTTATTGTACCATTTTACATTCATACAAAGTATGTGTTCATTTCATACCCATATTAATATTTTAAATTTTCTATTCTGGAAATTATGTAGCAATGACTCATGGTCGTAATGTTAATTCTGTCTTTTCTCATGTCTAATGATTGTGGCAGATATTCATATGATATTTTCACATGGTCATTTATATATCTCCTTTGTGAAAGTTTTTTTATAAGTATGGTGCTTTCTTATAAGTATTTCTTTTAGAAAATCTTTACAGTTTTACCTCATTCAATTCATTAAAATTCATTAAAATATTTTTGAGATAATTCATAAATACAAAAGTGTAAGTTAAATAATAAACTTGTAGAACAAGAGTGAGCAAACTACAGTTTAAAGGTCAATCTTGTTTGCCACTTTTTTAAAATTTTATTTTAATATTTTAATTTTGAAGTGCTTGTATATTAATATATAGTAGTAAGAAATAATATAGATACTTTCATGAGAAAAAATATACTCAACAAACTGAGAATAGAAAGGAACTCCTTAACTTGATTAATAACTCCAATTAAATTTTTTAAAACCCACAGCTAATATTATATTTAAGGGTGAAAAATTCCAATCGTTCTCCCAAATTAAGAATAAAACAGTATCTGTCCTTATCATTATTATTAAACATTTTATGAAAAATTCTAATCAGGGCAATTAGGGAAAAATTATAAAACATCTAAATTGATAAGGAAAAATAAAAACTACACTGCAGATGGCATGATTTTGTTTATAGAATATTCTATGGGATTCATGAAAAAAACTATTGGAACTAATAAGTTAGGATCAACATATAAAAATTGATTTTACAGTTGACCCTTGAATAACACAGATTTGAACTGCATGGGTCTACTTACACATGGGTAGCTTTCAATAAATTAATTGAAAACATTTTTAGAGATTTGCAACAACTTGAAACAACTCACAGATGAACTGCATGGCATAGAAATTCAGAAAAAGCTAAGTAAAATTAGTTATATCATGAATGCATAAAATTTAGGTAGATACTATATTATCATTTACTACCAGCCTATATAAAAAGTAAAAATGTATCAAAACATGCACAGTAACAGTTAGAGATCTAACATGGCAGCATTCCTAGTCAACAGAAATATAAACAAAGTTGAAGTATTAAATTATAATTGCATAAACGTAACTATAGTATACACTGTGCTACTGTAATAATTTTGCAGGCACTTGTTGTGATTGTGGTAAGCTCAAGAATTGCAAATAACTGCTTAAAAGGCTGTGTTATACTAATCATTTCCTCATGAGCAGTTGTCTCCCCAGTAAATTATGTATCACAGTAAAAAGTAATCAGTCATGATGCCTGTATATTTTTCATTATGTTTAGTTCAATAACATAGACCCTGAATAACACCATGGGGCCCATAAAAAGTGTCACTGGTGATATTGGAAGAGTTCCCAAGAAGCAGAGAAAAGTCATGACATTGCAAGAAAGTGTTGAAGTGCTTTATATATATGGTAGACTGAAGTCTGCAGCAATGGTTGCCTACTATTTGAAAATAAATGAATACAGGGTGACGGCCATTGTAAAAATAGAAAATAACATTTGTGAAGCTATCTCTGCAGCTATGCTAGTATGTGTGAAAATCTTGGACTATTTGGGAAATACCTTTTTATCTTGTATTGAAAATGCAGTTTTTATGTGGCTGAAGAATTACACCTGTAGACTCTAATATGATTAGAGAAAAAAAATGAAGTCCTTACATGATAACTTAAAGCAAAAAGAAGGTGAGAGTTATAAAGCTGGAGAGTTTCATGCCAGCAAAGGATAGTTCAATAATTTTAGAAAGTGGTTTGGCTTTAAAAATGCCAATGTAACAGGAGGAGCAGCTTCTGCAAGCCAAGAGGCAGCAGATGAGTTCCCAAGCACCATGAAAGTTATATGCCTGAACAGGTTTTAATTCAGACAAAAATGCCCTATTCTTGGGGAAAAAATGCCACAAAGGCAAATATTAGTGAGCATCAGGATTTAATGCAGAAAGGAATAGGCTAACTCTACTATTATATGTAAACACAGTTAGATTTATAATCAGGAATGCCCTCCCATATCTCTAAGGCTGTTAACCCCTGAGCCTTGAAGGGAACAGATAAGCACCAGCTGCCAGTCTTTGGTTGTACAACAAAAAGGTCTCGACATTTTTCCTAAACTGATTCCATCAATGCTTTTTCCCTGAAGTCAGGAAAAACCTTGCTAGTAAAAGGCTATCCTTTAAAGTTTTTGATATTGGACAGTGGCCCTGGCTATCCAGAACCATATGAGTTCAATACTGAAGGCATCAAAGTGGTCTACTTGCTCTCAAACATAATGTTTCTAATTTAGTCTCTAGATCAAGGGGCTATAAGGACTTTAACGATTTGTGAAAATAATTACCAGCACTATGGAAGAGAACCCCAGGAGAACATCATGGAAATATGGAACGATGAAACCATCAAAAAGGCCATTGTTGTTACTGAAAAAACTGTGAAAGCCATCAAGTTCCAAACAATAAATGCCTACTGGAGAAAGTTGCGTCCAGATGCTGAGCAGAACTTCACATGATTTATGACAGAGCCAATCAAGAAACCATAAAAGATTGTGGATGTGGCAAAAAAAAAAAAAGTGGGAATGAAGTGTTTCAAGATACGAATGTTGGAAAAATTCAAAGGCTAATAGGTACTGCACCAGAAAAGTTAATTAACAGAAGATGACACAATGAGGATGAGTGTTACAAAAGCAGTGCTAGATGATGAGGAAGAAAATGGAAAAGAAGCAGAGCCAGAAGACAAACTGACATTTAAGAATCTGGTAGATGGGTTCTAATTATTCAAGACTGCCTTTTTAGCATATGGATGCTGAAACTACAGCAAACAGTACAGAAAACATTAGTTCCACATAGAAACATTTTTAGGGAAAAGAAAATGCAAAAAAAAAAAAAGAAATTATGATGTATTTTTGTCAAGTTTAACTGAGTGTGCCTGCCTCTCCTGGTTCCCCTTCCACCTCCTCCATCTCTTCTGCCTCTGCCAACATGAACAATGCAAGGCTAATCCCTCCTCCTTCTCCTCAGTCTACTCAATGTTAAAATAAGTAGATGAAGACCATATAATGATCCATATCCACTTAGTGAATAATAAATAATCATCATGCTACACAGTTAACAAGCTTATCTGTTATATATGCATATGTTTTCATGTGAAAATCTAATTAAATGTACAGCAAGGGTTCTATGAGATATTTTTCTGTCATTATTATTATTGCCTAAGTACTCATTGTGTGGAACATTATGTGCAAGATTTGTATTGAAGTGGATAACTCATCCTTACATATGCATAAAATGAGTAATATTTCATGTAAAATAAATGATAGGTTGTTTTTTTAGTGTTATAACTGCTTTCAAATTACTGTATGCCTCTCGTAAGTGGAGAAATTTTGCATCAGTTTATCATTACAGGTAAGGTTTTTACAAACTATAATACTTTCTTATGAATATGACTAATACTGTATATTATAAAATCTTATGATTTGTTCATTGGTGTATAGGCAATTCTATAACATGAAACAATTGTATCAATTACACTAAGCTAACATAAAGCAATTATATTGCTGCTTCTTTATTATAAATGTTATACCTGTAAATAAATATAATTTTTTTCACATTTTTTTCATTTCCTGTACCTAGTGGTGGTAATACATGTAACATCTGCAGTGTTCTGTATCTTATAAAACAATATTGACATAGTTATTGATAGATAAATCATCTTGTAAAAAGATGATGAATGTAATACAATGCTGTAAATGTATTTTCTTTTTTATAATTTTAATAACATTTTTTCTGCCTTACTTTATTGTAAGAATACAGTATTATATACACACCATACAGAATATGTGTTAATCAACAATTAAGGTTATCAGTAAGGCTTCCAGTAAATAGTGGATTATTAGTAGTTATGTTTTTGGTAGAGTCAAAAATTATATGTGAATTTTCAGCTGCATGGGGGGTTGATGTACTTATCTCCACATTGTTTAATGTTCAACTGTGTATGTGTACATTAAGATTAAAGACCTGAAAATAAAATTAAGAAAATTTAATATATGTTTGCATCAAAAGGAATAAAATACCTAGGAATAAATTTAACAAAAGATAGTAATATTTGTATACTGAAAACTATAAAACACTGTTGAATAAAATTAAAGAAGACCTAAATAAATTTTTAAAAAAATATATCTTGCTCATTTATTGAAAGACTTGACATTACTAAGATGGCAACACTGCAAGAAATTGATCAGCAGATGCTATGCAAACCCAGAAAATATATGTCTTCTGCTCTAGAAGAAAACATAGGAGCATATATTCATGATATTAGAATAGACAAAGATTTCTTAGGACATAAAACACACTAATCATAAAAAAATTCTTATCTAAGACTTAAAAATTGTAAAAATTTATGGTCATCAAAAGATATTATGGGGAAATTAAAAATGTAAACTATAGACTAGGAGAAAGTGTTTGCAATTTAGCTATCGGACAAAAACTCATATCCAAATTCAAAAAAGAACCCTAGCTTGTGTCGCTCAGTGGATTGAGCAACACAATGGCCTGTGAACCACAGTGTCACTGGTGCGATTCCCAGTGTAGGGCACATGCCTGGGTTGCAGGCCAGGTCCCCAGCAGGGGGTGCATGACATGCAACCAAACATTGATGTTTCTGTCTCTCTCTTCCCCCCTCTCTTCCCTTCTCTAAAAATAAATAAATAGAATCTTTAAAAAAATTCAAAAAAGAAATGCTTAAAAATCAATAATTAAAAAAAAACAGTAATGGCACAAGATATACCTGAATTTCATAAAATATACTGCATATTTTTGTTCTGAGCTCACCTTTGGTGTTAAGTAAAAATCATTTCCAAAATAAGCCAGGCGAATGCATACCCTAAAGGGATGTCCACAGGCATGCTGACATTCAAGTAAGGAGGCACTTGCATCAGTTGAAGAATAATGGGCATAGTTATTATTTTAAACAAAATCTTTTACAATTAAAAATTTGTATATATTTCAAATAATTTGCTTAATTATGTTTGATTACTTTATTGTTATTAGACATTAAGAAATGAGTATAAAAAAGAGTATTGGTGAGAACAAAGAAAAGGGATGTAAAAATGAGAGAAATTAAAAAATATTCTAAATATTAGGGAAGACTTTAAAAACTGAAGCCTGAATGAGACTTTTAAGAAGCATTTTTTTCTGCCTCTACCCTCCTAATTCCATCACTTATTTTTTCACTCAAAATAGGTAGTGGACAAAAAACGGGAAAAGGTAATAACCCAACAGAGTAATATTAAATACTTCGGAAGAGGTCTGAAACAGATTTCATTTTTTAAACCATATTATTGAGGAATCCAAGTGATACCCTTTTTTTGTAATTTTTGGTAATTGTAATTTTTTTTACACTCTTTGTTGTGAAATATATAATGTATGTATCTCATAGCTTTTATCATATAAATTTTGTCTTTTATTATTATTAGATTCCAATGTTACTGTACATTGTAAATATGTATATATATTTGACATTATCTGTATGCAGGTTTTCCAGGTTGTCTTCATGCTTCTGAGAAAAACATGTTTATATTAAGATTCAATTTAAGTCCTTTTTCTTCTGTGTTTAAGTGAATTGGATTTTCCTCCTTTTTGGAGTTTGAGGGTAGGTGTGCATCAGGAAAAAAGTCTAAACTTGAGAGTTCTTGCATTCTTGTTGTGCTGTTATGGTTAATTATTAAAATATGACCTCTACCTCTAACTACCTCTCTAGGACTTTCTGTTTTTTCTGCTCCAGTGACCCTCACCCCTGCTTTTTGTATTTTGCATGGTTCTGTCTTTTTCTGCCAGAGTAGCTGTCTTGAATAACTTACTTTTTATTTCCATGAGTTTCTCAGCAGTGCAGGACACCATTCTTTCAGAGAAGTTTGGAAATCTCTGACCTTCTAGACCATCCAGCTGCCTTAAGTAGTGTCACAGTGGCTTGCACTCTCTGACAAATTGCCAACCACAAAACTCACTCCTTGTTTTGGCTATGGTTCTCAAACCATCAGCTGAGTCTTTCTGGCCCAGTGAAATAGTCTACTTTGGAGGAAGAGCTTATTGGAGAATTTTGTGGTCTTCAGAATTTAAGACCTTTTGAAATCTGTTATCCATTCTTTGCACATTGACTGTTCTCCTGCAGCTCTCAAGGCTATGATTTGGCTCCAAGATTTGCTATTCTAGAATTAAGAGCAATAATTCTTCACTATTTCCATTGTATACCATATTTTCCATGTATAATGTGCACCTTTTTGCCCAAATTGTTTAGGGGAAAATAAAGATGTGCATTATACATGGGTAGTACTGATTCTATATCTATATAAATGTTTTTAATTCTTTAATTTATGCTTATGCGTTAAAAGTCTAACTCTAGAAAGCAGTAACGATATATGTATGCAAATGATACCTCAGAATATGATAATTGGTTTTGTTTCTAAATATAAAGAAATGAAAAATTGAATTAAAAAATTAAAAGGATTTTTTTCCCTGAAAGTTTGGGCCAAAAATGTGGATGTGCATTATACTTGGCAAAATATTTTACATACTTCAAAGTTGCCTATATGAGTTGCTCTATTTATTTCTGTGAGGGAATTGCCTTGAATTTTAAATTTTTTAAGGGAATATTTCATATGTTTTTCTACTGACTATGATTTTATCTATGAATTTGCTAGATCCTTTTTTTTTTAGATTAAGAAAGCTTCCATTTCTATGTTACTAAGAGTTATTATCATGTTTTCAGATTGCACTAAATTATTTTTCCACGTTTGAGATGATTATATGTTTTTTCCTATTTTATCAGTGAATGTGGTGCCTTTTAAGATTTCTAATGATCTTAATTTATACTTTGTAGATTCAGTTAGTAATATTTAAATTCATGAATAATATTGGCTATGTTCTCATTCTTATTTTACTCTTTTTATCTAGTTTTGCTATCAAGATTATATTTGACTCAAAATAATGATTCTGTGAACAAGACTTCTCTTTTAGTGTCAGAAAAAGAGAAATAATCTCTTCATTGAATGACTGGTACAACTTGCCTATAAATCCATCTGAGAAACATTTATCTACTGATACAAATGTGTTAATCAATTGGACTATGCATGTTTTTCTGTTTCTTGTTCAATTTTTTGTGGCATTTATATTTGTATTTTCCTAAAAATATTTTTAGCTGTTATTAAAATTATTGACATAGTTATTAATAATTTATCAATATTGTTTAACTTCTGACAAATTTCTAGCTGTGACTACTTTTTTACTCCTAATCCTACTGATTCTTTATATAACAGTCTCCACTTACTTATGCAGAGCACATGTCCTCTATTTCCCAGTAAGCTCATTGGTAGGAGATATATAATTTTCAGTTTTTAACTTACTGAGTTTATAAAAGTAATATTATGAGGTAGTTGACGTTCTATTACTTTATAAGTGACCCAAAAGATTAAAAAGGGAAAAATACAATATTCAGGCTTTCAGCAACCTGCAGCTTCTTATCTTCAACCTCTCAAATATTGAATACTAAGAGGAGAATTAAGTATAATGTGGATGATCTGCACCCACTCAATTAAGTTGTCTTGGGGGCACTTTTAAATGGCTATTGCTTTCTTGGGTGACTTCTTCTGCTTCATTAATCCTTCAATCACAGCCAGTGTGAATATTTTTAAGGTAAGAATGATTCATTAATTTTTAAATAAATCTACATAGTACATTTCAAATACTATTTCATGGATCTGTCAAAAGTGTTAGTGAATTTAGAATTATTGAGATACGGCAATTTGAAAGTGTAGCTAGATATTTTATACTAACTCTTTTTTAAAGATTTTATTTTATTTTTTATTAATTAATTTATTTTTTCAAATACATTTGGCTCTACCTTATGTAAATAATTCAGTATAGATTGTATTTACCTGGTAACTAATTACAGTGTTTAATGAGTACTTTATATGATCATATTTCTTGGATGAGAATACTATAAATAAACACAACAGTGTCAGAATTATAGAACTCATTAGTAAATCTTTTTATGTATCAATTTGCAAGAACTGTAAGTTGATTTACTTTCTCATTACCTAGTAAATTTAATACTTTTAACTCACCTTTGTTCTTTCTTTGTACAAACAATGAAGTTTTAAGTCCTGTGAAATAATAAGCTGCAGATAATAATACATCATTGCATAAGCAAGTAACAGAAAATGAATTATGAAGAATAAAGTTCTTGTCATACATGCTTCAATAATTCTTAATTTTGATCAGGAAAACAGCCAATCAACTGTATATGGTTCTATAAACAAAGTAAAATAATATACAATTGAATTGTTATTGACTAAATGTTTATTTTAGTAGAAGGAAGAACTATTTGAAGGATGTGTAGAAAGTCAGCTTTTTAATTTTACACAAAATTTGTGCTCACTTTTTAAAAAATATCTTCTAAAAGTTGGTTTCAAACTACAAAGAACTAATAAAATAAGTAAGATTTCTGTGCATGGGAAATAGGAAAATGCAATTTTCTAAGAGAAAAATATTAAAATAACACCAAAATAATTTTACAAATTAAATATTACACCGGCTTTTTTAATCAAGAAAATTATGGCATGCAGGTGATATTTATATACCGATGGACTATTATGTTCATGTGATATATTTGTGGAAATTCCTCAAAAATATCATAGGTTCAGGCTCCATGTAGTTCTAAGGAAGGGAAACAAAAGTGAGAAAGAGATGATTTGTACTGTTTTTACATTTGTGCATTTGTGCTCTCTTTTGACTGATTTTATTAATAAATAAATTAAAAATTATTAATAAATATATTTTAATATCTGCATTATAAAAATAGGACTTAATTATACACCTTATAGCCAAGAGAAATAAAAATACTGAAAACCTTCAGTGTCCAAGGCTTCTTGAGAAATGATGATTCCAGGCCTGGGGCAGTATATGTATAAATAATCCTAGAACATATAGTTATACCTCTAAGCACAGACAGTAATAAATGCCAGATAAACAAAAAATATACTATACAATTTAATAAAATATCCACGGGCCAAAGGTGGAACAATTTGAATATCAAAAAGAATAATGACTGAAAAGGATGTAAAAAACAAATAAGAAACAATTAATGTGTTCCAAACGATATCCAAAAAGAAAATATGAAAAATACTTATTATTATTAAAAAATATGGTAAATAACTAAAATTCTTATTTAACTCTTTATGCTGCTCTTTTCTGAGGAAAAATTTTTAAATGAAACACCAACTAATAAATGCAAAATGAATTATTTAAATTCACCAATTTGATATTCTTAATGAATAATCTAGAGAGTTATTATCCACAGAGGCCAAAACCATCAGATGATATTGTTTAAAAACATGATAAGGAATGTATAATCTACATGGATACCGGATGTTAGCTGAAACATAAACCAATCTTAGCATCACTAAATGGGAGCCACAAGTTCCTATACTCCCTCTGACATGATGCCATGGAGAGTAGAAATCACCTGCAATTGTCATGCACACACAATGCACTGAATCTAAGTTAGAGATACATGTAAAATTAGCTGACAGAGAAGAGACAAGATATAAAAATAGGGGAAATGATTTTATAAAAAAGCAATTAGACAAATACAGAAATTCAACTGATTAAAAACTTTAGATTCTTCAAAAAGTAAATAGAAAAGATAAAATGGTGCTGAGGGATCACAACTATTGTAAAGAAAATTTAAGACATTTTAAGAAGCATTGTGTTGATTTTGTTTTAACCTCAGTTCACACAAACCTACCTTAGATTTTGTTTGTTAATAACCTAAAAAAATTAATATTCAATAGGTTTTTGGTCTTATTTTATTTAGTTGTTTTTTTTTTTTAATATATGGAAGTAAGGTGCTGATGGGACAGAGGATGGTGAAGGGGGAAAATTAAGACAACTGTAAAAGCATAAACAACAAAACATTTAAAAATGATAAATATGTAAGTGTTGTGATTAAATAATGTGCTTTTGTGTTTTGAATTATAAATTATTGCCCTATAATAGTTTGACCTTATATAAAGTATTTGTAGCTATAGAGAGGAATAATTTTTTAAATATTGAAGTGAGATCCAAGATGGCAGAGGAGTAAGTGGAAGCTACATATACCTACTCCCAAGACCAATCTGGAATTACAACTGAATGGTAAAGAATGGTATTGATCAACTAAACAATATGTGGAGAGGCATCTTATAAACATGGACAGACAGAAGAAACCATTTCACCACAACATGACTGGTAGGGAGTGCAGAGGAGACATTAGAGGGCTGGCTGAACTCTAGCTGAAGTGCTAGAGGGAAATTTCAGTGGCCAGAGGGGTTTCTCCTGAGAAATGTGGGGTCTAAAGCCCTTGCAAGCTGGGTTCCCCAGCATAAAGCAATAAAGCCAGAAAGAAACCCAGAAAACATCCTGCTATGAAAAGTGGTAGGATTCTGTCTTCCAGAGAGAGATGGCTGGACACATGGAAAACCTCTTAAAGGACCATCACAGGCAATTTCATTTGCAGCCATTTACCTTGGGCTCTAGTAAAGTTGGTGCAGATTGGGCTCGAGATGCTTGAGGAGAGTCTGGGGATGGTGGCTTTGAGGATCTGCCAGGATCTCTGTGCTGAGTCATTTCCCATTCTGCAGGAGTCATCTTGCTCAGGCATAGCATTCCCATTGAACTGGCATCAGCCTGAGGGGAAGAAGTAGCCCTGTCCATAAGAATTACTCTGCCCCACCCTTTGGTGCTTAAACCTGACTGTTGATTGTGGATTGAGTAGATTAGCAACTGAAGGAGACAGCCAGAAACTATGGATTGCTAGTAGTCTTGAACACGCTGCCTAGGGCCAGACTGAGACACCATTTAACATCACTAAGGGTGGATCCAGAATGAGAAGACAGTGATAAACACTAGATTCTACAGAGATGAATTTCTCCTTGGTCTTCTTCATGATTTGCATTATTTTATTCCCTCCTGCATAGCTTTTTAATATTCATTTCTTGTCCTTCAAGTTTGTGTCCATTAGGTCACTAGTTTTTATATTATAGTTTATTGAAAATCTCATATTTTGCTCCTCCTTTTTATTATTCCATTTTACCTTTTTTCCACTTTTCCACTTCCAATTTTCACTTTAAATTTTATTTTCTCTATTGCTACAATTTGTCTCCATTCCACACTCTTAAAACTTCTCCCCCTTCCAGCCCCTCAAAACCATTTTTCTTCTCATTAGTCATCTCATATTCCTTTTCCCATTCTTAAAATAGTGTTATTTTTTCTTCACCTTTAGCAATCTTTGCCCATTGGTTGTGGATATGGTGGTGGTTTTTACATTTATTCAATTTTATCTCTAGATCTTCACTATTTTTTTATTTCAAATCACAAATTTTACCATCTTCCTCTCCTACTCCATCTTGCCTTCCTCTTGCCCTTTCTTTTTTTTCAGTTTAAGTTCTACTATTTCCTGATTTAGCATGGTTTTCATTCTTTACTCTTAGTATTCCTTCTCTCTCTGTTCTCTCAGAATCAATTATCTTTCCCCTATACATCTCTTAAGCTTTTCTTTCTTTTTTTCCCCTATTATTCTCATCCCACCTATATTAATCTTTGCTCATTTGTTGTTGATAATGCTGTAGAGGATATTTTATCCCATATTGCTCCTTTTTTCTTCTCTTTCATTATATATATTTTAATTACTGTTTTAACCTGATACTATATACTTCCCTTCTCTTGTTTCATTTTGCTTTCTTCTTCCCCCTTTTAATTTATGATGCAAATTTTACTTTCTTTTTCTGTTGGCTTTGTCTCCATGCCCTACTTTTATTATTGCTCCTCCTTCAACCCTCTCAAAATCATTTTTCTTTCATTAGTCATCTCATATTCACTCTCCTTTCTTATAATAGTCAAATATCTTTACACCTTTATTAATACTGTTCATTAGATATTGATAGTGTGATTTTTGCCAGGGGTTATTTTTGCAGCTGTGGGTTGGTCTCCTAGGCTGTTTGGTTTTGTTCTGGAAGCACCTGTTCAACAGCATACAACATGTGGTGGGTATAGTGACTCTCAGTCAGATGATCAGAGGGAAAAACCCACTAGAGCAAGACCCAAACCCAAACCCAGTTACAACCAGAGAGCTCACATAAATGGCATAAAGGGCATTTCCAGAGCTTCAAGATCAGGAGATCAAAAAGACTGCACCACTCAAACCAACAAGTCTCTGACCACAGAAGCTCACACCATTAAGACAAGGAATCAAAGCAGAAACAAACAAGAAGAGTCACCTATTATGAGGATTAAAAGAAACAATCACCAATCAAAAGGAAAAGAGGAATTGCCCAAAAGAGTGCTAAATGAAACTGAGGCAAGCAACCTAGCAGAAAATTGAGTTCAAAATAATGATTAGAATGATGCTAAAGAAGCTCAGTGACAACTACAAAGAACTCCAGAGAAGCTACAGGGAACTTACTGTGAACTACATAGCAGGAAAAAGGACATAGAAATTATCAATAAGAGCCAGGAGGAAATGAAGAATACAATATTTTAAATGAAGAACAGAGTAGAAGGAATTAAAAGCAGGCTATATGAAGCAGAGGATCAAATCAGCACACTGGGGGACAAGGTGGAAAGAAACTCCCAGACAGAGTACAAAATGAAAACAGACTCAAAAAGAATTAAGAGGGTTTAAGGGAGCTGCAGAACAACCTAGAACATAATAATATTCGTATCCGAGAGATACAAAAATGAAAGAAGAGGAGCAAACAGGATAGAAAACCTGTTTAAAAAGTAATGAAAGCCCTGGCTGTTGTGGCTCAATGGATTGATTGCTGGCTTGTGAACCAAAGTGTTGCCAGTTCAATTGCCAGTTAGGGCATATGCCCGGGTTGCAGGCCAAGTCCCTGGTGGGGGGTGGGGGGCACAAGAGGCAACCTCACATTGATATTTCTCTCCCTCTCTGTCTCCATCCTTTCCCCTCTCTGTAAAAATAAATAAATAAAATATTTAAAAAATTAATGAAAGAAAACTTCCCTAACTGGATGAGAGAAAAAGTATTGCAAGCTCAGGAAGCACAGAGAGTCCCAATCAAGATGATCCCAAAAAGGCCCATCCCAAGACACATCATAGTTAAAATGGCACAATTTAAAGAAAAAGAGAGAATCTTGAAGTCAGCAAGGGAGGATCAGGAAGTAACATACAAGGGAGCTCCGATAAACATATCAGCTGATTTTTCAACAGAAACAGTACAAGCCAGAAGGTAATAGCAAAAAATATTCCAAGTAATGTAAAGCAAAGACCTACAACCAAGACTACATGAACCAATAAGGCTCTCATTTAAAATAGAAGGGGAAATAAGGAGTTTCCCCAGACATACATACATACATACATACATAAATATAAAAATAAACTAAAGGAATATATCTCCACTAAACCAGCATTGAAGGAAATGTTAAAGGCACAGCTTAAAGAAGATGGAAAAAAAAAAAAAGAGTTACAGAGAGAAATACAGATATAAAGAGGTGAAAGGACAATGAATAAGTACCTATCAATAATAACGTCATATATAAATGTATTGAATGCTCCAATCAAAAGACATAAGGTAGCTGAATGGATAAGAAATCATGACCTCAATACACACTGTCTTCAAGAGACCCACCTCAGAACAAAAGACCTACAGAGACTGAAAGGGAAGGGTTGGAATAATTTTTACAATCAAACAGACATGAAAAAAAAGTTGGGGTAGCAATACTTACATCAGACAAAATAGATTTCAAAACAAAGGCCATCAAAAGAGAAAAAGGAGTACACTAAATAGAAAGGAATTATCCTAGGACTTCCAGCCAAGAAGGAGGTAGGTACACTTTGCCTCCTTGCACTACCAAAAGAAGGACAACAACAAATTTTAAAACAAAAAATAACCAGAACTGCCAGAAGATTGAACTTTATGAAAGTCTGACAACCAAGGAGCCAAAGAAGAAACATTCATCCAGACCAATGGGAGGGGCAGAGACGGGCAGTGGAGGCAGAGAGGATATGTTGCAAGGTGGTGGCTGAAGAACCAAGCAGGTGAGGTGGCGGCTGGAGGACTGAGTGTTATCATATTTGCATGCAGATAAACCATGAGGAACAGCTGGGGAGTGAGATCGACCACGTATGGGAAAAGAAAGCCTCAAAAACTCTGGAGGTAAAAACCTGCGGGGATTGTGGTGTCAGGAGAAACTCCCAGCCTCACAAAAGAGTTCATTGGAGGGACCCACAGGGACTCAACCCACCTGTCCATGAATCAGCATTAGAAGGGCCCAAGTGGCTTGTGGGTATGAGTGGAAGTGATTGAAAGCTGACTAAGAGCCCAACAAGCTGCATTGTTCCCTCTTGGACCCCTCCCTGACACACAGGGACACAATGCAGTGACCTGGGTTGCCCCGCCCTGGCTAATGCCTAAGGCTCTGTCCCTTCCAACCTAATAGGCATGAAAACACAATGAAATATGGTCCAAATGAAAGAACAGATCAAAACTCCAAAACTAGAAATAATAGATAAAGAGATAGCCAACCTATCAGATGCAGTTCAAAACATTGGTAATCTGGATGCTCACTGAATTGGTTGAGTATAGTCACAAAATGGAGGAGAAAGTTAAGGCTATGCAAACTGAAATAAAGAAAAATATGCGAGAACCAGCAGTAAAGGGAAGAAAACAGGGATTCAAATCAATGATTGGGAACAGAAGGAACAGATAAACATTCAACCAGAACAGAATGAATAAATAAGAATTCAAAAAAATGAGGAGAGGCTTGGAACCTCTGGGACAACTTTAAAAGTTCCAATATATAAATCATAGGGGTTCCAGAAAGAGAAGAGGGAGAGCAAGAAATTGAAAACTTACTTGAAAAAGTAATGGAGAACTTCCCCAATCTGGTAAAGGAAATAGACTTCCAGGAAGTCCAGGAAACACACATCAAGGCATATCATAATTACAGTACCAAAGATTAAAGATAAATAGAGAATCTTAAAAGCATCAAGAGAAAAGGAGAGAGCTAGCTACAAAGGAGTTCTCATAAGACTATTGCTGATTTCTCAAAAGAAACCTTATAAGTATGAAGAGGTTGGAAATAAGTACTCAAAGTCATGAAAGACAAAGACCTACATCCAAGATTACTATATACAGCAAAGCTATCATTTAGAATGGAAGGGCAGATAAAATGCTTCCAAGATAAGGCCAAGTTAAAGGAGTTTATCATCACCAAGCCCTTATCATATGAAATGTTAAAGGGACTTATCTAAAAAAAAGATGAAGATCAAAAACTATGAACAGTAAAATGACAACAAATTTACAACTATCAACAACTGAGACTAGTAACAAAAACAAAAGTAAACTAAACAAACAACTACAACAGGAACAGAATCATAGAAATGGAGATCAGAAAGGAGGGGGAGGGAGAAGAATGGAAGAAAAGGTACAGAGAATAAGCAGCATAAATAGAAGGTACAAAATAGGCAGGGGGAGGTTAAGAATAGTATAGGAAATGGAGAAACCAAAGAACTTTTATGTACAACCCATGGACATGAACTAAGTTGGGGGGCAGAGTGCTCGGGGGAGGGGATGTGCAGGTTGGAAGGGAATAAAAGGGATAATAACATAATCAGTAAAATATATAAAAGAGAGAATAATCCATCAAGAAGATATAATCCTTGTAAACATATATTAACCCAACATAGCATCATCCAAATATATAAGGAATATCTTGGAGGAGTTCAAGAAATTCATAAACAGCAACATATATGTAGTAGAGGATTTTAACATCTCACTATCAACAATCGATAGATCTTCCAAAGAATCAACAACATTGTAGCACTGAACAACACTCAAGATCAATTGCACTGAAGTGATATATACAGAACATTTTACCCCAAAGAAGCAATCTATACACTTTTTCAAATGCACATAGAACATTTTAAAAGAAGGGCCACATGGTAGGACACAAAACAAGCCCCCAAAAATTCAAGAAATTTGAAATTCATATAAAGCATCTGCTTGGATCACAATGTCTTGAAACTAGAAACCAACCTCAAGGTAAAAACTAAAAGATATTTAAATTCATGGGGACTGAATAACATACTATTAAATAATGAATGAGTTAACACGGAGATCAAAGAAGAAATCAAAGTTTCTGGAAACAAATGTAAATGAACAAATAACAGACCAAAACCTATGGGATGCAGAGAAGGCAGTCCTGAGATGGAAGTTCATAACAACACAGGTCTACCTAAAAAAAATAGAAAAATCTCAGATAAATAACCTAACCCTACATCAACAGGAAGTAGAGGAACAACAAACAAAGCCCAGAGTGAGCAGAAGGAAGTAAATAATCAAGATCAGAGACAAATTAAATGGCATAGAGACTAAAAGAATAATTCAAAGGATTGATAAATCCAGGAGATGGTTCTTTGAAAGGATAAACAAGATTGACAAGCCTTTAAACAGGCTCATCAAGAGAAAAATAGAGAGAACTGAAATAAATAAAATAAGAAATAAAGGAGGAGAAAGTTCAACCAATACCACAGAAATACAAAGGATTGTAAGAAATATTATGAATAACCATATTCCAAGTAATTTGAAAGCCTGGATGAAATAGACAACTATCTAGAAATATATAATCTTCCAAAACTGAATCAAGAAAAAGTAGAAAGCCTTAGTAGAGTGATAACAACTAGTGAAATGGAAGCATTATCAAAAAACTCAGTTCATACAAAAGCCCTGGGTCAGATAACTTCACAGATGGATTTTACCAAATATTTTGGGAAGAATCATCTTGTATTATTCTCAAACTACTACAAAAAATTCCAGAAGACAGAAGACTCCCAAACTCTCTTTAAGAGAGAAGAATTATCCTAATTCCAAAACCAGGGAAATACACAACAAAGACAGCAAACTTCAGACCAATATTGCTGGTGAACATAGATGCTAAAATTCTCAACAAAATATTAGCAAACTGGATCCAGAAAAACATTAAAAACATCATCCACCATGAACAAATGGGAATCATCAAAGGGATGCATAGATGGTATAATATTCTCCAAAGAATAAATGTAACACACCACAAAAAAATGAAAGACAGAAATATATGCTTATATCAAGAGAAGATGAAAAATCATTTGATAAAGTACAGCACTCACTTATGATAAGAATGCTCTGCAAAGTGGGAATAGAGAGAGCATATCTCAACATAGTAAAGTCCATATATGAAACATCTACAGTAAACATCATACTGAATGGGAAAAATCTAAAACCTTTCCCACTAAGATCAGGAACAGGACAAGGGTGTCCATTTTCATCACTTTTATTCAACATAGTATTGGAAGTTCTAGCCACAATGATCAGAGAAGAAAAATAAATAAAAGGCATCCAAATTGGAAAGGAGGAAGTAAAACTGTCGTTATTTTCAGATAACATGAGAGTGTACATAGAAAACCTAATAGACTCCACCAAAAAAACTACCCCCAATAAGTGTATATAGCAAATAGCAGAAAACAAAGTCAACATTCAGAAATCAAAGGCTTTTGTACACCATCAATGAAATATCTGGAACAGAAACTAGGAAAAATTACCATTTATTGTAGCAACAACATAAATAAAATACCTAGGAATAAACATAATCAAGGAGGTAAAAGACCTGTATTCAGTAAACTAAAAACATTGAAGAAAGAAATTAAGGAGATAAATAAATAGAAGCATATACCATGTTCATTGATTGGAAGAATTAACATCATTAAAATGTTCATACTACCCAAGCAATTTATATATGCAATGCAATCCTTATTAAAAAACCAACAGCATATTTTGCAGAAATAGAAAAAATATTTCAAAAATTTATATGGATCCAAAAATGGCCCTGAATAACCTTGAGAAAGAAGAACAAAGTAGGAAGAATCACAATATCTGATATCAAACTATATTACAAAGGCCACTATTATCAAAACACTGTGGAGTGACCCTGGCTAGTGTGGCTCAGTGGATTGAGTGCTGGCTTACAAACCAAAGGGTTGCCAGTTCAATTCCCAGTCACAGCACATGCCTGGGTTGCAGGCCAGGTCCCTAACATGGGATGTGTGAGCAACAACCACACATTGATGTTTCTCTCTCTCTCTTTCTCCTTCATTTCCTCCTCTCTAAAAATAAATAAATAAATAAAACTTAGAAAAACACAACAGTATGGCACTGGCATAATAATAGACACATAGATCAATAGAACAGGGTTGAGAGCCCAGAAATAAACCCATGTCTCTATGGTCAATTAATATTTGATCAAAGGGGAAAGAGCATAAAAAAGAGTAAAAGTACCCTCTTCAGCAAATGGTGTTGGGAGAACTGGAATTGTACATGCAAAAAAATCAAACTAGATCACTAACTCACACCCCAGAAGAGACTCAAAATAGATAAAAGACTTAAACATAAGTTGTGACACCATAAAATCCTAGAGGAAACATAGCACAATTTTCGATAACACATGCAGCAATTTTTTTTGCCCATATATCCCCAAGGGCAAGGATAATAAAGAAAAACAAGTGGGACTACATCAAAGTAAAAAGCTTCTTCACAGATAAAATATCAACAAAATGAAAAGGGAACTAACTTCATGGAAGAACATATTTACCAATGATAGATTGGACAAAGGTGTGATCTCCAAAATATATAAAGAACTCATATGACTCAACACCAGGAAGACAAACAATCCATTTGAAAAATGGGTAAGGATCTGAATAGACACTTCTTCAGGAAGGACATACAAAGGACCCATAGACACATGGAAAGATGCTCAACATCATTAGCCATGAGAGAGTTGCAAACTAAAACCACAATGAGTGCCCTAAGGCACTGTTGGTGGGAATACAGACTGGTATAGCCACTGTGGAAACCAGTATGGAATTTCTTCAAAAAACTAAAAATGGAACTGCTATTTTGATCCAGCAATTCCACTGTTGGGATTATTCTCTAAGATTCCTGAAAAATGAAATGAAAAGAACCTATGCACCCCTATGCTCATAGAACCTATATTTACAATAACCAAGTGCTTGAAACAGTCTAAGAGCCCATCAATAAATTAGTGGATAAAAAGACTGGAACATTTACACATTGGAATACTACACAGCAGAAAGAAAGAGGAACTCATATTTTTTTTTTTTTTTTGCAATAGCATGGTTGAACTGGAGAATATTATCCTAAGTGAAATGTGGCAGGTGGTAAAAGACCAATACCATATAATCTCACCTATAAGAAGAACTTAATGAACAAAACAAATGAGCAAAATAGAACCAGAGGCATGGGGGCAAGAAATGGACTGACAGTGAACCGAGGGGAAGATGGAGGAAGATAAGGGGGGAAATTAGGGGAGGGAATTAGCCAAGGAAGATGTATAAATGATTCATGAATAGTATAACACAATAAAGAGGGGCACGGGCAGGGCAGAGGAGAGCAACATGGTAAAATTGAGACAACCATAATAAAACAACAAAAGCAAATAAGAAAAAAAAGGCCAGAGGAAGTTCCCTTTTTTATTAACTTTATTGAAAGATCCATTCTATTGAAAAATATAATCTTAGGAAAAAATTATTATTTTTTTAATTTCATTTTAATTTCTTTTTTCAAATACATTTGTATCTGCCTCCGCCCCACCACTTTCCCTTACCTCCCTCTTTTCCTCCCTCAGCTCTTCCCCTTTGGTTTTGTCCATGAGTCCTTGCTATATGTTCCTTGACTTTCCCCTTCCCTTCCTTTTACCCGCCCCCCCTCCCTCCTTCACTCTTGTCTCTGTTGATTTCTTTTCCTTTCAGTGTTGCGGGTCTTATTTTCCTTGCATCTTTGTATTGTTGGTTAGGTTCCGCTTATAGGTGAGATCATATGGTATTTGTCTTTCGCCCCCTGGCTTACTTCGCTTAGCATAATGCTCTCCAGTTCCATCCATGCTATCGCGAAGTTTAGGAGTTCTTTTTTTCTTTCTGCTGCGTAGTATTTCATTGTGTATATGTACCATTATTTTTTGATCCAATCATCTACTGATGGGCATTTAGGTTTCTTCCAACACTTGGCTATTGTAAATTGTGCTGCTACGAACATTGGGGTACATAGGTTCTTTTGTATTGGCGTTTTGGGATTCTTAGGGTAGAGTCCCAGCAAGGGAATCACTGGATCAAAGGCAGTTCCATTTTCAGCTTTTTGAGGAAATTCCACAGTGCTTTCCACAGTGGCTGCACCAGTCTGCATTCCCACCAACACTGTACTAGGGTTCCCTTTTCTCCACAGCCTCGCCAGCACCTGCTGTTTGTTGATCTGTTTATGATGGCCATTCTGACCACTGTGAGGTGATACCTCATGGTGGTTTTGATCTGCATTTCTCTGATGGCTAGTGATGCTGAGCCTCCTTTCAAATGCCTCTGGGCCCTCTGTATCTCCTGCTTGGAAAAGCGTCTGCCCAGGCCCTTTGCCCATTTTTTGATTGGATTGGTTGTCTTCTTGGAGTGGAGTTGAGTGAGTTCTTTATATATCTTGGAGATCAAACCTCTATCTGATGTATCATTAGCTAATATAATTTCCCATAGGTTTGGCTCCCTTTTCATTTTGCTGATGTTTTCTTTAGCCTTGCAGAAGCTTCTAATTTTGATGAGGTCCCACTTGTTTATTCTTTCTTTATGTCCCTTGCTTTAGGAGACATATCAGTGAAAAAAATGCTGCATGGGATATCTGAGAGTTTCCTGCCAATGTTCTCCTCTAGGACTTTTATGATGTTGTGAATTATATTTAAGTCTTTTATGCACCTTGAGTTTATTTTTGTGTATGGTGTCAGCTGATTTTTCATGTTATATAGTTTACTGCATACAGGTCTTTTAACCCTTTGGTTAAATTTTTGCTTAGGTACTTTCTTTTTGCTATTTCGAATGGTATTTTTCTTGTGATTTCTTCTTCTTCTATTGCACTGCTGGTGTACAAAAATGCCTTTGATTTCTGAATATTGACTTTGTATCCTGCTGTTTTGCCCAATTCACTTATTAGGTTGAGGAGTTTTGGTAGAGTCTACAGGGTTCCCTATGTACACTATCATGTCATCTGCAAACAATGATAGCTTTACTTCCTCCTTTCCTATTTGGATGCCTTTTATCTCTTTCTCTTGTCTGACTGCAGTGGCAAGGACTTCCAATACGATGTTGAAAAGAAGCGGTGAGAACGGACATTCTTGTCGTGTTCCCGGTCTTAGTGGGAAAGCTTTCCATTTTTGCCCGTTCAGTATGATATTGGCTGTAGGTTTTTCATATATGGCCTTTATTACCTTGAGGAATGCCCCATGTATTCCCATTTTGCTGAGTGTTTTGATCATAAATGGGTGCTGTACCTTGTCAAATGCTTTTTCTACATCTGTCGAGATGATCATGTGGTTTTTGTTTTTTCTTTTATTTATGGGATGTATAACGTTTACTGATTTGCGTATATTGAACCATCCCTGCATCCCTGGGATGAATCCCACTTGATTGTGGTGGATAGTATTTTTAATGTATTGCTGGATGCGGTTTGCCAATATTTTGTTGAGGATTTTAGCATCTATGTTCATCAGCGAAATTGGCCTGTAGTTTTCTTTCTTTGTAGGGTCTTTATCTGGTTTTGGGATCAGGGTGATGCTGGCCTCATAGAAGGAGTCTGGGAGTCTTCCCTCCTCTTGGATTTTTTTGGAATAGTCTGAGAAGGACAGGGGTTAGCTCTTCCTTAAATGTTTTGTAAAATTCTCCTGTGAAACTGCCCAGCCCTGGGCATTTGTGTGCTGGGAGTTTCTTGATTACTGCTTCAATTTCCCCAGCTGTTAGTGGTCTATTCAGGCTTTCTGTTTCTTCCTCCTTCAGTGTGGAAGATTATACTTTTCTAAAAATTTGACCATTTCATCAAGATTTTCAAATTTCTTGGCATATAAATGTTCATAGTAGTTTCTGACAATCCTTCATATTTCTGTGGTATCAGTTGTTATTTCTCCTCTTTCATTTCTGATATTATTAATTTGGGTCCTCTCCCTTTTTTTCTTGATGAGTCTGCTTAAAGGCTTGTCAATTTTATTTATCTTTTCAAAGAACCAGCTTCTGGATTGGTTGATCCTCTGAATTGTTCTTTTTGTCTCTATGTCATTCAGTTCTGTCCTAATCTTGACTATTTCCTTCCTTCTCCTTGCTCTGGGATTTATTTGTTGTTGTTTCTCCAGTTCTGGAAGTTGTAGTGTTAGGTCTTTTATTTGAAATGTTTCTATCTTTTTTAGGTAAGCCTGTGTTGCTATGAACTTCCCTCTCAGGACTGCCTTTGCTGTGTCCCATAGGTTTTGGACAGTTGTCTGTTCATTTTCATTTGTTTCCAGAATTTTTTTGATTTCTTCTCTTATCTCATTATTTGCCCATTCATTGTTTAATAGTGTACTGTTCAGTCTCCATGAGTTTGCAAGTTTTTGAAGTTTCTTTTTGAGGTTGATTTCGAGTTTCAAGGCCTTTTGGTCTGAGAAAAAGTTTGGTATTATTTCAACTTTCCTGAATTTTCTGAAGTTTGCTTTGTGTCCTATCATGTGGTCTATCTTTGAAAAACTGCCATGAGCATTTGAAAAGAATGTGTATTTTTCTTCTGTGAGATATAAGGTTCTATATATATATCAGTTAGGTCTCTTTGATTCAGTGTGTCATTCAGCACCACGATATGTTTATTAATGTTTTGTTTGGAAGATCTGTCCATTTTTGACTGTGGGGTGTTAAAATCCCCTACTATCACTTTGTTTCTGTCTATATTTTTTTTGAAGTCGTCCAACAATTTCCTTATAACCTTGGGGCCTCCTCTATTGGGAGCATATAAGTTTACAATGTTGATGTCTTCTTGATAGATTCTTCCATTAAGTATGATAAAGTGCCCCTCTGGGTCTCTCTTTATGACCTTTGTTTTGAAATCTACTTTGTCTGATACTAATATGGCAACCCCGGCCTTTTTCTCATGCACATTTGTTTGGCATATTTTTTTACATCCCTTTACTTTCAATCTGTGTAGGTCTCTTGCTCTGAGGAGGGTCTCTTGTAGGCATCATATGTGTGGGTCATGTTTTCTTATCCATTCAGCTACCCTGTGTCTTTTGATTGGGGCATTTAGTCCATTTACATTGAGAGATATTACTGATAGAAACCTACTCATCTTTTCTCTTTGTACCTGTGTTCCTCTCACTGTCATTCTTTTCCTTCATCTGCTTATACCAGTCCCTTTACAATATCTTGGAGTGCTAGTTTGGTAGACATATAATCTTTTAATCTTCTCTTGTCTGGAAACTCTTTATTTCCCCTTCTATTTTAATTGAGAGCCTAGCTGGGTAGAGTAGGCTTGGCTGTAGGCTCTTGCTTTCATGGCTTGGAATATTTGTTGCCATTCCCTTCTGGCTTGTAGTGTTTCTGTTGAGAAGTCACCTCCTAGCCTTATGGGGCCCCCTTGAATGTTACTTTCTCCTTCTCCCTTGCTGCCTTGAGGATTCTCTCTTTGTCTTTGATAGTTGCCATTTTAATGATGATGTGTCTTGGTGAACCTCTTTGAGTCCCTCTTGAGTGGGGTCCTCTGTGCCTCCTGGATCCATGAGAGCCTTTCTCTCCTCAAATTAGGGAAATTTTCCATCATTGCTTTTTCGAGGAGGTTCTCTATCCCTTGCTCCTCTTCTTCTCCTTCTGGTATCCCTATTATATGGATGTTATTGCGTTTCAGGTTGTCCTGCATTTCCCTAAATGCTTCTTCATTCTTTTTGAGTCATTTTTCCATTTCTTGTTCTTTCTGGGATCTTTTTTCTACCTTTTTCTCCATCTCACTGATTCCATCCTCGGCTTCATCCAGCCTGCTTTGGATTCCTTCTACTGTGTTCTTCAATTCAGAAATGGTATTCTTCATATCCTCTTGTGTCTTCTTGATAGTTTCTATGTCCTTTTCCAGGCTGATGTAGTTTGCTGTAAGATCCTGATAGTTTCTCTGCAGTTTCTCATAGTTATCTTTGAGCTGGCTGAGGTCATTGAGCTTCCTTAGAACCATTGTTTTGAATGCATTATCTGATAGTTCCCTTGCCTCTATTTCATTTAGCTCTCTCTGCGGGGAGTCCCCTTTTCCACCCATTTGGGGGGAACTTCTTTTTCTTCCCATTTTTGTGAGCGTCTGTTAAGTATTTTTATCCTTTCCTTTATTTCTGGGCCTGCCTCTGATCATGTCAATTGTTGACCCTATAGGACCTTGGGTTGTTTGTTTGAGCCTTCCAGGAGTCTACTATCTGTGTCTGACTCCTGCTTGGAGCAGCTCTATGACCCCTTCAGTCAGGGTTGGGTTATTTTTTGGGATCTCTCTGTACTCTCAAGCCTGCTCCTTGAGCGCGCTCCCAGCTTGGCAGGAACCCCGACCTGCCTGTGCTCCCATGTCCTTGCCCCAGATCAGGGGGCTTATTTGCAACCTCGCATACTCATCTGGCCCCCCTGGCCGGCGAGCTCTGTGGCACCAGTCAGTTTAAGGTATTCTATTGTATGTTTTCCCTGCTTTTGGCTCTTTGGGTGCATTGCTTGCCCTCACCAAATGGAGACTACGGAAATGGGAGGAAGTCAGCTCCAGGACTATCTGGTTAATCCTGTCTCTGGCCTCTCCTCCAGGGACTCTGGGCAGGTCTACTAATTTTTTGGGCCACTCAGCAATCGCGAGCGGACGGGTCAATTTACGCCTGCCCTTGCTGCTCTGTGCACTCCCTGGCAGGTTGTATCGGTGTCAATATGTGGGAGGCCTTGCTGGCCAGTGCAAACATTTGCCAGCCCGCTCATGTCACACACACTCTGGTCAATCTTCACTGGTCACTTGGCGCAAGTGTGCGCGCCTGCACTTGGTGTTTTTGGGGTGTCTATGTGTGCTTTTCAGCTTTTGGCTCTTTGGGGGTGTGGCCTCTTCCCGAGCAATGGAGACTAGGACAAGGAGGAGTCGGGACTCCCTGGTTCCCCCTCCCGTTCTTTCCCCAACGCCTCTGTTTCTAGTCTCTCCTCAGTGGTCTCTGGGCAGTTCTGTGACCCCTTCGACCAAGGATCCACCACCTGTGCAGCCTGCATTTCAATCGCAGGCAGTCTGGTTCCGGCACGCCCCTCTTCTGCCTCTTTGGGGTCACGCCTTTTCAGCCCACAGTGGAGACTACGGATCAGGGAGGGAGTCGGGACTCCCTGGTTCCTCCTCCCATTCTTTTCCCAATGCCTCCATCTCCCGTCTCTTCTCAAGGCTCTCCCAGCCAGTCTGCACTCAGCCCTGCAGCTCACATGGGTACAAGCTGTGTGCGGAGCGCACAAAAGGCAGGTTAATTGATTCCCTTATGCCTGAGCAAGATGGTAGCTGCAGAGTGGGAGGCGTGTCATCACCCACCGGCCTCCCGTGTCAATTCTCTTCATAAAATTTTCCTCACCAGTCTTTTCCCAGGCACTAGCCCACCCCTTTGTCACCTCTACCCAGAGATCAAGGAGGGTGGCTGCCACTGCAACTTTTGCGTTGGCCCTTTAAATGTCTCTTTGCATCCCCAGCCAGCTGTCTCTTGCAGAGAGCGCCCCTAAGCTCTTCAGGGTTGAGTTTTGTCTGTATTTTCTTGGTTTTAGCAGCTGTAGTTTAGGGGTCCCTGTTTATGATTCAGACCCCGTTCTTCTCGGGGGAAGCTAACTGGTCGTTTCAATGTTCCTCTGGTGCCAGTGCCCGTGGGCACCCAGCCCACCCTCTCGAACCTCCACCACACTTCTCACCCGTTTGGATGTGTGAGAGTCGAATCCACTGTTTGCGGCACCAAGGCTCCTCTCCCACTATCACTCCACTGCTTTCCAGGTGATTACTCCACTATTTAGTTGCAATTCCAGTTTAGTCTTGGGAGGAAGTCAGCGTGACTCCCATTCGCTCCTCTGCCATCTTCTCTCAAAAATAAATTATTTATTTATTTTTAGAGAGAGGAGAAAGGAGGAAGAAAGAGAGGGAAACAGCAATGTGTGGTTGCCTCTTGCTCTCCCCCTACTGGGGGCCTGAGCAACAACCCAGGTATGCGTCAAACCCATGACCCTTTGGTTTGCAGACTGGCACTCAATCCATGGAGCCATACCAGCCGGGGCATAAAATATAATTTTTACTGAATTAAAAAAAATATTGAAGTGAGAAAGATGAACATAAATTTAATAAAATATCTGATTACAAAATATGGTTAATGGATTGGTGGAGATACACTAAATTATTTTGTAAATAATTATTATTGTTATTCTATTACAGTTGTCCTAATTTTTTCCTCTTTGCCCTCCTCCACCCATCCATATCCTGCTCTGATAGTCCATTCCCATACACTTGTTCATATCTGTGAGTCTATCATACATGTCCTTTGACTAGCCCCCTCTACTTTCTACCATTCTACCCCTCCTCCCTCCCTGTGGTCAATCTCAGTCTGTTCCTTGTTTCCATGCCTATGGTTCTATTTTGTTCACTAGTTTATTTTGTTCATTGGATTCCTCTTATAGGTGAGATCACATGACATTTGTCTTCCATCGACTGGTTTATCTTACTTGGCATAATATTCTCCAGTTTCATCCATGCTGTCACAAAAGGTAGAAGTTCCTTTTTTCTTTCTGCTGCATAGTATTCCATTGTGTAAATGTTCCACAGTCTTTTTATCCACTAATTTATTGATGGGCACTTAGGGTCTTTCCAGCACTTGGTTGTTGTAAATAGTGCTGCTATGAACATAGGGGTGCCTAAGTTCTTTTGAATTGTTTCAGTATTCTTAGGGTACAATCCCAGCAGGAGAATTGCTGGGTCAATAGACAGTTCCATTTTTAGTTTTTTGAGGAAATTCCATACTAGTTTTCACAGTGGCTGCACAAGTCTGTATTCCCACCAACAGTGCACTAGGGCTCCCTTTTCTCCACATCCTGCAAGGGACTTTGTTGATTTGTTAATGATGGCCATTTTGACCATGGTGAAGTAGTACCTCATTGTGGTTTCAAATTTGCAACTCTCTCATGGCTAATGATGTTGAGCATCTTTCCATGTGTCTATGGGTCCTTTGTATGTCCTACTTGAAGAAGTGACTATTCAAGTCTTTACCCATTTTTCAAATACATTGTTTGTCTTCCTGGTGTTGAGTCACATGGGTTCTTTATATATTTTGGAGATCACACCTTTGTCCAATTTATCATTGGTAAATATGTTCTCCTATAAGGTTGTTTCTGATTTCATTTTGATGATGGTTTCTTTATCTGTGCAGAAGATTTTTATTTTGATGCAGTGCTATTTGTTTATTTTTTTCCCTATACTTTCTTTGCCCTGGAAGATACCCAGGTTGAAAAATGAAGGGATGAAATAAAAATATTCCAAGCAAATGGACATGAAGAGAAATCTGAGTTAGCAATGCTTTTATTAGACAAAATAGATTTCAACCAAAGTCATAAAAAGGAACAAAGAAGATCACTATATAATACTTAAGGGAATAGCCTGACAGGAACATAAACTCTTTTAAACATATATACACCCAACATAAGAACACCTAAATATATAAAGAAAATCTTGGAGGACTTCAAGAAAGATATTGACAAAAACACAGTCATTGCAGGAGATTTTAACACCTTACTTTCCACAAAGGATAGATCTTCCAAACAATGAAACCACAGGATATAGTGGCATTGAACAACACTCCAGATCAAATGGACTTAATTGATATATATATATAGGCCTTTCATCCCAAAGAAGCAAAATATGCATTATTTTCAATAGCCTGTGGAATATTTTCAAAGATAAAGCACATTGTAAAACACAAACCAAGCCTCAACAAATTTAGGAAAATTGAAATCATATTAAGCATGTGCTCAGATCACAAATGGATTGAAACTAAAAACCAATCTCAAGGGAAGACTCAAAAACATTCAAATACATGGAGATTGAATAACATTCTATTTAATAATGAATGGGTTACCAATGAAATCAAGAAGAAACCAAAAAGCATCTGGAAACAAATGAAAATGAACACACTAGCAGCCCAAAACTTATGGGACACAGTGAAGGCAGTCCTGAGAGGGAAGTGCATAACAATACAGGCCTAATCTTTTCATTGCTTTGATTTAAGTTTTGAAATATCCACAGAATAAGTAAAAAAGAAACATAACCAGAATTTATTAGGGAATAAAATTTTAATTTTCCAAATATATAAATAAATTAATTATTTATTGCCGCCTAAATTGTCTTAAAACTTAGTGGCTTAAACAAATAATTGTTTATTACCTCCCAACATTTCTGATGTCAGGAATTTGAAGGAGTTGTGCCTAGTTGGTTCTGACTCTGAATCATGAGCCTTTCAGTCAAAATGTTGGCCACATTTTCAGTTTTCTGAAGGCTATACTAAGTTGAGGGGTCCATTCCTGAGGTTGTTCCCTCACATAGCTATTGTGTGGAGACACCTATTATTCACTGGCTTTTGGCAGAAGCCTAAGTTCATTCCTTTGTAAATTTCCTCACAGAGCTCCTTCTTGGCCCTCTGGAGCAAACAATCCAATTGAAAGCAAGAAGCTATGATGCTCTTTATCACTTAGTCTCAAGCAAGGCATACTATAACCTCTGCCATAAGCTATTGGTGACAGACCAACTGTGACAAAATGTGGAAGATTATACACAAAATTTGAATTCTGGAAGTCAAGGATCATTGGAGCACCCTTAAGCTCGCTATCATGATGGATTTATTGTTGTTGTTGTTGCTCTTTCTTTCTAGTTTAATGCATGTTAGTCAGAAACTCTGATTTGCATTACCCCAATTTTCTACAATTTTTATACTCTCTTTGTGACTTAGTATTTAAAGATTTTTAAAAACATTTTGTAAACAAGCAAATGATTCATGTGACTTACATGAAATGCATACTCTCTATTTGTTGATTGCAGGTTTCTCTCTATGTAAGTTATTTATTAGATCACAATTTTTTTGTTTAACAAAGATTTTCTGGTATTATAAGTTATTTGGTTGATTTACAAAGTATTGATAGAGCCTTGTTAACATCTCTATTGTTGATTTTGAATTTGTCAATTTATTTTGTAATGTTACTTGTCTGTTTTAGGTATTAGGGGTTTATTTTGTTAAGCTTTAAGTTTTCATTTAATTTTGTGATCAAAGTATTGCTGTGACATCTATCTTTTGATAAAGATTTGTGTGGTGTGTATTTCTTCATCTTTTTGTCTCTTATAAGCATCTTCTGTTTTTCATATCAACTGTTTCTAATTCCAATAATCATTACTAGTTGTTGTAGATCTCAATTCTTTAAAAGGCAAACAAAAAATTGTTCAAATATGAAATGGTCAGCACTAACTATACAGCCAAGACATGAATTCAGAACTCAGAGCCACATCTTCTGATTTGTCCAGTGGTTATAGCCTCATACCAAGTTAATTTTATGTCATAGTCATCGTCATTGTTGTGATTTAATAATTTATATTTTTAGTCACTATCTTAATAACTAAATTTAAGAAAACAAATGGCAAAAATTTCTATAAAATTGAGAAAATTGTTGAGGAAATTTATACAGTAATTATATTTATAGCCTTACTTTAAGGAGTAAATAGTGAAGATCACAGACTGTCCTGCCCAGGTTGTTACAAATAGCTATGAGATATCTAAATAAAGAGTAAAATGAACTCATGAACATGGACAACAGTGTGGTAATTGCTGGGTGGAAGTGATATAAGAGGACTAAATGGTAATGGAAAAAAATGCAATAAAAATTAAACAAAAAAGGAAATTAAATAAATAAAAGAAAGAAAAAAGAAGTTATGGATAATGATTTTAAATCAGTTTCCAACTTGAGAGTCAACTGCTGGATCTTATGAAATAAATGGTTTTCATAGGAAAATGTGTCCTGTTGATTAAACTGGGACAAAAATGAATATAACCAGTTTTTCAGCAAAAGAACCTTCAGTATCTTATATTATTTTTGAAGGCATCCACAATGCACAAATGCATGCTTTGTGTAGAATAAATGACACAACAGCTCCCCTGCTGTTGGGCTTACTCAAGATATTACAATAGAAACATAATCCCTTTTGTGCTTCTGAAATTAGGGTGAATCATATGCAAAAACAGAGCTAGCTGAGAAAGTCTATGTAACCCATTATGACTATTGTGCATTATAGAACTGTAAGTTGTACTCTGAAATAGATAAATTGTGCTAAATAAAAATGGCACTGCTCCTCTGCAATAGGTACATTTCACAAAATGTCTATTGCCTTTGGAGTAAGAGGAAAAGTTTTAGATACAAATTTTTAAAAAAAGTTTAATTTTGAATTGGAGACAAAGTTAAAATAAGCACCATCTATTAAAAGTCAATTCATCCCAGATATTAGAAAAGGGGAAAGCATAAATAAAGGAGGAGGCAGATGTTGGCAATCCCAGTATGCCACAAAGCAGCTCAACCTTAATAACCAAATTCAAGATGCAGATGGTATGAACCTCAGCAAAATGGGAAAAACTCTTCAGGACTTTTAGTATTTTTATGCAGATTGGTAAAATGTCCTTATGACAAAGAAAATATTCTAGCACCACTTGAAATATGTTTTGTAAATATTTAGAGTATAGTTTATTTCCTAGCAAGTCTTGCTAGCTTAAAAATATACTAAGGTCATGATAAAATCTGTTAGGAATTTGAAAAGATTTATAAACTAAGAAAAACCCAGATGGAAACTCATTGACTTCTTAATGTTTTTAATTTATTTTAAATTAATCCTGTTATGGAAACATTACCCACATGCATCCTGTTTGTTTCTCCATGCTCAATCCAGCTTCCTTCCTGTCACCAGAAAAATTCTGATTTAATAAAATCACGTTCTGCTAAAAACCTTGTCTACTTGTCCTTTGTGAATGTGCAGGGCATTTTACTTTTCAAAATATGATCTCAAATTATCCATTCACCTGTAATTCTTTTTTTTTTAAGTTTCTCTAAATTAACTTTTTCTTTGTTAACCCCTTTCCCATTTTTTTTCTAAATTTCTCTAACACTGGAATTTGGGAACTGCCCCAGGTTATAACAGACCAGTCCACTCACATTGCCACAGTAGAGAAAAAATGAACTGGGCGCTAGATGTAGCATCAAATTAGAAAGATGAGATGCTGGACAAATAGAAATATGTCATTTTAGAATAATCAGTAACTGACAGTTTTGTTTATTTATTTTTGTTAGTGAGTTAACGATAGCCTGCTATTTACACTTTATTTATCCATTCAGTAAATATGTATTAGAACATATTATGTACTGCACATTTTTATACAGTTACATGAAAACTTCAGACAAACAACAACAATTTACAGGATAAATATATCCCAAATATTCTGTGGGGCTACACTTGTACTAGAAATGACTCATTATTCAAATTCAGATTTAACTTGGCTCTCTGAAATATTTTTAAATAAACATTTTAAAAGAGCTTTAGATATGCAGAAAAATATATAAAGATAGTACAGATGACCCATATATATCCCACATTCAGTGTCACTAGTATTATCATCTCACATTACATTTGTAACAATTAAATCCATATTTATATACTACTAACAGAAGCCCATACTTTATTTAGACTTCCTTAGATTATTTTTCCCCAGGTGTGAATGGCAATATATATATATATATATATATTTTTTATTTTAAATGTATTTGGAAAAATAAATAAATTAATTAAAAATAAATTTATAAATCATTTATTCTATTACAGTTGTCTCAATTTTTACCCCTTTACCCCCCTCCACCCATCCCACACCCATGCCCCACTCCCACAGTCAATTCCCACTCTGTTGTCCATGTCCATGGGTCATTCATATATGTTCTTTGTCTAGTCCCTTCCCCTTCTTTCCAACATTGTCCTCTTTTCCCCATCCTCTCTGGTCACTTACAGTTTGCTCCACGTTTCCGTTCCCATGGTTTACTTTGTTCCCTAGTTTCTTTTGTTTAATAAAGTCCACTTATAGGTGAGATCATAAGGTATTTGTCTTTCATCAACTGGCTTATTTCACTTAGCTTAATATTCTCCAGTTCCATACATGTTGTTGCAAAAGGTAGGAGTTCCATCTCTTTCTCTCTTTCTTTTTTAAATGCAGACTGATTTATTTTTGTAAATGTCAGAGTTAATTATAAAATATTAAAAAATGTAAAACCATTATAAATTCTCAGCAATTAAACCAACATGACACCTGCACAGAAATAATCACGTAGATTAATGAAATAAAATGAGCATTCTAGAGACAAACGTATATATCTAACAATATAATATATGATTAAGTTGATATTTCAAATCCATGGGTAAAATAAGGCTTACTCAACAAATAAGGTGCATAGAGCATTATTACTTGAAATAAAACAAATATACAGCCATATTTCACATGTTATGCAAGAATATTTAGGTGAGTTAAAAATCAATATGTAGAATCTAAGGAGTTTTAAAAGAAAATAGAACTAATGTTTTTCATGACCTGAAGTAAAATGGTCAAACCCAGAAGCTATAAAGTAAATATTGACAATATGACTGTATTAAACATTTAAGACTATATAGTAATACACATATAAAAAAGTTAAAGGACAAGGAATAGAATAGAAAAGTATTTGCAACACATCTAAAACATGGTTAGTAGGTTTTCTTTTTTTAGAGAAAAATGTTCTACAAATCTTTAATCAATAAATGGATAAAGAGTACCAAAAATTCATTTAAAGTTTTTTAAAAATAATAGAAACATGAAAGAAATATACAAAAACAGGTTTAGTTTCAGCAAATAGTAACAGAACAATTAAATTAACATCATTGTCACAATCAGATTAATGAGTATTAAAAATATGGGTAATATCAAGTATCAGCAGCTCTGAAAGGAACTGGGTATTCATAGAAACTTTTTCATCATCTTAAAGCAGTCCCCTTAGCATATTTTGCAGTGCTGGTTTGGTGGAGGTGTATTCTTTTAGCCTTCTTTTGTCTGGGAAACTCCTTGTTCACCTTCCATTTTCATTGAGAGCCTTGATGGGTGGAGAAGTCTTGGTTGCAGGCCTTTCCTTTTCATGACTTGAAATATTTCTTGCCATTCCCTTCTGGCTTGCAGTGTTTCTGTTGAGAAGTCAGCTGCTAACCATGTCGGGGCTCCCATGTATGTTACTACCTCTTTGTCCCTTCCTTGCTTTAGGATTCTCTGTTTGTCTTTGATATTTGCCATTTTAATGATGATGTGTCTTGAAGTAGACCTCATTGGATTCCTCTTGAATGGGACCCTCAGTGCTTCCTGGACTTGTGTGACTATCTCTCCTTCAGGTAGGGAACTTTTCCATCATTACTTTTTCAAACTGGTTCTCTACCCCTTGCTCCTTTTCTTCTCCTTCTCATATCCCTATTATATGGATATTATTATGTTTCAGGTTGCCCTGCATTTCCCTAAATGTTTCCTCATTCTTTTGGAGTCTTTTTTTTTTTTTTTCATTTTCTTGCTCTTTCTGGGAGCTTTTTTCTACCTTGTCCTCCAGCTTGCTGATTCAGTCCTCAGCTTCATCTAGCCTGCTTTTGATTCCTTCCACTTCAATTCAGAAATTGTATTCTTCATTTCCTCTTACCTCTTATTGATAGTTTCTATGTCCTTTTTCATGCTGATAGAGTTTGCAGTAAGTTCCTCATAGTTTCCCTGTAGTTTTTGGTAATTCTCTCTGAGCTCACTGAGCTCGTTGAACTTCCTTGTTTGGAACTCAGTATCTGATAGTTTACTTACCTCTTTTTCATTTAGTTCTCTTTCTGGGGATATCTCCTTCCTCTTCGAGTCAGGTAGTATTTCTTTGTCTTCCCATTATTTGTGAGACTCTTTTGCTTCTGCTTCTTAAATTGACCTGTCTTGATCTCCTGATTTTGTAGTGTGAACTTCTATGGTAGGAGATCGCTGTTTTTACTTTCTGGATCTGCCCCTGATGATGTCAGATGTTGACTCTGTCTGACCTTAGTCAGTCTGTTCGAGACTTCCAAGGATATACTGTTTGTTGCTGTCTGCTTCAGCTGTTAATCTAGTCACTCTGCACTCAGCAGGCCACCTTAGATAGCTCAGGGCAGGACAGATTCTCTCCCAGGGGCGGGATTATTGGGTCCTCTCACATTGCTGCTGTATGGGGTAGGAGTCAGCACTGGGATCCCAATGGCTACTCTCTCCTTTCTCTCCCCAAAGCCTCTGTCCCCAGTCTCTCCTCAAATGTCTCCAGACCTCTCTGTGCCCCCTTTAGCCAGGGATCTACTGTCTGCGACTGCCACTCTGCACACAACAGGTGGCTTACACAGCACAGGGCATGGTGGAATCCCACCTGGGGGGTGGGGCTATTGGGTCCTTTCACACTGGAGCCACTCAGGGGGAGTGGTCTCTATATGAGCAAGATGGCTGCTGCTGCATGGGGAATGAATCAGCACCGAGATCCCACCTGCTACTCCCTCAGTTCTCTCCCTAAAGCCTCCTTCCCCAGTCTCTCTTCAGGTGTCTCTAGCCCACTCTGTCCCTGCCTTTGCTGGAGACCAAGGTAAGTGACTGCAAATAAAAATGTATGCATTGGTCCTTTAAATGGTTCTTTGCATCTCCAGCCGCCTGTTTCTGGCAGAGAGAAACCCTGCTGCTTTGTGCAGCTGGCTGTTTTCTGTGTACTTTTGGGTTCTGGTGCTGTGGGCTAGAGATCCCCACTTTTGGTTTGGACCCCACTCTTCCCAGGGGGATCCAAATGGCAGATTCAATTTCCTTTTGGTACTGCTGCCCGTGAAAACCCCTCCTGCCTTCTCAAGTCTGTACCGCTCTCCTTACCAGTTAGATTGCGCTAAAGCTGATTCTTCTGTCTCTGAGGTTGCAAGGCTCCTCTCTCGCTGTTGTTCAGCTTGTGTCCGAACAACATAGGTGACACAATTGTGTTAATAGTTCAGTTGTTTGTTCCAGGTGATTTGTCCACAATTTAGTTGTAATTTTAGTGGGTCTTGGGAGGAGGTCACTATGACTTCCACTCACTTCTCCATCTTCTAGACTTTCTTAGTTTTTAATTATGCCCTTTTCTGTTCCTCATTAAATTTAATCACCATTTCTCTTTAGGATCATATCTCTTCTAAGACTTTCTTTGGCTTTAATAACCTTAGTAGAAGCTAGTGTCTATGTGTTTTTGTAGTTTCATTTGCCTTTAGCTTTATAAACTGATTTTCTTTTTTTTAAATTTATATTGGGACATATCATTTTCAAGGTACTAAGATTAGAACTCTTCCTCCTACCCCATTCACTGATGCAGTTACATATACTTTTAATGCAGCTGAATCGTTTTCACACTTTCTACATATTTTCGGACTCCATTGACTTTCTAAATAATTATTTCATTTGAATACATTATGGCCCACATGTGGTGCTATAAAGTTCAGTTGGTTTTGACAAAAACATAGGGTCATGTATCCACAACTACAGTATTATACAGAATAATTTTGAAACTGAAAAAGTCAGTGTTTGTGCTGTCTATCACTACGAGAACCAGTAAGTAGAGACAAGGACTGAATTTTTATGGGCATTTTATTCAGATGCCGATTGTCTTAGAAGACAGCAGGTTACATACCCTAAAAACCATCTTAGCATCTAATCTCCAGCTGACCTTTTTATAAGGAAAAGAAAAGGGTAGTTAAAGCATTGGGAAAAAAGGTTAATCATATAAAGTTGCAGTCTGGTGGTGATTTTCGTAGTATTTCTTTATCTGCTGATCAGCAATTCTTTATCTCCATCACTCAGTGGAACCCAATGGCTCAGATAAAATCTTGATAATTTGCAGACCCCCTGGGGCACACAGGTTGAATTGCTTGTCAATCTCCTGGAGTCACATAGGTCATACATTCCATTTCCTGGAATAAAAGTTTTCTACCTGTGTTAATCACTTAAGCCTATTAACTATAAGTAAGTCTGAGTTCCCCTATCATTCCCCAGTGTTAGTTTTTAATTTTTTTCATTTTATAAGGTTATTTTCATAGGAAAGAAATCATTTCTCTGTTGAATATATAGTCCTGCTTATTAGAAACCATCTTGCAGGCAATTTGATATAACTAAAGGTGTAAGATACACTAGTGATGGTGTTGCAATTCATCTAAAACAGTTTCTAGAACAGTTGACAAAAGTTGCATATTCTCCAGCTGGGGCTACATAGTGATTTAAAAAAAAGAAATATTTTCTTGTCCCCTAGGGATACCATAGGTCCCCAATTATCTTTTGAAGTGAATATAAATACCTACAAGTCATGGACTAAAAGTTTGTTTGACATAGTTCCAGACCCCCTTTTTCTAGTTGGCTATCTGGGGACCCTGTCTTCCCAGTCTTGAATAACACCTTATCTTCAGGATCAAAAGAATAATGCAGCAAACCTGTGGGGGAGAGGTCTCTTATACAAGCAAGGTAATCAATCACAGCTAAGGTCTGACTTAAATGTTGTACATGTTTCTTTGCTTTTACTTCTCGATCTACATGCATATCTCTGACCCCAATCATAGCCTGAAGTAGTCACCTATACACAATTTCATAAGTACACAATTCAATCTCACTTTGAGGAGCCACCTTTTTCCTAAGTACAGCAATAGGTAAAACTTGATTCCAAAGGAGGTGAATTTCTTGATACAGTTTGGCTATTTTTCTTCAAGGTGTGATTCATCTTTATTTTGCTAGAAATCTGAGGTCTCCATGCCATGTGAAGTCTCCACCTATTTCCTAAAAATGTATTAACTTTCTGTGTAATTTCTGAAACAAAAGTAGGCCAATTACCAATCTGGATCCTGCCAGATAGGTCAAAGTGAGGAAATATTTTCTTCAGTAGGGCTTTCATTACCTTTGAGGATTTCTCAGTACTAGTAGGATAGGCCTTTTTCCATCCTGAAAAGACTATCAACAAAGACTAACAAATGTTTCCATTCTCAGACCCTCAGCATCTGAGTAAAGTCTATTTGCCAGTCCTCAAAGGAGCACTATCCTTGTTATTGTTTCCCTTAGTTTTTTCTTACCGGGATCTCTCTTGGGGTTGTGTTTCTGACACACAACATGTAGTATTAGTTAAACATTTCTTAAATGATGTTGTGGTAATTAAGGGTTCACCTACATATTGTAACAGAATCTGTACTTCTAGTTTTAGATCTTTTAAGTCCTGTCTGTGAGTCTCCCCAAAAGTCATGGGAGAGTTATTGAATACTTCTGTTAAGACTGTCTAGCAGCACTGAGTCTTGACCTGAGATTCCAGGGCCTGACATTCAAAAGCAAACAATGGCTGAGAGCCTTGATCAACCAGAATACAAAGGAAGCATGTTTTAAGTCCAATAGTGAATACCAGATGCTGTTCCCAGGTATACTGTTCTGTAAAATGTAATTTATGGCCCTTAAATCTTATATTACATGAGGAATGGCAGGGCCAAATGATTCCATATTTCTGAAACTTCTGAATTATTGGGTGTATTTCTTCTAGGGCCTCCTTTTGCAAGGGATACTGCCTCTTAATGGGAGTCTCTGTCCCTGGTTTGAGGTCAACTTTCACAGGGGATGCTTCTTAGCCCTCCATGGCCTTCCAGCAGCCCACACAATGGGATTTACCTGATTCTCAATTTCTTCTGGCCAGAGTCACTTTTCTTCCTCTTCCCACATTTTCTTAAAGAACTAAAGGGCATATTTTAGAAAGAAGTATAAGTGGAGCTTTTTTTTTTTTTCCTCTGGATATAATATGATTTGAGCATGGAATTTCGACAACAGGTTTCTTCCCAGAAGAGGATTTGGACACTCAGGAATATATAAAAATGGTTTCAAAAAATTGGCTTTCAGGGGTTACAGAAATTCCAGTTACAGTTACAGCCTGCCCAAGTAATCAGAGGTCCATTGAACATGGAATATGTTGCTCTGGTATCAATCAAAAAGTCTAGAATTTTTTCCCCCACTCTTAGTTTTACCTGAGGGTCCTGGGGGTTGATTTTAATAGGTTTTTGTTATAATTGAATCTCTAGGCCCTTTCAATTATTTTCAGAGCTGTTCCCTTTTCCCAGCATAACCCGTTAGTTCTCAGGCTCCAACTTCCTTTTTGCTTGCTTAGGACACTCATTTTTCCAGTACCCCTTTCCTTTACAATACATGCATTGATCAGTGGCAAACATTTTAGATGGGCTTTGGGTACCTCTTTCTTCTGGATGGATTTGCCCCAGGGTCTTTTCCAAGTAAATAATAGCCACTTGGACTTTTTTCTGTTCTCTGTTATTATAATCTTTGAAAGCAATGTCTACTAATTGGGAAGGATTCATGCCTATTCTTCTCTCTAACTTCTGAAGTTCTTTTCTGATGTCAAATGCATTTTAAAAGATAAATGTCATACTCAAATTTAATATTTTCAGGGGTGTGTGGATCCAAAATGGTATATTTTTTATAGGCCTGGTAGGTTCTTTCAAGAAACTCAGGTAGATCCTCAGAAGCCTTTTGTTGCACTGCCTGTACCATATTCAGATTTTTCAGCTTAGAGATTCTTTTATTCAACCCCACAAAGAAGTACCTCTTATAATGTTCTACGAGTGTAAGGCCATTCTCATCAGGTCCCAGTTGGCCTTGCTTAAAGATATTGCTACAATAGAGTCCAGAGTCCCATCTAGATTTTTTTGGTGCAGACTCCAAGTCTCTTCATTTGCCTTAATCAACACCAGCCTCCACTCATCCTCCACACACAAAATATTCAGCAAGTCTTTTATGTCTGCTTAATTGGGATGGGGGTAGCAGAATTGACATAATTCAGTCATTTTAGTAGGTTTATCCCTACAATAAGGATTTGAGTTTTTTGAGTTTATCAGAACTTATGTAGTAAAAGAAATATGTGCCCAATAATATTAAATGGGCTGGTCCTCTGACCCTACTCCCACTGGAATTCTGCAGGGGTTATTGACATGACTTGAAAAGTGCTTGTATTCCACTGAATTTGGTTCCCAGATGAGTTCAGGATGGAGAAACAAGTTCAGGATCACCTCCTTTGGTTCCCGCAGCTGAGTGAGGAGGAGAATCCCCAGGGCTGTAGGGGCCATGGGAATACTACTAGACTTTCAGCAGTCATGACATCCTGATCCTCCTGGTCCTATCCTCCAACCTTCTGCTATCTACCACAGGTAAATTCCCTGTTTCTCTGGGGCATAAACCTATTTCTTTTTTATTCAGCATCTACATTTTCATTATGTAAAGTCATTAAAGCCTGTATGTAAGTTATTTCATTCCAGTTCTTTGATATTTGGCAAAACATCTTTAACTGCAGTATAATATTTTAAAGATGTATTCAGCAGCCAAAATTCTCCTGGATCCAAATTATACATAAATCAAGGACTAGTGCAATAAACATTTTGTTTTCATAGATTCATAAACATAGGTCTACCAATCATCCAGAATTCACCCCACATAACTGCTTCCCATAATGGGAACTCTTCTGCCCATTCTACCAGACAGAGCTCTGTAATAGTACACACACCAGAAGGCACTTTCATTTCTGATAATTCCTTTAAGTTGTGATCTGGGACTACAATTCTTTCAGAAGAACTCTGTAATATCACACAAACCAGATGCACCTTAGTTCCTGATGACCATTTTAAGTCATAACCCAAAACAGTAATCCTGAACCAGGAAATGCAGTGAATTAAAAAATAAATAAATGAAGGTGACAGCAATTGTCGAGACCCAGAGGAGAGTCTCCATGTAAAATTAATTGAGAGCTGCTAAGAAATCTCTAAATCCACACACCAGGGTCCCCCAGTCCAGACAGCCAATGGGACACCCTGCCAAATACCCAAACTGACTGGATAGCCCTGAAGTTGTCTGACCAGAGTAGTCAGAAAATAAATCTGAAAAGTCAGTGTTTGTACTGCCTGTTACTACCAGAAACAATAAGAAGAGACAAGGATTGATTCTTTATGTGCACTTTATTCAGATGCTGCTGATCTGAGAAGATGGCAGGTTATATACCCTCAAAAACCATCTTAACATCACATTTCAAGCTAATATTTTTATAAGGAGAAAAAAAAAAGTTGGTAAGGGGTTTAGGAAAAAAAAAGTTACAATTTGGCAGCAATTTGTCTATTTATTTATTTGCTGGTTCTTTATTTGTGTCACCAATACTCCCTCACAGGAACACAATGGCTCAGATTCCATCTTGATTACTTGCAGACCCCCTGGGGAACAAAGGTTAAAATGCTTGTAGACCATCTGTACACATGTAGGTCATATGTTCCAGTTCTTGGAATAAAAGCTTTCCATGTGCATTAATCACTTAAATCTATCAACTATATATAACTAAATATAAAATATTTAATTCTTGTGTTCCCCTATAAATTTCACTGTAAAAACAAAGAAACAAAATCCCCCCACACAAACCTTTGTTGCTGCAAGTATTGCAAGTATAGACAAAAATCAATTAATGTTCAACATGGGTACATAAGTAATTTAAAGTAAAAGAAATTAAATAATAGTGCCAAGATAGTTCATCTATGATAACAGTTGCAACTAAAGAATATAAGGAAACACATACTAATGAAGTAACTGGATTTTTAAAAATCAAGAACAACAAAAAGCCTGTATTTCATTAATTCAATCTTCTTTCCCCACCATGGCAAAACCCTGTTAAGACTCTCATTTAAACAGAATCATACTGTTTGTAACCATTCCAATTAGATTCTTTTCTTTAAAAATTTTATAGTTAACCCTTGAACAACATGAAGGTTAGTGGCACCACCCTTCCTAAGACAAAAATAAAATGTACACTTTTGACTCCCCAAAGCTTAACTGTCTACTGTTGACCTGATCCTTACTAATAACACAGCAATTAATACACATTTTTGTATAGTATATGTGCTATGTACTATAATATTATAATGAAATAAGCTAGATAAAAGAAAATGTTATTAAGAAAATCATAAAAAAGGAGAGAACCAAGATGGCAGCAGAGTAGGAAGAAGCTACACACACCTCAACCCAAGACCAAACCAGAATTATAACTAAATTAAAACAATCATCCTGAACAGCACCTGTTCATCATGAACAGCTATAAGACTAGCTAAACAGAAGTCTTATAACCAAGGATTTATTGAAGAAGACATATTCAGACTGGTAGAAAATATGGAGACATGAATAAGATTGGCCCCTACACACTGTGGTACTGGCTAAGGTTTCAAAGGGATATCACAGCTGTGGTGGTTCTCCCTGAGAAGCATGGGGCCTAAATCACAGCCAGGATCCCTAGTCCAGAATGCCAGTGCCTAGAAGAGCCACCCACAGAATATTTGGCTGTGAAAATCAATGGGGTATCTCTCTACTAGGGAAAGGCAGGAGTCCTGTAGAATCACAGACACTGTGTTAAAAGGCCAATGCACAAAATTTCATTCAGAGACAAGCATGCTGGGCTCTGGATCAGAGAGTCATATGAGGAGAGTCAGGAGTTTGTTGTTCTAGAGAGGGAGCTTAAGGGACAGCCACCAGGATCACTGCCAGGGCTGAGTCATTCTCCCATACAACATAAACCATCTTTGGGTGGAATACTCCACTCCCTGAAGCATCAACCCAGAGTTAGACCAGTTGCCCCACACTCTGGACTCTTTCCTACCTCATGCTGTGGAGTGTAAGCCCTTCTTAGGAGTACAATCAGAGGCTCTTTCCAATATTATCTAGGCCTAACAGGCAGCCAGCATGTGAAAGCAGGCTGAAGCAGATCTCTTCAGGGTGACTTGGGAATTTTGCTGACCTGCCCTAGGGAGTGATGCTGATAAAAGCCAAGCTTTGTGAGCAGCCTGGTCTTTCCTACATGCACCCAGACCAAGCAGAAACAGCCAAAATGTGTGGGTTGCTTGTAGCTCCAAATAGATTACTGAGGGGCAGTCACAAGTAGTGCCTTGTACTGGTCTACACCAGAGTTTCTCCAATGAGCCCTATAACAAAAAGATACAGTGGTCATCTTCAGACAGCATCAGAGCAGGATTCAATAAAATTCACAAGCAGCATATCCTAAGGGAGACTTTGGCAGGCACCAAAACCTGCTGAGGTGAAATCCTCTTTATGTGGTCACTGCCTACATGGCAGTTGCACACTGTGAACAGGGCTGAGCCTCACAGTCATAGAGCTGGAGGGCTGACCACAGGCACAAATGAGCCAATGAGAATCAAGACACAACTGTGACAGGAGGGCTCACATAACTCATACAACTGACATTCCTGGAGTATCCAGCTCAGGTGATCAAAGAGATGGCACCACAAAACCCCAAGGGCACCTACTACATAAGACCATGCCATAAAAATTGTAAATCATGGAAGATCATTCTAATACATAGAAACAAACACAAAGAGTTGGGGAAACAACAAAATAAGCCCTTTAAAAAAAGAAATATCCAGGAAAAGAGTGAAATGAAATAGAGGCAAGCAATTTATCAGATATTCAAAGTCTGTCTGGAAAACATCCTGCCATTGTTAATATAACAAGAACAGTTTATGTGACACTTATGTAATCTGGCAGCCAAGGAAAATGGACTGGAATGCACATGTGTGAATAATGTTGATTTGCTGCACTAGTCAGTGCTGGTGGTAGACACCATTGAGTGAGCATGTGTACTGTGTGACTGTCACATTCATAATGATTGAGTGAGTAGGGCAACAAATCTGCATCAAATTTTGCTTTAAACTTGAACATTCCCCTGCAAAAACGATTATGATAATTAAGAAGGTTGTTACCATGGACAACTGATGATTAGCAACTTCATCACGCAATGCACTTGTTGTGCAGAGTTTTTTTGATGAAACATCAAATCACCCAGTTGACTCAGTCCCTCTTATTCCCTACAGCCCAGATTTGGCACCCTGGAACTTCTGGCTTTTCTTAAAACTAAAATCACCTTTGAAAAGGAAGAGATTTCAAGCCATTGATGAGATTCAGGAAAATATGACAGAGCAGCTGGTGGCTATTGGGAGAACTGTATGAGGTCCCAAGGTGCTTATTTGAAGGGGACTGAGGCATCATTGTCCTATGTACAATGTTTCTTGTATCTTCTTCAACAAAGATCTCTATTGTTCACATTGCATGGCTGGATACCTTCTGGACAGACCTCATATAGTTCAAAGTAATGGTTATTGGGATGATCAGCAGCATAAAAAAGGATATAAAAAACATAAAAAGGAGCAATAATAAATAGAGTATAACATTTGCAATGAAGAATACACTAGAAAGAATAAATAGGAGGTGGGATGAAACAGAGGATTGAGCCAGGAATTTGGAAGATAAATTAGAAAAACACTCAATTAGACTAGCCATAAAAGAAAAAAAAAATGAAGACAGTTAAGGGATCTTTGGGACCAAATGACATGTAACATGTACATCATTGGAATAAAGAAAGAGAAGAAAGAGAAGAAGGGATCAAGAAACTATCTGAAGAAATAATGGCTAAAAAACTCCCTTACCCTTGTGAAGGAAGAAGAGACACATGCCCAGGAGGCAGAGTCCAAAACAAAATAGACCCAAAGAGTCTCACACCAAGACACAGCAAAATTAAAATGGCAAAGGTTAAAGACAAAAGGGGAATCTTAAAACCCTCAAGAGAAAGACAGTTAAATACCTTCGTAGGAGCTCTCTATAAGACTGTCAAATTATTATTTTTTAAAATTTATTTTTAATTAATTAATTATTTTCAAAATTATTTTTTCATTTTTTCAACAGAAACACTTCAGGCCAGAAGTAACTGGCATCAAATATTCAAAGTTAAAAAGAAGGAGGAGGAGGGGGAGGAGGAGGAGGAGGGGTAGGAATGGGAGAAGGAGGAGGAGGAGGGGGAAGAGGGAGGGGAAACAACAAAGGACCATTGTTAAAAAAATAAAATAATAAATTAGCAATAAATATGTACTTATCGATAATCATGTTAAATGTAAATGGCTTTTATACTCCAATAAAAGGCATAGGGTAGCTGAATGGATTAGAAAACCATGTCCATATAGATGATACGAGAAGTTTGGTCCACATCAAACTAAAAGATATACAAACACTAAAAGGATAGAAAAAGATACTTCATGCAAATGAACAAAAAATGTCAGAATAACAATACTTATATCTGACAAAAGAAACTAAAATAAAAGGTAGTAAGAGACAAAAAAGGACACTACATGATGATAAAGGGAGCAATGCAAAAAGAAGATATAATCCTTGTAAACATTTATGAATCCAATATAAGAGCACTGATATATGTAAAGCAAATCCTGATGGACATAGAGCGAGAGACTGACAGTGACACAGTTATAGTAACAGATTTTAACACCCCATTGAAATCAACAGATAGTTTTTCCAGGCAGAAAATCAACAAGTAAATGGTGACATTTAATGAAACACTAGATATTATGGATTTAATTGATATCTTCAGAGCATTTCACATGAAAGCAACACAATGAACATTATGTTCAAGTACACATGGAACATTTTTTAGAATAAACCACATTAGGACAAAAACGTCTGAATGCATTTAAGATGATTGAAATGATATCAAGCATTTTTTTCTGAGCATAATGGTATAAAACTAACAATCAGTCATAAAAACTGAAAAACACACAAATAAATAGAGGATAAGTGACATATTACCAAACAATGAATAAGTTAACAATGAAATCAGAGGGGAAATAAAAAGATATCTTAAAACAAATGAAAATAAGAGCACAGTAATGCAAAACGTATAGGACAGTAAAGCAATCTTAAGAGGGAAATTTATAGCATTACAGGACTATATAAAGAAACAAAAAAGTCTCCAATAAACAATCTAACTTTACACTTAAGGGAGCTTAGAAAAGAACAACAAATAAAGTCCAAAGTGAGTACAATGAAAAATATAATACATATCAGAGCAGAAATAAACAAAATGAAGTCTAAAAGAATACCAAAAAAAATCAATGAAATCAAGAGCTGTTTCTTTGAAAAGATAAGGAAGCTTGACAAACCTTTAACTAGACTTATCAAGGAAAAAAGAGAGAAGACTCAAATAAATAGAATTAGAATGAAAGAGGATAAGTAACAACTGACACCAAAGAGATACAAAGAATTGTAAGAAAATATTAAGGACAATTATATGCCAACAAATTTGACAACCTGAATAATGTGGATAAATTCCTAGAAATATACAATATTCCAAAACTAAATCTAGAAGAATCAGAGAATCTGAATAGACAGATTAAAACTAGTGAAATTGATGCAGTTATCAAAAAACACCCAACAAACAAAAATCCTAAACTGAATGTCTTCACGTGTGAATTTTACCAAGCATTCAAATAACTAACACTTCTCCTTCTCAAACTATTCCAAAAAATCCAAGAAGAGGGAAGAATCCCAAGCTCTTTATATGAGGCCAGCATTATCCTAATTCCAAAATCAAATCAACACAGTACAAAGAAAGAAATTATAAGCTAATATTCCTAATAAACATAGAAGCTAAAATCTTCAATGAAATATTAGCAAATTTGTGTTTCTAAACATGTATCATTATTTTGTGTATTTGAAAACTTACATAAATATCATACAATAAAAAATTTAAAAAGAAATATTAGCAAACTGTATCAAGCAATACATTAAAAAATCATACAACATAATCAAGTGGGATTCATTCTGAGGATGTAAGGTTGTTATGACATTGACAAATCAATAAACATGATACTACATTAAAAAAATGAAGGATAAAAACTATACTATCATTTCAATAGATGCAGAAAAAGGATTTGTTAAAATCCTGCATCCATTTATGATAAAACTCTCAACAAAGTGAGAATAGAGGGACTATAACCCAACATAATAAAAACTGTATATGACAAACACATCTAACATTATACACAATTGACAGATCTACAAGTGTTTCCCTTTGGACCAATAATAAGAAAGAGATGTCCAGTTTCACCATTCTTTTCAATGCTGTGCTGGAAGTTCTAGTCAGTGCAATCAAACAGAAAGAAAGAAATAACATTCCCATTATAAAAGAAGTATAACTCATTATTTGCAGATGACATGAGATGGTGTACAGAAAACCCTAAAGATCCACCAAAAAAAAAAAAAACCCTACTAGAATTGATGTGTCATTAATGTAGCAGAATAAAAAAAAAATAAACAACAAAAACCCTGAAATCAGCTGCATTTTATATACCAATAATGAACTATCAGAAAGAGAAACTATGAAAACAATCACATTCACAATTGCTTCAAAAGGAATAATATACATAAGAATATATTTAACCAAAAATATAAAAGACCTGTACCATTAAAATTATAAAAATTGAAGAAAAAGTTGAAGAAGACACAAATAATTGGAGGTGTATCAAGTGTTCATGGATAGAAAGAATTAACACTATTAAAATGTCCATACTACCCAAAACAAAGGTGTATTTCACAGAACTAAAACACATATTCCAAAAATTTGCATGGAAACACAAAAGACCAAAAATAACACCTGCAATCTTAAGAAAGAAAAACAAAGTGGAAAAATCACAGTATCTAATACTATATTACAAAGCCAAAGTAATCAAAACAGCATGGGATTGGCATAAAAACTGGCATATAGATTAATGGAAAAGAATAGAAAGCCAGAAATAAACCAAGACCTTCATAGTTAATCAATAAGTATTTGACAGAGGAGACAAACACACATAATGGGCTAATGATATTTATTCAATGATAATTGGAAAATTGGACAGATATGTACAGAAGAATGAAACTAGGCCAACTTTTTATACCATACACAAGAATAAAATTACAATGGATTAAAGACTTAAATGTTAGAATCAAAACAATAAGAATCCTAGAAGAAACCACAGGCAGTAAAATCTTGCATCTTTTTAAAAAAAAATTATTTATTTTTTCAAATATATTTGTCTCCGCCTACCCCCCACAACTTTCCCCTGCTCCCCCTCCTCTCCCTCCCTCAATCCTTCCCCACTTTGGGTTTGTCCATGAGTCCTTGATATATCTTCCTTGACTTTTTTGTGCAACATAATTTCAGGTATATTTCCTTGGGCAAAGGAAAAAAAAGGAAAAATAAACAAATGAGACTACATCACACTAAAAAGTTCTTGGACAGCAAAAAGAACTATCAACAAATTGAAAAGACAACCACTGAACAGAGAACATGTTTGCCATTTATACATATGATAAGGGGTTAATTTCCAAAATGTATAAAGAACTTACAATTCAATGCCAAAGAACCCAAACAACCATTAAAAAAATGGGCTAAGGACCTGAATAGACACTTCTTCAAAGAACACATACAGATGGCCAAGGGGCATATGAAATGATACTCAATATCACTAATAATCAGAGATATTCAAATTAAAACCTCACACCTGTCAGGATGGCTAACATCAATAAAAAAAAAGTGTTGATGTAAATATGGAGAAAAGGAAACACTTATGCACAATTGGTGGGACTGCTAACTGGTGCAGCCACTGGTGGAAAACATTATGGAGTTTTCTCAAAAAATTGAAAATGGAAATGCCATATGATGCAGAGATTCCACATCTGGGAATTTATTTGAAGAAACTAAGTATACTACTTTGAAAGACTATATGTACCACTCTGTTCATGGCAGTGCTATTTATTGTACAATAGCCAAGATATGGAAACAGCTCAAGTGTCCATCAGTAGACAAATGGATTGAAAAGCATTGATACATTTAGACAATGCAACAGTACTTGACTGTAAAAAGAAGGAAATCTTACCCTTTGTGACAGCATAGATGGACCGAGAGTGCATTACACTAAGTGAAATAAGGCAGTTAGAGAAAGATAAGTACCATATGATTTCATTCATGGTGGTCTGTACAGAATGTATTCAGCCATGTAATATAAAAAATAGAGACATTTATTGAAGATGCAAGATACAAGAAACATTGTACATAAAACAATGACACTTCAATTCCCTTCAGAGTAAGCACCTTGGGACCTCACACAGTTCTCCCAGCATCTCTTCCACTGTTCAAAACACTGTAAAATCTTTGTTGGAATCATCAGCAGCTTCCCTGTTGTATTTTTTTACATTTCATTAACAGTCTGAAATTTCTTCCCTTTTATAGGTAGTTTTAGGAAAAGCCAGAAGTTTCAAGACACCAAATCTGGGCTATAGGACAGCTGAGTCACATGGGTGATTTGATGCTTGGTCAAAAAACTAGTCATGAGATGTGATCCATGAGCAGGTCCGTTGTTGTGTTGGAGTTGCCAATCATCAGTTGCCCATAGCTGCAGCAGTTTTGGTAGTATTGCATCTCTCAACCAACAAAGAACATTGAGGTAGTATCCCTTATTGTTTGGCCTGGAGAATCATACTTGTGATGGACAACACTTTCCTAATCAAAAAACACAGTTAACATGGTCTTCATTTTGCTGTGACTTTTCAGAGCCTTATTTGGGCATGGGGAACCAGAAGACTTCAATTGGGATGACTGGGTCTTCGTTTCCAGATCATAATTGTAGACCCATTATTCATCTCTGGTTATGACCCTCTTGATGAAATCTGGTTCATTGGTAGCAGTTTGAATCAAGTCATTAGCAACTGCAGCACAATGATAGCAGATGCTGCACATTGAATTCTGCTAAAACATGTTTCATGCCAGGATCTTGTGTCAAAGTCTCAGATATAGTAGTTTCTGGAATATCCAGATCAGCTTCTAGTTCTCTCTGTCAGTCTCCAGTCTTTGTTGATTGCAGTTCATACACATTCAACATTCTTTGCTTGTTGCAGGCCTTCCAGAACATGGATCACTTTCAACAGATTCTTGAACATCTTTGAAGTGTTTGTGCCACAGTTTTATTTGTGCTGCACATGTTGCATCATCCCCAAAAGGCTTCTGAATCATCTGAATCATTTCCGTGGAAGAATGTTTAAGCTTAACACAAAATTTAATGTAGATTTGTTGCTATACTTGCTAAGTCATTTTGAACGTGATGTCCACACAGTACACACGCACAATCAATGGCATCTACTGCCCTCACTGAGTAGTACAGTGAAGTCTTCATTGTTCACACATGCTTATTCCAGTCCACTCTCCTTGGCTGCCAGGTTACAGCAGCACCACACAAATTGTTCTTTTTATATTAACAATGACTGGGCTTTTTCCAGATGGACTTTGTATGTGGAATTTAATGAAAAAAAAATGAATTAAAGACAAAATAGTGACAGACTCATAGAGAACAGGCTGACAGCTGTCATAGCAGTTGTCAGGGAGTTCAGGTGTGAAGGTGGAGTAATTGAGCAAAAGAAAAAAAAGAGAGAATAAAAAACTCATGGTTACATGCAACAATATGGTGATTTCTAGGGGGTGGTAGAGGAGGATATAGAGGAGATAAATGGTATAGAGGAGATGGATAGAGACTTGACTGTGGATGGTGAACACACTATACAATAAACAGATGATATGTTGTGGAATTGTGTGCCGAAAATCTGTATAACTTTGTTAACCAGTGTTACTCTGATAAATTCAATAAAAAGGACAAAAGGAAGTCATAAAGAAGAGGAAATGCATTTACAGTATTTATGGTAGAAAAAAATCTGTGGATAAGTGCATCACTACATTTTAAAACTGTAAAACCCATGTTGTTCAAGAGTCAAATGTACATTTAAGTTTCTTCCATAGTAGTTCTATACTTGACAGCTCATTCCTTCTATTCTATGGACACAATGTATTTTTGTACCCAGTCACCTCTACAAGGATATATTAGTCACATCCAGTTTTTGGTAATTAAAAATGTTCATATGAAGATTTTTGTGTGGTTATTTAGTTGGGTAAAAATCCAGAAGTATAATTGCTGGATTGCATGGTAAGACTATATTTAGTTTTGTAAGAAACTGCCAAGCTGTCTGAACCACTTTACATTTTACCAACAATGAATGAGAGTTTTTGTTGCTCTACATCCTCACCAGTAATTGATATTGTAGGTTTTTTTTTTTAAAAGCCATTTTAATATATGTACTATTATCTAATTTATTTTTTTTTAATTTGAATTTCCTAGGGACACATTTCATAGAGTATCTTTTCATGTACTTATTGGCCATTATAAATTTATCTTTTGTGTGGAATCGATTTTGATATTTCCCCATTTTTAAAAATATTTATTGAATTTATTGTAATGATACTGGTTCTTAAAATCATATAGGTTTCAGGAATATAATTCTATAATACATCATTTTTATATTGTACATTCACCACTTCAACTCAAGTTTTTCTCCAGCAGTATTTATCTTCCCTTTACCTTCTTCTACTTCCCCCAACCCCTTTTCTTTCTGGTAATCACCATGCTATTGTCTGTGTCTATGGGATTTTTGTTCTTTGCTTAATCCCTTCACCTTTTTCACCCAGCCTCCTAACCCACCTCTCCCTGTGAATTGTCAGTCTGTTCTCTGTATCTATGAAACTGTTTCTTTTTTCTTTTTATGTTAGTTTATTTTGCTGATTTGATTACACATATAAGTGAAATCATATGGTACTTATCTTTGTCTAGGTTATTTCACTTAGTATAATAGTTTCCAGGTCCATCCAATCTGTAGCAATGGTAAGATTTCCTTCTTTTTATGGCCTAGTAGTATTCCATTGTATAAGTGTACCACAGCATTTTCATCCACTCATCTACTGATGGGCACTTGAGCTGCTTCTTATTCTTGCTTATTGTAAATAATGCTGCCGTGAACACAGTAGAGCATATATTCTTCTGAAGTAGTGTTTTGAGTCTCTTAGGATATATTTCTAGAAGTGGAATCTCTGCATCATCAGGCAGTATGATTTTCAATTTTTTTGAGGTAGTGCCTTACTGTTTTCCATAGTTGCTGGATCAATCTACATTCTTACCAACAGTGCAGAAGGGTTCCCTTTTCTCCACATCATCACCAACATTTGTTTGTTGATATATTGATGAAAACTGTTCTGACCAGTGTGAGGTCATATCTTGTTGTGATTTTAATTTTCATTTCTCTGAAAATTAGTGATGGTTAGCATCATTTCATATGCCACTTGGACATATGTATCATGTTTGGAGAAGTATCTATTCAGGTCCACTGCTTATTTTATTTTAATAGAGTGATTCATTAATTAATTTATATCCTCCACCAAGGATGTTTTTTCATTGTTTTTTAGAGTGAGAGGAAAGAGGATAGGAAGGCAGAGAGAGAAACACTGATGCAAAAGAGAAGTATCAATAGGTTGCCTCTCATATGTCCCTGGACTGGGGATTATAAACGCCTGCACTGAGAATGGAACCCACCAACGAGGTATGTGCCCTGAGACTCAGACATACAACATTTTGGTTATGGAACAGTGCTCTAACCAACAGAGCCACAGCAGCCAGGGCCCTTTGCCCATTTTTAAATTTGATTTTCTTTTTGGTGTTGTATAAATTCTTTTTAAAATTTGGAAATTAACCCCTTATCAGATGTATTATTGGCAAATACATTCTCCTATTCAGTGGGTTGTCTTTTAATTTTGTTGATAGTTTCCTTCCTGTCAAAATCTTTTTAGATTGATGTAGTTTTATTTGTATATTGTTTTTTCTTTCCCTTGCCCAGGGACATATATGAGAAAATATTGCTATGAGAAATGTTTAAGACTTTGGTGCCTATATTTTCTTCTAGGGTTTTTATGATTTTGAGTTTAATATTTAGGTCTTTAATCTCTTTTGAGTTTATTCTTATGCATGGTGTAGGAAGGTGGTCTAATTTCATTGTTTTGCATGTATTTGTCCAATTTTCCAAACATTATTTATTGAATAGACTAGCATGATTTTTAAGGAAAATTACAATGTATTCTTGTCTTCATTCATCTACATAGATATGTCTCTTTCCTTCTGTAATGTATGTTATTGTTGCCATAGCTAAAGATGCCACAGGCTTCAAATTCTTCTAATGTCATCTCCTCTTTTGTCTTTCCGCTTCCCCACAATATTCTCCTTAGATAGAGTTCATGTTTTAATGTTCTTTGAACCCTATTGTGGAAAGGTGTGGGGAAAGAGAGATGTTTATAATATTATGATTAAAGTTTTTAGTGGGCCTTTGTCCCTACTCTGTGTCATTCACCAACATTTCTCAGCTCTCATCTTTTTAGATGAGACAGGAATGCTAGAGTGAGGGAAATGTCATTCCCCAGATTTGGATAAATCTCTGATATAACTCTTTCTCTGGCAAGTAGGCCTTTGTTATCTAGAAGACTCTGGAAGTTCATTCATTTCATAATGACTATTCTTCCTTTTCCCATGCCATGAAGAGATCTCGCTCAAATCCTTACACTGAGAAACCGCTGGAGACAAAGCTTATTAAAGTATGGACCCCTCCAAGAACATAGCCCCCTAAAAACTCTTACTCTCATAATATTGCACACACAGCATTTAGCAATTTGGTAGAATTATTATGTGTTTGTTCTTCTACTTTATGACTCCAGTGTCTTTGGGTCCCAGTAAGCTGATTTTGGCTCTAAGTCAAGATCTCTAGAATTATCTGTCTCTCCATGTTTTTAGGTGGTAGTGTACCATGGTTTTCTGGTGGATCTAAGAAAAGTAATTGGTTTTTCTTTAATTTGTTTAACTTGTAAAAATAAGAATAAAATTCTCGAGCTCTTTACACGTTGAAGCAGGAAGTAGAAATCCTGCCCCAATCACTTCTCCACATGTGCTTTTGGGCTGAGCCTCTCTCAATCTTGCAGATGCAGAGGAAAACTTTAAACATAGAGCTCCACCTATACGAAAAAAGAAAAAAAAAATAGTGTGGTTACACAGGTCTTTTCTTGTAGTTATAGTATGCTCAGTTATGTTTTTGTTGTTTTTGCTAATTTTACTTTACCTGTCATCACTGGATACATACCGGCCTTCTCCTTCCTTGTTTTGCTTTAGGTTTCTTTGTTTGTTTGTTTGTTTGTTTGTTTCTTTCTTTCTTCTTTCCTTCCTTTCTTCCCCCTCCCCCCGCCCCCATGAAGGTCCATAAGAAAGTGCAACACTGATAAGAGAGATGAAAATGACTGGGAGTTGTAAGTGGCGTTGGAGGTCATGCAGTCAAACTTCCTCTTTCTAATATTAAAAAGGACACTTCTTAATGGTGGGAAAATAGGCCGAGAAATGGAGCATGACTTAGCCAATGTGATTTGGCTGCTCAGTGATAAAATCAGGGAATTTGAATACAAGTTTTATTTTAATCTCTCAACTCTGATTGATATGAGCAGAACTACAAGAAGCTACTGATTTATTAAGTGACATAACTAATTATAATATACAGAATTCATATGTTTTTGTAGCTCTTAAGGGACCACATCCTCTTAATTGAACATCATACCATCTTAATAATAGAGTGTTGAAAGTATATGAGTAGACATTTGGATTCTGCAGGACTGTCCCCACAAAACACTGTCAGCAGTCATGTAGGTCCCATTTTGACCTAAATGTTAATTGACAGACTCCTTTAATGTGTATTTTAGAACTCAGGTAATAGCAGTGAGGAAAGCTCATTATAAGTTCTGTAAGAAGACAGTGTGTGGCACTCTGACATGCCATGTGATGTTAGAAAGGGTTTTTCACTGAATCCATGTCGCTTTGCCTGAGGATAAAACCACCCTTTCACCAGCATGTGTGAAGAAGGCTGCTGTGGCCCATGCAAGTGCCCTCAGGCAGTGGGGTCCTTGTCACCTAAGTTATCACCCAGGCTTTGAAATGCACTTCTTTCTCTTTTCTTTAAAGATCTAAAATAAATCTTTCACTTTCATTTTGTGCACCAAAGAAAACTGACTAGCATTACTCTCATGTCTCCATATTTAAAGGTTCTTCCTGTTTGACAGATGTCCTTGTTCCCAGATTAGTGGCTAGAAATGTTACCCCTTGCAAGTCTGCATCAATAAAAATCATTTAAATATTTTTCTCAGGTTTTTTTGGCAGTTGTGAGCCTGCCAACAATGTTCTTGCTGGTAAGTAGATACTACTACTAATATTTTACTTTTCACAGGACCACACAAAATTTAAAATTAAATAAAACAAATTAACATTCAAAAATGTAGAAAATAAATCAAAATAACTAAAGTGATTTTTAAAAGCAGTTCTAATATGACATCACTGTTAATTCTTGGCCAGTAAATAAACCATTTAATGGCATTATGTAAAAAAAGTAAACATAGGACTATTTAGAGGTATTTAATGGGTTACTGTAAAGTTTAATTTTTTAAATTGTTTTTATCCTTATTTAGTTAATCTAATTGTCTTGAGCCTTCACTCCTATGGTTTGAGTTCTCTACCAAGAGGGTATCTCAAGAAACGCTGGTAGCGAATTAGTGAGGTGACACAGGAAGAAAGAGAAGGCATTAAATTTATTCTCAAGCAAACCGCTTCTCTGCAGCTTTAGTTTCCTACCTAAAGGCAGGAAAGCTTGGGTGTGTCTCTAGCAGCTCTCTCCATGTGAGTCTGTGACACACTGGTCGCCTTCTACAATTAGACTGATGGACTCTTGCAGCCAGCAGAAAGCTCACAGCCACAGAGGTGACTTTCTGGGACGATGGCTCTCAAAGTGGGGTTTTAAACCCAATAACATCAACATTACTTGGAAATTTGTTAAAAATTGAGATTATTCCTCTGTGTTCCCACCACAACACTAAGAGCTTCAACACATAACCTGTGGTTTCCTCTCCCAATCCTTTCTTTTTCCGAATCTGCAGCACGGGTTTCCTTGTAGGGCAGTTTTTTGATGTTTTATAGTGTAAGTCTCAGAATTCTCTGAACTCTGGAACTTTGTTCCCTGGGCTTACTCTCTTATTTTACAAACAAACAAACAAACAAACAAAAAACAACAGCAGTAGGTTGCTAGGAAAGGTTATGTGGGGGGGGGTTACACTATTTTAGATTTTGCATATCTGAAATACACTTGAATATCTGAAAAATGTTCAATCAACCATCACACTTATTTTACTGGGTATAAAATTTTAGGGAAAAAGCTTCTCTTAAAAATTTAAAGGTAGTTTCTTACTTTTCTCCAAAGCACACATCAATGCTTGGGAAACCTAAAGCCATTTTGATTTTAATTATTTCTGTATGAGTTATTCAAAACTTTTGAAATATAATTTCCATGCCATGTGTTCTGAAATTTATCAGTGTTGTGGATTTCTGCCCTGAGCATTTTATATCTAGAGTCTCATATATTTTCTTTGTTTCTGAAGTTCAGGGCTTTAAGTGTGAAAAATTTTCTTAATTTTCTGAGAGGGTTATTACCTCTTCTTCATTTTCTAAAATTTCTGCAATCAGATGTTGCATCGTCTTAATTACTTCTGAATTTTATTATTTTTTCTTTTATTTCAAAAATTTTAAAATTTTTGTTTTCATTTTCAGAGATAGCTTTAAATTAATAGTCCAAACTTTCTTTTGAATTTTCATTTCTCTTTTTATAGTTTTGATTTAGATGTGCTTCTCATGTTATTTTTCTCATAACGAACCACTCAATGGACAAAAACTCCACGTAGGTGTTATGATTTTTATGAATATACAGAGAAGTTTATTTAAACTTTTATTGTTTCTGTATTATCTGGATTGTCTTTTTTATGTTTTCTATTTTTTGTATTCTTTTTCTAATAAGAAAAGTTTTCCCGAATAATCATTAATTATAAAATAGAGACACTAAAAAGCTAATTGAAAGTTTTAAGTATGTTAGTCTAATGATTCCCTAAATATTTAATGTCTTAATCCCCAAAACCTGTGAATATGTTACCTTAGGTAGAAAAATGGACTTTGTAGATATGATCAAGTTAAGTACCTTGAGGTAAAAGGTTATTCTGGATTATAAAAATGGGCCCTATATAATCAAAATGGTTCCTATCAGAGAGAGACAGGAAGTTAGAGAGAGGATGTTATAATACTAGCTTCAAAGATGGAGGAAAGGGCCATGGAGCTAAGGAATGCTGAGAACCTCAACAAGCTGGAAAAGGAAGAAAACAGATTCTCTTCTAGAGCCTCTAGGAAGACTGCAGCCTGCAGACCCATTGTAAACTTTTGCTCTCCGTAACTGGTAAATAATAAATTTGTATTGTTTCAAGTCATTAAATATGTAGTGATTTGTTACAGCAGCCATGGGAAATGAATGCAATAATCTGTAAAATATGTAATAAATTACCTTTTACAGGGGAGCCCCTGCCATGGCAGTATACAGATGTGATGCCAGCTTCTTCAGAACACAGCAACTCTGAATACATCGTTAAGTAATCATCATCTGTGAATTTTAATCTTCTCTTTTTTGTAAACTGGATATTGTTATTCTTACAAGAACAGTTGTCCCAGATTATTGAAGGCAACAAATAAAACAATTGCTCTGAAATACCCTTGAAAAGTATTAAGTGCTTAATCCTTAAATATAGGGTTTTAAAAAGGTGTGATTTTTACACAAAACCTTTGTGAGTCTATGAAATCTCAGTAAAATAGATATACATATTTAATTTATCTTTTAATTACAGTTGACATACAGTACTATATTAGATTTGGGTGTATAACATAGTCTAGTACCCACCTGGCACTTTACATACTTTTTACAATATTATTGACTATATTCCCTACACTGCACTTTACACCCCTGTGACTTTGATTTACAAAAGAAAGTATAATCTTGTTTATACTAACATTTAAAAAAGTGGGGAAAAAAGAGAAAAATGATATCTCTGAATAGTAGAAGGAAACTTCAAGGTGTATACAGTATTCTCTGAGGAAGTGAGGCCAGATTATTATTAGTATCCTTTATGTTAATATAATTTTGATCTTTTATAACATGTTTTAGAGTAGGACCTAAGACTCCTACATATCTTTTACCCAGATTAAACAATTGATTACAGTTTGTTCCATTTGTTTTATCATTTTATTTCTACTTTTATTACATATGTTTATATATTATATATAATAAAGGTGAACACATACTGCTTCTTATCCTTAAATACTGTGGTATATTTCTGCATAACAGAAGTAAGCAAAATCAAAAATAAAATATTAAAACACTACTACCTTCTTAATCCAGTTTTTCCCAGATGTTGTTAAAATTAAAATTACCTGACAGGACTTTTAAAAAATATTGTAATGCCCAGAGAAATAACAGATCGATTAAATCAGAACACATAGGAATGGGAATTAGGTGAAACAACACATAAATAATCCAGTTATAAATAGTCAAGCAATAGATCAAATATAGGTAATTTATAAAGTTTAGTTACATCAATGATACTGGCAGTTTCTATAAGAATGAATATGGCATAAAACAGTGCGCATGGGTACTTAACTTTTATTGAAAAATCACACAAAATAAAGCTTTAGCTTTTTGGGGCAAGATAGTGGAAGAATGAATGGAAGTCACAATGACCTCCTCCCAGGACCAATTTGGAATTACAAGAAAATTGTGGAGAAATCACCCAAAACAAACAACTGAACAATAGTGAAAGAGGAATCTTATAACCCTGGAGAGATAGAAGAATTAGATTTAGCACAACCTGTCTGGTAAAGAACGCGGTGGAGACTTGAGAACGCTGGATGGATGCCCACAGGCAGCAGTTCCAGAGGGATATTTAAGCAGACAGTTGGATCCTCTAGAGAAGAGTCTAAACCATAAGTGGGGATCCCCAGCATACAGCACCAGAGCCCAAAAAGTACAAAGATAACAGCCAGCTGTGAAAAGCAGCAGGGTCACTCTCTTCCAGAGATATGAGACTAGAGATTCAAAGAGCTGTTTAAATGGCCAAGGAACAAATTTTTATTTGCAACCACTTACCCTGGTCTCTGGCAAAGGCAGGAGCAGCCTGGGCTAGAGACACCAGAGGAAAAACTAGAGATTGAGGCTTTGAGGAGAGAACTGAGGGAATAGCCAGTAGATCCTGGTGCTAACTCTTCCCCCATACAGCAGCAGCCATCTGGCTCAGGCAGATGACTCCTCTGAGCAGCAGCAGTGTGAGAGGACCCAATAATCCCAACCACAGAAGGGACTCTACCACACCCTGTGGTGCCTAATCATGACTGCTGAGTGCAGATTGACTAGACTAACATTGAAGGAGATAGCCACTGGCAATAGATTCCTGGAAGTCTCAAACAGACTGTCTAGGGTCAGAAGAGGTCAACATCTGACATCACCAGAGGAATATCCAGAATGAAAAAACAGCAGTAAATACTAGAAGCTACCAAGATGAAATCCACTGTGGTCTTCTCCATGATTTGCAATATTTTCTTTACTACATAGCTTTTTAATGTTCATTTTGGGTCCATCAAGTTTCTGTATATTAAATTATTAGCTTTTATATTAATAGTTTATTTCTCTCCTTTCTTACAATAGTCTCTCTAAAGACCTTATCAATACTGGTTCTTGTGCTGTTGATAGTGGAATTGCAGGTGGGGAGTATTTTTGTGGATGTGGTTTTGTTTCCTGGGCTTTGTGGCATTGTTATGGTAGCACCTCCACAAAAACACACATGACATGGTGAGCAAAGTGACCTCAGTCAACCAGCTGGATGGCAGGACCCATTAAAGAAAGATCAAGCAGCAATCAAAACACAATTACTTCCAGAGAGCCAACATAAAAGGCATAATAGGCATCCAAAGAGGAACATGTTCAGAAGATCAAGGAGACAGCAATGCTGAATCTCACAGTTCTCCTACCACAGAAGTGTAGACCAAAAAGTCAGGAAATCAAGACAGATAAATTTAAGAAGCAGAAATAAACAAAAAAAAAAATGAGTCTCACAAATAATGGGAAGACAAAGAAACACTCCTCACTCAAAGTAAAAGAAGGAATCCTCACAGAGAGAACTAAATGAAATAGAGGCAAGTAAACTATCAGATAATGAGTTCCAAACAATGGTTCTAAGGAAGCTCAATGAGATCAGTGAGCTCAGAGAGAATTACAAAAAACTACACAGAAACTATGAGGAACTTACTGCAAACTGTATCAGCAAGAAAAAAGAACATAGAAACTATGAATAAGAGACAAGAGGAAATTGAGAATGCAATTTATGCATTGAAGAGCACAGTATAAGGGATCCATAACAAGCTAGAGGAAGTCGGGGATTGAATCAGTGAGCTGGAGGACAAGGTAGAAAAAAGCTCCCAGAAAGAGCAAGAAAATGAGAAAAGACTCAAAAGGAATGATCAGGCTTTGAGAGAAATGCAGGAAAACCTGAAACATAATACTATATAATAGGATACCAGAAGGAGAAGAGGAGGAGGAAGGGATAGAGAATCTGTTTGAAAAAGTAATGATGGAAAACTTCCCTAATTGGAGGATAGAAAATGTCAAAAAACCCAAGAAGCACAAAGAGTCCCATTCAAGAGGAACCCAATGAGGCTCACTCCAAGACACATCACATTTACAATGGCAAATATCAGAGACAAAGAGAGAATCTTAAAGTCAGAAAGAGAGAAACAGGTATAACCATAAAGGGTGTCCGAGTTTGGCTAGCAGCTGACTTCTCAAAAGAAACACTACAAGCTTGAAGCTGATGGCAAGAAATCTTCCACATAATGAAAAGCAAAGGCCTACAACAAAGATTGCTCTACCCAGCGAGGCTCTCAATGAAAAAGGCAGGCAAAATAAGGAGTTTCCCAGACAAAAGAAGGCTAAAATACACTTCCACCAAACCAGCATTGAAAGAAATGCTAAGGGAAGTGCTTTAAGAAGATGAAAAAGAGTGAGAGAGAGAGGAACAGAGGAAAAAATGGAAAATGCATACATACACATCAATAATAACTTTAAATTTAAATGGATTAAATACTCCAATCAAAAGACATAGGGTAGCTGAATGAACAAGGAAACACGACCAACATAGGCTACCTACAAGAGACCCATATCAGAAAAAATGACCTATACAGACTGAAAGTAATGGGATGGGGAACATATTCCAAGCAAATGGACAGGAAATAAAAAAAGCTAGGGTAGCAATACTTATATCAGACAAAACAGATTTTAAAGCAAAGGCCATAAAATGAGACACAGAAGGACACTTCATAATACTCAGAGGAAGAATTCATCAAGAAGACATAAACATTGTAAACCTATATGTACCCAAAATAGGAGCACCCAAACATATCAGGAAAATATTGGAAGACTTCAAGAAAGATATAGACAGCAACACACTGACAGCAGGGGATTTTAACACCTCATTGTCAACCGTACATAGATCTTCCAAACAAAATATCAACAAGGATATTGTGGAACTGAACAACACATTAGATCAAATGGACTTAACTGACATATATAGAACCTTACATCACAAAGAAGCAAAATACACACATTATTTTCAAATGCACACGAGCCATTTTCAAAGACAGACCACATGATAAGACACAAAACAAATCTGAAAATGTAAGAAAATTGAAATCATAGCAAGCATCTTCTTGGACCCATGAGCGTGAAACTAGAAACCAACCTCAAGGAAAAGAATCAACAACATTCAAATTCCTAGAGAATGAATAGCATGCTATTAAACAATTAATGGGTCTATAATGAGATCAATGGAGAAATAAAAAAGTTTCTGGGAGGTAGAAAAGATGGCGGAGGAGTGAAAGGGAGTCACACTGACCTCCTCCCAAAACCAAACTGGAATTGCAACTAAATAATGGAGTAATCACCTGGAAAGCAGTGGAGCGATAGTGGGAGAGGAGCCTTGGTGCCGCGGACAGCGGATTCGACTCTCACACATCCCAACGGGTGAGAATTGCGGTGGAGGCTCGAGAGGGTGGGCTGGGTGCACACGGGCACTGGCACCAGAGGGACATTGAAACGGCCAGTTAGCGTCCCCCGGGAAGAACGGGGTCTGAATCATAAACAGGAACCCCTAAACTACAGCAGCTAAAGCCGAGAAAATACAGACAAAACACAACCCCAAAAAGCTTAGGGGCACTCTCTGCCAGAGACAAGTGGCTGGGGATGCAAAAAGACATTTAAAGGGCAAACGCAAAAGTTGCAGCGGCAGCCACCCTCCTTGATCGCTGGGTACGGGCGGCAGCAGGGTGGGCTGGTGCCTGGGAAAAGTCTGGTGAGGAAAACTTTGTGAAGAGAACTGACTCTGCAGCCGGTGGAGCCCGGGTGATAACGCACTTCCCACTCTGCAGCTACCATCTCGCTCAGGCATAAGGGAATCAATTAACCTGCCTTTTGTGCGCTCCGCACACAGCTTGTGCGCCTGTGACCTGCGGGGCTGAGTGCAGACTGTCTGGGAGAGCCTTGAGGAGAGACTGGAGACAGTGGCGTTGGGGAAAGAACGGGAGGAGGAACCGGGGAGTCCCGACTCCCTCCCCGTTCGGTAGTCTCCATTGTGGGCTGGAAAGGCGCGACCCCAAAGAGGCAGAAGCGGGGCGCGCATGAACCAGACTGCCTGCAATTGAAACGCAGTCCGCACAGGGGTTGGATCCTCAGCCGAAGGGGTCACAGAACTGCCCAGAGGCCCCTGAGGGGAGACTAGAAACGGAGGCATTGGGGAAAGAACGGGAGGAGGAACCGGGGAGTCCTGACTCCTTCTCCTTGCCGAAGTCTCCATTGCGCGGGAAGAGGCCACACCCCCAAAGAGCCAAAAGCCGAAAAGCAAACATAGACACCCCCAAAACACCCAGAGCAGGCGCGCACACTTGCGCCGAGTGACTGGCGAGGGTTGGCGAGCGTGTGTGTGACCCACGCGGGCTGGCGAACGCTTGCACCTGCTGGCAAGGCCTCACACAGACTGGCACCCATACGGCCTGCGAGGGATTGCACAGAGGGGCAAGGGCAGGCATAAATTGACCTACCCGCCGCGATTGCGGAGCAGCCCACAAAATAAGTAGAGCTGCCCAGAGTCCCTGGAGGAGAGACCAGAAACAGGATTAACCAGAGAGCTGATTTCCTCCCATTTCCGTAGTCCCCATTTGGCGAGGGCAAGCAACGCACCCAAAGAGCCAAAAGCGGGGAAAACACACAATAGAAGACTCTAAACTGACCAGTGCCGCGAAGCTCGCGTGCCAGGGAGGTCAGATGAGCACGGGAGGTCGCGAATAAACCCTCTGGTCTGGGGCAAACACATGCGAGCCCAGGCAGGTGGGGGACCCTGCCGCGCTGGGAACGCGCTCAAGGAGCTCTCGTGAGAGCGCAGAGAGAGCCCAAAACATAGCCCAGCCCTGACCGAAGGGGTCACAGAGCTGTTCCAAGCAGGAGTCAGACACAGGCATTAGACTCCTGAAAGGCTCAAACAAACAACCCAAGGCCCTATAGGGTCAACAACTGACATCATCAGAGGCAAGCCCAGAAAGAAAAGTAAAGGACAAAAATACTTAACAGACTCTCACAAAAATGGGAAGAAAAAGAAGTTCTCCCCAAATGAGTGGAAAAGGGGACTCCCCACAGAGAGAGCTCAATGAAATAGAGGCAAGGGAACTATCAGATATGGAATTTAAAACAATGGTTCTAAGGAAGCTCAACGAGCTCAGCCAGCTCAAAGAGAACTATGAGAAACTGCAGAGAAACTATCAGGATCTTACAGCAAACTACATCAGCCTGGAAAAGGACATAGAAACTATCAAGAAGACACAAGAGGATATGAAGAATACCATTTCTGAATTGAAGAACACAGTAGAAGGAATCCAAAGCAGGCTGGATGAAGCTGAGGATCGAATCAGTGAGATGGAGGATAAGGTAGAAAAAAGCTCCCAGAAAGAGCAAGAAATGGAAAAACGGCTCAAAAAGAATGAAGAAGCATTTAGGGAAATGCAGGACAACCTGAAACGCAATAATATCCGTATAATAGGGATACCAGAAGGAGAAGAAGAGGAGCAAGGAATAGAGAACCTCCTCGAAAAAGTAATGATGGAAAATTTCCCTAATTTGAGGAGAGAAAGGCTCTCATGGATCCAGGAGGCACAGAGGACCCCACTCAAGAAGGACCCAAGGAGGTCCACTCCAAGACACATCATCATTAAAATGGCAAATGTCAAAGACAAAGAGAGAATCCTGAAGGCAGCAAGGGAGAAGGAGAAAGTAACATACAAGGGGGCCCCGATACGCCTAGGAGCTGACTTCTCAACAGAAACACTCCAAGCCAGAAGGGAATGGCAACAAATATTCCAAGCCATGAAAAGCGAAGGCCTACAGCCAAGGCTGCTCTACCCAGCTAGGCTCTCCATTAAAATAGAGGGAGAAATACGGAGTTTCCCAGACAAAAGAAAGCTAAAAGAATACATCTCTACCAAACCAGCACTCCAAGATATGCTAAGGGGACTGGCTTAAGCAGATGAAGGAAAAGAATGAGACAGAGAGGAACACAAGTACAAAGAGAAAAGATGAGTAAGTTTCTATCAGTAATATCTCTCAATGTGAATGGACTAAATGCCCCAATCAAAAGACACAGGGTAGCTGAGTGGATACGAAAACATGACCCACACATATGCTGCCTACAAGAGACCCACCTCAGAGCAAAAGACCTACACAGATTGAAAGTAAAGGGATGGAAAATAATATTCCAAGCAAATGGACATGAGAAAAAGGCTGGCGTTGCCATACTTGTATCAGACAAAGTCGATTTCAAAGCAAAGGCCATAAAGAGAGACCCAGAGGGGCACTTTATCATACTTAAAGGAAGAATCTATCAAGAAGACATCAACATTGTAAACTTATATGCTCCCAATATAGGAGCCCCCAAGTTTATAAGGAAATTGTTGGATGACTTCAAAAAAGATATAGATAGCAACACACTGATAGTAGGGGATTTCAACACCCCACTGTCCAAAATGGACAGATCTTCCAAACAAAACATTAATAAACATATCGTGGCGCTGAATGAAACACTGAATCAAAGAGACTTAACTGACATATATAGAATCTTACATCCCAAAGAAGAAAAATACACATTCTTTTCAAATGCTCATGGCAGTTTTTCAAAGATAGACCACATGATAGGACACAAAGCAAGCCTCAGTAAATTCAGGAAAATTGAAATAATACCAAACTTTTTCTCAGACCACAAGGCCTTGAAACTCGAAATCAAACTCAAAGGGAAACTTCAAAAACTAGGAAACTCATGGAGACTGAACAGTACACTTTTAAACAATGAATGGGTCAATAATGAGATAAGAGAAGAAATAAAAAAATTTCTGGAAACAAATGAAAATGAACAGACAACTGTCCAAAACCTATGGGACACAGCAAAGGTGGTCCTGAGAGGGAAGTTCATAGCAATACAGGCTTACCTTAAAAAGATAGAAACATTTCAAATAAAAGACCTAACACTACAACTTGAAGAACTGGAGAAACAACAACAAATAAATCCCAGAGCAAGTAGAAGGAAGGAAATAGTCAAGATTAGAGCAGAACTGAATGACATAGAGACAAAAAGAACAATTCAGAGGATCAACCAATCCAGAAGCTGGTTCTTTGAAAAGATTCATAAAGTGGACAAACCTTTGAGCAGACTCATCAAGAATAAAAGGGAGAGGACCCAAATTAATAATATCAGAAATGAAAGAGGAGAAATAACAACTGATACCACAGAAATACAAATGATCATCAGAAACTATTATGAACAATTATATGCCAAGAAATTTGAAAATCTTGATGAAATGGACAAATTTTTAGAAAAGTATAATCTTCCAACACTGAAGGAGGAAGAAACAGAAAGCTTGAACAGACCGATAACAGTTGGGGAAATTGAAGCAGTAATCAAGAAACTCCCAGCACACAAAAGTCCAGGGCCAGAAGGTTTCCCAGGAGAATTTTACAAAACATTTAAGGAAGAGCTAACCCCTGTCCTTCTCAGACTATTCCAAAAAATCCAAGAGGAGGGAAGACTGCCAGACTCCTTCTATGAGGCCAGCATCACCCTGATCCCAAAACCAGATAAAGACCCTACAAAGAAAGAAAACTACAGGCCCATTTCGCTGATGAACATAGATGCTAAAATCCTTAACAAAATATTGGCAAACCGCATCCAGCAATACATTCAAAAGATTATCCATCACGATCAAGTGGGATTCATCCCAGGGATGCAGGGATGGTTCAATATACGCAAATCAGTAAACGTGATACACCACATAAATCAAAGAAAAGACAAAAACCACATGATCATCTCGATAGATGCAGAAAAAGCATTTGACAAGGTACAGCACCCATTTATGATCAAAACACTCAGCAAAATGGGAATCAATGGGGCATTCCTCAACATCATAAAGGCCATATATGAAAAACCTACAGCCAATATCATACTCAACGGGCAAAAACTGAAAGCTTTCCCACTAAGATCGGGAACACGACAAGGATGTCCGCTCTCACCGCTTCTTTTCAACATCGTATTGGAAGTCCTAGCCACAGCAGTCAGACAAGAGAAAGAGATAAAAGGCATCCAAATAGGAAAGGAGGAAGTAAAACTATCATTGTTTGCAGATGACATGATAGTGTACATAGAGAACCCTGTAGACTCTACCAAAAAACTCCTCAACCTAATAAGTGAATTTGGCAAAACAGCAGGATACAAAGTCAACATTCAGAAATCAAAGGCGTTATTGTACACCAGCAATGCAATAGAAGAAGAAGAAATCAGGAAAAATATACCATTCGATATAGCACGAAAAAAGATAAAGTACCTAGGGATAAATTTAACCAAAGACACAAAAGACCTGTATGCAGAAAACTATACAACATTGAAAAAAGAAATTAAGGAAGACACAAATAAATGGAAGCATATACCGTGCACATGGATTGGAAGAATTAATATCATTAAAATGTCCATACTACCAAAAGCAATTTATAGATTCAACGCAATCCCTATTAAGATACCAATGACGTATTTCACAGAAATAGAACAGACATTTCAAAAATTTATATGGAACCATACGACCTCGAATAGCTGCAGCAATTTTGAGAAAGAAACACAAAATAGGAGGGATCACAATACCGGACATCAAACTCTACTACAAAGCCACTATACTCAAAACAATCTGGTACTGGCACAAGAACAGACCCATAGACCAGTGGAACCGAATAGAAAGCCCAGAAATAAGCCCAGGTCTCTATGGACATCTAATATTTGACAAAGGGGGTAGAAGCATAAAATGGAGCAATAACAGCCTCTTCAACAAATGGTGTTGAGAGAGCTGGATGGCTACATGCAAAAAATTGAAATTGGATCATCAGCTGACACCATACACAAAAATAAACTCAAAATGGATAAAAGACTTAAATATAAGTCGCAACACCATCAAAGTCCTAGAGGAGAACATTGGCAGGAAACTCTCAGATATCCCACGCAGCAATTTTTTCACTGATATGTCTCCTAAAGCAAGGGACATAAAGGAAAGAATAAACAAGTGGGACCTCATCAAAATAAGAAGCTTCTGCACGGCTAAAGAAAACATCAGCAAAATGAAAAGGGAGCCAACCATTTGGGAAAATATATTTGCTAATGATACATCAGATAGAGGTTTGATCTCCAAGATATACAAAGAACTCACTCGACTTTACTCCAAGAAGACAAACGATCCAATCAAAAAATGGGCAAAGGACCTGGGCAGATGCTTTTCTAAGGAGGAGATACAGAGGGCCCAGAGGCATTTGAAAGGATGCTCTGCATCACTAGCCATTAGAGAAATGCAGATCAAAACCACCATGAGGTACTACCTCACACCGGTCAGAATGGCCATCATAAACAGATCCACAAACAACAGGTGCTGGCGAGGCTGTGGAGAAAAGGGAACTCTAGTCCACTGTTGGTGGGAATGCAGACTGGTGCAGCCACTATGGAAAGCAGTGTGGAATTTCCTCAGAAAGCTGAAAATGGAACTGCCTTTTGATCCAGCGATTCCCCTGCTGGGACTATACCCTGAGAACACCAAAACGCCAATACAAAAGAACCTATGTTCATAGCAGCACAATTTACAATAGCCAAGTGTTGGAAGCAGCCTAGGTGCCCATCAGTAGATGATTGGATCAAAAAATTATGGTACATATACACAATGGAATACTACGCAGCAGAAAGAAAAAAAGAAGTACTAAACTTCGCAACAGCATGGATGGAACTGGAGAGCATCATGCTAAGCGAAATAAGCCAGGGGGCGAAAGACAAATACCATATGATCTCACCTATAAGTGGAACCTAACCAACAATGCAAAGAAACAAGGCAAATATGACCAGCAACACTGAAAGGAAAAGAAATCAACAGAGACAAGAGGGAAGGGGGTGGCAGGGAAAGGGAAGGGAAGGGGAAAGTCAAGGAACATATAGCAAGGACTCATGGACAAAACCAAAGGGGAAGAGCTGAGGGAGGGAAGGTGGGAGGGGGCAAGGGAAAGAGGGGGGGGAAGGCAGAGACAAATGTATTTAAAAAGTAAATAAATTAATTAAAAAAAAAAAAAGTTTCTGGAAACAAATGAAAATGAACACACAACAGCCCAAAACCTATGAGACACAGCAGAGGCAGTCATGAGAGGGAAGTTTATAGCAAAATAGACCTACTTTAAAAGATAGAAACATTTCAAACTGGAGAAACAACAACCAACAAAGCCCAGAGCAAGAAGAAGGAAGGAAATAATCAAGATCAGAGCAGAACTAAATGACATAGAGACTAAAAGAAGAATTCAAAGGATCAATATATCTAGGACCTGCTGCTTTTAAAAGATAAAGAAAATAGACATGCCTTTAAGCAGATTCCTCAAGGAAAAAAAGACAGGAGAGGACCTAAATAAGTAAATCAGAATGAAAGAGAAGAAATTACAACTAATACCACAGAAATATAAAGGATTGTGATAAATTACTATAAATAAATATATACTAAGAAACTTGAAAACCCAGATGAAATGGACAAATTTCTAGAAAAATATACCCATCCAACACTGAATGAGGAAGCAGCAGAAAGCCTGAACAGACTGGTAACACCTGGTGAAATTGAAGCAGTAATCAAAAAAATCCCGGCACACAAAAGCCCTAGGCCAGATGGTTTCACAGGAGAAATTTACAAAACATTTTAGGAAGAGCTAACCCCTGTTCTTCTCAGACTATACCAAAAAATCCAAGAAGAGAAAAGACTCCCAAATTCTTGTTATGAGGCTGGCATCATCCTAATCCCCAAAACAGATACAGACACAACAAAGAAAGAAAACTATAGGCCAATATTGCTTTTGAACATAAATATATCAGAAGGCCACTGTAATCAAAAGAGTCTTGTCTTGGCATAAGAACAGACAGATATATCAATGAAACAGAATAGAGAGCTCAGAAATAAACCCATGTCCCTATGGTCAATCAATAATCAACAAAATGGGGTTGGGAGTCTGGTCAGCTATGTGCAAAAAAATGAAATTTGGCCACCAACATATGCCATACACAAAAATAAACTCAATATGGATAAAAGACTTCAATGTAAGCCGTGACATCATATAAGCCCTAGAGGAGAAGATAGGCAGTTAAATCTCAGATATCCCACACAGCAATATTTTCACCAATATGTCCCCTAGAACAAGGGACAAAAAGAAAAAAAAAAAAATGAGACTTTACCAAAATTCAAAGCTTCTCCATGGCTAAAGAAAACATCAGCAAAATGAAAATTAAACCAACCATATGGAAAAATACATTTGCCAATGATACCTAAGACAAGGGTTTGATCTCCAAAATATATAAAGAAATCACATGACTTCACTCCAGGAAGATAAACAATCCAATTAAAAAATGGGCAAAGGACCTGGACAGATACTTCTCCAAGGAGGACATAAACAAGGCCCAGAGATATATGAAGGATACTCATCAAAGACACCAGAGAAATGCAAATTAAAACCACAATGAGATACCACTTCATACTGGTCAAAATGGCCATCATAAACAAATCAACAAAAAACAAGTGCTGATGAGGTTGTGGAGAAAAGTGAACTCTACTACACTGTTGGTGAGAATGCAGACTTGTGCAGTCACTGTGGAAAACAGTGTGGAATTTGCTCAAAAAGTTGAAAATTCTACTGCCTTGACCCAGCAATTCCACTGCTGGGATTATACCCTAAGAATTCCAAACCACCAACTGAAAAGAAACTATGCACCCCAATGTTCATAGAAGCACAATTTCCAATAGACAAGCACTGGAAGCAGCCTCAGTGCCCATCAGTAAATGAGTAGATCAAAAAACCATGGTACATTTACACAATGGAATACTACACAGCAGAAAGAAAGAAGGAACTCCCACTCCTGGAGACAGCATGGATGTAACTGGAGAGCATTATGTTAAAGGGAATAAACCTGGGAGTTAAAGATAAATACCATATGATCTCACTTATAAGTGGAAACTAATCAACGCAGCAAAAAACAAGAAAAATATAATAAGCAACATTGAAAGAAAAAACACATGGAAAGTAACCAGAGGAGAGGAGGGAGAGATTAATAGGTAAAAGGAGGGGATGGAACATGTATAAAGGGCCTATAGAGTAAACCAAAGTAGGGAAGAATTGAGGGTGGTAGGTGGCGGTGTGTGGGGCAGAGGAAAGTGATGGTAGGGAAAATGGAGACAAATGTATTTGAAAAATAGAAAAAGTGTTAAAATAAAAAATCAAAATATAAGTAAAAAATAGTTTTTCTTTAATTCCAAAGTCATACATTTTCCCCCTAAAAACAGAGGGGTGCTTTAAAATAATTTACTTTCATTATCTTATTTTTAATTTATAAACAACTTGGAATTACTGGGAGAGTGTCCTACACTATTGCCTACTATGTGCTGGTTCACAGAATTTTATTTCATGTCAGGCATGTTCTACCCAAGATCACCCTTGCCTGCAGAGGATACTCTCTGAAATGCAGAATGGGTTTCTGTAAGTCTGGAAGGAGGAGAGTGAGAGCAGCATGAGGAAATAAGGCTGAGTGAGTGCACATGGGAAAAGAGATTTAATCCCAGGAAGAAGAGTGGTATGGATGAAGGCCACATAACTCTCGTATAACCCAGGGGCTTAAAAAATATTTCAAGCAAAATCTAAACACTGTGCTTTAATCACATCTATTAAAGAAGTCACTATTCTTCAAAATTATTATTTTTCCTTTGCCAACAAAGAAGTCTTATGGTAGTATAGCCTTAATATCATTGAGTTTTGTTTTTGATGGTTTAAGAGCAGATTCTGACTTTATTTTTCCCTATCAACTTGGATCTCAGAGAGAAGTCTTCAATATAGGACAGAAATAACTCTTAGGATGAATAATGTTCTCTGGATTCCCACCTTACTTACACCTATCAACAATTTAATTTCACACACTGTATTCTCTGGGTATAATGTACTCTAGTGATATGTTGGCAGAACAATCGGATCACAATATTATTTCTAGATCCAATGCCAAGTAACAGTTTTTCTCTTTGTTTTTTGTTTTGTTGTTGTTGTTGTTTTTTGGCCTATCAAGTGAAAAGAATTTTTGATGTTTTACATAAAAGAGCACATAAAAATAAAATGCATAGTGTTTCCTCTCATTTCAATGCATCAGACACAGTGTAATACAAAAGGAAAAAACACTCTATATTGAATACTGGAAACACGTAAGGTTATAAGAAAATGAGCGAGAAAAATATTTTAAGAGGCTTTGAATCATTATCTATATATAAGAGACATGGTTATTTCTCTCCTGTTAAAAAGTTCCTCACTATTCTGTGCTTTATTATGAGAACAGGGGTAGTTAGATCTGTATTTATAAAGGAAAGGCATTTAACACAAGGGCCACACATTTTTATATGTAGGGTTGGTATTATAGGAGATGGCAGCAGTAGGAGATACTATGCAAGGGCAGTGCTCTCACTGCTGTATGCAGTTACAAGGAGCCTCATACCTCATGTTTGGAAAATTCAGAGCACAATCAATTCTCTCTAGCAAAAAGAAATATAGGGTTGATTACACTGCTCGACTGAAAACATTCCTAACTTTTCACTGCACTTTTGGACTTCTCAAAGCTATTGTTAACAGTACTGAATGGTGTTTACAGGCTTCTCCTCAAATAATGGAAGTCATAATTTCTTCTTTAACTAAAATGCTATTACTAATAAAATTTTGATAGGTACAATAAGTAAATAGATATTGAGACATTTTATTTGAAGGTATACTGAATGTATATTAAAATTTTTACAAGTTTAAGACTTTTAAAGGCAGGTTTAACAGAGGGAGACACCAGACCCTAGAAACTAAAAGTGTTTGTTCTAAGTATGGCAATCTTCATTTGTGGTGGCACAGATACTGCACTGAGATATGTTTAAAATTATTAAAATATATGCCTATGTTTATTTTTATGCTATCATTTGATTTATTTTCTCAACTTTTTAAATTTTTAAATCATGTTTATTCTATTACAGTTGTCTCAGTTTTTCCCCCTCTGCCCTCCTCCACTCATTTCACCCTGCCCCCTCTTCCACAGTCAATTCCCACTCTGTTGTCCATGTCCATGGGTCATTCAAACATGTTCTTTGTTTAGTCCTTTCTCCTTTTATCCACCATTGTCCTCCTTCCCCATCCCCTCTGGTCAATTTCAGTCTGCTCCATGTTGCCATGCCTGTGGTTTGTTTTGTTTGTTAGTTTATTTTGTTGAATAGATTCCACTTATAGGTGAGATCATATGGTATTAGTCTTTCACCAATTGGCTTATTTCACTTAGCATAATATTCTCCAGTTCTATCCATGTTGTTGCAAAAGGTAGTCCTTTCTTTCTTTTAAAATTGATTGATTTTATTTATCTTTTTAAATGTCAAAATCCAATATAAAATATTAAAACTTTTAAATCTATTATAAAGTCTCAGCAATTAAAACAACACAAACCAGCACAGCAATAATCATGTAGATCAATGAAATAAAATGAGCATTATAGAAACAAATGTATATATATGTCTAACAAGGTAATAATATATTATTCAACTGACATTTCAAATCAATAGGGAAAAGAAGGCTTATTCAACAAATAAGGTGCATGGACCACTATTACTTGTAACAAAACAAATATTGAGCCCTATTTCACACATTATATTAAAAATATTCAGGTGAGTTAAAAATCAATATATAAAATGTAAAGAGTTTTACAAGAAAATACAAAATAATATTTTTCTTACTCTGAAGTAAAATATTCAAACTCAGGAGCTATAAAGTAAAATATTGACAACATGACTATATTAAACATTTAAGACTATATAGTAATATACATATAAAAAAGTTAAAACACAAGTAATAGAATAGGAAAGTATTTGCAACACATCTAAAAAAGGGTTAATAGTTCTTGTTCTTTTGTTTTCTTTTTTCATTTTTTAGGAAAAAATTTCTACAAACCTTTAATCAATAAATGGATAAAGAATACCAAAAAGTCATTTAAAGCTTTTTAAAAATAATAGAAATAGGCAAGAAATATACAAAAACAGGTTAAGAGTCAACAAATAATGAAGTAACAATTAAAATAACACATTATCACAATCAGATTAATAAATATTAAAATTATTGGTAATATCAAGTATTGGTGACTGTGAAAGGAACTGGGTATACATAGACTCTTCTACTTCATCTTCTTAAAACAGTCCATATAGCATGTTTTTCAATGGTGGTTTGGTGGAGATATATTCTTTTAACTTTCTTTTGTCTGGGAAACTCTTTATTTTGCCTTCCATTTTCACTGAGAGCCTTGCTGGGTAAAGCAGTCATGGTTACAGGCCTTGGCTTTTCGTAACATAGAATATTCTTTGCCATTCTCTCTGGCTTGGAGTGTTTCTGTTGAAAAGTCAGCTAATAGCCATACCAGGGCCCCCTTATATGTTACTATCTCTTTCGCCCTTGCTGCCTTCAGGATTCTGTGTTTGTCTTTGATATTTAGCATTTTAATGATGATGTGTTTTGGAGGCCTCATTGGGTTCCCATTGAATGGGGCCCTCTGTTCTTCCTGGACTTCTGTGACCTTTTCTCTCCTTAAATTAAGGAACATTTTCGTCATTATTTTTCCAAACCCCTTCTCTATCCCTTCCTTTTTTTTTCTCCTTCTGGTATCCCCATTACATGGATATTATTACATTTCAGATTGTCCTACATTTCCTTCAATGCCTCTTCATGCTTTTTGAGTCTTTTTTCATTTTCTTGCTCTTTCTGGGAGCTTTTTTCAACTTTAACCACCAGCTCGCTGATTTGTTCCTCTACTTCATCTAGCATGCTTTTGATTCCTTCTATTATATTCTTCAATTGAGATGTTGTGTTCTTCATTTTTGCTGCCTCTTATTGATAGTTTCTTTTTAAAAAATTTATTTACTTATTTTTTCAAGTACATTTGTCACTGCCTTCCCCACACCACTTTCCCTTGCACCCTCCCTTCTTCCCTTCCTCAACTCTTCCGCTTTGGGTTTGTCCATGAGTCCTTGCTATATGTTCCTTGACTTTCCCCTTCCCTTCCTTTTCCCCCGCCTGCCCTCCCTCCTTCCCTCTTGTCTCTGTTGGTTTATTTTGCTTCCAGTGTTGCTGGTCTGATTTTCCTTGCATCTTTGTATTGTTGGTTAGGTTCATATTATATGTGAGACCATATGATATTTGTCCTTCACCGCCTGGACTATTTTGCTTAGCATAATGTTCTCTAGTTCCATGCATGCTGTCACAAAGTGTAGTAGTTATTTTTTTCTTTCTGCTGTGTAGTATTCCATTGTGTATATGTACCATAACTTTTTGAATCAGTAATATACTGATCGGCATTTAGGTTGCTTCCAACACTTGGCTATTGTAAATTGTGCTTCTATGAACATGGGGGTGCAGAGGTTATTTTGAATTGGGGTTTAGGTATTCTTAGGGTATAATCCCAGCAGGGGAATCACTGGATCAAAAGGCAGTTCCATTTTCAGCTTCTTGAGGAAATTCCACACTGCTTTCCACAATGGCTGCACCAGTCTGCATTCCCACCAACTAGTGTTTCCTTTTCTCCACAGCCTCGCCAGCACCTGTTGTTTGCTGATCTGTTTATGATGGCCATTCTGACCGCTATGAGGTGATACCTCATGGTGGTTTTGATCTGCATTTCTCTGAAGGCTATTGATGCTGAACATCCTTTCAAATGTCTCTGGGCCCTCTGTATCTCCTCCTTGGAGAAGCATCTGCCCAGGTCCTTTGCCCATTTTTTGATTGGATCATTTGCCTTGGAGTGGAGTCAAGTGAGTCCTTTATATATCTTGGAGATCAAACCTCTATCTGATGTATCATTAGCGAATATATTTTCCCATATGGTTGGCTCCCTTTTCATTTTGCTGATGTTTTCGTTAGCCATGCAGAAGCTTCTTATTTGGAAGAGGTCCCACTTGTTTATTCTTTCATTTATGCCCCTTCCTTTAGGAGACATATCAGTGAAAACATTGCTGTGTGGGATATATGAGAGTTTCCTGTCAATGTTCTCCTCTAGGACTTTGATGGTGTTGTGACTTATATTTAAGTCTTTTATCCATCTTGAGTTTATTTTTATGTATGGTGTCAGCTGATGATCCAATTTCAAGTTTTTGCATGTAGCCGTCCAGCTCTCCCAACACCATTTGTTGAAGAGGCTGTTATTGCTCCATTTTATGCTTCTGCCCCCTTTGTCAAATATTAGATGCCCATAGAGACCTGGGCTTATTTCTGAGCTTTCTGTTCTGTTCCACTGGTCTATGGGTCTGTTCTTGTACCAGTACCAGATGGTTTTGTGTATAGTGGCTTTGTAGTATAGTTTGATGTCCGGTATCGTGATTGCTCCTACTTTGAGTTTCTTTCTCAAAATTGCTGTGGCTATTCAGGGTTGTTTATGGTTCCATATAAATTTTTGAAATGTCTGTTCTATTTCTGTGAAATACGTCATTGGTACCTTAATAGGGATTGCATTGAATCTATAAATTGCTTTAGGTAGTATGGACATTTTGAGGATATTAATTCTTCCAATCCATGAACATGGTATATGATTCCATTTATTTGTATCTTCCTTAATTTCTTTCTTCAATGTTGTATAGTTTTCTGTGTACAGGTCTTTTACCTCCTTGGTAAAATTTATTCCTAGGTAATTTATTTTTCTTGTTGCTATATTGAATGGTATTTTTTTTTCTGATTTCTTCTTCTATTTCATTGCTGGTGTACAAAAATGCCTTTGATTTCTGAATGTTGACTTTGTATCCTGCTGTTTTGCCAAATTCACTTATTAGGTTGAGGAGTTTTTTGGTAGAGTCTACAGGGTTTTCTAGGTACACTAACATGTCATCTGCAAACAAGGATATATTTACTTCCTCCTTTCCTATTTGGATGCCTTTTATTTCTTTTTCTTGTCTGATTGCTGTGGCTAGGACTTCCAATACGATGTTGAAGAGAAGTGGTGAAAGCAGACATCCTTGTCGTGTTCCCGATCTTAGTGGGAAAATTTTAGTTTTTGCTTGTTGAGTAAGATGTTGGCTCTAGGTTTTTCATATATGGCCTTTATTACGTTAAAGAATGTCCCAATTATTTGCATTTTGCTGAGTGTTGTGATCATAAATGGGTGCTGTACCTTATCGAATGCTTTTTCTGCGTCTATCAAGATGATCATGTGGTTTTTGTCTTTTATTTATGTGATGTATTACGTTTATTGACTTGTGTGTACTGAACCATCCCTGCATTCCTTGGATGAATGGCACTTGATTGTGGTGGATAATCTTTTTAATGTATTGCTGGATGCAGATTACCAATATTTTGTGGAGAATTTTAGCATCTAAGTTCATGAGGAAAATTGGCCAGTAGTTTTCTTTCTTTGTAGGGTATTTGTCTTGTTTTGTAATTAGGGTCACTCTGGCCTCATAAATACAGTCTGGGATTCTTCCTTCCTCTTGGATTTTTTGGAATAGTCTCGGACGGACAGTAGTTAGCTCTTCGTTACGTATTTTGTAAAATTCTCCTGTGAATCCGTCCAGCCCTGGGTTTGGTGTGCCAGGAGATTCTTGATTACTGGTTCAATTTCCTCAGCTGTTATCGGTCTGTACAAGATTTCTGTTTCATCCTCCTTAAGTGCTGGAAGATTATACTTTTCTAGAAATGTGTCCATTTCATCCAGGTTTTCAAATTTCTTGGCATATAATTGTTCATAGTAGTTTCTGACAATCCTTTGTATTTCTGTGGTATTAGTTGTTATTTCTCCTTTTTCATTTCTGATATTATTAATTTGGGTCCTCTCCCTTTTTTTCTTGATGGGTCTGCTTAAAGGGTTGTTAATTTTATTTATCTTTTCAAAGAAACAGCTTCTGGATTGGTTGATCCTCTGAATTGTTCTTTTCATCTCTATGTCATTCAGTCCTGCTATAATCTTGACTATTTCCTTCCTTCTACTTGCTCTGGGATTTAGTTGTGTTGTTTCTCCAGTTCTTGAAGTTGTAGTGTTAGGTCTTTTATTTGAAATGTTTCTATCTTTTTTAGGTAAGCCTGTATTGCTATGAACTTCCCTCTCAGGACTGCCTTTGCTGTGTCCCATAGGTTTTGGACTGTTGTCTGTTCATTTTCATTTGTTTCCGGAAATTTTTTGATTTCTTCTCTTATCTCATTATTGACCCATTCATTGTATAATAACCTACTCTTCAGTCTCCTAGTGTTTGCAAGTTTTTGAAGTTTCTCTTTGAGGTTGATTTCCAGTTTCAAGCCTTTGTGGTCCAAGAAAAAGTTTGGTATTATTTCAATTTTCCTGAATTTGCTGAGGTTTGCTTTGTGTCCTATCATGTGGTCTATCTTTGAAAAACTTCCATGAGCATTTGAAAAGAATGTGTAGTTTTCTTCTTTGGGATGTAAGGTTCTATATATGTCAGTTAAGTCTCTTTGATTCAGTGTGTCATTCAGCACCACAGTATCCTTATTGATATTTTGTTTGGAAGATCTGCCCATTTTTGGCAGTGAGTTGTTGAAATCCCCTACTATCAGTGTGTTGCTGTCTATATCTTTTTTAAAGTCGTCTAAAAATTTACTTATATACTTGGGGGCTCCTATATTGGAAGCATTATATTTATAATGTTTATGCCTCTTGATAGATTCTTCCTTTAAGTTATATAATGTGCCTCTCTGGGTCTCTTTTTACGGCCTTTGTTTTGAAATCTATTTTGTCTGATAAAGTATTACAACCCTTGTCTTTTTCTCTCGCCCATTTTCTGGAAATATTTTCTTCCATCCCTTTACTTTTAATCTCTATAGATCCTTTGTTCTGAAGTGGATCTCTTTTAGGCAGCATATGTCGGGTCATGTTTTCTTATCCATTCAGCTACCCTGTGTCTTTTGATTAGGGCATTTAGTCTATTTACTTTGAGAGTTATTACTGAGAGAAACCTATTTATTTTTCTGTTTGTACCTGTGTTTTTCTCTTTCTCTTTCTTTTCCTTCATCTTCTTAAACCAGTCTCTTTAGCATATCTTGGAATGCTCGTTTGGTACAGAGGTATTCTTTTAATCTTCTTTTGTCTGGGAATCTCCTTATTTCCCCTTCTATTTTAATTGAGAGCCTTGATGGGTAGAGCAGCTTTGATTGTAGGCCCTTGCTTTCCATTATTTGTTATATGTGTTGCTATTCCCTTCTAGCTTGTAGTATTTCTGTTGAGGAGTCAGCTCCTAGCTGTATTGGGGCCCCCTTATATGTTACTTTCTCCTTCTCCCTTGCTGCCTTGAGGATTCTCTCTTTGTCTTTGATAGTTGCCATTTTGATGATGATGTGTCTTGGAGTGGACCTCCTTGGGTCCCTCTTTAGTGGGGTCCTCTGTTTGTCCTGATTCCATGAGACCCTTTCTCTCCTCAAATTGGGGGAAATTTCCATCATTACTTTATCGAGGAGGTTCTCTATCTCTTGCTCCTCTTCTTCTCCTTCTGGTATCCCTTTTGTGTGGATATTATCACATTTCAGGTTGTCCTGCATTTACCTAAATACCTCTTCATTCTTTTGCAGTTCTTTTTCCATTTCTTGTTCTTTCTGGGAGCTGCTTTCTACCTTATCCTCCATCTCACTGATTCCATCCTCGGCTTCATCCAGCCTGCTTTGGATTCCTTCTACTGTGTTCTTCAATTCAGTAATGGTATTCTTCATATCCTCTTGTGTCTTCTTGATAGTTTCTATGTCCTTTTCCAGGTTGATATAGTTTGCTGTAAGATCCTGATAGTTTCTGTGCAGTTTCTCATAGTTATGTTTGAGCTGGCTGAGCTCATTGAGCGTCCTTCGAACCATTGTTTTGAATTCAATATCTGATAGTTCCCTTGCCTCTATTTCATTTAGCTCTCTCTGCGGGGAGTCCCCTTTTCCACTCATTTGGGTGGAACTTCTTTTCTCCCCATTTTTGTAAAATTCTGTTAAATTATTTATTTATTTATTTATTTATTTATTTATTTATTTATTTTTGCTTTTGCTTCAATTGGGCAGTCTAGATTTCCTAACTTTGTGAATTAAACTTCTATGGTAGTACGCAGGTCTTTTTAATTTATTTATTTATTTGTTTATTTATTTATTCTTTAGTTTTCTTTCTGGGCCTCCCTCTGATGATTTCAGTTTTTGACCCTATATGACCTTGGGTCGTTTGTTTGAGCTTTCCAGGAGTCTATTGTCTGTGTCTGATTCCTGTTTTGGGAAGCTCTGTGACCCCTTCAGCCAGGGATCCACTATTTCTCTGGATCGCTTTGCACTGTCCCACTGGCTCCTTGAGTACCCTCCCTGACCTGACCGGATCCCCAGCGTGACAGAATCTCTAGCCCGCCTGGGCGCTTATTCACCCAACATCGCACACTTGTCTAGTGCCTGCGCCCAGTTGGTGCCCCAGGATTGGTCAGTTTAGGGTCTTCTATTGTGTGCTCTCCTTGCTTTTGGCTGTTTGGGGGCATCACCTGCCCTCGTCAAATGGAGACTACAGAAATGGGAGGAAATCAGCTCCAGGACTCTCTGGTTAATCCTGTCTCCAGTCTCTCCTCCAGAGACTCTGGGCAGCTCTGTAACCCCTTCGGCCCAGGATCCACTATTTCTGCAGACCGCTCTGCACTCGTGGGCCTGTGTGAGTCAGTTTATGCTTGCCCTCACTGATCTGTGCACTCCCTCACAGGCCCCATCGGTGCCAACCTGCAGGAGGCCTTGCCAGCCCACGCGGGTCCACTCACAAGCTCGCCAACCCTAGCTGGCCACTGGGCGCTAGTGTGCACGCCTTCACTGGGTGGACTTGGGCTGTCTATTGTGTGCTTTTTGGCTTTTGACTCTTTGGTGGTGTGGCCTGTTCCCGCACAGTGGAGACTACAAAAAGAAGAAGGAGTCAGGATTCCCGGTTCTTCTTCCCATTCTTTCCCCAATGCCTCCACTCTAGTCTCTCCTCAAGGCTCTCAATGCAGCTGTGTGACCCCTTTGACCAGGGAGCCTCTATTTTTTCCAGCTTGTTAGCACTTTTGTGCTCACACGCACACAAGCTGTGTGCGGAGTGCACAAAAGGCACATTAATTGATTCCCTTATGCCTGAGCCAGATGGTAACTGCAGAGTGGGACGTGCATTACGGGACTCCGCTGGCCGCCTTCTCAGTTATCTTCACTCAGTTTTCCTCACCAATCTTTTCCCAGGCACCAGCCCACTCTGCTGCTGCCTCTACCCAGAGATCAAGGAGGGTGGCTGCCACTGCAATTTTTGCATTGGCCCTTTAAATGTCTCTTTGCATCTCTAGCTGCCTGTCTCTGGCAGAGAGCTCCCCTAAGCTTTTTGGGGCTGCATTTTGTCTGTGTGTTTTCCTGGTTTCAGCTGCTTTAGTCTAGGGGTCCCTGTTTATGATTCAGACCCTGTACTTCTCAGGGGGAGCTAACTGGCCATTTCAATGTCCCTCTAGTGCTGGTGCCCATGGGTGCCCAGCCCACCCTCTCGAGCCTCCACCACACTTCTCACCCATTGGGATGTGTGAGAGTTGAATCCACTGTCTGTCCGCAGCTCCAAGGCTCCTCTCCCACTATCATTCCATTGTTTTCCAGGTGATTACTCCACTATTTAGTTGCAATTACAGTTTGGTCTTGGGAGGACGTCAGCGTGTTCCCATTCACTCCTCCGCCATCTTCCTTCCTCTCGCCTGTTATTGGTAGTTTCTATGCCCTTTATTCATGCTTATATAGATTCCAGTAAGTTCCTCATTGTTTCTCTGTAGTTTTTTGTAATTCTCTCTGAGCTCATTGAGCTCATTTAACTTCCTTAGAACCATTGATTTGAACTCAGTATCTGATAGTTTACTTGCCTCTTTATTTAGTTCTCTTTTTGGGGATTTCTCCTTTCGCTTTGAGTGGGTGGTGCTTCTTTGTCTTCCCATTATTTGTGAGTCTCTTCTCTTTTGCTTCTGCTTCTTAAATTGATCTGTCTTGACTTCTTGACTTTGTGGTGTGAACTTCTATGGTAGGAGACTTCTGTTTTTTCTTTCTAGATCTGCCACTGGTGATGTCAGATGTTGACCCTATCTGACCTTAGGCAGTCTGTTCAAGACTGCCAGGAATCTACTTTCTGTAGCTGTCTCCTTCAGCTGTTACTCTAGTCACTCTGCATTCAGCGGGCTGGCTTAGACACCATAGGGTGGAGCGGAGTCTCTTCTTGTGGAGGGGTTATTGTGTCTTCTCACACTGCTGCCACTCAGGGGCGTGGTTTGTCTGAGCCAGATGGCTGATCCCATATGGGGGAGGAGTCAGCACTTGGATCTCGCTATCTACTGTCCTCATTCTCTCCCCAAAGCCTCTGTCTCCTGTCTCTCCTCAAGTGTTTCTAAACCACTCTGCATCCACCTTAGCCAGGGATCTACTGTTTGTGGTTGCCACTCTGTACTCAGAAGTCAGGCTTTAGCACCACTGGGCCAAGGCTGAGTCCCTCCTGGGGACAGGGCTATTGTGTCCTGTCACGCTGTTGCCACTCAAGACAGTCATCTGCCTGAACAAGATGGCTGCTACCTATGGGGGATGAGTCAGTACTGGGATTTCCCTGGCTATTCTCTCAGTTCTCTCCCCAAGGCCTCTTTCCCCAGTCCCTCCTCAGGCATCTCTAACCCAATCTGCTCCCACCTTTGCTGGAGACCAGGGTAAGTGACTGCAAATAAAAATTTATGCATTGGCCCTTTAAAGGGATCTTTGAGCCTCTAGCCACATATCTCTGGCAGAGAGCAACCCTGCTGCTTTCTGCAGCTAGCTGCTTTCTGTGTACTTTTTGGGCTCTGGTGCTATAGGTTGGAGATCCCCACTTATGGGTTAGACCACACTTATCTCAGGGGGATCCAGCTGGCAGTTTCAATATCTTTCTGGTGATGCTGCCCACCTTCTCCAGCCTCTACCGCACTGTTTACCAGTTAGGTTGTGCTAAAGCCGATTCTTCTGCCTGTCCGAGGTTATAAGTCTCTTCTCTCACTATTATTCAATTGTGTGTTCTAGGTGATTTCTACACAAATTTGTTGTAATTTCAAATTGGTCCTGGGAGGAGTTCAGTGTGACTTCCAGTCACTCCACTGTCATCTTGATTCTCTCTATTTTCTCAGCTTTTTATTTTGAAAAGTTTAAAACATACAGCAGAAAAGTCATGAAGATAGTAAAATGAACACCTATATACCTCTACTTAGATTACTGAATTCTAACATTATGCTACATTTAACTTATCACTATATATGTAATTTTTTATTTTATTTTTGTTGAACCATTTAAAAGTTCCAGGCATTAGAGTACAAATACCCTAAATACATAAGCATTCATCTCCAAGGAACAAAGTTACCTTCTTTTTAAATAAATATTTTATTTATTTATTTCTAGAGAGAGGGGAAGGGAGAAAGAAAGAGAGAGAGAGATACGCATCAATGTGTGGTTGTCTCTCTCATGCTTGCAATTGGGGACCTGAACTGCAACTCAAGGTGTGTGACCCAATTGGGAATCAAACTGGCAACCTTTTGGTTCACAAGATGGTACTCAATCCACTGAACCACACAAGCCAGGGCTGGTACTTTCTTATAAAATCACAAAATTAGGGTCATGCTCAAGAAATTTAAAATTGATACCATTAATACAATAGTATTGTAGTATCTAATGTATAGTACCATTGTCGTAATGAAATCTTATCTATTTTTAAATAAATTTTTATACAGGATTAACTCAAGATCATTTATTACATTTATATACTTTTCAAAACTAGAATACTCTGTCAGTGTTTTTGCTCCTTTATGATAAATATATATATTTTTAAGAAAGTAGACCAATTTTATTTTTTTACAGAATGGTCCTTAATCTTTGTATGAAAATATAACATGTACCATAAAATCTGTCCTTTTAAAGTCTATTGTTCCATGACTTTCAGATATTTATAAAATTGTACCACCATATTCACTATTTAATCTAGAGCATTTTATTTTTTTCCTTATCTGTCAATCTATTCATTTTTCTTTTTTCTTCTTGATTAACAATTTCATTTATATTTTTAATTTTGAAAAATTATTTAATTACAGTTTACATTAAATATTATTTTGTAATAGTTTCAGGTTTATAGCATAGTGGTTATAATTTACAATGTGTTCACCCAATATTTCAAGTACCCACCTGGCACCATACATAGTTATAACAATATTATTATCTGTAGTGTAATTTCAGAACTTTTTAATCATCTCAAAAATAAACCCTATTCATACAAAATATCTGTCACTTCTTACACCTTTAGCCCTTGGCAATCACTAATTCATCTGATGTCTCCATAAAATTCACCTATTCCAAACATGTCATAGATATGAAATCTTACAATATGTATCCTTTTGTGTCTGGTTTTTTTCACTTAGCTAAGTGTTCTCCAGGTTCATCCATGTTGTAGCAGGTGCTGGTATTTCTTTCCCTTTTATAGCTGAATAATATCCAATTGTGTAGATATATCATATATCATGTATTCATTCATTAATTGATGAACATTTGGATAGCTTTCATTTTGAAGCTATTATGCAATATATTGTGATGAACACTCAGATACAAACATTTGCATAGGTTTTTAAAAAATATTTGGTTTATAAATTTAGGAGTAGAATTTCTGGTTCATATAACTCCATACTTAACTTTTTTAAAAAATGTTTTAATATTGTTCATTTATAGTTGTCTCTATTTCCCCCCATTACTCTTCCCTACCCTACACACACCCCCTACCTCTTACATTCAATCCTTCACCTGTTGTTTTTGTCCATTGGTCCTATACACATATTCCTTGACTTGATTCTTCCCCTTTTTTTCCCCATTATCTCTCTCCCCCTTCCCCTCTGGTCACTGTTAGTTTATTATTTATTTCGATGTCTTTGGTTCTATTTTGTCCACTTGTGTGTTCTTTTAATTGGGTTCCACTTACAGGTGAGATCATATGGTATTTGTCTTTCACTATATGGCTTATTTCACTCATCATAATACTCTCCAGTCCCATCCATGCTGTCTCAAAGAGTGGGAGTTCCTCCTTTCTTTCCGCTGTGTAGTATTTCATTGTGTAAATGTAGCACAGTTTTATGATCCATTCATTTACTGATGGGCTGTTAGGCTATTTCCAGCACTTGGCTACTGTAAATAATACTGCTATGAACATTGTGGCACATAGATTCTTTTGAATTGGTGTTTCAGGATTCTTAGGGTATAATACCACCAGTGCAATCACCAGGTCAAAAGGCCATTCCATTTTTAGATTTTTGAGAAAATTCCATACTGTTTTCCACAGTGGCTGTATTAGTCTGCCTTCCCACTAACAGTGTACTAGGGTTTCCTTTTCTCCATATCCTTACCAGCAGTTGTTTCTTGATTTGTTTATGATGATCATCTTGACCAGTGTGAAGTTTTATCATTTGTGGTTTTAATTTGCATCTCTCTGATGGCTAGTGATACTGAGCACTCTTTCATATGTCTATGGGTCTTCTGTGTGTCCTCCTTGGAGAGTGATCTGTTCAGGTCTTTTGCCCATTTTTTAATTGGATTGTTTGTTTTACTGGTGTGGAGTTTTTGAGTTCTTTATATATTTTGGAGATCAAAACCTTGTCTGTGACGTCACTGGCAAATATATTTTTCCATACAGTTGATTTCCTTTTCAATTTGCTGATGTTTTCTTTAGCCATGCAGAAGCTTTTTAATTTGATGTAGTCCTATAAGTTTATTCTTTCCTTTATATCCTTTGTTCCAGGGGACATATTGGCAAAAATATTGCTGCATGGACTATCTGAAATTCTTGCCTTTGTTCTCCTCTAGGACTCGTATGGTGTCATGGCTTACATATAAGTATTTTATCTATATTGAGTTTATTTTTGTGTATGATATAAGTTGTTGGTTGAGTTGCACTTTTTTTCCATGTAGCTGTCCAGATCGTCCTGCACCATTTGTTGAGGAGCCTATTTTTACTCCATTTTATATTCCTGCCCACTTTGTCAAATATTAATTGACCATAGAGACATAGGTTTACTTCTGAGCTCTCTATTGTGTACCATTGATCTATGTGTCTGTTCTTATGCCAGTACCAGACTTTTTTTTTTTTTTTATTACAGCAGACTTGTAATATTGTTCGATGCCAGGTATCGTGATCCCTCAATTTTGTTCTTCTTTCTCAAAATCACTGAGACTATTTGGGGTCATTTATGGTTCTATATAAATTTTTGAAATGTTTATTCTATGTCTGCAAAATATGTCATTTATATTTTAATAAGGATTGCATTAAATCTATAAATTTCTTTAGGTAGTATTTTTGTCTTCCTTAATTTCTTTCTTCAGTGTTCTCTGGTTTTCTTTTTTTTTTTTAAATTAATTTATTTACTTTTTAAATACATTTGTCTCTGCCTTCCCCCCACCTCTTTCCCTTGCCCCCTCCCACCTTTCCTCCCTCAGCTCTTCCCCTTTGGTTTTGTCCTTGCTATATGTTCCTTGACTTTCCCCTTCCCTTCCCTTTCCCTGCGCCCCCCCCTTCCCTCTTGTCTCTGTTGATTTCTTTTCCTTTCAGTGTTTCCGCTCTTACTTTCCTTGCACCTTTGTATTGTTGGTTAGGTTCCACTTATAGGTGAGATCATATGGTATTTGTCTTTCGCCCCCTGGCTTATTTCGCTTAGCATGATGCTCTCCAGTTCCATCCATGCTGTCGCAAAGTTTAGTACTTCTTTTTTCTTTCTGCTGCGTAGTATTCCATTGTGTATATGTACCATAGTTTTTTGATCCAGTCATCTACTGATGGGCATTTAGGTTGCTTCCAACACTTGGCTATTGTAAATTGTGCTGCTATGAACATTGGGGTGCATAGGTTCTTTTGTATTGGCGTTTTGGTGTTCTCAGGGTATAGTCCCAGCAGGGGAATCGCTGGATCAAAAGGCAGTTCCATTTTCAGCTTTCTGAGGAAATTCCACACTGCTTTCCATAGTGGCTGCACCAGTCTGCATTCCCACCAACAGTGGACTAGAGTTCCCTTTTCTCCACAGCCTCGCCAGCACCTGCTGTTTGTGGATCTGTTTATGATGGCCATTCTGACCGGTGTGAGGTGGTACCTCATGGTGGTTTTGATCTGCATTTCTCTGATGGCTAGTGATGTTGAGCATCCTTTCAAATGCCTCTGGGCCCTCTGTATCTCCTCCTTAGAAAAGCATCTGCCCAGGTCCTTTGCCCATTTTTTGATTGGATCGTTTGTCTTCTTGGAGTAAAGTCGAGTGAGTTCTTTGTATATCTTGGAGATCAAACCTCTATCTGATGTATCATTAGCAAATATATTTTCCCAAATGGTTGGCTCCCTTTTCATTTTGCTGATGTTTTCTTTAGCCGTGCAGAAGCTTCTTATTTTGATTGGAAGAATTAATATCCTTAAAATGTCCATACTACCAAAAGCAATTTATAGATTCAACGCAATCCCTATTAAGATACCAATGACGTATTTCACAGAAATAGAACAGACATTTCAAAAATTTATATGGAACCATAAACGACCTCGAATAGCCGCAGCAATTTTGAGAAAGAAACACAAAGTAGGAGGGATCACAATACCGGACATCAAACTCTACTACAAAGCCACTATACTCAAAACAATCTGGTACTGGCACAAGAACAGACCCATAGACCAGTGGAACAGAATAGAAAGCCCAGAAATAAGCCCAGGTCTCTATGGACATCTAATATTCGACAAAGGGGGCAGAAGCATAAAATGGGGCAATAACAGCCTCTTCAACAAATGGTGTTGGGAGAGCTGGATGGCTACATGCAAAAAATTGAAATTGGATCATCAGCTGACACCATACACAAAAATAAACTCAAGATGGATAAAAGACTTAAATATAAGTTGCAACACCATCAAAGTCCTAGAGGAGAACATTGGCAGGAAACTCTCAGATATCCCACGCAGCAATTTTTTCACTGATATGTCTCCTAAAGCAAGGGACATAAAGGAAAGAATAAACAAGTGGGATCTCTGGTTTTCTAAGTACAGGTCTTTTACCTCCTTGGTTAGGTTTAGTCCTAAGAATTTTATTTTTCTTGTGGCTATAACAAATGAAATTTTTTTCTTAATTTCTATTTCGGCTATTTCATTGTTGGTGTAGAAATATGCATTTGATATCTGAATATTGACTTTGCATCCTGATGTTTTGCCATATTCACTTATTAAATTGAGTAGTTTTTTGGTGGAGTCCATAGGGTTTTCTATGTACATTATTATATCATCTACAAGCAATGAAAATTTTACTTCCTCCTTTTAAATTTGGATCCCTTTTATTTCTTTTTCTTGTCTGATCACTGTGTCTAGAACTTCCAGTGCATTATTGAGTAGATGTAGTGAAAGCAGATGCCCTTGTCTTTTTCCTGATCTTAGTGGAAAAGCTTTTAGGTTTAGCCCATTGAGTGTGATGTTGGCTGTAGGTTTCTTGTATATGGCCTTTATAATGTTGAGGTATACTCCTTCTACTGTCACTTTGCTGAGTGTTTTTATCTATACTTAACTTCTTAAAAAACTAGTGAACAGTTGTAGAATGTGATTTCATCATTTTACATTTCCACCAGCAGTGTATTTGTTTTCCAATTTCTCTATACTTCCTTACTGAAACTTGTTTCTGTATTCTTTTTTCCTCAGTATGTTAAGGTGGCATCCATGATATATGTTCAGTATAAGAATAATGAACTTTTTTTTCTTTTAGGTATATGTAAATCTAGAGATATTCTGTGTGACAATGTATCTCATATTTTCAGACTTTTGGTGTTTCAAGTTTTAAAAACATACAGTCTGTAAAGTAGTACATTCATATAATTTAAAAATAAGTAAATGTGCTATATGGCAGTAGATACATGGACTAATTTTATTGTGCAAGCCAGTGTTTCAGAAGTCCAACTCTCCTCATCTCCATTCCTTTTAACCTTGTGTTACTTGTGTTTTGCCTTACTTTCTGGAACTCAGGATCTTGATTCTTTACTAGAAACTCTTCAGATCTGCTAGCATGTTTGGGTTTTGGAATGCTGCAGATTCTTTTCTAGGTTTTGTAGAAATCAGTCCTTTTCTTACATTGGTTTATTTTTTCATGACTTATTCATTTAAACATTGCTTAGTTCAGCTTCCCACCTGTTTCCAAATCCTTTCTCTCTCTCATCTACTCCTTTTACACAAACACACATGAACACCAGTAAGTCATCTTTACTCCAAGAATTAAGTTCTAACCCACAGTATATACTTCATTTCTTAAATAGAACTAAATGCATTGATGACATTTAACATAAACAACCTTTTTTTGTGAAGTTCAATGAGAAATTTATTTGGATCAATAATGCCTTTTGTATAATTATATTTTATATAAAAATAAAACAAATGGATTCATATATACATATATGATAATATATACATATATGTGTATATTTATATATGTATATATGTATACGTGTGTGTATGTGTGTATTCATTCTTGAGGTTAATTGAAGAGCTATTCATGCTTTCCAAGAAAATGTTTGGGAGATTTCTATCAACATCAAAATAAAAGTTACAGTTAAGAAAACACAGTTTCACACAGAACTAAAGTATAAGCTCCAAGGATACTCTAGTGCTGTAATGCTTAGGGAGAGAAGGAAGCAAATCCAGTCACTTATTTACTCATTTAAGATCTCACCTATAAGCGGAACCTAACCAACAATGCAAAGAAACAAGGAAAATATGACCAGCAACACTGAAAGGAAAAGAAATCAACAGAGACAAGAGGGAAGGCGGGGGGCAGGGAAAGAGAAGGGAAGGGGAAAGTCAAGGAACATATAGCAAGGAATCATGGACAAAACCAAAGGGGAAGAGCTGAGGGAGGGAAGGTGGGAGGGGGCAAGGGAAAGAGGTGGGGGGAAGGCAGAGACAAATGTATTTAAAAAGTAAATAAATTAATTAAAAAATAAAAAAAAAGATTTAATTGGGCCCTTTTAACTGCTAGACAGTATATTAGGCAAAGGGTAAAAGTAAAGACACTCCCTTGTCTCTTTCTAAGATGCAAACAAACAGAATGTGAATTGATAGGTATTGTGATAGTTACACAGATCTCATGGGACAGGCAAGGACCTCCATATACTAAACAGGAGAGAATAAGAATTCTAAAGGTAAAGGTGTATCATAAAGGTGTCCTAGAGATGACCTTTAAAGTTGATCATAAATGATGAATAAGGAATGACTGCTGAAAGGGGTGTTGGCAAGAAGAAAAAACACATACAAAGTTTAAAATGAACTTCAAGTAGTTTGGAAATAAAGTAGAGAGAAGAATAATAAGGATGAATGTAAAAGAAATAAGGGTTGGGCACTATCAGGGAAGACTTTTGGGCCAAATCAAAGAGTCTTCCCTGAGGGACTTTTGGGCCAATTCCCTGATAGGGATTTTGTCCTTTTAAAGAGGCACTAACTACACCTTGGTTAATTAGCAAAAAACCTGCTGAGGAATATTCTGAACTCAGAAGTGGAAATAGAGCTATTACTTATTTTTGTTTTGGTAACACTTGTGCTAGACATTCCTAAGAATTGCAAAGAAATAAAAGATAAAATCCCCAAATCTAAAGTAATAAAAATCTGCTTACAACATAATTAAGCGAAAAGATAAAAATGTAGGACAGTAGAGTTTTGTTTGGTAGTTTAAAATGGCTTTATTATTAGAATCCTGATATTCAAGACCTCAAAAATGCATGCTGACCATTATTAAGTCACAGAGTAATAAGGGGAAGGGTGTGGACATGGCTGGGATCTTTCACAAGTTATGTCATTTTTTTTCCAGTCATTTATATTTGTCCTTTTGAGAAATGATTCAAATTTTTGTTTACATCTCGTGTTTTCCATCTGTTTCTGATGTAGCTTTGCCAGTTGTTATTGGTCTTTATGCACAGGTTTTTTTTTTCTTAGAAAGTGTCATGTCAACAACAACAATAATTAATATATTCTGATAATTTGCTTAAACTAACATTTCTATAGGTATGAGTGGATCACTATAGAGCTGGTTGAATGCAAGTGCAGTCCAATGCAGAGAAACATCAGTCAATGATGCTTCTTTGAAGAAGCCCAGCTTGTGGTATAAGATGGCAATAAAATAATATTAATCAAATTTACATTTTTCCTAGTGCATAGGGTTTTTTAATTTTACACTTGGATATATATGTGAAAGTGTTTATTTTGGGGAAAATATGTTTAGACATATATCTGCTTCTAAAAATGTGATATATGTGATAAATGTATATGTGCATGTATATCAGTGTACATATATGTATATACATATAGTTTATACATTTTCACATACACATAGTTCATATACATGTGCATGTATATACAGTATATATATATAAAATAAAGTTTATGAAACCATTCTTATGCAAATTAAACTAGAAGTATAGGAATAAAGATTATGGCTGCAAAGGACAAAAGGTTACTTTTTGTTAGGTTAAGTTTTAAATTATTAGGGGCTAATAATTTAGAGCTAGTCCCTTATATTTTGTATTCTGAGAACCTTCTAATAAACTGACTTGGGTAATAACTTTTATTGGTATTTAACTCATATCTTAACAAAGCCATCTTTGAGAATTTTTTTCTATTAATTTATAATTTCAAGTTCTAGATGTTATCTTTACCAGAAACTGCTTCATTCATCTTATCTCGTTCTTATAATGAGCAAAGTAGTAAAAACTTGACATAGTTGCTATATGTTTCCTGTTCTTCAATGTCATGTTGAGTTAGGGTGATGTGAGCGGTAAGTTCTTATTTCTTATGTTTTCATAAATTAAAAATATCTCAGCAATGCATTTTTTCTTAAAGAATATTTCATTTTTATAGTTTCCAAAATTGTGAATTATCACTTTTTTAAAATGATGTATTTTATCCCAGTTTTCTAACTTTATTAAGGTATAATTGCACAACATGATAATTTGATATACATACATATTGTAAAATGATTACCACAAATTAACACATGCATTACCTCACATAGTAACTTTTTTTTTTTTGCCTCTCCTGAGGGCACTTTTTCCATTGTCTTTTAGAGAGAGAGTAAGGGAAAGGGGGAAACATCCAAATGTAAGAAAAACATCCCTTGGTTTCCTTTCATATGTACCTGGACTGGGGATCATCAGCACCCAGACTGGGAATCAAACCTGCAACCCAGCCCTGTGCCCTAATAGAACTGGTAACCTTTGGGCTACAGGATGATGCCAACCAATTGAGCCATGCCCATGAGGACACATCACATAGTTACTTTGTGTGTGTGTACATATTGAAAACATTTAAATTAACAAATTTCAAGTACACAATACAGTGTTAGTAATTACAGCCACCATCTCCATGCTGTACATTAGATGCCCAGAACTTATCCATCCCATACCTGAAATTTAGTACGTTTTGACCAACATCTCCTCATTTCCTCCACCCCATCCCCTAGCAAACTCTGTTTTACTTCCTGCTTCTATGAATTTAATGTTTTAAGATTCCATATATAACAAAATCATACTTTCTTTTTCTGTGTCTGGCTTATTTCAATAAGTATAAAGTCCTTCAAGGTCATCCATGTTGTCTCAAATGCCAGGATTTCATTTTCTTTTATGGGGGGTAAGATTATATTTTATATATGCCATAGTTTCTTTAGCCATTCACCCATAAACAGACACAGATTTGGACTATTTGATAATGTTTTAACTATTTTATCAAGGCATTCTCATGTTATTCCAGTTCTACAACTAAATATTTTATTGTTTTTAAAGCCAATTTTAAGTCATTTTGCTTCTTACTAAAGGAAAAACTCAAATTGCCTCATTTCTACCTTTTAGATCATAGCTTTTTTTCTTACTTTGGCTTTCACTTCTATTTTACAGAACAACTTGAGAAGCCCTGGAGACTATTCTTTCTGAAGAAAAGAATACATGCTTAGTGGAAGAGGCATGTACTTCTGTAAGGAAACGAGGTGAAATTCCCCCATTTGTTTCTTATAAATAATCTTTATGATGTGTTGGAGAGTAGATAAATGATGATTACAAATCATTCCTTAACACTGTGTCAGTTGCAAACACTAGAACTCAGGAATAAATGATGGGTCCAAATATAGTCAGTAATACTTTTTACCTAGTGTTATAAGATTCAGGAATTGTTTCTGTACTTTAGTATTGTTCTTAGTTTATTGAAGGTTATGGGGAATTGGCAATTCAGTTGATTTATTCTCTGCTGATTTCGGAGGGTTCTAGATTGAAGATGATTGTTTGCACTTATGTCTAGTTGGCATTATAAAGTCTAGTAAACATTTGCATATTTGGTTGTGCATATACAATGCTTGGCACTCTTCTTGGAAATATTTATTTTTATGCTTAAAAAAAACCCTCTATGAGCCATATTGCAACTTTATTTTTTTTTCATCTCAAGGATAGATTAAATAGTTTCCCACTAATGGATCTTGATAATGCTAGAATATGGAATCAATCCACTCAGTCTAGAGGGTATACTGTTTTAAAATAATGGTTATAGTGGTGCTATTGTTAGCAAACTCCATTAACTATATTGTAGATCCTGGAATAACTCAAAGTTCAATGAGCATTTGTAGAATTTATTGAATAACAAGTTTAGAACATTTACTTTTGAGTTCTGAAATGTCACTTTCTGTCTAACAGGAAGGCTAGCTGAGTTCCATTTTGCATTTTTGAGACTAGTAACAAAATATTATATAGTTATGCAGAATTTTTTTAATTGCCTATAAAATGTTTAAAATGTGTGTTTATGAATTCCAAAAGACCTGGACCATGTTAAGTTTCTTTGCATTTTTAGTATCATCATAATAAGGGTACTCCTTCTTTGGTTCATATTTTCTTTAAGCAAACTCAATACTATTTGGTTAATTGATTGGAATATAAATTTGCACTGTGTGGACAATATTAGTTAATTCATATTGGGAACTAGAAGAAATCTGGATATAGTCTTCTTCGCTCTATTACTGTTCAGTTTAGTTGATTATACTTCCTTTTTTTAAAACAATGGATTACAAAATAGATGATAATATGTGAAAAAAAACCTTGCTACTGATAAACATAATAGTTGCAGGAAAAGATAATATTCCTGATTTTTTTTTTAAATCTACATGTCAAATATTAGGTATTCCCAATGACATTTGGCTAAGAAATAGATGTATAACCATAAAATACTTCTATAATTTATTTTTAAATAAAGTTAAAGAGTATCTAAAAGGCTCTTTGATAACTAACAGTTTTTCAGGAATATCATGCTATAGCAGAATAAGTCTTATCACGAACAATAATAATGAAAAATGAATGAAAGAATGGATGAATGGTAAATCTGAAGTCTGATGATTGCCCAATACCTTGTCGAATGGGAGTGTATACCATGAACAGTATTCCTTTGATATGATGCGTGATTTCTGTGTATAGAGATGCTATTTTTCTGTGAGTTCAGTTGAGATTCACTAGGAGTTTCTATAATTTAAAAGTAAAAATATTGTAAAACAGATACCTCTAGCTAATATTAAAATATATACTATGATAGGAAATGCAAATTCTCTATTCGATAGATAAATTCTTATTGCAGAAAAGAGTGTGTTTTAGGCACAGTCCAATCTAATGTCCCAGACAAGAGAGGCCTGGGGATCCAGGTGGGCCTGAGTACAGGCAGAGGAGGCAGGGCTTGGAAGGATGACACACCAAACAAATGGACTCAACAATAGGTATCTGGCAGAAAGCACTTATTGACTGGAGAAGAATGAGATGAATCTCTAGGGCTGGGTTTCTCAACCTTGACACAACTGATATTTTAGGCCTTGCTGTGGGGGTTTCCCCCAGGAATTTTAAGACATTGAGCAGCATCCTTGGTCTTTGCACACTAGATGCCAGTAACATCTCTCTACCAAGTTTTGACACCAAAAATAAATTCAGATCTTGTGAAATATCAGATATCCCCTACAGGACAAAAATCACCCCCAGCACACTGTGGAAAGTCTGCTCTGGGGAATAGCAACATGAGAAAACAGCTAACAGAAACTCATTCATGGACTGTGTGATAAGGAGCCTGAAGATATACATACTCTGAACTAAAGTGAAACCTCACTGTTTTTTTCTTGTGTGTGTCTGTGTCTGGGGGGGTGTTGTTGTTGTTTTAGCATGTTTGTGGCATCAGTGTAGCAGGAAAGACAGCTCTTAAATAAACAATTGCATACCAGGAATATGTTATAGCTTCTTATGTCAATGAAAGTTACTATATGTTAAAATGCTAAATTTACAGGATATGCTCTCTTTGATCTAAGGAAATGTTAATCGATAACATTTGATAAAAATGTTCCATGCACAAATTGGCTTTTGATATCATTCGTTGAACTGTGTAGTTGTTGACAAACTTCTTAAAGCATTTAATATGCTGATATACACTATGAATCTCCAAATATGTAGCCTATTTCCCAAATTTATCTGATCACACTTTAGGAAAAATTACTACATTAGAAAGACTTACGATATTCATTAACTTTTTTTATATATTTTATCTTAGAATGATACTTTATGGAGCAATTCCACACATGCTTTTTATTTTATACTGAAAAGGAGAACATAGTGTAAGTTTCAAAATTGAGTCTGATTCTGTGTCCACAGCTCCTTTAATGCCATAGACTCTGTGAAGAATACCAATCAATAGTTAGGTTTTCAGTCCATAATTATATTTCTTTGTTTCAATACTTCTTTCACATGCTATATAAACATTGTAAGTGCTAAATAAGCTATCAAAGCAATGTAAATGTAATGTAGACAGATTACTGTTACTGTTATCATCTTTACTGTTCTATTATTAAACTTTTTGAGATATGCATATAGATACATACACACACACACAGAATGGTTATAAATAAATAAAATAACAAATACCAAATGTTCTTAGAATAGGAAGGTGTGGGAGTATACACCTGTAATTTTACTTTACAACAAAAAGCTGCTCTGAGGAAAACAGATTTCTCTACTTTATGGTCTTTTCTACAATTCCTTTCACCATCTAAAAAAATAAATGTTGATTCTCCCTGAATTAGTTTTAATATATTTACTGTATATATGAGCTTTGTGTATCTCAACAAAAAACATAAATCCCATCTGAAATCACATTTGAAAGGGTATTTTTTATACAAAGCTAATAAAAATAAACAAATCAGTTTGATCTGATGGACAGAAAATATGAGTAGAGAGTATGTTTTTATGAAAGAAAAATTCATTTTTGGTATGGAAGTTCTTATGGAAGGAGTGTGGAGAATTTCTGTGTCCTGTGTACAGCTCTGAGCCACTTTCATGTAGCACGTTTTCCTGGCTGAGAGCTAAAGGAGGGTAGAGTGAATCTCAGTGGATCAATTAACAGAGGGACCTGTCCTTCAACAGCAGAAGATCTATTTCAGAATTTGCATATCACTGAAAAAAATTACAAAGCTGAGATAAATACAAGCCCGATAATAACTCACTGCAGACTTGGCTCCATTCCTAGATTTCCTTGGCTGTTTGTCCTAATAAAGTGTCTCCATGGCACTTAGGGCAGGAAGGTTATTAGTAGCTGTCAATCAAGGGAGAGAGTAGACATCCACAGGAGGAGGAAGAGAAGAGAGGTGACATTCATCCTCTCTTCTCATTGATATTGGGTATAAAAGTCATTCAGAGCAAGTGGTTAAAAAGGGACAGGTCCCTCTTTATCCTCATGGAAAAAGCTGCCTTGGTTACCAACAATTTAATAATAAAATGAAATACATCAATCATCTTTTTTCTACCTTATTGATGCCTGAACATCCATTAATTCTGAGGAAATGAAGGACATATGAAAGAGATCTTTATGTAAGACTTTTGACTTAATATTGTTTTCTTATGCTTTCATGCAATGCATACATATCAAGGCTTAAAATTAAAGAAGAAAAAAATTTACTATTATCAGACATCTCGGTGTTCTTTTCTTAATGTTGAAATTTTTCTTATGGCATAACAAGTCAATGCCTTGAGAAATAAAAATATGGGCAAAACATATTTTTTCAGTTCATTTAAAGCACATACAGTGATTTTGACTTTATCAAGTTGTTATTAAAACCTACTTATATAGCAATTAGTAGATACTTTAAAATCTTTAATTTACTATTTTATTAATTAAAATATATCTATGACTTGAGCATACTGTCTCTCTATATGCACACTTTCATAAGTAACGAAGTCTATAGAGTGCTAATTGATATCCTGGTCTCCAGACAATACTTTACTAAATGAAATGACAATTATAGCCAATTAAAATTCACTTTACATACTACTTCACCTATTTGGTATGTATTATGCATGAAGACAGAGAGTACATTGCCTCACTGCTCAGGATTTCTGTGTGTCTTGGAAATTGATGGACAGCTCTAAGATCCTCCTGTTAGTATACCTTTATCCCCTAAACCAGAGGTCACTTGGGAGCTTATCAGGAACCCTACATTTTGGAGTTTCTTAGATTAAAGAGCTAATAAGAGCTGTTATTTGTTGCAGATAGAAGTTTTCTCCAGATTTGCCTAACGTACATCAGGTGTACTTCTCTACATAACTACTCTTATGAAAAGAGATTTTTTTGATACAGTACAAATCCAACTCTTCGGCTCCTAGCTACAAGATACCTACTACTCATATCTATACCTCATGGTAGCAGCTATGTGCTAACCTGTTGCTTTTTACATAACTGAACTTGGAATTGCCAAACTTACATTATTTTGCCAGGTACACCGGGTGTAATGAGAAGGAGAGCACTATTAATATTTGCCTGTTTAGTGAATAAAATTGATTTCCATTTCTTGTCACTTGTCTTTTTAAATTCTTGAAATCAGAAATAATCTGAAAGCATACATATAAAAGAGAGGAATAAAAATGTAAGAATTTGGGACAAAAATAATAAAATCTTCATATTAAAAATGGATTTCTAATTTTTCCATAAATATTACATTTAAATTGGTGGTCAAATTTATTAAATAATGTTCATTTGACTGTGACTCTGTGTCGTCATTATTGTCTGCCCTATTGTGAATACATCTTATTTTTTATAGGAGCATAAGACATTAAAATATATACATATAAACTAAAAATATTAAAATATGATGAGAAATGTACTCTCCTGCTTTTAATAATGTTACCTCACATTTTTAATTTCCACAATGAGCCACAAGTCATGTTTTCATAACCTTTATTTCTATTCACCTATTTTTCATGGCTCTTGCATTTGGCCACCTAATTTCTGAGCACAAGTGTACAATCAATTTTTAAGAAACTCCAGGCTTTTAAGGGTTGGAGCTGTAAACTGAATATGAATTATTTTGCAAAAGTATGAAAAATGGAAAAGTTGATAGAGTTGTAGTTTACTTGTAGAAACATTTTATTGATTTCAAAAATTTAACTGCCTCCCCTACAAATTATGTTTCTATTTGGTTTGCTTGTTTTTCATTTTTAATGAAAGGTCCAATTAATTATCCAAGAAAAAAAAAACACTTTGAAATTTAATATTAATTTGTAAAACATTTGTTTTAAAATGTATCTGCATTAATAAACATCTAATATTTGTCATCACCTTCCGTCAGTCTTGAATTATATTTTAGTAGGGATTAAGATTAAATATCATTCACACATTTTACTTCAGAATGTTAGATTTCAACAATTATTGAACAGGTTGACAGAATCAAATAAGATAGAAAAATAATCTCTAAATAATACTTTTTTTACTTTAAATACAAAATGATACTGAAGAATTGTATACATATTCTTGTAATTAAGTATAGTAAGCTATGATTAGATTTTATGATTATGAGTTTCCATTTTTATAACAGGATATTTCTTCTCCCTTTCTTTGCTCCTGTCTTCTGAAATAATTAATTTTATGCCCTAAAACATGGAATTTAACAAATTATCTATTATTTTAATATGCTTTAATTTACATAAAAGTCATTTTGGCTTACTCATTTTGACTAAACTTCCCAATGAAGTAAGGTGAGCTTTACTATGTAGTTAACCCTGTGTTATTGACTGGTACATTTGATTTGCAGTAAAATGTATTATTTTCCTAAAATGATTAAGTTCTGACATTTTCCTTAAATTTTATATGCTTGCATTATTTACTTAGTGATATGTTTTTAAATATCACCAATTATTTCTGAGGTCACAAATAGTTGTATAATATTTTTTGCAATTATGAAGATAGATATTTTTCCTTTTTTTAAGAAAAGTTGTTTTGCACAGTAGATGAAGTGCTAGTGCAGACAAATGTAACCAAAACTAAGCTGGCCAATAGAATTCAGCAAACTGCTAAGGTCCTTAATATAATTTATTTTGGCACTGTTACATTTCCTAGTGCTACTCTGAATAGTTTGCTGGGCACATCAATTTGTTTTCAGCTATTGTGAAATTGGATATCCTGGCTTTCATCCAAAGCACCCTCTCAATTTGCATATCTTTGTTATCATTTCAGGTTCTCAGAACATACTGTGGACTATCACACCATCTGCACCAAGATCCTCACATCCAAACACAAATTAAAAATGAAACTGTAAAATTTGCAAGGAAACAATACAGACCTTTTATCTCATTCTCCCTCTGTTCGTTTTCAAAAGAGAAACTTGCTTGTAGCCAAGCATAGCAAAAAAGGCTTTTATTAATTGGACTGGCATCAAGCATGCATACATAAAATTGTTTATTTTTCCCTATAAAGGGGTTGCCTGACATAAAAGGGTCTTTGAAGATGACATTCAGATTTTGACATTTGCATGATATTGTATAAATATCAGAGGTAGAAGACTTTTCTGACAAACCAGATGGGTCAGAAAGAAAAAGAAAGAAAGGAAGAAAAAAGAGAGAGAGAGAGAGAGAAAAGAAAAGAAAGCACTTCTACAGAAAGATATCAATCTTTACTTAAAGGATATTAACTTCTCCTCTGGACTGGGAATTATTAGGCAAAATAAACAAAACAAACATTTGTTACAAACTGGAGCTTTTATTTTTAAACTGATTTCTGATTCTGACAAAATATGAAGTTTATTTTTGATATATTCTATTTTTTTATTAAAAGCATATAATGTAATTGAATCTTGGCCTTCTAAGTGTTGTAGTAATTGTTGCTGTTGAACTTATTACTGCCTATAGTCTTAATTTAGATTGTAGGTTGGGCACTGGAGTGCTTTTGAAGGATGGAAGGCATTCTGGGTCTCTGGGCCATCAACATCTGGATTATGCAGGCATAACTTTTTTATATCCCTTTGTGATTTCTGAATACAGATGAAAGTGGGTTATAATTTCACATAGTAATAAATGTCCCTACCAACTCCCATCTTTTTACCCGTACATTAAAATATATGTATAAAAAAATACCTACATGACAAGGACATTTGCTGATTGTGTACTTCCACATGGATTTCAAATGCCAGCAAAGGGAATTTCCTCAATCTGAATGTATAATAGAATAGCTAAATTTGATTAGACTTTCGGATCCTTTTATTGGCCAGGAATCATACACAGTCAGCAAGTTGTGCACAAAGGTCAGCTTATGTACTGTACCTTCAGCATAGATCATCCTTCAGGCTCTTGCAGTCTGTATCATGGTTCCTAATGCCTTCACTCGTGCAAATCATTTCAGTATTTATTATGAACCTTCCAGAGATATATCTGTATTTTGTTCTTTGAAAGTCTTGCCTTGAATAATAACACTTAACCCACTCTCCAGAAGAGTCCAAAATTGAAAGAAAAGCACATATTTTCTAGAAATAATGGTCAGTGAATTGGTCTGAGTTTCATTCAGACATGGCATAGATTGGAAAGTCATTGCAGACTTCAGCTGAGGAGGGTTCTAGAGGCTCTAGCATGTATAAGCAATTTATCAACTCGGTCATTGTCTTTAAATCATTTGTTGCATCATTACTAAGTTCTGTGTCTTAACTGGAAGTCCTTCTTTCCACATTTATGATATAACACCATGCTTCTGGTTAACCCTTTTCTTTCTCAGAGACTTTTTCTTGCTGTTGGTCAGATCTAAATTTCTCTTCCAGGATAACTTCAAGAATATCCTTCCCTTGAGGTTTCCATAGTTCTCAATTTCTCCTTCTCCTATATCTCTCCTTCCTAAATTCTCCTCTTTATAATTTTGTTTTAAATAAAATTAATAGGAAATGAGTGTAGAAGTAAAATTGCATGAATGATAGAGTCAGGCAGTACCAGTTTTACTTAGATTAAGTCCCTTCTTGTACCACCTGGTTTCTCCTTGTAGCTGGGTGGGTCCACTCACAGCTAGACCTTGTGGACACTACTAGAAATGAGAGTCAGAGCATCTCTTACTTGAGCAGATTGGGATGTAGTTTTTCTGTTAGTGTTTGAGATAAGATGAGAATACCACCCAAGCGTTTTATGTTGTTAAGCTGCCCTCTTCTCTGTCCCTCCTCTGAGACAGACTTCTGTTGGGCCATTTTTTTGTCAGTGACAATTGAGAGTTCTTATTGGCTGCTCCTACTGCTTCCTGTCTAGAATATGTAGGAGCAGTGAGTAAAACCTTGGGAGATTGCTGCAATTTGTTCATCAAGTCTGAAGGTGTCTATGCAGTTTGTCTCTTTCCACCTACCAGAGTCTTTCTTTGCTGATTTGTTGTGTTATGTCAGAGTTTTAGAGATATAAGAGGGAATACCAAGGGAAATAGAGCTACTTTATTTTAAGATAAATTGCTATTCATTTTTTTCATCCTCGATTATTTCTCCTACTATGTTAAAATTATCATGTTAGTGGCAATGCTGTTAATAAACATGCACTGATTACCAAAATCGTGGTGGGCTCCATTCATTTATTTAAATAAGATGCAATTCTGCCTTGTGTGCAGGATTAAAATCCAAAACTGTCTTTATCTCTTGTACATCCTTTTTCCCTTCCATTTGCATTTCCTCTTTACTCTTCCAGCCTATAGTGCTAATTGATTCAAGCACTGTTTTCACTATTGCTGTTCATCAATTTGTTCATGAAAAAATTCAAATTCTTACTTTATAAAAATATTTAAACAATGTTATTAATTCTGTTAATAATGCAAATAAAACTTATTGACATCAAGGTTACATAATAACCTAAGTTGCATAAGCAACTAAAATATTCTTTATATTGATATTCAAAGTATTTAACTTCCTAAACAATTAGGAAAAGGAAACTCATGTTTAATAATTTACTATGTGTCAGGAACTGTATTATTATTATTTTTAACTGCTTCCAACTTAGGAAGACACTTCATTTAATAAGAAAATTTAAACTCTGCCATTGACTGCCATGGGAATAGAAGTTATTTTTTGAACCTTAGCTATACTTAATCACAATAGCAAGAAATCATGAAGAATTTTTAACATTTACAATTTATATACTTTGGGCTCCAAAGATCTATGTACTTTAGAAAATACCACAGAAGAATATATATGACTGAACATATGGTATTTCAAAACAAATATGAAAGTGAAAATGTATAACTCAGTTAATTTTATTTAGTTTGCAAAACAATAAAATGAAGATATGACCCTTTTTTATTCAGCAAATATATTTATGGCCTTAGAGTAGTATAAAATTAGATATTGGCTGTTTGTCTTTGTCTATTATTATTTTAATATACAGGTATCCAAAAATGATTTTGTTTTTGTAAAATCAATTTGGAAACAAAAACATAAAATATTTATTTATATATTTATTTAATTTTAATTATATTTTATTGATTATGCTATTATAGTTGTTTTGATTTTTTTCCCCCTTTGTCCCCCTCCATCCAGCAATCTCCACTTTCTCAATCCCCATACATGTCCATGGGTTATGCATATAAGTTCTTTATCTACTTCATTTCCTATACTACACTTTACATCTCAGTGGCTATTCTATAACTACTTATTTGTACTTCATAATCTCCTCACCTCCTCACACATTCCCCCACATCCTCCTCCCATCTGGCAACCATCAAACTCCTCTCCATATACATGATTCTGTCTCTGTTCTTATTTGCTTAGTCTGTTTTATTTATTATTCAATTGTTAACAGTTATGTATTTATTGCCATTTTACTATTCATAGTTTTGATATTCTTTTCTTAAATAAGTTTTTTTAACATTTCATATAATAATGATTTGGTAATGATGAACTCCTTCAGTTTATTCTTGCCTGGAAAGATCTTTATCTGCCCTTTGTAAATAATATCTTAGCTGGGTAGAACAACTTGGCTGTAGCTCCCTGCTTTTCATGACTTTGAATATTTCTTGCCAAACCTATTAGCCTTCAAAGTTTCTTTTGAGATATCAGCTGACAGCCTTATGGGAAGGCCCCTGTAGGTAACTAACTGCTTTTCTCTTGTTGCTTTTAAAATTCTCTCTTTATCTTTAACCTTTGGCATTTTAATTATGATGTATCTTGGAGTGGGTCTCTTGTATTCATCTTTTTTGGGACTCTGTGCTTTCTGGACTTGCATGTCTATTTCCTTCAAAATTAAGGACATTTTCTTTCATTATTTTTTTCAGATAGATTTCTAATTTTTTTGCTCTTTCTCTTTCCCCTCTGGCACCCCTATGATGTGATTATCAGAATGCTTGAAGTTATCCCAGAGGATGTTTATACTATCTTTGTTTTTTTTTTTTTTTTATATTCTTTTTTCTTATTGTTGTTCTGATTGGTGGTTTTTTGCTTCATTATGTTCCAAATCATTGATCTGATTCTTGCCTTTATTCACTGTACTGTGGTTTTCCTTTAAATTGTTCTTTATTTCAATTAGTGTATCCTTTGTTTATGAATGGAACTTTTTTATTATGTTGAGGTCCTTACTAAGTTCCTTGAGAATCCTTATAACCAGTGTTTTGAACTCTGCATTTGATAGATTGCTTATCTCAATTTTGTTTAGTCTTTTTCTGGAGTTTTGGTCTGTTCTTTCATTTGGTCCATGTTTCTTTGTCTCTTCATTTTGGCAACCTCCTTGTGTTTGTTTCTATGTATTAGGTAGAGCTGTTTTAACTCCCTGTCTTGGTAGTGTTGTCTAATGTAGTAGGTGTCCTATAGGGTCCAGTGACACAGCCTCCCCTATCACCTCAGCTAAGTACTCAAGGTGCATCCTTTGTGTGGGCTGAGTACACCTTCCTCTTGTACTTGAGCATTGGTTGCTCTTGAAAGATTAATAAGAAGTATTTACCCTGGCCAGTCAGCAGGAAAAACTGGCTGTGACCACGGACCACCAACCTCTGCTCTTTGTGGAGGATCAGCTGTGCAGGGGCAGGGTGGTGGTGCTCTGACATGGTCTGTTGGTATCCACTGGATGAGCAGACTCTGGGATTTCCTGTGTGGTTCAGGCCAAGGTCAGCCCCAACCTGTGTTCTGCCTGGAGCCATCCTGGATGAGCTACAAAGCAGTCTGACATAGCTTCTCCATGTGCTGGGCTTGGAGATTCCCTGGCAAAGCCAAGCTATGAATCTAGGCTGGCTACTGTTAGTGCCATGCCTGGGGCCACTTAACAAGAGGTATGGGGACTTGAGGCTTACTGAGGCCAGCTCTTGCTTGTTTGAGAGGATTTATGAATTTGTGAAGCTTGAGCCAAGACCAGCCATTCATATGGAAAATGCTGCTTTTAATAGATATATATTGGGTGGGATGGAGCCTCAAGGGATCTCCTGGGTGAGGCAAAGAGTGTTAGCCAGGTTGATGGGATCTCAACTATGGTACCAGCCTGCTGGCTCTGTGGCTCTCTTCACCTTTCTGTCTGGGAGAAGCTGTCCCCCATCTTGCGCCTTGATACCAGACACTTCAGTTCCTCCCTGTATGCTACTAGTACCGTTAAAGATGCTACTCCGATGCTGGAACTCAGAGGGAGTGAGTCTGAGTAAGTTCATATATGGGTTCTTAAGAGGAACTGTTTGGGCATCCAGGAGTTTCTTTCGCTGATTCAATCCCTGCTGGTTGTTGCGACCAGAAGTTATGGGCTCTTATCTCCTTGGCACTGGTACCCTGAGCTGGAGGGCCTGGTGTGGGACTGAGATTCTTCATTCCTGAGATATCCCTCCTGAATTTTAATCTACCACACATCATGCCTGTACCCCTCCTACCAGTCTGGATGGATGTGGTTTCTTTATTTCCATCATTGTCAGACTTCCATTCAACCTGATTTGTGCTGGTTCTGAGTGATGGTTGTTCTATAACTTAGTTGTAATTTTGATGTAGTTGTGTCAGAAGGTGAGCTGTGTTTACCTATGTCACCATCTTGACTGGAAATTACAAAGTATTCATATAAGCATGATATTAAAAGGACCATGCTATAATATGGCCAAGTTCACAATCAAAGTGAGATTTTAGTATATGTGCCATGGCTATTCTTTTCCTTTCCTCTCTCTAGTCCTGCTTCCCGAACAGACAAGTAAGTGTTTACCTATCTTCGTAGAGTCCTTTTTTTCACCTATATTTCTCTTCCCTCTTCCATTTAAATATGTTTTTTTTTAAAGTAGCTGATGTTACCTCATGAAAACCAAAGTAATCTGAATTGTATCAGAGAAAATAGATATTTTCATAATAGCAAAGAAAACTATCTGAAATTAAAGGATTGACCTTCTCAGGGTTTAGGACAATAAGAAGTGTTACATGGTGGTGAAAGTCATCAGCTTTTGATCCAGTTAGGCTGGATTCAAAGCCTTAGTGCAAAGCTTGGACTTACCTCTTGGGGTCTGTGTAGTCACTGGTATGTCAAATAACAATCTGTTTCTCAGTGCCCTCTCCTGTAAAATGGGATCTATACTAGCACTTGCCTCAGAAACAGAGTTAAATGAGTAAGGAATTAATGAGTGTATATACATATATATGACATTTATATATAATGTATTTGAACTAATGCCTAAATATAAGGGACTATAAAACTTTTAGGTAAGCAAATTCTCAGATACCTACACATGGGTGAAATAGCATTTTTGAGTAGGGATACTTTAAAGAGTCTCTGAAATAGCTTCGGTTCCAGTGTGTAAAGGTGATTAGATAAATACTGATGCATAGATATAAGAATAGATATAGGGAAGATATATAAAGATACAGAAACTAGTAAAATGAAAATCAACTACAGTCCTCCGCTCTACCAGCTGAGCTATCGAAGGGACACTGTTGGTGGGAATGCAGACTGGTGCAGCCATTGTAGAAAGCAGTGTGGAATATCCTCAAAAAGCTGAAAATGGAACTGCCTTTTGATCCAGTGATTCCTCTGCTGGGACTATACCCTAAGAACACCAAAACGCCAACACAAAAGAACCTATGCACCCCAGTGTTCATAGCAGCACAATTTACAATAGCCAAGTGTTGGAAGCAATCTAAATGCCCATCAGTAGATGATTAGATCAAAACACTATGGTACATATACACAATGGAATACTACGCAGCAGAAAGAAGAAAAAGAACTACTACACTTCGCGACAGCATGGATGGACCTGGAGAGCATTATGCTAAGTGAAATAAGCCAGGGGGTGAAAAACAAATACCATATGATCTCACCTATAAGCAGAACCTAACCAACAATGCAAAGATGCAAGGAAAATAAGACCAGCAACACTGAAAGGAAAAGAAATCAACAGAGACAAGAGGGAAGGAGGGAGGGGGGACAGGGAAAAGGAAGGGAAGAGGAAAGTCAAGGAACATATAGCAAGGACTCATGGACAAAACCAAAGGGGAAGAGCTGAGGGAAGGAAGGAGGGAGGAGGCAAGGGAAAGTGGTGGGGGGGGGAGGCAGAGAAAAATGTATTTGAAAAAATAAATTAAAATAAAATTTAAAAAAAAGATACAGAAACTATGCAGGCAGAGATATAGATGTAGATGTATAAAAGACTTCCTCATGATTATAAACCAAAAATAATGAATCTCTAAGTATTTTTAAAGTAACAGTGATTGGTTTTGTTGTTGTTTTGTTTATTATGTAATAGAAAAGTAGGAATAATTTAATATTATCTTGGGCAAAAACACTGATAAAGACATTGACAAACAGATCTTTAATTCCTTGTGTAGTAAATGACACTAACATCTGGAATTATGTCTTAAACATAGAGGAAGTTGACCTGTTTCCCCTAAATCTGTCTCTTTCTTTTCCTTTCTCTTATCTGTTCTTTATCAAGGGAGAATGCTACAGGCCTTTTTTCACAGGCCCTTGTGTCTGCTAGCTTTCTACAATGTCTTTAGGTGATGGGAGATACTAGCAGAAGATTGGAGGGGATGGGGGAAAAGCCAAGGTAATTGTTTCCACTTCTCTCTGTTTCAGAATCTAGTCTCAGAAGGCAGCAACAACTGGTCTATCTCCTATCAAACATGCCCAACCATACTTGCTTTGTGTGGCCTTGGCCATTTTACTAGTTTCATCACTTCTTTTTATTTCCCTACGATGTCTGGGGTACAGCAGTTCCCTGCTTTTGCTACATCATTTGTATATCACTTCTCAGAAAATCTGCTGGCTGTATAACTAATTCTCTCAATTATAAAAATGAAATTTTTTAACAAGTTTTCATTTTTCTAGTTAGCATTTGATTCAGTGAATATCCATGATACTTTAAAGTGCCTTATACAAAATGGAGACACAATTAATATATATCACCTAAATAATGCCAGGCCATCCAAGCAAAAAGAGAGAATACATATTATTCTGTATTTTATTAAACTACAGTGTTCTATATCATTGGTTTTGCAGTCAGGAATCCACTCATCCATTTAATATGTATATTTTGAGGTTCTACCACCACTTTTGCATGCTCTGGGGAAATATGAGTGGTCAAGAACAGAGTCCCTGCTCTCTGTCCCACACATTCCAGTGGGCAAGTCAGATTCTAAAAAATTAATTGCCACTATGTTCGATGGTGATGAGTGCCAAGAAAAAAAATCAAGCTGGGTGAAGGAACAGACAGGAAATTAATCTAGTGCTATAGATTGATTGCACAAGATTTCACTGATGGGTGATTTGGGGCAGAGACCTGATTTTAGGGAAGAGGAGTGTTCTGTATATACTTTTGTGGAGAGTTAGCCAGCCAGAGAGAGCAGTGAGTTATCAACTTACCAATAAAAACAAATAAGCAAAATGGCTCTTATTGGCAAACAGAAAATCCTACTCTATGGTGCATAAAAAACAGACAAGTGATTTTTACATAAGACAAGTTATATACAGGCTAATTCCATTAAACAAGGCTTAAAAAAGAAGTCGATAACACCACAGGTCATAACAATGAATATGCAACAAATGATACTATCTATGTGTGTAATAAAACTGCAAAACTATCAAGTTTCTTAATATGGAAACTTACAGGAGTTGTATGGACAGAGAGAAACATTGTGATGATAGGAAACTTTGAACTAAGTGGACTAAAAACTTAAGAAGGACTTAGAATGATTCTATCTAAGAGAAATTTAATGAAAGCTACATATATAGGTCATGTAGCTTATAGGACATATAATTTAAATATTCTAAAAGCCAAAATGAAAAAAATGAAAAAATACAGGTAAAATTGATTTTAAAGTAGATCACAGTTAATAAAATATGTCCAAAATATTTTAATTTTAACATGAAATTAAAATTTTTAGTGAGATATTTGTATGTTTTTATGTGTTGTCAGTCTTCAAAACTTGGGTTGAACTTTACACATATCGTATTTTAGTGTGGACCCATTTTCAACTTTTCAATAACCATGTAGAATAAGCTTTGTAATCAGCAGCATAAGTCATGTATTTGCATATATACACACACACATACATACTGGGGTGGGAAAAGTAGATTCATAGTTGTATATGAAACAGAATTAATGAAGCTATTATAATAATCATAATCTGCATGTATTTTTCCATATGAACAAATGTAAGCTTACTTTTGCCCACCCCCTTATATAACTGAATTCTGATAATGGAGAACATAATTTTCCTCAAGTGTACATGAAGCATTCATGAAATTAAACTCTAATAAACCATAAAGACCTCAGTAAAATTTGAAACCAAAAATCATACAAAGAGCATACCATGATCACAATGTCATAAAGACAGAAATCAGTAACAATAACCAAATGCACTCGTGCACGCACATGCACGCGCGCGCGCATGCGCGCGCACACACACACACACACACACACACACACACACCCCTCCCCGCCCACCATGTACCTAGGAACTAAAAATAAAATAAAATAAAATATAATATAATAAACTCACTATTAAATACACTTCAGTCAACTGGATCACTGAGGAAATGCAAATAAAACCTGAGTATCAATTAGAAAACAATGGTAATTAAAACATTTCACCTTAGAGTCCATAGACCACAAATAGTGGAGTACTCAAGAAAAGCCTGGAGAATTGAATATTTAGAACAATAAAAATAATAATAAATAGAATACGATTCTAATTCAAATATTTAGGAGAACAAATTTAACTAAAGGGACACGAAAGAAAATACAAGATAAAGAAGTAATGTGTCAGATATTATGGAAAAAATAGGAAAACTAACAAGTGAAACAAATGTTGCCTCTTTGAAAGATCAATGACTTATATTTAAGTTTTTATCCATCTTGAATTTATTTTTGTGTGATGTCAGTTGCTGGTCAAATTTCAATTTTTTGCATGTAGCTGTCCAGCTTTCCCAACACAATTTGTTAAAGAGGCTATTTTTACTCCAATTTATGCTTCTGCCCCCTTTGTTAAATATTAATTGATCATAGAGACAAGTTTATTTCTGGGCATTGAAAGAAAAAAGAAACCAAAAGAATCAAGAGGGAATGAGGGAGGGGGGCTGGGAAAGGGAAGGGAAGGGTCAAGTCAAGAAACGTGTATAAAGGACCCATAGACAAAGCCAAAGTGGGAAAGGATTGAAGAGGGGAGGTGGGCAGGGGAAAGTGGTGGTAGGAAAATGGAGACAAATGTATTGAAACAATAAAAAAAAATCAATAAATAAACCAAATAACTAGCTACCTTAATCCACGTAGGAGAGAAAACCCAAATATACAAAATCAGAAAAAAATGTCAAAGAGAAAAAGGTATTTTAAACAAATAATATGAAAATAAAATAAGATTTTCTGTACAAATCTATTAAAATGAATTTAAAAATCTAAATGCAAGAGATTGTTTATAGAGTTTGATGTCCAGTATTGTGATCCCTCCTACTTTGTGTTTCTTTCACAAAATAGCTGGGGATATTCGGGGTCATTGATGGTTCCATATAAATTTTTGAAATGTCTGTTCTATTTCTGTGAAATACGTCATTGGTATCTTAATAGGGATTGCGTTGAATCTATAAATTGCTTTGGGTAGTATGGACATTTTGAGGATATTAATTCTTCCAATCCATGAGCACGGTATATGCTTCCATTTATTTGTGTCTTCCTTAATTTCTTTTTTCAATATTGCATAGTTTTCTGCATACAGGTCTTTTGTCTTTGCTTAAATTTATGCCTAGGTACTTAATCTTTTTTCTTGCTATATCGAATGGTATTTTTTTTTCTGATTTCTTCTTCTTCTATTGCATTGCTGGTGTACAAAAATGCCTTTGATTCCTGAATGTAGACTTTGTATCCTGCGGTTTTGCCAAATTCACTTATTAGGTTGAGAAGTTTTTTGGTAGAGTCCACAGGGTTCTCTATGTACACTATCATGTCATCATCAAACAATCATAGCTTTACTTCCTCCTTTCCTATTTGGATGCCTTTTATCTCTTTCTCTTGTCTGACCGCTGTGGCTAGGACTTCCAATACGATGTTGAAAAGAAGCGGTGAGAGCGGACATCCTTGTCATATTCCCGATCTTAGTGGGAAAGCTTTCAGTTTTTGCCAATTGAGTATGATATTGGCTGTAGGTTTTTCATATATGGCCTTTATGATGTTGAGGAATGCCCCATTTATTCCCATTTGGCTGAGTGTTTTGATCATAAATGGGTGCTGTACCTTATCAAATGCTTTTTCTGCATCTATCAAGATGATCATGTGGTTTTTGTCTTTACTTTTATTTATGTGATGTATCACGTTTACTGATTTGCGTATATTGAACCATCCCTGCATCCCTGGGATGAATCCCACTTGATCGTGGTGGATAATCTTTTGAATGTATTGCTGGATGCGGTTTGCCAATATTTTATTGAGGATTTTAGCATCTATGTTCATCAGCGAAATTGGCCTGTAGTTTTCTTTCTTTGTAGGGTCTTTATCTGGTTTTGGGATCAGGGTGATGCTGGCCTCATAGAAGGAGTCTGGGAGTCTTCCCTCCTCTTGGATTTTTTGGAATAGTCTGAGAAGGACAGGGGTTAGCTCTTCCTTAAATGTTTTGTAAAATTCTCCTGGGAAACCATCTGGCCCTGGGCTTTTGTGTGCTGGGAGTTTCTTGATGACTGCTTCAATTTCCCCAGCTGTTATCGGTCTGTTCAAGCTTTCTGTTTTTTTCCTCCTTCAGGGTTGGAAGATTATACTTTTCTAAAAATTTGTCCATTTCATCAAGATTTTCAAATTTCTTGGCATATAATTGTTCATAATAGTTTCTGATGATCATTTGTATGTCTGTGGTATCAGTTGTTATTTCTCCTCTTTCATTTCTGATATTATTAATTTGGATCCTCTCCCTTTTTTTCTTGATGAGTCTGCTTAAAGGCTTGTCAACTTTATTAATCTTTTCAAAGAACCAGCTTCTGGATTGGTTGATCCTCTGAATTGTTCTTTTTGTCTCTATGTCATTCAGTTCTGCTCTAATCTTGACTATTTCCTTCCTTCTACTTGTTCTGGTGGAACAGAATAGAAAGCCCATAAACAAGCCCAGGTCTCTATGGATGTCTAATATTTGACAAAGGGGGCAGAAGCATAAAATGGAGCAATAACAGCCTCTTCAACAAATGGTGTTGGGAGAGTTGGATGGCTACATGCAAAAAAATTGAAATTGGATCATCAGCTGACACCATGCACAAAAATAAACTCAAGATGGATCAAAGACTTAAATATAAGTCACAACACCATCAAAGTCCTAGAGGAGAACATTGGCAGGAAACTCTCAGATATCCCACGCAGCAATTTTTTCACTGATATGTCTCCTAAAGCAAGGGACATAAAGGAAAGAATAAACAAGTGGGACCTCATCAAAATAAGAAGCTTCTGCATGGTGAAAGAAAACATCAGCAAAATGAAAAAGGGAGCCAACCGTATGGGAAAATATATTTGCTAATGATACATCAGATAGAGGTTTGATCTCCAAGATATATAAAGAACTCACTCGACTCCACTCACAGATGACAAACGATCCAATAAAAAAATGGGCAAAGGGCCTGGGCAGATGCTTTTCTAAGGAGGAGATACAGAGGGCCCAGAGGCATTGGAAAGGATGCTCAGCATCACTAGCCATCAGAGAAATGCAGATCAAAACCACCATGAGGTACCACCTCACACCGGTCAGAATGGCCATCATAAACAGATCCACAAACAGCAGGTGCTGGCGAGGCTGTGGAGAAAAGGGAACCCTAGTACACTGTTGTTGGGAATGCAGACTGGTGCAGCCATTGTGGAAAGCAGTGTGGAATTTCCTCAGAAAGCTGAAAATGGAACTGCCTTTTGATCCAGTGATTCCCCTGCTGGGACTATACCCTGAGAACACCAAAACACCAATACAAAAGAACCTATGCACCCCAATGTTCATAGCAGCACAATTTACAATAGCCAAGTGTTGGAAGCAATCTAAATGCCATCAGTAGATGATTGGATCAAAACACCCTGGTACATATACACAATGGAATACTACGCAGCAGAAAGAAAAAAAGAAGTACTAAACTTCGCAACAGCATGGATGGAACTGGAGAGCATCATGCTAAGCGAAATATGCCAGGGGGCGAAAGACAAATACCATATGATCTCACCTATAAGCGGAACCTAACCAACAATGCAAAGATGCAAGGAAAATATGACCAGCAACACTGAAAGGAAAAGAAATCAACAGAGACAAGAGGGAAGGTGGCGGCAGGGAAAGGGAAGGGAAGTGGAAAGTCAACATATAGCAAGGACTCATGGACAAAACCAAAGGGGAAGAGCTGAGGGAGGGATGGAGGGAGGGGGCAAGGGAAAGAGGTCGGGGGGAGGCAGAGACAAATGTATTTAAAAAGTAAATAAATTTAAAAAATAATTTAAAAAATAGAGATTGTTTATAGAAAATATGTTTTAGCCCTGGCTGGTGTGCCTCAGTGGACTGAATGCTGGCTGCAAACCAAAGGATCTCTGGTTGGATTCTCAGTCAGGACACATGCCTGGGTTGCACTCCAGGTCCCTGGTGGGAGACGCGTGAGAAGCAACCACATATTGATATTTCTTTCCCTCTCTATCCTTCCCTTCACTCTCTCTAAAAATAAACAAAATATTTTTAAAAATATATAATATCTTGCCCCTCAATTTGTACTTCTCAAACTTCAAATTTTAATACTAAGGGTATCCATTTCTTTTTTTAATTATTATTTTTTATTGTTCAAATACATTAGTCTCCATTTTCCTGCCACTACTTTCCCCAGCTCCACCCACCCCCACCTCCCACCCTCAATACATTTCTAAAAGGCATTTTAAAAAATAAAGTAGATTTGTCTTTGAGGCAGTAAACCCCACATTACCAAATTTCTACATTGTCTGTAGCTGAAACCTTATATAAACAACCGTGTTTCATTTTGTAATTGTGAAACCCACAAGGCTCACTTTGGCAATAAAGTACTCCATAACTTCCATGGCGGTGACTATCTGGTATATAATGTTACATAAATTCTACTTTGATGAAACTTAAATCTATGAAATTTAAACAAAATGGTGTTAGCAATGAATCCCAAAAGAAAAAAAAAGGAATTTGGGGTTTTGTTTTTCCTTTTCTGAAACCCAAGAGCATATTAAATTTAGTGCCAGGACATATACTTCTATAATTTGGATCAATTGACGGTTTTCCTGTCTAATGACCTTAGACTGGCTACATCAAAATAACCTTGGGCCTCAAGCAGAGTTCAGTAAACCCATCCTTCCAAAGGAGGAGAAGGAAAGAACCTGCTTGGGTAGCCAGTGATGTGTTCAGCCAAACCATAATCTTCAACTTGGTATCAGCGAAAACATTGAAGGAAGGCACTATTTCTACTTTGGATTGATTTACTTATTTAGCTACTTACTTCAGGGATCTAGTGCAGGCAGGCACCTATATCAGATGATGCAGAGTACCAGAAGCCAAAATGTTACTCTTCACCTTCTCCTTATAAAATAATTAAAAAAAAAAAAAAGATGGACATGTCTATCCCCTTCAACTCCTAGAGTTTATGATCTTTAATGATGAAGTTGTTATATTTATTAAAATGCATTTTTTATGAAACATACTATCTTCAACTATAAAATCTTCATTAAGGAACAAATGATAAGTCTTACAACTTTATTGCCTTACAACAGCAGTCTTTGTACATTTTAATAGCATACTTTTCTTTTTTTTTTCCATTTTACAATGAGTTATTTCTTTTTTTTTCTTTTTTTTAATTTATTTACTTTTTAAATACATTTGTCTCTGCCTCCCCCCCACCTCTTTCCCTTGCCCCCTCCTACCTTCCCTCCCTCAGCTCTTCCCCTTTGGTTTTGTCCATGAGTCCTTGCTATATGTTCCTTGACTTTCCCCTTCCCTTCCCTTTCCCTGTCCCCCCCTTCCCTCTTGTCTCTGTTGATTTCTTTTCTTTTCAATGTTGCTGGTCATATTTTCCTTGCATCTTTGCATTGTTGGTTAGGTTCCGCTTATAGGTGAGATCATATGGTATTTGTCTTTCGCCCCCTGGCTTATTTCGCTTAGCATGATGCTCTCCAGTTCTATCCATGCTGTCTCAAAGTTTAGTACTTCTTTTTTTTTTCTTTCTGCTGTGTAGTATTCCATTGTGTATATGTACCATAATTTTTTGATCCAATCATCTACTAATGGGCATTTAGGTTGCTTCCAAAACTTGGCTATTGTAAAATATGCTTAATAGCATACTTTTCAATACATATTTAAATAACCATACTGTACCTTTACATCAATATTCCAGTACAACCTCTGTGAATTCAGTAAAATACCACTAATTCTCTCTGAGGATGTCCCTTCCCTACTCTGCCATTGAGCTGGGATTCTCCAGGGTTTGTGAAGTACTTCTCTCTGGGTCTCCCTGACTGATTTCTATCTGTGTGCTCCATCTCTAACGCTGTCCCAAAGTCAAGGTTATCTGCTCGATCCTGAATCCCTTTTTCATTTGTATTTACCATAGGCACTTCAAGCTTTTAGTATGTCCAAAGTTGACCCTGCCAGTGTCTTTTCTCCCCTTTTACCATAAACTTGATCATTTCTAATGCTGTGTCTTAAGCAATAAATGTCATAGCTATTGCTGACTCTTTCCTCTTATTTATTTATTTAGTTAGTTAGTTTTAAAGAATCCTTGAAGTGAGGTGTAATGTAACTTCATCACTTTATTCAAATCTTCAAAATAGTCTTTATTCTATGTTTTTAGTATAAAAAAATCCACAAGTTAAGTGCACCACAGTGTAGAGAGAGACATACAATTCTGAACTTCCATAACACTCAATGGTACAGTCCAACATCACATGTATAAAACACAATTTAGATGAACTGAAATTATAAAATAAAATAAAATCTAATTGCTAAAATTTAAAATATTAAGGATCCCTGAAATATTGTTAACCCTAATGAGATTTTGCTGGACTCGAGTCATTTTGCAATGAGGCATTCACAATATGACCCCATTAACCCAGCTGAGGAATTCTTGGGAGCCACGAGTGGCTGCATCAGACACTGAGACAATATATGGTAACCAATTTTTGGTTTGAAAATTCCCCTTAATTTTGGCTCTGAAGTCATCAGGCTTCTGAAATGCATCCTCCTTATTGACCCCTGCCCACACACACCTTTTAAACAAACTGTTGTTTACAGTACAGTTTGTGTTAGTATCTGTTATTCAATCAAGCTCAGTTTTTCTGACACCAAAGCAAATTTGGATTTGGTTCATGTCTGAAGAGACAACCTATGAGGAGGGTCCAAAGGCACCCCCCTCTTTTTCCTGAGGAGATGCATAAGAAGTAATGGAGTCTAGTCTTGGGCACAGAGAGAGTTTCAGAGGATCCTTGTGAAAGACTAATAAAAGATGGCAAGTGGGGGGAAGTGCAAGAAGAGAAAGAAATTAATCTGACTGGCTTTCTGTCCTGCACCATTGATTCAATGGAGATTGCTGGGAGGGAATGGAAGATGGGCTGAGGGTGGGATGTGAGATAAAGGATGGAAAAGGAAAGGCAGACAACTAATGCATTTATAACAAGTAATATAAATCAAAGGCTTAAAGGAGATTAAAGACCAATCAAAATAATTTGGCAAGTTTAATTCTTAGGAAGATCAAAGTTCTCTCCAAACCTAATTTGATGTTTTATTACTAAAATCAAAGACCCGTATGGTACAGTATTACTCCACAAGTGACTACAAACAGGAAGAGGATGAAAAAAATAACCATCCGGGACGCAGAGCCTAACCAGACCTGCAGCCACCATCAACAGCAAAGGTCAATATCCAATGCAGCCAACCTACCCTGTGCAGCCTCCTGGGAATCCAGTGTACCCTCAGATCTTGCATCTTCCTCAGGCTCCACCCTATGCTGCTGCTTCACCTGCCTACTCAGAGGTCTATTGTCTAAGCTTTGTGCATCCAGGGGCTGCCACAGTCCCCATGATGTCAGCTGCATTTCCTGGCACCTCACTGTATCTTCCCATGGTCCAGTCTGTGGTTGTTGCACCTTTAGGTTCCACAGTCCCTATGGCTTATTATCCAATTGGCCCCTTTTATCCACCTGGTTCAACAGTGCTGGTGGAAGGAGGGTATGATCCAGGTGCCAGGTTTGGAGCTGGGGCTACTGCTGGCAACATTCCTCTTCCACCCCCAGGATGCCCTCCCGATGCTGCTCAGCTTGCAGTCATGCAGGGAGCCAATGTCCTCATAACTCAGCGAAAGGGGAACTTCTTCATGGGTGGCACAGATGGTGGCTATACCATCTGGTGAAGAACCAAGGCCCTCTCTGTGCCGGGAAAGACATCACATACCGTCAGCACTTCTCACAATGTAACTGCTCTAGTAATATTAACCTGAAGTTGTAGTTTAAGACACATGTTGTTGGGGTGTCTTTCTGGTGCCCAAACTTTCAGGCACTTTTCAAACTTAATAAGAAACCATGTAATGGTAGCAATACCTCCCTAAAGTATTTTGAGGTAAGGGAGGTATCCATTCATAAAATGAATATGGGTGAAGCAGCCCTAAGGATATTCCTTGAATTCCTCTGGAGTAATACTGTATCATTTATTTTCTATCTATTCTATATTTATAATCACTTATTCTTATCAATTCAGCTTTGAAATTATCTTTTAAATCTGCCCTTCACATCAATTCTCTATTATGTCATCTAAATTACTGTACTATCATCATATTAATTTCTGTCATTTTTTTTATTCTAACCCATTTCCTACTTCCACAGTTTCTTCCTTAAATAGCCTGATTGTCTCTCTTTCAAATTCTTCCGTTGGAGTCAATGTCACCTACAGAATGGAGCTTAGTACCATTGTATATGAGATATGAGGCCCTTCAAAACATTTTATGTTAACCTTCACCTATAGGTAATTAACTTAAGTTCTCATCAATTGTTTTTCTTACCATTATCAGAGTGTGCTGTGTTTCATCTTGTCTCTCTTTGCTGCCATGTGGGCTTCTTCCTCTGACTGCCAGATCCTTACTTTCCTTTTCTACTGCCCTACTCCTATTTATTCTTTCACTGTAAAGTCAGCTGTTAGCTCACCTAAGCAGACTTTCTTGACACATCCATAGTGGAACACATTTTTATTTATTCTAGCACTTTGCACACTATCTTATGAGTCTGTAATACAGATTCTAGTGCTCATCCATATTGAGTTTTCTTCTCCTTTCAGAGCAAGAGAGAAGATTACATAGTTTTCCCCCATCACAGATATTAGAACCATGTTACCAGATTTAGCTAACGGGAGATAAGCAGAAGAGATGGGATTCACTTCCAGCACATTAAACACATTTCCTTGTCCTCCTCCTTGACTGCAGTGACAAAGAGGCCTTGTATTATAGATGGGGTAGCTACTACAAGGTTGTATCTGTATTAATATGGATTCCAATTTGACCCTAGGGAACACGACTTACCTGCCAATGCTTGTTGAACAGGTAGCACGATTAAGACTAAACTTTGCGACAGCATGGATGGAACTGGAGAGCATTATGCTAAGTAAAATAAGCCAGGGGGCGAAAGACAAATACCATATCATCTCACCTATAAGCGGAACCTAACCAACAATACAAAGATGCAAGGAAAATAAGACCAGCAACACTAAAAGGAAAAGAAATCAACAGAGACAAGAGGGAAGGAGGGAGGGGGGCGGGGAAAAGGAAGGGAAGGGGAAAGTCAAGGAACATATAGCAAGGACTCATGGACAAAACCAAAGGGGAAGAGCTGAGGAAGGGAAGGAAGGAGGAGGCAAGGGAAAGTGGTAGGGGGTAGGCAGAGACAAATGTATTTGAAAAAATAAATTAAAAAAAAAAGAATAAACCTTGTGAGATAGAAAAGATGGTGGAGGAGTGACTGGGAGTCATGCTGACTTCCTCCCAAAACCAAACTGGAATTGTGACTAAACAGTGGATAAATCACCTGAAAAGCAGTGGGACGATAGAGGGAGAGGAGCCTTGGAGCCACGGACAGACAGTGGATTCAACTCTCACACATCCCAATGGGTGAGAAGTGCAGCAGAGGCTTGAGAGGATGGGCTGGGTGCCCATGGGCACCAGCACCAGAGGGACATTGAAATGGCCTTTTGGATCCCCCTAAGAAGAACAGGGTCTGAATCATAAACAGGGACCGCTAGACTACAGCAGCTGAAACCAGGAAAACACACAGACAAAATGCAACCCTGAAAAGCTTAGGGGCGCTCTCTGCCAGAGACAGGCGGCTAGAGATGCAAAGAGACATTTTAACGTCCAACGCAAAAATTTGCAGTGGCAGCCGCCCTCCTTGATCTTTGGGTAGAGGTGGCAGCAGAGTAGGCTGGTGCCTGAGGAAAGACTGGTGAGAAAAACATTGTGAAGAGAACTGAGACAGTGGCCAGCGAAGCCCTGGTGATAACTCACTTCCCACTCTGCAGCTACCATCTTGCTCAGGCATAAGTGGATCAATAAACTTGCCTTTTGTTCACTCCACACACAGCTTGTGCACCTGTGGGCTTGGGGATGAGTGCAGGCTGGCTGGAAGAAATAGAGGATCCCTGGCCAAAGGGGACTTTTTGAAAAGAGACTGGAGACAGAGGTGTTGGGGAAAGAGCTGCAGGATTAGCCAAGATTCCTGAAGCTGACACTCTCTCCATTCTGTAGTCTCCATTCTGTGCAAGCAGGCCAAGCCCCCAATGAGGCAAAAGAGGGAGTGGGAGCCAGTTGGCCCGCGATTACAACACAGTCCGCAGAAATAGCGGATCCCTGGCCAAAGGGCTCACAGAGCTGCCCAAAGACCCTGAAGGAGAGACTGGAGACAGAGGTGTTGGGGAGTCACAGTACTGACTCTTCCCCTGTCCATTATCCCCATCTGGCTCAAGCAGACTACTCCACTGAGTGACAGCAGTCTATAAGGGCATGATAGTCCAGCAATCAGATGACATTGCTCCACCCTGTGGTGCCCAAGCCTGACAGAAGAGGACAGAGTGACCAGATTGACAATTATAGGAGACAGACACAGACAGTAGATTCCTGGAAGGCGTAAACAAACAGCCCAACATCAAATAAGGTCAACAACAGACATCTTTACAGGCAGACCCAAAAGGAAAAGTAAATCAATCAATCAATAAATAAAAAGACCAGCCTACTACCATAGAAGTTTAATCCACAAAGTCAGGAAATATAGATGGATCAATTGAAGCAGAAGCAAAATAATAATAATAATAATAATAATAATAATAGTAATAATAGACTCTCACAAAAATGGGAAGAAAAAGAAGTTCACCCCAAATGAGTGGAAAGAAGGAATCCCCACAGAGAGAGCTAAATGAAATAGAGGCAAGGGAACTATCAGATATTGAATTCAAAACAAGGGCTTTAAGGAAGCTCAATGAGCTCAGCAAGCTCAAAGAGAACTATAAGAAACTACACAGAAACTATCAGGAACTTACTGCAAAATATATAAGCCTGGAAAAGGACATAGAAACAATCAAGAAGGCACAAGAGGATATGAGGATTACTATTTCTGAATTGAAGAACACAGTAGAAGGAAACTAAAGCAGATTAGATGAACCAGAGGATTGAATCAGCACCTGGAGGACAAGGTAGAAAAAAGCTCCCAGAAAGAACAAGAAATGGAAAAAGGACTGCAAAAGAATGAAGAGACATTTAGGGAAATGCAGGACAACCTGAAACTCAATAATATCTGCATAATAAGGATACCAGAAGGGGAAGAAGAGGAGCAAGTGATCGAGAACTTCTTTAAAAGTTCATGATGGAAAATATTCCCAATTTGAGGAGAAAAAGGTCTCATGGGTCCAAGAAGCACAGAGGGCCCCATTCAGAGGAACCCAAAGAGGCCCACTCCAAGACACATCATCATTAAAATGATAAATATCAAAGAAAAAGAAAGAACCCTAAGGGCAGAAAGGGAGAAACAAAGAGTAAAATACAAGGGAACCCCAATACGGCTAAGAGCTGACTTCTCAACAGAAACACTATGGCCAGAAGGGAATGGCAACAATATTCCAAGTAATGAAAAACAAGGGCTTACAACCAAGGCTGCTCTACACAGCAAGGCTCTCAATTAAAATGGGAGGGGAAATACGGAGTTTCACAGGCAAAAGAAGGTTAAAAGACTACATCTCTACCAAACCAGTACTCCAAGATATGCTAAAGGGACTGGTTTAAGAAGATAAAGGAAAAGAATGAGAAAGAGAAAAACACAGGTACAAACAGAAAAATAAATAGGTTTCTATCAGTAATAACTCCCAATGTAAATGGACTAAATGCCCTAATCAAAAGACACAGGGTAGCTGAATGGATAAGAAAACATGACCCACACATATGCTGCCTACAAGAGACCCACCTCAGAGCCAAAGACCTACACAGATTGAAAGTAAAGGGATGGAAAAAATATTCCAAGCAAATGGGCAAGAGAAAAAGGCCGGGGTTGCCATACTTGTATCAGACAAAGTAGATTTCAAAACAAAAGCCAAAAAAAGAGACCCAGAGGGACATTTTTTAATATATAAAGGAAGAATCCAACAAGAAGACATAAATATTATAAACTTACATGCTCCCAACACAGGAGCGGCCAAATATATAAGGAAAATCTTGGATGATTTCAAAAATATATACACAGCAACACACTGATTGTAGGGAATTTTAACATTCCGCTGTCAAAAATGGACAAATTTTCCAAAGAAAACATCAACAAAGATATTGTGGAGCTGAATGACGCATTAAATCAAATGGGCTTAACTGACATATATAGAACCTAACATCCCAAAGAAGCAAAATACACATTCTTTTCAAAAGCTCATGGAACTTTTTCAAAGTAAGACCACGTGATAGGATGCAAAGCAAACCTCAGCAAATTCAGGAAAATTGAAATAATAGCAAGCATTTTCTCGGACTACAAGGGCTTGAAACTGGAAATCAACATCAATGAGAAAACTCAAAAACCTGCATACTCATGGAGACTGAAGAGTAGACTATTAAACAATGAATTGGCCAATAGGGTGATAAAAGAAAAATTCAAAAAGTTTTGGAAACAAATGAAAATGAACATACACCAGTCAAAACTTATGGGACACAGCAAAGGCAGTCCTGACAGGGAAGTTCAGAGCAATGCAGGTCTACCTAAAAAAGATAGAAACATTTCAAATAAATCACCTAACACTACAACTTCAAGAACTGGAGAAACAACAACCACCAAATCTCAGAGCAAATAGAAGGAAAGACATAATCAAGATCAGAGCAGAACTAAATGACATAGAGAGGAAAAGAACAATTCGAAGGATCAAACAATCCAAGAGCTGGTTCTTTGAAGAGATAAATAAAATCGGCAAGCCTTTAAGCACACTAATCAAGAAAAAAAGGGAGAGGACCCAAATTAATAATATCAGAAATGAAAAAGGAGAAATAACAATTGATATAACAGAAATACAAAGAATTGAATGATGCTACTATGAACAATTATATGCCAAGAAATTTGAAAACCTGGATGAAATAGACACATTTCTAGAAAAGTATAATCTTCCAACATTGAAGGAGGAAGAAACAGAAAGCTTGAACAGACAGATAACTGCTAGGGAAATTAAAGCAGCAATCAAGAATCTCCTGGCACACAAAAGCCCAGGGCTGGATGGTTTCACAGGAGAAATTTACAAAACATTTAAAGAAGAGCTAACCCCTGTCCTTCTCAGACTATTCCAAAAAATCCAAGAGGAAGGAAGACTCCCAGACTCTTTTTATGTGGCCAGCATCACCCTGATCCCAAAACCAGATAAAGATCCTACAAAGAAAGAAAACTATAGGACAATTTTGCTAATGAACACAGAGCTAAAATCCTCAACAAAATATTGGCAAACCACATCCAGCAATACATTAAAAAGATTATCCACCATGATCAAGTGGGATTCTTCCCAGGGATGCAGGGATGGGTCAATATATGCAAATCAATAAACATAATACATCACATAAAAAATATGAGAGACAAAAACCACGTGGTCATCTCGATACATGCAGAAAAAGCATTCGATAAGGAACAGCACCCATTTATGATCACAACACTCAGCAAAATGGGAATAAAGGGGCATTCCTCAATGTAATAAAGGCCATATATGAAAAACCTGCAGCCAACACCTTACTCGACGGGCAAAAACTAAAAGCTTTCCCACTAATGTCGGGAACACGACAAGGATGTCTGCTTTCACCACTTCTCTTCAACATCGTATTGGAAGTCCTAGCCACAGCAATCAGACAAGAAAAGGAAATAAAAGGCATCCAAATAGGAAAGGAGGAAGAAAAGCTACCATTGTTTGCAGATGACATGATAGTGTACCTAGAAAACCCTATAGACTCCACCAAACAATTCCTCAACCTAATAAGTGAATTTGGCAAAACAGCAGGATACAAAGTCAATATTCAGAAATCAAAGGCATTTTTGTATACCAGCAATGAAATAGAAGAAGAAGAAATCAGGAGAAAAAAAAAACAGTCGATATAGCAACAAGAAAAATAAAGTACCTAGGAATAAATTCAACCAAGGAGGTAAAAGACCTGTACACAGAAAACTATACAACACTGAATAAAGAAATTAAGGAAGACACAAATAGGTGGAAGCATATACCGCGTTCATGGATTGGAAGAATTAATATCATCAAAATGTCCATATTACCCAAAGCAATTTATAGATTCAGCACAATCCCTATTAAAATACCAATGACATATTTCACAGAAATAGAACAGACATGTCAAAAATTTATATGGAACCATAAACGACTCCAAATAGCTGCAACAATTTTGAGAAAGAGAAACAAAGTAGGAGGGATCACAATATCGGACATCAAACTCTATTACAAAGCCACTATGTTCAAAACAATCCGGTACTGGCACAAGAACTGACCCATAGACAGTGGAACAGAATAGAAAGCCCAGAAAGAAGCCCATGTCTGTATGGTCAATTAATATTTGACAAAGGGGGCAGAAGCATAAAGTGGAGTAATAATAGCCTCTTCAACAAATGGTGTTGGGAGAGCTGGACGGCTAAAAAGTTGAAATTGGATCATCAGCCGACACCATACACAAAAATAAACTCAAGATGGATAAAATACTTAAATATAAGTCACAACATCATAAAAGTCCTAGAGGAGAACATGGGCAGGAAATTCTCAGATATCCCATATAGCAATTTTTTCACTGATACGTCTCCTAAAGCAAGGGACGTAAAGGAAAGAATAAAAAAGTGGGATCTCATCAAAATAAGAAGCTTCTGCATCATATTATAAGAAAATAAGAAAACATCTTAAGCAAAATGAGAAGGGAGGCAACCATATAGGAAGATATACTTACTATTGATATATCAGATAGATGTTTGACCTCCAAAATATAGAGAGAACTCACACGACTCCATTTCAAGAAGACAAACAATCTAATTAAGAAATGCGCAAAGGATCTGGACAGACACTTCTCCAAGGAAGAGATACAGAGGGCCCAGAGACATTTGAAAGGATGCTCAGCATCACTAGCCATCAGAGAAATGCAAATTTAAACCACAATGAGATACCACTTCACACCAGTCAGAATGGCCATCACAAACAGATCAACAAACAACAGGTGCTGGCGAGGCTGTGGAGAAAAGGGAACACTAGTTGGTGGAAATGCAGACTGGTGCAGCCACTGTGGAAAGCAGTGTGGAATTTCCTCAAGAAGCTGAAAATGGAACTGCCTTTTGATCCAGTGATTCCCCTGCTGGGATTATACCCTAAGAATCCCAACACGCCAATTCAGAAGAACCTAAGCACCCCAATGTTCATAGCAGCACAATTTACATTAGCCAAGTGTTGGAAGCGACCTAAACGCCCATCAGTAGATGATTGGATCAAAAAACTATGGTACATGTACACAATGGAATACTATGCAGCAGAAAGTAAAAAAGAACTACTACACTTCGCGACAGCATAGATGAAACTGGAGAGCATCATGCTAAGCGAAATAAGCCAGGGGGCCAAAGACAAATACCGTATGATCTCACCTATAAGCGGAACCTAATCAACAGAACAAAGATGTAAGGAAAATAAGACCAGCAACACTCAAAGAAAATAGAGACCAACAGAGACAAGAGGGAAGGAGGGAAGGGAGGGTGGGAGAAAAGGATGGGAAGGGATAAATCAAGGAACATATAGCAAGGACTCATGCACCAAGCCAAAGTGGGGAAAGACTGAAGGAGGGAGAGGGGGGAGGCAGCGGGGAAAGTGGTGGTGGGGGGAAGGTGGAACCAAATGTATTTGAAAAAATAAATTCATTAATAAAAAATAAAATTAAATAAATCTTGTACTGATTTAATTCTCTCTAGCTAGATAAACACACCAAAATGTGGTTGCTAAAATACAGCAATTTATAATTTTTCCAGAGACATTCTCCAACAGAAGAATGCGGATTTCCTCACAGTATGGTGGCTGTGTTCCAAGAGAGCAAAAACAGAAACTGCTAGGCCTCTTGAGAACCATGCTTTAAACCAGCATATGCTGTTGGTCACAAGTCCAGCACAGTTCAAGCAGAGGTTCATCATGGGCATACACAGAGGGAGGGTACTGCTCTTGGTTGTCTCTGGAGACTATCACGTTGGATTAAGCCGCTAACATTTAGCTTAACTATAGCAGACCCTAGCCTTTCCTAATACATTCTGCTTGAATGGTGAAGGACCCAGAGGGGAGAGGGAACATATTTCTCTGCACCTACCTTACTGTGCTTGATTCAACTTATCTTTTCAAAATCACTTTCTCACTCTTTCTCATACCCTATACCACATACACACATCAATCTTAAAACAGCAGGGAAAAAATCTCCATCTCTCTATATCAAAAAGTCTGGTGCTCAAAGTTCACATCTTCTTTACACCATACTCAGTCTGGTTATGAACACATGTTTGTATATCATGGTTATTTGCAGAACTGTCCCAATCTCAAAAGAAAAGAAAATGCTGCAGTGAAATAGGATAAGGGTTCTCAAATATTTTGGTCTCTTGACCCCTTTCAGTTCTTAAAAATCATTGAGGAGTTCAAATAGTTTTTGTGTATGTGGATTGTTAACTGTTGATATTTATAATATTGTAAAGTAAAACTAAAGTTTTAAAAAGATTTATTTTTAAATGTGTTGAAATAAAAATAGTGATTCTAATATATGTTTACATAAATCACAAATTTAAAAAATAAGTATATATTTTAAAACAAAAATAGTGAATTGCATTGTTTTACATTTTTACAAATGCTTGGTTTAATGCAATACAAAAATATTGTATCTTCCACATTCAGTTCTGTTTTCATGTACAGGGGTTTTGTTTGATTGAAATTTACAAGGAAAATCCAGTTATTGTAAAATGGCAGCCTGTGGACCCCCTGAGCTGGTCTCAGAAACTCAGAGGTTTTCATAGTACTTTTTGAGAAATGATGTGTGTTGGGTAGAGCAGATTTCAAGTATTTTAGCTATTGTGGTTAAAGCCCATGAAAAATAAATAAGCAATATATGACAATACACCTTGAATTGTTAGGTTTGGGGATATATCCAGCATTTTAGTAAAGAGAGGTGTTTTGTTTTGTTTTGTTTGAAAGTAAGAGGAATTTAGATGGAAATTGGAAGTAGAAAAGATTTAGATTGTCAGATGTGGTATTTGGGATTACAGGCAGGTAACAACATGGAAAAAGTATAGAGATAGATTTTAGCATGTCCAAAGGCAGCAAAATTACCTACCTGCTTTCTGATGTCTATAAATTTTTTCATGCGGTCCATCGTCCAATTTATTTAGGTATCCAGGTTTTTTACATCACAATGCATTTACACCATTACATTCTCTTTACATTCAAATGTGAGAGAACATAAGTAGTCCTTCCAATCCCAAACAGATGATCTGGCTGCCTCTTGCCTCCATCCTGGGCAAAGAAAAGTAAAGAGTTGGGCTGTGGGAGGAAGGACTGGCCCTTCCTCAGTCTACACAACTCCAGCAAAATGAGGAGTGTTATGTGATAACCAAACATGAGCAGACATAATCCCAACAATGTGGATCAACAGTTAACTCCTGATATTGCCCCTCTCTAGCTCCCAAATCAAACCACAAGTTTCTAAGAACTCCCCATTATGGTGATTTCTAAAATAAGTGAATTTCAAGTAATTTCTGTAACAATAAGCATTCAAAAAAAAAAAAAAGGCAAGTTGTGTCATTTAGTAATTTATTATTCTGGTGACTGTAGTTATAATATAGAAAAATTTATTCCTGCTTACATTTAGATATGTTAAGGCTGTCCTTGATTGAGAAAGTGCTTGTTTTAGGTACATTAGCATTCAAGCTCAGTCTGCTATGGCCTAAAATTAGGTAACTGAGTGCCACAGTTCCACAATCCAGAGCAGAAATAGTTTGCTTCTAAAAGTGTTCTGAGATTGGTGCTGAGAGGTTTTGCAGGGAGTGCAAGGAAAGTGGGGCACTTGAGGCATTCCTAGCAGCAGAAAAAATTTGGTGGGGAGCAAGGGTGGTAAAGCACTTACTGGACTGTCTTATTTCTAAGCTGACATAGAAAGAAACACAGCTCACTTAGAACTGGGGGGTCACAGGCTAAAGAGAAACCTTACCTATTGCTTAAACTCATATGAAGAATGGGTATGTTTGTAGATTTGCCACTAATAAACTGCTTATATAAGCATCATTTTATTTTATCCACAGAGCAACTCTGTAAAGGAAGCAAAACAATATTATTTCTTATAGAGAGGACACAAATATCCAGAAAGAATTAAGCCTTACAGAAAATAACAAATATTTTCTTTAAAAAAACACATTGAATTTATTGAGGTGAAAAATTAATAAAATTATATAGGCCTCAAGTGTACAGTTCTATAATACATCACCTGTATATCATATCGTGTGTTCACCATCCAAAACCAAGCCTCCTTCCATCACCATTTACCTATATTTTACCCTTCTCTCTCCCCTCATCTTCCTTTCCCTCTGGTAGTCATCATACTGTTGTTTGTGTCTATGAGTATTTCTTTTTTGCTTAATCTCTTCATCTTTTTTACCCAGCCCCTCTCTCTGTCAACAGTCAGTATGTTCTCTGTATGTATGAGTCAGTTTCTATTTTGATTTTTTCTTTATTTTGTTCATTATATTTGATATATAAGTAAAATCATAGGATATTTGTCTTTCTCCCTCTGGCTTATTTCACTTAGCATAATATCCTCCAGGACATAAATGCTGTCACAAAAGTTAATATATTTCCTTGTTTTATAGCTATTATTTCATTGTGTAAATATACTGCAGCTTTTTATCCACTCACCTACTAATGGGCACTTGGGCTATTTCCATATCTTCACATTGTAAATATCACTGCAATAAACATAGCGGTGCATATATTATTTTGAATTAGTGTTTTGTGTTTTTTTGGATATATTTCCATAAGAAAAATTGATGGGTCACAAGGCAGTTCTATTTTTAATTTTTTGAAGAAACTTCATACTGTTTTCCATAGCAGCTACACCAGTCTACATTCCCACTGGTAGTGCACAAGAGTTTCCTTTCCTCCACCTCCTCCCCAACACTCATTCATTGACTTACTGATGATAACCAGTCTGACAGGTGTGAGGTAATATCACATTGTGGTTTTAATTTGCATTTATCTGATGAGTAGTGACATTGAGCATCTTTTCATATGTCTCTTAGCTATCTGTATGTCTTTGTAGAAGAGTCTGTATTTAGGTCCTTTATTTTTTTAATTGGATTGTTTGTTTCTTGTTGCTTTTTTGTTTGTTTGTTTGTTTGTTTTGGTATAGAGTTGTATAAGTTCTTTACACATTTTGGATATTAACTTCTTATCAGATGTATTATAGGCAAAAACGTTTTCCTATTCAGTGGGCTGTCTGCATTTTATTGATCATTTCCTTTGCTATGCAAAAATTTTCTTTAATTTTTCTTTTGCTTCTCTTGCCTAAGGAGACATATCAGAAAAAAATATTGCTAAAAGAAATGTCTAAAATTTTACTGCCTATGTTTTCTTCTAAAATTTTTATGGATTTGTATCTTACATCCCAGTCTTTAATCCAGTTTCAGTTTATTTTTGTGTATGGTATAAAAATGTGGTCTAGTTTCATTTTTTTCTTTTTGCACATATCTGTCCAATTTTTCCACCACCACTTATTAAATATATTACTTTTACCCCATTGTATGTCCCTGCCTCCTTTATCAAATACTAATTGACCATAAAAATATGAGTTAATTTCTGGGCTCTCTGTTCTGTTTCATTGGTTTATATGTCTGTTTTTATACTATTATCATACTGTTTTAATTACTGTGGCCTTGTATTATAGTTTGATATCAAGTAATGTAATTCTTCCAAATTTGTCCTTCTTTCTCAAGATTACTGTGGCTACTTAGTTTCTTCTGTAGTTCCATATAATTTTTTTGAATACTATTTTTAGTTCTGTGACACTATTGTTGCCTTGATAGGAAGTGTGTTGAATCTATAGAATGCTTTGTGGAATATGGAGTTTTTAATGATGTTAATTCTTCTCATCCATGAACACAGTATATGCTTCCAATTATTTGTATCTTATTCAATTTCTTACTTCTTATAATTCTTATATCTTATAATTCTCTGAATACAGGTCTTTTATACCCTTGGTTAAAGTTATTCCTAGGTATTTTTTTAATGCAATTGTAACTGGGATTGTTTTCTTAGTTTCACATTCTGATAAATCAGTATTGATGTATAAAAATAAGACTTATTCCTGGATATTTATTTTGTATTCTGCTACTTCACTGAATTCATTTTTTAATTCAATTGAAAACTCTACCAACATATTTTGGTAGAATTATGTTTAGGTATGTTCCCTCTATTTCCACTTTGCTGAGACTTTTTATCATATATCAGTGCCAGATTTTATCAAATACTCTTTCTATACCTGTTGACATGATTATGCGATTTTAATCCTTCATTTTGTTTATGTGGTATATCATGTTTATGGATTTGTGGAAATTATACCAACCTAAAATCTTCAGAGTAGATCATGGTACTCACTAGATCATGGTTTATGATCTTTTTATGTATTGCTGGATCTGGCTTATTAATATTTCATTGAGGATTTTAGCATCTATGTTCATCAGAGGTACTGATCTTTAATTTTTTTTCTTTGTAATGTATCTGGTTTTGGAATTAAGACACTTGCTGGCTTTGTAAAATGAGCTTGAGAGTCTTTCCTCTTCTTGAATCTTCTGGAATAGTTTGAGAGGAATATGTGTTAATTCTTTAAATGTTTGGTAGATTAACCTGTAAAGCAATCTGGCCAGAACTTCTGTTTGTTTGTTTGTTTTTTTTAATCACTGCTTCAAGTTTATTTGTTGTACTCAGTCCATTTAGATTTTATTATTCTTTCTGACTTAGTTTTGGAGGACTGTATGTTTTTAGGAACTTATCCATTTTGTCCAGATTGTCTGATTTATTGGCAAATAGTTGTTCATAATATTTTCTTATAATCCTTTGTATTTCTGTGGTGGCAGTTGTTACCTCTCCTGTTTCACTTGTAATTTTATTTATTTGGGTTAGTCTCTTTTTTTCTCAATGAGTCTGGTTAACAGTTTTTCTTTCTTGTTTGTCTTTCTAAAGAAGAAATTCTTCATTTTATTGATTTTTATATACTTTTTTAGGATATTTTGTTTATTTCTACTCTGATTTTTTATTTCCTTTCTTCTACTCACTTTAGACTTTGTTGTTCTTTATGTGGTTTCCTTAAATGTAAATTAGATCATTTATTTGAGATTTTGTTTTGTTTGGTTTCTTGAAGTAACTTGTAATCCTATCAGTTTTCTTCCTGGGACTTCTTTGCTGTGTCCCATGGATACTGGGTTGTTGTGTTCTCCTTTTCATTTGTTTTGAGTTATGTTGGGATTTCTTTCTTGATCTTGTTAACCCACTCATTGTTTATTCACATGTAATTTAACCGCATGTCTTTGTGTGTTTTTCAGGGTTTTTTTTTTCTTGTTATTGATTTCCAATTTTATACCATTATGGTCAGGGAAAATGCTTGATATAATTTCAATCTTCATAAATTTATTGGGACTTGCTTTGTGTCCTAGCATGTGATCTATTTTAGAAAATATGTGCTCCTGAAAATAATGTACATTCTGCTGCTTTGGGATGGAATGGTCTGAAGATATAAATTAAATCCATTTGATAGAGTATGTCATTTACAGCTGCTATTTCCATGTTGATTTTTTTTTTAATGAAAGATTTCTCCAGTGATATCAATGAGGTGTTGAAATCACCTACTATGTGTGTATTACTTTTTATCACTATTTTTTAAATGTTTGTTCCATGGAGTCAGTGAAGAATATTTTATTTGTCCACTATTATTTCACCAGGGCATAAAACTGTGCCAGCACATAGGAGGTACTTTAATAAATATTTGTGAAATAATCTAACTATAAGCCATGTGGTAGGAATAGAGAGCTGGGTAGGTAGGAGGAGGGTGTGAAATAGTGTTAAACCAGTAGTTAAATCCAGTAGTCAATCAAGATTTGCTTTACATACTTAGGTGCTCCTATGTTGGATGGATAAATGTTTACAATGGTTACATTCTCTTGTAGGATTGCTTCCTTTATCATTATGTGGTGTTCTTCTTAGACTCTCAATATAATCTTTGTTTTGAAGCCTGTTTTCTCTGATATAAGTATTGGTACCCCAGCTTTAAAAAAAATTCATGTATATGAAATGTATTTTTTCATTTTTTAAGTCTATCTTTCATTCTGAGGTTAATCTCTGGTAGATAACATATAAATGGGTCTTGTTTCTTATTCATTCAGCTTCCCTATATCTTTTGATTAGAACATTAAGTCCATTTTCACTTAAAGTAATTATATGTAAGTATGACATTATTGTCATTTTATTCCTTTTTTGTCTTAGAAAATTATTAATACTTAAATAAATAAAACTAAAAACCTCAAAGAATGGACAGATTGGTAAAAATATAAAATGCCAAATTTAGCACAATAAGAAATAGACAAAGTTACCAAAAACCATCAAGAAAAACTAAAAAAAAATTAAAGTCATGCCTCTTTTTGTAAAAAATTGACTTTTTTATTCAAATACATTTGTCTCTGCCTTCCCATGACCACTTTCTTGAGCCTCCTTCCCACATTTCCTTCGCTCGATCCTTCCCCACTTTGGTTTTGTCCATGAGTCCTTGAAATATGTTCCTTGACTTGACTTTCTCTTCCCTTTCACAGACCACCCATCCCTCCTTCCCTCTTCACTTTGTTGGTTTCTTTTTTCTTTCAATGTTGCTGCTCCTATGACCATTGCATCTTTGTTTTGTTGGTGAGGTTCCACTTATAGGTGAGATCATACGGTATTTGTCTTTGGCCCCCTGGCTTATTTCGCTTAGCATGATGCTCTCCAGTTTCATCTATGCTGTCTCGAAGTGTAGTAGTTCTTTTTTACTTTCTGCTGCATAGTATTCCATTGTGTACATGTACCATAGTTTTTTGATCCAATCATCTACTGATGGGCGTTTAGGTCGCTTCCAACACTTGGCTAATGTAAATTGTGCTGCTATGAACATTGGGGTGCTTAGGTTCTTCTGAATTGGCGTGTTGGGATTCTTAGGGTATAATCCCAGCAGGGGAATCACTGGATCAAAAGGCAGTTCCATTTTCAGCTTCTTGAGGAAATTCCACACTGCTTTCCACAGTGGCTGCACCAGTCTGCATTTCCACCAACTAGTGTTCCCTTTTCTCCACAGCCTCGCCAGCACCTGTTGTTTGTTGATCTGTTTGTGATGGCCATTCTGACTGGTGTGAAGTGGTATCTCATTGTGGTTTAAATTTGCATTTCTCTGATGGCTAGTGATGCTGAGCATCCTTTCAAATGTCTCTGGGCCCTCTGTATCTCTTCCTTGGAGAAGTGTCTGTCCAGATCCTTTGCGCATTTCTTAATTAGATTGTTTGTCTTCTTGAAATGGAGTCGTGTGAGTTCTCTCTATATTTTGGAGGTCAAACATCTATCTGATATATCAATAGTAAGTATATCTTCCTATATGGTTGCCTCCCTTCTCATTTTGCTTAAGATGTTTTCTTATTTTCTTATAATATGATGCAGAAGCTTCTTATTTTGATGAGATCCCACTTTTTTATTCTTTCCTTTACGTCCCTTGCTTTAGGAGACGTATCAGTGAAAAAATTGCTATATGGGATATCTGAGAATTTCCTGCCCATGTTCTCCTCTAGGACTTTTATGATGTTGTGACTTATATTTAAGTATTTTATCCATCTTGAGTTTATTTTTGTGTATGGTGTCGGCTGATGATCCAATTTCAACTTTTTAGCCGTCCAGCTCTCCCAACACCATTTGTTGAAGAGGCTATTATTACTCCACTTTATGCTTCTGCCCCCTTTGTCAAATATTAATTGACCATACAGACATGGGCTTCTTTCTGGGCTTTCTATTCTGTTCCACTGTCTATGGGTCAGTTCTTGTGCCAGTACCGGATTGTTTTGAACATAGTGGCTTTGTAATAGAGTTTGATGTCCGATATTGTGATCCCTCCTACTTTGTTTCTCTTTCTCAAAATTGTTGCAGCTATTTGGAGTCGTTTATGGTTCCATATAAATTTTTGACATGTCTGTTCTATTTCTGTGAAATATGTCATTGGTATTTTAATAGGGATTGTGCTGAATCTATAAATTGCTTTGGGTAATATGGACATTTTGATGATATTAATTCTTCCAATCCATGAACGCGGTATATGCTTCCACCTATTTGTGTCTTCCTTAATTTCTTTATTCAGTGTTGTATAGTTTTCTGTGTACAGGTCTTTTACCTCCTTGGTTGAATTTATTCCTAGGTACTTTATTTTTCTTGTTGCTATATCGACTGTTTTTTTTTTCTCCTGATTTCTTCTTCTTCTATTTCATTGCTGGTATACAAAAATGCCTTTGATTTCTGAATATTGACTTTGTATCCTGCTGTTTTGCCAAATTCACTTATTAGGTTGAGGAATTGTTTGGTGGAGTCTATAGGGTTTTCTAGGTACACTATCATGTCATCTGCAAACAATGGTAGCTTTTCTTCCTCCTTTCCTATTTGGATGCCTTTTATTTCCTTTTCTTGTCTGATTGCTGTGGCTAGGACTTCCAATACGATGTTGAAGAGAAGTGGTGAAAGCAGACATCCTTGTCGTGTTCCCGACATTAGTGGGAAAGCTTTTAGTTTTTGCCCGTCGAGTAAGGTGTTGGCTGCAGGTTTTTCATATATGGCCTTTATTACATTGAGGAATGCCCCTTTATTCCCATTTTGCTGAGTGTTGTGATCATAAATGGGTGCTGTTCCTTATCGAATGCTTTTTCTGCATGTATCGAGATGACCATGTGGTTTTTGTCTCTCATATTTTTTATGTGATGTATTATGTTTATTGATTTGCATATATTGACCCATCCCTGCATCCCTGGGAAGAATCCCACTTGATCATGGTGGATAATCTTTTTAATGTATTGCTGGATGTGGTTTGCCAATATTTTGTTGAGGATTTTAGCTCTGTGTTCATTAGCAAAATTGTCCTATAGTTTTCTTTCTTTGTAGGATCTTTATCTGGTTTTGGGATCAGGGTGATGCTGGCCACATAAAAAGAGTCTGGGAGTCTTCCTTCCTCTTGGATTTTTTGGAATAGTCTGAGAAGGACAGGGGTTAGCTCTTCTTTAAATGTTTTGTAAATTTCTCCTGTGAAACCATCCAGCCCTGGGCTTTTGTGTGCCAGGAGATTCTTGATTGCTGCTTTAATTTCCCTAGCAGTTATCTGTCTGTTCAAGCTTTCTGTTTCTTCCTCCTTCAATGTTGGAAGATTATACTTTTCTAGAAATGTGTCTATTTCATCCAGGTTTTCAAATTTCTTGGCATATAATTGTTCATAGTAGCATCATTCAATTCTTTGTATTTCTGTTATATCAATTGTTATTTCTCCTCTTTCATTTCTGATATTATTAATTTGGGTCCTCTCCCTTTTTTTCTTGATTAGTGTGCTTAAAGGCTTGCCGATTTTATTTATCTCTTCAAAGAACCAGCTCTTGGATTGTTTGATCCTTCGAATTGTTCTTTTCCTCTCTATGTCATTTAGTTCTGCTCTGATCTTGATTATGTCTTTCCTTCTATTTGCTCTGAGATTTGGTGGTTGTTGTTTCTCCAGTTCTTGAAGTTGTAGTGTTAGGTGATTTATTTGAAATGTTTCTATCTTTTTTAGGTAGACCTGCATTGCTCTGAACTTCCCTGTCAGGACTGCCTTTGCTGTGTCCCATAAGTTTTGACTGGTGTATGTTCATTTTCATTTGTTTCCAAAACTTTTTGATTTCTTCTTTTATCTCATTATTGACCCATTCATTGGGTAATAGTGTGCTGTTCAAACTCTATGAGTTTGCAGGTTTTTAAGTTTTCTCATTGATGTTGATTTCCAGTTTCAAGCCCTTGTAGACCAAGAAAATGCTTGGTATTATTTCAATTTTCCTGAATTTGTTGAGGCTAGCTTTGTGTCTTATCATGTGGTCTCTCTTTAAAAGTGTTCCATGTGCATTTGAAAAGAAAATATATTTTGCTTCTTTGGGATGTAAGGTTCTATATATGTCAGTTAAGTCCATTTGATTCAGTGTCATTCAGCTCCACAATATCCTTGTTGATGATTTGTTTGGAAGATCTATTCATTGTTGACAGTGTGGTGTTAAAATCCCCGATGATCAATGCGTTGTAGTCTATAGCTTTCTTGGAGTCCTCCAAGATTTTTCCTGATATATTTGCTTCTTCCTATGTTGGGTGCCTATAAGTTTACAATGTTTATGTCTTCTTGATAGATTCTTCCTTTTAGTAATATAAAGTGTCCCTCTGGATTTCTTTTTATGACCTTTGTTTTGAAGTCACTTTTGTCTGATATAAGTATTTCTACCCTTGTTTTTTTTTTTTTTTCTTGCACATTTGCTTGGAATAATTTTTCCATCCTTTTTCTTTCAGTCTGTGTTGGTCCTTTGTTCAGATTTGGGTTTCTTTTAGGCAACATATGTGTGGGTGATGTTTTCTTATCCATTCTGCTATCGTATATTGTTTGATTGGGGCATTTAGTCCATTTACATTGAGAGCTATTATTGATAGAAACATTCATTTTTTTCTCTTTGTGCCTGTGTTTTTCTCTTTCTCACTTTTTCCCTTCATCTTCTTAAAGCAGTCCCTTTAGCATATCTTGTAGTGCTGGTTTGGTTTAGCTGTATTATTTTAATCTTCTTTTGTCTGGAAAACTCCTTATTTCACCTTCCATTTTAATTGAGAGCCTTGCTGGGTAAAGCAGCCTTGGTTGTAGGCCTTTGCTTTTCATTACTTGGAGTATTTCTTTCCATTCCCTTCTGGTTTGTAGTGTTTCTGTTGAGAAGTCAGCTGCTAACCTTATTGGGTCTCTCTTGTATGTTACTACCATGCTGCCTTTAGGATTCTATTTTTGTCTTTGATATTTGCCATTTTATTGTTGATGTGTTTTGGAGTGTGCTTTTTTGCATTCTTTTATTTATTTATTTATTTATTTTTTAATTTTAATTTATTTTTTCAAATACATTTGTCTCTGCCTACCCCCCACCACTTTCCCTTGCCCACTCCCTTCTTCCCTCCCTCAGCTCTTCCCGTTTGGTTTTGTCCATAAGTCCTTGCTATATGTTCCTTGACTTGTCCTTTCCCTTCCTTTTCCCCACCCCCCCTCCCTTCTTCCCTCTTGTTTCTGTTGATTTCTTTTCCTTTCAGTGTTGCTGGTCTTATTTTCCTTGCATCTTTGTATTGTTGGTTAGGTTCCACTTATAGGTGAGCTCATATGGTATTTGTCTTTCGCCCCCTGGCTTATTTCGCTTAGCATAATGCTCTCCAGTTCCATCCATGCTGTCGCGAAGTCTAGTAGTTCTTTTTTTTCTTTCTGCTGTGTAGTATTTCTTTGTGTATGTGTACCATTTTTTTGATCCAATCATCTACTGATGGGCATCTAGGTTGCTCCCAACACTTGGCTATTGTAAATTGTGCTGTTATGAACATTGGGGTTCATAGGTTCTTTTGTATTGGTGTTTTGGGATTCGTAGGGTAGAGTCCCAGCAGGGGAATCACTGGATCAAAAGGCAGTTCCATTTTTAGCTTTTTGAGGAAACTCCACACCGCCTTCCACAGTGGCTGCACCAGTCTGCATTCCCAACAACAGTGTACTAGGGTTCCCTTTTCTCCACAGCCTCGCCAGCACCTGTTGTTTGTGGATCTGTTTATGATGGCCATTCTGACCTGTATGAGGTGGTACCTCATGGTCGTTTTGATCTGCATTTCTCTGATGGCTAGTGATGCTGAGCATCCTCTGTGCTTCCTGAACCCATGGGATCTTTTCTGTCCTCAAATTGGGGAAATTTTCCATCATTAATTTTTCAAACAGATTCTCTGTCCCTTGCTTGTCTTCTCCTACTGGTATCCCTATTATGCGGATATTATTGAGTTTCAGGTTGTCCTGCATTTCCCTAAATGCCTCTTCTTTCTTTTTTCGTCTTTTTTCCATTTCTTGCTCTTCCTGAGAGCTTTTTTCTACCTTGTCCTCCAGGTGTTGATTCAATCCTCTCCTTCATCTAATCTGCTTTTGATTCCTTCTACTGTGTTCTTCAATTCAGAAATGGTATTCTTCATATCCTCTTGTGCCTTCTTAATAGTTTCTATGTCCTTTTCCAGGTTGACATATTTTGCAGTAAGTTCCTGATAGTTTCTATGTAGTTTCTCATAGTTCTCTTTGAGCTTGCTGAGCTCATTGAGCTTCCTTAGAGCCATTGTTTTGAATTCAATATTTTCCCTCTATTTCATTTAGCTCTCTCTGTGGGAATTCCTCCTTTCCCCTATTTCGGGAGGTATTTTTTTTCCTTCCCATTATTTGTGAGAGTCTCTCTCACACATAAAAAATTTTTTTTGTGATTCCACTCTCAAAATACACACACACACACACGTATATTTATTTATTTATTTTTATTACCTTTTCTTTCTGGGTCCACCTCTGATGATATCAGTTGTTGACTCTGTCTGACAATAGACCGTTTGTTTGAGCCTTCCAAGAATCTACTGTCTGTGTGAATATTTCATGCCAGTTCCTTTTGGTCTAAAGTGTTTATTTTGATAAATTGTGTAATAGTCTTATGGGAGCTCCCTTTCTGGTAACTGCTCTCTTGTTGATTGTAAGAATCTTTAAGTTTTTATGTTTTAATTATATGTTAATCTAGTCACCGTGCCCTCAGCTGTCAGGCTTATGCACCACAGGGCAGGGTAGTGCCTCCTGTAGGCAGGACTATCATTTCCTTACAGGCTCCTGTCACTCAGGGGAGTCATCTGCCTGAGCAAGATGGAGACTGTGGAATGGGGAAGGAGTCAGCTCCAGGCATCCCAGCTACTCCTCCAGTTCTTTCCCCAATGCCTCCATCTCCAATCTCTCTTCAAGGGTCCTGTGTCCCTTTTGGCCAGAGATCCACTATTTCTGCCAGCTACGTTACACTGAGCACTCCAGCCCGCACACGTGCAAGCTCTGGGGGGAGTGTGCAGAAGACAGGTTTGTTGATTCCCTTATATCCTGTGTGAGATTGTAGTGGCAGAGTAGGAGTTGAGCTATCACCAGGGCTCCGCTGGCCACCCTCTCAGTTCTCTTCACAAAGTTTTCCTCACTAATCTTTCCTCAGACATCAGCCCACTCTGCTCCTGCCTCTACTCAGAGATCAAGGAAGGCAGCTTCCACTGAACATTTTTATGTTGGCCCCCCGAAACGTCTCTGTGTTTCCAGACACCTGTCTCTGGCCAAGGACACTGCTAAGCTTTTCAGGGTTGCGTTTTGTCTGTGTGTTTTTCTGGTTTCAGCTGCTGTAGTTTAGGGGTCCCTGCTTTATGGTTCAGACCCTGTTCTTCTTAGGGAGATTCAACAGGCCGTTTCAATGTCGCTCTAGTGCTGGTGCCCATTGGGGCCCAGCCCACCCTCTCGAGCCTCCATCGCACTTCTCACCCATTAGGATGTGTGAAAGCTGATTCCACTGTCTGTCCACGGCTCCAAGACTCCTCTCACTCTATTGTTCCGTTGTTTTCCAGGTGATTTCTCCTCATTTTATCCTTTGTAATATATATTATTTGGTTTTCTTCTTCTTCTACTTTTTCTTCTTCTTCTTCTTCGTTTCTTCAAGAAGACTCTTTAACAGTTTTGTAATACTGGCTTGAGGATAACAACCTCATTAAGCTGTTTCTTGTATGGGAAGCACTTTATTTCTCCATCAATTTTAAATGATAGCTTTGCTGTGTAGAGTAACCTTGGTTGTAGGTTCTTATTTTTCATCACTTTGAATATTTCATGCCAGTTCCTTTTGGTCTAAAGTGTTTATTTTGACAAATTGTGTAATAGTCTTATGGGAGCTCCCTTTCTGGTAACTAATCTCTTGTTGATTGTAAGAGTCTTTAAGTTTTTATATTTTAATTATGATGTGTGTTGGTATGGGTTTCTTTGGGTTCATCTTCTTTGGGACTCTCTATGCTCCCTGGACTTGGGTGTCAGTTTCCTTCACCACCTTAAGGAAATGTTTTGCCATTATTTCTCAATTCTTTTCTCTCTCTTACCTTCTTCTGGTACCTTTATGACATGAATGTTATACTTCATGTTGTCTTAAAGGTTCCTTAATCTATTCTCATTTTAATTTTTTTTCTTTTTTTCCTGCTTGACTGCATGTTTTCTGCTAGCTTTTTTTAAATGGCTGATTCTCTCTGTTTCATTCAACCTACATTTTATTGTTTCTAGTGTATTTTTCATTTAAGATATTATATTCTTCATTTCTGTTGTTTCTTTTTATGGTTCCTATGTCCTTGTTCATGATGTTGTAGTTCTTACTAAGCTCCTTGAGCATCCTTATAATAACTTTTTTTAAATTCTATATCTGATAAATTGCTTGTCTGTATTACATTTAGGCTTTTCCTAGAGATTTCTCTTATTCTTTCATTTGGGAGTATGTTTCTTTGTCTTTACATTTTAGCTTCCCCTTTGTGTTTGTTTCTGTGTATCAGCTAGAGCTACTATAATTTCCGGTCTTAGTAGGGTGGCCTTATATATAGCAGGTGTCTTGGTGTCAAGGATGCAGTCGCCTTGATCACTTATGCTGAATGCTCCAGAATTATCTCTTGTGTAGAATTTTGTGGGCCCTCCTATTGTATTTGAGTCTTGATTGCTATTGACCCATTTGTTTGTGGGGTTCATCCCTTAGGCTTACTGATTGTGAGAATCAACCTTGACCACAGTGTTTGAGCTGCTCTGCAGGTGCTGACCACATGAAGTGGAATTTGTCTCAGTAAGTTCTAGTGCCTGCTGAGATCTCCCTTTGGATATGCTGTTTTTGAAGTTAATCAGATCCTGTTCTGATGTTGTCTGAAGCTGACCATTGAGTGTGTTTGTTTGGGGACACTTGGGAGGGACTCTGGAGAAGGTCAATATGAGATACTGTCTATGAATGCTCCTGGGCAACCTGTTTGGTGCTATAAAGTGAATCATAGTTTGTGGGCTGCCTCTTCTGGGCCTGAGTCTGCTTGGGAAAGTCAAAACTGTACACCAATCTGGATTTTATCATCACTGAGCCCCTGGAAAGATCAGCAAATCTCCCAAAGCACCCCAAGATCTACATCCACCTGCCTCTGCCTGCCAGATGCTGGTTAGGCTTAGTCACTGAAGAAGCCTCTAGGTGTACTCGAGTTGCATGAGATAGATTCTCAGTGAGTTACCAGGCAGTGGGAAGTGGTATTCATCAGATCGATACAGGTTCATACTTAGTGGCAGTGCTGTGCCTGAGGCCACTGAGCACATGTCTCAGGTATACAAGTCTAGCTGCCACCCACAGTGTGACTGTAGAAATTCATGGTAGGGTGAGTTTCTAGGGGTTTACATAATGAAGTTCAAACAGACAAAGTGTTTACCATGTAAAGGGAGGGCTATGAACCATGTAGACCAGCAAGGGAAAAATGACCCTCTCCTAGAGCCACACAACTTAGTTTGTCTCAAATTCTGCCAGGAGTCTGAGATCAGCAGATAGGGCAAATAGGAGTTGAGAGGATGGGGTTTGTGGATCTCTCATGAGGTTGAATTATTGGTCAGGCATAGGGGAAGGTAGGGAGAGTGTCTATAGCTGCTTTTGTGTTCTAACGGCAGAGACCAATAGTTGTGACAGAAACCATATGGCTCACAACATGCAAAATATGTACTTTCTGCACCTTTAAAAAAGGTTAATCCTAAAGCCACACAACTCAGTCACTGACACCCTGTGAATCTGCTTAGACTTCTACACCTTGACCCAGGCAGCTGAAGCTGACTCTTCAGTAGACCACCACAGAGTACAGCAACAGAGAGTATAGAGGGTGGGGCTATTGGATTTCCCCAAGCTGATGCCTCAAGGAGGGGAGTGCTGAATCAAAAAAAAAAAAAAAAAAAAAAAAAAAACAACCTTGGTATCTGCTGTATGAGATAGGGTCTCAGCATAGGGGACCTGGAATCTGTCCCTCCAGATTTCTCTCCTGAGCCACAAATCACAGTCTCTCCTCACATGACTTTAGTCCACTACACACTCCCTCCACTGGAGCTCAGGGTTAGTGGCCACAAATATTTAGTGCGTTGGCCCTTTAAGAGTCTGTGTACCTGAGTCTGCTTGGGAAAGTCCAAAGCAGACTCCTGTCTCTAATGGACAGAATCCCTCCTGATTTCCATAGCCCAATGTTTTGTGGGTATTTTCTCAGCTCTGTTTCTCTGGTCTGGGGAGCCTGCCCTGGGGATGAGACCCTCAGTTCCCGAGGGAACCTTTGCAGCTGAAATATCCCTGTAGATTTGCAGCTGCCACTAGTGGGTGTGAGGCCAGCCCTTTTCATGTAACCACCTGTAGAGTAAGTGTAGTCATTCTGGCTTCCTCACTTGGATGCTTGACTAACTAGGGGGGGCAGCTTCTCACAACCTTGAAGGAGCCCAATAGAGCAGTGTTCTCATAGCCTTGAGCCTGGGTCACATGGCCTTGAGTCTGAGTGCAATAAATTGCCCCTTAACCTTGAGTAGGCTCATGCATGCAGCTCATGCTAGGTTACCTCACTTTTTGGCCTAAAGCTTGCTTTGTTTGGGCTAGTACTTAAGGAGGTAGGGACTTCTCACAGAGGGAGAAGGCAGGGGAGAGAGAGAAAGTGAAAAAAGTGAGGGAGTTGGGCAACTCGCATAGACACGGGCTTGTGGCCTGCGTGACTCCCTGGACATCGGCTTGTGCCCTGTGTGATTCCCACATAAAGGCATGTCAACCATCCCCATGGCTCCACACATATCCTTCTAGCTCCATGCATATTCTTTCATCTACCTGAGTCTTGAGTGGACCTGCCCAGCCTAGGGAGGCTGCAACACACCTCACTTTTTACCAGACTCAGTATGGCATCTTCTGTAAATTGTTTATAAGACTTCTGTTCAGCTATTCTTCAGTTGATTATTCAGGTGTATTATTTTATATTTTAGTTGTAATTTAAGTTTGGTCCTGGAAGGAAGTGAGTATAACATCCACCTACTCCACTGCCTTCTGGGATCCTGACTATTTTCTTAACTCTTTCAAGGATGATAGTAACTAGTAACATTTGAGAGCAATATTAATTTATTATAAATGATGAAAACTTTAAAGCAATTAGGGCTTAATCTTTATGCCCTAAGTGTTTGAGAAAAAGGTAGATTAGAGAAATGCATTATATGGGGGAAAAAAGATTTGAAGCTGAGGTCCACATAGTAAGGCTCTTAAATGTGGAATATTAAACCAAGTTGAAATAATATATGCTACTGTCTGGTCAATGTCATGACCCCATATTAAAAGAATCTCAAAAATCCCTTTCAACTCTAGGCATGGTTTCCCATGGTTTATCATTATTTCTGTCCAAATCTCCAGTCTTTCTCTTCCATGCTCTCTATCTTTTCAAAATTTTATACTATCATGCTAATCTCATTGAATAGGAAAAAGAATTGAATATCATCAATACAGCAACCTCACTGGATGTTGTACATGTTAATAATAAGAGGAAGTTAATATACTCTAACAAAATGTACAGGAAAAATGACATAGACTTCAAATATCTACCATAATATCACCAATATCAGGATAAAGAGTCATTAGTGCAGAACAGATGTTAGGCTCTCAATTAGTAATGCCAAAATGAAGAAAACAAAGATATCAGTGCTTGAGATGTTTTAAATCATATTGTATAAAGACAGATGAAGGAGGCATGTGTACAGTGGGGGACCAGAGGAAATTAATCATAGATTAAGCACCCCATATAGGATGATTAATCATATATACACAATACAGAAAATATATTTTTGCAAAAATGATGAATCAATGAAATATTTTCCACTGCTCTGGAAGCACCTAAGTGGGTTTATAAAGGCCAAAATTGTGTCTTGATAGAAGAGAGTGTATTGTAAGTGTGTGTATATAAATATATATATACACTTTAACATATTAAAAAGATTACAGCAGGTGATTGCTGTATATCCCTCCCAGGGATAAATAATTCTTAGAGACAGCAAGGGCTCGGACAAGAACCTGCCTTTGACATGCAGGCTAACCAAACCAGAGCCACACCTCCTCTGTCTGGCCCTTACATTCCAGAAAGCATTATCCCACTTATAAAATAAATAAGTCCTGGGGATATAATGTACAGCATGATGGCTGTACTCATCATATTTGAAAATAAATAAGATAGTAAACTTTAAAAGTTCTTATCGCAAGAAAAACAATTTATTATTATGTGTGGAGATGGATGTTAGCTAAACTTATTGTGGTGATCATTTTACAATATATTCAAATATTGAATCATTATAATGTACACCTGAAACTACTATAATATCAATTATACCTCAATAACAAATAAATAAAATGAGAAAAAAAGATCATTAATCTAAAAGCAAGTGATGGAGCACAGGTAGGGAAACCAGGTGGGGGGCAGAAATCATCCTGGAAACCAACCATTCATTCATTCATTCATTCATTCATTCATTCAGCATTAAAGAGACATCTTTGTGTAGAACCCTCCTTTCTTCCCATTCTAATGTACAGTTTCCAATCTGCTCCGGGTTTTGCCACCAAGTTACCTATTATTAAAATGGGTTCTGAAGTTCTGAGAATCCAAGGGACTCTGCTGATCCTGAGGCTATTTGTATTGTCATGGGTTTTCTGAAAATCAAAGTCATCTTGTTTGTTATTTGCCTTATTTTGCCCTTAAATTCCCCATTACTACAAAAAAGGAGCCAAACTAGATTATCTATAATGTCCTCTCATGTTCCCCAAGCCCTGCAGTTTTATGTCTCATAAAGGCACATCAAACAATACAAAGCAGAGACAAACTTTGAATGACTTCTTTTATGATAAATATTAGTTCTCCATGATAAACATGGTGAAATACTTTTGAGGCAAAGCATCTGCACACATCTGTTTCTCCCATGGAACAGAGACACTGAGAAACAAAGAAACCTGATTGCCTCTGAAGGGAAGCCCAAGTTGAAGCTTGAATATTAAAATTTGAAAATGAATCCTCAAGGAATATTAGGGTAATGAGCCTGAAGAGAGCATAGTGGTGTCTTCAGAGCATTCAGAATGTGACTGGAGCCTGGGACAGGGCATGAGGATGGAATGATGGGTAAGTGGTATGTGTGAATCTGGGTCCAGTGAGGGAAGAGAAACTATGCAGTGATTTGAATAATAAATTTAATATAAAGGAGTATGAACTATAACAGGGAATTAGAACAGGGGTTTTCAGGCTAAGACCTCTTTAGTCTGGAAGTTAACTTTTGTAAATAGTTTAATTGGTGCACAGCCATGCCCACTCATTTCATGTTGTCTATAGCTGCTTTTGTGGTCTAACGGCAGAGACCAATAGTTGTGACAGAAACCGTATGGCTCACAACATGCAAAATATGTACTCTCTTCACCTTTAAAAAAGGTTAATCCTGAAATTCAAGTAACAAGGAATTATCTAGTAGGAAGTAATAAGAACACTAAAAATGAAGAACTAACATATATACAGAATAGCCATTACCCCTGGGGCTTAGAGAGAACATTCAAGGAAGCATCACATCCCCAGGACTGAGATCTAGACCTGGTCTGAATGGAAATGAATATGACTTTGACTACTCATGGCAGAGAATTTGCTGTGGTGTCAGGTTGATAGAATTTGCAAAAGATATGTCTTCTGGAACTTGCTGGAAATCTATCCTCTGTTAAGAAGAGGTGAGTCACCAAAGACACTCTGCTAAAAATCCACCCAGAGCTGACACCAGGGAAACTGCTGGCCCAGGGTTTTTCTAGCCACCATGTCCTGTCAAAGCCTGGAGAGAACATAAGGTAGTTGAGCAGTAGGACAGACATGGCTTTCCTACAAGTCAAAGGTTAAATCCTAGATAGTAGAACAAGGTAAATATTAGCACTGTTCACAAGATTACAGTGGGAGGACTAGGGGAAGATGATGAAGACTCTGTTGGATATTTAGAGTAGGCAGTGCTTATAGTAACCAGATGAAGGCTTTTAGTAGAGTTTTAATGGTATGAACCAGAGAAGGAGAGAGAGGTCTACACTACATACACACATTTGGAAAAGGTTGTTGAAAACAACTGTGACAGATATATACTGATTACCAATCTTTCAGGGTCTCTATATATTTCCTAAGAACTTCCAGTTATATAGGTCTATACAGGTATTTCTGATGAGTTTGTTATGAGCAGAAGTGATGTGTACCACTCCCAGAGTAAAGCATCTAACATTCAGTATGTGACTGGAACGAAGGGGTCAGACCAAATTGCAGAGAAGATAGGTATCAGGGAGAAAATCTCAAGGCAAAACTGAAGGTTAGAAGCTTCTTACCTTCCTTGTAAAGGGAGATGCTGCCAGAAAAGGGAGCTTGCATAGAGCATGCCTGACTGGGGACTTTGCCCCCTTGCTAAACATGACAGCTGGAAGAGGGGCAAGGGCAAATATGGCCAAAATAGGCCCTCATTAGTTGGGAAGGTGGACACTCTCTCTGGGTTTCGACATACATTAGATTCTGGGAGAGGGCTTTTTTATTTGATACTTACTGTATTTTTTTAAATAATAATATACTTCTAGATCACAACTGGAGGCCAATTAAACCACCTATGTCTTTGATACTTTTGGGTGGGAAAAGTGGTTCCTGGTGCAGCCTTGAATTGAACTGGCCGAGGGTGACAGAGTGATTTCTTTTTGGGTGTCTTAGAGGAGACAGGCTTTCAGGCAGAAACTTACTGTTATTTCCAAAGACCTTGGTAATAATAATCAGCACTGTGAACAGATTTTTTTCATGTGTTATTTTCAGTTCTTGAACCCATGTAGCAGTTTTAATGACATATTTAAATAGCTATTTTTGATATCATACTCTGACTTCTTCTTTCCCCTTACTTTTGTTACACAGATAGTTCAGGTAGAAACTTGCCATTACTTATAATTATTAAATAAAACAGTCTTTTCTTTTCCTTTGAACTCTGTCGTTGGAGATTTGCCTGGGAGGCAGCAAGCCGTAGGACCCCCCAGGTTCGTTTTGGTAATATGACCTCCCAGCTCTTTTTCCTTCTGCAACACTGTTTTGGCTGGGATGGTTACAAGATGTAAACAGCTGAAAGTTTTAAGTCACTGCTTGAAAAGAAGCTGTGACCAGTTTATCAAAAAAGACTTTATACTAGCAAGACATAAATCTTTACATGCTAAGCTACTAAAAATCTAGGCTTTGTTTGTTATCACAGCAGAACTTAGCATTTCCTTACTAATATAATGGACAAGATTGAAATTGCAATATGAGGTCATTTATAAGAAGATAAGAACTCTGGAGAACACAACTCCTGAAGAAGAGAAATATTTAAGATAGTTTCTAACTCTGGATGCTCATTAGAATTATGTTTGTTTGGTTTTTTTTGTTTTTTGTTTTTACAAAGTTCAGATTCCAATCAAAAATTCTAATTTAATTAGTCTGAAATGAAGCAGTGTATAAACATTATTATATTGTCAAGGCTCCACAGTGATTACGATGTGCTGTCATGATTGAGAATCATTGCTGAAGAAATGAGCTAAAGCAGAGAAGACCACAGTGAAGTTTTTAAAAGGACAGGATGTTGTTGTGATATGCTGTTTGGTTGATGTGAAGAAAAGCTGGCCTCTGACAGATATGTTGCTGGGAAAGGGAAAAATATTTAATAGCCTTTTCAGGTACAAATGGGTCTTCTTCTTTGATACTAAACCAAAGTTCCACGAGTGGTATTTTCTTAAATGTCAGTTACAATGTAAAACTGTAAACCATAACAATAAAGTTTTTGTCCTCTATTCCATTAAAAAAAAAAAAAAAGGACAGGATGTTAAGATTGGCAAAGAATCAGGAGACAGTGGTCTCTTGAAAACCAAAGAAAAAGTCAGTTTCAGTGAGAATGGAATCATCATTAACAAAGTCAGAACAGAATTAGAAGCAATTCATTGCACGTGGAAATCAACAGATTAACTTAACAAAACAGTTTAAGTGGACTGATGAGGTTTAGATATCTAGGTTGGAGACATCTGTGACAATTAAAAGTCAGTATTGTTCTTTATAGAATTCTGTGATTTCAAGAAAGAGTAGGATAAGAGGGATATCAGGCATGAGGACGATTTTCCTTTTTTTCTTGTTTCTTTAGTTCTATTTGTTTTTATAGAGGTTTGTAAGGATAGACTTCAATGTACAGTATAATAATATGTTTGTATTTGTATAAGTCCATACAACCATGAAACATAAAAATTGAGTATTTCCCATCAAACTAGCAGGTGCCATAGTCTTTTCTAATCATTTTTATGAAGTACTTTTACATGGTCTTGACTTCCATATAAGTAGAATCATAAAGTATGTTTTCTTCCTGTGTTTTTTTTTCTTTCAACACTATGCATTTGAGATTCACCCATTTTTTTAGTGTGTATCAGTGTTTATTGCTTTTGTTCTTATGTGTAAAATTCCATTGTATGACTATTTTGTACTTTGTTTTTCTCTACCCATAAATACTAATAGTCTCTGTTTACACTCGGTGTTGGCTATATGTGTGTGTGTGTGTGTACACATATCAAACACACACATATACACACACACATATCAAACTCACCTCGTTTGATTCCCCTCTTTTTAAGCTAATTGCCTTTATTCATTGCTGTTCAGAACCTGTGAGATATTAATTTATAAAAGTTGACAGGCTTTTACAGTTGTGTTGAGCTGGTCCATTATGGGCAGAACTATAAGTCCTGTGATTTTTTTGTTTTGTTTTTCTTTGTTTGGTGATTGAAAATACGAGAATATCCCTGGTTACTAAAGGGAAAAACTGGAGCAGGGGGATGAGATGTTTTAGAAACAGAGAGTGAACTGATAATTGACTGTACTATAGAGAAACCGATGAAAGATAAAAGTTCTAGAATGGAATAGCTGTATTTTGCTTTCAATATTCAAAATCCAATTTCCCTCTTGAAACAGAATAATATGATCAAATTTAAATTTGGGAGAAGATATTGATCCTTCCAAATGGCCTTTAAAAACTAATTTGTTGGGTTTTTAAAGAATATTTGTGCCCATGGCTAAAGAAAACATCAGCAAAATGAAAAAAGAACCAACTGTATGGGAAAATATATTTGCCTATGATACCTTGGACAAGGTTTGATCTCCAAAATGTATAAAGAACTAACACGACTGCACTCAAGGAAGACAAACAATCCAATTAAAAAATGGACAAAGGACCTGAACAGATATTTCTCCAAGGAGGACATAAACAGCACTCAGAGACATATGAAGGATGCTCATCATCACTAGCCATCAGAATAATGTAAATTAAAACCACGATGAGATACCACTTCACACCAGTCAGAATGGCCATCATAAACAAATCAAAATACAGCAAGTACTGGCAAGGATGTGGAGAAAAGGGAACACTAGTACACTGTTGGTGGGAATGCAGACTGGTGCAGCCATTGTGGAAAGCAATGTGGAATTTCCTCAAAAAGCTAAAAATGGAACTACCTTTTGACCCAGTGATTCCACTGCTGGGATAATGCCCTAAGAATCCTGAAACACCAATTCAAAAGAACCTATGCACCCCAATGTTCATAGCAGCACAGTTTTACAATAGCCAAGTGCTGGAAGCAACCTAAATGCCCATCAGTAGATGATTGGGTCAAAAAACTATGGTACATTCATACAATGGAATACTATACAGCAGAAAAAAAGAAAAGAGAGAAAGAAAGAAAGAAAGAAAGAAAGAAAGAAAGAAAGAAAGAAAGAAAGAAAAGAAGGAAGGAGGGAAGGAAGGAAGAAAAAGAAGGAAGGAAGGAAAGAAGGAAGGAAGGAAGGAAGGAAAGAAGGAAGGAAGGAAGGAAGGAAGGAAGGAAGGAAGGAAGGAAGGAAGGAAGGAAGGAAGGAAGGGAGAAAGAAAGAGCTACTATAGCTCTTTCACAGCATGGCTGGAACTGGAGAGCAGTATGCTAAGTGAAATAAACCAGGGAGCGAAAGAAAAATACAACATGATCTCACCTATAAGTGGAACCTAATCAACAAAACAAACAAGCAAGGAAAATATAACTAGCAACATCGAAAGAAAAAAGAAACTAACAGTAATGAGAGGGAAAGAGGGAAGAGGGTAACGGGAAAAATAAAGGGAAGGGTCAAATCAAGGAACATGTATAAAGGACCTATGGACAAAGCCAAGTGGGGAAGGATTGAAGGAAGGAGGTGGGGGTGGGTGGGGCAGGGGAAAGTGATGGTGGGAAAATGGAGACAAATGTATTTGAACAATACAAAAATTTAAAAAAATATATGTGCACAGACTATATGCTGAAGTTCAATATCTTGCAGCTATTCAAGGCCAGGCAGGTTCAAATGGGATTAAGGCAGACAGGAGAAAATTCATGGAGCTGTTGGAATATTTTACATGCCTTTATTCCAGGGTGGGATGATCCACGCATGCCACAGGCTGTGAGTTGTGCTGTGGAAAGTCCCAGCTCCCTTATATACTAAGTGCACACAAAGCAAGCAGGGTGCCAAGATATAATAGAGCATGATCTGTGCATGTGGGCCCATATTCAAGGTTATATGAATACTGTTTAATCATAGTTGCCCAGACATCTGGGTGAGGGAGCCTGATTGACTCCATTTTCTCTACATTAAGTCTTATGCTTCAATAAGCAATGACTGTGTAAAGGCCACCCTAGGTATAGAAGAAGAGATAGGGAGACTTCTGGTCAAGATGGTGGTGTAGTTAAACATGGACTCACCTCCTTGCACAACCAGTAAAATTGCAACTAAAATACAGAACAACCATCATTTAGAGCCCCTAGAAACCTAGCTGAATGTAAGCCCTATGATTGCAGAATTAAGAAACCACATCAAGACTGGAAAAAGGGGTAAAGATGTGGAACAAGTTGGTCCCCCACCCACATGTGGCAGATAAAAATCGGGTGGGATGCTCAGTAGCAAGGCATTCGAGTCCCATGCTCCCTATCCCAGGATTCCAGTGCCAGGAAGAGGAGTCTCCATAATTTCTGGCTGTAAAATTCAGTGAGGACTGAGGGTGTGAAAGATAGAAACCTCTGGATTCCCAGGCAGTTCCTCTTAAAGGGCCCATGCACAGACTTATTTGGACTCACTTTGAATCCCTCTGACCTCCAGTGCTGAGGCAGTATCTAGAAAGGCATCAGAGACAGGAACAGGAATTTAATCATCTGGCATCAGAGTGAAAGCTGGAGGGACAGCTTTCTCTCAGACAGAAGTACTGACAGAGGCCATTGTTTCTTTGTTGAGTCCTCACCTCAAAGAGCCAGCAGGCAGGCACCATATCTGAGACACCATCAACCTGGCTCTCATTGTTTGCCTCACCCTGGTGATTCCCAGAGTCCCAATTGCACCCAACTCTTGGGCCTACCCAGGTTGTTTCTTTCCAGTGGCTTTTCCATACAAATAGCTTGTCTTGTCTCATGCTTCAGATTTTCCTAAATTCTCTAAAACAAGTAGCATCTGCCCTCAACAAACCCAATACCTCTTATTAAGTGGCTCTAGGCTCATCACTTGCAAATGCTGACCATGGCTCATAGCTTGGCCTCATCCGAGCACCTTCAAGCCTATCACAAGTAGCAAGCACCTGCAGATTGTTTTGTAGCTTGTGCTTGCTGGTCCTAGGCAGAACATGGGTGGGGACTGACGTTGGCCCCACACCTACTGGGAGGTCCCAGATCAGCTTATTCAGTGGACAGTTTGGACCACATAAGGGCACTACTGCTCAACCACCTCTTCTAGTGACACAATCAAGGCAGACTCAGCAGGCACCAGAGCCCTACTGATCTAATTCCTGCTCTTTAGAGTGGATTCCTGCATAGCTGATCCTCTAAGGTGATTGAAGATTGGTTGCCAGTGGTAAAAGCTAGTTCCTATAGTTAGTCAACTTGGATAAAGCCCTTCCATTCACATGCCAACAACAACCAAGTCTCAACTACAAGAAGAAAGTGTCCACAACCCACAGAGTGGGCACATCTCGAGTGCCCATCTCAGGTGATAGAGGAGGCTGTACCTCTTGATCCACCAAAACACCTACTATATTAGGCCATTCTTCCAAGCCTTGGAGATGTCTCAGCTCTACCTAGTACATAGGAACAAACATAGAGAGGCTGCCAAAATGAGGAAACAAAGAAACATGGTCCAAATTAAAGAACAGAACAAAGCTCCAGAAAAAGAACTAAACAAAATGGAGGCAAGCAATGTACTAGATGGAGACTTCAAAGCATGGTTATAAGGGAGCTCAATGAACTTAGTGAGAACCTCAACAGCATAAAAAGCTACCAGACAGAAATGAAGGATACACTAATTGAAATCAAGAACAATTTACAGGGAATCTACAGTTGAGCGGATGAATCAAATCAGTGACTTAGCATCAAGAAACTCCCAGCACACAAAAGCCCAGGGCCAGACGGTTTCCCAGGAGAATTTTACAAAACATTTAAGGAAGAGCTAACCCCTGTCCTTCTCAGACTATTCCAAAAAATCCAAGAGGAGGGAAGACTCCCAGACTCCTTCTATGAGGCCAGCATCACTCTGATCCCAAAACCCGATAAAGACCTTACAAATAAAGAAAACTACAGGCCAAATTCGCTGATGAACATAGATGCTAAAATCCTCAATAAAATATTGGCAAACCGCATCCAGCAATACATTCAAAAGATTATCCACCATGATCAAGTGGGATTCATCCCAGGGATGCAGGGATGGTTCAATATACGCAAATCAGTAAACGTGATACATCACATAAACAAAAGAAAAGACAAAAACCACATGATCATCTCAATAGATGCAGAGAAAGCATTTGACAAGGTACAGCACCCATTTATGATCAAAACGCTCAGCAAAATGGGAATAAATGGGGCATTCCTCAACGTAATAAAGGCCATATATGAAAAACCTACAGCCAATATCATAGTCAACGGGCAAAAACTGAAAGCTTTCCCACTAAGATCGGGAACACGACAAGGATGTCCGCTCTCACCGCTTCTTTTCAACATCGTATTGGAAGTCCTAGCCACAGCGGTCAGACAAGAGAAAGAGATAAAAGGCATCCAAATAGGAAAGGAGGAAGTAAAACTATCATTGTTTGCAGATGACATGATAGTGTACATAGAGAACCCTGTAGACTCTACCAAAAAACTCCTCAACCTAATAAGTGAATTTGGCAAAACAGCAGGATACAAAGTCAACATTCAGAAATCAAAGGCATTTTTCTACACCAGCAATGCAATAGAAGAAGAAGAAATCAGAAAAAACATACCATTCGATATAGCACGAAAAAAGATAAAGTACCTAGGGATAAATTTAACCAAAGACACAAAAGACCTGTATGCAGAAAACTATACAACATTGCAAAAAGAAATTAAGGAAGACACAAATAAATGGAAGCATATACTGTGCTCATGGATTGGAAGAATTAATATCCTCAAAATGTCCATACTACCCAAAGCAATTTATAGATTCAACGCAATCCCTATTAAGATACCAATGACGTATTTCACAGAAATAGAACAGACATTTCAAAAATTTATATGGAACCATAAACGACCCCGAACAGCCGCAGCAATTTTGAGAAAGAAACACGAAGTAGGAGGGATCACAATACTGGACATCAAACTCTACTACAAAGCCACCATACTGAAAACAATCTGGTACTGGCACAAGAACAGACCCATAGACCAGTGGAACAGAATAGAAAGACCAGAAATAAGCCCAGGTCTCTATGGGCATCTAATATTCGACAAAGGGGGCAGAAGCATAAAATGGAGCAATAACAGCCTCTTCAACAAATGGTGTTGGGAGAGCTGGACGGCTACATGCAAAAAATTGAAATTGGATCATCAGCTGACACCATACACAAAAATAAACTCAAGATGGATAAAAGACTTAAATATAAGTCGCAACACCATCAAAGTCCTTGCGGAGAACGTTGGCAGGAAACTCTCATATATCCCACACAGCAATTTTTTCTCTGATATGTCTCCTAAAGCAAGGGACATTAAGGAAAGAATAAACAAGTGGGACCTCATCAAAATAAGAAGCTTCTGCACGGCTAAAGAAAACATCAGCAAAATGAAAAGGGAGCCAACCGTATGGGAAAATATATTTGCTAATGATACATCAGATAGAGGTTTGATCTCCAAGATATATAAAGAACTCACTCGACTCTACTCCAAGAAGACAAACGATCCAATCAAAAAATGGGCAAAGGACCTGGGCAGATGCTTTTCTAAGGAGGAGATACAGAGGGCCCAGAGGCATTTGAAAGGATGCTCTGCATCACTAGCCATCAGAGAAATGCAGATCAAAACCACCATGAGGTACCACCTCACACCGGTCAGAATGGCCATCATAAACAGATCCACAAAGAACAGGTGCTGGCGAGGCTGTGGAGAAAAGGGAACCCTAGTACACTGTTGGTGGGAATGCAGACTGGTGCAGCCACTATGGAAAGCAGTGTGGAATTTCCTCAGAAAGCTGAAAATGGAACTGCCTTTTGATCCAGCGATTCCCCTGCTGGGACTATACCCTGAGAACACCAAAACGCCAATACAAAAGAACCTATGCACCCCAATGTTCATAGCAGCACAATTTACAATAGCCAAGTGTTGGAAGCAACCTAAATGCCCAGTAGTAGATGATTAGATCAAAACACTATGGTACATATACACAATGGAATACTACGCAGCAGAAAGAAAAAAAGAAGTACTAAACTTTGCGACATCATGGATGGAACTGGAGAGCATCATGCTAAGCGAAATAAGCCAGGGGGCCAAAGACAAATACCATATGATCTCACCTATAAGCGGAACCTAACCAACAATGCAAAGATGCAAGGAAAATATGACCAGCAACACTGAAAGGAAAAGAAATCAGCAGAGACAAGAGGAAAGGGGGGGGGAAGGGAAGGGGAAAGTCAAGGAACATATAGCAAGGACTCATGGACAAAACCAAAGGGGAAGAGCTGAGGGAGGGAAGGTGGGAAGGGGCAAGGGAAAGAGGTGGGGGGGGAGGCAGAGACAAATGTATTTTAGAAGTAAATAAATTAAAAAAAAATCAGTGACTTAGGATATAAGGAAGCAAAAACAAAACAAAACAAAAAAAGAAACAAACAAACAAAAAAAAAAAATCTGAACAGCAAGGAAAAAAATCCAAAAAAATTAGGATAGTGTCAGGAGCCTCAGGGACAAATTCAAGCATACCAACATTTGCATTATGGGGGTCGAGGCAGAAGGAGAAGAGACAGAGCAATAAAATAGAAATCTATCTGAAAAAATAATCACAGAACACTTCCCTAACTTGATAAAGGAAATAGAAAGAAGTGCAGAGAGTTGTAAACAAGATAAACCCAAAGAGGCCCATATATCATAATTAAAATGCAAAATGTTAACAACAAAGTCTCTTAAAAGCAACAAGAGAAAAACAGTTAATTACCAGCAAGGGAGCTCCCATAAGACTGTTACTGATTTCACAAAAAGAAACTTTCCAGTCCAGAGTGCATGGCAAGAAATATTTAAAGTGATGAAAAGCAAGGACCTACAGCTAAGATTACTCGAACCAGCAAAGTTATTATTTAGAATCAAAAGGCAAAGAGCTTTCCAGACCAAAAAAATTAAAAAAAGCTAAAGGAGTTCATCACCGCCAAACCAGTACACCAAACTGGTATTATATAAAATTTAGAAGGTCTTCTTTAAGAAGAAGAAGAAGAAAAAAAGAATAAAATGAAAATAAATGCATATCTATCAAAAACTGAATTTAAAAACAAAATAAATGAACAAGCAAAAACAGAAACAGAATCATAGATATAGAATGTTTTGATGGTTGCCAGATGGGAGGGGAATTGGTGGGTGAATGAAAAATGGTCAGGGATTAAGAAGTACAAATTATTTGTCACAGAATAATCATGAGGATGTAAAGTACAGCATAGGAAATATAATAAGTAATAGTCTAATAACTATATTAGGTATCAGATGGGTGCAAGATTTAGCAGGATGATCACTTATTAAGTTACGTAATATCTGGTTGCCAGGATGTACACCTGAAACTAATGTAAAAATGTATGTCAACTAAAAATGATTTTCAAAAAACAAAATAAACGGAGATGGGGCTGAGACAATGAATGCAGAGTCACAGTGAGAGGTCCGAGACTGAAAATAAGAAATTTGTGATAATAATGTGATCAGTTTCTTTATGCTTTTGTCTACATTTATGGCTAGTGTATTAGTTTCCCAAAACTATAAAAACAAAGTACCACAAACTGGGTAGCTTAAACAACAAAATTGTTTTCTTACAAAAAAATCAAGGTGCCAGCATGGTTTGTTCCTTCTGAGTATTATGAAGGAAAGATCTTTTCCTTGCCTTTCTTTTGGGCTTGTAAATAAATGTCTTCTTCCTTTGTCTCTACACATTGTCTTCCTTTTATGTGTATCTGTGTTTATGTCTATATTTCTTTCTTTTTAAAGACACCAGACACATTGAATCAGAGCTCACTCTAATAACTTCGTTTTGATCTCAATTATCTCTGTAAAGACCTTATCTTCAAATAAGGTCAAATTCTGAGCTTTTGAGGGTTAAAACTTCAACATAGGAATTTGGGGGAATGTGATTCAATCTGCAACACTTAGGAAAAGGATTTTGAGTCATTTTTATACATGACCACAGTGTAAATAATTAAGTTGGAGCAAAACAAAATATAACTATAAAAATTATATAGACCTTAGATAAATTTAGTACATGTAATAATTATCTTGAGATTAGTGGAGTACCAAGCAGAAGTGACAAAAACAGGAAGGTGTGTGCTGGTAGTGATTCACCCAAGATATAAGAAATAAGGGGGTACATTTTCTATAATGATTAGTATCAATAACAAAACAAACTAAAAGTTATTTGTTGATCTAAGTTATAACAATTTGTTGTTTTAATAACATATGTCAGCTTCAGATTTGCATACTTTTGGTTTTTTTCATTTAAACATTTTTCCATTACAGTTTACATTTAATATTATTTTTTTAGACACAGCTGTACAGCATAGTGATTAGATAACCATATACTTTACAAGTGTTCCCCTTGATATTTCCAGAACCAACCTGGCACCATACATAATTATTACAATATTATCGACTATATTTATTTCCTATGCTGCACTTTACATCCCCATGACTATTTTGCAACTACCAATTGTACTTCTCACTATCTTCACATTTTCCACCCAGTCCATCATCTCTCCTCCCCTTTAAAAACCATTAGTATGTTCTCTGTACCTACAAGTCCATTTCTCTTTTGCTTGTTCATTTATATTCTTTAGATTTCAAGTATATTTTAAATTACATGGTTTGTGTTTCTCTGACTTATTTTACTGACCAGATTTATATACTTTTATTGCTTATCTTTAATGAGTATAATATTGTTCAGCACCATTAACTTGAAGAACTCAATGTTAACACAGTCCTAATTCTACCACATGGAACTAGTTGAGTACATTTATGACATTTAATTTAAGAATATGGGTATAATAGTTTGGTGTTATTCAAACTCTTTTGGGACACAGTTCTTGTCTTAATCCCTTTGGTCCTGTATATCTCTGCATTTTCCAGTAGGTTTTAAATAATCAAAAGTATAAAAACACAATACTTATATAGTAGAAATCAGATTAATTCCATTCTGAAATTCTCTTTGAGATTTTACTTGTGTTTAATGTGAAACAGAATGAGGACTGCATGGTTTAATATTTTTTTGGTACATACAAATTTTAATTTGTGCACAATTATGAAATGTGAATATCTTTAAATTTAAAATTTCTCATTTTTAAATATTAGTATTTTGTTTTAAAGCTAAAGAAAGCACGAGGAAATAATATTTTTTTCATTATTACTGATTTTTTTCCTGGAGAAATGGGTGTTAAAAATATGATCCACTCCAGTTATCAAGTATACCAGGAAAATCACTGCTTAAGTTTCTAAAAGACTACTAGAGATGGGTCAAAATTTATGTCTGAACTTCTTGGAAGCCACTTCAAAATAGAATTACTAAATACTCTAGCATTTTTTGGGGAAAAATAAAGTTGCTAAAGCGCATTGTTTTTCCTGGTGCTGTAACCTAATAAAGTCTTCTTATGAATCACTGTAAAGTTGTCCTAGTGAGATAGTGGACAGAAAACAAACTTCTCATAAAAAAATTGGATAACAGATGTCATGGGTCTGTGTGTGTTAATGTCTTTCAGAGAGGGTTGGTGGCATGAAATCTTAGAAAAAGTAATACTTGGAATAGCCAAAATGAAATAATCTAGGCAGAGATGATTTATTTTTGAGCCAATGGAAAATTGTTTTCCAAAATGTTTATTGAACACTTACATTATCCCTAGAGTTAATTATCTGCGGTCAAATAAGCTAAAAAAAAAAAAAAATAGGGTGTTTTCTGTCACTGTCTTCATTCCTGGAAATTTACAAAGCACATTAGGATGTTGAAAGCTCAGGGAATTCACAGGTTAAAGGAGCTTATTGCAATATAGCTGAGTGTTTTCCATATTTAATTTGAAATAGCCTAAACTTTTTTTTCCAAAGTAACATCCCTCAGAACTTGTGTTCCTTAGAAAACAATTTTTAATTAAAAGTATTTCATATTCTTCAAGAATTGTTCTATGATGCTCTTCTCATTCTTTGTAAAGATTGGCAGAGGGTTTCTGCAATAAGACTAAAAATCCACAGACATGCATTATTGGATATATCTACAATGGTGTTAGTTTGTAAAAATTTCAAAGTTGCCATTACCAATAGTGTTACATTGCCCTTGAATTCTGTAGTAACATCAAATTTCTCCAAGGAAACTTTCATACTCTTTTTGAAGGTAGACACTCTCCTGTGATGAGAAAGTAATGCTTAGTAAGAAGTTCCTGTTTTTTCCCTGTTTAGAGAAGCTGTGTTGTGACAATGGTTTACTATTTATATAAAGAAGATTTCTGAAGGAAGGTAACCAAAAGAAATAAAAATAATGTACCACATAACAATGAAAAAAAAGTAAAATAGAGTGGTTATAAACATTTTTTATTATAATTGGAAAAGAATGCCCATCAGCTATACAGTTATGGGGAGGGGGCTAAGAAAGAGGAGATTCTATTTTAGCAAAATTGTCCCTAAAATTAAAAGAATATATGATTAGATGCACAGATCCTTTACACTTAAAGTATAAGAATGTCAAGAGTTCTTACTCACTTGAAGAACTCTAGGATAGAAACTCATCAAAAAGAAAGTCATGGAAAACAGAAAAAAAGTTTTAACAGTAGTCAAACTGTTCTCCAGAGGAAGTTCAAAAATTGAAAGAAATAGTCAAGCTAACAGAAACCTAGGATTCTGGCAGAACCAGTTAAATTTCACGTACAAAGTTGGATATTGTTATACATTTTGATTACAACATTGGAAATTTAAGGGAAATATGTCCTATTAAGTTTTAAAGTATAACTCAACATTCTGGATTGCAGCAGTGGGAGGAATGGCCCTAGCCTGGCTGGTGAGGGTGTCTGGGGGTCAGGTTGGATGAATAAAGATTTCCCTCTAAGTTTGCCCCAAGAGAAAATGAAGAAGGAGGGGATTGGATAAAGGAAGAACTTCTAGAAAGGCCCTAGAGGATTGAAACAATAAGAGGGAGGGCAGTTTGAACAGCTATTCCAACCCAAGCAATTACCAAGAAGCCTAATTTTCAAGTTTCAAAACATTCTGTCTAATACCAAATAGCCATGCATAGCAAAGACAAACCATGATATAATATGGAAGTCAATGATTAGGAAAAATAAATCTGAGTCAGTGAAGTTAGTAAGAAAAAACATTGCTTAGTGCTAAAGAACATTTATTTTGTAATCAGATGTTACATTTAAATTCCATCTATACCACCTTACTAGATGCATAATCTTGGGCAATTTATTTAATCTTTTAACTTAGTTTCCATATCCATTACATTTTAATAATAACATCATCTACTTCCCAGCATTGCAAAACTAGGTTTAAAATGTATAAGACAATGCCTACCATTTTGTTTTCCTTTTTAAAGCAATTACTAATCCCAAGAATTGAAAACTTGATCAAAGAGAGAAGCCAGCTACAATTTTCAAAGTAATCTAAAACCAAATTTTTGTTTGCTTATTTTTTTTATTGTGGTAAGAACATCTAATATAAGATCTACCCTTTAAATTATTTTTTAAATTAAAGCATATAATACTGTATTGCCAACTATAGGTACTATGTTGTACAGCAGATCTCTGGAACTTATTTATTTAGCATAACTTAAACTTTATAATCATTCAATAAGAACTCCCCATTTCTCTCTCCTCTTAATCCCTAGCACCTACCAGTCTCTTCTCTGTTTCAACATTGAAGCACTATTCACAGGAGACAAGATATGGAAACAACCTATGTCCACTGAAAGCTAAGTGGATAATAAAAATGTGGCATATGCATAGAACATAATATTATTCAGCCTTTAAAAATGTGGGAAGTCCTGCTGTATGTGACAACATACATGAACCTTAACATTACAGAAATTAAGCCAGTCACAGAAGGACAAATACTACATGATTCCACAAATTAAAACTCAAATTTTGAGTCTTTCAAACATATATGAGGATGTTTATTTTTTGTCAGTGATATCGAAATTAAAAATAAAAATAGTAGAAAAGATAATATCTAACTGTTTTTAACTTGAAAATTGTGATGTAAAAGAAATCTTATGACCTGGGTGGTGTGGCTGAGTGGATTGAGCCCTGGCATGCTAACCAAAGGGTCACCGGTTCAATGCCCAGTCAAGGCACATGTCTGGGTTGCAGGCCAGGTCCCCAGTAGAGGGCTTGCGAGAGGAATCCACACATAGATGTTTCTCTCCCTCTTTTTCTCCCTCCCTTCCTCTCTGTGTAAAAATAAAATAAATGAAGTCTTAAGAAAAAATAAAAAAGAAACCTTATGAGAAAGTACCTGATTTTAACATTTTGCTCTTCTATTTTTTCTGAAGAAAAGTTAAGGGAAACACTTGGATTTTGGAATGACAACATGAACTTAATCATTGAGTAATAAAGTTAATTTCCTAGTAAATGCCATAAACACTAAGTATATCATTTCCACAGGAGAGGCATATTCAAACTGATACACATAGAATCCAAACATCTGAGTTATACATTTTCCTTGTATAGCATAGCTTGTCTCTATATGGGCCCAGATGTTACATGAATCTATCCAGGAGAAAAGAAAACAAAGCAGAGATATTGTGTTCAGTGAGAAGTGTATTAAACTTTTGGGCAACGAAGACAGCTTGTCTCCACTGAGAGGATGGGAACATGCTGGGTTTTCCTAATCCAATCTTGAGCTGAGAGTATATGTTCGCATGTCTTCTTCTTGAACAGAAGGTGGGCTGATCATGAGCATCCCTACACATCCATGCTAGCATATCATTGGGCATTAAGTCATTCAGAAAATATTTACTGCTCACCTGCAATGCGCCATGAGGCCCTAGGGATCTAACCATGGACAGTGCCACACTCACAGAATTTTTATTCTAATATGAGAAACAGATTAAACAGGGAAACAAACAAGATCACTGTAGATGAGCATAAATTTCAGGAAGAAGAGAAACACAGTAATGAGAGAGAATAGGCTGTAACAACATTTTGGGGGAATGAAAGAAGGAAAACAGTTCCTCAGCAAATGTCACTCGGCAGTTGCTCCAACCAACACAGATGCCCCTTTCATGAAATTACTGATGGAGAATATCCTTCCTTGCCAGCTATACAATAAAAGTCCATAAAGAGAGGGTCCCCTTGCCCCCATCATGGCCCCCAACCCCCCTGCTTCACACACAAGTTTCATCATAAAATATAACTCAGCTGTTCTTAGAAAAAATTCAGTTGAGGCTCTAAATGTGAAGAGACAAAAAATATTTTGAGTGCTTTCTATGATCTAGGTCCTGTCCTTCAAACTCTACATATTTATTCACATTCAGGACACATGACAGCTTTGTAGTCTAGGTGCTATTTTACCCCCCCCCCCTTTGTTTTTTTACAAGTAAGGATGTTAAGGCACACAGGAATTGAGTTACTTGCTTAAATGTTGCACATCTGCTGAGTGACAGAGTTGAGATGTAAACCAAGACAACTGTCTTCAGGGTCTGAGCTCTTTCCTCCATGTCATAGTAAATGAAGGAGCCATAATAATGACGATTGTCCTCCCCACCCCTTTATGAAATATGAATACACACTCCCTAACCAAACCTCTGAATGCACACATTGTGTTTATTTTCAAGAAGAACTGAAAGAGCCATGCACAATACTTGCAAGGGAGACCACCTTCTTTCATTCTCTATGTTCTTCAATGCACTTCTTTTAGATAATCAAACTGACTCATGACTTCCTGATGTTTAGCACTTATGGACACCAGAAAAAAGCAGTGTTATGCCATTGGGGATATAAAATTTTGTTAGTTGAGATTAGGTGTTAATTTGTAATTTCCCTTACTAATCTATAGACTGCTAGAGGTCATGATCTATGTTTCAGTTAATATTATAACCCCAGCATTTAGCAAAGTTGCAGGTACACAAGATTATTTATTAAGCACCTATGAGATGGATGGATGAATGAATAAGTGATAGGATCGCAGTTACAAACCTACATATAATTATGACTTCTTGATTAGTTTTCACTCTTCAGCAGTATAACAGTCATTTTTTGCAGAGAGCAATAAATCACTAAACAGTAAAATGCTGCTCCTCTCAACTGGACCATCACTGTCAGAAAAAAAAAAATAAGAGAATGAAAACAATTGTTCCTTTGAACCCTTTTCAGCTAAGGAAACCTTATTTAGATCTTTTCAAATGATTATCTTTTTATAAACATGCATCTAATTTCATCTGGTCTTTTCACAAGTTATTCTTGTGTTTGGTGCTCTATTTTGACTCCAAGCTACCTTCTGGGACCCCATCTGTCCACAGCAAAGTGTTACAGGGAAACTTAAGGGAAATTTGACTTTCCCTTAGTCAAATTTGTTAGTTTCCACCTACTCAGTTGCTATAGCCCTTCAGCTACCCTCCAGAGATCTTTCTTTTATTACTCACACTTTTCTCTACTATTCATTTACTTATATCCTTTCACAGATTTCTGTTGACATGCTACTGACTTTGACACTTGACAGTTTTCTGAAGCTTTTGTTAAGTAAATTGAAAATTGGGATAGTACAACAGGAATACAGCTTGTATTGGTACCTACTACACTTCTATTTCATATTCTCTGAGACCATACTGTAATCAACTCTTTCATGTGGACCTGATGACTCAACTCCATTTGTTATGTGTTTACCATATTTGTTTACTATTTTCAATGGTAGAAATTTGAATTGTAGGCACTTACAAACTTGGTTGAAATTAAAGTGAAAAACAATAGAGGGAGAGAAAATATTTAAAAATTATATACCTGATAAGAACTTGTATCCAGAGTATATAAAGAACCCTACAATAAAAAAACATAATCCCAATATAATAATTGGATTTTAATAAATATTTCTCTGAAGAAGGCATACAAACGGCCAAATAAGCACAGGAAAAGATAATCAATATTATATTTTTATTAAGAAGATGCAAATCAAATTTATAATATACAATTTCACATTAACCAGTGTTAATCAAAGTTACAAAATACAATTTCTCACTAACTGGTATGGTTATAATAAAAAATGAAGACAATAACAGCTGTTTTAAAAAAAATGTGAAGAAATTGGAGCCTTCGTACATTGCTGATGGGAATGTAAAATGGTGCAATCTCTTGGAAAACAGTTGTAGTTCCTCAAAAAGTTAAACACTAGAGTACCATATGACCCAGCAATTCTATACCTTGATAAATACCCAATATAAATAAAAACATATGTCTTCACAAAAACTGATATTAATGTTCATCACAGCCTTATTCCTAAGAGCCAAAACTGGTAAATGAATAAACAGAATGTAGTATATTCATATAATGAAATGATTATCTTCTACAGAAGGAAATAAGGTATTTGTATGCTACAATATAGATAAACTTTGAAAACACTATGCTAATGAAAGAAGCCATCACCGAAGACCACGTATTGCATGATGCTAAATATATAAATGTCCAGAACAGGCAAATCCACAGAGACAGAGAGTAGTTTAGGGGTTGCCAGAGGGGAAAAAAATGAGTAACTGGGAATGGGCATGAGATTATTTTTAAGTATGATGAAAATGTTCTAAAATTAATTTATAGTGATGGTTGCACAATTCTGTGAGCATAACAAAAACTATGCACTTGTACAATATAAGTAAATATATTTTATGATATGTGAATTAGAACTAAAAAAAATCTAGGTTTTTTTTTGCTTTGTTTTTTAAAGAATAATAATATAGCCCTACAAATTCTACTGAAGAATAGGCATCATTGATTCAAGGAGGTTGTAAATTTAAGGAAAATGTTGCAAGAAAAAATTATTTCCCAAATTGAGTTATCAGTGACTGTAAATGAGGCTGATCACAATCTTTGTGTGACACATCTCCATCCCACTGCGCATACAGAGTGGAAATCTGTTCATCAGGGAATACATGTTTGCTTTTTTTTTATTCATATATTTTATTAAATAACATATCTATGTTTTTAAAATTATATATCTCAGAGAAAAACTCTGAAAACTTTTTAATAAATTGTTTCAGCTTAAAATAACATAAAAAGAATAAATTAATATATGAAATGAGTTTTTCCCATTTTCTTGACTCTTTGTTTCTTGGAAGATTATAGGGACATTATTCACTATGGGTGAAAAGTATGTGGATTTTGTTTAGGTTTGTAAATTTTGACCTAATTCATTCTATGTTTCTGATATTGGACTTAAGGATCATCAGTGATGAGCAGAAATGATATCCCTCTTAGGTTTTGTCAGACCTCATACCTGTAGATTTTCCTCACACAATGAACCCTGCAAAATAATAAGGTCTCAAGAGATAGTAAACAACAGGCATCTCATTTATAGTGTCTTATGGAGTAGCAAATGAGTGCATGGACTTCTGGATGTATAATTTTTCTGTTTGTGTGTGCTTGTGTGAGTGTATGTGTCTGTATGTGTTCATATCCCCAGAAAATATAATACCTCATTTCAAACTGTTCAGTTGTATAAGAAGGTGATACTATATATCAAGATGTTAATTCTCTTTATAATGAAAATAATGAAGCTAGTGTATTTAATTTTGGAATTATTTTTTAGTGAAAGAAGCCTGGTTTCTATTGACTCAGAAGATTCTTGTCATGTCTAATTTATTATGGTAGAGTTTTGTGAAAACAAACATATATAATTGTATAAGTCCATATATAATTGTATAAGTCCATATATAATTGGTAAGCGTAGATAAAAATAATTTGACATTGAAATTTATACTTAATAAATAGAGTATTTTATGCAATCAATTTTTCATTATGCTGTTGAGATCAATAGCTACAAATAAGATATAAAAACACTATTATTGATGGGACACATGTCAGTATAAAATGTGCAGTTTTCTATAGCATTTCATGAGTATAAAACTGTGTTTTACATTTTCCAATAATATTCATATTGCTCTGTAGAGAATGTCTATTAAAATCAATGTACAGTAAGTCAACATGGGGATATCTTCTAACAATGAGAAAAGGCAGAGTGCATATAGAAAAGACACTACTATTTTTTTATAAATATTACCTGAATTTTTTGTCAGAGGTTAAATTGGATTGTTGAAATGAGAATGCATGGGGTTTTCTTTGTTTTTTGTTTTGTTTTGTTTTGTTACCATTTAAATAGCAGTCCAGCCAATCACTTCAGAAGGCTGTTGACAATATGAAAATTATTAAATAGAATGTGTACCCTCCAAATATTTTGCATCAGTGAGGATGCTGAAGAATAGCCACAGAGAATGAATTTAAGAAGGGGCATAAACTAATGCATGGACTAAACATTTAGACTCCACAGAAATATGTTACACATGATATTGTTCATTGTACTTCAGGTCCTAAAACTGTGATTACAAGCCCTATAATCTCATTCACTTGGAAAATAAATATCATCTATGAGATGTAGGTAATAAGAAATCTTATGATGTTAGATTGCTTAAATAGTGGTGGATTTGTCTGAGAACATATGTCCTTTTAAAATCTTGACTTTTTTAGGTTAAATTTTACATGATTTTTTTCTGATGAATAAAACAATGTCATACAACTCCTATTATTACTTCAAGTAGTCACAGTTTTTTTCTAAATTGCTCCACTCAACCACTTTTGCTTCAAAGATAACTCAATTGGCAAGAATATAAATATTTTAATCTGTGACCAATTATGTCAATCTGTCCTATTTGAAACTGTATGAATTTTCATTTATTATCATTTAAATAAGATGTTTAAAATAAATAACTTCAAGAGGACATATATTTCAAAAAGATTCATGTTATATTTATGGACAAACAATATTAATTCATTATCTGGACAAAAATGACAACTTGTGGGACATCTATACCTCCTTATAAAACATAAAGAAAGATGAGGGAGAATCAAGAAGGCAAAAGAGTGAGTGGAAATCACACTGACCTCCTCCCAGGACCAACCTGGAATTACAACTAAATTGTGGAGAAATCACCTGAAACAAACTGAAAAATATCAAGAGAGGAGCTTTGTAACCTCAGAGTCAGAAGAATCAGCTTTAGTGCAATCTAATTGGTAAGGAGTGTGGTACAGACTCGAGAAGGCAGGCAGGGCGCCCACGGGCGGCAACAAAAGAAAGATATTGAAACGGCCAGTTGGATTCCTCTGAGAAGACCGGGATCTAAACCAAAAGCAGAAATCTCTAGCCCACAACACCAGATCCCAAAAAGTACACAGAAAACAACCAGCTGTGGAAAGCAGCAGTGTTGCTCTCTGTCAGAGACAGGTGGCTGGAGACACAAAGAACCATTTAAAGGATTAAAGCATAAATTTTTATTTGCAGTCACTTACCCTGGTCTCTGGCAAAGGCAGGAGCAGAATGGGCTAGAGATGCTTGAGGAGGGACTGGGGAAGGAGGCTCTGGGGAGAGAACTGAGAGAGTTGCCAGAGGGATTTCAGTGCTGATTCATCCCCAATGTGGCAACAGCCATCTTGGTTTGGCAGAGACCATGCCCCCTGAGTGGCACCAATATCAGAAGACCCAAGAGCCCCTCCCCCAAGTGGGACTCCACCCCACCCTATGCTGGCTAAGCCACATGCTGAGCACAGAGTGGCAGCCACAGAGAGTAGATCCCTGTCTAAAGGGGGCACAGAGAGGTCTGGAGACACTTGAAGAGAGGCTGGGGATGGAGGCTTTGGGGAGAGAACAGAGAGAGTAGCAGGTGGGATCCTGGTACAGACTCCTCTACCATACAGCAGCAGCATGAGAGGACCCAATAACCCCGCCCCCAGGAGGGACTCTGCCCTGCCCTGAGCTATATAAGGTGGCCTGCTGAGTTCAGAGTGACTAGATTAACAGCTGAAGGAGACAGCCACAGACAGTAGATTACTGGCAGTCTCCAACAGACTACCTAAGATCAGACAGGGAAGACGTCTGACATCATCAGCGGCAGATCCAGAAAGTAAAAACAGTGGCCTCCTACCATAGAAGTTCACACCACAAATTCAGGAAATCAAGACAGATCAACTTAAGAATCAGAAGCAGAAGAGAAGAGTCTCACAAATAATGGGAAGACAAAGAAATATCCCCAATTGAAGGGAAAGGAGGAATCCCCACAAAGAGAATGAAATGAAATAGAGGCAAGTAAACTATCAGATATTGAGTTCAAAACAAGGGTTTTAAGGAAGCTCAATGAGCTCAGTGAGCTCAGAGAGAATTACCAAAAACTACATGGAAACTACGAGGAACTTACTACAAACTCTATCAGCATGAAAAAGGACATAGAAACTATCAATAAGAGACAAGAGGAAATGAAGAATACAATTTCAGAATTGAAGAACACAGTAGAAGGAATCAAGAGCAGGCTAGATGAAGTTGAGGACCGAATCAACGAGCTGGTGGACAAGGTAGTAAAAAGCTCACAGAAAGAGCAAGATAATGAAAAAAAGACTAAAAAATGCAGAGGCATTAAGGAAAATGCAGGACGACCTTTTGCGACAGCATGGATGGAACTGGAGAATATTAAACGAAGTGAAATAAGCCAGTTAATGAAAGACAAATACCTTATGATCTCACCTATAAGTGGATTCTATTCAACAAAATAAACTAACGAACAAAGTAAACCACAGGCACAGAAACATGGAACAGACTGAAAGTAACCAGAGAGGATGGGGAAAAAGGACAATGGTGCAAAGAAGGGAAAGGGACTAGGCAAAGAACATGTATGAATGACCCATGGACATGGACAACAGAGTGGGAATTGACTGTGGTAATGAGGGTGGAGGTGGGATGGGTGGAGGTGGGTCAAGGGGTAAAAATTGAGACAACTGTAATAGAATAAAGATGATTTATTATTTTAAAAAATAAAAATAATACAAAAAGAGATGAAATTCACCTAGAGAAATTAAATTCAGATTTTGAAAGGTATATATTTCCAGTTTAGAGAAAAATATACTTCCAAGTAAAGCAATTATAAATAACCAGACTTTGAAAGAAATGATAAGAAAAATCATGCCTTAGTGGGTGGCCTAAGACGATGTTCTGTGTATGTGTGTGTAGGGTAAGTACAGGCAGTCTGGCTTCCTCACCGAGGTGTCTGAGTAACTAAGAGAAGCAGTTGCTCACAGCCTTGAAGGTGTTTGATAAAGGAGTGCTCTTGTAGTCCTGAGCCTGGGTCTCACTGCCTTGAGTCTGGGTCCAATAAACAGTTCCCATAACTTGAAGCTGGCTTGCATGCGCAGCTCATGCTACTTTACCTAAGAATTTGGCCTATAGCTGGCTTTGTTCCTTCTAGTACTTAAGAAGATAGGTGCTTCTTAGAGTGTGTGCAGACAAAGAGACAAGCTTGTGGCCTGCATGGCTCCCTCAAATAAAGGCATGTCAGAAATCCCAATGGCTCCATGAATATTCTTCTGTATGCATGAATCCTATGACCCTGTCCTGGTACAGGTAACACAGTGTGTGTGAGTGTAAAGTAGTCATCAGTGATGAAATTTTGTCATTCTATAAATATTTATTAAATCAAATTCCTAGAACACTGAGAGATTCAAAGACAGTATTCGTAAGAAGCTTTTAATTCTGCAGGGGAATAGCCTGGTAGGGCAATAATAACTATACCACACAAACTAAGTGTATTAAAAACCAGAGATTTCCCTTCTTACAGTTCTTCAGGATAGAAATCTAAATTCAAAATATCAGAAATGTTAGTTTCTTCTGAGGCCTTTCTCCTTGGCTTGCAGAGGGCCACCTTCTTGCTGTGTTTTCACACAGTGTTTTTTCCTCTGTGTGCACACTCTTGTGTCTTCCTTTTCTTATAAGGACAACTATCCTTTTGGACTAGAAACCCATCCTTATAACCTTAACTATCACTTTAGAGACCCTATCTCCAAATATAGTCTCTGAAAGAGAGGATTTCAACATATAAATTTTGGTGGGATTCAGTTCAGTCCATAACAGGAACTAAACAATATGCACAAGTATCTTTGGTATTTTTAATGGGATTTCTAAAAATTCTATAGGATTTAGGAGAGAGAAAAAGTGTTAGAATCTTTAAGAGTCTGACCATTAGTCATTTTATCTCTAAGGTGAAATGAGATGGCCTTCATCTCTAAGGCAAAGTTTTAATGTTCTCACATTAGGAGAACATTAACAAACTTCTCAATTCAAAACTACCAAGAATCACTGAAACTGATTAAGACAGACTTTATCAATCAGACAAAGCGCAGGCCCTAAGAGCAGGTTGGTTTTCCTTGAATGGTGCTGAAAAAGTGATAATACCATCTGCTGTGGGCAATACCTGGGCAAAGCAGAGGTAAACATGGCAGCCAAGTTCAGAGAATGGTGAGCAGTACAGTTTGGTGAAAACTTGAAGGGCTTACAGGGAAGCAATGAGAATGACACTTGCATTAGCAAGCACACAGTCCTGAAAGTCAGTCTGAGGATGTATTTTAAATTAGATGCCAATGACAAAATGTGTAACTTTTGAGCCTGAACATAGTATGCTTAAAGGGATCAAGGATTGTTTGTCTTACAGAGAAGAAAGGTGAATGGTTTGCAAGGAATTTAGTGGAAGGAGAGAGAGAGGGTGAATAACCTGTGATCTGTCCAGTACATATGGAGCCAACAGAAACAATGCATTCAGAGAATGATGATCACTCTCAGACTTCAATCCTACCATTTTTTCTATTTATGACACATTTTGTTCTTTTCTTTAAAAAAATTATTTCCTGAAAGAAGAAAGATCCAAAATTATAAAGTAGATTTCCAACATTGGTTTCTCTACAAATATCACATTTAATTCTCAAAATAAAACTATGAGTTTGAGTATGATTTCAAAATTTCATGAGATTTTTAATCAAGTCTTAGAAGACCCAAAGATCACCACAATAGCTATAAGGAATTTATAAAGGTTGTCAATTCTGCTTTCTCCAAAGAATAATCTTTTTGCAAGGCATAATGAACAGCTCCAGTTTTCTAATACAAAGCAGCTTGATGAGAACTGGTTTATATGAAAGAGCAGACAAATCATAAATAAAATTACAACCTAATGAGCTACGCTAAGGGTCAGGAAGGGAAGGAGTGGGAGATCTTCAAAAATGCAGAAGAGCATTGGAGACAGGCAGATGTCCAGAAAAATCTGACAATGCAGCATCATATCATCTCATTGCATCACTCTGCCCCATTGCATCATGCCAGTTTATCACATCAGGACTCCCTGGTTTCTAGTCTTTACTTCTATGAGAATAACAGAAAGTCATACCAGAATACCATGTCAACTTCTGTGATGCACTACATTTATTAAGAAGAGAAATAGAAGAACAAATGAACATAAATTGTTCTGGTTTGAGTTTATGAGATCTCTCAGGAAAAATGTCAAGCCATTGTTAATATTACGAGAACAGTTTATGTGGCATCAATGTAACCTGTCAGACAAGGAGAGTGGACTGAAATGCACATGCATGAACAACAGCAACTTCATTGTACTAGTCAGTGGGTGCAGTAGATGTCATTGAGTGAGTATGTAATGTGTGTCCGTTGCATTCAAAATGACTGGGCAAGTAGAGTAACAAATCTGCATCAAATTTTGTGTTAAGGTTGAACATTCCTCTGAAGAAACTGTTCAGATGATTCAGAAGCCCACAGCTATGGGCAACTGGTGATTGGTAGCATCATCATGACTGCGCACCCATTCATGCATCACATCTCATAAAGTTTTTTGGTGAAACAACAAATAACCCAGGTGAGTCAATCCTGCTACAGCCCATATTTGGTACCCTGTGCCTTTTGGCTTTTCCCAAAAGTAAAATCACCTTTGAAATGGAAGAGATTTCATACCGTCAATCAAAGTTAAGAAAATGTGGGGCATTGATGATGATTGGGAGAAATGTGTGAAGTCCTAAGTTGCTTTGAAGGGGACTGAGGCATCTTTGTCCTATGCACAATGTTTCTGGTATCTTGTATCTCCTTCAATAAATGTCTCAATTTTTCATATGACATGGCTGGATACCTTTAGCACAGATCTTGTATATCAAACAAGACAATGAGCAAATGAATGGATAAGTATTTTTTGTGCCTGTAAGGCAGCTCCTCAGGCTTGAGATAAAGGGACATTTGAAACAGGCCAGATGGACATAATTATGTATAGATTAAAATCTATGTATATTATGGTCAAGTGAATTATTATTGAAGTAATGAGTGAAGTAATTTAGAAAAACTCTGGCTATTTAAAATTTATCTGGAACTTTATGACTTAGTGATCAGAAAAAGAATCACACATAAAGATAACAAAAACAATCAGGACTTAAAAAAATAAAAAATAAATGTTCTCAATCAAGTCCACCAATATTTAAGCTATCTAACACCAAAATAATACTTATTATCTTCATCCCTTATATCATATTTATTTGCAAACTGAATGAGGTTACAGGGTTTATTATCATGATTTTAAGATCTGAGCTACCATGACTTAAATAGCTACAGTAGCTTTTACCAGAAATATTCAATAATAGGTGCTATTTTAGAATAAGGAATGCTACCTACTTTCTGAGATATAGACTGTTTCTTTTACACTTCTCCCTTTTTGAGAACTTCAGCTTCTTAGTACAATGAGCCTATTATTCATGGAATATACTTAATATATGTTTCTAGTACTGCAATGAATAGGACAACATTTAATATGCGCTGTTTTAAAACTCATCCTTGAGCATTTAGGAACACACACATACATAAAATTTCTGTCTTCTAGTTTAAAGATGCATGGATCTACAGTATTCACAGTTAGGCTATCAGAAATGAGATAGCATTTAAGTATAGCAATGCCTGGGTTTGTTTACTTGAATATTCTAATGATTGAAATTTGGTGAAATTAAATCTAAATTTTAAAAAAGTAGAGGCACAGCATAAGAGTCTGAACCTAGAATGTAAAATATTAGAGCTTAATGAAAGTAGAAAATATTCATTTTAAATAGATTGTACAAGCTTTCCAGAAATTAATTTCCAAGTATAGTATGTGCTACACAGAAACAAAGAAACAAAAACACCTATGCTTCTCAGGTTCCTTTCACTTAGCTTTGGAGAACTCTTTTCCTGTGAGGACTATATCCCATTATAGTTCAGGGAAGCATGATTTTGACTACCTATGTTTTGAGAGTAAAAACCATTCATGCCTATATTTATCAAGTTATGTTTTCTAGAGAAAAGAAATTAAGGTGACTGCATTTTAATAAAAACATTGTTATTCAAATATTTTTAAAAGCTATGAGAGAAAGTAAAAATGGAAGATAAAATCATAATAAAATTAGATGATGAGTAATAAGTTGAGAGACTATGAATCATGGATAAAGTTGTCAGACAAAAAGAAATAGAAATAATGCCCATTGATTGTATAGACACCCTTAGGGATCATTTGATGTTATTTAGGATATAAATAAACAAAAATATAAACATGAAATATAACCACAATGTCTTTCTAAGGCAACAATGAAATGTAGAGGATTTGGACAATCTGAGTTTGTATCCTAACTCTGTCTTCAGTTTCTGTCCTCTATGTCTATCTGTTACTTTCTGTTCTAGATATTTAAATACTCTATGCCCCCATTTCTTTAAGTGAAAAATGGGGCAAAAATTTTGTGGATTTGAGCATTATATTAATTAGTACTTATTAAACAATTAAATATTATTTTAATCAGGCTAGATATTGTGATATTAATATTTGCACTAACTTTCCAAACTAGATGCTCATGGACTGAAACATACCTTATAGTATTAATATTACTATAAGCTAGTTATAAACAAATAGTTGTCCATAGCATTAGTAGCTGAGATTTCTAGTATTATGAAATACTGCAAGTTTACCTTCACTATATTCATTTATGTCACTGTTTGAATAATTTTCATTAGAAAAATTTTTATTTAACTTTTATTGATTGCCCACTATGTGCTACATAGAAAAAATGAATAAAGCCCTAACATTCAAGCAAAATACGATTTGATGGTGAATATGGACACAGAGAGAGATAAGAAGGGGATTCCAGGCAAGATAGTGGCATAGATAAATGCAATACCCTTAACCTCCCACAACCACATCAAAATAACAACTAAATGACAGAACAATCATCATTCAGCATGCTTGAAATCTAGCTGAATGGAAATCTTACAATTAAGGATATAAAGAATCTACATCAAGACAAGTATGGAAGGCAGAGATGAGAAACCAGGTGGTTCCACACCCATGTATGGCGGTTAAATCAGGAGAGATATATCAGCTATGTAGGTTCCCCCTTGGAAGCAAGGAGCTTCAGCACCACAACAGGCTACCGAGCCCCGGATTCCACTGACAAGAAGAGAAGTCCCCATACTTTCTGGCTGTAAAAACCATTGATAATTGTGACTGAGTGAGACAAACAGGAGCTAGAGTCTCAGGCTTTCTCTTTAAGGGCCACACATAGACTTATTGGAACTCATTTGCTCTGAGCTCCAGCATTGCAGCAGCAGCAGCTCAAAAGCCACTGAGAACATAAGGGCCAGTGTCATGGAGAATGCCATGCAGGGAGCTCCTGGATTTGAGGGTTATTGTCTGGAGCCAGCTGGGGAGTGAGCAGGGCTCCGAATCCCACAGAGCCCGTCTAGGGTTGTCACAGATGGAGGGAATAAACACGAGTCATCACAAACACTTCTCTGCCTGCCAGATGAGGGGACATGGTTCTTCCCTCTAGTGGAGAAGGCCCCGAGCCCCTTTTTCCAAAGGCTTTTATTGAGAACCATATGCATAGTGTTAAGGATGCAAAGTTCATCAATCAAAGTCAAAAGGCTATGTTTACAGAAAACAAATAGAGAGTATGGATAACAAGTAAAGGAACACAAGAGATCTGCCTCAGGTCAGGGTCTATACATAATGTAAATCTCCTTCCCAGTGTGAGCCAGTTATCATAGCCTTTGAGGGAAGAACAAAAAATGCTTAGCAGAACTTACTTCTAGGCCTGATGTCCCTCAGAACCACCTGATCCAGTTTAGGGCTGTACTTGCCTTTAGTATTGTTTCAAGCCTGAGCCAGGCGTGAAGGGTGGAGCCACCGAGAGATAAGGAGACTTCTTTCAGATAGAATGAGGACTTCAGCCATTTCCAAGCCAAGCCGAGGGGTGTGGACATTTTTGCCCTTTCTCTATGTCCCTCAAGTCCTTGTCCTGCTGTCCATACCAGCCTATGTCTGTCTTAGGTTGTCTCACCTCACAAGAGACCTTAACTGTCATTAACAACCAACCATCACAGGGCCAAGCAAGGTGATGTGAGGGAGTCAGGGGCTGCACCCCCGCCAGGGGGACAGGCTTTGTCTCCTCAGTGATCTGCTTTTCCCAAGGCCTCCTTGATTATTTCCAGCCTTGAGGTCCTCTTGTCTCTTGGCCAGGCTACAGTCTCTGAATCTAAGCGTGACTGTTCCCAACAGGCCAGAACTAAACTTTCTGGCTTCAGGTCCAGACCTGAAGGGGTAGCTTTCTTCCAGAAAGAAATGTAAGTAGAGGCCATTGGTCCTTTACTGGGGCCTGCCCACATAGACCTGGCAAGCAGGTGCCATATATTGAGTCTTCATTACATTAGTTAACACTGTTCACCTCACCCTGATAATTCCGTGAGATCCCTCCCCACCAGAACTCTGGGCCCATCCAAGTCATTTCCAGCGGCTTTTACATACAAAGGGCCATTCTTTGTACATGCTAGATACTTTCCTAAAATCATTCTTCTCTGGTTGTTCTGTCACTTAGTTGCTATTTTGATGTGGTTGTGGGAGGTTAAGGGTATTGCATTTATCTATGTCACTTTCTTGCCTGGAATCCCCTTCTTATGTCTCTCTGTATCCATCATCAAATCATATTTTGCTTGAACATTAGGGTTTTAGATTTTTCATTTTTTCTGTCTAACACATTGTGGGCAATCAATAAAAGTTAAGTAAAAATTTTTCTAATGAAAATTATTCAAACAGTGACATAAATGAATATGGTGAAGGTAAACTTGCAATATTTCATAATACTAGAAATCTCAGCTACTAATGCTATGGACAATTTTTTGTTTATAACTAGCTTATAGTAATATTAATACTATAAGGTATGTTTCAGTCCATGAGCATCTAGTTTGGAACGTTAGTGCAAATATGAGGATGCCAGATTGTCTTTACAAATTGCTAGAGATAAAAAAAATGTAGGAGACAATTCATGTGGTCTCTTTCATCTAAAAAAAAGTCTATTGCCCTCTGACTGAGGACCTGGCACATGACAGATTAGAAAACATAAGAACAGCCAGAGTCCATTTGTAGAAGCCCTTCAACTTAGTGTAAAGACCATAACAGCAACTGTTGCCTCATATTTACTTGTTTCCTTAATTGGGAGTAATGTGTCATAAAAGAAAAGGGCAAATAATAAAATCCTATAGGCTCAGTAGTTCTCTGGGCTATAGATATTTGTTATAGTTATAAAGAAAATAGTGTGTTGAATTATTTTTCAGTTGGTCACTTAGTTATTAGAAATTTTTCAGTTTTATTGAAGTATAATTGACAAAATTGTACATGTTAAGGTACACAATTAATGACTTGACATATGTCTATATTGTGAAATCAGTACCACAACCAGGTTAATTAACGCATTTATCTTTAGTACATTTGTACCTCCTTTTACAAGAGCCCTCCCCCTGATAGCTTCCTTCATCCCTCCTCAAATTAGGGATAACTTATTTTGTATTTGACTACTATTCCTGGATAAGTCATCAACAATATCTAAATAGCACTATTTGTAAAATTGGGGAATTAAAGAGTACTAGTATGCAAGTAGAGTGTTAGATGTTGAAGGCTCATGGATATATATTTTTTTAATAGGGGGTCTTAAAAACCAGAACAACTTCATGATCCAAAAGAATAAATTACAATGATGGAAAGGTATACAAAGGAGTTAACATCCTGGAAAAGTAGAAAGCAAATAACGCCAATATACAGACACTTGCTGGGTTTTGTGATAAGGTAGCTATTGCTTTAGATAACCTTCTTTGGATGAGAGCCACAAAGCCTCTATTTCTTTATCAATAAAATGTGGAATATTAGAGTTGTAGCAAATGTTATAGGGCCAGTGACTTGGTTTTAAGAGCAGTATTCTACAGAGCATAAGAGACAGTAAAAAAAGAAATTAGGATTAGAGTTAGAAAAATTGTATCTTTGTAGAACTTGTAGGCATTAATATTAATTATGAAAATGGTAGCCATTCAAGTTTTCACTCAGTTCTTGACAGTAAGGACAGTGATCCCCAGGGGAAATTCATGTATCTCTAAATAAAATGGAGGTTTATCAGCAAATATATATTATAACAATAAAATAAAATTTTCCAAAATGCATAACAGCCTGAGGCCAACATTTATATGAACATGATTATGGTGCACATACAGAACATATGCAGACACCACATCAAAAAATTTGAGAAATCAGTTTATTTTATTCTAAAACTTTTTTTTTTTCTTCTTAAGGGGAGTTTAACATTTTCTGCAAGGGAAGTAATGTGGCTGTGAATCTTTACTGAAGTTGGTACCTTATTCCTGTCCTTTAGAGCACCAATTCACAAATATTTTCTTCTGCTCTCAGTTTTGTCTTTAGACATTTCCAAATTAATAGACTGGGTCGAGTGAAGGGCATATTTGCAGCCTCTCTTGGATAAAAGTGAACAGAAATATGCTGCTAACAAATGACTATGAGCAAACATTTATAAGGAAATGAAACTTAAAAAAAAAAACCCTAAGACAACAAAGTTATTGGATTGAACCCGAGAAAATATACATTGCCTCTTGCTTTTTATCTATAAAAGGTTATAGTTTGTGTCTTGTGACTTTATTTGTGGGCTAACAACATGCAGTACTCACTTTGCTTTGAGTCTGTTAGCAATATATTTCACGCAATGACACTCTAGCTATGAGAGACCTCCTCAGTGTCTTATGTTAATTTATATATGGGAGCATAAATGTTGTGATAGATATTGTGAAGAAAAAATATTTGACAACTTTTAAACAATTTTTGGTTATAAGGGGAAGGGGAAATTGATATGAATAAGAAAGGATAAAGAGTAATTGCTGGCAACAGAAATGGACAGGTGATTCCACATAAAGCTCTAACAGGTTTAAAACATCATATCATCTGAATAATTTGAAGAAATGCATGTTATAAACATTGTACCTTAATCGTTCCATTCATTGATAATTTATGTCTTTTAATGTGTTTCTGTGTGTATCAACCAAGGAGAAAACTGGAAAGCTTGAAACATAACCCCCCAAAATCTATTTTAATGGATAATATTTCATTTCTTTTTCATTCTTGCTATTTATCAAAATATGAAAAGAGGGATTTAAATAATGTAAAACTACACATAACTTTTTGTATCAGAAGCAAGGACAGTTTCATGGACCCGATGGGATCAATGAAGTCACAAGGGCCCATGCTTAGACAGGGCCCACACTTAGTGTAATGTTCTCCAGACACTGTGTTAAAACTTTTAATAATTTTATTTTTTTTATTTTTGTGTTTTCTTAGGTGAAATGGGACAATGGAGCATGTTCTGGGGACTTGGAGTCTCATGTGTGGTCTTATCTCCTCAGGATGGATTCTCATTGGCCTCCCTCTGCCCCACCTAGTAACCAATACTGCCTTCTGCCCAGGCAGAGTCCTGGGAACATGGAGGGTGGGGCCACAAACAGCTATGAGAGTCTATTCTTACCCTGCAATTATCCCTGTGTCCAAGAGAGTGTGGCTTGGAATACTAAATAAAAAATGACCATGATAGGTTGAGAAAGAGAGAGATTTGGTATAGAAGTAGAAAATTTTCTTTTTCTTTTTTTTTTCTTTTCTCATCTTTTATTGTCTTTGTTTAACTGAAAAAAAAGGGGGAGCTCTGCATTTTCATTTACCACTGAGTGTACAAATTATGTACAAATCAGCTGGCCTTGATTTTGGCTACTGCATGTGTAAACAAATTATGGTTAATATTAAATGTGGGTCTAATAATGCTCATGATACATCCCCCATCCACCGCCACCACTATCATTGTGTTTGTGGTGAATGAGTAATCCTGAGTAAGTTCTATTACCCTGGCATACTTGGGCAGTAGGTGGTTAGTCAAGGGATGTGGATGATGAGAAAAAAAAGACAGGGTATAATGACTTTCAGCAAATGCTTGCAGATTTCACATATACACAGGGACTGGCACCCCTGGTCCTAGCTGACAGGGTAAGCCAGTCTGAGGTTTGGGCTCCATAATGGTTGCAGGGTGATTTGTGAACATAGAGGAGAGTAATGATACCTTCTGGGGACTGAATGAGCTTTCTTTAATTCGAGAATAAAGGGAAAGGTAGTGAAGACGGGGAAAAGAAAGGCCAGTCTCTTTTTTTGTTAATAGATATTTTATTATTTTTTAAAGATTTTATTTGTTTTATTTTTAGAGAGAGGGGAAAGAGGGAGACAGAGAGGGAAAGAAACATAAATATGTAGTTTCCTCTTGAGCATCCCCTACTGGATACCTGGCCTACAACCCAAGCATGTGCCCTGACTGGGAACCAAACCAGTGACCCTTTGGTAAACAGGCCAGTCAGTACTCAATCCACTGAGCCACAGAAGCTAGGCCTCTTTTTTTAATTCTTAATCTTTAAAAGAAGAGAGGAGGTAGGGATTTTTGTTGTTGGTGTTTGTTTTATTTTGTTTCATTTAAACTGTAATGCTGACTCAGGAATCAGGCAAGTTTCCTATGTGTTTAGAACTCACTCCTGGTAACAATTCACTAGGTTCCATCCCCATAGTCTTCCTTTTCCTTTTGGATTCCTGTGTAGGTAATTTAAGCATGGCTCTCTTTGTCCCTTTTCCTACTAATGCTCTCTTTGTCCTGTGTCTTTCAACCCTTCTGGTCAACCTGTAAAGTGATTAAAACTTTCAAAACTCTCACTCTGTCATCCTCATTTATTTTCCTTTTTGTCATTTCCCTATGTTTCAATTTCATTAAACTGATACAGTGAAAGTAACATCCGATGTTAATCAACATATTACCCTTCATATGCTATTTAATCTGATAATTTAGTAATGCATTAAATATTAAAGTGGCATTTTATGTGTGAGAGACATATCTGTGAATTTCTCTATGTCCAAAACAAAGTAATCCATAAATATTCTTAGAGTCATAGGATTTTGTTTCCTAAGTTTTTTGGAAGAAAGTCTGACAAGCCATTTTTAACAGTCTGTGGTTTTGTTAATATTAATGTTAAGTGGTTTTCTTCACCCACTGAGTTATCCAATGTCATTTATCTGAAACTCACATAGTCATAATCATAATGGGAAGACTCTACTGTGTAGTATTTCAATACACATCCCTGTTTTGGACCACATGGCCTAGATAGGCAGAGGACAAACTTTCACCACATCATTCTCAGACACAGCATTAGTAACACAGGCTGCTGCCTTCCTACACATTTTTCTCTCTGCTTGACCTCCATTCAAGGATCTGCAGGAAAACAGAGTATGCACAACCTTAAATTCTGACCAAATTTAGCAACATACCCTCCTTGAACTGCAGTAGGAGAAGAGAAACAGACTTAAAGAGCTCCTCCTCCACATTCCTGTCTTACCCAGTGTGCCCCATCCCATGCACTCATAAGTAAATGGCAGCTTCTTAGCCTCATTAAGGAAGCATTGGCCCTGATTTCAGGTTCCTATTCACAGAACTAATTTTTTTTTTTTTGTAATTTTCTGTGTGGCATGGTGAGTTGTCATTTCTGTCTCCAGATGCCTCAACAACACAGCCCAGCATGAAAGACGGTCCTGAGAAAATGCAAAGCAATTTTGTAATAAATAATTCTGGACTCTGTATTGGACAATATAGATAAACATCTACACAAGTGTTTTTAAATTTGCCTGATTTACTTGCATATTTTGTGCTTCATGAAAGTTACATAGAAGTTAATAAAAAGCCTGTGTGCAACCAGCAAATACACTTTTCTGAAAATTCACTATCTTCTACTTTATCACTCCTTATATATATAAATTAGAACATCTTACACCATACCTGTGACTCATTCAAACATTTTAGGCGTTAAAAGCTTCATCTTTGGTTTGAAATCTGACTATATCTATAACGTAGTATATGCATTCCCTTTATAGATTACTGGCAGGATTTGCTTTTTACTTAGGGAAGAAATCTATTCATTGTAGAATATTCCCACACATGTCTGTGTCTATTTCTCAGAACAGTGCCACAAAGGATATGACCCCTTTGCTCCCAGTCACCTTTCATGGTGCTGAATCGCCTTGGACATTGGTGCCAGTCAGCATGATTTGATTTGCTATGGTAAGAATAAGATTATATCTAACAGACGATGTCACTTCCAGGTTCAATAGGCACAGATTTAAAACTAGTCCTCTCTTTGACCCCCCGGGTTCTCTTGAACTCTTGTACCTTTTTTAGCAGTGTTTGTGAATAAGTGAATTCATGAAAATTCAAGGTTATTTTAATGATAATAGCACTGCAATGACAAAGGAAGAAGGAAAGGCTGGTTGCCTCAGCTCTGATGCTCCTTCATGACAGCGACTTCCTTTCTCACAGACTGACTGCAGAGTGAATTCCTGTTGATGGTCAAATGCTGAGAGGAGTTTTGTGTCTGCTGTTGCTACTACTGATCTGTGAACATGACATGCCTGAGAATATCTCATCACCATGGCAACAACAAACATGGACTAAATTCCATTAACTGCTGTGACTCAGTGAGTTAAACAGATAATGTGCTGGGCCAGGCCAACTACCTATAAAGGTATATGTGAAAGTTGTGATGAATTAATTTTTTCTTGTTATGTCCATTTTGGTATAAAATCCCCTATTGTTTATCTCAGTCCTAATATTTATGGCATTTGTTAAAAAATACTTTAAAACCCATTTAAATAGTCCACTCCTTGGAACGTACATTTGAGACTACCTTCTGTTTATTTAAAATGCCCACTATTGTAATTGCTATATCCTTTTTATTTGTTCTAATACCCTAGATTAATTTTTTAAATATTTTTGTTCCCTAAAAGTTAGTGACATGGAATTTTTTTTTAAATTTTTTACATTGTGTTTATATTCAAATGATTTTCTCTGAAATGTCTAAAATGAATTAAAGTTGACCACATTCTTCACTGAAGTCAATGAGATCAGGATTTTTGTAAGGGGAGAGTCCCTTGGTCAAAAAGAGAACAATGTTAAGTCCTTCGCTATAGTCAGTGCAATTTGGGAACAACTGGTTCTGGAGAAAATTAAAGAATGTACATACTAGTATTTTCAGAATAAGTTTGAATGTAGAACATAAATAGCTTTAAATTATCTCATATAAATGTACCTACATCCTAATATCCTAAATTTTAGAGTTTAGATGTAATCTTTTTTCAAAGAAAAATCTAATTGATTGAATAAATAATGTGCCATATCTTTTTATATAATTTTATTTTTTATAATTTTATTTTTTATTGTTCAAATATATTTATGTCCACCATCCCACCACCACTTCTCCCTGCCCCCCTCCCCCACCTCCCTCCCTCAATCTTTCCCCACTTAACTGAGTAGTAGCAGGGCTAAAAAATAAAAACTGCTGATGTAAACCATAAAAATATGCCATCCTGCCCTTTTAATCCCAGGACCCACATTTTTATGAACCTCTTCCTCCCCTTGTCCCCATTCCTGTTAGCCTCCTTTGCAACAGAACCATAGGAAATTTGGCCATGTGGTGGCTAAGAGATGGATATATGTATTATTACTGACCAGATGAGAAATCAAAATTCTCTGTTTCTGCTACAAAAGAATGATGTACCTGATGTACCTCAGGGAGTATCGACTTTTATAATTTAGGCAAAACATATAGCTCACCCTTCTAGTTAGCTTAATTTGATGATGTTTACAATCTTCCTCAGAGCAATAAATTATATAAGAATATTAAACATGAAAATTTTATAAAAATTCTAAATATGTATATTATATATATTACTGTTTTCTTCAGACGCCTTTTAAATGGAAAAATCAAGTGGCTCTCCCCATCTCTCTCACACACATATGACTTTCTTTTTATAGTCAAAGTTATACTTATTAGTTCTGCTTGTTCTTTTCCCAACAAAGCAAAGCAATAGAGATAATCTTAGATCCTGTGAGAGTTCATATGCTTTATCTGCTCCCTCTATCTAGTATCCACCTTTATTTTCAGCACCAATATATACATACATCTGTGTTTGTCCTGAAGCCAACAACAGTTACAAAGAGAAGTGGAAGCATCATGGCAAGGGCCATGAACACTCCTCCCAGACTATGTGAATTGGGGGCAGTAGACAAAGCAGGAAAAGAGCCCAGTTGATGTAGGTAAGGCTTGCTCTGTAAGTAGGCTAAGGAAGTCATGTGTTGCAAGGCTTTTGAACAAAACAACAATATGATAAGGGTGATACTTGAAGAAAATGTAGGAATGGGACATAAAAGATCAATGTGGTAATTTTAATAGTCTAGTTATGAAGTTCTATAGTGAAGAGATGCAAATGAACAGGAACTGACTGGTGCAAAAAAATTGCAGATTAAATAGTTTTTATTGTTGTTATTGTGGTAACTTTGATGGATCTTTCCCTAATGGAAACAATAATTATGATTCTCTATATTGATTTAAAAAAATTTGAACGCAGCCATTCTTCCAAGGAATTCAACATGCTTGAAAATACCAGGACATACACATTGGAGAAGTCTCCTTTTATCAGACAAATAGTAAAAATTCTTCATAACCCTGGTTATTTTAAAGCATCAAACATAAACTCTGTATTTATTAGAGTCCTTCTTTTCTTTTTACAAGAAACAGGAAATAACACTATTATGTTCTTTACTATTTTAATGGAACTTCTCCTACATAAGCTTGCAAAAATTATAGAAAAGTAGAGAACTTATGAACTATTTCTTAAATAAATAGTAAAATCTGCCTCTTAAATGAATTAAGGAAAACCAATCTAAGTCAATCTAAGCCAGTTAAGCATTTTAACATGAAACTGAATTAAAATAAAGCGGTATTATTTTCAAGCCCTTTATACTATTTCAAAATAAAGCAACATTTTTTCCCATAGATATTTTTATGGAATGTTCAGTAATAAATGGTTAGAATTTATTTGCAGTTAGCAGATACATTTGTAAGGAGAATAAGTTCAAAATTTTTCAAGCTGTTTGCATACCATTTGTCCTGATAAATATTTCAAGTATTCCTTTCCCTCAGGCTCTCATTGTAAAGAGTGAGAAGATAAATTTTAGCTAAAGCCTCTTTCTTATACATTTTAAGTTCTAAATAAGACTTCTGATCTCACCTATAAGCGGAACCTAACCAACAATGCAAAGAAGCAGGGAAAATATGACCAGCAACACTGAAAGGAAAAGAAATCAACAGAGACAAGAGGGAAGGGGGGGGGGGGCAGGGAAAGGGAAGGGAAGGGAAAAGTCAAGGAACATATAGCAAGGACTCATGGACAAAACCAAAGGGGAAGAGCTGAGGGAGGGAAGGTGGGAGGGGGCAAGGGAAAGAGGTGGGGGGAAGGCAGAGACAAATGTATTTAAAAAGTAAATAAATTAATTAAAGAAAAAAAGACTTCTGAATTGCTGAGACTCTTCCATATTAAAGTTAATCAATATACAAAAGGCTTCATTCATAATCTAAGATTACTGTGCATTTCCCATATTTTGAAGCCCAAAGCCCCTGCAAGGAAGCACGGTTTTTAGTCAAGTCCTTAGTGACTAAGGCCAATCTTTTTCAATATAGTATCTTTAATAACCTGTGAGCCCCAGTCTTTTAATTCCCTTTGTTGGAGTTTTAAAGGTGAGCAAGGTGAACTTCTTCCACCTCCACTTTATTCTTTGTCTCCACGTGCATGTTTGACTCATATCAGCATTGCAATAACTAATGGTTTAAAATGTAAGGAGCCTGTACCTTATGTGATTATATAGTAGTTCTCAGCATTCCTTCAACTCTCTCATGTGCTGCTGCTACTTTTTATTATTGCCAGTCTCTTTGACATACCCAAACTTGAACTCTTATTAGTCTCAATGTCAACATATGCACCAGGTGACAGAATTATCAGCAATTTCAGCATCAGCAGCCCTATACCATTTTCTCAGCAGCTGACCCCATGTTGGTTCAATGCTATTTTAAATTCAAATTCATTTATTTTATGCTGATATTTTATTGATATTTAGAGGAAAAATAATCTGTTCAAGGTAAAATGGAGAAGCACACATCTTTTTTGTCTTTTGTCGATTAGATAAATTAAAAAAGAAACTAAAGGTTGAAACCCTTGTTCCTTAAAGGGGCCATGTATAATCCTTATATTTTCTGCCTTAGCTGCTTCTAACCTCTCAGGTAACTTCTCCTAGGAATTACTTTTCTATTTTTATTGCATAATAAACCTTATGACCTCTAGGAGGTAATGTCCTTTTAGACTATCAAAAAACTGTTTATAAGACAAAATTTGTGAATCTTAAAAATCCTATTGCATTTTTTTCTGCTAATGCTTTAAATTATAACTATGATGTTCTTAATGCTCTGAGATTATCTACCATGAAGGTGAACTGTTTGTGTATTAGTAACTTAAAAGAATCTTTTATAAATTCTTCTACAATAACAGGAAGTCTTCAAATTATTATTGTCTTACAGATGGCTTTTACTTAGCCATAAGGACACCTGCCCTTCCAGATGATATTCTGTAAAATGCTTCTATCCACACCTATCAAGCCCTGTGGTTTTCTCCACATCTTACCCCCTTGCTGCTTCTCACCTCATTTCCAAGTCAAACTGGAGAAAGGTTTCCTATACTATTGGGAAAGAAGAAAGAGGCAGAAAATGTACATGTTCTTTCTGCTTCTCCTCAAGAGTGAAAGCAGCATACACACTCTCTTTCTGTCTGCTTGTTCCTTCATTTATTTGTTAAACAGTATTGACTGATGGCCTCATATGTGCTTGGGATTATGAAGACATTTACACATCCACAGATTAAATATATTATTTCCTTAAAAAATATTAACTCACCAGTGCAACAAAAAAATGGACAAAGATGAATGCTGTTGCATTTTCTTATGTTAGCTAACTTTTCAAAAGAGAGGGCAATTCAAGGTCCCAAAGTCACAGCTAACAAAAGGAACATTTGAAAATCAGTTGTAGAAAATGCTGTTCATAAAGTTTAGAACATACCTGTCAACAGCTGGTGCAAGTTTTCTGAAAATACCTTTTTTTCCTGAAGAATTTTGGTCCATTGAACTATACTGGAAAATAAACTCTCTGGAACATATTTTGAAAACATTTAAATAACTCATTTAAAAAAATTAAAGATCATTTACAATGCTCCAGATGCTAAGAATAGAAGCATAAATATTAGAAAGCTTTCATCCAAGAAATATCTAAGGAAGGGACAGACAAAGACAGGATACAAATCACTGCAATTCACTGAATCAAGTCCATGGGAGCACTAAGGATAAGGTGACCAACTGCGCAGGGACAAGGGTCAGGCATACTTGAGGTTAACAGTGTTCTGGCAAGCATGGGTAGCCCAATCTGTCCAAAGAAGAGTTTATAAGCCAGAGACGGTTAAAGTTAGGCTGGAATCCTACTGAGAAGAGTTATTTTATCCTGAACAGCATTGAACATAAGAGAAAGAATATCAAATATGCACTTTAGAAAGGCCAGTGTGGCAGAAATATGAAAGATAAACTTAAGCAAGGGGTGACTAAAGATGCAGGAAGAAATCATGGGGACATGAATTTGAATGGTAGCATTTCACTAGTGCCTTCTGAAATTGGTATATGCCATCTTTAATATCCCATTCTCCCTCCCTCTCTACACACACAATTTGTGTATTGTTTACTTCTAATCAGTCATCTTCATAAATAAAATCTCACATCATTTTATTACTTGAAAATATAGTATGTTCACGAATACATTTTAAAAAATGTTTTCTAAAATTACCCCTAACAATATATTTTTCATGACCAAACTGCTTGGAGAATATAATGGGATGATTGCAATTGAGCAAATAATAATTAATTATTTAATTACATAACTTTATAATATTTAAATTAATAAAACAACAGACCAGTACAAGTAAGTAGAAGACTAATAAAAATTAGTAAGATGGATCTTAACTAGTGTTTGGATACTGTTAGTCATGAGAGGGAAAAACTACAAAATTTTTACCCATTGGGTTGCTGATCTGCTAGAATGGCCAAAAACTTGAGCAAGTGCTGAAAGACTTAATTATTACAGATTTCAAGATCTTTCTTGATATAAAAGTGGCTGGTATTCCCTTTGCACATCACGCCTAAGTCACGCATGTCATTACTTCATCATCCTGTTTCCATTCCACCTACTATATCTGACTCCAATAAATGAGAACCTTGATTTTAGGACTGCTGATATGGGCAAGGAATCATGACAATGGTTTTCAAGGGATTGTAATCATGACACTATACATCAGCCAACACTGAATCACCTCTTGTCACCACATGCCTGTTGTAGACCTCGCAAGGAAGGAGACCTAGGATGCTTGTGGACCACACTGTAGACTTGGCATTAACAAATTAATCCTAAAATGTACACATTGGGAGAGAGCTATAACTGGTGGAAATAATTTCCATCATACTGGGTACTTATAACACAATTATTAAAGTATTGAGTCTGAAACTTGTAATTTCTTGAAGAGTAATGTAAATTGGAACATGAAGTAATTTAGAGGGATGGATTTCAGTTTGGTTCCATGAATAATTCCCATCAAGTATTAATTGAGCTATTTATATGGAATAAAGGTAAGCTATGCAAAATTTTAAGTTTTTAAAGATATAACATGAGTTCTTTTTTAATTTTATTTTTTATTGTTGTTCACTAACAATTTTCCTGCACTTTCCCCCATTTTTCTTCTCTATCCCGTCCCCCCCAGTCCCATAGTCAATTCCCCCCCACTATCCATGCCCATGAGTCCTCTATCCATGTCCTTTTTCTTGCCCTTTCCCCTTTTTCTTCTGTTATCACTGTCCCCCATCCCCTCAGGTCACTGTCAGCTTGTTCTTTATTTCCAAGTCTCTGGTTCTATTTTGCTCATTTGTTTTGTTGTTGTTGTTGTTGATTACATTCCACATATAGGTGAGATCATATGGTATTTGTCTTTCACCACCTGGATTACTTCCCTTAATATAAAATCTCCAGTTGCATCCATGTTGTTGCAAAAGGTAACGTAAGTTCTTAAATTAAAGTTGACTGATATTTATTATTTGACCTGCCCTGTCAGCTGTACCTATTATACACAGGATGTGCTTACTCTATATAATTGTCTTAAAAAAATTTAGGACTCAGCGTTATCTTATCGGGGAAATATTGTTTCAGAAACTAGATAATCTCTAGAAAATAATTTCATGCGGGGTTCTTCAACCACCTAATTTACTTTTTCTATGTCTGCTCTCTCACATTTGTAAATGTATCCGCTTTTAATAAAAATTACTGTTCAATTAACCAGCTACCTTTCCTTTCTAACCCTGAACATAACATTCAGGTTTTCAATATAATTTAAAATGATAAAATTAAAAGAAATTAGGTATTAAATAATTTTATATCTAGTCAAATATTTTTGTCTGATTTTTTTTATACTTGTGTTTGTGTGAGGTTGGTAGAGTTTTATTGATTCTTAAAGTTAATGTTCAAAATCACTTCAAAAAACATATGGCGCTAACTTTGTCTTGTAATAACGCTGAGGAAAAAGTTCTACATGTAACAGAACCAAATAAAGTATTATGTTCTTTAGCTGCAAATCATTTCACTACCCTTAGCACTTAAAAATAATAAAATGACAGTGATCACCAAGCTATGTGTTTACTATATAGCAATGTGGAGAATTTGAATTAGGGTAAAAATGTCCATGTATCATTATTAAATTATGCTAAACAAATACTAATAAATATAGAGAAATATCTTATAAAAATCTTGATAATATTTAAACATTATATATTATTTAAATGAGTATGTAAAATCAACTAATTTTTAAACAAAAAATTTTATATCTGTATAATATCAATTTTTCTGCTGTTGAAACATAAATTTTTATGCAGCCTACAGAATTTGGTAACTTATTTTAAATATAAGCAAAATAAAAAAATAAGATCACATACATAAAAACAAAATGTATTTGGGATTGTTTGGCACTAAATTATTAGATTTTTAAAACAAATATTTTAAATCAAAAGGTAATGTACGATATACTAAGGTTTAAAATTTTATAAAATAATTATGTCTTATTAAACTATCTTCCTTTAATTTTAAATTATAGGTACTTATATATTCATATATTTTATTTTTGTTGAATAATTCATTCATTTAATCGCTATATAAATTTTGGCTAACGTAAGTATCAATTTATTCTTAAAATTAAAAATTATACTTTTGTATTATTTTTACTGCAGTTATTAATTTTATGCTTATTTTCTTTTGGATATATGTGAAGACAAGCATCAAGATATTTGAAAGCAAGCAATGTTATTTATAATTATTATATTGAAATACTCTGATGTCACCTAATCAGAAGTTGTTTCTTTCTCCAGTGGATACCCTTTCCAATTGTATTCATAGCAAAAGACTGAAGTTTATCTGCAGCAAGAAAAAAGATTTCTTGTGTTTGTGTATGTGTAACTTTATCTCTCTCACACACACATACACACAGGAGACTGAAAAAATTTACCCTGTAATTTGCTTCATGTGTTTCTGTCATCTGTTTTTATCTATCATTCTAAGTACCCTTTCTAAATCATCAGTAGATAAGCTACTGCTTTAGTCTTAGATGTGAAAATGTCCATTTGTTTGACAGGATTGTGTTTGTGTGTTTTGCTTAGCCTTATGTGGGGCCATGAACAGACAAACACATATATATTTTTTAGGTGAATATTCCTGTAATGAAAGGAATAGGATGTGAAATTCCACTGAGACTTTCAAGGATCTGAGCTTTCATTAGATTGGAAATTGTTAGCTCAATGATTTAGAATAAAAAAAAAAAGCACAACATTTTAAGCACTATAAATGAGGTAACTTTGATACTAGATTATAGCAAATTACTTGCTATATAAACATATTGTTTCATCATTCCTCTCTGTTCTTTCTTGATGGAAGACTACAAAAAAAGAAAAGAAAACAAAACAAAACAAAACAAAAAAACCTGTCTGGCCTGGAGATGACAATTCTCTGAAGATTTAGATGAAGGTCAAAGGAGACAAATATTCCAGCTGCCAAGTCCATTCTCTTACATGCCAAGTGTGTACCTTGTTTCTACAGTGAAAAATGGAACTATGGCCAGGAAAAGCCAGAATGGTTTAATACAATGCCAACTCCGTTAGAGAACTGCTTTCATCTGGGCTCAGCAAGTCAAATGAAGTGAAATGAGGAGGGAATGAGGCTTTCTCGGCAGAGAGATAAACATATGGAACATTCCAGAAACTTGAAGTATTTTACTATGATTAGATCAAAGAATGCAAAGAAGGAGAAACCTGGCAATGAGCTGGAGAAGCAGTCATGGACACATAATGGTAGGCTTATATGTTGTGCTCACCATTATACTCTTCTATCTTGCAGAAAGCCAAGAGTTATGAAGGCAGTGTCATCAACCACTTGGAACAGCAGTCAGCTGTTCCATCCCTTGTCATTTCTTCACAACAGTCTCAAATCTACATCTGCTTAGGCATCCAATCAATACATGGATGTTGAAATTGACTTCAATTGTCCATGCACAAATGACTATAAAGTGACACAATGTTAAAGAAATGGGTGTGCTGTTTTATTCAACTAGTAATATTATTCATGGAGGCCAAAACATAAAAATAAGAATTTCATTCACAAGTCAGGAATAAGATGATTAAAAAAAGCAATAAATTATTTCTATACAGAAACTGTCTGATACTTTAAAATCTGCAGTAAATATTATATTAGTGGGAGAAAAATCTAAAGAAGAAAGAAGATGATAAAACTCAGAATGTGTTTGTTATATAAGACTAAATTTACATTTAAAATATTTCCAAAATAGAAGACAAATAAGCAAACTGCAATATGTAAGTAGTCTCTTGAGAAGATTTTTGATAAATGGTATATAGAATAGTATATAGAATGGCACTAAAAAGCTAGGTCTCAGGTGATATTCACCTGAGATACTTCCAGTTGGTCAAAATATGTCATATTTGCTACATAATTTGAGTAGTTTAATATGTAAGCATGTAAGACTTTCTGAGCATTATTTTTAAATGTTAAAAAACAAACTGAAGCAGACATTTTTAAAAGAATTTCCTTTAGTTATTTCTATTATTCTAATTGTTTATTAAAACATTATTAATAAATTAAGATCTATAATTTTCATATTTAGCACTCCAATATATAATTATTTGAATTAATTTTATGTATATTTAGATTTGTCTATATAGGTAATGTGTACATATATATACCTGCCATAACAAAACTTATAATGTATTTATTTTAAGCATTTATAATTATCTATGTCATATATAATTATATCTATAAATATCTACCTGTCTACATATCAGTATATACATTTACCTGCACATATGTGTACATTACACACAAAGATACATCCTCATAGTCTAATCAATAATTTATCATAACTCCAAAATTTTGAGTTTGTATTTTGTTTATTTCAAACTCCATAAATATAAGCAAATAGTCTTATTTAAGTCACTACTGTTTGGTTCATGGCAAATATAAATTGATTTTAGATTTCCCAAGAGAATATTTAGCTGTAATACAGTGGACATGCTGTTTTGTTTGAAAGGTATTCAAATGAAATCTACTGTGTATTTCATGTCTAGCGAGAAAGTTAGTAAAAATATAACAAAGAAAATTCAGTAAAAGGATACCCCTGTGAAGCAAATATCTCCTTTCCCTGTAAAATTACAATAAAAATAGTACACATACAATGCTTGCATGAACAAATACACTTGAGTAACACACATAACAGCATGTAGAAACCTGTAAAACCTATATAGGGAAGACCAAAACTTAAAATGAGCCGAGCTTTTCCAAACATAATAGTAGCAATGTTAAGTAGGTTTGTAGCAAGGAGGTCAGCTAATAGGGAAGGAGAAATCTATTTCTTAAGGATATGGCATATGGTTAGAGACCAAAAGAGGTTACATAAATGCTCCAGTCTAATTTGCATGCTCTTTTCCATTAAGAAAAATAACTTTATAAATCAAAAGAATGAAATAATTGTTTCATCCAGCTATGAGAAAGTAACAAGTAACAGTTTATGCTCATGCGTTAAACAACTAAAACACAATATATGAAACAACAATATTTTGTCATTTGACAACAGGCAGAATAAGACAGTATCTCTAGGAGCAGAGAACAAACATGGAAAGCCCTGTGACTGACCCATAGGTTGCATGGACAGAAACTCCAAAATGGGGTTTTCCCATCACTCCAGTGATGGGGAACTCAACTAGAGACTGAAACTCTCCAAGGATTAAAAAGACAGATCAGGTTACAGGTAGAATAATGTGGTTAGAATTTCCAGGGCACATTACAGAAGAGAGAGAATTTCAAAGAGAAAGTGCAGGAAATATGCAGAGGGTTTCTTCTTCTACATGTGATCAATGAGAACACATGTCTGTACACAAATGTCCAAAGCAACTTTTTCCCCCAATAGCCATAAACTGGAAACAACTTAAATGTCCAAATGTCCATTAAAAATCAAACAGATAAATAGATGGTGGTATATCCAATCAATGGAATACTACTCAACAATCACATGGAATGAACTAGTGGATACAAAAAATATGGGTTAATGTAGTGGGTTGAATGGCATCACACCCCCGGCAAAAAAAGGATACTCCCACGTCTTACCCATGAACCTGTGAATGTGATCATATTCGGAAAAAGAGTCTATGCAGATTAAGTTAAAATTCTTGATGTGAGATCATCTCAATTACGTGAAGGGAATTTAAGTCTTATAAAAATTCTTAGTATAGGAGGCTCAAAAGACATAGACACACAAAGTAATGCAATAACAGACACAGAGAGTTACGTTATTCAGCCAAAAGCTGAGGAAAGCCTGTAGCCACTAAAAACTGGAAGAAGCAAAAAAAAAAGATTGTCTCATTGTCAGCAACTGAGAATTACTTAATTACTTAGTCACTATCACAGAGACTACCACACTTATCATTATTCATTCCTGAGAAAATTATTTTACAGGAAAATAAGAGATATTGTACCAAAGGGGAATACTCATATTGCCTTGTATCCTATTCCTCTGACAAAGACCCACTGAAATTTTTGGTGTGTTGATAACTTGGGTAATCATAAGTTCTTATACCTAGTCAGAATACAAACTTGGCTAATTCTGTGGTGCAAAAATAGCTATACAGCTGAAGTGCTGGCTGAGGACAATGGGAATATGGAATAAAAGGTACATAAATGATTAGAGAGCTCCAAGTCAGTGGGACAATAGGCAGAAGTTACACTCACCTCCTCCAAGGTACAAATTAGAATAAAAACTAAATTATAAAATAATCAACCTGAAAACTAGCTGAACAGAAGTCTACAACCAAGGAGTTATAGAGAAGCCACATGGAGCCTGGTAGGAAGTGTGGAGAGGCAAAAAGGGATGCCCACACACCTATGTGCTGTGGTTGAAAATCTGAAAAGATATCTTAGCTGCAAATATTCCACTTGAAGAGTGTGAGGTTTCAACCCCATGCCAGGCTAGCTGGCCCAGAGCTAGACAGCCAGGTAAAGGAGCTCATATAACATCTGGCTGTGAAAATCAGTTAGTATACAGTCTGCTACCAAGAAACAGGAGTCTGCTGCAGATGCAGGCAACCTCTTAAAAGACCCAAATACAAAATTTTGTTTGTAGCCACTCACCCCAGGCTCTGGTAAAGAGACACTAGCTCAGAGCAAACTCATGTCATACAGGGAGAGATTAAAGTATATGGCTTTGAGCAGAAAGCAACACAGTCAGCTGCCATTGTCCCTGTGCTGAGTTTCTCTCCAACACAACCCACAAACACCATTTTTTCTGAGTATATCACTCCCATATAGGCAGGTCTACTAGCCACACCTTCTTGACTGTTCCCACCTTGCCAAGCTGTGATCAGTCTGGCGCAGATTTCTTGAAAGGCTTTTGAGGAGGTCTAGTTTTTCCCTATATGATCCAGATAGCACCACCATTCTTGTGCAAGAGGTCTCTCTCTACATAGCCATGAAATGGATGGATGAAATCTATTGCCTTCACCCTGATGACTCCCTGAGACTGCGCTTCAATGTAAAGGTCCATAATCTCCATGCAGGTGGCAGCAGGCATTGGTGTAATCAGAGACTTGGCTGAGTTGCCTCAGACCCAGCACTAGTGCCAAGTTTGAATATTTATCAGCCTGGTGAACACCACTTGCCCTATGTGGTATCTCACTGAGAACCTACTTCACACAACCTGCATAGCACCAGAAGCTCTTTCAGTGACTTAGCCTAAAAGGCAGCTGGAAGGCTGAGGTGGATCTTAGTGTGCTTTGGCTTTTGACTGACCTGCCCCTAGGCTTGGTGCTGCTAGAAGTTGACCTTGGGACACAGCTTGGCCCCTCCCCTGTACACTCAGCCCCAACAAAAAAAGCCACAAACTGGATCAATTTGTAGCTTCCATCAGGTTGCCCAGGGCCATTCACAGCATCGCTCAATTTTGACTTTACCTGAGTACCACCCAAGAGGCTCCAAAACCAAAACACTAACTGGCAGGCTTCAGATCACATCATAGCATGATCCAATTAGTTCTTCAAGTGGCATACTCAAAGAGAGGTCTCGGCAGGTACCAGACACTGCTTGGGCACATTCCACTTCATGGGGTAAGCTGCTACTTAGCAGCCCATAGGCTGTTTTCAAGGTAAGTCTTTATAGTCAGCCAGTCTGATGGTCAAGTCTACCCATGGAGGAGCCAACAGCAGTCAAGACTCAACTACAACAAGAAGGCTCACATAACTCAAATAAAGAAACTTCATGGAGAACCTAACTATGGTGATCAAGAAGGCTTCACCACCAAGCCACACAAGATTACCTAAGGACACTCTATCAAGACTGGTAGAAATAAGAGATCTGCCTAAAGAACCGAAACAAATACATAAAAGTAGTCAAAATAGGGAGACAAATAAATATACACCAAATGAAAGTACAGAAATCCCCAGATAAAGAACTAAATGAAATGGAAACAAGCTATCTACCATATATGGAATTCAAAATAATGGTTATAAAAGTGCTCAAGAAACAGAAGAAGAATACATAAACTCAGTGAGAACTTAAAAAAAAAAGAGTAAACATTAAAAAATGATGTAGAGCCTTGGCTGATATGGCTCATTGGATTGAGTACTGACCTGCACACCAAAGCATGGCCAGTTTGATTCCCAGTCGGGGAAGATGCCTGGGTTGTGGGTCAGGTCCTCAGCAGGGGGGTGCTCAAGAGGCAACCACACATTGATATTTCTCTTTCTCCCTCTCTCTCTCCCTTACCCTATCTAAAAATAAATGAATAACATATTTTTTAAAAGATATAGAAAACATAAAAAAGAACCAGTAAAAAATAAAGAATACACCAGAAGGAATCAACAGCAGACTAGATGAAGCAGAAGATTGAATCAGCAAATTAAAGGACAGATATCAGAAAACACCCAATTAAAGTGGCAAAAAGAAACAAGAATTTTGAAAAATTAGGATAGTTTAAGGGACTTCTTAGACAACATCAACACTAACAGAATCCACATCATAGGATTACCACAAAAAGAAGAGAGAGAGAGCAAAAAAATTAAGAACCTGCTTGAAGAAATAATGACTGAAAACTTCCTTAACCTCAAAGCAAAAGACCCGCAAGTCCAGGATGTGCAGACAGTCCCAAACAAGCTGAACCCAGAGAGGCCCACATCAAGGCACATCATAAATAAAATGCCAAAGGTTAAAGATAAAGAAACAATCTTAAAAGCAGCAAGAGAAAGTTAGTTACCTCCAAGGAATCTCCCATAAGACTGCCAGCTGATTTCTCAAACAGAAGCATTTCAGGCCAGAAGGGACTGGCATAAAATATTCAAAGTGATGAAAAGCAAAGACCTACAACCCAGACTACTCTACCCAGTAAGGCTATCACCGAAAATTGAAGAAGAGCCCTGGCCAGTGTGGCTTAGTTGGTTGGAGCATTGTACTGTTAACTAAAGAGTCACGGGTCCCATCCTTGGTCAGGGCACATACCCAGGATACAGTTTTGATCCCTGATCAGGGCATGTATGAGAAGGCAACCAGTTTATCCAATTGACGTCTCTCCCCACCGCCTCCTTCCTCATTTGTTAAAAGCAAAGAAAAAATGTTCAGGTGAGGATAAAAAAAATCAAAGAAGAAACAGAGTTTAGAGTTTCCCAGACCAGATAAAGCTGAAGGAGTTCATCAGTAGCAAGCCAGTATTACCTAAAATATTAAAGGTACTTCTTTAAGAAGAAGAAGGAGAAAAAACATAATTATAAAGAATTAAATGGCAATAAATATGTACCTATCAATAATTACTTTAAATGTAAATGGATTAAGTGCTCTAATCAAAAGACGTAGAGTAGCTGAGTGGGTAGGGAAACAAGAGACCCATATGTTTTCTCCAAAAGACTTACTTCAGATTGAAAGACACACAGACTGAAAGTTAAGGAATGGAAAAAGATATTTCATACAAATGGAAGTGAACAAAAAAGCTGGGGTAGCAATATTTATATCAGACAAAATATATTTTAAAACAAAGTTTATGATAAGGGACAAAGAAGAACATTACATAATGATTAAGAGTCAATCCAATAAGAGGGTATAACCTTTGTAAACATTTATGCACTAAATATAGAAGCACCACTTAAATATATAAAGTAGATATTGATGGACATAAAGGGAGAGATTAACAGTAATATAGTGCTGGTAGGGGACTTTAACACCTTATTAATATCATGGATAGATATTCCAGAGAGAAAAATGGAAAAGGAGACAGTGGCCTTAAGTATATTTTCTGATTGAAATGATATGAAACTAGAAAAGAATTACAAGAAAAAACTGAAAAACACATAAACACATGGAAGCTAAAAAAAATGTTATTAAACAATAAATGGATTAAGAATGATATCCAGGAAAAAAAAATAAAAGGAAACATACCTTAAAACAAATGGAAATGAGAATACAACAACTGAAAATCTATGGGACACAGCAAAAGCAATCACAAGAATAAAGGTCTACCTCAAGAAATAAGAAAAAATATCAAATAAACAATCTAACCTTATACCTAAAGTAGCTAGAGAAAACAGCAACAAAGTCCTAGATGAATAGAAGGAAGAAAATAATAAATATATGTGTGAACATAAATAAAATAAGGTTTAAAAAATACAAAAGATCAATGAAACCAAGAGCTGGTTCTTTGGAAATATAAACAAGATTGATAAAAAATTTAACCAAACACATCAAGAGCAAAATAGAGAGGAGAAAATGAATAAAATCAGAAATAAAAGAGAAATAACAACTGATATCACAGAAGTACAAACCATTGTAAGAAAATATTATGAACAATTATATGGCAACAAATTGGACAATCTAAAAAAATGGATAAATTCATAGAAATATGCACTTTTGAAATTTAAAAAAAGAAGAAAGAGAAAAATCTGAACAGGCAAACTGCCAACAAAAACAAAGCAGTAATCAAAAAACTTCCAACAAACAACAGTACTGGGCTGGATGGCTGTACAGTTGAATTTTACTTACCAGTTAAAGAAGAATTAACATTTACCCTTCCCAAAATTTTCCAAAAAATTCAAGAGGAGGGAAATATCATAAGCTAATTTTATAATGTCAGCATTAACCTAATTAAGAAAAAGATAATGACACTACAAAAAATGAAAAGTATAGGTTGATTATATCACTAATGAATATAGATGTAAAAATCCTCAGTGAAATATTAGCAAACTGAAATCAGCAGTATATTAAAAAGGTCATACATTCTGATCAAGTGGGGTTTATTCCTGGGATGAAAGTTTGGTACAATATTAGCAAATCAATTAATGTGATATGCCACATAAACAAAATGAAAGATAAAAATCACATTTGAAAAAATAAATTAATTAAAAAATGATTATTTGAGTAAAAAATAAGAATAAATACACAATTTTTTATAAAAAAAATCATAGTAAACTCTCTTTTTAACATACAAGTCCTAGTTTCAGTAACCAAACAAGAAGAAATAAAAGATATCCACATTGGAAAGGAAAAAGTAAAACTGTCATTATTGCAGATGACATGATACCATGTATAGAGAACCCTAAAGATTCCACCAAAAACTACTAGAATTGATCAGTGAATTCATTAAAGTAGAACACAAAATAAATATTTAGGAATCAGTTGCATGTTTATATAGTAATAATGAACTATCAGAAAGGGAAACAAAAGGACAACCTATTGAATGGGGAACATATCTGCCAATGATACATCTGTTAAGGGGTTAGTATCAAAATGTATAAATAACTCATACAACATCAAAAAAGAAAAAATGAACCCAAACAATCTAATTTAAAAATTGGCAGACAACCCAAATTGACACCTCTCTAAAGCGGACATACAGATTGCCAATATACATATTAAGAAAATATTCAATAGCACCAATTATCAAAGAAATACAGATTAAAACCACAATGAGATGTCACCTTACACCTGTCAGAATGGGTATTATCAATAAATCAACAAACAACTGTTGGTGAGGATGTGGAGAAAAGGAAACCCTCATGCACTATTGGCGGTAATGCAGATTGGTGCAGTAATGGTGGAAAAAAGTATGGAGTTTCCTCAAAAACTTAAAAACAGAACTCCCTTATGACCCAGTGATCTACTGTTGGGAACTGTCCCACCTTGTTTCAGGGACTATAGCCTCTCCGACAGGCGAGAGAGCCACAAGGCAGGAGCTCAGCAAGGAGGCCTTGGGAAAATAGGCCACTGAGGAGAAAAAAACACCTGTTCCTCTGGCTGGGGCGCAGTCCCTGCCTCCCTCACATCACCCTGCTTGGTCCTGAAGGATGCCTGATTAGTCAAAGATGGATAAGACCCCTTGATGGCAGGGGTAACCTAAGACAGGCACAATTGCATGGGGGCCATCAGGGAAGGGCTTGGGGACGTGGAAAAGAGGCAAAAGACTCTCACCTCTCAGCTTTGTCATAGCTAGAGTCCTCATTCTATGTAAAAGAAGTCTCCTCATCTCTTGGCTGCTCTGCTCCTCTCGCCTTACTCAGGCTTGAAACAATGCTAGAGGCAGGTACAGCCCTAAACTGGATCAGATGGTTCCTGAGGGCAATAGACCTGGAAAAAGAATGTGTTAAATCCTGTGAAGCCTGCTTTTCTAAGAATGCCCTCGAGTTAATGAGTGATAGAGTTTGGGGTCCAAGCATAAGATGAGTTTATTTTCCCAGGTTTTAGGGCCCAATGGGTGTCACCATCTCTACCAGACCCTGATTCAGAGTCTTGTAATCTTTTTACTGTTATCCTTAAACCATATCTCCTTCCTTTAATCATTACTGTTTAACATTGATAGATGAGCTTTACATGCATGCTATGTATCCCTATATGAGCTAAACTCAATAAAATCCCAAGGAGAAATGTACTAGGGGCTTTTTTCCTCTGAGAGATTAACCAGCCTTTCCTCCCCAAGTAGATCTTACATTGGGCATTTTCATTTCATCTGTGACACTGGGGGATACTGAGGGACAGAGCTCCCCCTTCAATCTACTTCTAATTGAATAAACCAAAGGGGGTAAGATTGAGATGGGAGGTGGGGGTGGGTGGGACAAGGAATGTGGGGGGGTAAATGGAGATAACTGTACTTGAACAACAATAAAAAAATACAAAACACTAATTTGGAAGAATATATGCATCCCTATGTTCATTGCAATGTTATTTACAATAGCCAAGAAATGGAAACAGCTGAAGTGCTCATCGATACATGAGTGGATAAAAAACCGTGGTACATTTACACAATGGAATATTATTCAGCTATAAAAAATGAAATATTACCATTTGTGAGAGCATGGGTGAAACTACAGGGTATTATGCTAAGTGAAATAAGTCAGACATAGAAAGAAAATACCATATAATTTCATTTCTATGTGAAATTTAAAGAACAAAACATATGAATAAACAAAATTGAAAGTCTCATGGACACAGAGAACATACTGATGGTTTCTATAAGGGAGAGGTTTTGGGGGACTAAGTGAAATGATTAATAACTACAAATTAGTAGGTACAAAATACATGGCAATGTAAGTTTCAGGATAGGTAATATAGTAAATAATATTGTAATAACTATGAATGGTGCCAGGTGGGTCCAGGAAATATCAAAGTGAACACTTTGTAAAGTATGTGATTGTATAAGCTGTATACCTGAAACTAAAAATAAATAACACTGAACGTAAACTGTAATTGAAAAATAGAATAAGAAGGTAAAGAAATGAAGTTTTAAGTAGTACCTTTGTTTAGTTCATGAAACAAAGATTAAAGCCACAGCTAACATCCATCCTCCTCACATCTGTTTCCACCGTAAGTTGTGATGTACAAAGAGAAACCACAGAGTTCTTTAAGGATGTTGGGACTACATTCTCAAGTACATTTCTCACACCATGTTGAACGGTGGGTCCTATGATCTTCCCAGGGTGAGTGGGAAAATCATATGATAAATCTTTTTTTTTTTTTTGGCATTTTATTTTTTATTTTTTTAATTAATTTATTTACTTTTTAAATACATTTGTCTCTGCCTTTCCCCACCTCTTTCCCTTGCCCCCTCCTACCTTCCCTCCCTCAGCTCTTCCCCTTTGGTTTTGTCCATGAGTCCTTGCTTTATGTTCCTTGACTTTCCCCTTCCCTTCCCTTTCCCTGCCACCCCCTTCCCTCTTGTCTCTGTTGATTTCTTTTCCTTTCAGTGTTGCTGGTCATATTTGCCTTGCTTCTTTGCATTGTTGGTTAGGTTCCGCTTATAGGTGAGATCATATGGTATTTGTCTTTCGCCCCCTGGCTTATTTCGCATAGCATGATGCTCTCCAGTTCCATCCATGCTGTCGCAAAGTTTAGTACTTCTTTTTTTCTTTCTTCTGTGTAGTATTCCATTGTGTATATGTACCATAATTTTTTGATCCAGTCATCTACTGATGGGCATTTAGGTTGCTTCCAACACTTGGCTATTGTAAATTGTGCTGCTATGAACATTGGAGTGCATAGGTTCTTTTGTATTGGCGTTTTGGTGTTCTCAGGGTATAGTCCCAGCAGGGGAATCGCTGGATCAAAAGGCAGTTCCATTTTCAGCTTTTTGAGGAAATTCCACACTGCTTTCCATAGTGGCTGTACCAGTCTGCATTCCCACCAACAGTGGACTAGAGTTCCCTTTTCCCCACAGCCTCGCCAGCACCTGTTGTTTGTGGATCTGTTTATGATGGCCATTCTGACCGGTGTAAGGTGGTACCTCATGGTGGTTTTGATCTACATTTCTCTGATGGCTAGTGATGCTGAGCATCCTTTCAAATGCCTCTGGGCCCTCTGTATCTCCTCCTTAGAAAAGCATCTGCCCAGGTCCTTTGCCCATTTTTTGATTGGATCGTTTGTCTTCTTGGAGTAAAGTCGAGTGAGTTCTTTGTATATCTTGGAGATCAAACCTCTATCTGATGTATCATTAGCAAATATATTTTCCCAAATGGTTGGCTCCCTTTTCATTTTGCTGATGTTTTCTTTAGCCGTGCAGAAGCTTCTTATTTTGATGAGGTCCCACTTGTTTATTCTTTCCTTTATGTTCCTTGCTTTGGGAGACATATCGGTGGAAAAATTGCTGCGTGGGATATCTGAGAGTTTCCTGCCAATGTTCTCCTCTAGGACTTTGATGGTGTTGCAACTTATATTTAAGTCTTTTATCCATCTTGAGTTTATTTTTGTGTATGGTGTCAGCTGATGATCCAATTTCAATTTTTTCCATGTAGCCATCCAGCTCTCCCAACACCATTTGTTGAAGAGGCTATTATGGCTCCATTTTATGCTTCTGCCCCCTTTGTCGAATATTAGATGTCCATAGAGACCTGGGCTTATTTCTGGGCTTTCTATTCTGTTCCACTGGTCTATGGGTCTGTTCTTGTGCCAGTACCAGATTGTTTTGAGTATAGTGGCTTTGTAGTAGAGTTTGATGTCCGGTATTGTGATCCCTCCTACTTTCTGTTTCTTTCTCAAAATTGCTGCGGCTATTCGAGGTCGTTTATGGTTCCATATAAATTTTTGAAATGTCTGTTCTATTTCTGTGAAATACGTCATTGGTATCTTAATAGGGATTGCGTTGAATCTATAAATTGCTTTTGGTAGTATGGACATTTTACCAGCAATGCAATAGAAGAAGAAGAAATCAGGAAAAATATACCATTCGATATAGCACGAAAAACAGATAAAGTACCTAGGGATAAATTTAACCAAAGACACAAAAGACCTGTATGCAGAAAACTATACAACATTGAAAAAAGAAATTAAGGAAGACACAAATAAATGGAAGCATATACCATGCACATGGATTGGAAGAATTAATATCCATATGATAAATCTATTCTAACATTTCACTCCTCATAAGTCTTTGGGTCCCTTCGTCTTGGCAATGGGGTCCAACTTTTTCGTGTTTCTGGGCCACAAAAGAAGAAGAATAGTTGCCTTGAGCCACACATTAAATACATTGTGACATGTAATTCCCCCAGGAAAAAAACCTTCATAATGTTTTAAGTAAATTTATGATTTTGTGTTGGGTCCCATTCATAACCATCCTGGGAGGTGTGCAGCCCGCAGGCCATAGACTGGACATGTCTGTTCTACAGTATACCAAGGCAATTCTGGCATTGCAACTTCTTTTGTGTAGGCCACCTTTTGGTACATTTTTCAGCCAATGAACCAAACAAACAGAGTCCTCCAACTGCAAAATTAAACCCACAATTTTTGCTTAGTGAGCCCATATCAATAAATTTATCAGATCCAATAGTATAGTCCTTCCAACCATTATCTCATACCCATAATATCCAGTTTCACATATAGGAGATCTGTCTGGAAAAAGTTCAACCATTGTTAATATAATGAGAATGGTTTGATGACATCAGTGTAACCTGGCAGCCAAGGAGAGTGGACTGGAATGCACATAAATGAGCAATGACAACTTAGCTTTATTAGTCAGTGGGGGCAGTAGACAACCTTGAGTGATAATATGTACTGTGTGGTTGTCACATTCAAAATGACCGAATGAATAGAGCAATGAATCTGCATCAAATTTTGTGATAAGCTTGAACATATTTCCACAGAAACTATTTGGATGACTCAGGATCCTGCAACTTTGGTCCACTGGTGATTGGTAGCTTCATCATGACTATGTGCCCACTCATGCATAATGTCTCATGCAGAGATTTTTGGTGTAACAGCAAATCACTCAGGTGACTCAGCAACCTCTACTGTCCAGACTTGGCACCCTATGTGACTTCTGGCTTTTCCACAAACTAAGATCCCCTGTGAAAGAGGAAAGATTTCAGACCATTGATGAATTCAGGAAAATATGATGCGGCAGCTGGTGGTGATTGGGAGAACTGTGTGAGGTCCCAAGATGCCTACTTTGAAGGGGACTGAGGTGTCATTTTCCCACATAAAATGTTTCTTATATCTTCTTCAGTAAATGTCTCTATTTTTCATATTACATGGCTGGATACCTTCAGGACAGATTTCATATTTCCTGAATTTTTATTTGAGATATGTATCTGTGAGTTAGGAAAGCTCAAATATCCTTGTTGCCAATCCTTTAATCTTAACATTTTTCAAGTCTCTGATAATTAGGTGACTACATGAGGCAAAATGTGCCATGAATCACCAGATATCCTACTCAAATATTTTACCCAGTGGGAAGATTTGTCTTCTTTCTTGTCCTTTATAGCCATATTAAAAATGGTCTTAACTAGTGCAACAATTCATTTCTATTATTTAAAATGTGCACTAGAGTCTCCATTGTGGGCTGGAAAGGCGCGACCCCAAAGAGGCAGAAGCGGGGCGCACAGAAACCAGACTGCCTGTGATTGAAACGCAGTCTGCACCGGGGGTGGATCCTTGGCTGAAGGGGTCACGAAACTGCCCAGAGGCCCCTGAGGAGAGTCTGGAAACGAAGGCATTGGGGAAAGAACAGGAGGAGGAACCTGGGAGCCCTGACTAAATCTCCTCCAGGTAGTCTCCATTGCGAGGGAAGAGGCCACGCCCCCAAAGAGCCAAAAGCCGAAAAGCACACATAGACACCTCAAAAACACCCAGTGCAGGTGTGCACACTTGCGCCGAGTGACCGGAGAGGGTTGGCGAGCCTGTGTGTGACCCGCGCGGGCTGGCGAATGTTTGCACCACCAGCAAGGCCTTCCACAGATTGGAACCAATATGGCCTGCAAGGGAGTGCACAGAGGGAGGGAGGGCAAGTGTAAATTGACCCGCCTGCCTGCGATTGCGGAGCGGCCCACAATATTAGTAGATCCCCGGCCAAAGGGGTCACAGAGTTGCCCAGAGTCTCTGGAGGAGAGACCAGAGACAGGATTAACTGGAGAGACATGGAGCTGACTTCCTCCCATTTCCGTAGTCCCTATTTGGCGAGGGCAAGCAATGTACCCAAAGAGCCAAAAGCGGGGAAAACACACAGTAGAAGACCCTAAACTGACCATTGCCGCGGAGCACGCCGGCCAGGGGGGTCAGATGAGTACACCAGGTCGCGAATAAGCCGCTTGATCTGGGACAAGCACATGAGAGCCCAGGCAGGCAGGGGATTCTGCTGCGCCGGGAGCGCGCTCAAGGAGCAGGCGTGAGAGTGCAGAGAGATCCCAAAAAACAGCCCAACCCTGACCGAAGGGGTCACAAAGCTACCCCAAGCAGGGGTCAGACACAGACAGTAGACTCCTGGAAGGCTCAAACAAACAACCCAAGGGCATATAGGGTCAACAACTGAGATCATCAGAGGCAGGCCCAGAAAAAAAAGTAAAGGACAAAAATACTTAACAGATGCTCACAAAAATGGGAAGAAAAAGAAGTTCCCCCCAAATGAGTGGAAAAGGGGACTCCCCACAGAGAGAGCTAAATGAAATAGAGGCAAGGGAACTATCAGATAATGTATTCAAAACAATGGTTCTTAGGAAGCTCAATGAGCTCAGCCAGCTCAAAGAGAACTATGAGAAACTGCAGAGAAACTATCAGGACCTTACAGCAAACGATATTAGCCTGGAAAAGGACATAGAAACTATCAAGAAGACACAAGAGGATATGAAGAATACTATTTCTGAATTGAAGAACACAGTAGAAGGAATCAAAAGCAGGCTGGATGAAGCCGAGGATCGAATCAGTGAGATGGAGGACAAGGTAGAAAAAAGATCCCAGAAAGAACAAGAAATGGAAAAACGACTCAAAAAGAATGAAGAGGCATTTAGGGAAATGCAGGACAACCTGAAACGCAATAATATCCGTATAATAGGGATACCAGAAGGAGAAGAAGAGGAGCAAGGGATAGAGAACCTCCTTGAAAAAGTAATGATGGAAAATTGCCCTAATTTGAGGAGAGAAAGGCTCTCATGGATCCAGGAGGCACAAAGGACCCCACTCAAGAGGGACCCAAGGAGGTCCACTCCAAGACACATCATCATTAAAATGGCAACTATCAGAGACAAAGAGAGAATCCTCAAGGCAACAAGGGAGAAGGAGAAAGTAACATTCAAGGGGGCCCCCATAAGGCTAGGAGGTGACTTCTCAACAGAAACACTACAAGCCAGAAGGGAATGGCAACAAATATTCCAAGCCATGAAAAGCAAGGGCCTACAGCCAAGGCTGCTCTACCCAGCAAGGCTCTCCATTAAAATAGAAGGAGATATACGGAGTTTCCCAGACAAAAGAAAGCTCAAAGAATACATCTCTACCAAACCAGCACTCCAAGATATGCTAAGGGGACTGGTTTAAGCAGATGAAGGAAAAGAATGAGACAGAAAGGAACACAGGTACAAAGAGAAAAGATGAGTAAGTTTCTATCAGTAATATCTCTCAATGTGAATGGACTAAATGCCCCAATCAAAAGACACAGGGTAGCTGAATGGATAAGAAAACATGACCCACACATATGCTGCCTACAAGACACCCACCTCAGAGCAAGAGACCTACACACATTGAAAGTAAAGGGATGGAAAATAATATTCCAAGCAAATGGGCATGAGAAAAAGGCTGGTGTTGCCATACTTGTATCAGACAAAGTAGATTTCAAAACAAAGGCCATAAAGAGAGACCCAGAGGGGCACTTTATCATACTTATCGGAAGAATCTATCAAGAAGACATCAACATTGTATACTTATATGCTCCCAATAGAGGAGGCCCCAAGGTTATAAGGAAGTTGTTGCATGACTTCAAAAAAGATATAGACAGCAACACACTGACAGTAGGGGATTTCAACACCCTACTGTCAAAAATGGACAGATCTTTCAAACAAAACATTAATAAACATATTGTGGCGCGGAATGACACACTGAATCAAACAGACGTAACTGACATAAATAGAACCTTACATCCCAAAGAAGAAAACTACACATTCTTTTCAAATGCTCATAGCAGTTTTTCAAAGATAGACCACATGATAGGACACAAAGCAAACATCAGCAAATTCAGGAAAATTGAAATAATACCAAAGTTTTTCTCGGACCACAAGGGCTTGAAACTGCAAATCAACCTTAAAGAAAACTTTAAAAACTTGCAAATTCATGGAGACTGAACAGTACACTATTAAACAATGAATGGGTCAATAATGAGATAAGAGAAGATATCAAAAAATTTCTGGAAACAAATGAAAATGAACAGACAACAGTCCAAATCCTATGGAACACAGCAAAGGCAGTCCTGAGAGGGAAGTTCATAGCAATACAGACTTACCTTAAAAAGATAGAAACATTTCAAATAAATGACCTAACACTACAACTTCAAGAAGTGGAGAAACAACAACAAATAATTCCCAGAGCAAGGAGAAGGAAGGAAATAGTCAAGATTAGAGCAGAAGTGAATGACATAGAGACGAAAACAACAATTCAGAGGATCAACCAATCCAGAAGCTGGTTCTTTGAAAAGATAAATAAAATTGACAAGCCGTTAAGCAGACTCATCAAGAATAAGAGGGAGAGGACCCAAACTAATAATATCAGAAATGCGAGAGGAGAAATAACAACTGATACCACAGAGATACAAAGATCGTCAGAAACTACTATGATTATTATATGCCAAGAAATTTCAAAATCTTGATGAAATGGACAAATTTTTAGAAAAGTATAATCTTCCAACCCTGAAGGAGGAAAAAAACAGAAAGTTTGAACAGACCGATAACAGCTGGGGAAATTGAAGCAGTCATCAAGAAACTCCCAGCACACAAAAGCCCAGGGTCAGATGGTTTCACAGGAGAATTGTACAAAACATTTAAGGAAGAGTTGACCCCTGTCCTTCTCAGACTATTCCAAAAAATCCAAGAAGAGGGAAGACTCCCAGACTCTTTCTATGAGGCCAGCATCACCCTGATCCCAAAACCAGATAAAGACCCTATAAAGAAAGAACACTACAGCCCAATTTCGCTGATGAACATAGATGCTAAAATCCTCAACATAACATTGGCAAACCGCATCCAGCAATACAATAAAAAGACTATCCACCACGATCAAGTGGGCTTCATCCCAGGCATGCAGGGATGGTTCAATATACTCAAATCAGTAAAAGTGATACATCACATAAATAAAAGAAAAGACAAAAACCACATGATCATCTCTATAGATGCAGAAAAAGTATTCAATAAAGTACAGCACCCATTTATGATCAAAACACTCAGCAAAATGGGAATAAATGGGGCATTCCTCAACATAATAAAGGCCATATATGAAAAACGTACAGCCAATATCATACTCAATGGGCAAAAACTGAAAGCTTTCCCACTAAGATCGGGAACACGACAAGGATGTCCGCTCTCACCGCTTCTTTTCAACATCGTATTGGAAGTCCTAGCCACAGCGGTCAGACAAGAGAAAGAGATAAAAGGCATCCAAATAGGACAGCAGGAAGTAAAGCTAGCATTGTTTGATGATGACATGATAGTGTACATAGAGAACCCTGTGGACTCTACCAAAAAACTCCTCAACCTAATAAGTGAATTTGGCAAAACAGCAGGATAGAAAGTTAATATTCAGAAATCAAAGACATTTTTGTATACCAGCAATGCAATAGAAGAAGAAATCAGAAAAAAAAATACCATTCGATATAGCTAGAAGAAAAATAAAGTACCTAGGTATAAATTTAACCAAAGGGGTAAAAGACCTGTATGCAGTAAACTATACAACTTGAAAAAAGAAATTAAGGAAGACACAATAAATGGAAGCATATACCGTGCTCATGGATTGGAAGAATTAATAACATCAAAATGTCCATACTACCCAAAGCAATTTATAGATTCAACACAATCCCTATTAAGATACCAATGACATATTTCACAGAAATAGAACAGACATTTCAAAAATTTATATGGAACCATAAACGACGCCGAATAGCCTCAGCAATTTAGAGAAAGAAAAACAAAGTCTGAGGGATCACAATACCGGACATCAAACTCTACTACAAAGCCACTATACTCAAAACAATCTGGTAGTGGCACAAGAACAGACCCATAGACCAGTGGAACAGAATAGAAAGCCCAGAAATAAGCCCAGGTCTATATGGGCATCTAATATTTGACAAAGGGGGTAGAAGCATAAAATGGAGCCATAATAGCCTCTTCAACAAATGGTGTTGGGAGAGCTGGATGGCTACATGGAAAAAATTGAAATTGGATCATCAGCTGACACCATACACAAAAATAAACTCAAGATGGATAAAAGACTTAAATATAAGTCGCAACAACATAAAAGTCCTAGAGGAGAATATTGGCAGGAAACTCTCAGATATCCCACACAGCAATTTTTCCACCGATATGTCTCCCAAAGCAAGGGACATAAAGGTGAGAATAAACAAATGGGACTTCCTCAATATAAGAAGCTTCTGCACAGCTAAAGAAAACATCAGCAAAATGAAAAGGGAGCCAACCATATGGGATAATATATTCGCTAATGATACATCTGATAGAAGTTTGATCTCCAAGATATAGAAAGAACTCACTTGACTCCTCTCCAAGAAGACAAATGATCCAATCAAAAAATGGACAAAGGACCTGGGCAGATGCTTTTCCAAGCAGGAGATACAGAGGGCCCAGAGGCATTTGAAAGGAGGCTCAGCATCACTAGCCATCAAAGAAATGCAGATCAAAACCACCATGAGGTTTTCACAGCAGTCAGAATGGCCATCATAAACAGATCAACAAACAGCAGGTACTCGCGAGACTGTGTAAAAAAGGGAACACTAGTACACTATTGGTGGCAATGCAGACTGGTGCAGCCACTGTGGAAAGCACTCTGGAATTTCCTCAAAAAGCTGAAAATGGAACTGCCTTTTGATCCAGTGATTCCCCTGCTGGGACTCTACCCTAAGAACACCAAAACGCCAATACAAAAGAACCTATGCACCCCAATGTTCATAGCAGCACAATTTACAATTGCCAAGTGTTGGAAGCAACCTAAATGCCCATCAGTATATTATTATATTATTGGAACATATACACCATGGAATACTACACAGCAGAAAGAAAAAAAGAACTACTAAACTTCGCGACAGCATGGATGGAACTGGAGAGCATTATGCTGAGCAAAGTAAGCCAGGGGCCGAAAGACAAATACCGTATGATCTCACCTATAAGCGGAACCTAACCAATACAAAGATGTAAGGAAAATAAGACCAGCAACACTGAAAGGAAAAGAAATCAAGAGACAAAAGGGAAGGAGGGAGGGGGGTGGGGAAAAGGAAGGGAAGGGGAAAGTCAAGGAACATGTAGCAAGGACTAATGGATAAAATGAAAGGGGAAGAGCTGAGGGAGGGAAGGAGGGAGGGCGCAAGGGGAAGTGGTGCGGGGTAAGCATAGACAAATGTATTTGAAAAAATAAATTAAAATTAAATTATAAAAAAAGAAATAAGCCAGACAAAGACAAATACCATATGATTTAACTTATACGTGGAACCTATAAAACAAAACAAATGATCAAACAAAACAAAAACAGACTATAGATACAGAGAACAGACTGATTATTTGCCAGAGGGGAGGAAGGTTGATGGGCTGGGTAATATATGTGAAGGGATTAAGAAGAACAAATTCATAATCATAAAAAAGTCACAGGGATGTGAAGTACAGCTTAGGGAATATAGTCAATAATAATAAGTATATATGGTGCTAGGTGGTAGTTGAAATACAAGGGGGTCATTCTGTAAAGGATATGATTGTCTAACTACTATGCTGTACACCCGAAACTAATATAAAATAAAAACTGATATAAACTATTAAAAAATTAAAAATAAAAAAATAAAATGTACATTAAACTGGGCAGTTGTGGTTGGTTTTATTTCATTCTCAAGTAACTATTCACAGGAAAACCCCATAGTTCCACCTGTGCAGATGAGGATTAGAAGTAGTTTCTAAGAGAATAATCACATTTTCAGGCAATTTACTTATGTTGTCAGCATTTGTTTGGGTACAGCCTTGTTTATATCACTTCTATTCAGTTATGGAGGTTATGGAAATGTCCACCACTAAATTTCAGTGGATAAAAGAGCATTATTTTATGAAGATTAGCTCAGGTAACATGGCCTCCTGGCATAAAGAGCCAGATAATCAATCTGCACCAGGGTCTATTAGAAAAACCAGGAATTCTTTCTCTAGAAGGAAATGATTATCTTAAAAAGATGACATAATTTTCCTCCAAAATATCAGAGACTTTATACAGCATGTTAAATCTTTTCTGTCATAATTTAAAGTGATCTAAATTAATGAACTAAAACCTAGAACTAAAAGAGGTTCTTTCCCTGAGTGTCATTCAAAGCTGACACTGTTGCAGTTTATTGCATAAATGGGTGCAAACAGCACAGCTAATGAAACATGAATTGCCTCCAAAATTCATACCAGGCATTGTACCTCTTTCTAGAGGTAGAGAGTATGTGGTACAACGCCTTATCTGTCACAGACCACTAGATCTTAAAACATTCACATACATTTTCAGGAAGTTTATTGCCTAAATTCTCTCACTTATGCTTCTTACCATGATATCTAAGATACTTGTATTTCATCCTTACCAGGTTCTATTTTCACAGTTCCATGAAGAAATGGGTCAGTGTGATATTCTGTGGAAGGATATGATGATCATGATCCTGTCTATGGCCATATCACCCTGAACACACCCTATCTCATCTGATGATCATGATCCTTAAAGACTTTGTTATGATACAAAGTTTGAGAATTGGTTAAGCTCTGAGTTGATACAGGAAAGATGAGTAGCTGTCCTTTCAAGTAAAAGACAATGCTTTCTGATGATTTTTGTTTAATAGGATAGATAATGATAGCTCTGAGACAGGGCTTATTTTTTCCAAGAAAAGGAATCTATCTTGAACAGCTACTGAAATTTGAGTCACTTTTTTTTTTTTTTTTTTTTTTTTTTTTTTAATACAAGACTCACTCATTATCAGCTCTGGTCAGGAAGCTCAGTTAAAAATCAATGTTAGAGAAATTTCTATCCCTTCATCCGAGTCTATGAGTGTAGCACTAAATCAAAAATATCCCAAGGCTTATACTACTGATTTTAATGTGTTATATTATTAGAGGTGATATAAGAGGCTTCACTTTGACCCCTACTACCTTACTAGGTTCTCATTCCATGGGACTTGGAACCAAAGTGAGCTTTTTGCCAAAATGTTAAGAATGTTCATTCTAAATCTATATGCAAAAGCTATGTCAACCTTATGATGGATGTGGGTCAAACCTCTACCACATGACATCAAGAAGTTCCCATTATGACCAGGGAACCACAAAGATATTCTAAGTATCCAGAAATTAGTGTTAATTTAGAGCTAGTATTCAAAATTCTAGATATATTTCTATATTCTCAATTCACAAATGCAATTGGTACATAGCTATAAAAGTTTGAGACTAGAAAATGGATTTATACTATTTTGTTGTGTTATGGTGGAGTCACTCTTTAAGTGTAGCTTGTTGTCATTGAAGACACTCTAGACCACAAACAAATTCAGCTTTTGGAACTGGACAATGGATTATTATCGGGGACTCAAACCAGGCCTTCATTCTTGAAACCTACAGTTTGTTTTTGCATGTATAGGAGGCTTCTTTATATCAGTTAGGATCCTAGGGCCCTGAGACTTCCCAATCTTGCCATTGCTACAGTTCCTTCCAAGTAATACAGTTAGATTACTGTATTACATACATAATACAAAATGGATTGACACTCCATTTTCACTGCTTTTTATTGTAATTATGTTAACTTTGGTTCAACGTAACCACTTAGCCTGGGCCTTTCCAGAATCACATATTCTCCCCTAAGATAAGGGGTTTCATTTAAATGACAACTCCCAACTTTATCATCAGCCTTCAAAGGGCAAACATTATAGTGCTTTTCTGGGACTCTTGTGCTTTCCTTTGATGGCATAGTTATGTGAACTTCAGAAGAGATGCACAGATTTCAATTGCTAGAGTAATTGTGAGAAGTGACAGCCAACTCATCACAAAGATGCAGAGGAATTGTTTAATGGTAGAAATAGAATATGAGTTAAGACTTAAAAAGCAGGTAGCACTCAGATGTATGTTGAAGAGGAAAGGACATTGATGGAGAGCAACATACTGTATCACATGGAGTTTGTGGGAATCGGACATCAATTAGCCAACAACCCAGCCTGGCAAAAAGGCAATGGTTAGAATAGAGTTCAAAGAAATTGATGATACCTCTCCTATATTGCTCATAATCTTATAAAACTATTGAAAAACCAAATATTTAATGTCTAAATCTTTGCCTAGATAATAATTTCAGAGACTTAAGAACCAAAGTAAGGGAAATTATTACAAGAACCAGAAATATATGTAGAAGCACTGTGCATACTATTAGAAAGTATTAATTGAATGCACTATACATTAACAATCAGTTTTATTGTGGTTATTTTAGGCTTATAAGCTGTATCATGGATTTGAGTTGTATATCAGCCTGTAGTTTCTGGGTCTCCTTTTTTCTCTGCATTTTATCATTAGTTTTTTAAATTCAAGTTAATATCCCTCTACTCTTGGAAGTGAAACAGGTCTATTCAGAGATAAAATGGAATACAGTGTTCTAACTTCTTTTTATAACTTTCTTTTTTTAAAAGAATTTTTTTTCACTTGATTATCAATATTCTTTCTTTAGAGCTGACTGATGACATCTTTCAAGTGAAAAAAAAATCTATTACTTATTTGAATGGCAGAGATCAGGTACCATTTAGACAAATGTCTGCTTTCTAGCAATCCTATTGATAGCCAAAGAAAACATACTAACAACTTTATGAACCAGTTAGCACATGCTCAGTGGTAAAATTATACTTTCTTTTACACTTTGAAGTTATATGTTCTAAGTTACTTTCATGTGTAATGCATCAGAGAATAGGTGAAATTAATTTTCTGACCCCTCCAATGAAATCCATACCCAGTAGTTTCATAGTTTTAATGTCATTAAAAGTTACATAATTTAGAAGAAATGTAGTTTTGCCATGAAGATTTCATTGTCTCTTTTGAAGAGTTTTTAATTTTTTTTCTTAATGTATACTTTGAGGTTCAGTTAAACTATTCTTAAATATCTAAAGCACAATGTTGACTTCATAGAACATATCTAATTCTATTTACTTTTAATTAAGGTATAGTTTAAGAGGGATATTTAGAGGGAAGAAGAAAATGCCAAGAAATCATTGGTTTTAGAAGGTACAATTTTCCTTCTGCCAAAAGACAACAATTCTTATTGATTCTTAAAGTCAAAATATTAGTCTTTCTTAAATTTTCTTGGTCATGGAGTCCATCTCAATATTCTAAATGAATAAGTAATCACTGAAGTAAGTAAGCAAGGGAATGAGTCATAGTTTTACAGTCAAAGATTTAAAGATCCAATTTCTTTATCATTTCACATATTAAATATTTTATAAGGTCGTTGATCAAATAGTATGGAATCACTAGAAATGAAATATTTAGAAATGTATATTGGAGGAAGTAAAAAAATCGTTGATATTCATGTATGTACTAGAAAGTACATCAGCATAAATAAAATGAAACTAAATACTGAACAGCTCCATATCCTCAGTTATAATATAGACTTCTTACTTTCCATACACATTTCTGGTTTTGATGTGGTTGTTGTTAATTTATGAACTATATTTTAAAAAACCTATGAATTCACTATTTAATCCCCACTTGTATTTATCCAACTATAATCTAATTTCTCAGCCAATATTTTAATTGATTTTTGTAATAGCCAGTTGTTAATAAGATAATTTGTCAATACAATAATAAAACAATTGTCTCAATGGTTCTAGTTCCTAAATTCATCAGACAACAAAGTTGAATTTTGTTTTATTAATTCAAAGTAGATGTAGGATTTATTGGATGAAAGATATAAATCCCTGTGGAACTGTAGTAATCAGGATCAGAGATCACTGAAAATTCAGTTAAGCATGATGGGTCAACAGTGACCCAAACAGGTGTCTCAGCTTTGTTCTTTGAGTCACTTCCTGTCCTTGTTCTTAAACACTGGTTTGTTGAGCTTGGGCATGTAGGTCAACACATATATTTCTGAGTCTGTAGTACAATAGAAGACAGGCTAGGATTCTTTGAACTCATAAACACATGATCCCAAACACCAACTCAATATTCACTTCTTTTTTTTTTTTTTTTGGATTTTATTTTTTTTTATTTTTTTTTAGATGCCTAACTCTTTTTATTTATTTTTTTATTTATTTAAATTAATTTATTTACTTTTTAAATACATTTGTCTCTGCCTTCCCCCCACCTCTTTCCCTTGCCCCCTCCCACCTTCCCTCCCTCAGCTCTTCCCCTTTGGTTTTGTCCATGAGTCCTTGCTATATGTTCCTTGACTTTCCTCTTCCCTTCCCTTTCCCTGCCACCCCCTTCCCTCTTGTCTCTGTTGATTTCTTTTCCTTTCAGTGTTGCTGGTCATATTTTCCTTGCTTCTTTGCATTGTTGGTTAGGTTCCGCTTATAGGTGAGATCATATGGTATTTGTCTTTCGCCCCCTGGCTTGACTTCAAAAAAGATATAGACAGCAACGCACTGATAGTAGGGGATTTCAACACCCCACTGTCAAAAATGGACAGATCTTCCAAACAAAACATTAATAAACATATTGTGGTGCTGAATGACACACTGAATCAAAGAGACTTAACTGACATATATAGAACCTTACATCCCAAAGAAGAAAAATACACATTCTTTTCAAATGCTCATGGCAGTTTTTCAAAGATAGACCACATGATAGGACACAAAGCAAGCCTCAGTAAATTCAGGAAAATTGAAATGATATCAAACTTTTTCTCAGACCACAAGGCCTTGAAACTCAAAATCAACCTTAAAGAGAAACTTCAAAAACTTGCAAACTCATGGAGACTGAACAGTACACTATTAAACAATGAATGGGTCAATAATGAGATAAGAGAAGAAATCAAAAAATTTCTGGAAACAAATGAAAATGAACAGACAACTGTCCAAAACCTATGGGACACAGCAAAGGCAGTCCTGAGAGGGAAGTTCATAGCAATACAGGCTTACCTTAAAAAGATAGAAACATTTCAAATAAAAGACCTAACACTACAACTTCAAGAACTGGAGAAACAACAACAAATAAATCCCAGAGCAAGGAGAAGGAAGGAAATAGTCAAGATTAGAGCAGAAGTGAATGACATAGAGACGAAAACAACAATTCAGAGGATCAACCAATCCAGAAGCTGGTTCTTTGAAAAGATAAATAAAATTGACAAGCCTTTAAGCAGACTCATCAAGAAAAAAAGGGAGAGGACCCAAATTAATAATATCAGAAATGAAAGAGGAGAAATAACAACTGATACCACAGAAATACAAATGATCATCAGAAACTATTATGAACAATTATATGCCAAGAAATTTGAAAATTTTGATGAAATGGACAAATTTTTAGAAAAGTTTAATCTTCCAACCCTGAAGGAGGAAGAAACAGAAAGCTTAAACAGACTGATAACAGCTGGGGAAATTGAAGCAGTCATCAAGAAACTCCCGGCACACAAGAGCCCAGGGCCAGACGGTTTCCCAGGAGAATTTTACAAAACATTTAAGGAAGAGCTAACCCCTGTCCTTCTCAGACTATTCCAAAAAATCCAAGAAGAGGGAAGACTCCCAGACTCCTTCTATGAGGCCAGCATCACCCTGATCCCAAAACCAGATAAAGACCCTACAAAGAAAGAAAACTACAGGCCAATTTCGCTGATGAACATAGATGCTAAAATCCTCAACAAAATATTGGCAAACCGCATCCAGCAATACATTCAAAAGATTATCCATCACGATCAAGTGGGATTCATCCCAGGGATGCAGGGATGGTTCAATATACGCAAATCAGTAAACGTGATACACCACATAAATATTCACTTCTTAGGGTAAAAATATTTCACTATATGTTTAATGGCTTCAAAGAAACTAGTAAGGATTTTTTTTTTAATATTTAAAAATGAGTGATAGCCTAAACAGAGATGAAATTATTTTCATTACTTGAAAAATAAGGAAAATAAAACATAAGACATTCATTCATCTCAAAAGAAACATAAAATTATTGAGAAAAGGGATGATGTTGTTTAAATACATTATTTTTAAAGCTATCCTTAAAATTTCAAATGCTTTTAATATTCTCTAGTTAACCCATAGCCATGCCACTTGAAGTTCTCCTTCTACTTTCATTTTATTATAATTTTAAAAAGTTGCCACTTATGATTCTTATCTATACCTTGTCAGTATTCTCAGGGATAACATAGTAGAATTATTCTTAATTATACAGTACTAACTGCAGACCTCAGAGTAGAAGCAAGTCATAGTACTAGACACCAAGGAAAATACTACTGCGCAGGCTCCTTCTGAACATATAGCTTATTAAGTAAGCAGGCGCAAACAGAAAACATAGCTTAATTATGGTCTTATTAATGCCTTGACTCCTTAAAACACATGCATGTACACACACACACCATACCTCTTTTTTCTTACCAAACACAAACAAAAACCCTTTTTATAAGTTTAATTAAAAAAGAAAATAGAGGTAAGCTTATCTCAGGGAAAAAGTTAAGACAAAGAGATTTAAGGTGAAAAAAAAAAACAACTTACACTTATATTCTATACAAATAAGTTAGCCAGCCCTAGAAAGGAAACCTGAAAGAGCTATGTGAACTCAATTGAAATATTCAAATGAAATTTATTTTATATTATGTTGCAATAATTTATTGCGTTACATGCTAGGAAATAATGCTCATATGCCATTTAAGTCTACTTTGATAGTAACCCAAATGTGCTATCTTTCATAGATTTCAATATGCATAATTTATTTTATTTTAACAATTTTCAAATTGGGATATATTTTAAAAATCACTGTTTTATCAGACTTAATAGCAGCAATTTTTTCCTCTCTTACTGGTTGATATAACAATGATGTATACTATACAATGATGACATCTTAGATTTGAAGAAATACACTGAAAACTAGCCTTATTTCTACAATAACAATATCTCAATTGTTTAACACCTCTTGATATATTCATGTGTGATTGCACCCTACGATAGTGGCTGGAAAAATTGACAATCTCCCACCCTCAATGGGGGCGGGGAAGTGCTGATTAAATAAAATCTACTAGGAGCTGGTGTCACCATAAAAGCAATTTAGTTTTTAGTGTGTGTACTTGAAATCACCAGGTCTCCAAATGATTAATGAAACTTTCTCATTCTGAAAATGGGTGCCTATTTGACCAAAAGGGTTTACTGACTTCAAAAAAAGTTAAGTTTTTCAAATGGTGTGCTTCTCAATGACTCACTGAGTAAGGGAACCAGCAGGCCCACAGTTCTCAAACCTCTTTATGGTTGGAAGACTTGAGTTCAAGTTCAGTGAGACTGTGTTCAGACAGCACAAGAATCTTTGTTTCTTAGACTGAGGTCTGAGATGCTCATTAATGAGGACTCAGGAAGGAACCAAGACTGAAGACACACTTGTATTAGTGGTATGAAGTTTTTTATGAGGAAGGGGAGCTAGTTAGTCTGACTAGCATGAAGAAAGGAGTAGAGACAGTCTAAGGAGGAAGCTGAGAGAGAAGAACTAAGTGTGAAAGGAACATCCAAAGGAAAGTCTTCCTCCAGTGGACCATCCTTCTTGGGGAGTGAAAGCAGTGAAGTCCAATGCCTATCACTGCCTATAATTAGTTTTCTCTACAATCATAGTCACAGTGGAGGCTTAGTGAATACTGCAGCCAGAGAAAAGGGGAGAGGATTATGCTTCTTTTCGATCATTTCACAATAAAGTGATATATAGCTCCTACTCGCGTGGCTCAGTTAGTTGGGCATGGCCCTGTAATGGTACAGGTCATCATTTTCATTCTCAGTCAGGGCACATGCCTGGGTTGTGGGTTCGATCCCCAATCAGTGCACTGATTGCTGTTTCTCTCTCACATCGATGTTTCTCTTTGTCTCTTTCTCTCTCCTTTCCGCTCACTCTAAAACTAAATAAAGTTTAAAAAATAAAATTAAATGATACCCTCTTGGCTGGACCACAAAGAAAATAATCTGTAAAGGATCCTCAGTTATTCCAGAGAAAGAGTAAGTTTAACCATGCTGATTGTCCACAAACTTCGTAGGTCAGTCCCTGTGAGGAAAAAAAAAAATTACTCTGTATGGTAAACATTTATATCTTTTATTGCACAGATATGCAAGGCAAGTCACAGAGAGAGTAAGTGACCTGCCAAAAGTCTAGTGTATCCTTAGCTTGATAGGGCCAGAACAAAGATAAAATGTTGTTTTGCTCCAAAATTATCACATTTTGTAATGCTATGTCTTCTACATATTTCCAATTCAGTGCCATTACTACAAATATAAATATATATGTAAATATATGTGTGTGTATATATATCACCCTTAATTGTGCAGATTCTATGTACATAACACTCTTTTTTTCAGATAATTTATTATAAAACTTGAAAAACAGAAAGGTCTCCAAATATTTCTTCCTGTGACTGATTCTTTGCCGTGACTTAGTCAATTGAAAACCACATCTGAAACATTAGGATTATTATTTTAAGAAACAGAATTTAAAAACTCTTCAAGTGCACATTATATCATTTTGATATTATCAGTATTTGGTTGACAAAGGGAGCAAAGGGGATTAGACATTGAATTTAATAAATTGGAAAGTGGCAGCCTGTTTCCTTCACCAAGAAGCTACAGCTCTTCACATTCCAGGGGAACAGATCATTGTGCTCTGCTATTTACAATTAACACTCCTCTCCTAACCTCTCTGGTATCAGACTGCCAAGTGGGAGCAAGAGAAGGCAGGCAAATGTACAATAGAAGTCTTGCTTTCTCTTGCTTGTGACCTGCACTCACACCATGCACTCAGGCATCCGCTCTCCATAGCCAAGTGGTCCATGGCCATGTGGGCTCCATATTCAAGCTCCATGAGGGAGCCTGATACCACAAGACAGCAATGGACTTGAACTGGAAACACATATTAAGCTAGCTGGATACTGGACTGTACTTTAATAAGGAGCAGAAACTCTGGACACTGGTTTTTATGTTGGCCCTTCTGAAGACAAGATTGAAGTTATTTTTTGTGGTGGAACAGGTGAATATGGGACATTGAGAAGTCAGGAGGGGTATCCCCTTAATTTTATATCATCAGTTAAGATCACCATGGGGCCACGACCTCCTGTGAGAGCCTCAGGAAATTTTTCTCCTTGTGACATCGTAAGAACTCACTTTTCACAGATAACAATTTGGCTGTATTTTTTTTTCTACTAATGATTTTTTATGTACATTCATTATATATTTTCCAAATAGTGGATGTTAAGCTTTATTGCCTAAATTGGAAAAATATATTTAAAATCAGCTTTATTTTTACACACTCAAGTATTTAATGTACAGAATTAAAACGTATCCATCAAATTTAGTATACAAATTTTTATCATGAGGTAGAGTTATTTATAATGAAGTACATATGCTATTAACAAAGACACTGTAGTGGTGATATATGGAGATTGTCTGTATGAAGTGATAGTTTTATAATAACCTCCAGGCAGCATTATTTAATTCTGTTGTCTGGATGATTAAGATCATATCTTTAATTTTGTCTGCATTACCCTGATAATTTGTAGTTAGATCTGGATAATTTACAAGAAAAATTAGGAAGGAGAGATTAGCCTACAGTACTCTAATGGGTTAACTATATTATAAAGTTTCATTAGATAACTACTAAATATTTATTTCCTTAAAATGAAGTGAAATTTATCTAGCTTGACTTTGCAAGGTCAAGCTTTATTTCTGAAAGGTCTGCCCAGCTGATATGACTCTGCTTATTTTCCATGTTAATTAGACTATTTTTCTAACACCACTCGTGGTATAAGTAAAACTTTGGTAGGCATGTTTGTTTCTTTGTTTTCTGTTCTAATGTAAGCTAGATCAAATTAGAGTTGGCGATGGTTTTTCATGGTTTGAATCTCAATTCCTGGCAACTAGAAAACAATTTTACCCTTCTTGAGGAGAATAATGTCTTGAAAATAAAACTTTTAAAAAATTAATTTCTTTTATCAACACTTGTCCAATAAAATGTTTTTCAATCTCTTATTCCCCATAACAAGCAATGTTCCTGGTTGAGGGTCCCACAGACTGTACAGAAAGTCATAATAAAAAGACTCATCTCTTAGTGGTACAAAAGAAAGAGGTGACATTACCTAAGGCACATAGTAAAGTTTGAACTATTTCTTACTTATTATTAATTTACCATTAATTACTTTTGAAGCCTAATTTCAAAATAAAGCAAATGTCCACATAGTAAATCCCAGGAAAGAAAGAAAGAAAGAAAGAAAGAAAGAAAGAAAGAAAGAAAGAAAGAAAGAAAGAAAGAAAGAAAAAACAATTTCTTATTTAAAATAATTATATTGAATGCTATTTTTTTTTCTGATTTCTTCTTCTATTTCATTGCTGGTATACAAAAATGCCTTTGATTTCTGAAAATTGACTTTGTTTCCTGCTGTTTTGCCAAATTCACTTATTAGGTTGAGGAGTTTTTTGGTGGACTCTATAGGGTTTTCTATGTACGCTGTCATGTCATCTGCAAACAATGATAGATTTACTTCCTCCTTTCCTATTTGGATACCTTTTATTTCTTTTTCTTGTCTGACCACTGTGGCTAGGACTTCCAATACTATGTTGAATAGAAGTGGTGAAATTGGACATACTGGTCATGTTCCCAATCTTAGTGGGAAAGCTTTTAGTTCTTGCCCGTTGAGTATGATGCTGGCTGTAGGTTTTTCATATATGGCCTTTATTACGTTGAGGAATGACCCATTCATTCCCATTTTGCTGAGTGTTTTGGTCAGAGAAATGCAGATCAAAACCACCATGAGATATATCACCTCACACTGGTCAGAATGGCCATAATAAACATCAACAAACAACAGGTGCTGGCTAGGCAGTGGAGAAAAGGGAACACTAGTACACTGTTAATGGGAATGCAGACTGGTGCAGCCACTATGGAAAGCAGTGTGGAATTTCCTCAAAAAGCTGAAAATGGAACTGCCTTTTGATCCAGTGATTCCCCTGCTGGGACTCTACCCTAAGAATCCCAAAACGCCAATTCAAAAGAAGCTATGCACCCCAATGTTCATAGCAGCACAATTTACAGTAGCCAAGTGTTGGAAGCAACCTAAATGCCCATAAGTAGATGATTGGATCAAAAAACCATGGTACACATACACAATGGAATACTATGCAGAAGAAAGAAAAAAAGAACTACTAAACTTCGCAACAGCATGGATGGAACTAGAGAACATTATGCTAAGCTAAATAAGCCAGGGGGCAAAGGACAAATACCATATGGTCTCACGTATAAGTGGAACCTAACCAACAATACAAAGATGCAAGGAAAATAAGACCGGCAACACTGAAAGGAAAAGAAACCAACAGAGACAAGAGGGAAGGAGGGAGGGCGGGTGGGAGAAAAGGAAGGGAAGGGTAAAGTCAAGGAACATATAGTAAGGGCTCATGGACAAAACCAAAGTGGAGAAGGATTGAAGGAGGCAGAGGTAGTAGGAGCATGGGAAAGTGGTGGGGGGAAGGCAGAGATAAATGTATTTGAAAAAAATAAATAAATTTAAAAATGTATTTGGAAAAATAAATTAATTATATTTTAAAATATGTAAAGAAAAAAGTTTAAAAAAGAAAAGAAGCAAAAAGTCAGAATATTAAAAAAAGAAGAAAGAAATTATTGACAAAGCTTTATTTTTTTAACACAATCAATAAAATATAATTTATTTTTCTTTCAGGTTATGAAATTTTTTAAAAATTTTATTTTAATTTATTTTTTCAAATACATTTGTCTCTGCCTCCCCCCCACCACTTTCCCTTGCCCCCTCCCTCCTTCACTCCCTCAGCTCTTCCCCTTTGGTTTTGTCCATGAGTCCTTGCTATATGTTCCTTGACTTTCCCCTCCCTTCCCTTTCCCTGCCCCCCCCCTTCCTTCCCTCTTGTCTCTGTTGATTTCTTTTCCTTTCAGTGTAGCTGGTCTTAATATATTGACAAAGCTTTAAACACCAGCTGGCCCCAATACAATTACACAAATGGAATATATTTAACAGTTATATATTACAATTAGAAGTGATTCTTACATTTTTATACTTTTAGAGTTAGCAAATGAATAAATGTCCCAGTTTTCTACTATTTAAAATTAAATAAATGCTTCATTTTGATGGTAAGCTCTGAAATTTAATGCCAAACTGTGATTGCCAAATGCATTGCAGACAGTGCCAGAATTTCATTCCTTTATTCTATTATGAAATGACTCAAGAAGGTGTCTTTCCAATTCTACACAGGGTTATTCCATTGCTCATGCTCATCCTGTTCTCTTTTAGCTTACACTGCAGAAGGAATATATATCTATTAAAAATTAATAAAAATAGTTTTTTGTTTCTCAAACACCAGGTACTAACCCACATATCATAAAAAGAAATTCTTATCAACAAGATTCAGTCTGATTAATATAGCAGAATGAAGATAGTGCCACTTTCAGTAGCCCACCAAAGCTAAGTCCTTAGTATAGTGACACTTAAGAAGAGAAACAATCAGGATTTCACTGATCTCTCGAAAACTTCTGTATGTATGAGAAAATTTCCTAATAAAAGAAGTGAAAGCAGGGTTCAACTACTCAAAATTATTGCTCAACCACATTCGTTGAATCTCTATTTTACATGTGTTTTGTTTTGTTTTCAACCCATAGATAATTCAAACCACATCTGAATTTGAAAGAGTCCTTTGCTTGACTTGCTTAAATTATTTCTTTGAACTCCTATACTATGTAAAGCAACCTTAGACT